>NW_026870877.1:7230084-8435098 GCF_033118175.1 Dama dama | reverse complement strand
GGGTCAGGAACAGACGTGTGCATGTGGTTCTGCCTTGATCTGGGAGTGTGGACCCACTGCCTGGCCCCCAGGCTCAGGGGCAAGGGCCCGGAGAGAGCACCACCCCGAAGCGCTTTTCTCCCGGGCTTGGGAGCATTGTGCGAGCCTGGCGTGAACAGCGGGCGGGAGTGTTTGCAAAGAGGACTTTGGAGGCAGCCGGGGAGGTCTTCCAGTGGGAGAGGGCCGGTTGTGCTCAGAGGCCTCACAGGCCAGGGGCAGGACACAGCAGGGCCCCTGCCCCTGGCCAGCCTTGCCCAGACCTTCCTGGCCTCCGGGGGTACTGCCCCACCAAGGGGCAGGCTGCGGGGACTGGGTCCAGACATGTCCGTGCGCCTCCCCAGCATCATCCCCGCTGGTGCTTTTCCCCTGGGCGTAGGCCTCGGTTGAGGCCTCTTTGGAGAGGAGGTTGCTGGCAGGGGCTGTCTCCACACTGCAAGGTGCTGGAGCTCAGAGGGCCTCGTCAGAGGGAAGGGACCAGTAAGGGGCTGGATGCCCAAGACGTCTTTGGCCCAGCAGCCTCAGGGCAGCAGGGAGAGGAAGAGGCCCAACTTACCCCTAGGTCGGCTCTGCCCCTTCCCACACAGGCAGCCAACCCAGCAGCTGCCTGACAGACTCTGGCTCCCCCGAGCTCTCTGCCGGTGCAGGGGTCAGGAACAGACGAGTGCATGTGGTTCTGCCTTGGTCTGGGAGTGTGGACCCACTGCCTGGACCCCAGGCTCAGGGGCAAGGGTCCGGAGAGGGCAACACCCCGAAGCGCTTTTCTCCCGGGCTTGGGAGCATTGTGCGTGCCTGGCGGGAACAGCGGGCGGGAGTGTTGGCAAACCGGCCTTTGGAGGCAGCCGGGGAGGTCTTCCAGTGGGAGAGGGCCGGTTGTGCTCAGAGGCCCCACAGGCCAGGGGCAGGACCCAGCAGGGCCCCTGCCCCTGGCCAGCCTTGCCCAGACCTTCCTGGCCTCCGGGGGTACTGCCCCACCAAGGGGCAGGCTGCGGGGACTGGGTCCAGACATGCCCGTGCGCCTCCACTGGCTCATCCCCGCTGGTGCCTTTCCCCTGGGCCTAGGCCTCGGTTGAGGCCTCCTTGGAGAGGAGGTTGCTGGCAGGGGCTGTCTCCACACTGCAAGGTGCTGGAGCTCAGAGGGCCTCGTCAGAGGGAAGGGACCAGCAAGGGGCTGGATGCCCAAGACCTCTTTGGCCCAGCAGCCTCAGGGCAGCAGGGAGAGCAAGAGGCCCAACTTGCCCCTAGGTCGGCTCTGCCCCTTCCCACACAGGCGGCCAGCCCAGCAGCTGCCTGACAGACTCTGGCTCCCCCCAGCTCTCTGCCGGTGGAGGGGGCAGGAACAGACGTGTGCATGTGGTTCTGCCTTGGCCTGGGACTGTGGATCCCCTGCCTGGCCCCCAGGCTCAGGGGCAGGGGCCCGGAGAGACCACCACCCCGAAGCGCTTTTCTCCCGGGCTTGGGAGTATTGTGCGCGCCTGGCGGGAACAGTGGGCGGGAGGGCTTGCAAACCGGCCTTTGGAGGCAGCCGGGGAGGTCTTCAGTGGGCAAGGGCCGGTTGTGCTCAGAGGCCCCACAGGCCAGGGGCAGGACCCAGCAGGGCCCCTGCCCCTGGCCAGCCTTGCCCAGATCTTCCTGGCCTCCGGGGGTACTGCCCCACCAAGGGGCAGGCTGCGGGGACAGGGTCCAGACATGCCCGGGCGCCTCCCCTGGCTCAACCCCGCTGGTGCCTTTTCCCTGGGCCTAGGCCTCGGTTGAGGCCTCCTTGGAGAGGAGATTGCTGGCAGGTGCTGTCTCCACACTGCAAGGTGCTGGAGCTCAGAGGGCCTCGTCAGAGGGAAGGGACAAGCAAGGGGCTGGATGCCCAAGACCTCTTTGGCCCAGCAGCCTCAGGGCAGCAGGGAGAGCAAGAGGCCCAACTTGCCCCTAGGTCGGCTCTGCCCCTTCCCACACAGGCGGCCAGCCCAGCAGCTGCCTGACAGACTCTGGCTCCCCCGAGCTCTCTGCCGGTGCAGGGGGCAGATCAGACGTGTGCATGTGGTTCTGCCTTGGCCTGGGAGTGTGGACACCCTGCCTTGCCCCCAGGCTCAGGGGCAAGGGCCCGGAGAGAGCAACACCCCGAAGCGCTTTTCTCCCGGGCTTGGGAGCATTGTGCACGCCTGCTGGGAACAGTGGGCGGGAGCGCTTGTTAACCGGCCTTTGGAGGCAGCCGGGCAGGTCTTCCAGCGGGAGAGTGCCGGTTGTGCTCAGACGCCCCACAGGCCAGGGGCAGGACCCAGCAGTGTCCCTGCCCCTGGCAGCCTTGCCCAGACCTTCCTGGCCTCCGGGGGTACTGCCCCACCAAGGGGCAGGCTGCGGGGACTGGGTCCAGACATGGCCGGGCGCCTCCCCAGGCTCATCCCCGCTGGTGCCTTTCCCCTGGGCCTAGGCCTCGGTTGAGGCCTCCTTGGAGAGGAGGTTGCTGGCAGGGGCTGTCTCCACACTGCAAGGTGCTGGAGCTCAGAGGGCCTCGTCAGAGGGAAGGGACCAGCAAGGGACTGGATGCCCAAGACCTCTTTGGCCCAGCAGCCTTAGGGCAGCAGGGAGAGGAAGAGGCCCAACTTGCACCTAGGTCGGCTCTGCCCCTTCCCACACAGGCGGCCAGCCCAGCAGCTGCCTGACAGACTCTGGCTCCCCCGAGCTCTCTGCCGGTGCAGGGGTCAGGAACAGACGTGTGCATGTGGTTCTGCCTTGGTCTGGGAGTGTGGAACCACTGCCTGGCCCCCACACTCAGGGGCAAGGGCCCGGAGAGAGCAACACACCGAAGCGCTTTTCTCCCGGGCTTGGGAGAATTGTGCGTGCCTGGCGAGAACAGCGGGCGGGAGTGTTGGCAAACCGGCCTTTGGAGGCAGCCGGGGAGGTCTTCCAGTGGGAGAGGGCCGGTTGTGCTCAGAGGCCCCACAGGCCAGGGGCAGGACCCAGCAGGGCCCCTGCCCCTGGCCAGCCTTGCCCAGACCTTCCTGGCCTCCGGGGGTACTGCCCCACCAAGGGGCAGGCTGCGGTGACTGGGTCCAGACATGTCCGTGTGCCTCCCCAGGATCATCCCCGCTGGTGCCTTTCCCCTGGGCGTAGGCCTCGGTTGAGGCCTCTTTGGAGAGGAGGATGCTGGCAGGGGCTGTCTCCACACTGCAAGGTGCTGGAGCTCAGAGGGCCTCGTCAGAGGGAAGGGACCAGCAAAGGGCTGGATGCCCAAGACCTCTTTGACCCAGCAGCCTCAGGGCAGCAGGGAGAGCAAGAGGCCCAACTTGCCCCTAGGTCGGCTCTGCCCCGTCCCAGACAGGCAGCCAGCCCAGCAGCAGCCTGGCAGTCTCTGGCTCCCCCGATCTCTCTGCCGGTGTAGGGGGCAGGAACAGACGTGTGCATGTCGTTCTGCCTTGGCCTGGGAGTGTGTTCCCCCTGCCTGTCCCCCAGGCTCAGGGGCAAGGGTCCGGAGAGAGCACCACCCCGAAGCGCTTTTCTCTCGGGCTTGGTAGCATTGTGCGTGCCTGGCGGGAACAGCGCGCGGGAGTGCTTGCAAACCGGCCTTTGGAGGCAGCCAGGGAGGTCTTCCAGCGGGAGAGTGCCGGTTGTGCTCAGACGCCCCACAGGCCAGGGGCAGGACCCAGCAGTGTCCCTGCCCCTGGCAGCCTTGCCCAGACCCTCCTGGACTCCGGGGTTACTGTCCCACCAAGGGGCAGGCTGCGGGGACTGGGTCCAGACATGCCCGGGCGCCTCCCCAGGCTCATCCCCGCTGGTGCCTTTCCCCTGGTCCTAGGCCTCGGTTGAGGCCTCTTGGAGAGGAGGTTGCTGGCAGGGGCTGTCTCCACACTGCAAGGTGCTGGAGCTCAGAGGGCCTCGTCAGCGGGAAGGGACCAGCAAGGGGCTGGATGCCCAAGACCTCTTTGGCCCAGCAGCCTCAGGGCAGCAGGGAGAGGAAGAGGCCCAACTTGCCCCTAGGTCGGCTCTGCCCCTTCCCACACAGGCAGCCAACCCAGCAGCTGCCTGACAGACTGTGGCTCCCCCGAGCGCTCTGCCGGTGCAGGGGTCAGGAACAGACGTGTGCATGTGGTTCTGCCTTGGTCTGGGAGTGTGGACACACTGCCTGGACCCCAGGCTCAGGGGCAAGGGCCCGGAGAGAGCAACACCCCGAAGCGCTTTTCTCCCGGGCTTGGGAGCATTGTGGGTGCCTGGCGGGAACAGCGGGCGGGAGTGTTGGCAAACCGGCCTTTGGAGGCAGCCGGGGAGGTCTTCCAGTGGCAGAGGGCCGGTTGTGCTCAGAGGCCCCACAGGCCAGGGGCAGGACCCAGCAGGGCCCCTGCCCCTGGCCAGCCTTGCCCAGACCTTCCTGGCCTCCGGGGGTACTGCCCCACCAAGGGGCAGGCTGCGGGGACTGGGTCCAGACATGCCCGTGCGCCTCCACTGGCTCATCCCCGCTGGTGCCTTTCCCCTGGGCCTAGGCCTCGGTTGAGGCCTCCTTGGAGAGGAGGATGCTGGCAGGGGCTGTCTCCACACTGCAAGGTGCTGGAGCTCAGAGGGCCTCGTCAGAGGGAAGGGACCAGCAAAGGGCTGGATGCCCAAGACGTCTTTGGCCCAGCAACCTCAGGGCAGCAGGGAGAGCAAGAGGCCCAACTTGCCCCTAGGTCGGCTCTGCCCCTTCCCACACAGGCGGCCAGCCCAGCACCTGCCTGAGAGACTCTGGCTCCCCCGAGCTCTCTGCCGGTGTAGGGGGCAGGAACAGACGTGTTCATGTCGTTCTGTCTTGGCCTGGGAGTGTGTTCCCCCTGCCTGGGCCGCAGGCTTAGGGGCAAGGGCCCGGAGAGAGCACCACCCCGAAGCGCTTTTCTACCGGGCTTGGGAGCATTGTGCGTGCCTGGCGGGAACAGCGGGCGGGAGTGCTTGCAAACCGGCCTTTCGAGGCAGACGGGGAGGTCTTCCAGCGGGAGAGTGCCGGTTGTGCTCAGACGTCCCACAGGCCAGGGGCAGGACCCAGCGCTGTCCCTGCCCCTGGCAGCCTTGCCCAGACCTTCCTGGCCTCCGGGGGTACTGCCCCACCAAGGGGCAGGCTGCGGGGACTGGGTCCACACATGCCCGGGCGCCTCCCCAGGCTCATCCCCGCTGGTGCCTTTCCCCTGGGCCTAGGCCTCGGTTGAGGCCTCATTGGAGAGGAGGTTGCTGGCAGGGGCTGTCTCCACACTGCAAGGTGCTGGAGCTCAGAGGGCCTCGTCAGAGGGAAGGGACCAGCAAGGGGCTGGATGCCCAAGACCTCTTTGGCCCAGCAGCCTCAGGGCAGCAGGGAGAGGAAGAGGCCCAACTTGCCCCTAGGTCGGCTCTGCCCCTTCCCACACAGGCGGCCAGCCCAGCACCTGCCTGACAGACTCTGGCTCCCCCGAGCTCTCTGCCGGTGCAGGGGTCAGGAACAGACGTGTGCATGTGGTTCTGCCTTGATCTGGGAGTGTGGACCCACTGCCTGGCCCCCAGGCTCAGGGGCAAGGGCCCGGAGAGAGCACCACCCCGAAGCGCTTTTCTCCCGGGCTTGGGAGCATTGTGCGAGCCTGGCGTGAACAGCGGGCGGGAGTGTTTGCAAAGAGGACTTTGGAGGCAGCCGGGGAGGTCTTCCAGTGGGAGAGGGCCGGTTGTGCTCAGAGGCCTCACAGGCCAGGGGCAGGACACAGCAGGGCCCCTGCCCCTGGCCAGCCTTGCCCAGACCTTCCTGGCCTCCGGGGGTACTGCCCCACCAAGGGGCAGGCTGCGGGGACTGGGTCCAGACATGTCCGTGCGCCTCCCCAGCATCATCCCCGCTGGTGCTTTTCCCCTGGGCGTAGGCCTCGGTTGAGGCCTCTTTGGAGAGGAGGTTGCTGGCAGGGGCTGTCTCCACACTGCAAGGTGCTGGAGCTCAGAGGGCCTCGTCAGAGGGAAGGGACCAGTAAGGGGCTGGATGCCCAAGACGTCTTTGGCCCAGCAGCCTCAGGGCAGCAGGGAGAGGAAGAGGCCCAACTTGCCCCTAGGTCGGCTCTGCCCCTTCCCACACAGGCAGCCAACCCAGCAGCTGCCTGACAGACTCTGGCTCCCCCGAGCTCTCTGCCGGTGCAGGGGTCAGGAACAGACGAGTGCATGTGGTTCTGCCTTGGTCTGGGAGTGTGGACCCACTGCCTGGACCCCAGGCTCAGGGGCAAGGGTCCGGAGAGGGCAACACCCCGAAGCGCTTTTCTCCCGGGCTTGGGAGCATTGTGCGTGCCTGGCGGGAACAGCGGGCGGGAGTGTTGGCAAACCGGCCTTTGGAGGCAGCCGGGGAGGTCTTCCAGTGGGAGAGGGCCGGTTGTGCTCAGAGGCCCCACAGGCCAGGGGCAGGACCCAGCAGGGCCCCTGCCCCTGGCCAGCCTTGCCCAGACCTTCCTGGCCTCCGGGGGTACTGCCCCACCAAGGGGCAGGCTGCGGGGACTGGGTCCAGACATGCCCGTGCGCCTCCACTGGCTCATCCCCGCTGGTGCCTTTCCCCTGGGCCTAGGCCTCGGTTGAGGCCTCCTTGGAGAGGAGGTTGCTGGCAGGGGCTGTCTCCACACTGCAAGGTGCTGGAGCTCAGAGGGCCTCGTCAGAGGGAAGGGACCAGCAAGGGGCTGGATGCCCAAGACCTCTTTGGCCCAGCAGCCTCAGGGCAGCAGGGAGAGCAAGAGGCCCAACTTGCCCCTAGGTCGGCTCTGCCCCTTCCCACACAGGCGGCCAGCCCAGCAGCTGCCTGACAGACTCTGGCTCCCCCCAGCTCTCTGCCGGTGGAGGGGGCAGGAACAGACGTGTGCATGTGGTTCTGCCTTGGCCTGGGACTGTGGATCCCCTGCCTGGCCCCCAGGCTCAGGGGCAGGGGCCCGGAGAGACCACCACCCCGAAGCGCTTTTCTCCCGGGCTTGGGAGTATTGTGCGCGCCTGGCGGGAACAGTGGGCGGGAGGGCTTGCAAACCGGCCTTTGGAGGCAGCCGGGGAGGTCTTCCAGTGGGCAAGGGCCGGTTGTGCTCAGAGGCCCCACAGGCCAGGGGCAGGACCCAGCAGGGCCCCTGCCCCTGGCCAGCCTTGCCCAGATCTTCCTGGCCTCCGGGGGTACTGCCCCACCAAGGGGCAGGCTGCGGGGGCAGGGTCCAGACATGCCCGGGCGCCTCCCCTGGCTCAACCCCGCTGGTGCCTTTTCCCTGGGCCTAGGCCTCGGTTGAGGCCTCCTTGGAGAGGAGATTGCTGGCAGGTGCTGTCTCCACACTGCAAGGTGCTGGAGCTCAGAGGGCCTCGTCAGAGGGAAGGGACAAGCAAGGGGCTGGATGCCCAAGACGTCTTTGGCCCTGCAGCCTCAGGGCAGCAGGGAGAGCAAGAGGCCCAACTTGCCCCTAGGTCGGCTCTGCCCCTTCCCACACAGGCGGCCAGCCCAGCAGCTGCCTGACAGACTCTGGCTCCCCCGAGCTCTCTGCCGGTGCAGGGGGCAGATCAGACGTGTGCATGTGGTTCTGCCTTGGCCTGGGAGTGTGGACACCCTGCCTTGCCCCCAGGCTCAGGGGCAAGGGCCCGGAGAGAGCACCACCCCGAAGCGCTTTTCTCCCGGGCTTGGGAGCATTGTGCACGCCTGCTGGGAACAGTGGGCGGGAGCGCTTGTTAACCGGCCTTTGGAGGCAGCCGGGCAGGTCTTCCAGCGGGAGAGTGCCGGTTGTGCTCAGACGCCCCACAGGCCAGGGGCAGGACCCAGCAGTGTCCCTGCCCCTGGCAGCCTTGCCCAGACCTTCCTGGCCTCCGGGGGTACTGCCCCACCAAGGGGCAGGCTGCGGGGACTGGGTCCAGACATGCCCTTGCGCCTCCACTGGCTCATCCCCGCTGGTGCCTTTCCCCTGGGCCTAGGCCTCTGTTGAGGCCTCCTTGGAGAGGAGGTTGCTGGCAGGGGCTGTCTCCACACTGCAAGGTGCTGGAGCTCAGAGGGCCTCGTCAGAGGGAAGGGACCAGCAAGGGACTGGATGCCCAAGACCTCTTTGGCCCAGCAGCCTTAGGGCAGCAGGGAGAGGAAGAGGCCCAACTTGCCCCTAGGTCGGCTCTGCCCCTTCCCACACAGGCGGCCAGCCCAGCAGCTGCCTGACAGACTCTGGCTCCCCCGAGCTCTCTGCCGGTGCAGGGGTCAGGAACAGACGTGTGCATGTGGTTCTGCCTTGGTCTGGGAGTGTGGAACCACTGCCTGGCCCCCACACTCAGGGGCAAGGGCCCGGAGAGAGCAACACACCGAAGCGCTTTTCTCCCGGGCTTGGGAGAATTGTGCGTGCCTGGCGAGAACAGCGGGCGGGAGTGTTGGCAAACCGGCCTTTGGAGGCAGCCGGGGAGGTCTTCCAGGGGGAAAGGGCCGGTTGTGCTCAGAGGCCCCACAGGCCAGGGGCAGGACCCAGCAGGGCCCCTGCCCCTGGCCAGCCTTGCCCAGACCTTCCTGGCCTCCGGGGGTACTGCCCCACCAAGGGGCAGGCTGCGGGCCTGGGTCCAGTCATGCCCGGGCGCCTCCCCAGGCTCATCCCCGCTGGTGCCTTTCCCCTGGGCCTAGGCCTCGGTTGAGGCCTCCTTGGAGAGGAGGTTGCTGGCAGGGGCTGTCTCCACACTGCAAGGTGCTGGAGCTCAGAGGGCCTCATCAGAGGGAAGGGACCAGCAAGGGGCTGGATGCCCAAGACCTCTTTGGCCCAGCAGCCTCAGGGCAGCAGGGAGAGCAAGAGGCCCAACTTGCCCCTAGGTCGGCTCTGCCCCTTCCCACACAGGCGGCCAGCCCAGCAGCTGCCTGACAGACTCTGGCTCCCCCGAGCTCTCTGCCGGTGCAGGGGGCAGATCAGACGTGTGCATGTGGTTCTGCCTTGGCCTGGGAGTGTGGACACCCTGCCTTGCCCCCAGGCTCAGGGGCAAGGGCCCGGAGAGAGCACCACCCCGAAGCGCTTTTCTCCCGGGCTTAGGAGCATTGTGCACGCCTGCTGGGAACAGTGGGCGGGAGCGCTTGCAAACCGGCCTTTGGAGGCAGCCGGGGAGGTCTTCCAGTGGGAGAGGGCCGGTTGTGCTCAGAGGCCCCACAGGCCAGGGACAGGACCCAGCAGGGCCCCTGCCCCTGGCCAGCCTTGCCCAGACCTTCCTGGCCTCCGGGGGTACTGCCCCACCAAGGGGCAGGCTGCGGGGACTGGGTCCAGACATGCTCGGGCGCCTCCCCTGGCTCATCCCCGCTGGTGCCTTTCCCCTGGGCCTAGGCCTCGGTTGAGGCCTCCTTGGAGAGGAGGTTGCTGGCAGGGGCTGTCTCCACACTGCAAGGTGCTGCAGCTCAGAGAGCCTCGTCAGAGAGAAGGGACCAGTAAAGGGCTGGATGCCCAAGACATCTTTGGCCCAGCAGCCTCAGGGCAGCAGGGAGAGCAAGAGGCCCAACTTGCCCCTATTCGGCTCTGCCCCTTCCCACACAGGCGGCCAACCCAGCAGCTGCCTGACAGACTCTGGCTCCCCCAAGCTCTCTGCCGGTGCAGGGGACAGGAACAGATGTGGGCATGTGGTTCTGCCTTGGCCTGGGAGTGTGTTCTCCCTGCCTTGCCCCCAGGCTCATGGGCAAGGGCCCGGAGAGAGCACCACCCCGAAGCGCTTTTCTCCCGGGCTTGGGAGAATTGTGCGTGCCTGGCGGGAACAGCGGGCGGGAGTGTTGGCAAACCGGCCTTTGGAGGCACCCGGGGAGGTCTTCCAGTGGGAGTGGGCCGGTTGTGCTCAGAGGCCCCACAGGCCAGGGGCAGGGCCCAGCAGGGCCCCTGCCCCTGACCAGCCTTGCCCAGACCTTCCTGGCCTCCGGGGGTACTGCCTCACCAAGGGGCAGGCTGCGGGGACTGGGTCCAGACATGCCCGGGCGCCTCCCCAGGCTCTTCCCAGCTGGTGCCTTTCCCCTGGGGCTAGGCCTCGGTTGAGGCCTCCTTGGAGAGGAGGTTGCTGGCAGGGGCTGTCTCCACACTGCAAGGTGCTGGAGCTCAGAGGGCCTCGTCAGAGGGAAGGGACCAGCAAGGGGCTGGATGCCCAAGACCTCTTTGGCCCAGCAGCCTCAGGGCAGCAGGGAGAGCAGAGGCCCAACATGCCCCTAGGTCGGCTCTGCCACTTCCCACACAGGCGGCCAGCCCAGCACCTGCCTGACAGACTCTGGCTCCCCCGAGCTCTCTGCCGGTGTAGGGGGCAGGAACAGACGTGTGCATGTCGTTCTCCCTTGGCCTGGGAGTGTGTTCCACCTGCCTGGCCCCCAGGCTCAGGGGCAAGGGCCCGAGGAGAGCACCACCCCGAAGCGCTTTTCTCCCGGGCTTGGGAGCATTGTGCCTGCCTGGCGGGAACAGCGGGTGGGAGTGCTTGCAAACAGGCCTTTGGAGGCAGACGGGGAGGTCTTCCAGCGGGAGGGTGCTGGTTGTGCTCAGACGCCCCACAGGCCAGGGGCAGGACCCAGCAGTGTCCCTGCCCCTGGCAGCCTTGCCCAGACCTTCCTGGCCTCCGGGGGTACTGCCCCACCAAGGGGCAGGCTGCGGGGACTGGGTCCAGACATGCCCGGGCACCTCCCCAGGCTCATCCCCGCTGGTGCCTTTCCCCTGGGCCTAGGCCTCGGTTGAGGCCTCCTTGGAGAGGAGGTTGCTGGCAGGGGCTGTCTCCACACTGCAAGGTGCTGGAGCTCAGAGGGCCTCATCAGAGGGAAGGGACCAGCAAGGGGCTGGATGCCCAAGACCTCTTTGGCCCAGCAGCCTCAGGGCAGCAGGAAGAGCAAGAGGCCCAACTTGCCCCTAGGTCGGCTCTGCCCCTTTCCACACAGGCCGCCAACCCAGCAGCTGCCTGGCATACTCTGGCTCCCCCGAGCTCTCTGCCGGTGCAGGGACCAGGAACAGACGTTTGCATGTGGTTCTGCCTTGGCCTGGGAGTGTGTTCCCCCTGCATTGCCCCCAGGCTCAGGGGCAAGGGACCGGTGAGAGCACCACCCCGAAGCGCTTTTCTCCCGGGCTTGGGAGCATTGTGCGTGCCTGGCGGGAACAGCGGGCATGAGTTCTTGCAAACTGTCCTTTGGAGGCAGCCGGGGAGGTCTTCCAAGGGCCCGGACTGATCACCACCCCAAAATGCTTTTCTCCCGGGCTTGGGAGCATTGTGTGCGGCTGTCGGGAACAGCGGACATGAGTGCTTGCAAACCGGCCTTTGGAGGCGCCCGGGAGGTCTTCCAAGCGCCCGGAGAGAACACTACCCCAAAATGCTTTTCTTCCGGGCTTGGGAGCATTGTGCGAGGCTGGCGGGAACAGCGGGCGGGAGTGCTTGCAAACCGGCCTTTGGAGGCAGCTTGGGAGGTCTTCCAAGGGCCCGGAGAGAGCACCATCCCGAAGCACTTTTCTCACGGAATTGGGAGCATTGTTCGCGGCTGTCGGGAACAGAGGACATGAGTGCTTGCAAACCGGCCTTTAGAGGCAGCCGGGGAGTCTTCCAAGGGCCCGGAGAGAGACCACCCCAAAATGCTTTTCTCCCGGGCTTGGGAGCATTGTGTGCGGCTGGCGGGTCAGCGGGAGGGAGTTCTTGAAAACCAGCCTTTGGAGGCAGCCGGGGAGGTCTTCCAAGGGCCGGGAGAGAGCACCACCCCGAAGCGCTTTTCTCCCGGGCTTGGGAGCATTGTGCGCGGCTGGCGGGAACAGCGGGATTGAGTGCTTGCAAACCGGCCTTTGGAGGCAGCCGGGGAGTCTTCCAAGGGCCCGGAGAGAGACCACCCCAAAATGCTTTTCTCCCGGGCTTGGGAACATTGTGCGCGGCTGGCGGGAACAGCAGGCAGGACTGCTTGCAAACTGGCCTTTGGAGGCAGCCGGGGAGGTCTTCCAAGGGCCCGGAGTGAGCACCACCCCAAAATGCTTTTCTCCCGGGCTTGGGAGCATTGTGCGCGGCTGGTGGGAACAACGGGCATGAGTGCTTGCAAACCGGCCTTTGGAGGCAGCCGGGGACGTCTTCCAAGGGCCCGGAGAGAGCAGCACCCCGAAGCGCTTTTCTCCCGGGCTTGGGAGCATTGTGCGCGGCTGGCGGGAACAGCAGGCACGACTGCTTGCAAACTGGCCTTTGGAGGCAGCCGGGGAGGTCTTCCAAGGGCCCGGAGTGAGCACCACCCCAAAATGCTTTTCTCCCGGGCTTGGGAGCATTGTGCGCGGCTGGTGGGAACAACGGGCATGAGTGCTTGCAAACCGGCCTTTGGAGGCAGCCGGGGACGACTTCCAAGGGCCCGGAGAGATCACCACCCCGAAGCACTTTTCTCCCGGGCTTGGGAGCATTGTGCGTGGCTGGCGGGAACAGCAGGAAGGAGTCCTTGCAAACCGGCCTTTGGAGGCAGCGGGGGAGGTCTTCCAAGGGCCTGTAGAGAGCACCACCCCGAAGCGCTTTTCTCCCGGGCTTGGGAGTATTGTGCGCGGGTGGCGGGAACAGCAGGCAGGAGTGCTTGAAAACCGGCCTTTGCAGGCAGCCGGGGAGGTCTTCCAGGGCCCGGTGTGAGCACCACCCCAAAAAGCTTTTCTCCCGGGCTTGGGAGCATTGTGCGCGGCTGGTGGGAACAGCGGGCATGAGTGCTTGCAAACTGGCCACTGGAGGCAGCCGGGGAGGTCTTCCAAGGGCCTGTAGAGAGCACCACCCCAAAATGCTTCTCTCCCGGGCTTGGGAGCATTGTGCGTGGCTGGCGGGAACAGCAGGAAGGAGTCCTTGCAAACCGGCCTTTGGAGGCAGCCGGGGAGGTCTTCCAAGGGCCTGTAGAGAGCACCACCCCGAAGCGCTTTTCTCCCGGGCTTAGGAGCATTGTGCGCAGGTGGCGGGAACAGCAGGCAGGAGTGCTTGAAAACTGGCCTTTGGAGGCAGCCGGGGAGGTCTTCCAGGGCCCGGTGTGAGCACCACCCCAAAAAGCTTTTCTCCCGGGCTTGGGAGCATTGTGCGCGGCTGGTGGGAACAGCGGACATGAGTGCTTGCAAACTGGCCATTGGAGGCAGCCGGGGAGGTCTTCCAAGGGCCCGGAGTGAGCACCACCCCAAAATGCTTTTCTCCCGGGCTTGGGAGCATTGTGCGTGGCTGGCGGGAACAGCAGGAAGGAGTCCTTGCAAACCGGCCTTTGGAGGCAGCCGGGGAGGTCTTCCAAGGGCCTGTAGAGAGCACCACCCCGAAGCGCTTTTCTCCCGCGCTTGGGAGCATTCTGCGCGGGTGGCGGGAACAGCAGGCAGGAGTGCTTGAAAACCGTCCTTTGGAGGCAGCCGGGGAGGTCTTCCAGGGCCCGGTGTGAGCACCACCCCAAAATGCTTTTCTCCCGGGCTTGGGAGCATTGTGCGCGGATGGCGGGAACAGCAGGAAGGAGTCCTTGCAAACCGGCCTTTGGAGGCAGCCGGGGATGTCTTCCAAGGGCCTGTAGAGAGCACCACCCCGAAGCGCTTTTCTCCCGGGCTTGGGAGCATTGTGCGCGGGTGGCGGGAACAGCAGGCAGGAGTGCTTGAAAACCGTCCTTTGGAGGCAGCCGGGGAGGTCTTCCAGGGCCCGGTGTGAGCACCACCCCAAAATGCTTTTCTCCCGGGCTTGGGAGCATTGTGCGCGGATGGCGGGAACAGCGAGTGGGAGTGCTTGCAAACCGGCCTTTGGGGGCACCCCGGGAGGTCTTCCATGGGCACGGAGAGAACACCACCCCGAAGCGCTTTTCTCCGGGGTTTTGGAGGATTGTGCGTGGCTGGCGGGAACAGCGAGTGGGAGTGCTTGCACACCGGCCTTTGGGGGCAGCCAGGGAGGTCCTCCATTGGCACGGAGAGAACACCACCCCGAAGCGCTTTTCTCCCGGTCTTGGGAGCATTGTGCGAGGCTGGCGGGAACAGCGGGCGGGAGTGCTTGCAAACCGGCCTTTGGAGGCAGCTTGGGAGGTCTTCCAAGGGCCCGGAGAGAGCACCATCCCGAAGCACTATTCTCACGGAATTGGGAGCATTGTTCGCGGCTGTCGGGAACAGAGGACATGAGTGCTTGCAAACCGGCCTTTAGAGGCAGCCGGGGAGTCTTCCAAGGGCCCGGAGAGAGACCACCCCAAAATGCTTTTCTCCCGGGCTTGGGAGCATTGTGTGCGGCTGGCGGGTCAGCGGGAGGGAGTTCTCGAAAACCAGCCTTTGGAGGCAGCCGGGGAGGTCTTCCAAGGGCCAGGAGAGAGCACCACCCCGAAGCGCTTTTCTCCCGGGCTTGGGAGCATTGTGCGTGGCTGGCGGGAACAGCGGGATTGAGTGCTTGCAAACCGGCCTTTGGAGGCAGCCGGGGAGGTCTTCCAAGGGTCGGGAGAGAGCACCACCCCGAAGCGCTTTTCTCCTAGGCTTGGGAGCATTGTGCGAGGCTGGCGGGAACAGCGGGCGGGAGTGCTTGCAAACCGGCCTTTGGAGGCAGCTTGGGAGGTCTTCCAAGGGCCCGGAGAGAGCACCATCCCGAAGCACTTTTCTCACGGAATTGGGAGCATTGTTCGCGGCTGTCGGGAACAGAGGACATGAGTGCTTGCAAACCGGCCTTTAGAGGCAGCCGGGGAGTCTTCCAAGGGCCCGGAGAGAGACCACCCCAAAATGCTTTTCTCCCGGGCTTGGGAGCATTGTGTGCGGCTGGCGGGTCAGCGGGAGGGAGTTCTTGAAAACCAGCCTTTGGAGGCAGCCGGGGAGGTCTTCCAAGGGCCGGGAGAGAGCACCACCCCGAAGCGCTTTTCTCCCGGGCTTGGGAGCATTGTGCGCGGCTGGCGGGAACAGCGGGATTGAGTGCTTGCAAACCGGCCTTTGGAGGCAGCCGGGGAGTCTTCCAAGGGCCCGGAGAGAGACCACCCCAAAATGCTTTTCTCCCGGGCTTGGGAACATTGTGCGCGGCTGGCGGGAACAGCAGGCAGGACTGCTTGCAAACTGGCCTTTGGAGGCAGCCGGGGAGGTCTTCCAAGGGCCCGGAGTGAGCACCACCCCAAAATGCTTTTCTCCCGGGCTTGGGAGCATTGTGCGCGGCTGGTGGGAACAACGGGCATGAGTGCTTGCAAACCGGCCTTTGGAGGCAGCCGGGGACGTCTTCCAAGGGCCCGGAGAGAGCACCACCCCGAAGCGCTTTTCTCCCGGGCTTGGGAGCATTGTGCGCGGCTGGCGGGAACAGCAGGCAGGACTGCTTGCAAACTGGCCTTTGGAGGCAGCCGGGGAGGTCTTCCAAGGGCCCGGAGTGAGCACCACCCCAAAATGCTTTTCTCCCGGGCTTGGGAGCATTGTGCGCGGCTGGTGGGAACAACGGGCATGAGTGCTTGCAAAACGGCCTTTGGAGGCAGCCGGGGACGACTTCCAAGGGCCCGGAGAGATCACCACCCCGAAGCACTTTTCTCCCGGGCTTGGGAGCATTGTGCGTGGCTGGCGGGAACAGCAGGAAGGAGTCCTTGCAAACCGGCCTTTGGAGGCAGCGGGGGAGGTCTTCCAAGGGCCTGTAGAGAGCACCACCCCGAAGCGCTTTTCTCCCGGGCTTGGGAGTATTGTGCGCGGGTGGCGGGAACAGCAGGCAGGAGTGCTTGAAAACCGGCCTTTGCAGGCAGCCGAGGAGGTCTTCCAGGGCCCGATGTGAGCACCACCCCAAAAAGCTTTTCTCCCGGGCTTGGGAGCATTGTGCGCGGCTGGTGGGAACAGCGGGCATGAGTGCTTGCAAACTGGCCACTGGAGGCAGCCGGGGAGGTCTTCCAAGGGCCTGTAGAGAGCACCACCCCAAAATGCTTCTCTCCCGGGCTTGGGAGCATTGTGCGTGGCTGGCGGGAACAGCAGGAAGGAGTCCTTGCAAACCGGCCTTTGGAGGCAGCCGGGGACGTCTTCCAAGGGCCTGTAGAGAGCACCACCCCGAAGCGCTTTTCTCCCGGGCTTAGGAGCATTGTGCGCAGGTGGCGGGAACAGCAGGCAGGAGTGCTTGAAAACTGGCCATTGGAGGCAGCCGGGGAGGTCGTCCAGGGCCCGGTGTGAGCACCACCCCAAAAAGCTTTTCTCCCGGGCTTGGGAGCATTGTGCGCGGCTGGTGGGAACAGCGGACATGAGTGCTTGCAAACTGGCCATTGGAGGCAGCCGGGGAGGTCTTCCAATGGCCCGGAGTGAGCACCACCCCAAAATGCTTTTCTCCCGGGCTTGGGAGCATTGTGCGTGGCTGGCGGGAACAGCAGGAAGGAGTCCTTGCAAACCGGCCTTTGGAGGCAGCAGGGGAGGTCTTCCAAGGGCCTGTAGAGAGTACCACCCCGAAGCGCTTTTCTCCCGCGCTTGGGAGCATTCTGCGCGGGTGGCGGGAACAGCAGGCAGGAGTGCTTGAAAACCGTCCTTTGGAGGCAGCCGGGGAGGTCTTCCAGGGCCCGGTGTGAGCACCACCCCAAAATGCTTTTCTCCCGGGCTTGGGAGCATTGTGCGCGGATGGCGGGAACAGCAGGAAGGAGTCCTTGCAAACCGGCCTTTGGAGGCAGCCGGGGATGTCTTCCAAGGGCCTGTAGAGAGCACCACCCCGAAGCGCTTTTCTCCCGGGCTTGGGAGCATTGTGCGCGGGTGGCGGGAACAGCAGGCAGGAGTGCTTGAAAACCGTCCTTTGGAGGCAGCCGGGGAGGTCTTCCAGGGCCCGGTGTGAGCACCACCCCAAAATGCTTTTCTCCCGGGCTTGGGAGCATTGTGCGCGGATGGCGGGAACAGCGAGTGGGAGTGCTTGCAAACCGGCCTTTGGGGGCACCCCGGGAGGTCTTCCATGGGCACGGAGAGAACACCACCCCGAAGCGCTTTTCTCCGGGGTTTTGGAGGATTGTGCGTGGCTGGCGGGAACAGCGAGTGGGAGTGCTTGCACACCGGCCTTTGGGGGCAGCCAGGGAGGTCCTCCATTGGCACGGAGAGAACACCACCCCGAAGCGCTTTTCTCCCGGTCTTGGGAGCATTGTGCGAGGCTGGCGGGAACAGCGGGCGGGAGTGCTTGCAAACCGGCCTTTGGAGGCAGCTTGGGAGGTCTTCCAAGGGCCCGGAGAGAGCACCATCCCGAAGCACTATTCTCACGGAATTGGGAGCATTGTTCGCGGCTGTCGGGAACAGAGGACATGAGTGCTTGCAAAGCGGCCTTTAGAGGCAGCCGGGGAGTCTTCCAAGGGCCCGGAGAGAGACCACCCCAAAATGCTTTTCTCCCGGGCTTGGGAGCATTGTGTGCGGCTGGCGGGTCAGCGGGAGGGAGTTCTCGAAAACCAGCCTTTGGAGGCAGCCGGGGAGGTCTTCCAAGGGCCAGGAGAGAGCACCACCCCGAAGCGCTTTTCTCCCGGGCTTGGGAGCATTGTGCGCGGCTGGCGGGAACAGCGGGATTGAGTGCTTGCAAACCGGCCTTTGGAGGCAGCCGGGGAGGTCTTCCAAGGGCCGGGAGAGAGCACCACCCCGAAGCGCTTTTCTCCTAGGCTTGGGAGCATTGTGCGCGGCTGACGGGAACAGCGGGCATGAGTGCTTGCAAACCGGCCTTTGGAGACAAACGGGGAGGTCTTCCAAGGGCCCGTAGAGAGCACCACCCCGAAGCGCTTTTCTCCCGTGATTGGGAGCATTGTGTGCGGCTGGCGGGACAGCGGGAGGGAGTACTTGAAATCCAGCCTTTGGAGGCAGCCGGGGAGGTCTTCCAAGGGCCGGGAGAGAGCACCACCCTGAAGGGCTTTTCTCCTGGGCTTGGAGCATTTGCACGGATGGCGGGAACAGCGAGTGGGAGTGCTTGCAAACCGGCATTTGGGGGCAGCCCGGGAGGTCTTTCTTGGGCCCAGAGAGAACACCACCCCGAAACGCTTTTCTCCCGGGCTTGGGAGCATTGTGCGCGGGTGGCGGGAACAGCAGGCAGAAGTGCTTGCAAACCGGCCTTGGAGGCAGCCGGGGAGGTCTTCCAAAGCCCGGAGTGAGCACCACCCCAAAATGCTTTTCTCCCGGGCTTGGGAGCATTGTGCGCAGCTGGCGTGAACAGCGGGATTGAGTGCTTGCAAACCAGCCTTTGGAGGCAGCCGGGGAGGTCTTCCAGCGGGAGAGTGCCAGTTGTTCTCAGAGGCCCCACAGGCCAGGGGCAGGACCCAGCAGTGTCCCTGCCTCTGGCAGCCTTGCCCAGACCTTCCTGGCCTCCGGGGGTACTACCCCACCAAGGGGCAGGCTGCGGGGCCTGGGTCCAGACATGCCCGGGCGCCTCCCCAGGCTCATCCCCGCTGGTGCCTTTCCCCTGGGCCTAGGCCTCGGTTTAGGCCTCCTTGGAGAGGAGGTTGCTGGCAGGGGCTGTCTCCACACTGCAAGGTGCTGGAGCTCAGAGGGCCTCGTCAGAGGGAAGGGACCAGCAAGGGGCTGGATGCCCAAGACCTCTTTGGCCCAGCAGCCTCAGGGCAGCAGGGAGAGGAAGAGGCCCAACTTGCCCCTAGGTCGGCTCTGCCCCTTCCCACACAGGCGGCCAGCCCAGCAGCTGCCTGACAGACTCTGGCTCCCCCGAGCTCTCTGCCGGTGCAGGGGTCAGGAACAGACGTGTGCATGTGGTTCTGCGTTGGTCTGGGAGTGTGGACCCACTGCTTCGCCCCCACGCTCAGGGGCAAGGGCCCGGAGAGAGCACCACCCCGAAGCGCTTTTCTCCCGGGCTTGGGAGAATTGTGCGTGCCTGGCGGGAACAGCGGGCGGGAGTGTTGGCAAACCGGCCTTTGGAGGCAGCCGGGGAAGTCTTCCAGTGGGAGAGAGCCGGTTGTGCTCAGAGGCCCCACAGGCCAGGGGCAGGACCCAGCAGGGCCCCTGCCCGTGGCCAGCCTTGCCCAGACCTTCCTGGCTTCCGGGGGTACTGCCCCACCAAGGGGCAGGCTGCGAGGACTGGGTCCAGACATGCCCGGGCGCCTCCCCAGGCTCATCCCCGCTGGTGCCTTTCCCCTGGGCCTAGGCCTCGGTTGAGGCCTCCTTGGAGAGGAGGTTGCTGGCAGGGGCTGTCTCCACACTGCAAGGTGCTGGAGCTCAGAGGGCCTCGTCAGAGGGAAGGGAAAAGCAAGGGGCTGGATGCCCAAGATCTCTTTGACCCAGCAGCCTCAGGGCATCAGGGAGAGCAAGAGGCCCAACTTGCCCCTAGGTCGGCTCTGCCCCTTCCCACACAGGCGGCCAGCCCAGCAGCTGCCTGACAGACTTTGGCCCCCCCGAGCTCTCTGCCGGTGCATGGGGCAGGAACAGACGTGTGCATGTCGTTCTGCCTTGGCCTGGCAGTGTGGACACCCTGCCTGGCCTACAGGCTCAGGGGAAAGGGCCCGGAGAGAGCACCACCCCGAGGCGATTTTCTCCCGGGCTTGGGAGCGTTGTGCGCCCTTGGTTGGAACAGTGGGCGGGAGTGCTTGCAAACCGGCCTTTGGAGGCAGCCGGGGACGTCTTCCAGTGGGAGAGGGCCGGTTGTGCTCAGAGGCCCCACAGGCCAGGGGCAGGACCCAGCAGGTCCCCTGCCCCTGGCCAGCCTTTCCCAGACCTTCCTCGCCTCCGGGGGTACTGCCCCACCAAGGGGCAGGCTGCGGGGACTGGGTCCATACATGCCCGGGCGCCTCCCCAGGCTCATCCCCGCTGGTGCCTTTCCCCTGTGCCTAGGCCTCGGTTTAGGCCTCCTTGGAGAGGAGGTTGCTGGCAGGGGCTGTCTCCACACTGCAAGGTGCTGGAGCTCAGAGGGCCTCGTCAGAGGGAAGGGACCAGCAAGGGGTTGGATGCCCAAGACCTCTTTGGCCCAGCAGCCTCAGGGCAGCAGGGAGGGCAAGAGGCCCAACTTGCCCCTAGGTCGGCTCTGCCACTTCCCACACAGGCGGCCAGCCCAGCAGCTGCCTGACAGACTCGGGCTCCCCCGAGCTCTCTGCCGGTGCAGGGGGCAGGAACAGACGTGTGCATGTGGTTCTGACTTGGCCTGGGAGTGTGGACACCGTGCCTTGACTCCAGGCTCAGGGGCAAGGGCCCGGAGAGAGCACCACCCTGAAGCGCTTTTCTCCCGGGCTTGGGAGCATTGTGCGCGGCTGGCGGAAACAGCGGGATTGAGTGCTTGCAAACCGGCCTTTGGAGGCAGCCGGGGAGGTCTTCCAAGGGCCGGGAGAGAGCACCACCCCGAAGCGCTTTTCTCCTAGGCTTGGGAGCATTGTGCGCGGCTGACGGGAACAGCGGGCATGAGTGCTTGCAAACCGGCCTTTGGAGACAAACGGGGAGGTCTTCCAAGGGCCCGTAGAGAGCACCACCCCGAAGCGCTTTTCTCCCGTGATTGGGAGCATTGTGTGCGGCTGGCGGGACAGCGGGAGGGAGTACTTGAAATCCAGCCTTTGGAGGCAGCCGGGGAGGTCTTCCAAGGGCCGGGAGAGAGCACCACCCTGAAGGGCTTTTCTCCTGGGCTTGGAGCATTTGCACGGATGGCGGGAACAGCGAGTGGGAGTGCTTGCAAACCGGCATTTGGGGGCAGCCCGGGAGGTCTTTCTTGGGCCCAGAGAGAACACCACCCCGAAACGCTTTTCTCCCGGGCTTGGGAGCATTGTGCGCGGGTGGCGGGAACAGCAGGCAGAAGTGCTTGCAAACCGGCCTTGGAGGCAGCCGGGGAGGTCTTCCAAAGCCCGGAGTGAGCACCACCCCAAAATGCTTTTCTCCCGGGCTTGGGAGCATTGTGCGCAGCTGGCGTGAACAGCGGGATTGAGTGCTTGCAAACCAGCCTTTGGAGGCAGCCGGGGAGGTCTTCCAGCGGGAGAGTGCCAGTTGTTCTCAGAGGCCCCACAGGCCAGGGGCAGGACCCAGCAGTGTCCCTGCCTCTGGCAGCCTTGCCCAGACCTTCCTGGCCTCCGGGGGTACTACCCCACCAAGGGGCAGGCTGCGGGGCCTGGGTCCAGACATGCCCGGGCGCCTCCCCAGGCTCATCCCCGCTGGTGCCTTTCCCCTGGGCCTAGGCCTCGGTTGAGGCCTCCTTGGAGAGGAGGTTGCCGGCAGGGGCTGTCTGCACACTGCAAGGTGCTGGAGCTCAGAGGGCCTCGTCAGAGGGAAAGGACCAGCAAAGGGCTGGATGCCCAAGACCTCTTTGACCCAGCAGCCTCAGGGCAGCAGGGAGAGCAAGAGGCCCAACTTGCCCCTAGGTCGGCTCTACCCCGTCCCACACAGGCAGCCAGCCCAGCAGCAGCCTGGCAGTCTCTGGCTCCCCCGAACTCTCTGCCGGTGTAGGGGGCAGGAACAGACGTGTGCATGTCGTTCTGCCTTGGCCTGGGAGTGTGTTCCCCCTGCCTGTCCCCCAGGCTCAGGGGCAAGGGCCCGGAGAGAGCACCACCCCGAAGCGCTTTTCTCCCGGGCTTGGGAGCATTGTGCGTGCCTGGCGGGAACAGCGGGCGGGAGTGCTTGCAAACCGGCCTTTGGAGGCAGCCGGGGAGGTCTTCCAGCGGGAGAGTGCCGGTTGTGCTCAGACGCCCCACAGGCCAGGGGCAGGACCCAGCAGTGTCCCTGCCCCTGGCAGCCTTGCCCAGACCCTCCTGGCCTCCGGGGGTACTGCCCCACCAAGGGGCAGGCTGCGGGGACTGGGTCCAGACATGGCCGGGCGCCTCCCCAGGCTCATCCCCGCTGGTGCCTTTCCCCTGGGCCTAGGCCTCGGTTGAGGCCTCCTTGGAGAGGAGGTTGCTGGCAGGGGCTGTCTCCACACTGCAAGGTGCTGGAGCTCAGAGGGCCTCGTCAGAGGGAAGGGACCAGCAAGGGGCTGGATGCCCAAGACCTCTTTGGCCCAGCAGCCTCAGGGCAGCAGGGAGAGGAAGAGGCCCAACTTGCCCCTAGGTCGGCTCTGCCCCTTCCCACACAGGCGGCCAGCCCAGCAGCTGCCTGACAGACTCTGGCTCCCCCGAGCTCTCTGCCGGTGCAGGGGTCAGGAACAGACGTGTGCATGTGGTTCTGCGTTGGTCTGGGAGTGTGGACCCACTGCTTCGCCCCCACGCTCAGGGGCAAGGGCCCGGAGAGAGCACCACCCCGAAGCGCTTTTCTCCCGGGCTTGGGAGAATTGTGCGTGCCTGGCGGGAACAGCGGGCGGGAGTGTTGGCAAACCGGCGTTTGGAGGCAGCCGGGGAAGTCTTCCAGTGGGAGAGAGCCGGTTGTGCTCAGAGGCCCCACAGGCCAGGGGCAGGACCCAGCAGGGCCCCTGCCCGTGGCCAGCCTTGCCCAGACCTTCCTGGCTTCCGGGGGTACTGCCCCACCAAGGGGCAGGCTGCGGGGACTGGGTCCAGACATGCCCGGGCGCCTCCCCAGGCTCATCCCCGCTGGTGCCTTTCCCCTGGGCCTAGGCCTCGGTTGAGGCCTCCTTGGAGAGGAGGTTGCTGGCAGGGGCTGTCTCCACACTGCAAGGTGCTGGAGCTCAGAGGGCCTCGTCAGAGGGAAGGGACAAGCAAGGGGCTGGATGCCCAAGATCTCTTTGACCCAGCAGCCTCAGGGCATCAGGGAGAGCAAGAGGCCCAACTTGCCCCTAGGTCGGCTCTGCCCCTTCCCACACAGGCGGCCAGCCCAGCAGCTGCCTGACAGACTTTGGCTCCCCCGAGCTCTTTGCCGGTGCATGGGGCAGGAACAGACGTGTGCATGTCGTTCTGCCTTGGCCTGGGAGTGTGGACACCCTGCCTGGCCCACAGGCTCAGGGGAAAGGGCCCGGAGAGAGCACCACCCCGAGGCGATTTTCTCCCGGGCTTGGGAGCGTTGTGCGCCCTTGGTTGGAACAGTGGGCGGGAGTGCTTGCAAACCGGCCTTTGGAGGCAGCCGGGGACGTCTTCCAGTGGGAGAGGGCCGGTTGTGCTCAGAGGCCCCACAGGCCAGGGGCAGGACCCAGCAGGTCCCCTGCCCCTGGCCAGCCTTTCCCAGACCTTCCTCGCCTCCGGGGGTACTGCCCCACCAAGGGGCAGGCTGCGGGGACTGGGTCCATACATGCCCGGGCGCCTCCCCAGGCTCATCCCCGCTGGTGCTTTTCCCCTGTGCCTAGGCCTCGGTTTAGGCCTCCTTGGAGAGGAGGTTGCTGGCAGGGGCTGTCTCCACACTGCAAGGTGCTGGAGCTCAGAGGGCCTCGTCAGAGGGAAGGGACCAGCAAGGGGTTGGATGCCCAAGACCTCTTTGGCCCAGCAGCCTCAGGGCAGCAGGGAGGGCAAGAGGCCCAACTTGCCCCTAGGTCGGCTCTGCCACTTCCCACACAGGCGGCCAGCCCAGCAGCTGCCTGACAGACTCTGGCTCCCCCGAGCTCTCTGCCGGAGCAGGGGGCAGGAACAGACGTGTGCATGTGGTTCTGACTTGGCCTGGGAGTGTGGACACCGTGCCTTGACCCCAGGCTCAGGGGCAAGGGCCCGGAGAGAGCACCACCCTGAAGCGCTTTTCTCCCGGGCTTGGGAGCATTGTGCACGCCTGCTGGGAACAGTGGGCGGGAGCGCTTGCAAACCGGCCTTTGGAGGCAGCCGGGGAGGTCTTCCAGTGGGAGAGGGCCGGTTGTGCTCAGAGGCCCCACAGGCCAGGGGCAGGACGCAGCAGGGCCCCTGCCCCTGGCCAGCCTTGCCCAGACCTTCCTGGCCTCCGGGGGTACTGCCCCACCAAGGGGCAGGCTGCGGGGACTGGGTCCAGACATGCTCGGGCGCCTCCCCTGGCTCATCCCCGCTGGTGCCTTTCCCCTGGGCCTAGGCCTCGGTTGAGGCCTCCTTGGAGAGGAGGTTGCTGGCAGGGGCTGTCTCCACACTGCAAGGTGCTGGAGCTCAGAGGGCCTCGTCAGAGGGAAGGGACCAGTAAGGGGTTGGATGCCCAAGACGTCTTTGGCCCAGCAGCCTCAGGGCAGCAGGGAGAGCAAGAGGCCCAACTTGCCCCTAGGTCGGCTCTGCCCCTTCCCACACAGGCGGCTAACCCAGCAGCTGCCTGTCAGACTCTGGCTCCCCCAAGCTCTCTGCCGGTGCAGGGGACAGGAACAGACGTGGGCATGTGGTTCTGCCTTGGCCAGGGAGTGTGTTCCCCGTGCCTTGCCCCCAGGCTCAGGGGCAAGGGCCCGGAGAGAGAACCACCCCAATGCGCTTTTCTCCCGGGCTTTGGAGCATTGTGCGAGCCTGGCGTGAACAGCGGGCGGGAGTGTTAGCAAACAGGACTTTGGAGGCAGCCGGGGAGGTCTTCCAGTGGGAGAGGGCCGGTTGTGCTCAGAGGCCCCACAGGCCAGGGGCAGGACCCAGCAGGGCCCCTGACCGTGGCCAGCCTTGCCCAGACCTTCCTGGCCTCCGGGGGTACTGCCCCACCAAGGGGCAGGCTGCGGGGACTGGGTCCAGACATCCCCGGGCGCCTCCCCAGGCTCATCCCCGCTGGTGCCTTTCCCGTGGGCCTAGGCCTCGGTTGAGGCCTCCTTGGAGAGGAGGTTGCTGGCAGGGGCTGTCTCCACACTGCAAGGTGCTGGAGATCAGAGGGCCTCGTCAGAGGGAAGGGACCAGCAAAGGGCTGGATGCCCAAGACCTCTTTGACCCAGCAGCCTCAGGGCAGCAGGGAGAGCAAGAGGCCCAACTTGCCCCTAGGTCGGCTCTGCCCCGTCCCACACAGGCGGCCAGCCCAGCAGCAGCCTGGCAGTCTCTGGCTGCCCCGAGCTCTCTGCCGGTGTAGGGGGCAGGAACAGACGTGTGCATGTCGTTCTGCCTTGGCCTGGGAGTGTGTTCCCCCTGCCTGGCCCCCAGGCTCAGGGGCAAGGGCCCGGTGAGAGCACCACCCCGAAGCGCTTTTCTCCCGGGCTTGGGGGCATTGGGCGTGCCTGGCGGGAACAGCGGGCGGGAGTGCATGCAAACCGGCCTTTCGAGGCAGACGGGGAGGTCTTCCAGCGGGAGAGTGCCGGTTGTGCTCAGACGCCCCACAGGCCAGGGGCAGGACCCAGCAGTGTCCCTGCCCCTGGCAGCCTTGCCCAGACCTTCCTGGCCTCCGGGGGTACTGCCCCACCAAGGGGCAGGCTGCGGGGACTGGGTCCAGACATGCCCGGGCGCCTCCCCAGGCTCATCCCCGCTGGTGCCTTTCCCCTGGGCCTAGGCCTCGGTTGAGGACTCCTTGGAGAGGAGGTTGCTGGCAGGGGCTGTCTCCACACTGCAAGGTGCTGGAGCTCAGAGGGCCTCGTCAGAGGGAAGGGACCAGCAAGGGGCTGGATGCCCAAGACCTCTTTGGCCCAGCAGCCTCAGGGCAGCAGGGAGAGCAAGAGGCCCAACTTGCCCCTAGGTCGGCTCTGCCCCTTCCCACACAGGCGGCCAGCCCAGCAGCTGCCTGACAGACTCTGGCTCCCCCGAGCTCTCTGCCGGTGCAGGGGGCAGATCAGACGTGTGCATGTGGTTCTGCCTTGGTCTGGGAGTGTGGACCCACTGCCTGGACCCCAGGCTCTGGGGCAAGGGCCCGGAGAGAGCAACACCCCGAAGCGCTTTTCTCCTGGCCTTGGGAGCGTTGTGCGTGCCTGGCGGGAACAGCGGGCGGGAGTGTTGGCAAACCCGCCTTTGAAGGCAGCCGGGGAGGTCTTCCAGTGGGAGAGTGCCGGTTGTGCTCAGAGGCCCCACAGGCCAGGGGCAGGACCCAGCAGGGACCCTGCCCCTGGCCAGCATTGCCCAGACCTTCCTGGCCTCCGGGGGTACTGCCCCACCAAGGGGCAGGCTGCGGGGACTGGGTCCAGACATGCCCGGGCCCCTCCACTGGCTCATCCCCGCTGGTGCCTTTCCCCTGGGCCTAGGCCTCGGTTGAGGCCTCCTTGGAGAGGAGGTTGCTGGCAGGGTCTGTCTCAACACTGCAAGGTGCTGGAGCTCAGAGGGCCTCGTCAGAGGGAAGGGACCAGCAAGGGGCTGGATGCTCAAGACCTCTTTGGCCCAGCAGCCTCAGGGCAGCAGGGAGAGCAAGAGGCTCAACTTGCCCCTAGGTCGGCTCTGCCCCTTCCCACACAGGCGGCCAGCCCAGCAGCTGCCTGACAGACTCTGGCTCCCCCCAGCTCTCTGCCGGTGGAGGGGGCAGGAACAGACATGTGCATGTTGTTGTGCCTTGGCCTGGGACTGTGGATCCCCTGCCTGGCCCCCAGGCTCAGGGGCAAGGGCCCGGAGAGACCACCACCCCGAAGCGCTTTTCTCCCGGGCTTGGGAGCATTGTGCGCGCCTGGCGGGAACAGTGGGCGGGAGTGCTTCCAAACCGGCCTTTGGAGGCAGCCGGGGAGGTCTTCCAGTGGGAGAGGGCCGGTTGTGCTCAGAGGCCCCACAGGCCAGGGGCAGGACCCAGCAGGGCCCCTGCCACTGGCCAGCCTTGCCCAGACCTTCCAGGCCTCCGGGGGTACTGCCCCACCAAGGGGCAGGCTGCGGGGACAGGGTCCAGACATGCCCGGGCGCTTCCCCTGGCTCAACCCCGCTGGTGCCTTTCCCCTGGGCCTAGGCCTCGGTTGAGGCCTCCTTGGAGAGGAGATTGCTGGCAGGGGCTGTCTCCACACTGCAAGGTGCTGGAGCTCAGAGGGCCTCGTCAGAGGGAAGGGACAAGCAAAGGGCTGGATGTCCAAGACCTCTTTGGCCCAGCAGCCTCAGGGCAGCAGGGAGAGCAAGAGGCCCAACTTGCCCCTAGGTCGGCTCTGCCCCTTCCCACAAAGGCGGCCAGCCCAGCAGCTGCCTGACAGACTCTGGCTCCCCCGAGCTCTCTGCCCCTGCAGGGGTCAGGAACAGACGTGTGCATGTGGTTCTGCCTTGGCCTGGGAGTGTGTTCCCCCTGCCTGGCCCCCAGGCTCAGGGGCAAGGACCCGGAAAGAGCACCACCCCGAAGCGCTTTTCTCCCGGGCTTGGGAGCATTGTGCGCACTTGGTGGGAACAGTGGGCGGGAGTGCGTGCAAAACGGCCTTTGGAGGCAGCCGGGGAGGTCTTCCAGTGGGAGAGGGCCGGTTGTGCTCAGAGGCCCCACAGGCCAGGGGCAGGACCCAGCAGGTCCCCTGCCCCTGGTCAGACTTGCCCAGACCTTCCTGGCCTCCAGGGGTACTGCCCCACCAAGGGGCAGGCTGCGGGGACTGGGTCCAGACATGCCCGGGCGCCTCCCCAGGCTCATCCCCGCTGGTGCTTTTCCCCTGGGCCTAGGGCTCGGTTGAGGCCTCCTTGGAGAGGAGATTGCTGGCAGGTGCTGTCTCCACACTGCAAGGTGCTGGAGCTCAGAGGGCCTCGTCAGAGGGAAGGGACCAGCAAAGGGCTGGATGCCCAAGACGTCTTTGGCCCAGCAGCCTCAGGGCAGCAGGGAGAGCAAGAGGCCCAACTTGCCCCTAGGTCGGCTCTGCCCCTTCCCACACTGGCGGCCAGCCCAGCACCTGCCTGAGAGACTCTGGCTCCCCCGAGCTCTCTGCCGGTGTAGGGGGCAGGAACAGACGTGTTCATGTCGTTCTGTCTTGGCCTGGGAGTGTGTTCCCCCTGCCTGGCCCGCAGGCTTAGGGGCAAGGGCCCGGAGAGAGCACCACCCCGAAGCGCTTTTCTCCCGGGCTTGGGAGCATTGTGCGTGCCTGGCGGGAACAGCGGGCGGGAGTGCTTGCAAACCGGCCTTTGGAGGCAGACGGGGAGGTCTTCCAGCGCGAGAGTGCCGGTTGTGCTCAGACGTCCAACAGGCCAGGGGCAGGACCCAGCAGGTCCCCTGCCCCTGGCAGCCTTGCACAGACCTTCATGGCCTCCGGGGGTACTGCCCCACCAAGGGGCAGGCTGCGGGGACTGGGTCCAGACATGCCCGGGCACCTCCCCAGGCTCATCCCCGCTGGTGTCTTTCCCCTAGGCCTAGGCCTCGGTTGAGGCCTCATTGGAGCGGAGGTTGCTGGCAGGGGCTGTCTCCACACTGCAAGGTGCTGGAGCTCAGACGGCCTCGTCAGAGGGAAGGGACCAGCAAGGGGCTGGATGCCCAAGACCTCTTTGGCCCAGCAGCCTCAGGGCAGCAGGGAAAGGAAGAGGCCCAACTTGCCCCTAGGTCGGCTCTAACCCTTCCCACACAGGCGGCCAGCCCAGCACCTGCCTGACAGACTCTGGCTCCCCAGAGCTCTCTGCCGGTGCAGGGGTCAGGAACAGACGTGTGCATGTGGTTCTGACTTTGTCTGGGAGTGTGTTCCCCGTGCCTTGCCCCCAGGCTCAGGGGCAAGGGCCCGGAGAGAGAACCACCCCAATGCGCTTTTCTCCCGGGCTTGGGAGCATTGTGCGAGTCTGGCGTGAACAGCGGGCGGGAGTGTTAGCAAACAGGACTTTGGAGGCAGCCGGGGAGGTCTTCCAGTGGGAGAGGGCCGGTTGTGCTCAGAGGCCCCACAGGCCAGGGGCAGGACCCAGCAGGGCCCCTGACCCTGGCCAGCCTTGTCCAGACCTTCCTGGCCTCCGGGGGTACTGCCCCACCAAGGGGCAGGCTGCGGGGACTGGGTCCAGACATCCCCGGGCGCCTCCCCAGGCTCATCCCCGCTGGTGCCTTTCCCCTGGGCCTAGGCCTCGGTTGAGGCCTCCTTGGAGAGGAGGTTGCTGGCAGGGGCTGTCTCCACACTGCAAGGTGCTGGAGATCAGAGGGCCTCGTCAGAGGGAAGGGACCAGCAATGGGCTGGATGCCCAAGACCTCTTTGACCCAGCAGCCTCAGGGCAGCAGGGAGAGCAAGAGGCCCAACTTGCCCCTAGGTCGGCTCTGCCCCGTCCCACACAGGCGGCCAGCCCAGCAGCAGCCTGGCAGTCTCTGGCTCCCCCGAGCTCTCTGCCGGTGTAGGGGGCAGGAACAGACCTGTGCATGTCGTTCTGCCTTGGCCTGGGAGTGTGTTCCCCCTGCCTGGCCCCCAGGCTCAGGGCCAAGGGCCCGGTGAGAGCACCACCCCGAAGCGCTTTTCTCCCGGGCTTGGGAGCATTGTGCGTGCCTGGCGGGAACAGCGGGCGGGAGTGCTTGCAAACCGGCCTTTCGAGGCAGACGGGGAGGTCTTCCAGCGGGAGAGTGCCGGTTGTGCTCAGACGCCCCACAGGCCAGGGGCAGGACCCAGCCTTGTCCCTGCCCCTGGCAGCCTTGCCCAGACCTTCCTGGCCTCCGGGGGTACTGCCCCACCAAGGGGCAGGCTGCGGGGACTGGGTCCAGACATGCCCGGGCGCCTCCCCAGGCTCATCCCCGCTGGTGCCATTCCCCTGGGCCTAGGCCTCGGTTGAGGACTCCTTGGAGAGGAGGTTGCTGGCAGGGGCTGTCTCCACACTGCAAGGTGCTGGAGCTCAGAGGGCCTCGTCCGAGGGAAGGGACCAGCAAGGGGCTGGATGCCCAAGACCTCTTTGGCCCAGCAGCCTCAGGGCAGCAGGGAGAGCAAGAGGCCCAACTTGCCCCTAGGTCGGCTCTGCCCCTTCCCACACAGGCGGCCAGCCCAGCAGCTGCCTGACAGACTCTGGCTCCCCCGAGCTCTCTGCCGGTGCAGGGGGCAGATCAGACGTGTGCATGTGGTTCTGCCTTGTCCTGGGAGTGTGGACACCCTGCCTTGCCCCCAGGATCAGGGGCAAGGGCCCGGAGAGAGCACCACCCTGAAGCGCTTTTCTCCCGGGCTTGGGAGCATTGTGCACGCCTGCTGGGAACAGTGGGCGGGAGCGCTTGCAAACCGGCCTTTGGAGGCAGCCGGGGAGGTCTTCCAGTGGGAGAGGGCCAGTTGTGCTCAGAGGCCCCACAGGCCTGGGGCAGGACGCAGCAGGGCCCCTGCCCCTGGCCAGCCTTGCCCAGACCTTCCTGGCCTCCGGGGGTACTGCCCCACCAAGGGGCAGGCTGCGGGGCCTGTGTCCAGACATGCCCGGGCGCCTCCCCAGGCTCATCCCCGCTGGTGCCTTTCCCCTGGGCCTAGGCCTCGGTTGAGGCCTCCTTGGAGAGGAGGTTGCTGGCAGGGGCTGTCTCCACACTGCAAGGTGCTGGAGCTCAGAGGGCCTCGTCAGAGGGAAGGGACCAGTAAGGGGCTGGATGCCCAAGACGTCTTTGGCCCAGCAACCTCAGGGCAGCAGGGAGAGCAAGAGGCCCAACTTGCCCCTAGGGCGGCTCTGCCCCTTCCCACACAGGCGGCCAACTCAGCAGCTGCCTGACAGACTCTGGCTCCCCCAAGCTCTCTGCCGGTGCAGGGGACAGGAACAGACGTGGGCATGTGGTTCTGCCTTGGCCTGGGAGTGTGTTCCCCCTGCCTTGCCCCCAGGCTCAGGGGCAAGGGCCCGGAGAGAGCACCACCCCGAAGCGCTTTTCTCCCGGGCTTGGGAGCATTGTGCGAGCCTGGCGTGAACAGCGGGCGGGAGTGTTTGCAAACAGGACTTTGGAGGCAGCCGTGGAGGTCTTCCAGTGGGAGAGGGCCGGTTGTGCTCAGAGGCCTCACAAGCCAGGGGCAGGACCCAGTAGGTCCCCTGCCAATGGCCAGCCTTGCCCAGACCTTCCTGGCCTCCGGGGGTACTGCCCCACCAAGGGGCAGGCTGCGGGGACTGGGTCCAGACATGCCTGGGCGCCTCCCCAGGCTCATCCCCGCTGGTGCCTTTCCCCTGGGCATAGGGCTCGGTTGATGCCTCCTTGGAGAGGAGGTTGCTGGCAGGGGCTGTCTCCACACTGCAAGGTGCTGGAGCTCAGAGGGCCTCGTCAGCGGGAAGGGACCAGCAAGGGGCTGGATGCCCAAGACCTCTTTGGCCCAGCAGCCTCAGGGCAGCAGGGAGAGCAAGAGGCCCAACTTGCCCCTAGGTCGGCTCTGCCCCTTCCCACACAGGCAGCCAACCCAGCAGCTGCCTGATAGACTCTGTCTCCCCCGAGCTCTCTGCCGGTTCAGGGGTCAGGAACAGACGTGTGCATGTGGTTCTGCCTTGGTCTGGGAGTGTGGACCCACTGCCTGGACCCCAGGCTCAGGGGCAAGGGCCCGGAGAGAGCAACACCCCGAAGCGCTTTTCTCCTGGCCTTGGGAGCGTTGTGCGTGCCTGGCGGGAACAGCGGGCGGGAGTGTTGGCAAACCCGCCTTTGAAGGCAGCCGGGGAGGTCTTCCAGTGGGAGAGGGCCGGTTGTGCTCAGAGGCCCCACAGGCCAGGGGCAGGACCCAGCAGGGACCCTGCCCCTGGGCAGCCTTGCCCAGACCTTCCTGGCCTCCGGGGGTACTGCCCCACCAAGGGGCAGGCTGCGGGGACTGGGTCCAGACATGCCCGGGCCCCTCCACTGGCTCATCCCCGCTGGTGCCTTTCCCCTGGGCCTAGGCCTCGGTTGAGGCCTCCTTGTAGAGGAGGTTGCTGGCAGGGTCTGTCTCCACACTGCAAGGTGCTGGAGCTCAGAGGGCCTCGTCAGAGGGAAGGGACCAGCAAGGGGCTGGATGCTCAAGACCTCTTTGGCCCAGCAGCCTCAGGGCAGCAGGGAGAGCAAGAGGCCCATCTTGCCCCTAGGTCGGCTCTGCCCCTTCCTACACAGGCGGCCAGCCCAGCAGCTGCCTGACAGACTCTGGCTCCCCCCAGCTCTCTGCCGGTGGAGGGGGCAGGAACAGACTTGTGCATGTTGTTGTGCCTTGGCCTGGGACTGTGGATCCCCTGCCTGGCCCCCAGGCTCAGGGGCAAGGGCCCGGAGAGACCACCACCCCGAAGCGCTTTTCTCCCGGGCTTGGGAGCATTGTGCGCGCCTGGCGGGAACAGTGGGCGGGAGTGCTTCCAAACCGGACTTTGGAGGCAGCCGGGGAGGTCTTCCAGTGGGAGAGGGCCGGTTGTGCTCAGAGGCCCCACAGGCCAGGGGCAGGACCCAGCAGGGCCCCTGCCCCTGGCCAGCCTTGCCCAGACCTTCCTGGCCTCCGGGGGTACTGCCCCACCAAGGGGCAGGCTGCGGGGACAGGGTCCAGACATGCCCGGGCGCCTCCCCTGGCTCAACCCCGCTGGTGCCTTTCCCCTGGGCCTAGGCCTCGGTTGAGGCCTCCTTGGAGAGGAGATTGCTGGCAGGGGCTGTCTCCACACTGCAAGGTGCTGGAGCTCAGAGGGCCTCGTCAGAGGGAAGGGACCAGTAAGGGGCTGGATGCCCAAGACGTCTTTGGCCCTGCAGCCTCAGGGCAGCAGGGAGAGCAAGAGGCCCAACTTGCCCCTAGGTCGGCTCTGCCCCTTCCCACACAGGCGGCCAGCCCAGCACCTGCCTGAGAGACTCTGGCTCCCCCGAGCTCTCTGCCGGTGCAGGGGACAGGAACAGACGTGTGCATGTGTTTCTGCCTTGGTCTGGGAGTGTGTTCCCCCTGCCTTGCCCACAGGCTCAGGGGCAAGGGCCCGGAGAGAGCACCACCCCGAAGCGCTTTTCTCCCGGGCTTGGGAGCATTGTGCGCGCCTGGCGGGAACAGTGGGCGGGAGTGCTTGCAAACCGGCCTTTGGAGGCAGCCGGGGAGGTCTTCCAGTGGGAGAGGGCCGGTTGTGCTCAGAGGCCCCACAGGCCATGGGGAGGACCCAGCAGGGCCCCTGCCCCTGGCCAGCCTTGCCCAGATCTTCCTGGCCTCCGGGGGTACTGCCCCACCAAGGGGCAGGCTGCGGGGACTGGGTCCAGACATGCCCGGGCGCCTCCCCAGGCTCATCCCCGCTGGTGCCTTTCCCCTGGGCCTAGGCCTCGGTTGAGGCCTCCTTGGAGAGGATGTTGCTGGCAGGGGCTGTCTCCACACTGCAAGGTGCTGGAGCTCAGAGGGCCTCGTCAGAGGGAAGGGACCAGCAAGGGGCTGGATGCCCAAGACCTCTTTGGCCCAGCAGCCTCAGGGCAGCAGGGAGAGGAAGAGGCCCAACTTGCCCCTAGGTCGGCTCTGCCCCTTCCCACACAGGCGGCCAGCCCAGCAGCTGCCTGACAGACTCTGGCTCCCCCGAACTCTCTGCCGGTGCAGGGGTCAGGAACAGACGTGTGCATGTGGTTCTGCCTTGGTCTGGGAGTGTGGACCAACTGCCTGGCCCCCAGGCTCAGGGGCAAGGGCCCGAGGAGAGCACCACCCCGAAGTGCTTTTCTCCCGGGCTTGGGAGCATTGTGCGTGCCTGGCGGGAACAGCGGGCGGGAGTGTTGGCAAACTGGCCTTTGGAGGGAGCCGGGGAGTTCTTCCAGTGGGAGAGGGCCGGTTGTGCTCAGAGGCCCCACAGGCCAGGGGCAGGACCCAGCAGGGCCCCTGCCCCTGGACAGCCTTGCCCAGACCTTCCTGCCCTCCGGGGGTACTGCCCCACCAAGGGGCAGGCTGCGGGGACTGGGTCCAGACATGCCCGGGCGCCTCCCCAGGCTCATCCCCGCTGGTGCCTTTCCCCTGGGCCTAGGCCTCGGTTGAGGCCTCCTTGGAGAGGAGGTTGCTGGCAGGGGCTGTCTCCACACTGCAAGGTGCTGGAGCTCAGAGGGCCTCGTCAGAGGGACGGGACCAGTAAGGGGCTGGATGCCCAAGACGTCTTTGGCCCAGCAGCCTCAGGGCAGCAGGGAGAGCAAGAGGCCCAACTTGCCCCTAGGGCGGCTCTGCCCCTTCCCACACAGGCGGCCAACCCAGCAGCTGCCTGACAGACTCTGGCTCCCCCAAGCTCTCTGCCGGTGCAGGGGACAGGAACAGACGTGGGCATGTGGTTCTGCCTTGGCCTGGGAGTGTGTTCCCCATGCCTTGCCCCCAGGCTCAGGGGCAAGGGCCCGGAGAGAGCACCACCCCGAAGCGCTTTTCTCCCGGGCTTGGGAGCATTGTGCAAGTCTGGCGTGAACAGCGGGTGGGAGTGTTGGCAAACAGGACTTTGGAGGCAGCCGGGGAGGTCTTCCAGTGGGAGAGGGCCGGTTGTGCTCAGAGGCCCCACAGGCCAGGGGCAGGACCCAGTAGGTCCCCTGCCCCTGGCCAGCCTTTCCCAGACCTTCCTGGCCTCCGGGGGTACTGCCCCACCAAGGGGCAGGCTGCGGGGACTGGGTCCAGACATGCCCGGGCGCCTCCCCAGGCTCATCCCCGCTGGTGCCTTTCCCCTGGTCCTAGGTCTCGGTTGAGGCCTCCTTGGAGAGGAGGTTGCTGGCAGGGGCTGTCTCCACACTGCAAGGTGCTGGAGCTCAGAGGGCCTCGTCAGAGGGAAGGGACAAGCAAAGGGCTGGATGCCCAAAACCTCTTTGGCCCAGCAGCCTCAGGGCAGCAGGGAGAGCAAGAGGCCCAACTTGCCCCTAGGTCGGCTCTGCCCCTTCCCACAAAGGCGGCCAGCCCAGCAGCTGCCTGACAGACTCTGGCTCCCCCGAGCTCTCTGCCGGTGCAGGGGTCAGGAACAGACGTGTGCATGTGGTTCTGCCTTGGCCTGGGAGTGTGTTCCCCCTGCCTGGCCCCCAGGCTCAGGGGCAAGGACCCGGAGAGAGCACCACCCCGAAGCGCTTTTCTCCCGGGCTTGGGAGCATTGTGCGCACTTGGTGGGAACAGTGGGCGGGAGTGCGTGCAAAACGGCCTTTGGAGGCAGCCGGGGAGGTCTTCCAGTGGGAGAGGGCCGGTTGTGCTCAGAGGCCCCACAGGCCAGGGGCAGGACCCAGCAGGTCCCCTGCCCCTGGTCAGACTTGCCCAGACCTTCCTGGCCACCAGGGGTACTGCCCCACCAAGGGGCAGGCTGCGGGGACTGGGTCCAGACATGCCCGGGCGCCTCCCCAGGCTCATCCCCGCTGGTGCTTTTCCCCTGGGCCTAGGCCTCGGTTGAGGCCTCCTTGGAGAGGAGATTGCTGGCAGGTGCTGTCTCCACACTGCAAGGTGCTGGAGCTCAGAGGGCCTCGTCAGAGGGAAGGGACCAGCAAAGGGCTGGATGCCCAAGACGTCTTTGGCCCAGCAGCCTCAGGGCAGCAGGGAGAGCAAGAGGCCCAACTTGCCCCTAGGTCGGCTCTGCCCCTTCCCACACAGGCGGCCAGCCCAGCACCTGCCTGAGAGACTCTGGCTCCCCCGAGCTCTCTGCCGGTGTAGGGGGCAGGAACAGACGTGTTCATGTCGTTCTGTCTTGGCCTGGGAGTGTGTTCCCCCTGCCTGGCCCGCAGGCTTAGGGGCAAGGGCCCGGAGAGAGCACCACCCCGAAGCGCTTTTCTCCCGGGCTTGGGAGCATTGTGCGTGCCTGGCGGGAACAGCGGGCGGGAGTGCTTGCAAACCGGCCTTTGGAGGCAGACGGGGAGGTCTTCCAGCGCGAGAGTGCCGGTTGTGCTCAGACGTCCAACAGGCCAGGGGCAGGACCCAGCACTGTCCCTGCCCCTGGCAGCCTTGCACAGACCTTCCTGGCCTCCGGGGGTACTGCCCCACCAAGGGGCAGGCTGCGGGGACTGGGTCCAGACATGCCCGGGCGCCTCCCCAGGCTCATCCCCGCTGGTGTCTTTCCCCTAGGCCTAGGCCTCGGTTGAGGCCTCATTGGAGAGGAGGTTGCTGGCAGGGGCTGTCTCCACACTGCAAGGTGCTGGAGCTCAGAGGGCCTCGTCAGAGGGAAGGGACCAGCAAGGGGCTGGATGCCCAAGACCTCTTTGGCCCAGCAGCCTCAGGGCAGCAGGGAGAGGAAGAGGCCCAACTTGCCCCTAGGTCGGCTCTGTCCCTTCCCACACAGGCGGCCAGCCCAGCACCTGCCTGACAGACTCTGGCTCCCCAGAGCTCTCTGCCGGTGCAGGGGTCAGGAACAGACGTGTGCATGTGGTTCTGCCTTGGTCTGGGAGTGTGGACCCACTGCCTGGCCCCCAGGCTCAGGGGCAAGGGCCCGGAGAGAGCACCACCCCGAAGCGCTTTTCTCCCGGGCTTGGGAGCATTGTGCGAGCCTGGCGTGAACAGCGGGCGGGAGTGTTTGCAAACAGGACTTTGGAGGCAGCTGGGGAGGTCTTCCAGTGGGAGAGGGCCGGTTGTGCTCAGAGGCCTCACAGGCCAGGGGCAGGACCCAGCAGGGCCCCTGCCCCTGGCCAGCCTTGCCCAGACCTTCCTGGCCTCCGGGGGTACTGCCCCACCAAGGGGCAGGCTGCGGGGACTGGGTCCAGACATGTCCGTGCGCCTCCCCAGGATCATCCCCGCTGGTGCTTTTCCCCTGGGCGTAGGCCTCGGTTGAGGCCTCTTTGGAGAGGAGGTTGCTGGCAGGGGCTGTCTCCACACTGCAAGGTGCTGGAGCTCAGAGGGCCTCGTCAGAGGGAAGGGACCAGCAAAGGGCTGGATGCCCAAGACCTCTTTGACCCAGCAGCCTCAGGGCAGCAGGGAGAGCAAGAGGCCCAACTTGCCCCTAGGTCGGCTCTGCCCCGTCCCACACAGGCAGCCAGCCCAGCAGCAGCCTGGCAGTCTCTGGCTCCCCCGAGCTCTCTGCCGGTGTAGGGGGCAGGAACAGACGTGTGCATGTCGTTCTGCATTGGCCTGGGTGTGTGTTCCAACTGCCTGGCCCCCAGGCTCAGGGGCAAGGGCCCGGAGAGAGCACCACCCCGAAGCGCTTTTCTCCCGGGCTTGGGAGCATTGTGCGTGCCTGGCGGGAACAGCGGGCGGGAGTGCTTGCAAACCGGCCTTTGGAGGCAGACGGGGAGGTCTTCCAGCGGGAGAGTGCCGGTTGTGCTCAGACGCCCCACAGGCCAGGGGCACGACCCAGCAGGGCCCCTGCCCCTCGCAGCCTTGCCCAGACCTTCCTGGCCTCCGGGGGTACTGCCCCACCAAGGGGCAGGCTGCGGGGACTGGGTCCAGACATGCCCGTGCGCCTCCACTGGCTCATCTCCGCTGGTGCCTTTCCCCTGGGCCTAGGCCTCGGTTGAGGCCTCCTTGGAGAGGAGGTTGCTGGCAGGGGCTGTCTCCACACTGCAAGGTGCTGGAGCTCAGAGGGCCTCGTCAGAGGGAAGGGACCAGCAAGGGGCTGGATGCCCAAGACCTCTTTGGCCCAGCAGCCTCAGGGCAGCAGGGAGAGCAAGAGGCCCAACTTGCCCCTAGGTCGGCTCTGCCCCTTCCCACACAGGCGGCCAGCCCAGCAGCTGCCTGACAGACTCTGGCTCCCCCCAGCTCTCTGCCGGTGGAGGGGGCAGGAACAGACGTGTGCATGTGGTTCTGCCTTGGCCTGGGACTGTGGATCCCCTGCCTGGCCCCCAGGCTCAGAGGCAGGGGCCCGGAGAGACCACCACCCCGAAGCGCTTTTCTCCGGGGTTTTGGAACATTGTGTGTGCCTGGCGGGAACAGCGAGTGGGAATGCTTGCAAACCGGCCTTTGGGGGCAGCCGGGGAGGTCCTCCATGGTCCCTGAGAGAACACCACCCCGAAGCGCTTTTCTCACGGTCTTGGGAGCATTGTGCGCGGCTGGCGGGAACAGCGGGCATGAGTGCTTGCAAACTGTCCTTTGGAGGCAGCCGGGGAGGTCTTCCAAGGGCCGGACTGATCACCACCCCAAAATGCTTTTCTCTCGGGCTTGGGAGCATTGTGCGCGGCTGTCGGGAACAACGGACATGAATGCTTGCAAACTGGCCTTTGGAGGCAGCCCGGGAGGTCTTCCAAGGGCCCGGAGAGAGCACCACCCCAAAATGCTTTTCTCCCGGGCTTGGGAGCATTGTGCGTGGCTGGCGGAAGCAGCGGGAATGAGTACTTACAAACCGGCCTTTGGAGGCAGCCGGGGAGGTCTTGAAAGTGCCCGGAGAGAGCACCACCCCGAAGCGCTTTTCTCCCGGGCTTGGGAACATTGTGCGCGGCTGGCGGGAACAGCAGGCAGGACTGCTTGCAAACTGGCCTTTGGAGGCAGCCGGGGAGGTCTTCCAAGGGCCCGGAGTGAGCACCACCCCAAAATGCTTTTCTCCCGGGCTTGGGAGCATTGTGCGCGGCTGGTGGGAACAACGGGCATGAGTGCTTGCAAACCGGCCTTTGGAGGCAGCCGGGGACGTCTTCCAAGGGCCCGGAGAGAGCACCACCCCGAAGCGCTTTTCTCCCGGGCTTGGGAGCATTGTGCGCGGCTGGCGGGAACAGCAGGCAGGACTGCTTGCAAACTGGCCTTTGGAGGCAGCCGGGGAGGTCTTCCAAGGGCCCGGAGTGAGCACCACCCCAAAATGCTTTTCTCCCGGGCTTGGGAGCATTGTGCGCGGCTGGTGGGAACAACGGGCATGAGTGCTTGCAAACCGGCCTTTGGAGGCAGCCGGGGACGACTTCCAAGGGCCCGGAGAGATCACCACCCCGAAGCACTTTTCTCCCGGGCTTGGGAGCATTGTGCGTGGCTGGCGGGAACAGCAGGAAGGAGTCATTGCAAACCGGCCTTTGGAGGCAGCGGGGGAGGTCTTCCAAGGGCCTGTAGAGAGCACCACCCCGAAGCGCTTTTCTCCCGGGCTTGGGAGTATTGTGCGCGGGTGGCAGGAACAGCAGGCAGGAGTGCTTGAAAACCGGCCTTTGCAGGCAGCCGGGGAGGTCTTCCAGGGCCCGGTGTGAGCACCACCCCAAAAAGCTTTTCTCCCGGGCTTGGGAGCATTGTGCGCGGCTGGTGGGAACAGCGGGCATGAGTGCTTGCAAACTGGCCACTGGAGGCAGCCGGGGAGGTCTTCCAAGGGCCTGTAGAGAGCACCACCCCAAAATGCTTCTCTCCCGGGCTTGGGAGCATTGTGCGTGGCTGGCGGGAACAGCAGGAAGGAGTCCTTGCAAACCGGCCTTTGGAGGCAGCCGGGGAGGTCTTCCAAGGGCCTGTAGAGAGCACCACCCCGAAGCGCTTCTCTCCCGGGCTTGGGAGCATTGTGCGCAGGTGGCGGGAACAGCAGGCAGGAGTGCTTGAAAACAGGCCTTTGGAGGCAGCCGGGGAGGTCTTCCAGGGCCCGGTGTGAGCACCACCCCAAAAAGCTTTTCTCCCGGGCTTGGGAGCATTGTGCGCGGCTGGTGGGAACAGCGGACATGAGTGCTTGCAAACTGGCCATTGGAGGCAGCCGGGGAGGTCTTCCAAGGGCCCGGAGTGAGCACCACCCCAAAATGCTTTTCTCCCGGGCTTGGGAGCATTGTGCGTGGCTGGCGGGAACAGCAGGAAGGAGTCCTTGCAAACCGGCCTTTGGAGGCAGCCGGGGAGGTCTTCCAAGGGCCTGTAGAGAGCACCACCCCGAAGCGCTTTTCTCCCGCGCTTGGGAGCATTCTGCGCGGGTGGCGGGAACAGCAGGCAGGAGTGCTTGAAAACCGTCCTTTGGAGGCAGCCGGGGAGGTCTTCCAGGGCCCGGTGTGATCACCACCCCAAAATGCTTTTCTCCCGGGCTTGGGAGCATTGTGCGCGGATGGCGGGAACAGCAGGAAGGAGTCCTTGCAAACCGGCCTTTGGAGGCAGCCGGGGAGGTCTTCCAAGGGCCTGTAGAGAGCACCACCCCGAAGCGCTTTTCTCCCGGGCTTGGGAGCATTGTGCGCGGGTGGCGGGAACAGCAGGCAGGAGTGCTTGAAAACCGTCCTTTGGAGGCAGCCGGGGAGGTCTTCCAGGGCCCGGTGTGAGCACCACCCCAAAATGCTTTTCTCCCGGGCTTGGGAGCATTGTGCGCGGATGGCGGGAACAGCGAGTCGGAGTGCTTCCAAACCGGCCTTTGGGGGCACCCCGGGAGGTCTTCCATGGGCACGGAGAGAACACCACCCCGAAGCGCTTTTCTCCGGGGTTTTGGAGGATTGTGCGTGGCTGGCGGGAACAGCGAGTGGGAGTGCTTGCAAACCGGCCTTTGGGGGCAGCCAGGGAGGTCCTCCATTGGCACGGAGAGAACACCACCCCGAAGCGCTTTTCTCCCGGGCTTGGGAGCATTGTGCGAGGCTGGCGGGAACAGCGGGCGGGAGTGCTTGCAAACCGGCCTTTGGAGGCAGCTTGGGAGGTCTTCCAAGGGCCCGGAGAGAGCACCATCCCGAAGCACTTTTCTCACGGAATTGGGAGCATTGTTCGCGGCTGTCGGGAACAGAGGACATGAGTGCTTGCAAACCGGCCTTTAGAGGCAGCCGGGGAGTCTTCCAAGGGCCCGGAGAGAGACCACCTCAAAATGCTTTTCTCCCGGGCTTGGGAGCATTGTGTGCGGCTGGCGGGTCAGCGGGAGGGAGTTCTTGAAAACCAGCCTTTGGAGGCAGCCGGGGAGATCTTCCAAGGGCCGGGAGAGAGCACCACCCCGAAGCGCTTTTCTCCCGGGCTTGGGAGCATTGTGCGCGGCTGGCGGGAACAGCGGGATTGAGTGCTTGCAAACCGGCCTTTGGAGGCAGCCGGGGAGGTCTTCCAAGGGCCGGGAGAGAGCACCACCCCGAAGCGCTTTTCTCCTAGGCTTGGGAGCATTGTGCGCGGCTGGCGGGAACAGCGGGCATGAGTGCTTGCAAACCGGCCTTTGGAGACAAACGGGGAGGTCTTCCAAGGGCCCATAGAGAGCACCACCCCGAAGCGCTTTTCTCCCGTGATTGGGAGCATTGTGTGCGGCTGGCGGGACAGCGGGAGGGAGTACTTGAAATCCAGCCTTTGGAGGCAGCCGGGGAGGTCTTCCAAGGGCCGGGAGAGAGCACCACCCTGAAGGGCTTTTCTCCTGGGCTTGGAGCATTTGCACGGATGGCGGGAACAGTGAGTGGGAGTGCTTGCAAACCGGCATTTGGGGGCAGCCCGGGAGGTCTTTCTTGGGCCCAGAGAGAACACCACCCCGAAACGCTTTTCTCCCGGGCTTGGGAGCATTGTGCGCGGGTGGCGGGAACAGCAGGCAGAAGTGCTTGCAAACCGGCCTTGGAGGCAGCCGGGGAGGTCTTCCAAAGCCCGGAGTGAGCACCACCCCAAAATGCTTTTCTCCCGGGCTTGGGAGCATTGTGCGCAGCTGGCGTGAACAGCGGGATTGAGTGCTTGCAAACCAGCCTTTGGAGGCAGCCGGGGAGGTCTTCCAGCGGGAGAGTGCCAGTTGTTCTCAGAGGCCCCACAGGCCAGGGGCAGGACCCAGCAGTGTCCCTGCCTCTGGCAGCCTTGCCCAGACCTTCCTGGCCTCCGGGGGTACTACCCCACCAAGGGGCAGGCTGCGGGGCCTGGGTCCAGACATGCGCCTCCCCAGGCTCATCCCCGCTGGTGCCTTTCCCCTGGGCCTAGGCCTCGGTTGAGGCCTCCTTGGAGAGGAGGTTGCCGGCAGGGGCTGTCTGCACACTGCAAGGTGCTGGAGCTCAGAGGGCCTCGTCAGAGGGAAAGGACCAGCAAAGGGCTGGATGCCCAAGACCTCTTTGACCCAGCAGCCTCAGGGCAGCAGGGAGAGCAAGAGGCCCAACTTGCCCCTAGGTCGGCTCTACCCCGTCCCACACAGGCAGCCAGCCCAGCAGCAGCCTGGCAGTCTCTGGCTCCCCCGAACTCTCTGCCGGTGTAGGGGGCAGGAACAGACGTGTGCATGTCGTTCTGCCTTGGCCTGGGAGTGTGTTCCCCCTGCCTGTCCCCCAGGCTCAGGGGCAAGGGCCCGGAGAGAGCACCACCCCGAAGCGCTTTTCTCCCGGGCTTGGGAGCATTGTGCGCGCCTGGCGGGAACAGCGGGCGGGAGTGCTTGCAAACCGGCCTTTGGAGGCAGCCGGGGAGGTCTTCCAGCGGGAGAGTGCCGGTTGTGCTCAGACGCCCCACAGGCCAGGGGCAGGACCAGCAGTGTCCCTGCCCCTGGCAGCCTTGCCCAGACCCTCCTGGCCTCCGGGGGTACTGCCCCACCAAGGTGCAGGCTGCGGGGACTGGGTCCAGACATGGCCGGGCACCTCCCCAGGCTCATCCCCGCTGGTGCCTTTCCCCTGGGCCTAGGCCTCAGTTGAGGCCTCCTTGGAGAGGAGGTTGCTGGCAGGGGCTGTCTCCACACTGCAAGGTGCTGGAGCTCAGAGGGCCTCGTCAGAGGGAAGGGACCAGCAAGGGGCTGGATGCCCAAGACCTCTTTGGCCCAGCAGCCTCAGTGCAGCAGGGAGAGCAAGAGGCCCAACTTGCCCCTAGGGCGGTTCTGCCCCTTCCCACACAGGCGGCCAGCCCAGCAGCTGCCTGACAGACTCTGGCTCCCCCGAGCTCTCTGCCGGTGCAGGGGGCAGATCAGACGTGTGCATGTGGTTCTGCCTTGTCCTGGGAGTGTGGACACCCTGCCTTGCCCCAGGCTCAGGGGCAACGGCCCGGAGAGAGCACCACCCTGAAGCGCTTTTCTCCCGGGCTTGGGAGCATTGTGCACGCCTGCTGGGAACAGTGGGCGGGAGCGCTTGCAAACCGGCCTTTGGAGGCAGCCGGGGAGGTCTTCCAGTGGGAGAGGGCCGGTTGTGCTCAGAGGCCCCACAGGCCAGGGGCAGGACGCAGCAGGGCCCCTGCCCCTGGCCAGCCTTGCCCAGACCTTCCTGGCCTCCGGGGGTACTGCCCCACCAAGGGGAAGGCTGCGGGGCCTGGGTCCATACATGCCCGGGCGCCTCCCCAGGCTCATCCCCGCTGGTGCCTTTCCCCTGGGCCTAGGCCTCGGTTGAGGCCTCCTTGGAGAGGAGGTTGCTGGCAGGGGCTGTCTCCACACTGCAAGGTGCTGGAGCTCAGAGGGCCTCGTCAGAGGGAAGGCACCAGTAAGGGGCTGGATGCCCAAGACCTCTTTGACCCAGCAGCCTCAGGGCAGCAGGGAGAGCAAGAGGCCCAACTTGCCCCTAGGGCGGCTCTGCCCCTTCCCACACAGGCGGCCAACCCAGCAGCTGCCTGACAGACTCTGGCTCCCCCAAGCTCTCTGCCGGTGCAGGGGACAGGAACAGACGTGGGCATGTGGTTCTGCCTTGGCCTGGGAGTGTGTTCCCCATGCCTTGCCCCCAGGCTCAGGGGCAAGGGCCCGGAGAGAGCACCACCCCGAAGCGCTTTTCTCCCGGGCTTGGGAGCACTGTGCGTGCCTGGCGGGAACAGCGCGCGGGAGTGCTTGCAAACCGGCCTTTCGAGGCAGACGGGGAGGTCTTCCAGCGGGAGAGTGCCGGTTGTGCTCAGACGCCCCACAGGCCAGGGGCAAGACCCAGCAGTGTCCCTGCCCCTGGCAGCCTTGCCCAGACCTTCCTGGCCTCCGGGGGTACTGCCCCACCAAGGGGCAGGCTGCGGGGACTGGGTCCAGACATGCCCGGGCGCCTCCCCAGGCTCATCCCCGCTGGTGCCTTTCCCCTGGGCCTAGGCCTCGGTTGAGGCCTCCTTGGAAAGGAGGTTGCTGGCAGTGGCTGTCTCCACACTGAAAGGTGCTGGAGCTCAGAGGGCCTCGTCAGAGGGAAGGGACCAGCAAGGGGCTGGATGCCCAAGACCTCTTTGGCCCAGCAGCCTCAGGGCAGCAGGGAGAGCAAGAGGCCCAACTTGCCCCTAGGTCGGCTCTGCCCCTTCCCACACAGGCGGCCAGCCCAGCAGCTGCCTGACAGACTCTGGCTCCCCCGAGCTCTCTGCCGGTGCAGGGGGCAGATCAGACGTGTGCATGTGGTTCTGCCTTGTCCTGGGAGTGTGGACACCCTGCCTTGCCCCCAGGCTCAGGGGCAAGGGCCCGGAGAGAGCACCACCCTGAAGCGCTTTTCTCCCGGGCTTGGGAGCATTGTGCACGCCTGCTGGGAACAGTGGGCGGGAGCGCTTGCAAACCGGCCTTGGAGGCAGCCGGGGAGGTCTTCCAGTGGGAGAGGGCCGGTTGTGCTCAGAGGCCCCACAGGCCAGGGGCAGGACGCAGCAGGGCCCCTGCCCCTGGCCAGCCTTGCCCAGACTTTCCTGGCCTCCGGGGGTACTGCCCCACCAAGGGGCAGGCTGCGGGTCCTGGGTACAGACATGCCCGGACGCCTCCCCAGGCTCATCCCCGCTGGTGCCTTTCCCCTGGGCCTAGGCCTCGGTTGAGGCCTCCTTGGAGAGGAGGTTGCTGGCAGGGGCTGTCTCCACACTGCAAGGTGCTGGAGCTCAGAGGGCCTCGTCAGAGGGAAGGGACCAGCAAGGGGCTGGATGCCCAAGACCTCTTTGGCCCAGCAGCCTCAGGGCAGCAGGGAGAGGAAGAGGCCCAACTTGCCCCTAGGTCGGCTCTGCCCCTTCCCACACAGGCAGCCAACCCAGCAGCTGCCTGACAGACTCTGGCTCCCCCGAGCTCTCTGCCGGTGCAGGGGTCAGGAACAGACGTGTGCATGTGGTTCTGCCTTGGTCTGGGAGTGTGGACCCACTGCCTGGACCCCAGGCTCAGGGGCAAGGGCCCGGAGAGAGCAACACCCCGAAGCGCTTTTCTCCTGGCCTTGGGAGCGTTGTGCGTGCCTGGCGGGAACAGCGGGCGGGAGTGTTGGCAAACCCGCCTTTGGAGGCAGCCGGGGAGGTCTTCCAGTGGGAGAGGGCCGGTTGTGCTCAGAGGCCCCACAGGCCAGGGGCAGGACCCAGCAGGGACCCTGCCCCTGGCCAGCCTTGCCCAGACCTTCCTGGCCTCCGGGGGTACTGCCCCACCAAGGGGCAGGCTGCAGGGACTGGGTCCTGATATGCCCGTGCGCCTCCACTGGCTCATCCCCGCTGGTGCCTTTCCCCTGTGCCTAGGCCTCGGTTGAGGCCTCCTTGGAGAGGAGGTTGCTGGCAGGGGCTGTCTCCACACTGCAAGGTGCTGGAGCTCAGAGGGCCTCGTCAGAGGGAAGGGACCAGCAAGGGGCTGGATGCCCAAGACCTCTTTGACCCAGCAGCCTCAGGGCAGCAGGGAGAGCAAGAGGCCCAACTTGCCCCTAGGTCGGCTCTGCCCCTTCCCACACAGGCGGCCAGCCCAGCAGCTGCCTGACAGACTCTGGCTCCCCCGAGCTCTCTGCCGGTGGAGGGGGCAGGAACAGACGTGTGCATGTTGTTGTGCCTTGGCCTGGGACTGTGGATCCCCTGCCTGGCCCCCAGGCTCAGGGGCAAGGGCCCGGAGAGACCACCACCCCGAAGCGCTTTTCTCCCGGGCTTGGGATCATTGTGCGCGCCTGGCGGGAACAGTGGGCGGGAGTGCTTGCAAACAGGACTTTGGAGGCAGCCGGGGAGGTCTTCCAGTAGGAGAGGGCCGGTTGTGCTCAGAGGCCCCACAGGCCAGGGGCAGGACCCAGCAGGGCCCCTGCCCCTGGCCAGCCTTGCCCAGACCTTCCTGGCCTCCGGGGGTACTGCCCCACCAAGGGGCAGGCTGCGGGGACAGGGTCCAGACATGCCCGGGCGCCTCCCCTGGCTCAACCCCGCTGGTGCCTTTCCCCTGTGCCTAGGCCTCGGTTGAGGCCTCCTTGGAGAGGAGATTGCTGGCAGGGGCTGTCTCCACACTGCAAGGTGCTGGAGCTCAGAGGGCCTCGTCAGAGGGAAGGGACCAGTAAGGGGCTGGATGCCCAAGACGTCTTTGGCCCTGCAGCCTCAGGGCAGCAGGGAGAGCAAGAGGCCCAACTTGCCCCTAGGTCGGCTCTGCCCCTTCCCACACAGGCAGCCAACCCAGCAGCTGCCTGACAGACTCTGGCTCCCCCGAGCTCTCTGCCGGTGCAGGGGTCAGGAACAGACGTGTGCATGTGGTTCTGCCTTGGTCTGGGAGTGTGGACCCACTGCCTGGACCCCAGGCTCAGGGGCAAGGGCCCGGAGAGAGCAACACCCCGAAGCGCTTTTCTCCTGGCTTTGGGAGCGTTGTGCGTGCCTGGCGGGAACAGCGGGCGGGAGTGTTGGCAAACCCGCCTTTGGAGGCAGCCGGGGAGGTCTTCCAGTGGGAGAGGGCCGGTTGTGCTCAGAGGCCCCACAGGCCAGGGGCAGGACCGAGCAGGGACCCTGCCCCTGGCCAGCCTTGCCCAGACCTTCCTGGCCTCCGGGGGTACTGCCCCACCAAGGGGCAGGCTGCGGGGACTGGGTCCTGATATGCCCGTGCGCCTCCACTGGCTCATCCCCGCTGGTGCCTTTCCCCTGTGCCTAGGCCTCGGTTGAGGCCTCCTTGGAGAGGAGGTTGCTGGCAGGGGCTGTCTCCACACTGCAAGGTGCTGGAGCTCAGAGGGCCTCGTCAGAGGGAAGGGACCAGCAAGGGGCTGGATGCCCAAGACCTCTTTGGCCCAGCAGCCTCAGGGCAGCAGGGAGAGCAAGAGGCCCAACTTGCCCCTAGGTCGGCTCTGCCCCTTCCCACACAGGCGGCCAGCCCAGCAGCTGCCTGACAGACTCTGGCTCCCCCGAGCTCTCTGCCGGTGGAGGGGGCAGGAACAGACGTGTGCATGTTGTTGTGCCTTGGCCTGGGACTGTGGATCCCCTGCCTGGCCCCCAGGCTCAGGGGCAAGGGCCCGGAGAGAGCACCACCCCGAAGCGCTTTTCTCCCGGGATGGGAGCATTGTGCGCGCTTGGTGGGAACAGTGGGCGGGAGTGCGTGCAAAACGGCCTTTGGAGGCAGCCGGGGAGGTCTTCCAGCGGGAGAGGGCCGGTTGTGCTCAGAGGCCCCACAGGCCAGGGGCAGGACCCAGCAGGTCCCCTGCCCCTGGTCAGCCTTGCCCAGACCTTCCTGGCCTCCAGGGGTACTGCCCCACCAAGGGGCAGGCTGCGGGGACTGGGTCCAGACATGCCCGGGCGCCTCTCCAGGCTCATCCCCGCTGGTGCCTTTCCCCTGGGCCTAGGCCTCGGTTGAGGCCTCCTTGGAGAGGAGATTGCTGGCAGGTGCTGTCTCCACACTGCAAGGTGCTGGAGCTCAGAGTGCCTCGTCAGAGGGAAGGGACCAGCAAAGGGCTTGGTGCCCAAGACGTCTTTGGCCCAGCAGCCTCAGGGCAGCAGGGAGAGCAAGAGGCCCAACTTGCCCCTAGGTCGGCTCTGCCCCTTCCCACACAGGCGGCCAGCCCAGCACCTGCCTGAGAGACTCTGGCTCCCCCGAGCTCTCTGCCGGTGTAGGGGGCAGGAACAGACGTGTTCATGTCGTTCTGTCTTGGCCTGGGAGTGTGTTCCCCCTGCCTGGCCCGCAGGCTTAGGGGCAAGGGCCCGGAGAGAGCACCACCCCGAAGCGCTTTTCTACCGGGCTTGGGAGCATTGTGCGTGCCTGGCGGGAACAGCGGGCGGGAGTGCTTGCAAACCGGCCTTTCGAGGCAGACGGGGAGGTCTTCCAGCGGGAGAGTGCCGGTTGTGCTCAGACGTCCCACAGGCCAGGGGCAGGACCCAGCGCTGTCCCTGCCACTGGCAGCCTTGCACAGACCTTCCTGGCCTCCAGGGGTACTGCCCCACCAAGGGGCAGGCTGCGCGGACTGGGTCCAGACATGCCCGGGCGCCTCCCCAGGCTCATCCCCGCTGGTGCCTTTCCCCTGGGCCTAGGCCTCGGTTGAGGCCTCATTGGAGAGGAGGTTGCTGGCAGGCGCTGTCTCCACACTGCAAGGTGCTGGAGCTCAGAGGGCCTCGTCAGAGGGAAGGGACCAGCAAGGGGCTGGATGCCCAAGACCTCTTTGGGCCAGCAGCCTCAGGGCAGCAGGGAGAGGAAGAGGCCCAACTTGCCCCTAGGTCGGCTCTGCCCCTTCCCACACAGGCGGCCAGCCCAGCAGCTGCCTGACAGACTCTGGCTCCCCCGAGCTCTCTGCCGGTGCAGGGGTCAGGAACAGACGTGTGCATGTGGTTCTGCCTTGGTCTGGGAGTGTGGACCAACTGCCTGGCCCCCAGGCTCAGGGGCAAGGGCCCGAGGAGAGCACCACACCGAAGTGCTTTTCTCCCGGGCTTGGGACCATTGTGCGTGCCTGGCGGGAACAGCGGGCGGGAGTGTTGGCAAACTGGCCTTTGGAGGCAGCCGGGGAGTTCTTCCAGTGGGAGAGGGCCGGTTGTGCTCAGAGGCCCCACAGGCCAGGGGCAGGACCCAGCAGGGCCCCTGCCCCTGGCCAGCCTTGCCCAGACCTTCCTGGCCTCCGGGGGTACTGCCCCACCATGGGGCAGGCTGCGGGGACTGGGTCCAGACATGCCCGGGCGCCTCCCCAGGCTCATCCCCGCTGGTGCCTTTCCCCTGGGCCTAGGCCTCGGTTGAGGCCTCCTTGGAGAGGAGGTTGCTGGCAGGGGCTGTCTCCACACTGCAAGGTGCTGGAGCTCAGAGGGCCTCGTCAGAGGGAAGGGACCAGCAAGGGGCTGGATGCCCAAGACCTCTTTGGCCCAGCAGCCTCAGGGCAGCAGGGAGAGCAAGAGGCCCAACTTGCCCCTAGGTCGGCTCTGCCACTTCCCACACAGGCGGCCAGCCCAGCAGCTGCCTGACAGACTCTGGCTCCCCCGAGCTCTCTGCCGGTGCAGGGGGCAGGTCAGACGTGTGCATGTGGTTCTGCCTTGGCCTGGGAGTGTGGACACCCTGACTTGCCCCCAGGCTCAGGGGCAAGGGCCCAGAGAGAGCACCACCCTGAAGCGCTTTTCTTCCGGGCTTAGGAGCATTGTGCCCGCCTGCTGGTAACAGTGGCCGGGAGCGCTTGCAAACCGGCCTTTGGAGGCAGCCGGGGAGGTCTTCCAGTGGGAGAGGGCCGGTTGTGCTCAGAGGCCCCACAGGCCAGGGGCAGGACCCAGCAGGTCCCCTGCCCCTGGTCAGCCTTGCCCAGACCTTCCTGGCCTCCAGGGGTACTGCCCCACCAAGGGGCAGGCTGCGGGGACTGGGTCCAGACATGCCCGGGCGCCTCCCCAGGCTCATCCCCGCTGGTGCCTTTCCCCTGGGCCTAGGCCTCGGTTGAGGCCTCCTTGGAGAGGAGATTGCTGGCAGGTGCTGTCTCCACACTGCAAGGTGCTGGAGCTCAGAGGGCCTCGTCAGAGGGAAGGGACCAGCAAAGGGCTGGATACCCAAGACGTCTTTGGCCCAGCAGCCTCAGGGCAGCAGGGAGAGGAAGAGGCCCAACTTGCCCCTAGGTCGGCTCTGCCCCTTCCCACACAGGCGGCCAGCCCAGCACCTGCCTGAGAGACTCTGGCTCCCCCGAGCTCTCTGCCGGTATAGGGGTCAGGAACAGACGTGTGCATGTGGTTCTGCCTTGGTCTGGGAGTGTGGAACCACTGCCTGGCCCCCACACTCAGGGGCAAGGGCCCGGAGAGAGGAACACAACGAAGCGCTTTTCTCCCGGGCTTGGGAGAATTGTGCGTGCCTGGCGAGAACAGCGGGCGGGAGTGTTGGCAAACCGGCCTTTGGAGGCAGCCGGGGAAGTCTTTCAGTGGGAGAGGGCCGGTTGTGCTCAGAGGCCCCACAGGCCAGGGGCAGGACCCAGCAGGGCCCCTGCCCCTGGCCAGCCTTGCCCAGACCTTCCTGGCCTCCGGGGGTACTGCCCCACCAAGGGGCAGGCTGCGGGCCTGGGTCCAGTCATGCCCGGGCGCCTCCCCAGGCTCATCCCCGCTGGTGCCTTTCCCCTGGGCCTAGGCCTCGGTTGAGGCCTCCTTGGAGAGGAGGTTGCTGGCAGGGGCTGTCTCCACACTGCAAGGTGCTGGAGCTCAGAGGGCCTCGTCAGAGGGAAGGGACCAGCAAGGGGCTGGATGGCCAAGACCTCTTTGGCACAGCAGCCTCAGGGCAGCAGGGAGAGCAAGAGGCCCAACTTGCCCCTAGGTCGGCTCTGCCCCTTCCCACACAGGCGGCCAGCCCAGCAGCTGCCTGACAGACTCTGGCTCCCCCGAGCTCTCTGCCGGTGCAGGGCGCAGATCAGACGTGTGCATGTGGTTCTGCCTTGGCCTGGGAGTGTGGACACCCTGCCTTGCCCCCAGGCTCAGGGGCAAGGGCCCAGAGAGAGCACCACCCTGAAGCGCTTTTCTCCCGGGCTTGGGAGCATTGTGCACGCCTGCTGGAAACAGTGGGCGGGATCGCTTGCAAACCGGCCTTTGGAGGCAGCCGGGGACGTCTTCCAAGGGCCCGGAGAGAGCACCACCCCGAAGCGCTTTTCTCCCGGGCTTGGGAGCATTGTGCGCGGCTGGCGGGAACAGCAGGCAGGACTGCTTGCAAACTGGCCTTTGGAGGCAGCCGAGGAGGTCTTCCAAGGGCCCGGAGTGAGCACCACCCCAAAATGCTTTTCTCCCGGGCTTGGGAGCATTGTGCGTGGCTGGCGGGAACAGCAGGAAGGAGTCCTTGCAAACCGGCCTTTGGAGGCAGCCGGGGAGGTCTTCCAAGCGCCTGTAGAGAGCACCACCCCGAAGCGCTTTTCTCCCGCGCTTGGGAGCATTCTGCGCGGGTGGCGGGAACAGCAGGCAGGAGTGCTTGAAAACCGTCCTTTGGAGGCAGCCGGGGAGGTCTTCCAGGGCCCGGTGTGAGCACCACCCCAAAATGCTTTTCTCCCGGGCTTGGGAGCATTGTGCGCGGATGGCGGGAACAGCAGGAAGGAGTCCTTGCAAACCGGCCTTTGGAGGCAGCCGGGGAGGTCTTCCAAGGGCCTGTAGAGAGCACCACCCCGAAGCGCTTTTCTCCCGGGCTTGGGAGCATTGTGCGCGGGTGGCGGGAACAGCAGGCAGGAGTGCTTGAAAACCGTCCTTTGGAGGCAGCCGGGGAGGTCTTCCAGGGCCCGGTGTGAGCACCACCCCAAAATGCTTTTCTCCTGGGCTTGGGAGCATTGTGCGCGGATGGCGGGAACAGCGAGTGGGAGTGCTTCCAAACCGGCCTTTGGGGGCACCCCGGGAGGTCTTCCATGGGCACGGAGAGAACACCACCCCGAAGCGCTTTTCTCCGGGGTTTTGGAGGATTGTGCGTGGCTGGCGGGAACAGCGAGTGGGAGTGCTTGCAAACCGGCCTTTGGGGGCAGCCAGGGAGGTCCTCCATTGGCACGGAGAGAACACCACCCCGAAGCGCTTTTCTCCCGGTCTTGGGAGCATTGTGGGAGGCTGGCGGGAACAGCGGGCGGGAGTGCTTGCAAACCGGCCTTTGGAGGCAGCTTGGGAGGTCTTCCAACGGCCCGGAGAGAGCACCATCCCGAAGCACTTTTCTCACGGAATTGGGAGCATTGTTCGCGGCTGTCGGGAACAGAGGACATGAGTGCTTGCAAACCGGCCTTTAGAGGCAGCCGGGGAGTCTTCCAAGGGCCCGGAGAGAGACCACCTCAAAATGCTTTTCTCCCGGGCTTGGGAGCATTGTGTGCGGCTGGCGGGTCAGCGGGAGGGAGTTCTTGAAAACCAGCCTTTGGAGGCAGCCAGGGAGGTCTTCCAAGGGCCGGGAGAGAGCACCACCCCGAAGCGCTTTTCTCCCGGGCTTGGGAGCATTGTGCGCGGCTGGCGGGAACAGCGGGATTGAGTGCTTGCAAACCGGCCTTTGGAGGCAGCCGGGGAGGTCTTCCAAGGGCCGGGAGAGAGCACCACCCCGAAGCGCTTTTCTCCTAGGCTTGGGAGCATTGTGCGCGGCTGGCGGGAACAGCGGGCATGAGTGCTTGCAAACCGGCCTTTGGAGACAAACGGGGAGGTCTTCCAAGGGCCCGTAGAGAGCACCACCCCGAAGCGCTTTTCTCCCGTGATTGGGAGCATTGTGTGCGGCTGGCGGGACAGCGGGAGGGAGTACTTGAAATCCAGCCTTTGGAGGCAGCCGGGGAGGTCTTCCAAGGGCCGGGAGAGAGCACCACCCTGAAGGGCTTTTCTCCTGGGCTTGGAGCATTTGCACGGATGGCGGGAACAGCGAGTGGGAGTGCTTGCAAACCGGCATTTGGGGGCAGCCCGGGAGGTCTTTCTTGGGCCCAGAGAGAACACCACCCCGAAACGCTTTTCTCCCGGGCTTGGGAGCATTGTGCGCGGGTGGCGGGAACAGCAGGCAGAAGTGCTTGCAAACCGGCCTTGGAGGCAGCCGGGGAGGTCTTCCAAAGCCCGGAGTGAGCACCACCCCAAAATGCTTTTCTCCCGGGCTTGGGAGCATTGTGCGCAGCTGGCGTGAACAGCGGGATTGAGTGCTTGAAAAACCAGCCTTTGGAGGCAGCCGGGGAGGTCTTCCAGCGGGAGAGTGCCAGTTGTTCTCAGAGGCCCCACAGGCCAGGGGCAGGACCCAGCAGTGTCCCTGCCTCTGGCAGCCTTGCCCAGACCTTCCTGGCCTCCGGGGGTACTACCCCACCAAGGGGCAGGCTGCGGGGACTGGGTCCAGACATGCCCGGGCGCCTCCCCAGGCTCATACCCGCTGGTGCCTTTCCCCTGGGCCTAGGCCTCGGTTGAGGCCTCCTTGGAGAGGAGGTTGCCGGCAGGGGCTGTCTGCACACTGCAAGGTGCTGGAGCTCAGAGGGCCTCGTCAGAGGGAAAGGACCAGCAAAGGGCTGGATGCCCAAGACCTCTTTGACCCAGCAGCCTCAGGGCAGCAGGGAGAGCAAGAGGCCCAACTTGCCCCTAGGTCGGCTCTACCCCGTCCCACACAGGCAGCCAGCCCAGCAGCAGCCTGGCAGTCTCTGGCTCCCCCGAACTCTCTGCCGGTGTAGGGGGCAGGAACAGACGTGTGCATGTCGTTCTGCCTTGGCCTGGGAGTGTGTTCCCCCTGCCTGTCCCCCAGGCTCAGGGGCAAGGGCCCGGAGAGAGCACCACCCCGAAGCGCTTTTCTCCCGGGCTTGGGAGCATTGTGCGTGCCTGGCGGGAACAGCGGGCGGGAGTGCTTGCAAACCGGCCTTTGGAGGCAGCCGGGGAGGTCTTCCAGCGGGAGAGTGCCGATTGTGCTCAGACGCCCCACAGGCCAGGGGCAGGACCCAGCCGTGTCCCTGCCCCTGGCAGCCTTGCCCAGACCCTCCTGGCCTCCGGGGGTACTGCCCCACCAAGGGGCAGGCTGCGGGTACTGGGTCCAGACATGGCCGGGCGCCTCCCCAGGCTCATCCCCGCTGGTGCCTTTCCCCTGGGCCTAGGCCTCGGTTGAGGCCTCCTTGGAGAGGAGGTTGCTGGCAGGGGCTGTCTCCACACTGCAAGGTGCTGGAGCTCAGAGGGCCTCGTCAGAGGGAAGGGACCAGCAAGGGGCTGGATGCCCAAGACCTCTTTGGCCCAGCAGCCTCAGGGCAGCAGGGAGAGGAAGAGGCCCAACTTGCCCCTAGGTCGGCTCTGCCCCTTCCCACACAGGCGGCCAGCCCAGCAGCTGCCTGACAGACTCTGGCTCCCCGAGCTCTCTGCCGGTGCAGGGGTCAGGAACACACGTGTGCATGTGGTTCTGCGTTGGTCTGGGAGTGTGGACCCACTGCCTCGCCCCCACGCTCGGGGCAAGGGCCCGGAGAGAGCACCACCCCGAAGCGCTTTTCTCCCGGGCTTGGGAGAATTGTGCGTGCCTGGCGGGAACAGCGGGCGGGAGTGTTGGCAAACCGGCCTTTGGAGGCAGCCGGGGAAGTCTTCCAGTGGGAGAGGGCCGGTTGTGCTCAGAGGCCCCATAGGCCAGGGGCAGGACCCAGCAGGGCCCCTGCCCGTGGCCAGCCTTGCCCAGACCTTCCTGGCCTCCGGGGGTACTGCCCCACCAAGGGGCAGGCTGCGGGGACTGGGTCCAGACATGCCCGGGCGCCTCCGCAGGCTCATCCCCGCTGGTGCCTTTCCCCTGGTCCTAGGCCTCGGTTGAGGCCTCCTTGGAGAGGAGGTGGCTGGCAGGGGCTGTCTCCACACTGCAAGGTGCTGGAGCTCAGAGGGCTTCGTCAGAGGGAAGGGACAAGCAAGGGGCTGGATGCCCAAGATCTCTTTGGCCCAGCAACCTCAGCGCAGCAGGGAGAGCAAGAGGCCCAACTTGCCCCTAGGTCGGCTCTGCCCCTTCCCACACAGGCGGCCAGCCCAGCAGCTGCCTGACAGACTCTGGCTCCCCCGAGCTCTCTGCCGGTGCATGGGGCAGGAACAGACGTGTGCATGTCGTTCTGCCTTGGCCTGGGAGTGTGGACCCCCTGCCTGGCCCCCAGGCTCAGGGGAAAGGGCCCGGAGAGAGCACCACCCCGAGGCGATTTTCTCCCGGGCTTGGGAGCATTGTGCGCCCTTGGTTGGAACAGCGGGCGGGAGTGTTGGCAAACCGGCCTTTGGAGGCAGCCGGGGAAGTCTTCCAGTGGGAGAGGGCCGGTTGTGCTCAGAGGCCCCACAGGCCAGGGGCAGGACCCAGCAGGTCCCCTGCCCCTGGCCAGCCTTGCCCAGACCTTCCTCGCCTCCGGGGGTACTGCCCCACCAAGGGGCAGGCTGCGGGGACTGGGTCCATACATGCCCGGGCGCCTCCCCAGGCTCATCCCCGCTGGTGCCTTTCCCCTGTGCCTAGGCCTCGGTTTAGGCCTCCTTGGAGAGGAGGTTGCTGGCAGGGGCTGTCTCCACACTGCAAGGTGCTGGAGCTCAGAGGGCCTCGTCAGAGGGAAGGGACCAGCAAGGGGTTGGATGCCCAAGACCTCTTTGGCCCAGCAGCCTCAGGGCAGCAGGGAGGGCAAGAGGCCCAACTTGCCCCTAGGTCGGCTCTGCCACTTCCCACACAGGCGGCCAGCCCAGCAGCTGCCTGACAGACTCTGGCTCCCCCGAGCTCTCTGCCGGTGCAGGGGGCAGATCAGACGTGTGCATGTGGTTCTGCCTTGGCCTGGGAGTGTGGACACCCTGCCTTGCCCCCAGGCTCAGGGGCAAGGGCCCAGAGAGAGCACCACCCTGAAGCGCTTTTCTCCCGGGCTTAGGAGCATTGTGCACGCCTGCTGGGAACAGTGGGCGGTAGCGCTTGCAAACCGGCCTTTGGAGGCAGCCGGGTAGGTCTTTCAGTGGGAGAGGGCCGGTTGTGCTCAGAGGCCCCACAGGCCAGGGGCAGGACCCAGCAGGGCCCCTGCCCCTGGCCAGCCTTGCCCAGACCTTCCTGGCCTCCGGGGGTACTGCCCCACCAAGGGGCAGGCTGCGGGGACTGGGTCCAGACATGCTCGGGCGCCTCCCCTGGCTCATCCCCGATGGTGCCTTTCCCCTGGGCCTAGGCCTCGGTTGAGGCCTCCTTGGAGAGGAGGTTGCTGGCAGGGGCTGTCTCCACACTGCAAGGTGCTGGAGCTCAGAGGGCCTCGTCAGAGTGAAGGGACCAGCGAGGGGCTGGATGCCCAAGACGTCTTTGGCCCAGCAGCCTCAGGGCAGCAGGGAGAGCAAGAGGCCCAACTTGCCCCTAGGTCGGCTCTGCCCCTTCCCACACAGGCGGCCAACCCAGCACCTGCCTGACAGACTCTGGCTCCCCCAAGCTCTCTGCCGGTGCAGGGGACAGGAACAGACGTGGGCATGTGTTTCTGCCTTGGCCTGGGAGTGTGTTCCCCCTGCCTTGCCCCCAGGCTCAGGGGCAAGGGCCCGGAGAGAGCACCACTCCGAAGTGCTTTTCTCCCGGGCTTGGGAGCATTGTGCGAGCCTGACGTGAACAGCGGGCGGGAGTGTTTGCAAACAGGACTTTGGAGGCAGCCGGGGAGGTCTTCCAGTGGGAGAGGGCCGGTTGTGCTCAGAGGCCCCACAGGCCAGGGGCAGGACCCAGCAGGTCCCCTGCCCCTGGCCAGCCTTGCCCAGACCTTCCTCGCCTCCGGGGGTACTGCCCCACCAAGGGGCAGGCTGCGGGGACTGGGTCCATACATGCCCGGGCGCCTCCCCAGGCTCATCCCCGCTGGTGCCTTTCCCCTGTGCCTAGGCCTCGGTTTAGGCCTCCTTGGAGAGGAGGTTGCTGGCAGGGGCTGTCTCCACACTGCAAGGTGCTGGAGCTCAGAGGGCCTCGTCAGAGGGAAGGGACCAGCAAGGGGCTGGATGGCCAAGACCTCTTTGGCCCAGCAGCCTCAGGGCAGCAGGGAGAGCAAGAGGCCCAACTTGCCCCTAGGTCGGCTCTGCCCCTTCCCACACAGGCGGCCAGCCCAGCAGCTGCCTGACAGACTCTGGCTCCCCCGAGCTCTCTGCCGGTGCAGGGCGCAGATCAGACGTGTCCATGTGGTTCTGCCTTGGCCTGGGAGTGTGGACACCCTGCCTTGCCCCCAGGCTCAGGGGCAAGGGCCCAGAGAGAGCACCACCCTGAAGCGCTTTTCTCCCGGGCTTGGGAGCATTGTGCACGCCTGCTGGAAACAGTGGGCGGCATCGCTTGCAAACCGGCCTTTGGAGGCAGCCGGGGAGGTCTTCCAGTGGGAGAGGGCCGGTTGTGCTCAGAGGCCCCACAGGCCAGGGTCAGGATCCAGCAGGGCCCCTGCCCATGGACAGACTTGCCCAGACCTTCCTGGCCTCCGGGGGTACTGCCCCACCAAGGGGCAGGCTGCGGAGACTGGGTCCAGACATGTCCGTGCGCCTCCCCAGGATCATCCCCGCTGGTGCCTTTCCCCTGGGTGTAGTCCTCGGTTGAGGCCTCTTTGGAGAGGAGATTGCTGGCAGGGGCTGTCTCCACACTGCAAGGTGCTGGAGCTCAGAGGGCCTCGTCAGAGGGAAGGCACCAGCAAAGGGCTGGATGCCCAAGACCTCTTTGACCCAGCAGCCTCAGGGCAGCAGGGAGAGCAAGAGGCCCAACTTGCCCCTAGGTCGGCTCTGCCCCGTCCCACACAGGCAGCCAGCCCAGCAGCAGCCTGGCAGTCTCTGGCTCCCCCGAGCTCTCTGCCGGTGTAGGGGGCAGGAACAGACGTGTGCATGTCGTTCTACCTTGGCCTGGGAGAGTGTTCCCCTTGCCTGGCCCCAGGCTCAGGGGCAAGGGCCCGGAGAGAGCACCACCCCAAAGCGCTTTTCTCCCGGGCTTGGGAGCATTGTGCGTGCCTGGGGGAACAGCGGGTGGGAGTGCTTGCAAACCGTCTTTTGGAGGCAGACGGGGAGGTCTTCCAGCGGGAGAGTGCCGGTTGTGCTCAGACGCCCAACAGGCCAGGGGCAGGACCCAGCAGTGTCCCTGCCCCTGGCAGCCTTGCCGAGACCTTCCTGGCTTCCGGGGGTACTGCCCCACCAAGGGGCAGGCTGCGGGGACTGGGTCCAGACATGGCCGGGCGCCTCCCCAGGCTCATCCCCGCTGGTGCCTTTCCCCTAGGCCTAGGCCTCGGTTGAGGCCTCCTTGGAGAGGAGGTTGCTGGCAGGGGCTGTCTCCACACTGCAAGGTGCTGGAGCTCAGAGGGCCTCATCAGAGGGAAGGGACCAGCAAGGGGCTGGATGCCCAAGACCTCTTTGGCCCAGCAGCCTCAGGGCAGCAGGGAGAGGAAGAGGCCCAACTTGCCCCTAGGTCGGCTCTGCCCCTTCCCACACAGGCGGCCAGCCCAGCAGCTGCCTGACAGACTCTGGCTCCCCCGAGCTCTCTGCCGGTGCAGGGGTCAGGAACAGACGTGTGCATGTGGTTCTGCCTTGGTCTCCGAGTGTGAACCAACTGCCTGGCCCCCAGGTTCAGGGGCAAGGGCCCGGAGAGAGCACCACCCCGAAGCGCTTTTCTCCCGGGCTTGGGAGAATTGTGCGTGCTTGGTGGGAACAGTGGGCGGGAGTGCTTGCAAACCGGCCTTTGGAGGCAGCCGGGGAGGTCTTCCAGTGGGAGAGGGCCGGTTGTGCTCAGAGGCCCCACAGGCCAGGGGCAGGACCCAGCAGGGCCCCTGCCCCTGGCCAGCCTTGCCCAGACCTTCCTGCCTCCGGGGTTACAGCCCCACCAAGGGGTAGGCTGCGGGGAATGGGTCCAGACATGCCCGGGCGCCTCCCCAGGCTCATCCCCGCTGGTGCCTTTCCCCTGGGCCTAGGCCTCGGTTGAGGCCTCCTTGGAGAGGAGGTTGCTGGCAGGGGCTGTCTCCACACTGCAAGGTGCTGGAGCTCAGAGGGCCTCGTCAGAGGGAAGGGACCAGCAACGGGATGGATGCCCAAGACCTCTTTGGCCCAGCAGCCTCAGGGCAGCAGGGAGAGCAAGAGGCCCAACTTGCCCCTAGGTCGGCTCTGCCCCTTCCCACACAGGCGGCCAGCCCAGCAGCTGCCTGACAGACTCTGGCTCCCCCGAGCTCTCTGCCGGTGCAGGGGGCAGGAACAGACGTGTGCATGTGGTTCTGAATTGGCCTGGGAGTGTGGACACCGTGCCTTGACCCCAGGCTCAGGGGCAAGGGCCCGGAGAGAGCACCACCCTGAAGCGCTTTTCTCCCGGGCTTGGGAGCATTGTGCACGCCTGCTGGGAACAGTGGGCGGGAGCGCTTGCAAACCGGCCTTTGGAGGCAGCCGGGGAGGTCTTCCAGTGGGAGAGGGCCGGTTGTGCTCAGAGGCCCCACAGGTCAGGGGCAGGACGCAGCAGGGCCCCTGCCCCTGGCCAGCCTTGCCCAGACCTTCCTGGCCTCCGGGGGTACTGCCCCACCAAGGGGCAGGCTGCGGGGACTGGGTCCAGACATGCCCGGGCGCCTCCCCAGGCTCATCCCCGCTGGTGCCTTTCCCCTGGGCCTAGGCCTCGGTTGAGGCCTCATTGGAGAGGAGGTTGCTGGCAGGGGCTGTCTCCACACTGCAAGGTGCTGGAGCTCAGAGGGCCTCGTCAGAGGGAAGGGACCAGCAAGGGGCTGGATGCCCAAGACCTCTTTGGCCCAGCAGCCTCAGGGCAGCAGGGAGAGCAAGAGGCCCAACTTGCCCCTAGGTCGGCTCTGCCCCTTCCCACACAGCCGGCCAGCCCAGCAGCTGCCTGACAGACTCTGGCTCCCCCGAGCTCTCTGCCGGTGCAGGGGTCAGGAACAGACGTGTGCATGTGGTTCTGCGTTGGTCTGGGAGTGTGGACCCACTGCCTCGCCCCCACGCTCAGGGGCAAGGGCCCGGAGAGAGCAACACCCCAAAGCGCTTTTCTCCCGGGCTTGGGAGAATTGTGCGTGCCTGGCGGGAACAGCGGGCGGGAGTGTTGGCAAACCGGCCTTTGGAGGCAGCCGGGGAAGTCTTCCAGTGGGAGAGGGCCGGTTGTGCTCAGAGGACCCACAGGCCAGGGGCAGGACCCAGCAGGGCCCCTGCGCGTGGCCAGCCTTGCCCAGACCTTCCTGGCCTCCGGGGGTACTGCCCCACCAAGGGGCAGGCTGCGGGGACTGGGTCCAGACATGCCCGGGCGCCTCCGCAGGCTCATCCCCGCTGGTGCCTTTCCCCTGGTCCTAGGCCTTGGTTGAGTCCTCCTTGGAGAGGAGGTTGCTGGCAGGGGCTGTCTCCACACTGCAAGGTGCTGGAGCTCAGAGGGCCTCGTCAGAGGGAAGGGACAAGCAAGGGGCTGGATGCCCAAGATCTCTTTGGCCCAGCAGCCTCAGGGCAGCAGGGAGAGCAAGAGGCCCAACTTGCCCCTAGGTCGGCTCTGCCCCTTCCCACACAGGCGGCCAGCCCAGCAGCTGCCTGACAGACTCTGGCTCCCCCGAGCTCTCTGCCGGTGCATGGGGCAGGAACAGACGTGTGCATGTCGTTCTGCCTTGGCCTGGGAGTGTGGACCCCCTGCCTGGCCCCCAGGCTCAGGGGAAAGGGCCCGGAGAGAGCACCACCCCGAGGCGATTTTCTCCGGGGCTTGGGAGCGTTGTGCGCCCTTGGTTGGAACAGCGGGCGGGAGTGTTGGCAAACCGGCCTTTGGAGGCAGCCGGGGAAGTCTTCCAGTGGGAGAGGGCCGGTTGTGCTCAGAGGCCCCACAGGCCAGGGGCAGGACCCAGCAGGTCCCCTGCCCCTGGCCAGCCTTGCCCAGACCTTCCTCGCCTCCGGGGGTACTGCCCCACCAAGGGGCAGGCTGCGGGGACTGGGTCCATACATGCCCGGGCGCCTCCCCAGGCTCATCCCCGCTGGTGCCTTTCCCCTGTGCCTAGGCCTCGGTTTAGGCCTCCTTGGAGAGGAGGTTGCTGGCAGGGGCTGTCTCCACACTGCAAGGTGCTGGAGCTCAGAGGGCCTCGTCAGAGGGAAGGGACCAGCAAGGGGTTGGATGCCCAAGACCTCTTTGGCCCAGCAGCCTCAGGGCAGCAGGGAGGGCAAGAGGCCCAACTTGCCCCTAGGTCGGCTCTGCCACTTCCCACACAGGCGGCCAACCCAGCACCTGCCTGACAGACTCTGGCTCCCCCAAGCTCTCTGCCGGTGCAGGGGACAGGAACAGACGTGGGCATGTGTTTCTGCCTTGGCCTGGGAGTGTGTTCCCCCTGCCTTGCCCCCAGGCTCATGGGCAAGGGCCCGGAGAGAGCACCACTCCGAAGTGCTTTTCTCCCGGGCTTGGGAGCATTGTGCGAGCCTGACGTGAACAGCGGGCGGGAGTGTTTGCAAACAGGACTTTGGAGGCAGCCGGGGAGGTCTTCCAGTGGGAGAGGGCCGGTTGTGCTCAGAGGCCCCACAGGCCAGGGTCAGGACCCAGCAGGGCCCCTGCCCATGGACAGACTTGCCCAGACCTTCCTGGACTCCGGGGGTACTGCCCCACCAAGGGGCAGGCTGCGGAGACTGGGTCCAGACATGTCCGTGCGCCTCCCCAGGATCATCCCCGCTGGTGCCTTTCCCCTGGGTGTAGTCCTCGGTTGAGGCCTCTTTGGAGAGGAGTTTGCTGGCAGGGGCTGTCTCCACACTGCAAGGTGCTGGAGCTCAGAGGGCCTCGTCAGAGGGAAGGCACCAGCAAAGGGCTGGATGCCCAAGACCTCTTTGACCCAGCAGCCTCAGGGCAGCAGGGAGAGCAAGAGGCCCAACTTGCCCCTAGGTCGGCTCTGCCCCGTCCCACACAGGCAGCCAGCCCAGCAGCAGCCTGGCAGTCTCTGGCTCCCCCGAGCTCTCTGCCGGTGTAGGGGGCAGGAACAGACGTGTGCATGTCGTTCTCCCTTGGCCTGGGAGAGTGTTCCCCTTGCCTGGCCCCAGGCTCAGGGGCAAGGGCCCGGAGAGAGCACCACCCCAAAGCGCTTTTCTCCCGGGCTTGGGAGCATTGTGCGTGCCTGGGGGAACAGCGGGTGGGAGTGCTTGCAAACCGTCTTTTGGAGGCAGACGGGGAGGTCTTCCAGCGGGAGAGTGCCGGTTGTGCTCAGACGCCCAACAGGCCAGGGGCAGGACCCAGCAGTGTCCCTGCCCCTGGCAGCCTTGCCGAGACCTTCCTGGCTTCCGGGGGTACTGCCCCACCAAGGGGCAGGCTGCGGGGACTGGGTCCAGACATGGCCGGGCGCCTCCCCAGGCTCATCCCCGCTGGTGCCTTTCCCCTAGGCCTAGGCCTCGGTTGAGGCCTCCTTGGAGAGGAGGTTGCTGGCAGGGGCTGTCTCCACACTGCAAGGTGCTGGAGCTCAGAGGGCCTCATCAGAGGGAAGGGACCAGCAAGGGGCTGGATGCCCAAGACCTCTTTGGCCCAGCAGCCTCAGGGCAGCAGGGAGAGGAAGAGGCCCAACTTGCCCCTAGGTCGGCTCTGCCCCTTCCCACACAGGCGGCCAGCCCAGCAGCTGCCTGACAGACTCTGGCTCCCCCGAGCTCTCTGCCGGTGCAGGGGTCAGGAACAGACGTGTGCATGTGGTTCTGCCTTGGTCTCCGAGTGTGAACCAACTGCCTGGCCCCCAGGTTCAGGGGCAAGGGCCCGGAGAGAGCACCACCCCGAAGCGCTTTTCTCCCGGGCTTGGGAGAATTGTGCGTGCTTGGTGGGAACAGTGGGCGGGAGTGCTTGCAAACCGGCCTTTGGAGGCAGCCGGGGAGGTCTTCCAGTGGGAGAGGGCCGGTTGTGCTCAGAGGCCCCACAGGCCAGGGGCAGGACCCAGCAGGGCCCCTGCCCCTGGCCAGCCTTGCCCAGACCTTCCTGCCTCCGGGGTTACAGCCCCACCAAGGGGTAGGCTGCGGGGAATGGGTCCAGACATGCCCGGGCGCCTCCCCAGGCTCATCCCCGCTGGTGCCTTTCCCCTGGGCCTAGGCCTCGGTTGAGGCCTCCTTGGAGAGGAGGTTGCTGGCAGGGGCTGTCTCCACACTGCAAGGTGCTGGAGCTCAGAGGGCCTCGTCAGAGGGAAGGGACCAGCAACGGGATGGATGCCCAAGACCTCTTTGGCCCAGCAGCCTCAGGGCAGCAGGGAGAGCAAGAGGCCCAACTTGCCCCTAGGTCGGCTCTGCCCCTTCCCACACAGGCGGCCAGCCCAGCAGCTGCCTGACAGACTCTGGCTCCCCCGAGCTCTCTGCTGGTGCAGGGGGCAGGAACAGACGTGTGCATGTGGTTCTGAATTGGCCTGGGAGTGTGGACACCGTGCCTTGACCCCAGGCTCAGGGGCAAGGGCCCGGAGAGAGCACCACCCTGAAGCGCTTTTCTCCCGGGCTTGGGAGCATTGTGCACGCCTGCTGGGAACAGTGGGCGGGAGCGCTTGCAAACCGGCCTTTGGAGGCAGCCGGGGAGGTCTTCCAGTGGGAGAGGGCCGGTTGTGCTCAGAGGCCCCACAGGTCAGGGGCAGGACGCAGCAGGGCCCCTGCCCCTGGCCAGCCTTGCCCAGACCTTCCTGGCCTCCGGGGGTACTGCCCCACCAAGGGGCAGGCTGCGGGGACTGGGTCCAGACATGCTCGGGCGCCTCCCCTGGCTCATCCCGGCTGGTGCCTTTCCCCTGGGCCTAGGCCTCGGTTGAGGCCTCCTTGGAGAGGAGGTTGCTGGCAGGGGCTGTCTCCACACTGCAAGGTGCTGGAGCTCAGAGGGCCTCGTCAGAGGGAAGGGACCAGTAAGGGGCTGGATGCCCAAGACGTCTTTGGCCCAGCAGCCTCAGGGAAGCAGGGAGAGGAAGAGGCCCAACTTGCCCCTAGGGCGGCTCTGCCCCTTCCCACACAGGCGGCCAACCCAGCAGCTGCCTGACAGACTCTGGCTCCCCCGAGCTCTCTGCCGGTGCAGGGGTCAGGAACAGACGTGTGCATGTGGTTCTGCCTTGGCCTGGGAGTGTGGACCCCCTGCCTGGCCCCCAGTCTCAGGGGCAAGGGCCCGGAGAGAGCACCACCCCGAAGCGCTTTTCTCCCGGGATGGGAGCATTGTGCGCGCTTGGTGGGAACAGCGGACATGAGTGCTTGCAAACCGGCCTTTGAAGGCAGCCGGGGACGTCTTCCAAGGGCCCGGACTGATCAGCACCCCAAAATGCTTTTCTCCCGGGCTTGGGAGCATTGTGCGCGGCTGTCGGGAACAGCGGACATGAGTGCTTGCAAACCGGCCTTTGGAGGCAGCCCGGGAGGTCTTCCAAGGGCCCGGAGAGAGCACTACCCCAAAATGCTTTTCTTCCGGGCTTGGGAGCATTGTGCGCGCGTGGCGGGAACAGCAGGCAGGAGTGCTTGCAAACCGGCCTTTGGAGGCAGCCGGGGAGGTCTTCCAAGGGCCCGGAGAGAGCACCACCTCGAAGCGCTTTTCTCTCGGGTTTTGGAGCATTGTGTGCGGCTGGTGGGACAGCGGGAGGGAATTCTTGCAAACCGGCCTTTGGCGGCAGCCAGAGAAGTCTTCCAAGGGCGCGGAGAGAGCACCACCCCGAAGCGCTTTTCTCCGGGGTTTTGGAACATTGTGTGTGCCTGGCGGGAACAGCGAGTGGGAATGCTTGCAAACCGGCCTTTGGGGGCAGCCGGGGAGGTCTTCCAAGGGCCCGGAGTGAGCACCACCCCAAAATGCTTTTCTCCCGGGCTTGGGAGCATTGTGCGCGGCTGGCGGGAACAGCAGGCAGGACTGCTTGCAAACTGGCCTTTGGAGGCAGCCGAGGAGGTCTTCCAAGGGCCCGGAGTGAGCACCACCCCAAAATGCTTTTCTCCCGGGCTTGGGAGCATTGTGCGTGGCTGGCGGGAACAGCAGGAAGGAGTCCTTGCAAACCGGCCTTTGGAGGCAGCCGGGAAGGTCTTCCAAGCGCCTGTAGAGAGCACCACCCCGAAGCGCTTTTCTCCCGCGCTTGGGAGCATTCTGCGCGGGTGGCGGGAACAGCAGGCAGGAGTGCTTGAAAACCGTCCTTTGGAGGCAGCCGGGGAGGTCTTCCAGGGCCCGGTGTGAGCACCACCCCAAAATGCTTTTCTCCCGGGCTTGGGAGCATTGTGCGCGGATGGCGGGAACAGCAGGAAGGAGTCCTTGCAAACCGGCCTTTGGAGGCAGCCGGGGAGGTCTTCCAAGGGCCTGTAGAGAGCACCACCCCGAAGCGCTTTTCTCCCGGGCTTGGGAGCATTGTGCGCGGCTGGTGGGAACAACGGGCATGAGTGCTTGCAAACCGGCCTTTGGAGGCAGCCGGGGACGTCTTCCAAGGGCCCGGAGAGAGCACCACCCCGAAGCGCTTTTCTCCCGGGCTTGGGAGCATTGTGCGCGGCTGGCGGGAACAGCAGGCAGGACTGCTTGCAAACTGGCCTTTGGAGGCAGCCGAGGAGGTCTTCCAAGGGCCCGGAGTGAGCACCACCCCAAAATGCTTTTCTCCCGGGCTTGGGAGCATTGTGCGTGGCTGGCGGGAACAGCAGGAAGGAGTCCTTGCAAACCGGCCTTTGGAGGCAGCCGGGGAGGTCTTCCAAGCGCCTGTAGAGAGCACCACCCCGAAGCGCTTTTCTCCCGCGCTTGGGAGCATTCTGCGCGGGTGGCGGGAACAGCAGGCAGGAGTGCTTGAAAACCGTCCTTTGGAGGCAGCCGGGGAGGTCTTCCAGGGCCCGGTGTGAGCACCACCCCAAAATGCTTTTCTCCCGGGCTTGGGAGCATTGTGCGCGGATGGCGAAAACAGCGAGTGGGAGTGCTTCCAAACCGGCCTTTGGGGGCACCCCGGGAGGTCTTCCATGGGCACGAAGAGAACACCACCCCGAAGCGCTTTTCTCCGGGGTTTTGGAGGATTGTGCGTGGCTGGCGGGAACAGCGAGTGGGAGTGCTTGCAAACCGGCCTTTGGGGGCAGCCAGGGAGGTCCTCCATTGGCACGGAGAGAACACCACCCCGAAGCGCTTTTCTCCCGGTCTTGGGAGCATTGTGCGAGGCTGGCGGGAACAGCGGGCGGGAGTGCTTGCAAACCGGCCTTTGGAGGCAGCTTGGGAGGTCTTCCAACGGCCCGGAGAGAGCACCATCCCGAAGCACTTTTCTCACGGAATTGGGAGCATTGTTCGCGGCTGTCGGGAACAGAGGACATGAGTGCTTGCAAACCGGCCTTTAGAGGCAGCCGGGGAGTCTTCCAAGGGCCCGGAGAGAGACCACCTCAAAATGCTTTTCTCCCGGGCTTGGGAGCATTGTGTGCGGCTGGCGGGTCAGCGGGAGGGAGTTCTTGAAAACCAGCCTTTGGAGGCAGCCGGGGAGGTCTTCCAAGGGCCGGGAGAGAGCACCACCCCGAAGCGCTTTTCTCCCGGGCTTGGGAGCATTGTGCGCGGCTGGCGGGAACAGCGGGATTGAGTGCTTGCAAACCGGCCTTTGGAGGCAGCCGGGGAGGTCTTCCAAGGGCCGGGAGAGAGCACCACCCCGAAGCGCTTTTCTCCTAGGCTTGGGAGCATTGTGCGCGGCTGGCGGGAACAGCGGGCATGAGTGCTTGCAAACCGGCCTTTGGAGACAAACGGGGAGGTCTTCCAAGGGCCCGTAGAGAGCACCACCCCGAAGCGCTTTTCTCCCGTGATTGGGAGCATTGTGTGCGGCTGGCGGGACAGCGGGAGGGAGTACTTGAAATCCAGCCTTTGGAGGCAGCCGGGGAGGTCTTCCAAGGGCCGGGAGAGAGCAGCACCCTGAAGGGCTTTTCTCCTGGGCTTGGAGCATTTGCACGGATGGCGGGAACAGCGAGTGGGAGTGCTTGCAAACCGGCATTTGGGGGCAGCCCGGGAGGTCTTTCTTGGGCCCAGAGAGAACACCACCCCGAAACGCTTTTCTCCCGGGCTTGGGAGCATTGTGCGCGGGTGGCGGGAACAGCAGGCAGAAGTGCTTGCAAACCGGCCTTGGAGGCAGCCGGGGAGGTCTTCCAAAGCCCGGAGTGAGCACCACCCCAAAATGCTTTTCTCCCGGGCGTGGGAGCATTGTGCGCAGCTGGCGTGAACAGCGGGATTGAGTGCTTGAAAAACCAGCCTTTGGAGGCAGCCGGGGAGGTCTTCCAGCGGGAGAGTGCCAGTTGTTCTCAGAGGCCCCACAGGCCAGGGGCAGGACCCAGCAGTGTCCCTGCCTCTGGCAGCCTTGCCCAGACCTTCCTGGCCTCCGGGGGTACTACCCCACCAAGGGGCAGGCTGCGGGGCCTGGGTCCAGACATGCCCGGGCGCCTCCCCAGGCTCATACCCGCTGGTGCCTTTCCCCTGGGCCTAGGCCTCGGTTGAGGCCTCCTTGGAGAGGAGGTTGCCGGCAGGGGCTGTCTGCACACTGCAAGGTGCTGGAGCTCAGAGGGCCTCGTCAGAGGGAAAGGACCAGCAAAGGGCTGGATGCCCAAGACCTCTTTGACCCAGCAGCCTCAGGGCAGCAGGGAGAGCAAGAGGCCCAACTTGCCCCTAGGTCGGCTCTACCCCGTCCCACACAGGCAGCCAGCCCAGCAGCAGCCTGGCAGTCTCTGGCTCCCCCGAACTCTCTGCCGGTGTAGGGGGCAGGAACAGACGAGTGCATGTGGTTCTGCCTTGGCCTGGGAGTGTGTTCCCCCTGCCTGTCCCCCAGGCTCAGGGGCAAGGGCCCGGAGAGAGCACCACCCCGAAGCGCTTTTCTCCCGGGCTTGGGAGAATTGTGCGCGCCTGGCGGGAACAGCGGGCGGGAGTGTTGGCAAACCGGCCTTTGGAGGCAGCCGGGGAAGTCTTCCAGTGAGAGAGGGCCGGTTGTGCTCAGAGGCCCCATAGGCCAGGGGCAGGACCCAGCAGGGCCCCTGCCCGTGGCCAGCCTTGCCCAGACCTTCCTGGCCTCCGGGGGTACTGCCCCACCAAGGGGCAGGCTGCGGGGACTGGGTCCAGACATGCCCGGGCGCCTCCCCAGGCTCATCCCCGCTGGTGCCTTTCCCCTGGTCCTAGGCCTCGGTTGAGGCCTCCTTGGAGAGGAGGTTGCTGGCAGGGGCTGTCTCCACACTGCAAGGTGCTGGAGCTCAGAGGGCCTCGTCAGAGGGAAGGGACAAGCAAGGGGCTGGATGCCCAAGATCTCTTTGGCCCAGCAGCCTCAGCGCAGCAGGGAGAGCAAGAGGCCCAACTTGCCCCTAGGTCGGCTCTGCCCCTTCCCACACAGGCGGCCAGCCCAGCAGCTGCCTGACAGACTCTGGCTCCCCCGAGCTCTCTGCCGGTGCATGGGGCAGGAACAGACGTGTGCATGTCGTTCTGCCTTGGCCTGGGAGTGTGGACCCCCTGCCTGGCCCCCAGGCTCAGGGGAAAGGGCCCGGAGAGAGCACCACCCCGAGGCGATTTTCTCCCGGGCTTGGGAGCATTGTGCGCCCTTGGTTGGAACAGCGGGCGGGAGTGTTGGCAAACCGGCCTTTGGAGGCAGCCGGGGAAGTCTTCCAGTGGGAGAGGGCCGGTTGTGCTCAGAGGCCCCACAGGCCAGGGGCAGGACCCAGCAGGTCCCCTGCCCCTGGCCAGCCTTGCCCAGACCTTCCTCGCCTCCGGGGGTACTGCCCCACCAAGGGGCAGGCTGCGGGGACTGGGTCCAGACATGCCCGGGCGCCTCCCCAGGCTCATCCCCGCTGGTGCCTTTCCCCTGTGCCTAGGCCTCGGTTTAGGCCTCCTTGGAGAGGAGGTTGCTGGCAGGGGCTGTCTCCACACTGCAAGGTGCTGGAGCTCAGAGGGCCTCGTCAGAGGGAAGGGACCAGCAAGGGGTTGGATGCCCAAGACCTCTTTGGCCCAGCAGCCTCAGGGCAGCAGGGAGGGCAAGAGGCCCAACTTGCCCCTAGGTCGGCTCTGCCACTTCCCACACAGGCGGCCAGCCCAGCAGCTGCCTGACAGACTCTGGCTCCCCCGAGCTCTCTGCCGGTGCAGGGGGCAGATCAGACGTGTGCATGTGGTTCTGCCTTGGCCTGGGAGTGTGGACACCCTGCCTTGCCCCCAGGCTCAGGGGCAAGGGCCCAGAGAGAGCACCACCCTGAAGCGCTTTTCTCCCGGGCTTAGGAGCATTGTGCACGCCTGCTGGGAACAGTGGGCGGTAGCGCTTGCAAACCGGCCTTTGGAGGCAGCCGGGGAGGTCTTTCAGTGGGAGAGGGCCGGTTGTGCTCAGAGGCCCCACAGGCCAGGGGCAGGACCCAGCAGGGCCCCTGCCCCTGGCCAGCCTTGCCCAGACCTTCCTGGCCTCCGGGGGTACTGCCCCACCAAGGGGCAGGCTGCGGGAACTGGGTCCAGACATGCTCGGGCGCCTCCCCTGGCTCATCCCCGCTGGTGCCTTTCCCCTGGGCCTAGGCCTCGGTTGAGGCCTCCTTGGAGAGGAGGTTGCTGGCAGGGGCTGTCTCCACACTGCAAGGTGCTGGAGCTCAGAGGGCCTCGTCAGAGTGAAGGGACCAGCGAGGGGTTGGATGCCCAAGACGTCTTTGGCCCAGCAGCCTCAGGGCAGCAGGGAGAGCAAGAGGCCCAACTTGCCCCTAGGTCGGCTCTGCCCCTTCCCACACAGGCGGCCAACCCAGCACCTGCCTGACAGACTCTGGCTCCCCCAAGCTCTCTGCCGGTGCAGGGGACAGGAACAGACGTGGGCATGTGTTTCTGCCTTGGCCTGATAGTGTGTTCCCCGTGCCTTGCCCCCAGGTTCAGGGGCAAGGGCCCGGAGAGAGAACCACCCCAATGCGCTTTTCTCCCGGGCTTGGGAGCATTGTGCGAGCCTGGCGTGAACAGCGGGCGGGAGTGTTTGCAAACAGGACTTTGGAGGCAGCCGGGGAGGTCTTCCAGTGGGAGAGGGCCGGTTGTGCTCAGAGGCCCCACAGGCCAGGGGCAGGACCCAGCAGGGCCCCTGACCCTGGCCAGCCTTGCCCAGACCTTCCTGGCCTCCGGGGGTACTGCCCCACCAAGGGGCAGGCTGCGGGGACTGGGTCCAGACATGCCCGGGCGCCTCCCCAGGCTCATCCCCGCTGGTGCCTTTCCCCTGGGCCTAGGCCTCGGTTGAGGCCTCCTTGGAGAGGAGGTTGCTGGCAGGGGCTGTCTCCACACTGCAAGGTGCTGGAGATCAGAGGGCCTCGTCAGAGGGAAGGGACCAGCAAAGGGCTGGATGCCCAAGACCTCTTTGACCCAGCAGCCTCAGGGCAGCAGGGAGAGCAAGAGGCCCAACTTGCCCCTAGGTCGGCTCTGCCCGGTCCCACACAGGCGGCCAGCCCAGCAGCAGCCTGGCAGTCTCTGGCTCCCCCGAGCTCTCTGCCGGTGTAGGGGGCAGGAACAGACGTGTGCATGTCGTTCTGCCTTGGCCTGGGAGTGTGTTCCAACTGCTTGGCCCCCAGGCTCAGGGGCAAGGGCCCGGAGAGAGCACCACCCCGAAGCGCTTTTCTCCCGGGCTTGGGAGCATTGTGCGTGCCTGGCGGGAACAGCGGGCGGGAGTGCTTGCAAACCGGCCTTTGGAGGCAGCCGGGGAGGTCTTCCAGCGGGAGAGTGCCGGTTGTGCTCAGACGCCCCACAGGCCAGGGGCAGGACCCAGCAGTGTCCCTGCCCCTGGCAGCCTTGCCCAGACCCTCCTGGCCTCCGGGGTTACTACCCCACCAAGGGGCAGGCTGCGGGGACTGGGTCCAGACATGCCCGGGCGCCTCCCCAGGCTCATCCCCGCTGGTGCCTTTCCCCTGGGCCTAGGCCTCGGTTGAGGCCTCCTTGGAGAGGAGGTTGCTGGCAGGGGCTGTCTCCAAACTGCAAGGTGCTGGAGCTCAGAGGGCCTCGTCAGCGGGAAGGGACCAGCAAAGGGCTGGATGCCCAAGACCTCTTTGGCCCAGCAGCCTCAGGGCAGCAGGGAGAGGAAGAGGCCCAACTTGCCCCTAGGTCGGCTCTGCCCCTTCCCACACAGGCAGCCAACCCAGCAGCTGCCTGACAGACTCTGGCTCCCCCGGCTCTCTGCCAGTGCAGGGGTCAGGAACAGACGTGTGCATGTGGTTCTGCCTCGGTCTGGGAGTGTGGACCCACTGCCTGGACCCCAGGCTCAGGGGCAAGGGCCCGGAGAGAGCAACACCCCGAAGCGCTTTTCTCCCGGGCTTGGGAGCATTATGCGTGCCTGGCGGGAACAGCGGGCGGGAGTGTTGGCAAACCGGCCTTTGGAGGCAGCCGGGGAAGTCTTCCAGTGGGAGAGGGCCTGTTGTGCTCAGAGGCCTCACAGGCCAGGGGCAGGACCCAGCAGGGACCCTGCCCCTGGCCAGCCTTGCCCAGACCTTCCTGGCCTCCGGGGGTACTGCCCCACCAAGGGGCAGGCTGCGGGGACTGGGTCCAGACATGCCCGTGCGCCTCCACTGGCTCATCTCCGCTGGTGCCTTTCCCCTGGGCCTAGGCCTCGGTTGAGGCCTCCTTGGAGAGGAGGTTGCTGGCAGGGGTTGTCTCCACACTGCAAGGTGCTGGAGCTCAGAGGGCCTCGTCAGAGGGAAGGGACCAGCAAGGGGCTGGATGCCCAAGACCTCTTTGGCCCAGCAGCCTCAGGGCAGCAGGGAGAGCAAGAGGCCCAACTTGCCCCTAGGTCGGCTCTGCCCCTTCCCACACAGGCGGCCAGCCCAGCAGCTGCCTGACAGACTCTGGCTCCCCCAAGCTCTCTGCCGGTGGAGGGGGCAGGAACAGACGTGTGCATGTGGTTCTGCCTTGGCCTGGGACTGTGGATCCCCTGCCTGGCCCCCAGGCTCAGGGGCAGGGGCCCGGAGAGACCACCACCCCGAAGCGCTTTTCTCCCGGGCTTGGGAGCATTGTGCGCGCCTGGCGGGAACAGTGGGCGGGAGTGCTTGCAAACCGGCCTTTGGAGGCAGCCGGGGAGGTCTTCCAGTGGGAGAGGGCCGGTTGTGCTCAGAGGCCCCACAGGCCAGGGGCAGGACCCAGCAGGGCCCCTGCCCCTGGCCAGCCTTGCCCAGACCTTCCTGGCCTCCGGGGGTACTGCCCCACCAAGGGGCAGGCTGCGGGGACAGGGTCCAGACATGCCCGGGCGCCTCCCCTGGATCAACCCCGCTGGTGCCTTTTCCCTGGGCCTAGGCCTCAGTTGAGGCCTCCTTGGAGAGGAGATTGCTGGCAGGTGCTGTCTCCACACTGCAAGGTGCTGGAGCTCAGAGGGCCTCGTCAGAGGGAAGGGACCAGTTAGGGGCTGGATGCCCAAGACCTCTTTGGCCCAGCAGCCTCAGGGCAGCAGGGAGAGCAAGAGGCCCAACTTGCCCCTAGGTCGGCTCTGCCCCTTCCCACACAGGCGGCCAGCCCAGCACCTGCCTGAGAGACTCTGGCTCCCCCGAGCTCTCTGCCGGTGCAGGGGACAGGAACAGACGTGTGCATGTGGTTCTGCCTTGGTCTGGGAGTGTGTTCCCCCTGCCTTGCCCACAGGCTCAGGGGCAAGGGCCCGGAGAGAGCACCACCCTGAAGCGCTTTTCTCCTGGGCTTGGGAGCATTGTGCGTGCCTGGCGGGAACAGCGGGCAGGAGTGTTGGTAAACTGGCCTTTGGAGGCAGCCGGGGAGGTCTTCCAGCGGGAGAGGCCCGGTTGTGCTCAGAGGCCCTACAGGCCAGGGGCAGGACCCAGCAGGGCCCCTGCCCCTGGCCAGCCTTGCCCAGACCTTCCTGGCCTCCGGGGGTACTGCCCCACCAAGGGGCAGGCTGCGGGGACTGGGTCCAGACATGGCCGTGCGCCTCCACTGGTTCATCCCCGCTGGTGTCTTTCCCCTAGGCCTAGGCCTCGGTTGAGGCCTCCTTGGAGAGTAGGTTCCTGGCAGGGGCTGTCTCCACACTGCAAGGTGCTGGAGCTCAGAGGGCCTCATCAGAGGGAAGGGACCCGCAAGGGGCTGGATGCCCAAGACCTCTTTGGCCCAGCAGCCTCAGGGCAGCAGGGAGAGCAAGAGGCCCAACTTGCCCCTAGTTCGGCTCGGCCCCTTTCCACACAGGCCGCCAGCCCAGCAGCTGCCTGGCATACTCTGGCTCCCTCGAGCTCTCTGCCGGTGCAGGGACCAGGAACAGACGTGTGCATGTGGTTCTGCCTTGGCCTGGGAGTGTGTTCCCCCTGCATTGCCCCCAGGCTCAGGGGCAAGGGCCCGGTGAGAGCACCACCCCGAAGCGCTTTTTTCCCGGGCTTGGGAGCATTGTGCGTGCCTGGCGGGAACAGCTGGCGCGAGTGTTGGCAAATCGGCCTTTGGAGGCAGCCGGGGAGGTCTTCCAGCGGGAGAGGGCCGCTCATGCTCAGAGGCCCCACAGGCCAGGGGCAGGTCCCAGCAGGGCCCCTGCCCCAGGCCAGCCTTGCCCAGACCTTCCTGGCCTCCGGGGGTACTGCCCCACCAAGGGGCAGGCTGCGGGGACTGGGTCCAGACATTCCCGGGCGCCTCCCCAGGTTCATCCCCGCTGGTGCCTTTCCCTGGGACTAGGCCTCGGTTGAGGCCTCCTTGGAGAGGAAGTTGCTGGCAGGGGCTGTCTCCACACTGCAAGGTGCTGGAGCTCAGAGGGCCTCCTCAGATGGAAGGGACCAGCAAGGGGCTGGATGTCCAAGACCTCTTTGGCCCAGCAGCCTCAGGGCAGCAGGGAGAGCAAGAGGCCCAACTTGCCCCTAGGTCGGCTCTGCCCCTTCCCACACAGGCGGCCAGCCCAGCAGCTGCCTGACAGACTCTGGCTCCCCCGAGCTCTCTTCCGGTGCAGGGGACAGGAACAGACGTGTGCATGTGGTTCTGACTTTGCCTGGGAGTGTGTTCCCCCTGCCTGTCCCCCAGGCTCAGGGGCAAGGGCCCGGAGAGAGCACCACCCCGAAGCGCTTTTCTCCCGGGCTTGGGAGCATTGTGCGTGCCTGGCGGGAACAGCGGGCGGGAGTGCTTGCAAACCGGCCTTTGGAGGCAGCCGGGGAGGTCTTCCAGCGGGAGAGTGCCGATTGTGCTCAGACGCCCCACAGGCCAGGGGCAGGACCCAGCAGTGTCCCTGCCCCTGGCAGCCTTGCCCAGACCCTCCTGGCCTCCGGGGGTACTGCCCCACCAAGGGGCAGGCTGCGGGTACTGGGTCCAGACATGGCCGGGCGCCTCCCCAGGCTCATCCCCGCTGGTGCCTTTCCCCTGGGCCTAGGCCTCGGTTGAGGCCTCCTTGGAGAGGAGGTTGCTGGCAGGGGCTGTCTCCACACTGCAAGGTGCTGGAGCTCAGAGGGCCTCGTCAGAGGGAAGGGACCAGCAAGGGGCTGGATGCCCAAGACCTCTTTGGCCCAGCAGCCTCAGGGCAGCAGGGAGAGGAAGAGGCCCAACTTGCCCCTAGGTCGGCTCTGCCCCTTCCCACACAGGCGGCCAGCCCAGCAGCTGCCTGACAGACTCTGGCTCCCCGAGCTCTCTGCCGGTGCAGGGGTCAGGAACACACGTGTGCATGTGGTTCTGCGTTGGTCTGGGAGTGTGGACCCACTGCCTCGCCCCCACGCTCGGGGCAAGGGCCCGGAGAGAGCACCACCCCGAAGCGCTTTTCTCCCGGGCTTGGGAGAATTGTGCGTGCCTGGCGGGAACAGCGGGCGGGAGTGTTGGCAAACCGGCCTTTGGAGGCAGCCGGGGAAGTCTTCCAGTGGGAGAGGGCCGGTTGTGCTCAGAGGCCCCATAGGCCAGGGGCAGGACCCAGCAGGGCCCCTGCCCGTGGCCAGCCTTGCCCAGACCTTCCTGGCCTCCGGGGGTACTGCCCCACCAAGGGGCAGGCTGCGGGGACTGGGTCCAGACATGCCCGGGCGCCTCCCCAGGCTCATCCCCGCTGGTGCCTTTCCCCTGGTCCTAGGCCTCGGTTGAGGCCTCCTTGGAGAGGAGGTGGCTGGCAGGGGCTGTCTCCACACTGCAAGGTGCTGGAGCTCAGAGGGCTTCGTCAGAGGGAAGGGACAAGCAAGGGGCTGGATGCCCAAGATCTCTTTGGCCCAGCAACCTCAGCGCAGCAGGGAGAGCAAGAGGCCCAACTTGCCCCTAGGTCGGCTCTGCCCCTTCCCACACAGGCGGCCAGCCCAGCAGCTGCCTGACAGACTCTGGCTCCCCCGAGCTCTCTGCCGGTGCATGGGGCAGGAACAGACGTGTGCATGTCGTTCTGCCTTGGCCTGGGAGTGTGGACCCCCTGCCTGGCCCCCAGGCTCAGGGGAAAGGGCCCGGAGAGAGCACCACCCCGAGGCGATTTTCTCCCGGGCTTGGGAGCATTGTGCGCCCTTGGTTGGAACAGCGGGCGGGAGTGTTGGCAAACCGGCCTTTGGAGGCAGCCGGGGAAGTCTTCCAGTGGGAGAGGGCCGGTTGTGCTCAGAGGCCCCACAGGCCAGGGGCAGGACCCAGCAGGTCCCCTGCCCCTGGCCAGCCTTGCCCAGACCTTCCTCGCCTCCGGGGGTACTGCCCCACCAAGGGGCAGGCTGCGGGGACTGGGTCCATACATGCCCGGGCGCCTCCCCAGGCTCATCCCCGCTGGTGCCTTTCCCCTGTGCCTAGGCCTCGGTTTAGGCCTCCTTGGAGAGGAGGTTGCTGGCAGGGGCTGTCTCCACACTGCAAGGTGCTGGAGCTCAGAGGGCCTCGTCAGAGGGAAGGGACCAGCAAGGGGTTGGATGCCCAAGACCTCTTTGGCCCAGCAGCCTCAGGGCAGCAGGGAGGGCAAGAGGCCCAACTTGCCCCTAGGTCGGCTCTGCCACTTCCCACACAGGCGGCCAGCCCAGCAGCTGCCTGACAGACTCTGGCTCCCCCGAGCTCTCTGCCGGTGCAGGGGGCAGATCAGACGTGTGCATGTGGTTCTGCCTTGGCCTGGGAGTGTGGACACCCTGCCTTGCCCCCAGGCTCAGGGGCAAGGGCCCAGAGAGAGCACCACCCTGAAGCGCTTTTCTCCCGGGCTTAGGAGCATTGTGCACGCCTGCTGGGAACAGTGGGCGGTAGCGCTTGCAAACCGGCCTTTGGAGGCAGCCGGGTAGGTCTTTCAGTGGGAGAGGGCCGGTTGTGCTCAGAGGCCCCACAGGCCAGGGGCAGGACCCAGCAGGGCCCCTGCCCCTGGCCAGCCTTGCCCAGACCTTCCTGGCCTCCGGGGGTACTGCCCCACCAAGGGGCAGGCTGCGGGGACTGGGTCCAGACATGCTCGGGCGCCTCCCCTGGCTCATCCCCGCTGGTGCCTTTCCCCTGGGCCTAGGCCTCGGTTGAGGCCTCCTTGGAGAGGAGGTTGCTGGCAGGGGCTGTCTCCACACTGCAAGGTGCTGGAGCTCAGAGGGCCTCGTCAGAGTGAAGGGACCAGCGAGGGGCTGGATGCCCAAGACGTCTTTGGCCCAGCAGCCTCAGGGCAGCAGGGAGAGCAAGAGGCCCAACTTGCCCCTAGGTCGGCTCTGCCCCTTCCCACACAGGCGGCCAACCCAGCACCTGCCTGACAGACTCTGGCTCCCCCAAGCTCTCTGCCGGTGCAGGGGACAGGAACAGACGTGGGCATGTGTTTCTGCCTTGGCCTGGGAGTGTGTTCCCCCTGCCTTGCCCCCAGGCTCAGGGGCAAGGGCCCGGAGAGAGCACCACTCCGAAGTGCTTTTCTCCCGGGCTTGGGAGCATTGTGCGAGCCTGACGTGAACAGCGGGCGGGAGTGTTTGCAAACAGGACTTTGGAGGCAGCCGGGGAGGTCTTCCAGTGGGAGAGGGCCGGTTGTGCTCAGAGGCCCCACAGGCCAGGGGCAGGACCCAGCAGGTCCCCTGCCCCTGGCCAGCCTTGCCCAGACCTTCCTCGCCTCCGGGGGTACTGCCCCACCAAGGGGCAGGCTGCGGGGACTGGGTCCATACATGCCCGGGCGCCTCCCCAGGCTCATCCCCGCTGGTGCCTTTCCCCTGTGCCTAGGCCTCGGTTTAGGCCTCCTTGGAGAGGAGGTTGCTGGCAGGGGCTGTCTCCACACTGCAAGGTGCTGGAGCTCAGAGGGCCTCGTCAGAGGGAAGGGACCAGCAAGGGGCTGGATGGCCAAGACCTCTTTGGCCCAGCAGCCTCAGGGCAGCAGGGAGAGCAAGAGGCCCAACTTGCCCCTAGGTCGGCTCTGCCCCTTCCCACACAGGCGGCCAGCCCAGCAGCTGCCTGACAGACTCTGGCTCCCCCGAGCTCTCTGCCGGTGCAGGGCGCAGATCAGACGTGTCCATGTGGTTCTGCCTTGGCCTGGGAGTGTGGACACCCTGCCTTGCCCCCAGGCTCAGGGGCAAGGGCCCAGAGAGAGCACCACCCTGAAGCGCTTTTCTCCCGGGCTTGGGAGCATTGTGCACGCCTGCTGGAAACAGTGGGCGGCATCGCTTGCAAACCGGCCTTTGGAGGCAGCCGGGGAGGTCTTCCAGTGGGAGAGGGCCGGTTGTGCTCAGAGGCCCCACAGGCCAGGGTCAGGATCCAGCAGGGCCCCTGCCCATGGACAGACTTGCCCAGACCTTCCTGGCCTCCGGGGGTACTGCCCCACCAAGGGGCAGGCTGCGGAGACTGGGTCCAGACATGTCCGTGCGCCTCCCCAGGATCATCCCCGCTGGTGCCTTTCCCCTGGGTGTAGTCCTCGGTTGAGGCCTCTTTGGAGAGGAGATTGCTGGCAGGGGCTGTCTCCACACTGCAAGGTGCTGGAGCTCAGAGGGCCTCGTCAGAGGGAAGGCACCAGCAAAGGGCTGGATGCCCAAGACCTCTTTGACCCAGCAGCCTCAGGGCAGCAGGGAGAGCAAGAGGCCCAACTTGCCCCTAGGTCGGCTCTGCCCCGTCCCACACAGGCAGCCAGCCCAGCAGCAGCCTGGCAGTCTCTGGCTCCCCCGAGCTCTCTGCCGGTGTAGGGGGCAGGAACAGACGTGTGCATGTCGTTCTACCTTGGCCTGGGAGAGTGTTCCCCTTGCCTGGCCCCAGGCTCAGGGGCAAGGGCCCGGAGAGAGCACCACCCCAAAGCGCTTTTCTCCCGGGCTTGGGAGCATTGTGCGTGCCTGGGGGAACAGCGGGTGGGAGTGCTTGCAAACCGTCTTTTGGAGGCAGACGGGGAGGTCTTCCAGCGGGAGAGTGCCGGTTGTGCTCAGACGCCCAACAGGCCAGGGGCAGGACCCAGCAGTGTCCCTGCCCCTGGCAGCCTTGCCGAGACCTTCCTGGCTTCCGGGGGTACTGCCCCACCAAGGGGCAGGCTGCGGGGACTGGGTCCAGACATGGCCGGGCGCCTCCCCAGGCTCATCCCCGCTGGTGCCTTTCCCCTAGGCCTAGGCCTCGGTTGAGGCCTCCTTGGAGAGGAGGTTGCTGGCAGGGGCTGTCTCCACACTGCAAGGTGCTGGAGCTCAGAGGGCCTCATCAGAGGGAAGGGACCAGCAAGGGGCTGGATGCCCAAGACCTCTTTGGCCCAGCAGCCTCAGGGCAGCAGGGAGAGGAAGAGGCCCAACTTGCCCCTAGGTCGGCTCTGCCCCTTCCCACACAGGCGGCCAGCCCAGCAGCTGCCTGACAGACTCTGGCTCCCCCGAGCTCTCTGCCGGTGCAGGGGTCAGGAACAGACGTGTGCATGTGGTTCTGCCTTGGTCTCCGAGTGTGAACCAACTGCCTGGCCCCCAGGTTCAGGGGCAAGGGCCCGGAGAGAGCACCACCCCAATGCGCTTTTCTCCCGGGCTTGGGAGCATTGTGCGAGCCTGGCGTGAACAGCGGGCGGGAGTGTTTGCAAACAGGACTTTGGAGGCAGCCGGGGAGGTCTTCCAGTGGGAGAGGGCCGGTTGTGCTCAGAGGCCCCACAGGCCAGGGGCAGGACCCAGCAGGGCCCCTGACCCTGGCCAGCCTTGCCCAGACCTTCCTGGCCTCCGGGGGTACTGCCCCACCAAGGGGCAGGCTGCGGGGACTGGGTCCAGACATGCCCGGGCGCCTCCCCAGGCTCATCCCCGCTGGTGCCTTTCCCCTGGGCCTAGGCCTCGGTTGAGGCCTCCTTGGAGAGGAGGTTGCTGGCAGGGGCTGTCTCCACACTGCAAGGTGCTGGAGATCATAGGGCCTCGTCAGAGGGAAGGGACCAGCAAAGGGCTGGATGCCCAAGACCTCTTTGACCCAGCAGCCTCAGGGCAGCAGGGAGAGCAAGAGGCCCAACTTGCCCCTAGGTCGGCTCTGCCCCGTCCCACACAGGCGGCCAGCCCAGCAGCAGCCTGGCAGTCTCTGGCTCCCCCGAGCTCTCTGCCGGTGTAGGGGGCAGGAACAGACGTGTGCATGTCGTTCTGCCTTGGCCTGGGAGTGTGTTCCCCCTGCCTGGCCCCCAGGCTCAGGGGCAAGGGCCCGGTGAGAGCACCACCCCGAAGCGCTTTTCTCCCGGGCTTGGGAGCATTGTGCGTGCCTGGCGGGAACAGCGGGCGGGAGTGCTTGCAAACCGGCCTTTCGAGGCAGACGGGGAGGTCTTCCAGCGGGAGAGTGCCGGTTGTGCTCAGACGCTCCACAGGCCAGGGGCAGGACCCAGCAGTGTCCCTGCCCCTGGCCAGCCTTGCCCAGACCTTCCTGGCCTCCGGGGGTACTGCCCCACCAAGGGGCAGGCTGCGGGGCCTGGGTCCAGACATGCCCGGGCGCCTCCCGAGGCTCATCCCCGCTGGTGCCTTTCCCCTGGGCCTAGGCCTCGGTTGAGGCCTCCTTGGAGAGGAGGTTGCTGGCATGGGCTGTCTCCACACTGCAAGGTGCTGGAGCTCAGAGGGCCTCATCAGAGGGAAGGGACCAGTAAGGGGCTGGATGCCCAAGACGTCTTTGGCCCAGCAGCCTCAGGGCAGCAGGGAGAGCAAGAGGCCCAACTTGCCCCTAGGGCGGCTCTGCCCCTTCCCACACAGGCGGCCAACCCAGCAGCTGCCTGACAGACTCTGGCTCCCCCAAGCTCTCTGCCGGTGCAGGGGACAGGAACAGACGTGGGCATGTGGTTCTGCCTTAGCCTGGGATTGTGTTCCCCCTGCCTTGCCCCCAGGCTCAGGGGCAAGGGCCCGGAGAGAGCACCACCCCGAAGCGCTTTTCTCCCGGGCTTGGGAGCATTGTGCGAGCCTGGCGTGAACAGCGGGCGAGAGTGTTTGCAAACAGGACTTTGGAGGCAGCCGTGGAGGTCTTCCAGTGGGAGAGGGCCGGTTGTGCTCAGAGGCCTCACAGGCCAGGGGCAGGACCCAGCAGGTCCCCTGCCCCTGGCCAGCCTTGCCCAGACCTTCCTGGCCTCCGGGGGTACTGCCCCACCAAGGGGCAGGCTGCGGGGACTGGGTCCAGACATGCCTGGGCGCCTCCCCAGGCTCATCCCCGCTGGTGCCTTTCCCCTGGGCATAGGCCTCGGTTGATGCCTCCTTGGAGAGGAGGTTGCTGGCAGGGGCTGTCTACACACTGCAAGGTGCTGGAGCTCAGAGGGCCTCGTCAGCGGGAAGGGACCAGCAAGGGGCTGGATGCCCAAGACCTCTTTGGCCCAGCAGCCTCAGGGCAGCAGGGAGAGGAAGAGGCCCAACTTGCCCCTAGGTCGGCTCTGCCCGGTCCCACACAGGCAGCCAGCCCAGCAGCAGCCTGGCAGTCTCTGGCTCCCCCGAGCTCTCTGCCGGTGTAGGGGGCAGGAACAGACGTGTGCATGTCGTTCTGCCTTGGCCTGGGAGTGTGTTCCAACTGCTTGGCCCCCAGGCTCAGGGGCAAGGGCCCGGAGAGAGCACCACCCCGAAGCGCTTTTCTCCCGGGCTTGGGAGCATTGTGCGTGCCTGGCGGGAACAGCGGGCGGGAGTGCTTGCAAACCGGCCTTTGGAGGCAGCCGGGGAGGTCTTCCAGCGGGAGAGTGCCGGTTGTGCTCAGACGCCCCACAGGCCAGGGGCAGGACCCAGCAGTGTCCCTGCCCCTGGCAGCCTTGCCCAGACCCTCCTGGCCTCCGGGGTTACTACCCCACCAAGGGGCAGGCTGCGGGGACTGGGTCCAGACATGCCCGGGCGCCTCCCCAGGCTCATCCCCGCTGGTGCCTTTCCCCTGGGCCTAGGCCTCGGTTGAGGCCTCCTTGGAGAGGAGGTTGCTGGCAGGGGCTGTCTCCAAACTGCAAGGTGCTGGAGCTCAGAGGGCCTCGTCAGCGGGAAGGGACCAGCAAAGGGCTGGATGCCCAAGACCTCTTTGGCCCAGCAGCCTCAGGGCAGCAGGGAGAGGAAGAGGCCCAACTTGCCCCTAGGTCGGCTCTGCCCCTTCCCACACAGGCAGCCAACCCAGCAGCTGCCTGACAGACTCTGGCTCCCCCGGCTCTCTGCCAGTGCAGGGGTCAGGAACAGACGTGTGCATGTGGTTCTGCCTCGGTCTGGGAGTGTGGACCCACTGCCTGGACCCCAGGCTCAGGGGCAAGGGCCCGGAGAGAGCAACACCCCGAAGCGCTTTTCTCCCGGGCTTGGGAGCATTATGCGTGCCTGGCGGGAACAGCGGGCGGGAGTGTTGGCAAACCGGCCTTTGGAGGCAGCCGGGGAAGTCTTCCAGTGGGAGAGGGCCTGTTGTGCTCAGAGGCCTCACAGGCCAGGGGCAGGACCCAGCAGGGACCCTGCCCCTGGCCAGCCTTGCCCAGACCTTCCTGGCCTCCGGGGGTACTGCCCCACCAAGGGGCAGGCTGCGGGGACTGGGTCCAGACATGCCCGTGCGCCTCCACTGGCTCATCTCCGCTGGTGCCTTTCCCCTGGGCCTAGGCCTCGGTTGAGGCCTCCTTGGAGAGGAGGTTGCTGGCAGGGGTTGTCTCCACACTGCAAGGTGCTGGAGCTCAGAGGGCCTCGTCAGAGGGAAGGGACCAGCAAGGGGCTGGATGCCCAAGACCTCTTTGGCCCAGCAGCCTCAGGGCAGCAGGGAGAGCAAGAGGCCCAACTTGCCCCTAGGTCGGCTCTGCCCCTTCCCACACAGGCGGCCAGCCCAGCAGCTGCCTGACAGACTCTGGCTCCCCCAAGCTCTCTGCCGGTGGAGGGGGCAGGAACAGACGTGTGCATGTGGTTCTGCCTTGGCCTGGGACTGTGGATCCCCTGCCTGGCCCCCAGGCTCAGGGGCAGGGGCCCGGAGAGACCACCACCCCGAAGCGCTTTTCTCCCGGGCTTGGGAGCATTGTGCGCGCCTGGCGGGAACAGTGGGCGGGAGTGCTTGCAAACCGGCCTTTGGAGGCAGCCGGGGAGGTCTTCCAGTGGGAGAGGGCCGGTTGTGCTCAGAGGCCCCACAGGCCAGGGGCAGGACCCAGCAGGGCCCCTGCCCCTGGCCAGCCTTGCCCAGACCTTCCTGGCCTCCGGGGGTACTGCCCCACCAAGGGGCAGGCTGCGGGGACAGGGTCCAGACATGCCCGGGCGCCTCCCCTGGATCAACCCCGCTGGTGCCTTTTCCCTGGGCCTAGGCCTCAGTTGAGGCCTCCTTGGAGAGGAGATTGCTGGCAGGTGCTGTCTCCACACTGCAAGGTGCTGGAGCTCAGAGGGCCTCGTCAGAGGGAAGGGACCAGTTAGGGGCTGGATGCCCAAGACCTCTTTGGCCCAGCAGCCTCAGGGCAGCAGGGAGAGCAAGAGGCCCAACTTGCCCCTAGGTCGGCTCTGCCCCTTCCCACACAGGCGGCCAGCCCAGCACCTGCCTGAGAGACTCTGGCTCCCCCGAGCTCTCTGCCGGTGCAGGGGACAGGAACAGACGTGTGCATGTGGTTCTGCCTTGGTCTGGGAGTGTGTTCCCCCTGCCTTGCCCACAGGCTCAGGGGCAAGGGCCCGGAGAGAGCACCACCCTGAAGCGCTTTTCTCCTGGGCTTGGGAGCATTGTGCGTGCCTGGCGGGAACAGCGGGCAGGAGTGTTGGTAAACTGGCCTTTGGAGGCAGCCGGGGAGGTCTTCCAGCGGGAGAGGCCCGGTTGTGCTCAGAGGCCCTACAGGCCAGGGGCAGGACCCAGCAGGGCCCCTGCCCCTGGCCAGCCTTGCCCAGACCTTCCTGGCCTCCGGGGGTACTGCCCCACCAAGGGGCAGGCTGCGGGGACTGGGTCCAGACATGGCCGTGCGCCTCCACTGGTTCATCCCCGCTGGTGTCTTTCCCCTAGGCCTAGGCCTCGGTTGAGGCCTCCTTGGAGAGTAGGTTCCTGGCAGGGGCTGTCTCCACACTGCAAGGTGCTGGAGCTCAGAGGGCCTCATCAGAGGGAAGGGACCCGCAAGGGGCTGGATGCCCAAGACCTCTTTGGCCCAGCAGCCTCAGGGCAGCAGGGAGAGCAAGAGGCCCAACTTGCCCCTAGTTCGGCTCGGCCCCTTTCCACACAGGCCGCCAGCCCAGCAGCTGCCTGGCATACTCTGGCTCCCTCGAGCTCTCTGCCGGTGCAGGGACCAGGAACAGACGTGTGCATGTGGTTCTGCCTTGGCCTGGGAGTGTGTTCCCCCTGCATTGCCCCCAGGCTCAGGGGCAAGGGCCCGGTGAGAGCACCACCCCGAAGCGCTTTTTTCCCGGGCTTGGGAGCATTGTGCGTGCCTGGCGGGAACAGCTGGCGCGAGTGTTGGCAAATCGGCCTTTGGAGGCAGCCGGGGAGGTCTTCCAGCGGGAGAGGGCCGCTCATGCTCAGAGGCCCCACAGGCCAGGGGCAGGTCCCAGCAGGGCCCCTGCCCCAGGCCAGCCTTGCCCAGACCTTCCTGGCCTCCGGGGGTACTGCCCCACCAAGGGGCAGGCTGCGGGGACTGGGTCCAGACATTCCCGGGCGCCTCCCCAGGTTCATCCCCGCTGGTGCCTTTCCCTGGGACTAGGCCTCGGTTGAGGCCTCCTTGGAGAGGAAGTTGCTGGCAGGGGCTGTCTCCACACTGCAAGGTGCTGGAGCTCAGAGGGCCTCCTCAGATGGAAGGGACCAGCAAGGGGCTGGATGTCCAAGACCTCTTTGGCCCAGCAGCCTCAGGGCAGCAGGGAGAGCAAGAGGCCCAACTTGCCCCTAGGTCGGCTCTGCCCCTTCCCACACAGGCCGCCAGCCCAGCAGCTGCCTGACAGACTCTGGCTCCCCCGAGCTCTCTTCCGGTGCAGGGGACAGGAACAGACGTGTGCATGTGGTTCTGACTTTGCCTGGGAGTGTGGACCCCCTGCCTGGCCCCGAGGCACAGGGGCAAGGGCCCGGAGAGAGCACCACCCCAAAATGTTTTTCTCCCGGGCTTGGGAGCATTTGCGTGGCTGTCGGGAACAGCTAGTGGGAATGCTTGCAAACCGGCCTTTGGGGGCAGCCGGGGAGGTCCTCCATGGGCCCGGAGAGAATACCACCCCGATGGGCTTTTCTCCCGGGCTTGGGAGCAGTGTGCGCGTGTGGCGGGAACAGCAGGCAGGAGTGCTTGCAAACCGGCCTTTGGAGGCAGGCGCGGAGGTCTTCCAAGGGCAAGGAGTGAGCACCACCACAAAATGCTTTTCTCCCGTGCTTGGGAGCATTGTGCATAGCTGGTGGGAACAGCGGGCATGAGTGCTTGCATACCGCCCATTGGAGGCAGCCGGGGAGGTCTTCCAAGGGCCCGGAGAGAGCACCACCTCGAAGTGCTTTTCTCTCGGGTTCTGGAGCATTGTGTGCGGCTGGTGGGACAGCGGGAGGGAATTCTTGCAAACCGGCCTTTGGAGGCAGCCAGAGAAGTCTTCCAAGGGCCCGGAGAGAGCACCACCCCGAAGCGCTTTTCTCTGGGGTTTTGGAACATTGTGTGTGGCTGGCGGGAACAGCGAGTGGGAGTGCTCACAAACCGGCCTTTGGGGGCAGCCGGGGAGGTCCTCCAAGGTCCCGGAGAGACCACCACCCCGAAGCGCTTTTCTCACGGTCTTGGGAGCATTGTGCGCGGCTGGCGGGAACAGCGGGCATGAGTGCTTGCAAACTGTCCTTTGGAGGCAGCCGGGGAGGTCTTCCAAGGGCCCGGACTGATCACCACCCCAAAATGCTTTTCTCCCGGGCTTGGGAGCATTGTGCGCGGCTGTCGGGAACAGCGGACATGAGTGCTTGCAAACCGGCCTTTGGAGGCAGCCGGGGAGGTCTTCCAGTGGGAGAGGGCCGGTTGTGCTCAGAGGCCCCACAGGCCAGGGGCAGGACGCAGCAGGGTCCCTGCCCCTGGCCAGCTTTGCCCAGACCTTCCTGGCCTCCGGGGGTACTGCCCCACCAAGGGGCAGGCTGCGGGGACTGGGTCCAGACATGCCCGGGCGCCTCCCCAGGCTCATCCCCGCTGGTGCCTTTCCCCTGGGCCTAGGCCTCGGTTGAGGCCTCCTTGGAGAGGAGGTTGCTGGCAGGGGCTGTCTCCACACTGCAAGGTGCTGGAGCTCAGAGGGCCTCGTCAGAGGGAAGGGACCAGTAAGGGGCTGGATGCCCAAGACGTCTTTGGCCCAGCAGCCTCAGGGCAGCAGGGAGAGCAAGAGGCCCAACTTGCCCCTAGGGCGGCTCTGCCCCTTCCCACACAGGCGGCCAACTCAGCAGCTGCCTGACAGACTCTGGCTCCCCCAAGCTCTCTGCAGGTGCAGGGGACAGGAACAGACGTGGGCATGTGGTTCTGCCTTGGCCTGGGAGTGTGTTCCCTCTGCCTTGCCCCCAGGCTCAGGGGCAAGGGCCCGGAGAGAGCACCACCCCGAAGCGCTTTTCTCCCGGGCTTGGGAGCATTGTGCGAGCCTGGCGTGAACAGCGGGCGGAAGTGTTTGCAAACAGGACTTTGGAGGCAGCCGTGGAGGTCTTCCAGTGGGAGAGGGCCGGTTGTGCTCAGAGGCCACACAGGCCAGGGGCAGGACCCAGCAGGTCCCCTGCCCCTGGCCAGCCTTGCCCAGACCTTCCTGGCCTCCGGGGGTACTGCCCCACCAAGGGGCAGGCTGCGGGGACTGGGTCCAGACATGCCTGGGCGCCTCCCCAGGCTCATCCCCGCTGGTGCCTTTCCCCTGGGCCTAGGCCTCGGTTGAGGCCTCCTTGGAGAGGAGGTTGCTGGCAGGGTCTGTCTCCACACTGCAAGGTGCTGGAGCTCAGAGTGCCTCGTCAGAGGGAAGGGACCAGCAAGGGGCTGGATGCCCAAGACCTCTTTGGCACAGCAGCCTCAGGGCAGCAGGGAGAGCAAGAGGCCCAACTTGCCCCTAGGTCGGCTCTGCCCCTTCCCACACAGGCGGCCAGCCCAGCAGCTGCCTGACAGACTCTGGCTCCCCCCAGCTCTCTGCCGGTGGAGGGGGCAGGAACAGACGTGTGCATGTTGTTGTGCCTTGGCCTGGGACTGTGGATCCCCTGCCTGGCCCCCAGGCTCAGGGGCAAGGGCCCGAAGAGACCACCACCCCGAAGCGCTTTTCTCCCGGGTTTGGGAGCATTGTGCGCGCCTGGCAGGAACAGTGGGCGGGAGTGCTTGCAAACCGGCCTTTGGAGGCAGCCGGGGAGGTCTACCAGTGGGAGAGGGCCGGTCGTGCTCAGAGGCCCCACAGGCCAGGGGCAGGACCCAGCAGGGCCCCTGCCCCTGGCCAACCTTGTCCAGACCTTCCTGGCCTCCGGGGGTACTGCCCCACCAAGGGGCAGGCTGCGGGGACAGGGTCCAGACATGCACGGGCGCCTCCCCTGGCTCAACCCCGCTGGTGCCTTTCCCCTGGGCCTAGGCCTCGGTTGAGGCCTCCTTGGAGAGGAGGATGCTGGCAGGGGCTGTCTCCACACTGCAAGGTGCTGGAGCTCAGAGGGCCTCGTCAGAGGGAAGGGACCAGCAAGGGGCTGGATGCCCAAGACCTCTTTGGCCCAGCAGCCTCAGGGCAGCAGGGAGAGCAAGAGGCCCAACTTGCCCCTAGGTCGGCTCTGCCCCTTCCCACACAGGCAGCCAGCCCAGCAGCTGCCTGACAGACTCTGGCTCCCCCGAACTCTCTGCCGGTGCAGGGGTCAGGAACAGACGTGTGCATGTGGTTCTGCCTTGGTCTGGGAGTGTGTACCAACTGCCTTTCCCCCAGGCTCAGGGGCAAGGGCCCGAGGAGAGCACCACCCTGGAGCGCTTTTCTCCCGGGCTTGGGAGCATTGTGCGTGCCTGGCGGGAACAGCGGGCGGGAGTGTTGGCAAACTGGCCTTTGGAGGGAGCCGGGGACTTCTTCCAGTGGGAGAGGGCCGGTTGTGCTCAGAGGCCCCACAGGCCAGGGGCAGGACCCAGCATGGCCCCTGCCCCTGGCCAGCCTTGCCCAGACCTTCCTGGCCTCCGGGGGTACTGCCCCACCAAGGGGCAGGCTGCGGGGACTGCGTCCAGATATGCACGGGCGCCTCCCCAGGCTCATCCCCGCTGGTGCCTTTCCCCTGGGCCTAGGCCTCGGTTGAGGCCTCCTTGGAGAGGAGGTTGCTGGCAGGGGCTGTCTCCACACTGCAAGGTGCTGGAGCTCAGAGGGCCTCGTCAGAGGGAAGGGACCAGCAAGGGGCTGGATGCCCAAGACCTCTATGGCCCAGCAGCCTCAGGGCAGCAGGGAGAGCAAGAGGCCCAACTTGCCCCTAGGGCGGCTCTGCCCCTTCCCACACAGGCGGCCAGCCCAGCAGCTGCCTGACAGACTCTGGCTCCCCCGAGCTCTCTGCCGGTGCAGGGGGCAGATCAGACGTGTGCATGTGGTTCTGCCTTGTCCTGGGAGTGTGGACACCCTGCCTTGCCCCCAGGCTCAGGGGAAAGGGCCCGGAGAGAGCACCACCCTGAAGCGCTTTTCTCCCGGGCTTGGGAGCATTGTGCACGCCTGCTGGGAACAGTGGGCGGGAGCGCTTGCAAACCGGCCTTTGGAGGCAGCCGGGGAGGTCTTCCAGTGGGAGAGGGCCGGTTGTGCTCAGAGGCCCCACAGGCCAGGGGCAGGACGCAGCAGGGCCCCTGCCCCTGGCCAGCCTTGCCCAGACCTTCCTGGCCTCCGGGGGTACTGCCCCACCAAGGGGCAGGCTGCGGGGCCTGGGTCCAGACATGCCCGGGCGCCTCCCCAGGCTCATCCCCGCTGGTGCCTTTCCCCTGGGCCTAGGCCTCGGTTGAGGCCTCCTTGGAGAGGAGGTTGCTGGCAGGGGCTGTCTCCACACTGCAAGGTGCTGGAGCTCAGAGGGCCTCGTCAGAGGGAAGGGACCAGCAAGGGGCTGGATGCCCAAGACGTCTTTGGCCCAGCAGACTCAGGGCAGCAGGGAGAGCAAGAGGCCCAACTTGCCCGTGGGCGGCTCTGCCCCTTCCCACACAGGCGGCCAACCCAGCAGCTGCCTGACAGACTCTGGCTCCCCCAAGCTCTCTGCCGGTGCAAGGGACAGGAACAGACGTGGGCATGTGGTTCTGCCTTGGCCTGGGAGTGTGTTCCCCCTGCCTTGCCCCCAGGCTCAGGGGCAAGGGCCCGGAGAGAGCACCACCCCGAAACGCTTTTCTCACGGGCTTGGGAGCATTGTGCGAGCCTGGCGTGAACAGAGGGCGGGAGTGTTTGCAAACAGGACTTTGGAGGCAGCCGTGGAGGTCTTCCAGTGGGAGAGGGCCGGTTGTGCTCAGAGGCCTCACAGGCCAGGGGCAGGACCCAGCAGGTCCCCTGCCCCTGGCCAGCCTTGCCCAGACCTTCCTGGCCTCCGGGGGTACTGCCCCACCAAGGGGCAGGCTGCGGGGACTGGGTCCAGACATGCCTGGGCGCCTCCCCAGGCTCATCCCCGCTGGTGCCTTTCCCCTGGGCATAGGCCTCGGTTGATGCCTCCTTGGAGAGGAGGTTGCTGGCAGGGGCTGTCTCCACACTGCAAGGTGCTGGAGCTCAGAGTGCCTCGTCAGCGGGAAGGGACCAGCAAGGGGCTGGATGCCCAAGACCTCTTTGGCCCAGCAGCCTCAGGGCAGCAGGGAGAGAACGAGGCCCAACTTGCCCCTAGGTCGGCTCTGCCCCTTCCCACACAGGTAGCCAACCCAGCAGCTGCCTGACAGACTCTGGCTCCCCCGAGCTCTCTGCCGGTGCAGGGGTCAGGAACAGACGTGTGCATGTGGTTCTGCCTTGGTCTGGGTGTGTGGACCCACTGCCTGGACCCCAGGCTCAGGGGCAAGGGCCCGGAGAGAGCAACACCCCGAAGCGCTTTTCTCCTGGCCTTGGGAGCGTTGTGCGTGCCTGGCGGGAACAGCGGGCGGGAGTGCTTGCAAACCGGCCTTTCAAGGCAGACGGGGAGGTCTTCCAGCGGGAGAGTGCCGGTTGTGCTCAGATGCCCCACAGGCCAGGGGCAGGACCCAGCAGTGTCCCTGCCCCTGGCAGCCTTGCCGAGACCTTCCTGGCCTCCGGGGGTACTGCCCCACCAAGTGGCAGGCTGCAGGGACTGGGTCCTGATATGCCCGTGCGCCTCCACTGGCTCATCCCCGCTGGTGCCTTTCCCCTGTGCCTAGGCCTCGGTTGAGGCCTCCTTGGAGAGGAGGTTGCTGGCAGGGGCTGTCTCCACACTGCAAGGTGCTGGAGCTCAGAGGGCCTCGTCAGAGGGAAGGGACCAGCAAGGGGCTGGATGCCCAAGACCTCTTTGGCCCAGCAGCCTCAGGGCAGCAGGGAGAGCAAGAGGCCCAACTTGCCCCTAGGTCGGCTCTGCCCCTTCCCACACAGGCGGCCAGCCCAGCAGCTGCCTGACAGACTCTGGCTCCCCCGAGCTCTCTGCCGGTGGAGGGGGCAGGAACAGACGTGTGCATGTTGTTGTGCCTTGGCCTGGGACTGTGGATCCCCTGCCTGGCCCCCAGGCTCAGGGGCAAGGGCCCGGAGAGACCACCACCCCGAAGCGCTTTTCTCCCGGGCTTGGGAGCATTGTGCGCGCCTGGCGGGAACAGTGGGCGGGAGTGCTTGCAAACAGGACTTTGGAGGCAGCCGGGGAGGTCTTCCAGTGGGAGAGGGCCGGTTGTGCTCAGAGGCCCCACAGGCCAGGGGCAGGACCCAGCAGGGCCCCTGCCCCTGGCCAGCCTTGCCCAGACCTTCCTGGCCTCCGGGGGTACTGCCCCACCAAGGGGCAGGCTGCGGGGACAGGGTCCAGACATGCCCGGGCGCCTCCCCTGGCTCAACCCCGCTGGTGCCTTTCCCCTGGGCCTAGGCCTCGGTTGAGGCCTCCTTGGAGAGGAGATTGCTGGCAGGGGCTGTCTCCACACTGCAAGGTGCTGGAGCTCAGAGGGCCTCGTCAGAGGGAAGGGACCAGTATGGGGCTGGATGCCCAAGACGTCTTTGGTCCTGCAGCCTCAGGGCAGCAGGGAGAGCAAGAGTCCCAACTTGCCCCTAGGTCGGCTCTGCCCCTTCCCACACAGGCGGCCAGCCCAGCACCTGCCTGAGAGACTCTGGCTCCCCCGAGCTCTCTGCCGGTGCAGGGGACAGGACCAGACGTGTGCATGTGTTTCTGCCTTGGTCTGGGAGTGTGTTCGCCCTGCCTTGCCCACAGGCTCAGGGGCAAGGGCCCGGAGAGAGCACCACCCCGAAGCGCTTTTCTCCCGGGCTTGGGAGCATTGTGCGTGCCTGGCGGGAAGAGCGGGCAGGAGTGTTGGCAAACTGGCCTTTGGAGGCAGCCGGGGAGGTCTTCCAGTGGGAGAGGGCCGGTTGTGCTCAGAGGCCCCACAGGCCATGGGGAGGACCCAGCAGGGCCCCTGCCCCTGGCCAGCCTTGCCCAGATCTTCCTGGCCTCCGGGGGTACTGCCCCACCAAGGGGCAGGCTGCGGGGACTGGGTCCAGACATGCCCGGGCGCCTCCCCAGGCTCATCCCCGCTGGTGCCTTTCCCCTGGGCCTAGGCCTCGGTTGAGGCCTCCTTGGAGAGGATGTTGCTGGCAGGGGCTGTCTCCACACTGCAAGGTGCTAGAGCTCAGAGGGCCTCGTCAGAGTGAAGGGACCAGCAAGGGGCTGGATGCCCAAGACCTATTTGGCCCAGCAGCCTCAGGGCAGCAGGGAGAGGAAGAGGCCCAACTTGCCCCTAGGTCGGCTCTGCCCCTTCCCACACAGGCGGCCAGCCCAGCAGCTGCCTGACAGACTCTGGCTCCCCCGAGCTCTCTGTCGGTGCAGGGGTCAGGAACAGACGTGTGCATGTGGTTCTGCCTTGGTCTGGGAGTGTGGACCAACTGCCTGGCCCCCAGGCTCAGGGGCAAGGGCCCGAGGAGAGCACCACCCCGAAGTGCTTTTCTCCCGGGCTTGGGAGCATTGTGCGTGCCTGGCGGGAACAGCGGGCGGGAGTGTTGGCAAACTGGCCTTTGGAGGCAGCCGGGGAGTTCTTCGAGTGGGAGAGGGCCGGTTGGGCTCAGAGGCCCCACAGGCCAGGGGCAGGACCCAGTAGGGCCCCTGCCCCTGGCCAGCCTTGCCCAGACCTTCCTGGCCTCCGGGGGTACTGCCCCACCAAGGGGCAGGCTGCGGGGACTGGGTCCAGACATGCCTGGGCGCCTCCCCAGGCTCATCCCCGCTGGTGCCTTTCCCCTGGGCATAGGCCTCGGTTGATGCCTCCTTGGAGAGGTGGTTGCTGGCAGGGGCTGTCTCCACACTGCAAGGTGCTGGAGCTCAGAGGGCCTCGTCAGCGGGAAGGGACCAGCAAGGGGCTGGATGCCCAAGACCTCTTTGGCCCAGCAGCCTCAGGGCAGCAGGGAGAGCAAGAGGCCCAACTTGCCCCTAGGTCGGCTCTGCCCCTTCCCACACAGGCAGCCAACCCAGCAGCTGCCTGACAGACTCTGGCTCCCCCGAGCTCTCTGCCGGTGCAGGGGTCAGGAACAGACGTGTGCATGTGGTTCTGCCTTGGTCTGGGAGTGTGGACCCACTGCCTGGACCCCAGGCTCAGGGGCAAGGGCCCGGAGAGAGCAACACCCCGAAGCGCTTTTCTCCTGGCCTTGGGAGCGTTGTGCGTGCCTGGCGGGAACAGCGGGCGGGAGTGCTTGCAAACCGGCCTTTCAAGGCAGACGGGGAGGTCTTCCAGCGGGAGAGTGCCGGTTGTGCTCAGACGCCCCACAGGCCAGGGGCAGGACCCAGCAGTGTCCCTGCCCCTGGCAGCCTTGCCGAGACCTTCCTGGCCTCCGGGGGTACTGCCCCACCAAGGGGCAGGCTGCGGGGACTGGGTCCAGACATGCCCGGGCGCCTCCCCAGGCTCATCCCCGCTGGTGCCTTTCCCATGGGCCTAGGCCTCGGTTGAGGCCTCCTTGGAGAGGAGGTTGCTGGCAGGGGCTGTCTCCACACTGCAAGGTGCTGGAGCTCAGAGGGCCTCGTCAGAGGGAAGGGACCAGCAAGGGGCTGGATGCCCAAGACCTCTTTGGCCCAGCAGCCTCAGGGCAGCAGGGAGAGCAAGAGGCCCAACTTGCCCCTAGGTCGGCTCTGCCCCTTCCCACACAGGCGGCCAGCCCAGCAGCTGCCTGACAGACTCTGGCTCCCCCGAGCTCTCTGCCGGTGCAGGGGGCAGATCAGACGTGTGCATGTGGTTCTGCCTTGTCCTGGGAGTGTGGACCCCCTGCCTTGCCCCCAGGCTCAGGGGCAAGGGCCCGGAGAGAGCACCACCCTGAAGCGCTTTTCTCCCGGGCTTGGGAGCATTGTGCATGCCTGCTGGGAACAGTGGGCGGGAGCGCTTGCAAACCGGCCTTTGGAGGCAGCCGGGGAGGTCTTCCAGTGGAGAGGGCCGGTTGTGCTCAGAGGCCCCACAGGCCAGGGGCAGGACGCAGCAGGGCCCCTGCCCCTGGCCAGCCTTGCCCAGACCTTCCTGGCCTCCGGGGGTACTGCTCCACCAAGGGGCAGGCTGCGGGGACTGGGTCCAGACATGCCCGGGCGCCTCCCCAGGCTCATCCCCGCTGGTGCCTTTCCCCTGGGCCTAGGCCTCGGTTGAGGCCTCCTTGGAGAGGAGGTTGCTGGCAGGGGCTGTCTCCACACTGCAAGGTGCTGGAGATCAGAGGGCCTCGTCAGCGGGAAGGGACCAGCAAAGGGCTGGATGCCCAAGACCACTTTGACCCAGCAGCCTCAGGGCAGCAGGGAGAGCAAGAGGCCCAATTTGCCCCTAGGTCGGCTCTGCCCCGTCCCACACAGGCGGCCAGCCCAGCAGCAGCCTGGCAGTCTCTGGCTCCCCCGAGCTCTCTGCCGGTATAGGGGGCAGGAACAGACGTGTGCATGTCGTTCTGCCTTGGCCTGGGAGTGTGTTCCCCCTGCCTTGCCCCCAGGCTCAGGGGCAAGGGCCCGGTGAGAGCACCACCCCGAAGCGCGTTTCTCCCGGGCTTGGGAGCATTGTGCGTGCCTGGCGGGAACAGCGGGCGGGAGTGCTTGCAAACCGGCCTTTCGAGGCAGACGGGCAGGTCTTCCAGCGGGAGAGTGCCGGTTGTGCTCAGACGCCCCACAGGCCAGGGGCAGGACCCAGCAGTGTCCCTGCCCCTGGCAGCCTTGCCCAGACCTTCCTGGCCTCCGGGGGTACTGCCCCACCAAGGGGCAGGCTGCGGGGACTGGGTCCAGACATGCCCGGGCGCCTCCCCAGGCTCATCCCCGCTGGTGCCTTTCCCCTGGGCCTAGGCCTCGGTTGAGGCCTCCTTGGAGAGGAGGTTGCTGGCAGGGGCTGTCTCCACACTGCAAGGTGCTGGAGCTCAGAGGGCCTCGTCAGAGGGAAGGGACCAGCAACGGGATGGATGCCCAAGACCTCTTTGGCCCAGCAGCCTCAGGGCAGCAGGGAGAGCAAGAGGCCCAACTTGCCCCTAGGTCGGCTCTGCCCCTTCCCACACAGGCGGCCAGCCCAGCAGCTGCCTGACAGACTCTGGCTCCCCCGAGCTCTCTGCCGGTGCAGGGGGCAGATCAGACGTGTGCATGTGGTTCTGCCTTGGTCTGGGAGTGTGGACACCCTGCCTTGCCCCCAGGCTCAGGGGCAAGGGCCCGGAGAGAGCACCACCCTGAAGCGCTTTTCTCCCGGGCTTGGGAGCATTGTGCACGCCTGCTGGGAACAGTGGGCGGGAGCGCTTGCAAACCGGCCTTTGGAGGCAGCCGGGGAGGTCTTCCAGTGGGAGAGGGCCGGTTGTGGTCAGAGGCCCCACAGGCCAGGGGCAGGACGCAGCAGGGCCCCTGCCCCTGGCCAGCCTTGCCCAGACCTTCCTGGCCTCCAGGGGTACTGCCCCACCAAGGGGCAGGCTGCGGGGACTGGGTCCAGACATGCCCGGGCGCCTCCCCAGGCTCATCCCCGCTGGTGCCTTTCCCCTGGGCCTAGGCTTCGGTTGAGGCCTCCTTGGAGAGGAGATTGCTGGCAGGTGCTGTCTCCACACTGCAAGGTGCTGGAGCTCAGAGGGCCTCGTCAGAGGGAAGGGACCAGCAAAGGGCTGGATGCCCAAGACGTCTTTGGCCCAGCAGCCTCAGGGCAGCAGGGAGAGCAAGAGGCCCAACTTGCCCCTAGGTCGGCTCTGCCCCTTCCCACACAGGCGGCCAGCCCAGCACCTGCCTGAGAGACTCTGGCTCCCCCGAGCTCTCTGCCGGTGCAGGGGACAGGAACAGACGTGGGCATGTGGTTCTGCCTTGGCCAGGGAGTGTGTTCCCCGTGCCTTGCCCCCAGGCTCAGGGGCAAGGGCCCGGAGAGAGAACCACCCCAATGCGCTTTTCTCCCGGGCTTGGGAGCATTGTGCGAGAATGGCGTGAACAGCGGGCGGGAGTGTTTGCAAACAGGACTTTGGAGGCAGCCGGGGATGTCTTCCAGTGGGAGAGGGCCGGTTGTGCTCAGAGGCCCCACAGGCCAGGGGCAGGACCCAGCAGGGCCCCTGCCCCTGGCCAGCCTTGCCCAGACCTTCCTGGCCTCCGGGGGTACTGCCCCACCAAGGGGCAGGCTGCGGGGACTGGGTCCAGACATGCCCGGGCGCCTCCCCAGGCTCATCCCCGCTGGTGCCTTTCCCCTGTGCCTAGGCCTCGGTTGAGGCCTCCTTGGAGAGGAGGTTGCTGGCAGGGGCTGTCTCCACACTGCAAGGTGCTGGAGCTCAGAGGGCCTCGTCAGAGGGAAGGGACCAGCAAAGGGCTGGATGCCCAAGACCTCTTTGACCCAGCAGCCTCAGGGCAGCAGGGAGAGCAAGAGGCCCAACTTGCCCCTAGGTCGGCTCTGCCCCGTCCCACACAGGCGGCCAGCCCAGCAGCAGCCTGGCAGTCTCTGGCTCCCCCGAGCTCTCTGCCGGTGTAGGGGGCAGGAACAGACGTGTGCATGTCGTTCTGCCTTGGCCTGGGAGTGTGTTCCCCCTGCCTGGCCCCCAGGCTCAGGGGCAAGGGCCCGGTGAGAGCACCACCCCGAAGCGCTTTTCTCCCGGGCTTGGGAGCATTGTGCGTGCCTGGCGGGAACAGCGTGCGGGAGCGCTTGCAAACCGGCCTTTGGAGGCAGCCGGGGAGGTCTTCCAGTGGGAGAGGGCCGGTTGTGCTCAGAGGCCCCACAGGCCAGGGGCAGGACGCAGCAGGGCCCCTGCCCCTGGCCAGCCTTGCCCAGACCTTCCTGGCCTCCGGGGGTACTGCCCCACCAAGGGGCAGGCTGCGGGGCCTGGGTCCAGACATGCCCGGGCGCCTCCCCAGGCGCATCACCGCTGGTGCTTTTCCCCTGGGCCTAGGTCGGTTGAGGCCTCCTTGGAGAGGAGGTTGCTGGCAGGGGCTGTCTCCACACTGCAAGGTGCTGGAGCTCAGAGGGCCTCGTAAGAGGGAAGGGACCAGTAAGGGGCTGGATGCCCAAGACGTCTTTGGCCCAGCAGCCTCAGGGCAGCAGGGAGAGCAAGAGGCCCAACTTGCCCCTAGGTCGGCTCTGCCCCTTCCCACACAGGCGGCCAACCCAGCAGCTGCCTGACAGACTCTGGCTCCCCCAAGCTCTCTGCCGGTGCAGGGGACAGGAACAGACGTGGGCATGTGGTTCTGCCTTGGCCTGGGAGTGTGTTCCCCCTGCCTGGCCCCCAGGCTCAGGGGCAAGGGCCCGGAGAGAGCACCACCCCGAAGCGCTTTTCTCCCGGGCTTGGGAGCATTGTGCGAGCCTGGCGTGAACAGCGGGCGGGAGTGTTTGCAAACAGGACTTTGGATGCAGCTGGGGAGGTCTTCCAGTGGGAGAGGGCCGGTTGTGCTCAGAGGCCTCACAGGCCAGGGGCAGGACCCAGCAGGGCCCCTGCCCCTGGCCAGCCTTGCCCAGACCTTCCTGGCCTCCGGGGGTACAGCCCGACCAAGGGGCAGGCTGCGGGGACTGGGTCCAGACATGTCCGTGCGCCTCCCCAGGATCATCCCCGCTGGTGCTTTTCCCCTGGGCGTAGGCCTCGCTTGAGACCTCTTTGGAGAGGAGGTTGCTGGCAGGGGCTGTCTCCACACTGCAAGGTGCTGGAGCTCAGAGGGCCTCGTCAGAGGGAAGGGACCAGCAAAGGGCTGGATGCCCAAGACCTCTTTGACCCAGCAGCCTCAGGGCAGCAGGGAGAGCAAGAGGCCCAACTTGCCACTAGGTCGGCTCTGCCCCGTCCCACACAGGCAGCCAGCCCAGCAGCAGCCTGGCAGTCTCTGGCTCCCCCGAGCTCTCTGCCGGTGTAGGGGGCAGGAACAGACGTGTGCATGTCGTTCTGCTTTGGCCTGGGAGTGTGTTCCAACTGCCTGGCCCCCAGGCTCAGGGGCAAGGGCCCGGAGAGAGCACCACCCCGAAGCGCTTTTCTCCCGGGCTTGGGAGCATTGTGCACGCCTGCTGGGAACAGTGGGCGGGAGCGCTTGTTAACCGGCCTTTGGAGGCAGCCGGGCAGGTCTTCCAGCGGGAGAGTGCCGGTTGTGCTCAGACGCCCCACAGGCCAGGGGCAGGACCCAGCAGTGTCCCTGCCCCTGGCAGCCTTGCCCAGACCTTCCTGGCCTCCGGGGGTACTGCCCCACCAAGGGGCAGGCTGCGGGGACTGGGTCCAGACATGCCCGTGCGCCTCCACTGGCTCATCCCCGCTGGTGCCTTTCCCCTGGGCCTAGGCCTCGGTTGAGGCCTCCTTGGAGAGGAGGTTGCTGGCAGGGGCTGTCTCCACACTGCAAGGTGCTGGAGCTCAGAGGGCCTCGTCAGAGGGTAGGGACCAGCAAGGGGCTGGATGCCCAAGACCTCTTTGGCCCAGCAGCCTCAGGGCAGCAGGGAGAGCAAGAGGCCCAACTTGCCCCTAGGTCGGCTCTGCCCCTTCCCACACAGGCGGCCAGCACAGCAGCTGCCTGACAGACTCTGGCTCCCCCGAGCTCTCTGCCGGTGCAGGGGTCAGGAACAGACGTGTGCATGTGGTTCTGCCTTGGTCTGGGAGTGTGGAACCACTGCCTGGCCCCCACACTCAGGGGCAAGGGCCCGGAGAGAGCAACACACCGAAGCGCTTTTCTCCCGGGCTTGGGAGAATTGTGCGTGCCTGGCGAGAACAGCGGGCGGGAGTGTTGTCAAACCGGCCTTTGGAGGCAGCCGGGGAGGTCTTCCAGTGGGAGAGGGCCGGTTGTGCTCAGAGGCCCCACAGGCCAGGGGCAGGACCCAGCAGGGCCCCTGACCCTGGCCAGCCTTGCCCAGACCTTCCTGGCCTCCGGGGGTACTGCCCCACCAAGGGGCAGGCTGCGGGGACTGGGTCCAGTCATGCCCGGGCGCCTCCCCAGACTCATCCCCGCTCGTGCCTTTCCCCTGGGCCTAGGCCTCGGTTGAGGCCTCCTTGGAGAGGAGGTTGCTGGCCGGGGCTGTCTCCACACTGCAAGGTGCTGGAGCTCAGAGGGCCTCGTCAGAGGGAAGGGACCAGCAAGGGGCTGGATGGCCAAGACCTCTTTGGCTCAGCAGCCTCAGGGCAGCAGGGAGAGCAAGAGGCCCAACTTGCCCCTAGGTCGGCTCTGCCCCTTCCCACACAGGCGGCCAACTCAGCAGCTGCCTGACAGACTCTGGCTCCCCCGAGCTCTCTGCCGGTGCAGGGGGCAGATCAGACGTGTGCATGTGGTTCTGCCTTGTCCTGGGAGTGTGGACACCCTGCCTTGCCCCCAGGCTCAGGGGCAAGGGCCCGGAGAGAGCACCACCCTGAAGCGCTTTTCTCCCGGGCTTGGGAGCATTGTGCACGCCTGCTGGGAACAGTGGGCGGGAGCGCTTGCAAACCGGCCTTTTGAGGCAGCCGGGGAGGTCTTCCAGTGGGAGAGGGCCGGTTGTGCTCAGAGGACCCACAGGCCAGGGGCAGGACGCAGTAGGGCCCCTGCCCCTGGCCAGCCTTGCCCAGACCTTCCTGGCCTCCGGGGGTACTGCCCCACCAAGGGGCAGGCTGCGGGGCCTGGGTCCAGACATGCCCGGGCGCCTCCCCAGGCTCATCCCCGCTGGTGCCTTTCCCCTGGGCCTAGGCCTCGGTTGAGGCCTCCTTGGAGAGGAGGTTGCTGGCAGGGGCTGTCTCCACACTGCAAGGTGCTGGAGCTCAGAGGGCCTCGTCAGAGGGAAGGGACCAGTAAGGGGCTGGATGCCCAAGACGTCTTTGGCCCAGCAGCCTCAGGGCAGCAGGGAGAGCAAGAGGCCCAACTTGCCCCTAGGGCGGCTCTGCCCCTTCCCACACAGGCGGCCAACCCAGCAGCTGCGTGACAGATTCTGGCTCCCCCAAGCTCTCTGCCGGTGCAGGGGACAGGAACAGACGTGGGCATGTGGTTCTGCCTTGGCCTGGGAGTGTGTTCCCCCTGCCTTGCCCCCAGGCTCAGGGGCAAGGGCCCGGAGAGAGCACCACCCCGAAGCGCTTTTCTCCCGGGCTTGGGAGCATTGTGTGAGCCTGGCGTGTACAGCGGGCGGGAGTGTTTGCAAACAGGACTTTGGAGGCAGCCGTGGAGGTCTTCCAGTGGGAGAGGGCCGGTTGTGCTCAGAGGCCTCACAGGCCAGGGGCAGGACCCAGCAGGTCCCCTGCCCCTGGCCAGCCTTGCCCAGACCTTCCTGGCCTCCGGGGGTACTGCCCCACCAAGGGGCAGGCTGCGGGGACTGGGTCCAGACATGCCTGGGCGCCTCCCCAGGCTCATCCCCGCTGGTGCCTTTCCCCTGGGCATAGGCCTCGGTTGATGCCTCCTTGGAGAGGAGGTTGCTGGCAGGGGCTGTCTCCACACTGCAAGGTGCTGGAGCTCAGAGGGCCTCGTCAGCGGGAAGGGACCAGCAAGGGGCTGGATGCCCAAGACCTCTTTGGCCCAGCAGCCTCAGGGCAGCAGGGAGAGCAAGAGGCCCAACTTGCCCCTAGGTCGGCTCTGCCCCTTCCCACACAGGCAGCCAACCCAGCAGCTGCCTGACAGACTCTGGCTCCCCCGAGCTCTCTGCCGGTGCAGGGGTCAGGAACAGACCTGTGCATGTGGTTCTGCCTTGGTCTGGGAGTGTGGACCCCCTTCCTGGCCCCCAGGCTCAGGGGCAAGGGCCCGGAGAGAGCACCACCCCGAAGCGCTTTTCTCCCGGGCTTGGGAGCATTGTGCGCGCTTGGTGGGAACAGTGGGCGGAGGTGCGTGCAAAACGGCCTTTGGAGGCAGCCGGGGAGGTCTTCCAGTGGGAGAGGGCCGGTTGTGCTCAGAGGCCCCACAGGCCAGGGGCAGGACCCAGCAGGTCCCCTGCCCCTGGTCAGCCTTGCCCAGACCTTCCTGGCCTCCAGGGGTACTGCCCCACCAAGGGGCAGGCTGCGGGGACTGGGTCCAGACATGCCCGGGCGCCTCCCCAGGCTCATCCCCGCTGGTGCCTTTCCTCTGGGCCTAGGCCTCGGTTGAGGCCTCCTTGGAGAGGAGGTTGCTGGCAGGGGCTGTCTCCACACTGCAACGTGCTGGAGCTCACAGGGCCTCGTCAGAGGGAAGGGACCAGTTAGGGGCTGGATGCCCAAGACGTCTTTGGCCCAGCAGCCTCAGGGCAGCAGGGAGAGCAAGAGGCCCAACTTGCCCCTAGGTCGGCTCTGCCCCTTCCCACACAGGCAGCCAGCCCAGCACCTGCCTGAGAGACTCTGGCTCCCCCGAGCTCTCTGCCGGTGCAGGGGACAGGAACAGACGTGTGCATGTGGTTCTGCCTTGGCCAGGGAGTGTGTTCCCCGTGCCTTGCCCCCAGGCTCAGGGGCAAGGGCCCGGAGAGAGAACCACCCCAATGCGCTTTTCTCCCGGGCTTGGGAGCATTGTGCGAGCCTGGCGTGAACAGCGGGCGGGAGTGTTTGCAAACAGGACTTTGGAGGCAGCCGGGGAGGTCTTCCAGTGGGAGAGGGCCGGTTGTGCTCAGAGGCCCCACAGGCCAGGGGCAGGACCCAGCAGGGCCCCTGCCCCTGGCCAGCCTTGCCCAGACCTTCCTGGCCTCCGGGGGTACTGCCCCACCAAGGGGCAGGCTGCGGGGACTGGGTCCAGACATGCCCGGGCGCCTCCCCAGGCTCATCCCCGCTGGTGCCTTTCCCCTGGGCCTAGGCCTCGGTTGAGGCCTCCTTGGAGAGGAGGTTGCTGGCAGGGGCTGTCTCCACACTGCAAGGTGCTGGAGCTCAGAGGGCCTCATCAGAGGGAAGGGACCAGCAAAGGGCTGGATGCCCAAGACCTCTTTGACCCAGCAGCCTCAGGGCAGCAGGGAGAGGAAGAGGCCCAACTTGCCCCTAGGTCGGCTCTGCCCCGTCCCACACAGGCGGCCAGCCCAGCAGCAGCCTGGCAGTCTCTGGCTCCCCCGAGCTCTCTGCCGGTGTAGGGGGCAGGAACAGACGTGTGCATGTCGTTCTGCCTTGGCCTGGGAGTGTGTTCCCCCTGCCTGGCCCCCAGGCTCAGGGGCAAGGGCCCGGTGAGAGCACCACCCCGAAGCGCTTTTCTCCCGGGCTTGGGAGCATTGTGCGTGCCTGGCGGGAACAGCGGGCGGGAGTGCTTGCAAACCGGCCTTTCAAGGCAGACGGGGAGGTCTTCCAGCGGGAGAGTGCCGGTTGTGCTCAGACGCCCCACAGGCCAGGGGCAGGACCCAGCAGTGTCCCTGCCCCTGGCAGCCTTGCCCAGACCTTCCTGGCCTCCGGGGGTACTGCCCCACCAAGGGGCAGGCTGCGGGGACTGGGTCCAGACATGCCCGGGCGCCTCCCCAGGCTCATCCCCGCTGGTGCCTTTCCCCTGGGCCTAGGCCTCGGTTGAGGCCTCCTTGGAGAGGAGGTTGCTGGCAGGGGCTGTCTCCACACTGCAAGGTGCTGGAGCTCAGAGGGCCTCGTCAGAGGGAAGGGACCAGTAAGGGGCTGGATGCCCAAGACGTCTTTGGCCCAGCAGCCTCAGGGCAGCAGGGAGAGCAAGAGGCCCAACTTGCCCCTAGGGCGGCTCTGCCCCTTCCCACACAGGCGGCCAACCCAGCAGCTGCCTGACAGACTCTGGCTCCCCCAAGCTCTCTGCCGGTGCAGGGGACAGGAACAGACGTGGGCATGTGGTTCTGCCTTGGCCTGGGAGTGTGTTCCCCCTGCCTTGCCCCCAGGCTCAGGGGCAAGGGCCCGGAGAGAGCACCACCCCGAAGCGCTTTTCTCCCGGGCTTGGGAGCATTGTGCGAGCCTGGCGTGAACAGCGGGCGGGAGTGTTTGCAAACAGGACGTTGGAGGCAGCCGTGGAGGTCTTCCAGTGGGAGAGGGCCGGTTGTGCTCAGAGGCCTCACAGGCCAGGGGCAGGACGCAGCAGGTCCCCTGCCCCTGGCCAGCCTTGCCCAGACCTTCCTGGCCTCCGGGGGTACTGCCCCACCAAGGGGCAGGCTGCGGGGACTGGGTCCAGACATGCCCGGGCGCCTCCCCAGGCTCATCCCCGCTGATGCCTTTCCCCTGGGCCTAGGTCTCGGTTGAGGCCTCCTTGGAGAGGAGGTTGCTGGCAGGGGCTGTCTCCACACTGCAAGGTGCTGGAGCTCAGAGGGCCTCGTCAGAGGGAAGGGACCAGCAAAGGGCTGGATGCCCAAGACCTCTTTGACCCAGCAGCCTCAGGGCAGCAGGGAGAGGAAGAGGCCCAACTTGCCCCTAGGTCGGCTCTGCCCCGTCCCACACAGGCGGCCAGCCCAGCAGCAGCCTGGCAGTCTCTGGCTCCCCCGAGCTCTCTGCCGGTGTAGGGGGCAGGAACAGACGTGTGCATGTCGTTCTGCCTTGGCCTGGGAGTGTGTTCCCCCTGCCTGGCCCCCAGGCTCAGGGGCAAGGGCCCGGTGAGAGCACCACCCCGAAGCGCTTTTCTCCCGGGCTTGGGAGCATTGTGCGTGCCTGGCGGGAACAGCGGGCGGGAGTGCTTGCAAACCGGCCTTTCAAGGCAGAAGGGGAGGTCTTCCATCGGGAGAGTGCCGGTTGTGCTCAGACGCCCCACAGGCCAGGGGCAGGACCCAGCAGTGTCCCTGCCCCTGGCAGCCTTGCCCAGACCTTCCTGGCCTCCGGGGGTACTGCCCCACCAAGGGGCAGGCTGCGGGGACTGGGTCCAGACATGCCCGGGCGCCTCCCCAGGCTCATCCCCGCTGGTGCCTTTCCCCTGGGCCTAGGCCTCGGTTGAGGCCTCCTTGGAGAGGAGGTTGCTGGCAGGGGCTGTCTCCACACTGCAAGGTGCTGGAGCTCAGAGGGCCTCGTCAGAGGGAAGGGACCAGTAAGGGGCTGGATGCCCAAGACGTCTTTGGCCCAGCAGCCTCAGGGCAGCAGGGAGAGCAAGAGGCCCAACTTGCCCCTAGGGCGGCTCTGCCCCTTCCCACACAGGCGGCCAACCCAGCAGCTGCCTGACAGACTCTGGCTCCCCCAAGCTCTCTGCCGGTGCAGGGGACAGGAACAGACGTGGGCATGTGGTTCTGCCTTGGCCTGGGAGTGTGTTCCCCCTGCCTTGCCCCCAGGCTCAGGGGCAAGGGCCCGGAGAGAGCACCACCCCGAAGCGCTTTTCTCCCGGGCTTGGGAGCATTGTGCGAGCCTGGCGTGAACGCGGGCGGGAGTGTTTGCAAACAGGACGTTGGAGGCAGCCGTGGAGGTCTTCCAGTGGGAGAGGGCCGGTTGTGCTCAGAGGCCTCACAGGCCAGGGGCAGGACGCAGCAGGTCCCCTGCCCCTGGCCAGCCTTGCCCAGACCTTCCTGGCCTCCGGGGGTACTGCCCCACCAAGGGGCAGGCTGCGGGGACTGGGTCCAGACATGCCCGGGCGCCTCCCCAGGCTCATCCCCGCTGGTGCCTTTCCCCTGGGCCTAGGCCTCGGTTGAGGCCTCCTTGGAGAGGAGGTTGCTGGCAGGGGCTGTCTACACACTGCAAGGTGCTGGAGATCAGAGGGCCTCGTCAGAGGGAAGGGACCAGCAAAGGGCTGGATGCCCAAGACCTCTTTGACCCAGCAGCCTCAGGGCAGCAGGGAGAGCAAGAGGCCCAACTTGCCCCTAGGTCGGCTCTGCCCCGTCCCACACAGGCGGCCAGCCCAGCAGCAGCCTGGCAGTCTCTGGCTCCCCCGAGCTCTCTGCCGGTGTAGGGGGCAGGAACAGACGTGTGCATGTCGTTCTGCCTTGGCCTGGGAGTGTGTTCCCCCTGCCTGGCCCCCAGGCTCAGGGGCAAGGGCCCGGTGAGAGCACCACCCCGAAGCGCTTTTCTCCCGGGCTTGGGAGCATTGTGTGTGCCTGGCGGGAACAGCGGGCGGGAGTGCTTGCAAACCGGCCTTTCAAGGCAGACGGGGAGGTCTTCCAGCGGGAGAGTGCCGGTTGTACTCAGACGCCCCACAGGCCAGGGGCAGGACCCAGCAGTGTCCCTGCCCCTGGTAGCCTTGCCCAGACCTTCCTGGCCTCCGGGGGTACTGCCCCACCAAGGGGCAGGCTGCGGGGACTGGGTCCAGACATGCCCGGGCGCCTCCCCAGGCTCATCCCCGCTGGTGCCTTTCCCCTGGGCCTAGGCCTCGGTTGAGGCCTCCTTGGAGAGGAGGTTGCTGGCAGGGGCTGTCTCCACACTGCAAGGTGCTGGAGCTCAGAGGGCCTCGTCAGAGGGAAGGGACCAGTAAGGGGCTGGATGCCCAAGACGTCTTTGGCCCAGCAGCCTCAGGGCAGCAGGGAGAGCAAGAGGCCCAACTTGCCCCTAGGGCGGCTCTGCCCCTTCCCACACAGGCGGCCAACCCAGCAGCTGCCTGACAGACTCTGGCTCCCCCAAGCTCTCTGCCGGTGCAGGGGACAGGAACAGACGTGGGCATGTGGTTCTGCCTTGGCCTGGGAGTGTGTTCCCCCTGCCTTGCCCCCAGGCTCAGGGGCAAGGGCCCGGAGAGAGCACCACCCCGAAGCGCTTTTCTCCCGGGCTTGGGAGCATTGTGCGAGCCTGGCGTGAACAGCGGGCGGGAGTGTTTGCAAACAGGACGTTGGAGGCAGCCGTGGAGGTCTTCCAGTGGGAGAGGGCCGGTTGTGCTCAGAGGCCTCACAGGCCAGGGGCAGGACGCAGCAGGTCCCCTGCCCCTGGCCAGCCTTGCCCAGACCTTCCTGGCCTCCGGGGGTACTGCCCCACCAAGGGGCAGGCTGCGGGGACTGGGTCCAGACATGCCTGGGCGCCTCCCCAGGCTCATCCCCGCTGGTGCCTTTCCCCTGGGCATAGGCCTCGGTTGATGCCTCCTTGGAGAGGAGGTTGCTGGCAGGGGCTGTCTCCACACTGCAAGGTGCTGGAGCTCAGAGGGCCTCGTCAGCGGGAAGGGACCAGCAAGGGGCTGGATGCCCAAGACCTCTTTGGCCCAGCAGCCTCAGGGCAGCACGGAGAGGAAGAGGCCCAACTTGCCCCTAGGTCGGCTCTGCCCCTTCCCACACAGGCAGCCAACCCAGCAGCTGCCTGACAGACTCTGGCTCCCCCGAGCTCTCTGCCGGTGCAGGGGTCAGGAACAGACGTGTGCATGTGGTTCTGCCTCGGTCTGGGAGTGTGGACCCACTGCCTGGACCCCAGGCTCAGGGGCAAGGGCCCGGAGAGAGCAATACCCCGAAGTGCTTTTCTCCCGGTCTTGGGAGCATTGTGCCTGCCTGGCGGGAACAGCGGGCGGGAGTGTTGGCAAACCGGCCTTTGGAGGCAGCCGGGGAGGTCTTCCAGTGGGAGAGGGCCGGTTGTGCTCAGAGGCCCCACAGGCCAGCGGCAGGACCCAGCAGTGCCCCTGCCCCTGGCAAGCCTTGCCCAGACCTTCCTGGGCTCCGGGGGTACTGCCCCACCAAGGGGCAGGCTGCGGGGCCTGGGTCCAGACATGCCCGGGCGCCTCCCCAGGCTCATCCCCGCTGGTGCCTTTCCCCTGGGCCTAGGCCTCGGTTGAGGCCTCCTTGGAGAGGAGGTTGCTGGCAGGGGCTGTCTCCACACTGCAAGGTGCTGGAGCTCAGAGGGCCTCGTCAGAGGGAAGGGACCAGTAAGGGGCTGGATGCCCAAGACGTCTTTGGCCCAGCAGCCTCAGGGCAGCAGGGAGAGCAAGAGGCCCAACTTGCCCCTAGGGCGGCTCTGCCCCTTCCCACACAGGCGGCCAACCCAGCAGCTGCCTGACAGACTCTGGCTCCCCCAAGCTCTCTGCCGGTGCAGGGGACAGGAACAGACGTGGGCATGTGGTTCTGCCTTGGCCTGGGAGTGTGTTCCCCCTGCCTTGCCCCCAGGCTCAGGGGCAAGGGCCCGGAGAGAGCACCACCCCGAAGCGCTTTTCTTCCGGGCTTGGGAGCATTGTGCGAGCCTGGCGTGTACAGCGGGCGGGAGTGTTTGCAAACAGGACTTTGGAGGCAGCCGTGGAGGTCTTCCAGTGGGAGAGGGCCGGTTGTGCTCAGAGGCCTCACAGGCCAGGGGCAGGACCCAGCAGGTCCCCTGCCCCTGGCCAGCCTTTCCCAGACCTTCCTGGCCTCCGGGGGTACTGCCCCACCAAGGGGCAGGCTGCGGGGACTGGGTCCAGACATGCCTGGGCACCTCCCCAGGCTCATCCCCGCTGGTGCCTTTCCCCTGGGCATAGGCCTCGGTTGATGCCTCCTTGGAGAGGAGGTTGCTGGCAGGGGCTGTCTCCACACTGCAAGGTGCTGGAGCTCAGAGGGCCTCGTCAGCGGGAAGGGACCAGCAAGGGGCTGGATGCCCAAGACCTCTTTGGCCCAGCAGCCTCAGGGCAGCAGGGAGAGCAAGAGGCCCAACTTGCCCCTAGGTCGGCTCTGCCCCTTCCCACACAGGCAGCCAACCCAGCAGCTGCCTGACAGACTCTGGCTCCCCCGAGCTCTCTGCCGGTGCAGGGGTCAGGAACAGACGTGTGCATGTGGTTCTGCCTTGGTCTGGGAGTGTGGACCCCCTTCCTGGCCCCCAGGCTCAGGGGCAAGGGCCCGGAGAGAGCACCACCCCGAAGCGCTTTTCTCCCGGGCTTGGGAGCATTGTGCGCGCTTGGTGGGAACAGTGGGCGGAGGTGCGTGCAAAACGGCCTTTGGAGGCAGCCGGGGAGGTCTTCCAGTGGGAGAGGGCCGGTTGTGCTCAGAGGCCCCACAGGCCAGGGGCAGGACCCAGCAGGTCCCCTGCCCCTGGTCAGCCTTGCCCAGACCTTCCTGGCCTCCAGGGGTACTGCCCCACCAAGGGGCAGGCTGCGGGGACTGGGTCCAGACATGCCCGGGCGCCTCCCCAGGCTCATCCCCGCTGGTGCCTTTCCCCTGGGCCTAGGCCTCGGTTGAGGCCTCCTTGGAGAGGAGGTTGCTGGCAGGGGCTGTCTCCACACTGCAAGGTGCTGGAGCTCAGAGGGCCTCGTCAGAGGGAAGGGACCAGTTAGGGGCTGGATGCCCAAGACGTCTTTGGCCCAGCAGCCTCAGGGCAGCAGGGAGAGCAAGAGGCCCAACTTGCCCCTAGGTCGGCTCTGCCCCTTCCCACACAGGCAGCCAGCCCAGCACCTGCCTGAGAGACTCTGGCTCCCCCGAGCTCTCTGCCGGTGCAGGGGACAGGAACAGACGTGGGCATGTGGTTCTGCCTTGGCCAGGGAGTGTGTTCCCCGTGCCTTGCCCCCAGGCTCAGGGGCATGGGCCCGGAGAGAGAACCACCCCAATGCGCTTTTCTCCCGGGCTTGGGAGCATTGTGCGAGCCTGGCGTGAACAGCGGGCGGGAGTGTTTGCAAACAGGACTTTGGAGGCAGCCGGGGAGGTCTTCCAGTGGGAGAGGGCCGGTTGTGCTCAGAGGCCCCACAGGCCAGGGGCAGGACCCAGCAGGGCCCCTGACCCTGGCCAGCCTTGCCCAGACCTTCCTGGCCTCCGGGGGTACTGCCCCACCAAGGGGCAGGCTGCGGGGACTGGGTCCAGACATGCCCGGGCGCCTCCCCAGGCTCATCCCCGCTGGTGCCTTTCCCCTGGGCCTAGGCCTCGGTTGAGGCCTCCTTGGAGAGGAGGTTGCTGGCAGGGGCTGTCTCCACACTGCAAGGTGCTGGAGATCAGAGGGCCTCGTCAGAGGGAAGGGACCAGCAAAGGGCTGGATGCCCAAGACCTCTTTGACCCAGCAGCCTCAGGGCAGCAGGGAGAGGAAGAGGCCCAACTTGCCCCTAGGTCGGCTCTGCCCCGTCCCACACAGGCGGCCAGCCCAGCAGCAGCCTGGCAGTCTCTGGCTCCCCCGAGCTCTCTGCCGGTGTAGGGGGCAGGAACAGACGTGTGCATGTCGTTCTGCCTTGGCCTGGGAGTGTGTTCCCCCTGCCTGGCCCCCAGGCTCAGGGGCAAGGGCCCGGTGAGAGCACCACCCCGAAGCGCTTTTCTCCCGGGCTTGGGAGCATTGTGCGTGCCTGGCGGGAACAGCGGGCGGGAGTGCTTGCAAACCGGCCTTTCAAGGCAGACGGGGAGGTCTTCCAGCGGGAGAGTGCCGGTTGTGCTCAGACGCCCCACAGGCCAGGGGCAGGACCCAGCAGTGTCCCTGCCCCTGGCAGCCTTGCCCAGACCTTCCTGGCCTCCGGGGGTACTGCCCCACCAAGGGGCAGGCTGCGGGGACTGGGTCCAGACATGCCCGGGCGCCTCCCCAGGCTCATCCCCGCTGGTGCCTTTCCCCTGGGCCTAGGCCTCGGTTGAGGCCTCCTTGGAGAGGAGGTTGCTGGCAGGGGCTGTCTCCACACTGCAAGGTGCTGGAGCTCAGAGGGCCTCGTCAGAGGGAAGGGACCAGTAAGGGGCTGGATGCCCAAGACGTCTTTGGCCCAGCAGCCTCAGGGCAGCAGGGAGAGCAAGAGGCCCAACTTGCCCCTAGGGCGGCTCTGCCCCTTCCCACACAGGCGGCCAACCCAGCAGCTGCCTGACAGACTCTGGCTCCCCCAAGCTCTCTGCCGGTGCAGGGGACAGGAACAGACGTGGGCATGTGGTTCTGCCTTGGCCTGGGAGTGTGTTCCCCCTGCCTTGCCCCCAGGCTCAGGGGCAAGGGCCCGGAGAGAGCACCACCCCGAAGCGCTTTTCTCCCGGGCTTGGGAGCATTGTGCGAGCCTGGCGTGAACAGCGGGCGGGAGTGTTTGCAAACAGGACGTTGGAGGCAGCCGTGGAGGTCTTCCAGTGGGAGAGGGCCGGTTGTGCTCAGAGGCCTCACAGGCCAGGGGCAGGACGCAGCAGGTTCCCTGCCCCTGGCCAGCCTTGCCCAGACCTTCCTGGCCTCCGGGGGTACTGCCCCACCAAGGGGCAGGCTGCGGGGACTGGGTCCAGACATGCCCGGGCGCCTCCCCAGGCTCATCCCCGCTGGTGCCTTTCCCCTGGGCCTAGGCCTCGGTTGAGGCCTCCTTGGAGAGGAGGTTGCTGGCAGGGGCTGTCTCCACACTGCAAGGTGCTGGAGATCAGAGGGCCTCGTCAGAGGGAAGGGACCAGCAAAGGGCTGGATGCCCAAGACCTCTTTGACCCAGCAGCCTCAGGGCAGCAGGGAGAGCAAGAGGCCCAACTTGCCCCTAGGTCGGCTCTGCCCCGTCCCACACAGGCGGCCAGCCCAGCAGCAGCCTGGCAGTCTCTGGCTCCCCCGAGCTCTCTGCCGGTGTAGGGGGCAGGAACAGACGTGTGCATGTCGTTCTGCCTTGGCCTGGGAGTGTGTTCCCCCTGCCTGGCCCCCAGGCTCAGGGGCAAGGGCCCGGTGAGAGCACCACCCCGAAGCGCTTTTCTCCCGGGCTTGGGAGCATTGTGCGTGCCTGGCGGGAACAGCGGGCGGGAGTGCTTGCAAACCGGCCTTTCAAGGCAGACGGGGAGGTCTTCCAGCGGGAGAGTGCCGGTTGTGCTCAGACGCCCCACAGGCCAGGGGCAGGACCCAGCAGTGTCCCTGCCCCTGGCAGACTTGCCCAGACCTTCCTGGCCTCCGGGGGTACTGCCCCACCAAGGGGCAGGCTGCGGGGACTGGGTCCAGACATGCCCGGGCGCCTCCCCAGGCTCATCCCCGCTGGTGCCTTTCCCCTGGGCCTAGGCCTCGGTTGAGGCCTCCTTGGAGAGGAGGTTGCTGGCAGGGGCTGTCTCCACACTGCAAGGTGCTGGAGCTCAGAGGGCCTCGTCAGAGGGAAGGGACCAGTAAGGGGCTGGATGCCCAAGACGTCTTTGGCCCAGCAGCCTCAGGGCAGCAGGGAGAGCAAGAGGCCCAACTTGCCCCTAGGGCGGCTCTGCCCCTTCCCACACAGGCGGCCAACCCAGCAGCTGCCTGACAGACTCTGGCTCCCCCAAGCTCTCTGCCGGTGCAGGGGACAGGAACAGACGTGGGCATGTGGTTCTGCCTTGGCCTGGGAGTGTGTTCCCCCTGCCTTGCCCCCAGGCTCAGGGGCAAGGGCCCGGAGAGAGCACCACCCCGAAGCGCTTTTCTCCCGGGCTTGGGAGCATTGTGCGAGCCTGGCGTGAACAGCGGGCGGGAGTGTTTGCAAACAGGACGTTGGAGGCAGCCGTGGAGGTCTTCCAGTGGGAGAGGGCCGGTTGTGCTCAGAGGCCTCACAGGCCAGGGGCAGGACGCAGCAGGTCCCCTGCCCCTGGCCAGCCTTGCCCAGACCTTCCTGGCCTCCGGGGGTACTGCCCCACCAAGGGGCAGGCTGCGGGGACTGGGTCCAGACATGCCTGGGCGCCTCCCCAGGCTCATCCCCGCTGGTGCCTTTCCCCTGGGCATAGGCCTCGGTTGATGCCTCCTTGGAGAGGAGGTTGCTGGCAGGGGCTGTCTCCACACTGCAAGGTGCTGGAGCTCAGAGGGCCTCGTCAGCGGGAAGGGACCAGCAAGGGGCTGGATGCCCAAGACCTCTTTGGCCCAGCAGCCTCAGGGCAGCAGGGAGAGGAAGAGGCCCAACTTGCCCCTAGGTCGGCTCTGCCCCTTCCCACACAGGCAGCCAACCCAGCAGCTGCCTGACAGACTCTGGCTCCCCCGAGCTCTCTGCCGGTGCAGGGGTCAGGAACAGACGTGTGCATGTGGTTCTGCCTCGGTCTGGGAGGGTGGACCCACTGCCTGGTCCCCAGGCTCAGGGGCAAGGGCCCGGAGAGAGCAATACCCCGAAGCGCTTTTCTCCCGGTCTTGGGAGCATTGTGCGTGCCTGGCGGGAACAGCGGGCGGGAGTGTTGGCAAACCGGCCTTTGGAGGCAGCCGGGGAGGTCTTCCAGTGGGAGAGGGCCGGTTGTGCTCAGAGGCCCCACAGGCCAGGGGCAGGACCCAGCAGGGCCCCTGCCCCTGGCCAGCCTTGCCCAGACCTTCCTGGCCTCCGGGGGTACTGCCCCACCAAGGGGCAGGCTGCGGGGACTGGGTCCAGACATGCCCGTGCGCCTCCACTGGCTCATCTCCGCTGGTGCCTTTCCCCTGGGCCTAGGCCTCGGTTGAGGCCTCCTTGGAGAGGAGGTTGCTGGCAGGGGCTGTCTCCACACTGCAAGGTGCTGGAGCTCAGAGGGCCTCGTCAGAGGGAAGGGACCAGCAAGGGGCTGGATGCCCAAGACCTCTTTGGCCCAGCAGCCTCAGGGCAGCAGGGAGAGCAAGAGGCCCAACTTGCCCCTAGGTCGGCTCTGCCCCTTCCCACACAGGCGGCCAGCCCAGCAGCTGCCTGACAGACTCTGGCTCCCCCCAGCTCTCTGCCGGTGGAGGGGGCAGGAACAGACGTGTGCATGTGGTTCTGCCTTGGCCTGGGACTGTGGATCCCCTGCCTGGCCCCCAGGCTCAGGGGCAGGGGCCCGGAGAGACCACCACCCCGAAGCGCTTTTCTCCCGGGCTTGGGAGCATTGTGCGCGCCTGGCGGGAACAGTGGGCGGGAGTGCTTGCAAACCGGCCTTTGGAGGCAGCCGGGGAGGTCTTCCAGTGGGAGAGGGCCGGTTGTGCTCAGAGGCCCCACAGGCCAGGGGCAGGACACAGCAGGGCCCCTGCCCCTGGCCAGCCTTGCCCAGACCTTCCTGGCCTCCGGGGGTACTGCCCACCAAGGGGCAGGCTGCGGGGACAGGGTCCAGACATGCCCGGGCGCCTCCCCTGGATCAACCCCGCTGGTGCCTTTTCCCTGGGCCTAGGCCTCAGTTGAGGCCTCCTTGGAGAGGAGATTGCTGGCAGGGGCTGTCTCCACACTGCAAGGTGCTGGAGCTCAGAGGGCCTCGTCAGAGGGAAGGGACCAGTTAGGGGCTGGATGCCCAAGACCTCTTTGGCCCAGCAGCCTCAGGGCAGCAGGGAGAGCAAGAGGCCCAACTTGCCCCTAGGTCGGCTCTGCCCCTTCCCACACAGGCGGCCAGCCCAGCACCTGCCTGAGAGACTCTGGCTCCCCCGAGCTCTCTGCCGGTGCAGGGGACAGGAACAGACGTGTGCATGTGGTTCTGCCTTGGCCTGGGAGTGTGTTCCCCCTGCCTTGCCCCCAGGCTCAGGGGCAAGGGCCCGGAGAGAGCACCACCCTGAAGCGCTTTTCTCCTGGGCTTGGGAGCATTGTGCGTGCCTGGCGGGAACAGCGGGCAGGAGTGTTGGTAAACTGGCCTTTGGAGGCAGCCGGGGAGGTCTTCCAGCGGGAGAGGGCCGGTTGTGCTCAGAGGCCCTACAGGCCAGGGGCAGGACCCAGCAGGGCCCCTGCCCCTGGCCAGCCTTGCCCAGACCTTCCTGGCCTCCGGGGGTACTGCCCCACCAAGGGGCAGGCTGCGGGGACTGGGTCCAGACATGGCCGGGCGCCTCCCCAGGCTCATCCCCGCTGGTGTCTTTCCCCTAGGCCTAGGCCTCGGTTGAGGCCTCCTTGGAGAGGAGGTTCCTGGCAGGGGCTGTCTCCACACTGCAAGGTGCTGGAGCTCAGAGGGCCTCATCAGAGGGAAGGGACCCGCAAGGGGCTGGATGCCCAAGACCTCTTTGGCCCAGCAGCCTCAGGGCAGCAGGGAGAGCAAGAGGCCCAACTTGCCCCTAGTTCGGCTCTGCCCCTTTCCACACAGGCCGCCAGCCCAGCAGCTGCCTGGCATACTCTGGTTCCCTCGAGCTCTCTGCCGGTGCAGGGACCAGGAACAGACGTGTGCATTTGGTTCTGCCTTGGCCTGGGAGTGTGTTCCCCCTGCATTGCCCCCAGGCTCAGGGGCAAGGGCCCGGTGAGAGCACCACCCCGAAGCGCTTTTTTCCCGGGCTTGGGAGCATTGTGCGTGCCTGGCGGGAACAGCAGGCGCGAATGTTGGCAAATCGGCCTTTGGAGGCAGCCGGGGAGGTCTTCCAGCGGGAGAGGGCCGCTCATGCTCAGAGGCCCCACAGGCCAGGGGCAGGACCCAGCAGGGCCCCTGCCCCAGGCCAGCCTTGCCCAGACCTTCCTGGCCTCCGGGGGTACTGCCCCACCAAGGGGTAGGCTGCGGGGACTGGGTCCAGACATTCCCGGGCGCCTCCCCAGGTTCATCCCCGCTGGTGCCTTTCCCTGGGACTAGGCCTCGGTTGAGGCCTCCTTGGAGAGGAGGTTGCTGGCAGGGGTTGTCTCCACACTGCAAGGTGCTGGAGCTCAGAGGGCCTCGTCAGAGGGAAGGGACCAGCAAGGGGCTGGATGTCCAAGACCTCTTTGGCCCAGCAGCCTCAGGGCAGCAGGGAGAGCAAGAGGCCCAACTTGCCCCTAGGTCGGCTCGGCCCCTTCCCACACAGGCCACCAGCCCAGCAGCTGCCTGACAGACTCTGGCTCCCCCGAGCTCTCTTCCGGTGCAGGGGACAGGAACAGACATGTGCATGTGGTTCTGACTTTGCCTGGGAGTGTGGACCCCCTGCCTGGCCCCGAGGCACAGGGGCAAGGGCCCGGAGAGAGCACCACCCCAAAATGCTTTTCTCCCGGGCTTGGGAGCATTTGCGTGGCTGTCGGCAACAGCTAGTGGGAATGCTTGCAAACCGGCCTTTGGGGGCAGCCGGGGAGGTCCTCCATGGGCCCGGAGAGAACACCACCCCGATGCGCTTTTCTCCCGGGCTTGGGAGCAGTGTGCGCGTGTGGCGGGAACAGCAGGCAGGAGTGCTTGCAAACCGGCCTTTGGAGGCAGGCGCGGAGGTCTTCCAAGGGCAAGGAATGAGCACCACCCCAAAATGCTTTTCTCCCGTGCTTGGGAGCATTGTGCATAGCTGGTGGGAACAGCGGGCATGAGTGCTTGCATACCGCCCATTGGAGGCAGCCGGGGAGGTCTTCCAAGGGCCCGGAGAGAGCACCACCTCGAAGTGCTTTTCTCTCGGGTTCTGGAGCATTGTGTGCGGCTGGTGGGACAGCGGGAGGGAATTCTTGCAAACCGGCCTTTGGAGGCAGCCAGAGAAGTCTTCCAAGGGCCCGGAGAGAGCACCACCCCGAAGCGCTTTTCTCTGGGGTTTTGGAACATTGTGTGTGGCTGGCGGGAACAGCGAGTGGGAGTGCTCACAAACCGGCCTTTGGGGGCAGCCGGGGAGGTCCTCCATGGTCCCGGAGAGACCACCACCCCGAAGCGCTTTTCTCACGGTCTTGGGAGCATTGTGCGCGGCTGGCGGGAACAGCGGGCATGAGTGCTTGCAAACTGTCCTTTGGAGGCAGCCGGGGAGGTCTTCCAAGGGCCCGGACTGATCACCACCCCAAAATGCTTTTCTCCCGGGCTTGGGAGCATTGTGCGCGGCTGTCGGGAACAGCGGACATGAGTGCTTGCAAACCGGCCTTTGGAGGCAGCCGGGGACGTCTTCCAAGGGCCCGGAGAGAGCACCACCCCGAAGCACTTTTCTCCCGGGCTTGGGAGCATTGTGCGTGGCTGGCGGGAACAGCAGGAAGGAGTCCTTGCAAACCGGCCTTTGGAGGCAGCCGGGGAGGTCTTCCAAGGGCCTGTAGAGAGCACCACCCCGAAGCGCTTTTCTCCCGGGCTTGGGAGCATTGTGCGCGGGTGGCGGGAATAGCAGGCAGGAGTGCTTGAAAACCGGCCTTTGCAGGCAGCCGGGGAGGTCTTCCAGGGCCCGGTGTGAGCACCACCCCAAAAAGCTTTTCTCCCGGGCTTGGGAGCATTGTGCGCGGCTGGTGGGAACAGCGGGCATGAGTGCTTGCAAACTGGCCATTGGAGGCAGCCGGGGAGGTCTTCCAAGGGCCTGTAGAGAGCACCACCCCAAAATGCTTTTCTCCCGGGCTTGGGAGCATTGGGCGTGGCTGGCGGGAACAGCAGGAAGGAGTCCTTGCAAACCGGCCTTTGGAGGCAGCCGGGGAGGTCTTCCAAGGGCCTGTAGAGAGCACCACCCCGAAGCGCGTTTCTCCCGGGCTTGGGAGCATTGTGCGCAGGTGGCGGGAACAGCAGGCAGGAGTGCTTGAAAACCGGCCTTTGGAGGCAGCCGGGGAGGTCTTCCAGGGCCCGGTGTGAGCACCACCCCAAAAAGCTTTTCTCCCGGGCTTGGGAGCATTGTGCGCGGCTGGCGGGAACAGCGGGCATGAGTCCTTGCAAACCGGCCTTGGAGGCAGCCGGGGAGGTCTTGAAAGTGCCCGGAGAGAGCACCACCCCGAAGCGCTTTTCTCCCGGGCTTGGGAGCATTGTGCGTGCCTGGCGGGAACAGCGGGCATGAGTTCTTGCAAACTGTCCTTTGGAGGCAGCCGGGGAGGTCTTCCAAGGGCCCGGACTGATCACCACCCCAAAATGCTTTTCTCCCGGGCTTGGGATCATTGTGCGTGGCTGTCGGGAACAGCGGACATGAGTGCTTGCAAACCGGCCTTTGGAGGCAGCCCAGGAGATCTTCCAAGGGCCCGGAGAGAGCACTACCCCAAAATGCTTTTCTTCCGGGCTTGGGAGCATTGTGCGCGCGTGGCGGGAACAGCAGGCAGGAGTGCTTGCAAACCGGCCTTTGGAGGCAGCCGGGGAGGTCTTCCAAGGGCCCGGAGAGAGCACCACCTCGAAGCGCTTTTCTCTCGGGTTTTGGAGCATTGTGTGCGGCTGGTGGGACAGCGGGAGGGAATTCTTGCAAACCGGCCTTTGGCGGCAGCCAGAGAAGTCTTCCAAGGGCGCGGAGAGAGCACCACCCCGAAGCACTTTTCTCCGGGGTTTTGGAACATTGTGTGTGCCTGGCGGGAACAGCGAGTGGGAATGCTTGCAAACCGGCCTTTGGGGGCAGCCGGGGAGGTCCTCCATGGTCCCTGAGAGAACACCACCCCGAAGCGCTTTTCTCCCGGGCTTGGGAGCATTGTGCGCGGCTGTCGGGAACAACGGACATGAATGCTTGCAAACCGGCCTTTGGAGGCAGCCCGGGAGGTCTTCCAAGGGCCCGGAGAGAGCACCACCCCAAAATGCTTTTCTCTCGGGCTTGGGAGCATTGTGCGCGGATGGCGGGAACAGCGAGTGGGAGTGCTTCCAAACCGGCCTTTGGGGGCACCCCGGGAGGTCTTCCATGGGCACGGAGAGAACACCACCCCGAAGCGCTTTTCTCCGGGGTTTTGGAGGATTGTGCGTGGCTGCCGGGAACAGCGAGTGGGAGTGCTTGCAAACCGGCCTTTGGGGGCAGCCAGGGAGGTCCTCCATTGGCACGGAGAGAACACCACCCCGAAGCGCTTTTCTCCCGGTCTTGGGAGCATTGTGCGAGGCTGGCGGGAACAGCGGGCTGGAGTGCTTGCAAACCGGCCTTTGGAGGCAGCTTGGGAGGTCTTCCAACGGCCCGGAGAGAGCACCATCCCGAAGCACTTTTCTCACGGAATTGGGAGCATTGATCGCGGCTGTCGGGAACAGAGGACATGAGTGCTTGCAAACCGGCCTTTAGAGGCAGCCGGGGAGTCTTCCAAGGGCCCGGAGAGAGACCACCCCAAAATGCTTTTCTCCCGGGCTTGGGAGCATTGTGCGCGGCTGGCGGGAACAGCAGGCATGAGTCCTTGCAAACCGGCCTTGGAGGCAGCCGGGGAGGTCTTGAAAGTGCCCGGAGAGAGCACCACCCCGAAGCGCTTTTCTCCCGGGTTTGGGAACATTGTGCGCGGCTGGCGGGAACAGCAGGCAGGACTGCTTGCAAACTGGCCTTTGGAGGCAGCCGGGGAGGTCTTCCAAGGGCCCGGAGTGAGCACCACCCCAAAATGCTTTTCTCCCGGGCTTGGGAGCATTGTGCGCGGCTGGTGGGAACAACGGGCATGAGTGCTTGCAAACCGGCCTTTGGAGGCAGCCGGGGACGTCTTCCAAGGGCCCGGAGAGAGCACCACCCCAAAAAGCTTTTCTCCCGGGCTTGGGAGCATTGTGCGCGGCTGGCGGGAACAGCAGGCAGGACTGCTTGCAAACTGGCCTTTGGAGGCAGCCGGGGAGGTCTTCCAAGGGCCCGGAGAGAGCACCACCCCAAAAAGCTTTTCTCCCGGGCTTGGGAGCATTGTGCGTGGCTGGCGGGAACAGCAGGAAGGAGTGCTTGCAAACCGGCCTTTCGAGGCAGACGGGGAGGTCTTCCAGCGGGAGAGTGCCGGTTGTGCTCAGACGCCCCACAGGCCAGGGGCAGGACCCAGCAGTGTCCTGCCCCTGGCAGCCTTGCCCAGACCTTCCTGGCCTCCGGGGGTACTGCCCCACCAAGGGGCAGGCTGCGGGGACTGGGTCCAGACATGCCCGGGCGCCTCCCCAGGCTCATCCCCGCTGGTGCCTTTCCCCTGGGCCTAGGCCTCGGTTGAGGCCTCCTTGGAGACGAGGTTGCTGGCAGGGGCTGTCTCCACACTGCAAGGTGCTGGAGCTCAGAGGGCCTCATCAGAGGGAAGGGACCAGCAAGGGGCTGGATGCCCAAGACCTCTTTGGCCCAGCAGCCTCAGGGCAGCAGGGAGAGCAAGAGGCCCAACTTGCCCCTAGGTCGGCTCTGCCCCTTTCCACACAGGCCGCCAACCCAGCAGCTGCCTGGCATACTCTGGCTCCCCCGAGCTCTCTGCCGGTGCAGGGACCAGGAACAGACGTTTGCATGTGGTTCTGCCTTGGCCTGGGAGTGTGTTCCCCCTGCAGTGCCCCCAGGCTCAGGGGCAAGGGCCCGGTGAGAGCACCACCCCGAAGCGCTTTTCTCCCGGGCTTGGGAGCATTGTGCGTGCCTGGCGGGAACAGCGGGCATGAGTTCTTGCAAACTGTCCTTTGGAGGCAGCCGGGGAGGTCTTCCAAGGGCCCGGACTGATCACCACCCCAAAATGCTTTTCTCCCGGGCTTGGGAGCATTGTGCGCGGCTGTCGGGAACAGCAGACATGAGTGCTTGCAAACCGGCCTTTGGAGGCAGCCCGGGAGGTCTTCCAAGGGCCCGGAGAGAGCACTACCCCAAAATGCTTTTCTTCCGGGCTTGGGAGCATTGTGCGCGCGTGGCGGGAACAGCAGGCAGGAGTGCTTGCAAACCGGCCTTTGGAGGCAGCCGGGGAGGTCTTCCAAGGGCCCGGAGAGAGCACCACCTCGAAGCGCTTTTCTCTCGGGTTTTGGAGCATTGTGTGCGGCTGGTGGGACAGCGGGAGGGAATTCTTGCAAACCGGCCTTTGGCGGCAGCCAGAGAAGTCTTCCAAGGGCGCGGAGAGAGCACCACCCCGAAGCGCTTTTCTCTGGGGTTTTGGAACATTGTGTGTGCCTGGCGGGAACAGCGAGTGGGAATGCTTGCAAACCGGCCTTTGGGGGCAGCCGGGAAGGTCCTCCATGGTCCCTGAGAGAACACCACCCCGAAGCGCTTTTCTCCCGGGCTTGGGAGCATTGTGCGCGGCTGTCAGGAACAACGGACATGAATGCTTGCAAACCGGCCTTTGGAGGCAGCCCGGGAGGTCTTCCAAGGGCCCGGAGAGAGCACCACCCCGAAGCGCTTTTCTCACGGGCTTGGGAACATTGTGCGCGGCTGGCGGGAACAGCAGGCAGGACTGCTTGCAAACTGGCCTTTGGAGGCAGCCGGGGAGGTCTTCCAAGGGCCCGGAGTGAGCACCACCCCAAAATGCTTTTCTCCCGGGCTTGGGAGCATTGTGCGCGGCTGGTGGGAACAACGGGCATGAGTGCTTGCAAACCGGCCTTTGGAGGCAGCCGGGGACGTCTTCCAAGAGCCCGGAGAGAGCACCACCCCAAAAAGCTTTTCTCCCGGGCTTGGGAGCATTGTGCGCGGCTGGCGGGAACAGCAGGCAGGACTGCTTGCAAACTGGCCTTTGGAGGCAGCCGGGGAGGTCTTCCAAGGGCCCGGAGAGAGCACCACCACAAAAAGCTTTTCTCCCGGGCTTGGGAGCATTGTGCGTGGCTGGCGGGAACAGCAGGAAGGAGTGCTTGCAAACTGGCCTTTCGAGGCAGACGGGGAGGTCTTCCAGCGGGAGAGTGCCGGTTGTGCTCAGACGCCCCACAGGCCAGGGGCAGGACCCAGCAGTTTCCTGCCCCTGGCAGCCTTGCCCAGACCTTCCTGGCCTCCGGGGGTACTGCCCCACCAAGGGGCAGGCTGCGGGGACTGGGTCCAGACATGCCCGGGCGCCTCCCCAGGCTCATCCCCGCTGGTGCCTTTCCCCTGGGCCTAGGCCTCGGTTGAGGCCTCCTTGGAGACGAGGTTGCTGGCAGGGGCTGTCTCCACACTGCAAGGTGCTGGAGCTCAGAGGGCCTCATCAGAGGGAAGGGACCAGCAAGGGGCTGGATGCCCAAGACCTCTTTGGCCCAGCAGCCTCAGGGCAGCAGGGAGAGCAAGAGGCCCAACTTGCCCCTAGGTCGGCTCTGCCCCTTTCCACACAGGCCGCCAACCCAGCAGCTGCCTGGCATACTCTGGCTCCCCCGAGCTTTCTGCCGGTGCAGGGACCAGGAACAGACGTTTGCATGTGGTTCTGCCTTGGCCTGGGAGTGTGTTCCCCCTGCAGTGCCCCCAGGCTCAGGGGCAAGGGCCCGGTGAGAGCACCACCCCGAAGCGCTTTTCTCCCGGGCTTGGGAGCATTGTGCGTGCCTGGCGGGAACAGCGGGCATGAGTTCTGGCAAACTGTCCTTTGGAGGCAGCCGGGGAGGTCTTCCAAGGGCCCGGACTGATCACCACCCCAAAATGCTTTTCTCTCGGGCTTGGGAGCATTGTGCGCGGCTGTCGGGAACAACGGACATGAATGCTTGCAAACCGGCCTTTGGAGGCAGCCCGGGAGGTCTTCCAAGGGCCTGGAGAGAGCACCACCCCGAAGCGCTTTTCTCCCGGGCTTGGGAACATTGTGCGCGGCTGGCGGGAACAGCAGGCAGGACTGCTTGCAAACTGGCCTTTGGAGGCAGCCGGGGAGGTCTTCCAAGGGCCCGGAGTGAGCACCACCCCAAAATGCTTTTCTCCCGGGCTTGGGAGCATTGTGCACGGCTGGTGGGAACAACGGGCATGAGTGCTTGCAAACCGGCCTTTGGAGGCAGCCGGGGATGTCTTCCAAGGGCCCGGAGAGAGCACCACCCCGAAGCGCTTTTCTCCCGGGCTTGGGAGCATTGTGCGCGGCTGGCGGGAACAGCAGGCAGGACTGCTTGCAAACTGGCCTTTGGAGGCAGCCGGGGAGGTCTTCCAAGGGCCCGGAGTGAGCACCACCCCAAAATGCTTTTCTCCCGGGCTTGGGAGCATTGTGCGTGGCTGGCGGGAACAGCAGGAAGGAGTCCTTGCAATCGGGCCTTTGGAGGCAGCCGGGGAGGTCTTCCAAGGGCCTGTAGAGAGCACCACCCCGAAGCGCTTTTCTCCCGCGCTTGGGAGCATTCTGCGCGGGTGGCGGGAACAGCAGGCAGGAGTGCTTGAAAACCGTCCTTTGGAGGCAGCCGGGGAGGTCTTCCAGGGCCCGGTGTGAGCACCACCCCAAAATGCTTTTCTCCCGGGCTTGGGAGCATTGTGCGCGGATGGCGGGAACAGCAGGAAGGAGTCCTTGCAAACCGGCCTTTGGAGGCAGCCGGGGAGGTCTTCCAAGGGCCTGTAGAGAGCACCACCCCGAAGCGCTTTTCTCCCGGGCTTGGGAGCATTGTGCGCGGGTGGCGGGAACAGCAGGCAGGAGTGCTTGAAAACCGTCCTTTGGAGGCAGCCGGGGAGGTCTTCCAGGGCCCGGTGTGAGCACCACCCCAAAATGCTTTTCTCCCGGGCTTGGGAGCATTGTGCGCGGATGGCGGGAACAGCGAGTGGGAGTGCTTCCAAACTGGCCTTTGGGGGCACCCCGGGAGGTCTTCCATGGGCACGGAGAGAACACCACCCCGAAGCGCTTTTCTCCGGGGTTTTGGAGGATTGTGCGTGGCTGGCGGGAACAGCGAGTGGGAGTGCTTGCAAACCGGCCTTTGGGGGCAGCCAGGGAGGTCCTCCATTGGCACGGAGAGAACACCACCCCGAAGCGCTTTTCTCCCGGTCTTGGGAGCATTGTGCGCGGCTGGCGGGAACAGCGGGCGGGACTGCTTGCAAACCGGCCTTTGGAGGCAGCTTGGGAGGTCTTCCAACGGCCCGGAGAGAGCACCATCCCGAAGCACTTTTCTCACGGAATTGGGAGCATTGTTCGCGGCTGTCGGGAACAGAGGACATGAGTGCTTGCAAACCGGCCTTTAGAGGCAGCCGGGGAGTCTTCCAAGGGCCCGGAGAGAGACCACCCCAAAATGCTTTTCTCCCGGGCTTGGGAGCATTGTGTGCGGCTGGCGGGTCAGCGGGAGGGAGTTCTTGAAAACCAGCCTTTGGAGGCAGCCGGGGAGGTCTTCCAAGGGCCGGGAGAGAGCACCACCCCGAAGCGCTTTTCTCCTGGGCTTGGGAGCATTGTGCGCGGCGGGCGGGAACAGCGGGATTGAGTGCTTGCAAACCGGCCTTTGGAGGCAGCCGGGGAGGTCTTCCAAGGGCCGGGAGAGAGCACCACCCTGAAGGGCTTTTCTCCTGGGCTTGGAGCATTTGCACGGATGGCGGGAACAGCGAGTGGGAGTGCTTGCAAACCGGCATTTGGGGGCAGCCCGGGAGGTCTTTCTTGGGCCCAGAGAGAACACCACCCCGAAACGCTTTTCTCCCGGGCTTGGGAGCATTGTGCGCGGGTGGCGGGAACAGCAGGCAGAAGTGCTTGCAAACCGGCCTTGGAGGCAGCCGGGGAGGTCTTCCAAAGCCCGCAGTGAGCACCACCCCAAAATGCTTTTCTCCCGGGCTTGGGAGCATTGTGCGCAGCTGGCGTGAACAGCGGGCGGGAGTGTTTGCAAACAGGACTTTGGATGCAGCTGGGGAGGTCTTCCAGTGGGAGAGGGCCGGTTGTTCTCAGAGGCCCCACAGGCCAGGGGCAGGACCCAGCAGGGCCCCTGCCCCTGGCCAGCCTTGCCCAGACCTTCCTGGCCTCCGGGGGTACTGCCCCACCAAGGGGCAGGCTGCGGCCCCTGGGTCCCGACATGCCCGGGCGCCTCCCCAGGCTCATCCCCGCTGGTGCCTTTCCCCTGGGCCTAGGCCTCGGTTGAGGCCTCCTTGGAGAGGAGGTTGCTGGCAGGGGCTGTCTCCACACTGCAAGGTGCTGGAGCTCAGAGGGCCTCGTCAGAGGGAAGGGACCAGTAAGGGGCTGGATGCCCAAGACGTCTTTGGCCCAGCAGCCTCAGGGCAGCAGGGAGAGCAAGAGGCCCAACTTGCCCCTAGGGCGGCTCTGCCCCTTCCCACACAGGCGGCCAACCCAGCAGCTGCCTGACAGACTCTGGCTCCCCCGAGCTCTCTGCCGGTGCAGGGGTCAGGAACAGACGTGTGCATGTGGTTCTGCCTTGCCCTGGGAGTGTGGACCCCCTTCCTGGCCCCCAGGCTCAGGGGCAAGGGCCCGGAGAGAGCACCACCCCGAAGCGCTTTTCTCCCGGGCTTGGGAGCATTGTGCGTGCCTGGCGGGAACAGCGGGCGGGAGTGCTTGCAAACCGGCCTTTCGAGGCAGACGGGGAGGTCTTCCAGCGGGAGAGTGCCGGTTGTGCTCAGACGCCCCACAGGCCAGGGGCAGGACCCAGCAGTGTCCCTGCCCCTGGCAGCCTTGCCCAGACCTTCCTGGCCTCCGGGGGTACTGCCCCACCAAGGGGCAGGCTGCGGGGACTGGGTCCAGACATGCCCGGGCGCCTCCCCAGGCTCATCCCCGCTGGTGCCTTTCCCCTGGGCCTAGGCCTCGGTTGAGGCCTCCTTGGAGAGGAGGTTGCTGGCAGGGGCTGTCTCCACACTGCAAGGTGCTGGAGCTCAGAGGGCCTCGTCAGAGGGAAGGGACAAGCAAGGGGCTGGATGCCCAAGACCTCTTTGGCCCAGCAGCCTCAGGGCAGCAGGGAGAGCAAGAGGCCCAACTTGCCCCTAGGTCGGCTCTGCCCCTTCCCACACAGGCGGCCAGCCCAGCAGCTGCCTGACAGACTCTGGCTCCCCCGAGCTCTCGGCCGTTGCAGGGGACAGATCAGACGTGTGCATGTGGTTCTGCCTTGGTCTGGGAGTGTGGACCCACTGCCTTGCCCCCAGGCTCAGGGGCAAGGGCCCGGAGAGAGCACCACCCTGAAGCGCTTTTCTCCCGGGCTTGGGAGCATTGTGCACGCCTGCTGGGAACAGTGGGCGGGAGCGCTTGCAAACCGGCCTTTGGAGGCAGCCGGGGAGGTCTTCCAGTGGGAGAGGGCCGGTTGTGCTCAGAGGCCCCACAGGCCAGGGGCAGGACGCAGCAGGGCCCCTGCCCCTGGCCAGCCTTGCCCAGACCTTCCTGGCCTCCGGGGGTACTGCCCCACCAAGGGGCAGGCTGCGGGGCCTGGGTCCAGACATGCCCGGGCGCCTCCCCAGGCTCATCCCCGCTGGTGCCTTTCCCCTGGGCCTAGGCCTCGGTTGAGGCCTCCTTGGAGAGGAGGTTGCTGGCAGGGGCTGTCTCCACACTGCAAGGTGCTGGAGCTCAGAGGGCCTCGTCAGAGGGAAGGGACCAGTAAGGGGCTGGATGCCCAAGACGTCTTTGGCCCAGCAGCCTCAGGGCAGCAGGGAGAGCAAGAGGCCCAACTTGCCCCTAGGGCGGCTCTGCCCCTTCCCACACAGGCGGCCAACCCAGCAGCTGCCTGACAGACTCTGGCTCCCCCAAGCTCTCTGCCGGTGCAGGGGACAGGAACAGACGTGGGCATGTGGTTCTGCCTTGGCCTGGGAGTGTGTTCCCCCTGCCTTGCCCCCAGGCTCAGGGGCAAGGGCCCGGAGAGAGCACCACCCCGAAGCGCTTTTCTCCCGGGCTTGGGAGCACTGTGCGAGCCTGGCGTGAACAGCGGGCGGGAGTGTTTGCAAACAGGACTTTGGAGGCAGCCGTGGAGGTCTTCCAGTGGGAGAGGGCCGGTTGTGCTCAGAGGCCTCACAGGCCAGGGGCAGGACCCAGCAGGTCCCCTGCCCCTGGCCAGCCTTGCCCAGACCTTCCTGGCCTCCGGGGGTACTGCCCCACCAAGGGGCAGGCTGCGGGGACTGGGTCCAGACATGCCTGGGCGCCTCCCCAGGCTCATCCCCGCTGGTGCCTTTCCCCTGGGCCTAGGCCTCGGTTGATGCCTCCTCGGAGAGGAGGTTGCTGGCAGGGGCTGTCTCCACACTGCAAGGTGCTGGAGCTCAGAGGGCCTCGTCAGAGGGAAGGGACAAGCAAAGGGCTGGATGCCCAAGACCTCTTTGGCCCAGCAGCCTCAGGGCAGCAGGGAGAGCAAGAGGCCCAACTTGCCCCTAGGTCGGCTCTGCCCCTTCCCACAAAGGCGGCCAGCCCAGCAGCTGCCTGACAGACTCTGGCTCCCCCGAGCTCTCTGCCGGTGCAGGGGTCAGGAACAGACGTGTGCATGTGGTTCTGCCTTGCCCTGGGAGTGTGGACCCCCTGCCTGGCCCCCAGGCTCAGGGGCAAGGGCCCGGAGAGAGCACCACCCCGAAGCGCTTTTCTCCCGGGCTTGGGAGCATTGTGCGCGTTTGGTGGGAACAGTGGGCGGGAGTGCGTGCAAAACGGCCTTTGGAGGCAGCCGGGGAGGTCTTCCAGTGGGAGAGGGCCGGTTGTGCTCAGAGGCCCCACAGGCCAGGGGCAGGACCCAGCAGGTCCCCTGCCCCTGGTCAGCCTTGCCCAGACCTTCCTGGCCTCCAGGGGTACTGCCCCACCAAGGGGCAGGCTGCGGGGACTGGGTCCAGACATGCCCGGGCGCCTCCCCAGGCTCATCCCCGCTGGTGCCTTTCCCCTGGGCCTAGGCCTCGGTTGAGGCCTCCTTGGAGAGGAGATTGCTGGCAGGTGCTGTCTCCACACTGCAAGGTGCTGGAGCTCAGAGGGCCTCGTCAGAGGGAAGGGACCAGCAAAGGGCTGGATGCCCAAGACGTCTTTGGCCCAGCAGCCTCAGGGCAGCAGGGAGAGCAAGAGGCCCAACTTGCCCCTAGGTCGGCTCTGCCCCTTCCCACACAGGCGGCCAGCCCAGCACCTGCCTGAGAGACTCTGGCTCCCCCGAGCTCTCTGCCGGTGTATGGGGCAGGAACAGACGTGTTCATGTCGTTCTGTCTTGGCCTGGGAGTGTGTTCCCCCTGCCTGGCCCGCAGGCTTAGGGGCAAGGGCCCGGAGAGAGCACCACCCCGAAGCGCTTTTCTCCCGGGCTTGGGAGCATTGTGCGAGCCTGGCGTGAACAGCGGGCGGGAGTGTTTGCAAACAGGACTTTGGATGCAGCTGGGGAGGTCTTCCAGTGGGAGAGGGCCGGTTGTGCTCAGAGGCCTCACAGGCCAGGGGCAGGACCCAGCAGGGCCCCTGCCCCTGGCCAGCCTTGCCCAGACCTTCCTGGCCTCCGGGGGTACTGCCCCACCAAGGGGCAGGCTGCGGGGACTGGGTCCAGACATGTCCATGCGCCTCCCCAGGATCATCCCCGCTGGTGCTTTTCCCCTGGGCGTAGGCCTCGGTTGAGGCCTCTTTGGAGAGGAGGTTGCTGGCAGGGGCTATCTCCACACTGCAAGGTGCTGGAGCTCAGAGGGCCTCGTCAGAGGGAAGGGACCAGCAAAGGGCTGGATGCCCAAGACCTCTTTGACCCAGCAGCCTCAGGGCAGCAGGGAGAGCAAGAGGCCTAACTTGCCCCTAGGTCGGCTCTGCCCCGTCCCACACAGGCAGCCAGCCCAGCAGCAGCCTGGCAGTCTCTGGCTCCCCCGAGCTCTCTGCCGGTGTAGGGGGCAGGAACAGACGTGTGCATGTCGTTCTGCTTTGGCCTGGGAGTGTGTTCCAACTGCCTGGCCCCCAGGCTCAGGGGCAAGGGCCCGGAGAGAGCACCACCCCGAAGCGCTTTTCTCCCGGGCTTGGGAGCATTGTGCACGCCTGCTGGGAACAGTGGGCGGGAGCGCTTGTTAACCGGCCTTTGGAGGCAGCCGGGGAGGTCTTCCAGCGGGAGAGTGCCGGTTGTGCTCAGACGCCCCACAGGCCAGGGGCAGCCCCAGCAGTGTCCCTGCCCCTGGCAGCCTTGCCCAGACCTTCCTGGCCTCCGGGGGTACTGCCCCACCAAGGGGCAGGCTGCGGGGACTGGGTCCTGACATGCCCGTGCGCCTCCACTGGCTCATCCCCGCTGGTGCCTTTCCCCTGGGCCTAGGCCTCGGTTGAGGCCTCCTTGGAGAGGAGGTTGCTGGCAGGGGCTGTCTCCACACTGCAAGGTGCTGGAGCTCAGAGGGCCTCGTCAGAGGGAAGGGACCAGCAAGGGGCTGGATGCCCAAGACCTCTTTGGCCCAGCAGCCTCAGGGCAGCAGGGAGAGCAAGAGGCCCAACTTGCCCCTAGGTCGGCTCTGCCCCTTCCCACACAGGCGGCCAGCCCAGCAGCTGCCTGACAGACTCTGGCTCCCCCGAGCTCTCTGCCGGTGCAGGGGTCAGGAACAGACGTGTGCATGTGGTTCTGCCTTGGTCTGGGAGTGTGGAACCACTGCCTGGCCCCCACACTCAGGGGCAAGGGCCCGGAGAGAGCAACACACCGAAGCGCTTTTCTCCCGGGCTTGGGAGAATTGTGCGTGCCTGGCGAGAACAGCGGGCGGGAGTGTTGGCAAACCGGCCTTTGGAGGCAGCCGGGGAGGTCTTCCAGTGGGAGAGGGCCGGTTGTGCTCAGAGGCCCCACAGGCCAGGGGCAGGACCCAGCAGGGCCCCTGATCCTGGCCAGCCTTGCCCAGACCTTCCTGGCCTCCGGGGGTACTGCCCCACCAAGGGGCAGGCTGCGGGGACTGGGTCCAGTCATGCCCGGGCGCCTCCCCAGGCTCATCCCCGCTGGTGCCTTTCCCCTGGGCCTAGGCCTCGGTTGAGGCCTCCTTGGAGAGGAGGTTGCTGGCCGGGGCTGTCTCCACACTGCAAGGTGCTGGAGCTCAGAGGGCCTCGTCAGAGGGAATGGACCAGCAAGGGGCTGGATGGCCAAGACCTCTTTGGCCCAGCAGCCTCAGGGCAGCAGGGAGAGCAAGAGGCCCAACTTGCCCCTAGGTCGGCTCTGCCCCTTCCCACACAGGCGGCCAACCAAGCAGCTGCCTGACAGACTCTGGCTCCCCCGAGCTCTCTGCCGGTGCAGGGGGCAGATCAGACGTGTGCATGTGGTTCTGCCTTGGCCTGGGAGTGTGGACACCCTGCCTTGCCCCCAGGCTCAGGGGCAAGGGCCCGGAGAGAGCACCACCCTGAAGCGCTTTTCTCCCGGGCTTGGGAGCATTGTGCACGCCTGCTGGGAACAGTGGGCGGGCGCGCTTGCAAACCGGCCTTTGGAGACAGCCGGGGAGGTCTTCCAGTGGGAGAGGGCCGGTTGTGCTCAGAGGCCCCACAGGCCAGGGGCAGGACGCAGCAGGGCCCCTGCCCCTGGCCAGCCTTGCCCAGACCTTCCTGGCCTCCGGGGGTACTGCCCCACCAAGGGGCAGGCTGCGGGGACTGGGTCCAGACATGCTCGGGCGCCTCCCCTGGCTCATCCCCGCTGGTGCCTTTCCCCTGGGCCTAGGCCTCGGTTGAGGCCTCCTTGGAGAGGAGGTTGCTGGCAGAGGCTGTCTCCACACTGCAAGGTGCTGGAGCTCAGAGGGCCTCGTCAGAGGGAAGGGACCAGTAAGGGGCTGGATGCCCAAGACGTCTTTGGCCCAGCAGCCTCAGGGCAGCAGGGAGAGCAAGAGGCCCAACTTGCCCCTAGGGCGGTGCTGCCCCTTCCCACACAGGCGGCCAAACCAGCAGCTGCCTGACAGACTCTGGCTCCCCCAAGCTCTCTGCCGGTGCAGGGGACAGGAACAGACGTGGGCATGTGGTTCTGCCTTGGCCTGGGAGTGTGTTCCCCATGCCTTGCCCCCAGGCTCAGGGGCAAGGGCCCGGAGAGAGCACCACCCCGAAGCGCTTTTCTCCCGGGCTTGGGAGCATTGTGCAAGTCTGGCGTGAACAGCGGGTGGGAGTGTTGGCAAACAGGACTTTGGAAGCAGCCGGGGAGGTCTTCCAGTGGGAGAGGGCCGGTTGTGCTCAGAGGCCCCACAGGCCAGGGGCAGGACCCAGCAGGTCCCCTGCCCCTGGCCAGCCTTTCCCAGACCTTCCTGGCCTCCGGGGGTACTGCCCCACCAAGGGGCAGGCTGCGGGGACTGGGTCCAGACATGCCCGGGCGCCTCCCCAGGCTCATCCACGCTGGTGCCTTTCCCCTGGTCCTAGGTCTCGGTTGAGGCCTCCTTGGAGAGGAGGTTGCTGGCAGGGGCTGTCTCCACACTGCAAGGTGCTGGAGCTCAGAGGGCCTCCTCAGAGGGAAGGGACAAGCAAAGGGCTGGATGCCCAAGACCTCTTTGGCCCAGCAGCCTCAGGGCAGCAGGGAGAGCAAGAGGCCCAACTTGCCCCTAGGTCGGCTCTGCCCCTTCCCACAAAGGCGGCCAGCCCAGCAGCTGCCTGACAGACTCTGGCTCCCCCGAGCTCTCTGCCGGTGCAGGGATCAGGAACAGACGTGTGCATGTGGTTCTGCCTTGCCCTGGGAGTGTGGACCCCCTTCCTGGCCCCCAGGCTCAGGGGCAAGGGCCCGGAGAGAGCACCACCCCGAAGCGCTTTTCTCCCGGGCTTGGGAGCATTGTGCGCGCTTGGTGGGAACAGTGGGCGGGAGTGCGTGCAAAACGGCCTTTGGAGGCAGCCGGGGAGGTCTTCCAGTGGGAGAGGGCCGGTTGTGCTCGGAGGCCCCAAAGGCCAGGGGCAGGACCCAGCAGGTCCCCTGCCCCTGGTCAGCCTTGCCCAGACCTTCCTGGCCTCCAGGGGTACTGCCCCACCAAGGGGCAGGCTGCGGGGACTGGGTCCAGACATGCCCGGGCGCCTCCCCAGGCTCATCCCCGCTGGTGCCTTTCCCCTGGGCCTAGGCCTCGGTTGAGGCCTCCTTGGAGACGAGATTGCTGGCAGGTGCTGTCTCCACACTGCAAGGTGCTGGAGCTCAGAGGGCCTCGTCAGAGGGAAGGGACCAGCAAAGGGCTGGATGCCCAAGACGTCTTTGGCCCAGCAGCCTCAGGGCAGCAGGGAGAGCAAGAGGCCCAACTTGCCCCTAGGTCGGCTCTGCCCCTTCCCACACAGGCGGCCAGCCCAGCACCTGCCTGAGAGACTCTGGCTCCCCCGAGCTCTCTGCCGGTGCAGGGGACAGGAACAGACGTGGGCATGTGGTTCTGCCTTGGCCTGGGAGTGTGTTCCCCCTGCCTTGCCCCCAGGCTCAGGGGCAAGGGCCCGGAGAGAGCACCACCCTGAAGCGCTTTTCTCCCGGGCTTGGGAGCATTGTGCACGCCTGCTGGGAACAGTGGGCGGGAGCGCTTGCAAACCGGCCTTTGGAGGCAGCCGGGGAGGTCTTCCAGTGGGAGAGGGCCGGTTGTGCTCAGAGGCCCCACAGGCCAGGGGCAGGACGCAGCAGGGCACCTGCCCCTGGCCAGCCTTGCCCAGACCTTCCTGGCCTCCGGGGGTACTGCCCCACCAAGGGGCAGGCTGCGGGGCCTGGGTCCAGACATGCCCGGGCGCCTCCCCAGGCTCATCCCCGCTGGTGCCTTTCCCCTGGGCCTAGGCCTCGGTTGAGGCCTCCTTGGAGAGGAGGTTGCTGGCAGGGGCTGTCTCCACACTGCAAGGTGCTGGAGCTCAGAGGGCCTCGTCAGAGGGAAGGGACCAGTAAGGGGCTGGATGCCCAAGACGTCTTTGGCCCAGCAGCCTCAGGGCAGTAGGGAGAGCAAGAGGCCCAACTTGCCCCTAGGGCGGCTCTGCCCCTTCCCACACAGGCGGCCAACCCAGCAGCTGCCTGACAGACTCTGGCTCCCCCAAGCTCTCTGCCGGTGCAGGGGACAGGAACAGACGTGGGCATGTGGTTCTGCCTTGGCCTGGGAGTGTGTTCCCCCTGCCTTGCCCCCAGGCTCAGGGGCAAGGGCCCGGAGAGAGCACCACCCCAAAGCGCTTTTCTCCCGGGCTTGGGAGCACTGTGCGAGCCTGGCGTGAACAGCGGGCGGGAGTGTTTGCAAACAGGACTTTGGAGGCAGCCGTGGAGGTCTTCCAGTGGGAGAGGGCCGGTTGTGCTCAGAGGCCTCACAGGCCAGGGGCAGGACCCAGCAGGTCCCCTGCCCCTGGCCAGCCTTGCCCAGACCTTCCTGGCCTCCGGGGGTACTGCCCCACCAAGGGGCAGGCTGCGGGGACTGGGTCCAGACATGCCTGGGCGCCTCCCCAGGCTCATCCCCGCTGGTGCCTTTCCCCTGGGCATAGGCTTCGGTTGATGCCTCCTCGGAGAGGAGGTTGCTGGCAGGGGCTGTCTCCACACTGCAAGGTGCTGGAGCTCAGAGGGCCTCGTCAGCGGGAAGGGACCAGCAAGGGGCTGGATGCCCAAGACCTCTTTGGCCCAGCAGCCTCAGGGCAGCAGGGAGAGCAAGAGGCCCAACTTGCCCCTAGGTCGGCTCTGCCCCTTCCCACACAGGCAGCCAAACCAGCAGCTGCCTGACAGACTCTGGCTCCCCCGAGCTCTCTGCCGGTGCAGGGGTCAGGAACAGACGTGTGCATGTGGTTCTGCCTTGGCCTGGGAGTGTGTTCCCCATGCCTTGCCCCGAGGCTCAGGGGCAAGGGCCCGGAGAGAGCACCACCCCGAAGCACTTTTCTCCCGGGCTTGGGAGCATTGTGCAAGTCTGGCGTGAACAGCGGGTGGTAGTGTTGGCAAACAGGACTTTGGAGGCAGCCGGGGAGGTCTTCCAGTGGGAGAGGGCCGGTTGTGCTCAGAGGCCCCACAGGCCAGGGGCAGGACCCAGCAGGTCCCCTGCCCCTGGCCAGCCTTTCCCAGACCTTCCTGGCCTCCGGGGGTACTGCCCCACCAAGGGGCAGGCTGCGGGGACTGGGTCCAGACATGCCCGGGCGCCTCCCCAGGCTCATCCCCGCTGGTGCCTTTCCCCTGGTCCTAGGTCTCGGTTGAGGCCTCCTTGGAGAGGAGGTTGCTGGCAGGGGCTGTCTCCACACTGCAAGGTGCTGGAGCTCAGAGGGCCTCGTCAGAGGGAAGGGACAAGCAAAGGGCTGGATGCCCAAGACGTCTTTGGCCCAGCAGCCTCAGGGCAGCAGGGAGAGCAAGAGGCCCAACTTGCCCCTAGGTCGGCTCTGCCCCTTCCCACAAAGGCGGCCAGCCCAGCAGCTGCCTGACAGACTCTGGCTCCCCCGAGCTCTCTGCCGGTGCAGGGGTCAGGAACAGACGTGTGCATGTGGTTCTGCCTTGGTCTGGGAGTGTGGACCCCCTGCCTGGCCCCCAGGCTCAGGGGCAAGGGCCCGGAGAGAGCACCACCCCGAAGCGCTTTTCTCCCGGGCTTGGGAGCATTGTGCGCGCTTGGTGGGAACAGTGGGCGGGAGTGCGTGCAAAACGGCCTTTGGAGGCAGCCGGGGAGGTCTTCCAGTGGGAGAGGGCCGGTTGTGCTCAGAGGCCCCACAGGCCAGGGGCAGGACCCAGCAGGTCCCCTGCCCCTGGACAGCCTTGCCCAGACCTTCCTGGCCTCCAGGGGTACTGCCCCACCAAGGGGCAGGCTGCGGGGACTGGGTCCAGACATGCCCGGGCGCCTCCCCAGGCTCATCCCCGCTGGTGCCTTTCCCCTGGGCCTAGGCCTCGGTTGAGGCCTCCTTGGAGAGGAGATTGCTGGCAGGTGCTGTCTCCACACTGCAAGGTGCTGGAGCTCAGAGGGCATCGTCAGAGGGAAGGGACCAGCAAAGGGCTGGATGCCCAAGACGTCTTTGGCCCAGCAGCCTCAAGGCAGCACGGAGAGCAAGAGGCCCAACTTGCCCCTAGGACGGCTCTGCCCCTTCCCACACAGGCGGCCAGCCCAGCACCTGCCTGAGAGACTCTGGCTCCCCCGAGCTCTCTGCCGGTGTAGGGGGCAGGAACAGACGTGTTCATGTCGTTCTGTCTTGGCCTGGGAGTGTGTTCCCCCTGCCTGGCCCGCAGGCTTAGGGGCAAGGGCCCGGAGAGAGCACCACCCCGAAGCGCTTTTCTCCCGGGCTTGGGAGCATTGTGCGTGCCTGGCGGGAACAGCGGGAGGGAGTGCTTGCAAACCGGCCTTTGGAGGCAGACGGGGAGGTCTTCCAGCGGGAGAGTGCCGGTTGTGCTCAGACGTCCCACAGGCCAGGGGCAGGACCCAGCGCTGTCCCTGCCCCTGGCAGCCTTGCACAGACCTTCCTGGCCTCCGGGGGTACTGCCCCACCAAGGGGCAGGCTGCGGGGACTGGGTCCAGACATGCCCGGGCGCCTCCCCAGGCTCATCCCCGCTGGTGCCTTTCCCCTGGGCCTAGGCCTCGGTTGAGGCCTCCTTGGAGAGGAGGTTGCTGGCAGGGGCTGTCTCCACACTGCAAGGTGCTGGAGCTCAGAGGGCCTCGTCAGAGGGAAGGGACCAGCAAGGGGCTGGATGCCCAAGACCTCTTTGGCCCAGCAGCCTCAGGGCAGCAGGGAGAGGAAGAGGCCCAACTTGCCCCTAGGTCGGCTCTGCCCCTTCCCACACAGGCGGCCAGCCCAGCACCTGCCTGACAGACTCTGGCTCCCCCGAGCTCTCTGCCGGTGCAGGGGTCAGGAACAGACGTGTGCATGTGGTTCTGCCTTGGTCTGGGAGTGTGGACCCACTGCCTGGCCCCCAGGCTCAGGGGCAAGGGCCCGGAGAGAGCACCACCCCGAAGCGCTTTTCTCCCGGGCTTGGGAGCATTGTGCGAGCCTGGCGTGAACAGCGGGCGGGAGTGTTTGCAAACAGGACTTTGGATGCAGCTGGGGAGGTCTTCCAGTGGGAGAGGGCCGGTTGTGCTCAGAGGCCTCACAGGCCAGGGGCAGGACCCAGCAGGGCCCCTGCCCCTGGCCAGCCTTGCCCAGACCTTCCTGGCCTCCGGGGGTACTGCCCCACCAAGGGGCAGGCTGCGGGGACTGGGTCCAGACATGTCCATGCGCCTCCCCAGGATCATCCCCGCTGGTGCTTTTCCTCTGGGCGTAGGCCTCGGTTGAGGCCTCTTGGGAGAGGAGATTGCTGGCAGGTGCTGTCTCCACACTGCAAGGTGCTGGAGCTCAGAGGGCCTCGTCAGAGGGAAGGGACCAGCAAAGGGCTGGATGCCCAAGACCTCTTTGACCCAGCAGCCTCAGGGCAGCAGGGAGAGCAAGAGGCCCAACTTGCCCCTAGGTCGGCTCTGCCCCGTCCCACACAGGCAGCCAGCCCAGCAGCAGCCTGGCAGTCTCTGGCTCCCCCGAGCTCTCTGCCGGTGTAGGGGGCAGGAACAGACGTGTGCATGTCGTTCTGCTTTGGCCTGGGAGTGTGTTCCAACTGCCTGGCCCCCAGGCTCAGGGGCAAGGGCCCGGAGAGAGCACCACCCCGAAGCGCTTTTCTCCCGGGCTTGGGAGCATTGTGCACGCCTGCTGGGAACAGTGGGCGGGAGCGCTTGTTAACCGGCCTTTGGAGGCAGCCGGGGAGGTCTTCCAGCGGGAGAGTGCCGGTTGTGCTCAGACGCCCCACAGGCCAGGGGCAGCCCCAGCAGTGTCCCTGCCCCTGGCAGCCTTGCCCAGACCTTCCTGGCCTGTGGGGGTACTGCCCCACCAAGGGGCAGGCTGCGGGGACTGGGTCCAGTCATGCCCGTGCGCCTCCACTGGCTCATCCCCGCTGGTGCCTTTCCCCTGGGCCTAGGCCTCGGTTGAGGCCTCCTTGGAGAGGAGGTTGCTGGCAGGGGCTGTCTCCACACTGCAAGGTGCTGGAGCTCAGAGGGCCTCGTCAGAGGGAAGGGACCAGCAAGGGGCTGGATGCCCAAGACCTCTTTGGCCCAGCAGCCTCAGGGCAGCAGGGAGAGCAAGAGGCCCAACTTGCCCCTAGGTCGGCTCTGCCCCTTCCCACACAGGCGGCCAGCCCAGCAGCTGCCTGACAGACTCTGGCTCCCCCGAGCTCTCTGCCGGTGCAGGGGTCAGGAACAGATGTGTGCATGTGGTTCTGCCTTGGTCTGGGAGTGTGGAACCACTGCCTGGCCCCCACACTCAGGGGCAAGGGCCCGGAGAGAGCAACACACCGAAGCGCTTTTCTCCCGGGCTTGGGAGAATTGTGCGTGCCTGGCGAGAACAGCGGGTGGGAGTGTTGGCAAACCGGCCTTTGGAGGCAGCCGGGGAGGTCTTCCAGTGGGAGAGGGCCGGTTGTGCTCAGAGGCCCCACAGGCCAGGGGCAGGACCCAGCAGGGCCGCTGACCCTGGCCAGCCTTGCCCAGACCTTCCTGGCCTCCAGGGGTACTGCCCCTCCAAGGGGCAGGCTGCGGGGTCTGGGTCCAGTCATGCCCGGGCGCCTCCCCAGGCTCATCCCCGCTGGTGCCTTTCCCCTGGGCCTAGGCCTCGGTTGAGGCCTCCTTGGAGAGGAGGTTGCTGGCAGGGGCTGTCTCCACACTGCAAGGTGCTGGAGCTCAGAGGGCCTCGTCAGAGGGAAGGGACCAGCAAGGGGCTGGATGGCCAAGACCTCTTTGGCCCAGCAGCCTCAGGGCAGCAGGGAGAGCAAGAGGCCCAACTTGCCCCTAGGTCGGCTCTGCCCCTTCCCACACAGGCGGCCAACCAAGCAGCTGCCTGACAGACTCTGGCTCCCCCGAGCTCTCTGCCGGTGCAGGGGGCAGATCAGACGTGTGCATGTGGTTCTGCCTTGGCCTGGGAGTGTGGACACCCTGCCTTGCCCCCAGGCTCAGGGGCAAGGGCCCGGAGAGAGCACCACCCTGAAGCGCTTTTCTCCCGGGCTTGGGAGCATTGTGCACGCCTGCTGGGAACAGTGGGCGGGCGCGCTTGCAAACCGGCCTTTGGAGACAGCCGGGGAGGTCTTCCAGTGGGAGAGGGCCGGTTGTGCTCAGAGGCCCCACAGGCCAGGGGCACGACGCAGCAGGGCCCCTGCCCCTGGCCAGCTTTGCCCAGACCTTCCTGGCCTCCGGGGGTACTGCCCCACCAAGGGGCAGGCTGCGGGGACTGGGTCCAGACATGCCCGGGTGCCTCCCCAGGCTCATCCCCGCTGGTGCCTTTCCCCTGGGCCTAGGCCTCGGTTGAGGCCTCCTTGGAGAGGAGGTTGCTGGCAGGGGCTGTCTCCACACTGCAAGGTGCTGGAGATCAGAGGGCCTCGTCAGAGGGAAGGGACCAGCAAAGGGCTGGATGCCCAAGACCTCTTTGACCCAGCAGCCTCAGGGCAGCAGGGAGAGCAAGAGGCCCAACTTGCCCATAGGTCGGCTCTGCCCCGTCCCACACAGGCGGCCAGCCCAGCAGCAGCCTGGCAGTCTCTGGCTCCCCCGAGCTCTCTGCCGGTGTAGGGGGCAGGAACAGACCTGTGCATGTCGTTCTGCCTTGGCCTGGGAGTGTGTTCCCCCTGCCTGGCCCCCAGGCTCAGGGGCAAGGGCCCGGTGAGAGCACCACCCCGAAGCGCTTTTCTCCCGGGCTTGGGAGCATTGTGCGTGCCTGGCGGGAACAGCGGGCGGGAGTGCTTGCAAACCGGCCTTTCGAGGCAGACGGGGAGGTCTTCCAGCGGGAGAGTGCCGGTTGTGCTCAGACGCCCCACAGGCCAGGGGCAGGACCCAGCAGTGTCCCTGCCCCTGGCAGCCTTGCCCAGACCTTCCTGGCCTCCGGGGGTACTGCCCCACCAAGGGGCAGGCTGCGGGGACTGGGTCCAGACATGCCCGGGCGCCTCCCCAGGCTCATCCCCGCTGGTGCCTTTCCCCTGGGCCTAGGCCTCGGTTGAGGCCTCCTTGGAGAGGAGGTTGCTGGCAGGGGCTGTCTCCACACTGCAAGGTGCTGGAGCTCAGAGGGCCTCGTCAGAGGGAAGGGACCAGCAAGGGGCTGGATGCCCAAGACCTCTTTGGCCCAGCAGCCTCAGGGCAGCAGGGAGAGCAAGAGGCCCAACTTGCCCCTAGGTCGGCTCTGCCCCTTTCCACACAGGCGGCCAGCCCAGCAGCTGCCTGACAGACTCTGGCTCCCCCGAGCTCTCTGCCGGTGCAGGGGGCAGATCAGACGTGTGCATGTGGTTCTGCCTTGTCCTGGGAGTGTGGACACCCTGCCTTGCCCCCAGGCTCAGGGGCAAGGGCCCGGAGAGAGCACCACCCTGAAGCGCTTTTCTCCCGGGCTTGGGAGCATTGTGCACGCCTGCTGGGAACAGTGGGCGGGAGCGCTTGCAAACCGGCCTTTGGAGGCAGCCGGGGAGGTCTTCCAGTGGGAGAGGGCCGGTTGTGCTCAGAGGACCCAGAGGCCAGGGGCAGGACGCAGCAGGGCCCCTGCCCCTGGCCAGCCTTGCCCAGACCTTCCTGGCCTCCGGGGGTACTGCCCCACCAAGGGGCAGGCTGCGGGGCCTGGGTCCAGACATGCCCGGGCGCCTCCCCAGGCTCATCCCCGCTGGTGCCTTTCCCCTGGGCCTAGGCCTCGGTTGAGGCCTCCTTGGAGAGGAGGTTGCTGGCAGGGGCTGTCTCCACACTGCAAGGTGCTGGAGCTCAGAGGGCCTCGTCAGAGGGAAGGGACCAGTAAGGGGCTGGATGCCCAAGACGTCTTTGGCCCAGCAGCCTCAGGGCAGCAGGGAGAGCAAGAGGCCCAACTTGCCCCTAGGGCGGCTCTGCCCCTTCCCACACAGGCGGCCAACCCAGCAGCTGCCTGACAGACTCTGGCTCCCCCAAGCTCTCTGCCGGTGCAGGGGACAGGAACAGACGTGGGCATGTGGTTCTGCCTTGGCCTGGGAGTGTGTTCCCCCTGCCTTGCCCCCAGGCTCAGGGGCAAGGGCCCGGAGAGAGCACCACCCCAATGCGCTTTTCTCCCGGGCTTGGGAGCATTGTGCGAGCCTGGCGTGAACAGCGGGCGGGAGTGTTTGCAAACAGGACTTTGGAGGCAGCCGTGGAGGTCTACCAGTGGGAGAGGGCCGGTTGTGCTCAGAGGCCTCACAGGCCAGGGGCAGGACCCAGCAGGTCCCCTGCCCCTGGCCAGCCTTGCCCAGACCTTCCTGGCCTCCGGGGGTACTGCCCCACCAAGGGGCAGGCTGCGGGGACTGGGTCCAGACATGCCTGGGCGCCTCCCCAGGCTCATCCCCGCTGGTGCCTTTCCCCTGGGCCTAGGCCTCGGTTGAGGCCTCCTTGGAGAGGAGGTTGCTGGCAGGGGCTGTCTCCACACTGCAAGGTGCTGGAGCTCAGAGGGCCTCGTCAGAGGGAAGGGACCAGTAAGGGGCTGGATGCCCAAGACGTCTTTGGCCCAGCAGCCTCAGGGCAGCAGGGAGAGCAAGAGGCCCAACTTGCCCCTAGGGCGGCTCTGCCCCTTCCCACACAGGCGGCCAACCCAGCAGCTGCCTGACAGACTCTGGCTCCCCCAAGCTCTCTGCCGGTGCAGGGGACAGGAACAGACGTGGGCATGTGGTTCTGCCTTGGCCTGGGAGTGTGTTCCCCCTGCCTTGCCCCCAGGCTCAGGGGCAAGGGCCCGGAGAGAGCACCACCCCGAAGCGCTTTTCTCCCGGGCTTGGGAGCATTGTGCGAGCCTGGCGTGAACAGCGGGCGGGAGTGTTTGCAAACAGGACGTTGGAGGCAGCCGTGGAGGTCTTCCAGTGGGAGAGGGCCGGTTGTGCTCAGAGGCCTCACAGGCCAGGGGCAGGACCCAGCAGGTCCCCTGCCCCTGGCCAGCCTTGCCCAGACCTTCCTGGCCTCCGGGGGTACTGCCCCACCAAGGGGCAGGCTGCGGGGACTGGGTCCAGACATGCCTGGGCGCCTCCCCAGGCTCATCCCCGCTGGTGCCTTTCCCCTGGGCATAGGCCTCGGTTGATGCCTCCTTGGAGAGGAGGTTGCTGGCAGGGGCTGTCTCCACACTGCAAGGTGCTGGAGCTCAGAGGGCCTCGTCAGCGGGAAGGGACCAGCAAGGGGCTGGATGCCCAAGACCTGTTTGGCCCAGTAGCCTCAGGGCAGCAGGGAGAGCAAGAGGCCCAACTTGCCCCTAGGTCGGCTCTGCCCCTTCCCACACAGGCAGCCAACCCAGCAGCTGCCTGACAGACTCTGGCTCCCCCGAGCTCTCTGCCGGTGCAGGGGTCAGGAACAGACGTGTGCATGTGGTTCTGCCTTGGTCTGGGAGTGTGGACCCACTGCCTGGACCCCAGGCTCAGGGGCAAGGGCCCGGAGAGAGCAACACCCCGAAGCGCTTTTCTCCTGGCCTTGGGAGCGTTGTGCGTGCCTGGCGGGAACAGCGGGCGGGAGTGTTGGCAAACCCGCCTTTGGAGGCAACCGGGGAGGTCTTCCAGTGGGAGAGGGCCGGTTGTGCTCAGAGGCCCCACAGGCCAGGGGCAGGACCCAGCAGGGACCCTGCCCCTGGCCAGCCTTGCCCAGACCTTCCTGGCCTCCGGGGGTACTGCCCCACCAAGGGGCAGGCTGCGGGGACTGGGTCCTGATATGCCCGTGCGCCTCACCTGGCTCATCCCCGCTGGTGCCTTTCCCCTGGGCCTAGGCCTCGGTTGAGGCCTCCTTGGAGAGGAGGTTGCTGGCAGGGGCTGTCTCCACACTGCAAGGTGCTGGAGCTCAGAGGGCCTCGTCAGCGGGAAGGGACCAGCAAGGGGCTGGATGCCCAAGACCTCTTTGGCCCAGCAGCCTCAGGGCAGCAGGGAGAGCAAGAGGCCCAACTTGCCCCTAGGTCGGCTCTGCCCCTTCCCACACAGGCGGCCAGCCCAGCAGCTGCCTGACAGACTCTGGCTCCCCCCAGCTCTCTGCCAGTGGAGGGGGCAGGAACAGACGTGTGCATGTTGTTGTGCCTTGGCCTGGGACTGTGGATCGCCTGCCTGGCCCCCAGGCTCAGGGGCAAGGGCCCGGAGAGACCACCACCCCGAAGCGCTTTTCTCCCGGGCTTGGGAGCATTGTTCGCGCCTGGCGGGAACAGTGGGCGGGAGTGCTTGCAAACCGGCCTTTGGAGGCAGCCGGGGAGGTCTTCCAGTGGGAGAGGGCCGGTTGTGCTCAGAGGCCCCACAGGCCAGCGGCAGGACCCAGCAGCGCCCCTGCCCCTGGCCAGCCTTACCCAGACCTTCCTGGCTCCGGGGGTACTGCCCCACCAAGGGGCAGGCTGCGGGGACTGGGTCCAGACATGCTCGGGCGCCTCCCCTGGCTCATCCCCGCTGGTGCCTTTCCCCTGGGCCTAGGCCTCGGTTGAGGCCTCCTTGGAGAGGAGGTTGCTGGCAGGGGCTGTCTCCACACTGTAAGGTGCTGGAGCTCAGAGGGCCTCGTCAGAGGGAAGGGACCAGTAAGGGGCTGGATGCCCAAGACGTCTTTGGCCCAGCAGCCTCAGGGCAGCAGGGAGAGCAAGAGGCCCAACTTGCCCCTAGGGCAGCTCTGCCCCTTCCCACACAGGCGGCCAACCCAGCAGCTGCCTGACAGACTCTGGCTCCCCCAAGCTCTCTGCCGGTGCAGGGGACAGGAACAGACGTGGGCATGTGGTTCTGCCTTGGCCTGGGAGTGTGTTCCCCATGCCTTGCCCCAATCTCAGGGGCAAGGGCCCGGAGAGAGCACCACCCCGAAGCGATTTTCTCCCGGGCTTGGGAGCATTGTGCAAGTCTCGCGTGAACAGCGGGTAGGAGTGTTGGCAAACAGGACTTTGGAGGCAGCCGGGGAGGTCTTCCAGTGGGAGAGGGCCGGTTGTGCTCAGAGGCCCCACAGGCCAGGGGCAGGACCCAGCAGGTCCCCTGCCCCTGGCCAGCCTTTCCCAGACCTTCCTGGCCTCCGGGGGTACTGCCCCACCAAGGGGCAGGCTGCGGGGACTGGGTCCAGACATGCCCGGGCGCCTCCCCAGGCTCATCCCCGCTGGTGCCTTTCCCCTGGGCCTAGGTCTCGGTTGAGGCCTCCTTGGAGAGGAGGTTGCTGGCAGGGGCTGTCTCCACACTGCAAGGTGCTGGAGCTCAGAGGGCCTCGTCAGAGGGAAGGGACAAGCAAAGGGCTGGATGCCCAAGACCTCTTTGGCCCAGCAGCCTCAGGGCAGCAGGGAGAGCAAGAGGCGCAACTTGCCCCTAGGTCGGCTCTGCCCCTTCCCACTCAGGCGGCCAGCCCAGCAGCTGCCTGACAGACTCTGGCTCCCCCGAGCTCTCTGCCGGTGCACGGGGCAGATCAGACGTGTGCATGTGGTTCTGCCTTGTCCTGAGAGTGTGGACCCCCTGCCTTGCCCCCAGGCTCAGGGGCAAGGGCCCGGAGAGAGCACCACCCCGAAGCGCTTTTCTCCCGGGCTTGGGAGCATTGTGCACGCCTGCTGGGAACAGTGGGCGGGAGCGCTTGTTAACCGGCCTTTGGAGGCAGCCGGGCAGGTCTTCCAGCGGGAGAGTGCCGGTTGTGCTCAGACGCCCCACAGGCCAGGGGCAGGACCCAGCAGGGCCCCTGCCCCTGGCAGCCTTGCCCAGACCTTCCTGGCCTCCGGGGGTACTGCCCCACCAAGGGGCAGGCTGCGGGGACTGGGTCCAGACATGCCCGGGTGCCTCCCCAGGCTCATCCCCGCTGGTGCCTTTCCCCTGGGCCTAGGCCTCGGTTGAGGCCTCCTTGGAGAGGAGGTTGCTGGCAGGGGCTGTCTCCACACTGCAAGGTGCTGGAGATCAGAGGGCCTCGTCAGAGGGAAGGGACCAGCAAAGGGCTGGATGCCCAAGACCTCTTTGACCCAGCAGCCTCAGGGCAGCAGGGAGAGCAAGAGGCCCAACTTGCCCATAGGTCGGCTCTGCCCCGTCCCACACAGGCGGCCAGCCCAGCAGCAGCCTGGCAGTCTCTGGCTCCCCCGAGCTCTCTGCCGGTGTAGGGGGCAGGAACAGACCTGTGCATGTCGTTCTGCCTTGGCCTGGGAGTGTGTTCCCCCTGCCTGGCCCCCAGGCTCAGGGGCAAGGGCCCGGTGAGAGCACCACCCCGAAGCGCTTTTCTCCCGGGCTTGGGAGCATTGTGCGTGCCTGGCGGGAACAGCGGGCGGGAGTGCTTGCAAACCGGCCTTTCGAGGCAGACGGGGAGGTCTTCCAGCGGGAGAGTGCCGGTTGTGCTCAGACGCCCCACAGGCCAGGGGCAGGACCCAGCAGTGTCCCTGCCCCTGGCAGCCTTGCCCAGACCTTCCTGGCCTCCGGGGGTACTGCCCCACCAAGGGGCAGGCTGCGGGGACTGGGTCCAGACATGCCCGGGCGCCTCCCCAGGCTCATCCCCGCTGGTGCCTTTCCCCTGGGCCTAGGCCTCGGTTGAGGCCTCCTTGGAGAGGAGGTTGCTGGCAGGGGCTGTCTCCACACTGCAAGGTGCTGGAGCTCAGAGGGCCTCGTCAGAGGGAAGGGACCAGCAAGGGGCTGGATGCCCAAGACCTCTTTGGCCCAGCAGCCTCAGGGCAGCAGGGAGAGCAAGAGGCCCAACTTGCCCCTAGGTCGGCTCTGCCCCTTTCCACACAGGCGGCCAGCCCAGCAGCTGCCTGACAGACTCTGGCTCCCCCGAGCTCTCTGCCGGTGCAGGGGGCAGATCAGACGTGTGCATGTGGTTCTGCCTTGTCCTGGGAGTGTGGACACCCTGCCTTGCCCCCAGGCTCAGGGGCAAGGGCCCGGAGAGAGCACCACCCTGAAGCGCTTTTCTCCCGGGCTTGGGAGCATTGTGCACGCCTGCTGGGAACAGTGGGCGGGAGCGCTTGCAAACCGGCCTTTGGAGGCAGCCGGGGAGGTCTTCCAGTGGGAGAGGGCCGGTTGTGCTCAGAGGACCCACAGGCCAGGGGCAGGACGCAGCAGGGCCCCTGCCCCTGGCCAGCCTTGCCCAGACCTTCCTGGCCTCCGGGGGTACTGCCCCACCAAGGGGCAGGCTGCGGGGCCTGTGTCCAGACATGCCCGGGCGCCTCCCCAGGCTCATCCCCGCTGGTGCCTTTCCCCTGGGCCTAGGCCTCGGTTGAGGCCTCCTTGGAGAGGAGGTTGCTGGCAGGGGCTGTCTCCACACTGCAAGGTGCTGGAGCTCAGAGGGCCTCGTCAGAGGGAAGGGACCAGTAAGGGGCTGGATGCCCAAGACGTCTTTGGCCCAGCAGCCTCAGGGCAGCAGGGAGAGCAAGAGGCCCAACTTGCCCCTAGGGCGGCTCTGCCCCTTCCCACACAGGCGGCCAACCCAGCAGCTGCCTGACAGACTCTGGCTCCCCCAAGCTCTCTGCCGGTGCAGGGGACAGGAACAGACGTGGGCATGTGGTTCTGCCTTGGCCTGGGAGTGTGTTCCCCCTGCCTTGCCCCCAGGCTCAGGGGCAAGGGCCCGGAGAGAGCACCACCCCAATGCGCTTTTCTCCCGGGCTTGGGAGCATTGTGCGAGCCTGGCGTGAACAGCGGGCGGGAGTGTTTGCAAACAGGACTTTGGAGGCAGCCGTGGAGGTCTACCAGTGGGAGAGGGCCGGTTGTGCTCAGAGGCCTCACAGGCCAGGGGCAGGACCCAGCAGTTCCCCTGCCCCTGGCCAGCCTTGCCCAGACCTTCCTGGCCTCCGGGGGTACTGCCCCACCAAGGGGCAGGCTGCGGGGACTGGGTCCAGACATGCCTGGGCGCCTCCCCAGGCTCATCCCCGCTGGTGCCTTTCCCCTGGGCCTAGGCCTCGGTTGAGGCCTCCTTGGAGAGGAGGTTGCTGGCAGGGGCTGTCTCCACACTGCAAGGTGCTGGAGCTCAGAGGGCCTCGTCAGAGGGAAGGGACCAGTAAGGGGCTGGATGCCCAAGACGTCTTTGGCCCAACAGCCTCAGGGCAGCAGGGAGAGCAAGAGGCCCAACTTGCCCCTAGGGCGGCTCTGCCCCTTCCCACACAGGCGGCCAACCCAGCAGCTGCCTGACAGACTCTGGCTCCCCCAAGCTCTCTGCCGGTGCAGGGGACAGGAACAGACGTGGGCATGTGGTTCTGCCTTGGCCTGGGAGTGTGTTCCCCCTGCCTTGCCCCCAGGCTCAGGGGCAAGGGCCCGGAGAGAGCACCACCCCGAAGCGCTTTTCTCCCGGGCTTGGGAGCATTGTGCGAGCCTGGCGTGAACAGCGGGCGGGAGTGTTTGCAAACAGGACGTTGGAGGCAGCCGTGGAGGTCTTCCAGTGGGAGAGGGCCGGTTGTGCTCAGAGGCCTCACAGGCCAGGGGCAGGACCCAGCAGGTCCCCTGCCCCTGGCCAGCCTTGCCCAGACCTTCCTGGCCTCCGGGGGTACTGCCCCACCAAGGGGCAGGCTGCGGGGACTGGGTCCAGACATGCCTGGGCGCCTCCCCAGGCTCATCCCCGCTGGTGCCTTTCCCCTGGGCATAGGCCTCGGTTGATGCCTCCTTGGAGAGGAGGTTGCTGGCAGGGGCTGTCTCCACACTGCAAGGTGCTGGAGCTCAGAGGGCCTCGTCAGCGGGAAGGGACCAGCAAGGGGCTGGATGCCCAAGACCTGTTTGGCCCAGTAGCCTCAGGGCAGCAGGGAGAGCAAGAGGCCCAACTTGCCCCTAGGTCGGCTCTGCCCCTTCCCACACAGGCAGCCAACCCAGCAGCTGCCTGACAGACTCTGGCTCCCCCGAGCTCTCTGCCGGTGCAGGGGTCAGGAACAGACGTGTGCATGTGGTTCTGCCTTGGTCTGGGAGTGTGGACCCACTGCCTGGACCCCAGGCTCAGGGGCAAGGGCCCGGAGAGAGCAACACCCCGAAGCGCTTTTCTCCTGGCCTTGGGAGCGTTGTGCGTGCCTGGCGGGAACAGCGGGCGGGAGTGTTGGCAAACCCGCCTTTGGAGGCAACCGGGGAGGTCTTCCAGTGGGAGAGGGCCGGTTGTGCTCAGAGGCCCCACAGGCCAGGGGCAGGACCCAGCAGGGACCCTGCCCCTGGCCAGCCTTGCCCAGACCTTCCTGGCCTCCGGGGGTACTGCCCCACCAAGGGGCAGGCTGCGGGGACTGGGTCCTGATATGCCCGTGCGCCTCACCTGGCTCATCCCCGCTGGTGCCTTTCCCCTGGGCCTAGGCCTCGGTTGAGGCCTCCTTGGAGAGGAGGTTGCTGGCAGGGGCTGTCTCCACACTGCAAGGTGCTGGAGCTCAGAGGGCCTCGTCAGCGGGAAGGGACCAGCAAGGGGCTGGATGCCCAAGACCTCTTTGGCCCAGCAGCCTCAGGGCAGCAGGGAGAGCAAGAGGCCCAACTTGCCCCTAGGTCGGCTCTGCCCCTTCCCACACAGGCGGCCAGCCCAGCAGCTGCCTGACAGACTCTGGCTCCCCCCAGCTCTCTGCCAGTGGAGGGGGCAGGAACAGACGTGTGCATGTTGTTGTGCCTTGGCCTGGGACTGTGGATCGCCTGCCTGGCCCCCAGGCTCAGGGGCAAGGGCCCGGAGAGACCACCACCCCGAAGCGCTTTTCTCCCGGGCTTGGGAGCATTGTTCGCGCCTGGCGGGAACAGTGGGCGGGAGTGCTTGCAAACCGGCCTTTGGAGGCAGCCTGGGAGGTCTTCCAGTGGGAGAGGGCCGGTTGTGCTCAGAGGCCCCACAGGCCAGGGGCAGGACCCAGCAGCGCCCCTGCCCCTGGCCAGCCTTACCCAGACCTTCCTGGCTCCGGGGGTACTGCCCCACCAAGGGGCAGGCTGCGGGGACTGGGTCCAGACATGCTCGGGCGCCTCCCCTGGCTCATCCCCGCTGGTGCCTTTCCCCTGGGCCTAGGCCTCGGTTGAGGCCTCCTTGGAGAGGAGGTTGCTGGCAGGGGCTGTCTCCACACTGTAAGGTGCTGGAGCTCAGAGGGCCTCGTCAGAGGGAAGGGACCAGTAAGGGGCTGGATGCCCAAGACGTCTTTGGCCCAGCAGCCTCAGGGCAGCAGGGAGAGCAAGAGGCCCAACTTGCCCCTAGGGCAGCTCTGCCCCTTCCCACACAGGCGGCCAACCCAGCAGCTGCCTGACAGACTCTGGCTCCCCCAAGCTCTCTGCCGGTGCAGGGGACAGGAACAGACGTGGGCATGTGGTTCTGCCTTGGCCTGGGAGTGTGTTCCCCATGCCTTGCCCCAATCTCAGGGGCAAGGGCCCGGAGAGAGCACCACCCCGAAGCGATTTTCTCCCGGGCTTGGGAGCATTGTGCAAGTCTCGCGTGAACAGCGGGTAGGAGTGTTGGCAAACAGGACTTTGGAGGCAGCCGGGGAGGTCTTCCAGTGGGAGAGGGCCGGTTGTGCTCAGAGGCCCCACAGGCCAGGGGCAGGACCCAGCAGGTCCCCTGCCCCTGGCCAGCCTTTCCCAGACCTTCCTGGCCTCCGGGGGTACTGCCCCACCAAGGGGCAGGCTGCGGGGACTGGGTCCAGACATGCCCGGGCGCCTCCCCAGGCTCATCCCCGCTGGTGCCTTTCCCCTGGGCCTAGGTCTCGGTTGAGGCCTCCTTGGAGAGGAGGTTGCTGGCAGGGGCTGTCTCCACACTGCAAGGTGCTGGAGCTCAGAGGGCCTCGTCAGAGGGAAGGGACAAGCAAAGGGCTGGATGCCCAAGACCTCTTTGGCCCAGCAGCCTCAGGGCAGCAGGGAGAGCAAGAGGCCCAACTTGCCCCTAGGTCGGCTCTGCCCCTTCCCACACAGGCGGCCAGCCCAGCAGCTGCCTGACAGACTCTGGCTCCCCCGAGCTCTCTGCCGGTGCACGGGGCAGATCAGACGTGTGCATGTGGTTCTGCCTTGTCCTGAGAGTGTGGACCCCCTGCCTTGCCCCCAGGCTCAGGGGCAAGTGCCCGGAGAGAGCACCACCCCGAAGCGCTTTTCTCCCGGGCTTGGGAGCATTGTGCACGCCTGCTGGGAACAGTGGGCGGGAGCGCTTGTTAACCGGCCTTTGGAGGCAGCCGGGCAGGTCTTCCAGCGGGAGAGTGCCGGTTGTGCTCAGACGCCCCACAGGCCAGGGGCAGGACCCAGCAGGGCCCCTGCCCCTGGCAGCCTTGCCCAGACCTTCCTGGCCTCCGGGGGTACTGCCCCACCAAGGGGCAGGCTGCGGGGACTGGGTCCAGTCATGCCCGGGCGCCTCCCCAGTCTCATCCCCGCTGGTGCCTTTCCCCTGGGCCTAGGCCTCGGTTGAGGCCTCATTGGAGAGGAGGTTGCTGGCAGGGGCTGTCTCCACACTGCAAGGTGCTGGAGCTCAGAGGGCCTCGTCAGAGGGAAGGGACCAGCAAGAGGCTGGATGGCCAAGACCTCTTTGGCCCAGCAGCCTCAGGGCAGCAGGGAGAGCAAGAGGCCCAACTTGCCCCTAGGTCGGCTCTGCCACTTCCCACACAGGCAGCCAACCCAGCAGCTGCCTGACAGACTCTGGCTCCCCCGAGCTCTCTGCCGGTGCAGGGGTCAGGAACAGACGTGTGCATGTGGTTCTGCCTTGGTCTGGGAGTGTGGAACCACTGCCTGGCACCCACACTCAGGGGCAAGGGCCCGGAGAGAGCAACACACCGAAGCGCTTTTCTCCCGGGCTTGGGAGAATTGTGCGTGCCTGGCGAGAACAGCGGGCGGGAGTGTTGGCAAACCGGCCTTTGGAGGCAGCCGGGGAGGTCTTCCAGTGGGAGAGGGCCGGTTGTGCTCAGAGGCCCCACAGGACAGGGGCAGGACCCAGGAGGGCCCCTGCCCCTGGCCAGCCTTGCCCAGAACTTCCTGGCCTCCGGGGGTACTGCCCCACCAAGGGGCAGGCTGCGGGGACTGGGTCCAGTCATGCCCGGGCGCCTCCCCAGTCTCATCCCCGCTGGTGCCTTTCCCCTGGGCCTAGGCCTCGGTTGAGGCCTCATTGGAGAGGAGGTTGCTGGCAGGGGCTGTCTCCACACTGCAAGGTGCTGGAGCTCAGAGGGCCTCGTCAGAGGGAAGGGACCAGCAAGAGGCTGGATGGCCAAGACCTCTTTGGCCCAGCAGCCTCAGGGCAGCAGGGAGAGCAAGAGGCCCAACTTGCCCCTAGGTCGGCTCTGCCCCTTCCCACACAGGCGGCCAACCCAGCAGCTGCCTGACAGACTCTGGCTCCCCCGAGCTCTCTGCCGGTGCAGGGGGCAGATCAGACGTGTGCATGTGGTTCTGCCTTGGCCTGGGAGTGTGGACACCCTGCCTTGCCCCAGGCTCAGGGGCAAGGGCCCAGAGAGAGCACCACCCTGAAGCGCTTTTCTCCCGGGCTTGGGAGCATTGTGCACGCCTGCTGGGAACAGTGGGCGGGAGCGCTTGCAAACCGGCCTTTGGAGGCAGCCGGGGAGGTCTTCCAGTGGGAGAGGGCCGGTTGTGCTCAGAGGCCCCACAGGACAGGGGCAGGACCCAGGAGGGCCCCTGCCCCTGGCCAGCCTTGCCCAGACCTTCCTGGCCTCCGGGGTACTGCCCCACCAAGGGGCAGGCTGCGGGGACTGGGTCCAGACATGTCCGTGCGCCTCCCCAGGCTCATCCCCGCTGGTGCCTTTCCCCTGGGCCTAGGCCTCGGTTGAGGCCTCCTTGGAGAGGAGGTTGCTGGCAGGGGCTGTCTCCACACTGCAAGGTGCTGGAGCTCAGAGGGCCTCGTCAGCGGGAAGGGACCAGCAAGGGGCTGGATGCCCAAGACCTCTTTGGCCCAGCAGCCTCAGGGCAGCAGGGAGAGGAAGAGGCCCAACTTGCCCCTAGGTCGGCTCTGCCCCTTCCCACACAGGCAGCCAACCCAGCAGCTGCCTGACAGACTCTGGCTCCCCCGAGCTCTCTGCCAGTGCAGGGGTCAGGAACAGACGTGTGCATGTGGTTCTGCCTTGGTCTGGGAGTGTGTTCCCCCTGCCTTGCCCACAGGCTCAGGGGCAAGGGCCCGGAGAGAGCACCACCCTGAAGCGCTTTTCTCCTGGGCTTGGGAGCATTGTGCGTGCCTGGCGGGAACAGCGGGCAGGAGTGTTGGCAAACTGGCCTGTGGAGGCAGCCGGGGAGGTCTTCCAGCGGGAGAGGGCCGGTTGTGCTCAGAGGCCCTACAGGCCAGGGGTAGGACCCAGCAGGGCCCCTGCCCCTGGCCAGCCTTGCCCAGACCTTCCTGGCCTCCGGGGGTACTGCCCCACCAAGGGGCAGGCTGCGGGGACTGGGTCCAGACATGCCCGGGCGCCTCCACTGGCTCATCTCCGCTGGTGCCTTTCCCCTGGGCCTAGGCCTCGGTTGAGGCCTCCTTGGAGAGGAGGTTGCTGGCAGGGGCTGTCTCCACACTGCAAGGTGCTGGAGCTCAGAGGGCCTCGTCAGAGGGAAGGGACCAGGAAGGGGCTGGATGCCCAAGACCTCTTTGGCCCAGCAGCCTCAGGGCAGCAGGGAGAGCAAGAGGCCCAACTTGCCCCTAGGTCGGCTCTGCCCCTTCCCACACAGGCGGCCAGCCCAGCAGCTGCCTGACAGACTCTGGCTCCCCCAAGCTCTCTGCCGGTGAAGGGGCAGGAACAGACGTGTGCATGTGGTTCTGCCTTGGCCTGGGACTGTGGATCCCCTGCCTGGCCCCCAGGCTCAGGGGCAGGGGCCCGGAGAGACCACCACCCCGAAGCGCTTTTTTCCCGGGCTTGGGAGCATTGTGCGTGCCTGGCGGGAACAGCGGGCGCGAGTGTTGGCAAATCGGCCTTTGGAGGCAGCCGGGGAGGTCTTCCAGCGGGAGAGGGCCGCTCATGCTCAGAGGCCCCACAGGCCAGGGGCAGGACCCAGCAGGGCCCCTGCCCCAGGCCAACCTTGCCCAGACCTTCCTGGCCTCCGGGGGTACTGCCCCACCAAGGGGCAGGCTGCGGGGACTGGGTCCAGACATTCCCGGGCGCCTCCCCAGGTTCATCCCCGCTGGTGCCTTTCCCTGGGACTAGGCCTCGGTTGAGGCCTCCTTGGAGAGGAGGTTGCTGGCAGGGGCTGTCTCCACACTGCAAGGTGTTGGAGCTCAGAGGGCCTCCTCAGATGGAAGGGACCAGCAAGGGGCTGGATGTCCAAGACCTCTTTGGCCCAGCAGCCTCAGGGCAGCAGGGAGAGCAAGAGGCCCAACTTGCCCCTAGGTCGGCTCTGCCCCGTCCCACACAGGCCGCCAGCCCAGCAGCTGCCTGACAGACTCTGGCTCCCCCGAGCTCTCTTCCGGTGCAGGGGACAGGAACAGACGTGTGCATGTGGTTCTGACTTTGCCTGGGCGTGTGGACCCCCTGCCTGGCCCCGAGGCACAGGGGCAAGGGCCCGGAGAGAGCACCACCCCAAAATGCTTTTCTCCCGGGCTTGGGAGCATTTGCGTGGCTGGCGGGAACAGCTAGTGGGAATGCTTGCAAACCGGCCTTTGGGGGCAGCCGGGGAGGTCCTCCATGGGCCCGGAGAGAACACCACCCCGATGCGCTTTTCTCCCGGGCTTGGGAGCAGTGTGCGCGTGTGGCGGGAACAGCAGGCAGGAGTGCTTGCAATCCGGCCTTTGGAGGCAGGCGCGGAGGTCTTCCAAGGGCAAGGAGTGAGCACCACCCCAAAATGCTTTTCTCCCATGCTTGGGAGCATTGTGCATAGCTGGTGGGAACAGCGGGCATGAGTGCTTGCATACCGCCCATTGGAGGCAGCCGGGGAGGTCTTCCAAGGGCCCGGAGAGAGCATCACCTCGAAGCGCTTTTCTCTCGGGTTCTGGAGCATTGTGTGCGGCTGGTGGGACAGCGGGAGGGAATTCTTGCAAACCGGCCTTTGGAGGCAGCCAGAGAAGTCTTCCAAGGGCCCGGAGAGAGCACCACCCCGAAGCGCTTTTCTCTGGGGTTTTGGAACATTGTGTGTGGCTGGCGGGAACAGCGAGTGGGAGTGCTTGCAAACCGGCCTTTGGGGGCAGCCGGGGAGGTCCTCCATGGTCCCGGAGAGACCACCACCCCGAAGCGCTTTTCTCACGGTCTTGGGAGCATTGTGCGCGGCTGGCGGGAACAGCGGGCATGAGTGCTTGCAAACTGTCCTTTGGAGGCAGCCGGGGAGGTCTTCCAAGGGCCCGGACTGATCACCACCCCAAAATGCTTTTCTCCCGGGCTTGGGAGCATTGTGCGCGGCTGTCGGGAACAGCGGACATGAGTGCTTGCAAACCGGCCTTTGGAGGCAGCCCGGGAGGTCTTCCAAGGGCCCGGAGAGAGCACCACCCCAAAATGCTTTTCTCCCGGTCTTGGGAGCATTGTGCGTGGCTGGCGGAAGCAGCGGGAATGAGTACTTACAAACCGGCCTTTGGAGGCAGCCGGGGAGGTCTTGAAAGTGCCCGGAGAGAGCACCACCCCGAAGCGCTTTTCTCCCGGGCTTGGGAGCATTGTGCGTGGCTGGCGGGAACAGCAGGAAGGAGTCCTTGCAAACCGGCCTTTGGAGGCAGCCGGGGAGGTCTTCCAAGGGCCTGTAGAGAGCACCACCCCGAAGCGCTTTTCTCCCGGGCTTGGGAGCATTGTGCGCGGGTGGCGGGAACAGCAGGCAGGAGTGCTTGAAAACCGGCCTTTGCAGGCAGCCGGGGAGGTCTTCCAGGGCCCGGTGTGAGCACCACCCCAAAAAGCTTTTCTCCCGGGCTTGGGAGCATTGTGCGCGGCTGGTGGGAACAGCGGGCATGAGTGCTTGCAAACTGGCCATTGGAGGCAGCAGGGGAGGTCTTCCAAGGGCCTGTAGAGAGCACCACCCCAAAATGCTTTTCTCCCGGGCTTGGGAGCATTGTGCGTGGCTGGCGGGAACAGCAGGAAGGAGTCCTTGCAAACCGGCCTTTGGAGGCAGCCGGGGAGGTCTTCCAAGGGCCTGTAGAGAGCACCACCCCGAAGCGCTTCTCTCCCGGGCTTGGGAGTATTGTGCGCGGGTGGCGGGAACAGCAGGCAGGAGTGCTTGAAAACCGGCCTTTGCAGGCAGCCGGGGAGGTCTTCCAGGGCCCGGTGTGAGCACCACCCCAAAAAGCTTTTCTCCCGGGCTTTGGAGCATTGTGCGCGGCTGGTGGGAACAGCGGGCATGAGTGCTTGCAAACTGACCATTGGAGGCAGCCGGGGAGGTCTTCCAAGGGCCTGTAGAGAGCACCACCCCGAAGCGCTTTTCTCCCGGGCTTGGGAGCATTGTGCGCAGGTGGCGGGAACAGCAGGCAGGAGTGCTTGAAAACCGGCCTTTGGAGGCAGCCGGGGAGGTCTTCCAGGGCCCGGTGTGAGCACCACCCCAAAAAGCTTTTCTCCCGGGCTTGGGAGCATTGTGCGCGGCTGGTGGGAACAGCGGGCATGAGTGCTTTCAAACTGGCCATTGGAGGCAGCCGGGGAGGTCTTCCAAGGGCCTGTAGAGAGCACCACCCCAAAATGCTTTTCTCCCGGGCTTGGGAGCATTGTGCGTGGCTGGCGGGAACAGCAGGAAGGAGTCCTTGCAAACCGGCCTTTGGAGGCAGCCGGGGAGGTCTTCCAAGGGCCTGTAGAGAGCACCACCCCGAAGCGCTTTTCTCCCGGGCTTGGGAGCATTGTGCGCAGGTGGCGGGAACAGAAGGCAGGAGTGCTTGAAAACCGGCCTTTGGAGGCACCCGGGGAGGTCTTCCAGGGCCCGGTGTGAGCACCACCCCAAAAAGCTTTTCTCCCGGGCTTGGGAGCATTGTGCGCGGCTGGTGGGAACAGCGGCCATGAGTGCTTGCAAACTGGCCATTGGAGGCAGCCGGGGAAGTCTTCCAAGGGCCCGGAGTGAGCACCACCCCAAAATGCTTTTCTCCCGGGCTTGGGAGCATTGTGCGTGGCTGGCGGGAACAGCAGGAAGGAGTCCTTGCAAACCGGCCTTTGGAGGCAGCCGGGGAGGTTTTCGAATGGCCTGTAGAGAGCACCACCCCGAAGCGCTTTTCTCCCGGGCTTGGAACATTTGCGCGGGTGGCGGGAACAGCGAGTGGGAGTGGTTCCAAACCGGCCTTTGGGGGCACCCCGGGAGGTCTTCCATGGGCACGGAGAGAACACCACCCCGAAGCGCTTTTCTCCGGGGTTTTGGAGGATTGTGCGTGGCTGGCGGGAACAGCGAGTGGGAGTGCTTGCAAACCGGCCTTTGGGGGCAGCCAGGGAGGTCCTCCATGGGCACGGAGAGAACACCACCCCGAAGCGCTTTTCTCCCGGGCTTGGGAGCATTGTGCGAGGCTGGCGGGAACAGCGGGCGGGAGTGCTTGCAAACCGGCCTTTGGAGGCAGCTTGGGAGGTCTTCCAAGGGCCCGGAGAGAGCACCATGCCGAAGCACTTTTCTCACGGAATTGGGAGCATTGTGCGTGCCTGGCGGGAACAGCGGGCAGGAGTGTTGGCAAACTGGCCTTTGGAGGCAGCCGGGGAGGTCTTCCAGTGGGAGAGGGCCGGTTGTGCTCAGAGGCCCTACAGGCCAGGTACAGGACCCAGCAGGGCCCCTGCCCCTGGCCAGCCTTGCCCAGACCTTCCTGGCCTCCGGGGGTACTGCCCCACCAAGGGGCAGGCTGCGGGCCTGGGTCCAGTCATGCCCGGGCGCCTCCCCAGGCTCATCCCCGCTGGTGCCTTTCCCCTGGGCCTAGGCCTCGGTTGAGGCCTCCTTGGAGAGGAGGTTGCTGGCAGGGGCTGTCTCCACACTGCAAGGTGCTGGAGCTCAGAGGGCCTCATCAGAGGGAAGGGACCAGCAAGGGGCTGGATGCCCAAGACCTCTTTGGCCCAGCAGCCTCAGGGCAGCAGGGAGAGCAAGAGGCCCAACTTGCCCCTAGGTCGGCTCTGCCCCTTCCCACACAGGCGGCCAGCCCAGCAGCTGCCTGACAGACTCTGGCTCCCCCGAGTTCTCTGCCGGTGCAGGGGGCAGATCAGACGTGTGCATGTGGTTCTGCCTTGGCCTGGGAGTGTGGACACCCTGCCTTGCCCCCAGGCTCAGGGGCAAGGGCCCGGAGAGAGCACCACCCCGAAGCGCTTTTCTCCCGGGCTTAGGAGCATTGTGCACACCTGCTGGGAACAGTGGGCGGGAGCGCTTGCAAACCGGCCTTTGGAGGCAGCCGGGGAGGTCTTTCAGTGGGAGAGGGCCGGTTGTGCTCAGAGGCCCCACAGGCCAGGGGCAGGACCCAGCAGGGCCCCTGCCCCTGGCCAGCCTTGCCCAGACCTTCCTGGCCTCCGGGGGTACTGCCCCACCAAGGGGCAGGCTGCGGGGACTGGGTCCAGACATGCTCGGGCGCCTCCCCTGGCTCATCCCCGCTGGTGCCTTTCCCCTGGGCCTAGGCCTCGGTTGAGGCCTCCTTGGAGAGGAGGTTGCTGGCAGGGGCTGTCTCCACACTGCAAGGTGCTGCAGCTCAGAGAGCCTCGTCAGAGAGAAGGGACCAGTAAAGGGCTGGATGCCCAAGACATCTTTGGCCCAGCAGCCTCAGGGCAGCAGGGAGAGCAAGAGGCCCAACTTGCCCCTATTCGGCTCTGCCCCTTCCCACACAGGCGGCCAACCCAGCAGCTGCCTGACAGACTCTGGCTCCCCCAAGCTCTCTGCCGGTGCAGGGGACAGGAACAGACGTGGGCATGTGGTTCTGCCTTGGCCTGAGAGTGTGTTCTCCCTGCCTTGCCCCCAGGCTCATGGGCAAGGGCCCGGAGAGAGCACCACCCCGAAGCGCTTTTCTCCCGGGCTTGGGAGAATTGTGCGTGCCTGGCGGGAACAGCGGGCGGGAGTGTTGGCAAACCGGCCTTTGGAGGCACCCGGGGAGGTCTTCCAGTGGGAGAGGGCCGGTTGTGCTCAGAGGCCCCACAGGCCAGGGGCAGGGCCCAGCAGGGCCCCTGCCCCTGACCAGCCTTGCCCAGACCTTCCTGGCCTCCGGGGGTACTGCCTCACCAAGGGGCAGGCTGCGGGGACTGGGTCCAGACATGCCCGGGCGCCTCCCCAGGCTCTTCCCAGCTGGTGCCTTTCCCCTGGGGCTAGGCCTCGGTTGAGGCCTCCTTGGAGAGGAGGTTGCTGGCAGGGGCTGTCTCCACACTGCAAGGTGCTGGAGCTCAGAGGGCCTCAGAGGGAAGGGACCAGCAAGGGGCTGGATGCCCAAGACCTCTTTGGACCAGCAGCCTCAGGGCAGCAGGGAGAGCAGAGGCCCAACATGCCCCTAGGTCGGCTCTGCCACTTCCCACACAGGCGGCCAGCCCAGCACCTGCCTGACAGACTCTGGCTCCCCCGAGCTCTCTGCCGGTGGAGGGGGCAGGAACAGACGTGTTCATGTCGTTCTGTCTTGGCCTGGGAGTGTGTTCCCCCTGCCTGGCCCGCAGGCTTAGGGGCAAGGGCCCGGAGAGAGCACCACCCCGAAGCGCTTTTCTCCCGGGCTTGGGAGCATTGTGCGTGCCTGGCGGGAACAGCGGGCGGGAGTGTTGGCAAACCGGCCTTTGGAGGCAGCCGGGGAGGTCTTCCAGTGGGAGAGGGCCGGTTGTGCTCAGAGGCCCCACAGGCCAGGGGCAGGACCCAGCAGGTCCCCTGCCCCTGGTCAGCCTTGCCCAGACCTTCCTGGCCTCCAGGGGTACTGCCCCACCAGGGGCAGGCTGCGGGGACTGGGTCCAGACATGCCCGGGCGCCTCCCCAGGCTCATCCCCGCTGGTGCCTTTCCCCTGGGCCTAGGCCTCGGTTGAGGCCTCCTTGGAGAGGAGATTGCTGGCAGGTGCTGTCTCCACACTGCAAGGTGCTGGAGCTCAGAGGGCCTCGTCAGAGGGAAGGGACCAGCAAAGGGCTGGATGCCCAAGACGTCTTTGGCCCAGCAGCCTCAGGGCAGCAGGGAGAGCAAGAGGCCCAACTTGCCCCTAGGTCGGCTCTGCCCCTTCCCACACAGGCGGCCAGCCCAGCACCTGCCTGAGAGACTCTGGCTCCCCCGAGCTCTCTGCCGGTGTAGGGGGCAGGAACAGACGTGTTCATGTCGTTCTGTCTTGGCCTGGGAGTGTGTTCCCCCTGCCTGGCCCGCAGGCTTAGGGGCAAGGGCCCGGAGAGAGCACCACCCCGAAGCGCGTTTCTCCCGGGCTTGGGAGCATTGTGCGTGCCTGGCGGGAACAGCAGGCGGGAGTGCTTGCAAACCGGCCTTTGGAGGCAGACGGGGAGGTCTTCCAGCGGGAGAGTACCGGTTGTGCTCAGACGTCCCACAGGCCAGGGGCAGGACCCAGCGCTGTCCCTGCCCCTGGCAGCCTTGCACAGACCTTCCTGGCCTCCGGGGGTACTGCCCCACCAAGGGGCAGGCTGCGGGGACTGGGTCCAGACATGCCCGGGCGCCTCCCCAGGCTCATCCCCGCTGGTGCCTTTCCCCTGGGCCTAGGCCTCGGTTGAGGCCTCATTGGAGAGGAGGTTGCTGGCAGGGGCTGTCTCCACACTGCAAGGTGCTGGAGCTCAGAGGGCCTCGTCAGAGGGAAGGGACCAGCAAGGGGCTGGATGCCCAAGACCTCTTTGGCCCAGCAGCCTCAGGGCAGCAGGGAGAGGAAGAGGCCCAACTTGCCCCTAGGTCGGCTCTGCCCCTTCCCACACAGGCGGCCAGCCCAGCAGCTGCCTGACAGACTCTGGCTCCCCCGAGCTCTCTGCCGGTGCAGGGGTCAGGAACAGACGTGTGCATGTGGTTCTGCCTTGGTCTGGGAGTGTGGACCCACTGCCTGGCCCCCAGGCTCAGGGGCAAGGGCCCGGAGAGAGCACCACCCCGAAGCGCTTTTCTCCCGGGCTTGGGAGCATTGTGCGAGCCTGGCGTGAACAGCGGGCGGGAGTCTTTGCAAACAGGACTTTGGAGGCAGCTGGGGAGGTCTTCCAGTGGGAGAGGGCCGGTTGTGCTCAGAGGCCTCACAGGCCAGGGGCAGGACCCAGCAGTGTCCCTGCCCCTGGCCAGCCTTGCCCAGACCTTCCTGGCCTCCGGGGGTACTGCCCCACCAAGGGGCAGGCTGCGGGGACTGGGTCCAGACATGTCCGTGCGCCTCAGCAGGATCATCCCCGCTGGTGCTTTTCCCCTGGGCGTAGGCCTCGGTTGAGGCCTCTTTGGAGAGGAGGTTGCTGGCAGGGGCTGTCTCCACACTGCAAGGTGCTGGAGCTCAGAGGGCCTCGTCAGAGGGAAGGGACCAGCAAAGGGCTGGATGCCCAAGACCTCTTTGACCCAGCAGCCTCAGGGCAGCAGGGAGAGCAAGAGGCCCAACTTGCCCCTAGGTCGGCTCTGCCCCGTCCCACACAGGCAGCCAGCCCAGCAGCAGCCTGGCAGTCTCTGGCTCCCCCGAGCTCTCTGCCGGTGTAGGGGGCAGGAACAGACGTGTGCATGTCGTTCTGCCTTGGCCTGGGAGTGTGTTCCAACTGCCTGGCCCCCAGGCTCAGGGGCAAGGGCCCGAGGAGAGCACCACCCCGAAGCGCTTTTCTCCCGGGCTTGGGAGCATTGTGCCTGCCTGGCGGGAACAGCGGGCGGGAGTGCTTGCAAACCGGCCTTTGGAGGCAGACGGGGAGGTCTTCCAGCGGGAGAGTGCCGGTTGTGCTCAGACGCCCCACAGGCCAGGGGCACGACCCAGCAGGGCCCCTGCCCCTCGCAGCCTTGCCCAGACCTTCCTGGCCTCCGGGGGTACTGCCCCACCAAGGGGCAGGCTGCGGGGACTGGGTCCAGACATGCCCGTGCGCCTCCACTGGCTCATCCCCGCTGGTGCCTTTCCCCTGGGCCTAGGCCTCGGTTGAGGCCTCCTTGGAGAAGAGGTTGCTGGCAGGGGCTGTCTCCACACTGCAAGGTGCTGGAGCTCAGAGGGCCTCGTCAGAGGGAAGGGACCAGCAAGGGGCTGGATGCCCAAGACCTCTTTGGCCCAGCAGCCTCAGGGCAGCAGGGAGAGCAAGAGGCCGAACTTGCCCCTAGGTCGGCTCTGCCCCTTCCCACACAGGCGGCCAGCCCAGCAGCTGCCTGACAGACTCTGGCTCCCCCCAGCTCTCTGCCGGTGGAGGGGGCAGGAACAGACGTGTGCATGTGGTTCTGCTTTGGCCTGGGACTGTGGATCCCCTGCCTGGCCCCCAGGCTCAGGGGCAGGGACCCGGAGAGACCACCACCCCGAAGCGCTTTTCTCCCGGGCTTGGGAGCATTGTGCGCGCCTGGCGGGAACAGTGGGCGGGAGTGCTTGCAAACCGGCCTTTGGAGGCAGCCGGGGAGGTCTTCCAGTGGGCAAGGGCCGGTTGTGCTCAGAGGCCCCACAGGCCAGGGGCAGGACCCAGCAGGGCCCCTGCCCCTCGCCAGCCTTGCCCAGACCTTCCTGGCCTCCGGGGGTACTGCCCCACCAAGGGGCAGGCTGCGGGGACAGGGTCCAGACATGCCCGGGCGCCTCCCCTGGCTCAACCCCGCTGGTGCCTTTTCCCTGGGCCTAGGCCTCGGTTGAGGCCTCCTTGGAGAGGAGATTGCTGGCAGGGGCTGTCTCCACACTGCAAGGTGCTGGAGCTCAGAGGGCCTCGTCAGAGGGAAGGGACAAGCAAGGGGCTGGATGCCCAAGACCTCTTTGGCCCAGCAGCCTCAGGGCAGCAGGGAGAGCAAGAGGCCCAACTTGCCCCTAGGTCGGCTCTGCCCCTTCCCACACAGGCGGCCAGCCCAGCAGCTGCCTGACAGACTCTGGCTCCCCCGAGCTCTCTGCCGGTGCAGGGGGCAGATCAGACGTGTGCATGTGGTTCTGCCTTGGCCTGGGAGTGTGGACACCCTGCCTTGCCCCCAGGCTCAGGGGCAAGGGCCCGGAGAGAGCACCACCCCGAAGCGCTTTTCTCCCGGGCTTGGGAGCATTGTGCACGCCTGCTGGGAACAGTGGGCGGGAGCGCTTGTTAACCGGCCTTTGGAGGCGGCCGGGCAGGTCTTCCAGCGGGAGAGTGCCGGTTGTGCTCAGACGCCCCACAGGCCAGGGGCAGGACCCAGCAGTGTCCCTGCCCCTGGCAGCCTTGCCCAGACCTTCCTGGCCTCTGGGGGTACTGCCCCACCAAGGTGCAGGCTGCGGGGACTGGGTCCAGACATGCCCGTGCGCCTCCACTGGCTCATCCCCGCTGGTGCCTTTCCCCTGGGCCTAGGCCTCGGTTGAGGCCTCCTTGGAGAGGAGGTTGCTGGCAGGGGCTGTCTCCACACTGCAAGGTGCTGGAGCTCAGAGGGCCTCGTCAGAGGGAAGGGACCAGCAAGGGGCTGGATGCCCAAGACCTCTTTGGCCCAGCAGCCTCAGGGCAGCAGGGAGAGGAAGAGGCCCAACTTGCCCCTAGGTCGGCTCTGCCCCTTCCCACACAGGCGGCCAGCCCAGCAGCTGCCTGACAGACTCTGGCTCCCCCGAGCTCAATGCCGGTGCAGGGGACAGGAACAGACGTGGCCATGTGGTTCTGCCTTGGCCTGGGAGTGTGTTCCCCATGCCTTGCCCCCAGGCTCAGGGGCAAGGGCCCGGAGAGAGCACCACCCCGAAGCGCTTTTCTCCCGGGCTTGGGAGCATTGTGCGTGCCTGGCGGGAACAGCGGGCGGGAGTGCTTGCAAACCGGCCTTTCGAGGCAGACGGGGAGGTCTTCCAGCGGGAGAGTGCCGGTTGTGCTCAGACGCCCCACAGGCCAGGGGCAGGACCCAGCAGTGTCCCTGCCCCTGGCAGCCTTGCCCAGACCTTCCTGGCCTCCGGGGGTACTGCCCCACCAAGGGGCAGGCTGCGGGGACTGGGTCCAGACATGCCCGGGCGCCTCCCCAGGCTCATCCCCGCTGGTGCCTTTCCCCTGGGCCTAGGCCTCGGTTGAGGCCTCCTTGGAGAGGAGGTTGCTGGCAGGGGCTGTCTCCACACTGAAAGGTGCTGGAGCTCAGAGGGCCTCGTCAGAGGGAAGGGACCAGGAAGGGGCTGGATGCCCAAGACGTCTTTGGCCCAGCAGCCTCAGGGCAGCAGGGAGAGCAAGAGGCCCAACTTGCCCCTAGGTCGGCTCTGCCCCTTCCCACACAGGCGGCCAGCCCAGCAGCTGCCTGACAGACTCTGGCTCCCCCGAGCTCTCTGCTGGTGCAGGGGGCAGATCAGACGTGTGCCTGTGGTTCTGCCTTGTCCTGGGAGTGTGGACACCCTGCCTTGCCCCCAGGCTCAGGGGCAAGGGCCCGGAGAGAGCACCACCCTGAAGCGCTTTTCTCCCGGGCTTGGGAGCATTGTGCACGCCTGCCGGGAACAGTGGGCGGGAGCGCTTGCAAACCGGCCTTGGAGGCAGCCGGGGAGGTCTTCCAGTGGGAGAGGGCCGGTTGTGCTCAGAGGCCCCACAGGCCAGGGGCAGGACGCAGCAGGGCCCCTGCCCCTGGCCAGCCTTGCCCAGACCTTCCTGGCCTCCGGGGGTACTGCCCCACCAAGGGGCAGGCTGCGGGGACTGGGTCCAGACATGCCTGGGCGCCTCCCCAGGCTCATCCCCGCTGGTGCCTTTCCCCTGGGCATAGGCCTCGGTTGATGCCTCCTTGGAGAGGAGGTTGCTGGCAGGGGCGGTCTCCACACTGCAAGGTGCTGGAGCTCAGAGGGCCTCGTCAGCGGGAAGGGACCAGCAAGGGGCTGGATGCCCAAGACCTCTTTGGCCCAGCAGCCTCAGGGCAGCAGGGAGAGCAAGAGGCCCAACTTGCCCCTAGGTCGCCTCTGCCCCTTCCCACACAGGCAGCCAACCCAGCAGCTGCCTGACAGACTCTGGCTCCCCCGAGCTCTCTGCCGGTGCTGGGGTCAGGAACAGACGTGTGCATGTGGTTCTGCCTTGGTCTGGGAGTGTGGACCCACTGCCTGGACCCCAGGCTCAGGGGCAAGGGCCCGGAGAGAGCAACACCCCGAAGCGCTTTTCTCCTGGCCTTGGGAGCGTTGTGCGTGCCTGGCGGGAACAGCGGGCGGGAGTGTTGGCAAACCCACCTTTGGAGGCAGCCGGGGAGGTCTTCCAGTGGGAGAGGGCCGGTTGTGCTCAGAGGCCCCACAGGCCAGGGGCAGGACCCAGCAGGGACCCTGCCCCTGGCCAGCCTTGCCCAGACCTTCCTGGCCTCCGGGGGTACTGCCCCACCAAGGGGCAGGCTGCGGGGACTGGGTCCTGATATGCCCGTGCGCCTCCACTGGCTCATCCCCGCTGGTGCATTTCCCCTGTGCCTAGGCCTCGGTTGAGGCCTCCTTGGAGAGGAGGTTGCTGGCAGGGGCTGTCTCCACACTGCAAGGTGCTGGAGCTCAGAGGGCCTCGTCAGAGTGAAGGGACCAGCAAGGGGCTGGATGCCCAAGACCTCTTTGGCCCAGCAGCCTCAGGGCAGCAGGGAGAGCAAGAGGCCCAACTTGCCCCTAGGTCGGCTCTGCCCCTTCCCACACAGGCGGCCAGCCCAGCAGCTGCCTGACAGACTCTTGCTCCCCCCAGCTCTCTGCCGGTGGAGGGGGCAGGAACAGACGTGTGCATGTTGTTGTGCCTTGGCCTGGGACTGTGGATCCCCTGCCTGGCCCCCAGGCTCAGGGGCAAGGGCCCGGAGAGACCACCACCCCGAAGCGCTTTTCTCCCGGGCTTGGGAGCATTGTGCGCGCCTGGCGGGAACAGTGGGCGGGAGTGCTTGCAAACGGGCCTTTGGAGGCAGCCGGGGAGGTCTTCCAGTGGGAGAGGGCCGGTTGTGCTCAGAGGCCCCACAGGCCAGGGGCAGGACCCAGCAGGGCCCCTGCCCCTGGCCAGCCTTGCCCAGACCTTCCTGGCCTCCGGGGGTACTGCCCCACCAAGGGGCAGGCTGCGGGGACTGGGTCCAGACATGCCTGGGCGCCTCCCCAGGCTAATCCCCGCTGGTGCCTTTCCCCTGGTCCTAGGTCTCGGTTGAGGCCTCCTTGGAGAGGAGGTTGCTGGCAGGGGCTGTCTCCACACTGCAAGGTGCTGGAGCTCAGAGGGCCTCGTCAGAGGGAAGGGACAAGCAAAGGGCTGGATGCCCAAGACCTCTTTGGCCCAGCAGCCTCAGGGCAGCAGGGAGAGCAAGAGGCCCAACTTGCCCCTAGGTCGGCTCTGCCCCTTCCCACAAAGGCGGCCAGCCCAGCAGCTGCCTGACAGACTCTGGCTCCCCCGAGCTCTCTGCCGGTGCAGGGGTCAGGAACAGACGTGTGCATGTGGTTCTGCCTTGGCCTGGGAGTGTGGACCCCCTGCCTGGCCCCCAGTCTCAGGGGCAAGGGCCCGGAGAGAGCACCACCCCGAAGCGCTTTTCTCCCGGGATGGGAGCATTGTGCGCGCTTGTTGGGAACAGTGGTCGGGAGTGTGTGCAAAACGGCCTTTGGAGGCAGCCGGGGAGGTCTTCCAGTGGGAGAGGGCCGGTTGTGCTCAGAGGCCCCACAGGCCAGGGGCAGGACCCAGCAGGTCCCCTGCCCCTGGTCAGCCTTGCCCAGACCTTCCTGGCCTCCAGGGGTACTGCCCCACCAAGGGGCAGGCTGCGGGGACTGGGTCCAGACATGCCCGGGCGCCTCTCCAGGCTCATCCCCGCTGGTGCCTTTCCCCTGGGCCTAGGCCTCGGTTGAGGCCTCCTTGGAGAGGAGATTGCTGGCAGGTGCTGTCTCCACACTGCAAGGTCTGGAGCTCAGAGGGCCTCGTCAGAGGGAAGGGACCAGCAAAGGGCTGGATGCCCAAGACGTCTTTGGCCCAGCAGCCTCAGGGCAGCAGGGAGAGCAAGAGGCCCAACTTGCCCCTAGGTCGGCTCTGCCCCTTCCCACACAGGCGGCCAGCCCAGCACCTGCCTGAGAGACTCTGGCTCCCCCGAGCTCTCTGCCGGTGTAGGGGGCAGGAACAGACGTGTTCATGTCGTTCTGTCTTGGCCTGGGAGTGTGTTCCCCGTGCCTGGCCCGCAGGCTTAGGGGCAAGGGCCCGGAGAGAGCACCACCCCGAAGCGCTTTTCTCCCGGGCTTGGGAGCATTGTGCGAGCCTGGCGTGAACAGCGGGCGGGAGTGTTTGCAAAGAGGACTTTGGAGGCAGCCGGGGAGGTCTTCCAGTGGGAGAGGGCCGGTTGTGCTCAGAGGCCTCACAGGCCAGGGGCAGGACCCAGCAGGGCCCCTGCCCCTGGCCAGCCTTGCCCAGACCTTCCTGGCCTCCGGGGGTACTGCCCCACCAAGGGGCAGGCTGCGGGGACAGGGTCCAGACATGCCCGGGCGCCTCCCCTGGCTCAACCCCGCTGGTGCCTTTTCCCTGGGCCTAGGCCTCGGTTGAGGCCTCCTTGGAGAGGAGATTGCTGGCAGGTGCTGTCTCCACACTGCAAGGTGCTGGAGCTCAGAGGGCCTCGTCAGAGGGAAGGGACAAGCAAGGGTCTGGATGCCCAAGACCTCTTTGGCCCAGCAGCCTCAGGGCAGCAGGGAGAGCAAGAGGCCCAACTTGCCCCTAGGTCGGCTCTGCCCCTTCCCACACAGGCGGCCAACCCAGCAGCTGCCTGACAGACTCTGGCTCCCCCGAGCTCTCTGCCGGTGCAGGGGGCAGATCAGACGTGTGCATGTGGTTCTGCCTTGGCCTGGGAGTGTGGACACCCTGCCTTGCCCCCAGTCTCAGGGGCAAGGGCCCAGAGAGAGCACCACCCCGAAGCGCTTTTCTCCCGGGCTTGGGAGCATTGTGCACGCCTGCTGGGAACAGTGGGCGGGAGCGCTTGTTAACCGGCCTTTGGAGGCAGACGGGCAGGTCTTCCAGCGGGAGAGTGCCGGTTGTGCTCAGACGCCCCACAGGCCAGGGGCAGGACCCAGCAGTGTCCCTGCCCCTGGCAGCCTTGCCCAGACCTTCCTGGCCTCCGGGGGTACTGCCCCACCAAGGGGCAGGCTGCGGGGACTGGGTCCAGACATGCCCTTGCGCCTCCACTGGCTCATCCCCGCTGGTGCCTTTCCCCTGGGCCTAGGCCTCGGTTGAGGCCTCCTTGGAGAGGAGGTTGCTGGCAGGGGCTGTCTCCACACTGCAAGGTGCTGGAGCTCAGAGGGCCTCGTCAGAGGGAAGGGACCAGCAAGGGGCTGGATGCCCAAGACCTCTTTGGCCCAGCAGCCTTAGGGCAGCAGGGAGAGGAAGAGGCCCAACTTGCCCCTAGGTCGGCTCTGCCCCTTCCCACACAGGCGGCCAGCCCAGCAGCTGCCTGACAGACTCTGGCTCCCCCGAGCTCTCTGCCGGTGCAGGGGTCAGGAACAGACGTGTGCATGTGGTTCTGCCTTGGTCTGGGAGTGTGGAACCACTGCCTGGCCCCCAGGCTCAGGGGCAAGGGCCCGGAGAGAGCAACACACCGAAGCGCTTTTCTCCCGGGCTTGGGAGAATTGTGCGTGCCTGGCGAGAACAGCGGGCGGGAGTGTTGGCAAACCGGCCTTTGGAGGCAGCCGGGGAGGTCTTCCAGTGGGAGAGGGCCGGTTGTGCTCAGAGGCCCCACAGGCCAGGGGCAGGACCCAGCAGGGCCCCTGCCCCTGGCCAGCCTTGCCCAGACCTTCCTGGCCTCCGGGGGTACTGCCCCACCAAGGGGCAGGCTGCGGGCCTGGGTCCAGTCATGCCCGGGCGCCTCCCCAGGCTCATCCCCGCTGGTGCCTTTCCCCTGGGCCTAGGCCTCGGTTGAGGCCTCCTTGGAGAGGAGGTTGCTGGCAGGGGCTGTCTCCACACTGCAAGGTGCTGGAGCTCAGAGGGCCTCGTCAGAGGGAAGGGACCAGCAAGGGGCTGGATGGCCAAGACCTCTTTGGCCCAGCAGCCTCAGGGCAGCAGGGAGAGCAAGAGGCCCAACTTGCCCCTAGGTCGGCTCTGCCCCTTCCCACACAGGCGGCCAGCCCAGCAGCTGCCTGACAGACTCTGGCTCCCCCGAGCTCTCTGCCGGTGCAGGGCGCAGATCAGACGTGTGCATGTGGTTCTGCCTTGGATTGGGAGTGTGGACACCCTGCCTTGCCCCCAGGCTCAGGGGCAAGGGCCCAGAGAGAGCACCACCCTGAAGCGCTTTTCTCCCGGGCTTGGGAGCATTGTCCACGCCTGCTGGGAACAGTGGACGGGAGCGCTTGCAAACCGGCCTTTGGAGGCAGCCGGGGAGGTCTTCCAGTGGGAGAGGGCCGGTTGGGCTCAGAGGCCCCACAGGCCAGGGGCAGGACCCAGCAGGGCCCCTGCCCCTGGCCAGCCTTGCCCAGACCTTCCTGGCCTCCGGGGGTACTGCCCCACCAAGGGGCAGGCTGCGGTGACTGGGTCCAGACATGTCCGTGCGCCTCCCCAGGATCATCCCCGCTGGTGCCTTTCCCCTGGGCGTAGGCCTCGGTTGAGGCCTCTTTGGAGAGGAGGTTGCTGGCAGGGGCTGTCTCCACACTGCAAGGTGCTGGAGCTCAGAGGGCCTCGTCAGAGGGAAGGGACCAGCAAAGGGCTGGATGCCCAAGACCTCTTTGACCCAGCAGCCTCAGGGCAGCAGGGAGAGCAAGAGGCCCAACTTGCCCCTAGGTCGGCTCTGCCCCGTCCCAGACAGGCAGCCAGCCCAGCAGCAGCCTGGCAGTCTCTGGCTCCCCCGATCTCTCTGCCGGTGTAGGGGGCAGGAACAGACGTGTGCATGTCGTTCTGCCTTGGCCTGGGAGTGTGTTCCCCCTGCCTGTCCCCCAGGCTCAGGGGCAAGGGTCCGGAGAGAGCACCACCCCGAAGCGCTTTTCTCTCGGGCTTGGTAGCATTGTGCGTGCCTGGCGGGAACAGCGGGCGGGAGTGCTTGCAAACCGGCCTTTGCAGGCAGCCAGGGAGGTCTTCCAGCGGGAGAGTGCCGGTTGTGCTCAGACGCCCCACAGGCCAGGGGCAGGACCCAGCAGTGTCCCTGCCCCTGGCAGCCTTGCCCAGACCCTCCTGGACTCCGGGGTTACTATCCCACCAAGGGGCAGGCTGCGGGGACTGGGTCCAGACATGCCCGGGCGCCTCCCCAGGCTCATCCCCGCTGGTGCCTTTCCCCTGGTCCTAGGCCTCGGTTGAGGCCTCCTTGGAGAGGAGGTTGCTGGCAGGGGCTGTCTCCACACTGCAAGGTGCTGGAGCTCAGAGGGCCTCGTCAGCGGGAAGGGACCAGCAAGGGGCTGGATGCCCAAGACCTCTTTGGCCCAGCAGCCTCAGGGCAGCAGGGAGAGGAAGAGGCCCAACTTGCCCCTAGGTCGGCTCTGCCCCTTCCCACACAGGCAGCCAACCCAGCAGCTGCCTGACAGACTGTGGCTCCCCCGAGCGCTCTGCCGGTGCAGGGGTCAGGAACAGACGTGTGCATGTGGTTCTGCCTTGGCCTGGGACTGTGGATCCCCTGCCTGGCCCCCAGGCTCACGGGCAGGGGCCCGGAGAGACCACCACCCCGATGCGCTTTTCTCCTGGGCTTGGGAGCATTGTGCGTGCCTGGCGGGAACAGCGGGCAGGAGTGTTGGCAAACTGGCCTTTGGAGGCAGCCGGGGAGGTCTTCCAGTGGGAGAGGGCCGGTTGTGCTCAGAGGCCTCACAGGCCAGGGACAGGACCAAGCAGGGCCCCTGCCCCTGGCCAGCCTTGCCCAGACCTTCCTGGCCTCCGGGGGTACTGCCCCACCAAGGGGCAGGCTGCGGGCCTGGGTCCAGTCATGCCCGGGCGCCTCCCCAGGCTCATCCCCGCTGGTGCCTTTCCCCTGGGCCTAGGCCTCGGTTGAGGCCTCCTCGGAGAGGAGGTTGCTGGCAGGGGCTGTCTCCACACTGCAAGGTGCTGGAGCTCAGAGGGCCTCATCAGAGGGAAGGGACCAGCAAGGGGCTGGATGCCCAAGACCTCTTTGGCCCAGCAGCCTCAGGGCAGCAGGGAGAGCAAGAGGCCCAACTTGCCCCTAGGTCGGCTCTGCCCCTTCCCACACAGGCGGCCAGCCCAGCAGCTGCCTGACAGACTCTGGCTCCCCCGAGCTCTCTGCCGGTGCAGGGGGCAGATCAGACGTGTGCATGTGGTTCTGCCTTGGCCTGGGAGTGTGGACACCCTGCCTTGCGCCCAGGCTCAGGGGCAAGGGCCCGGAGAGAGCACCACCCCGAAGCGCTTTTCTCCCGGGCTTAGGAGCATTGTGCACGCCTGCTGGGAACAGTGGGCGGGAGCGCTTGCAAACCGGCCTTTGGAGGCAGCCGGGGAGGTCTTCCAGTGGGAGAGGGCCGGTTGTGCTCAGAGGCCCCACAGGCCAGGGGCAGGACCCAGCAGGGCCCCTGCCCCTGGCCAGCCTTGCCCAGACCTTCCTGGCCTCCGGGGGTACTGCCCCACCAAGGGGCAGGCTGCGGGGACTGGGTCCAGACATGCTCGGGCGCCTCCCCTGGCTCATCCCCGCTGGTGCCTTTCCCCTGGGCCTAGGCCTCGGTTGAGGCCTCCTTGGAGAGGAGGTTGCTGGCAGGGGCTGTCTCCACACTGCAAGGTGCTGCAGCTCAGAGAGCCTCGTCAGAGAGAAGCGACCAGTAAAGGGCTGGATGCCCAAGACATCTTTGGCCCAGCAGCCTCAGGGCAGCAGGGAGAGCAAGAGGCCCAACTTGCCCCTATTCGGCTCTGCCCCTTCCCACACAGGCGGCCAACCCAGCAGCTACCTGACAGACTCTGGCTCCCCCAAGCTCTCTGCCGGTGCAGGGGACAGGAACAGACGTGGGCATGTGGTTCTGCCTTGGCCTGGGAGTGTGTTCTCCCTGCCTTGCCCCCAGGCTCATGGTCAAGGGCCCGGAGAGAGCACCACCCCGAAGCGCTTTTCTCCCGGGCTTGGGAGCATTGTGCGTGCCTGGCGGGAACAGCGGGTGGGAGTGCTTGCAAACAGGCCTTTGGAGGCAGACGGGGAGGTCTTCCAGCGGGAGGGTGCTGGTTGTGCTCAGACGCCCCACAGGCCAGGGGCAGGACCCAGCAGTGTCCCTGCCCCTGGCAGCCTTGCCCAGACCTTCCTGGCCTCCGGGGGTACTGCCCCACCAAGGGGCAGGCTGCGGGGACTGGGTCCAGACATGCCCGGGCGCCTCCCCAGGTTCATCCCCGCTGGTGCCTTTCCCCTGGGCCTAGGCCTCGGTTGAGGCCGCCTTGGAGAGGAGGTTGCTGGCAGGGGCTGTCTCCACACTGCAAGGTGCTGGAGCTCAGAGGGCCTCATCAGAGGGAAGGGACCAGCAAGGGGCTGGATGCCCAAGACCTCTTTGGCCCAGCAGCCTCAGGGCAGCAGGGAGAGCAAGAGGCCCAACTTGCCCCTAGGTCGGCTCTGCCCCTTTCCACACAGGCCGCCAACCCAGCAGCTGCCTGGCATACTCTGGCTCCCCCGAGCTCTCTGCCGGTGCAGGGACCAGGAACAGACGTTTGCATGTGGTTCTGCCTTGGCCTGGGAGTGTGTTCCCCCTGCATTGCCCCCAGGCTCAGGGGCAAGGGACCGGTGAGAGCACCACCCCGAAGCGCTTTTCTCCCGGGCTTGGGAGCATTGTGCGTGCCTGGCAGGAACAGCGGGCATGAGTTCTTGCAAACTGTCCTTTGGAGGCAGCCGGGGAGGTCTTCCAAGGGCCCGGACTGATCACCACCCCAAAATGCTTTTCTCCCGGGCTTGGGAGCATTGTGTGCGGCTGTCGGGAACAGCGGACATGAGTGCTTGCAAACCGGCTTTTGGAGGCCGCCCGGGAGGTCTTCCAAGCGCCCGGAGAGAACACTACCCCAAAATGCTTTTCTTCCGGGCTTGGGAGCATTGTGCGCGCGTGGCGGGAACAGCAGGCAGGAGTGCTTGCAAACCGGCCTTTGGAGGCAGCCGGGGAGGTCTTCCAAGGGCCCGGAGAGAGCACCACCTCGAAGCGCTTTTCTCTCGGGTTTTGGAGCATTGTGTGCGGCTGGTGGGACAGCGGGAGGGAATTCTTGCAAACCGGCCTTTGGAGGCAGCCAGAGAAGTCTTCCAAGGGCCCGGAGAGAGCACCACCCCGAAGCGCTTTTCTCCGGGGTTTTGGAACATTGTGTGTGCCTGGCGGGAACAGCGAGTGGGAATGCTTGCAAACCGGCCTTTGGGGGCAGCCGGTGAGGTCCTCCATGGTCCCTGAGAGAACACCACCCCGAAGCGCTTTTCTCACGGTCTTGGGAGCATTGTGCGTGGCTGGCAGGAACAGCGGGCATGAGTGCTTGCAAACTGTCCTTTGGAGGCAGCCGGGGAGGTCTTCCAAGGGCCGGACTGATCACCACCCCAAAATGCTTTTCTCTCGGGCTTGGGAGCATTGTGCGCGGCTGTCGGGAACAACGGACATGAATGCTTGCAAACCGGCCTTTGGAGGCAGCCCGGGAGGTCTTCCAAGGGCCCGGAGAGAGCACCACCCCAAAATGCTTTTCTCCTGGGCTTGGGAGCATTGTGCGTGGCTGGCGGAAGCAGCGGGAATGAGTACTTACAAACCGGCCTTTGGGGGCAGCCGGGGAGGTCTTGAAAGTGCCCGGAGAGAGCACCACCCCGAAGCGCTTTTCTCCCGGGCTTGGGAACATTGTGCGCGGCTGGCGGGAACAGCAGGCAGGACTGCTTGCAAACTGGCCTTTGGAGGCAGCCGGGGAGGTCTTCCAAGGGCCCGGAGTGAGCACCACCCCAAAATGCTTTTCTCCCGGGCTTGGGAGCATTGTGCGTGGCTGGTGGGAACAACGGGCATGAGTGCTTGCAAACCGGCCTTTGGAGGCAGCCGGGGAGGTCTTGAAAGTGCCCGGAGAGAGCACCAACCCGAAGCGCTTTTCTCCCGGGCTTGGGAGCATTGTGCGCGGCTGGCGGGAACAGCAGGCAGGACTGCTTGCAAACTGGCCTTTGGAGGCAGCCGGGGAGTCTTCCAAGGGCCCGGAGAGAGACCACCCCAAAATGCTTTTCTCCCGGGCTTGGGAGCATTGTGTGCGGCTGGCGGGTCAGCGGGAGGGAGTTCTTGAAAACCAGCCTTTGGAGGCAGCCGGGGAGGTCTTCCAAGGGCCCGGAGAGAGCACCATCCCGAAGCACTTTTCTCACGGAATTGGGAGCATTGTGCGCGGCTGTCGGGAACAGCGGACATGAGTGCTTGCAAACCGGCCTTTGGAGGCAGCCCGGGAGGTCTTCCAAGGGCCCGGAGAGAGCACCACCCCAAAATGCTTTTCTCCCGGGCTTGGGAGCATTGTGCGTGGCTGGTGGAAGCAGCGGGAATGAGTACTTACAAACCGGCCTTTGGAGGCAGCCGGGGAGGTCTTGAAAGTGCCCGGAGAGAGCACCACCCCGAAGCGCTTTTCTCCCGGGCTTGGGAGCATTGTGCGCGGCTGGGGGGAACAGCAGGCAGGAGTGCTTGCAAACTGGCCTTTGGAGGCAGCCGGGGAGGTCTTCCAAGGGCCCGGAGTGAGCACCACCCCAAAATGCTTTTCTCCCGGGCTTGGGAGCATTGTGCGCGGCTGGTGGGAACAACGGGCATGAGTGCTTGCAAACCGGCCTTTGGAGGCAGCCGGGGACGACTTCCAAGGGCCCGGAGAGAGCACCACCCCGAAGCACTTTTCTCCCGGGCTTGGGAGCATTGTGCGTGGCTGGCGGGAACAGCAGGAAGGAGTCCTTGCAAACCGGCCTTTGGAGGCAGCCGGGGAGGTCTTCCAAGGGCCTGTAGAGAGCACCACCCCGAAGCGCTTTTCTCCCGGGCCTGGGAGCATTGTGCGCGGGTGGCGGGAACAGCAGGCAGGAGTGCTTGAAAACCGGCCTTTGCAGGCAGCCGGGGAGGTCTTCCAGGGCCCGGTGTGAGCACCACCCCAAAAAGCTTTTCTCCCGGGCTTGGGAGCATTGTGCGCGAATGGCGGGAACAGCGAGTGGGAGTGCTTCCAAACCGGCCTTTGGGGGCACCCCGGGAGGTCTTCCATGGGCACGGAGAGAACACCACCCCGAAGCGCTTTTCTCCGGGGTTTTGGAGGATTGTGCGTGGCTGGCGGGAACAGCGAGTGGGAGTGCTTGCAAACCGGCCTTTGGGGGCAGCCAGGGAGGTCCTCCATTGGCACGGAGAGAACACCACCCCGAAGCGCTTTTCTCCCGGTCTTGGGAGCATTGTGCGAGGCTGGCGGGAACAGCGGGCGGGAGTGCTTGCAAACCGGCCTTTGGAGGCAGCTTGGGAGGTCTTCCAAGGGCCCGGAGAGAGCACCATCCCGAAGCACTTTTCTCACGGAATTGGGAGCATTGTTCGCGGCTGTCGAGAACAGAGGACATGAGTGCTTGCAAACTGGCCTTTAGAGGCAGCCGGGGAGTCTTCCAAGGGCCCGGAGAGAGACCACCCCAAAATGCTTTTCTCCCGGGCCTAGGAGCATTGTGCGCGGGTGGCGGGAACAGCAGGCAGGAGTGCTTGAAAACCGGCCTTTGCAGGCAGCCGGGGAGGTCTTCCAGGGCCCGGTGTGAGCACCACCCCAAAAAGCTTTTCTCCCGGGCTTGGGAGCATTGTGCGTGGCTGGTGGGAACAGCGGGCATGAGTGCTTGCAAACTGGCCATTGGAGGCAGCCGGGGAGGTCTTCCAAGGGCCTGTAGAGAGCACCACCCCAAAATGCTTTTCTCCCGGGCTTGGGCGCATTGTGCGTGGCTGGCGGGAACAGCAGGAAGGAGTCCTTGCAAACCGGCCTTTGGAGGCAGCCGGGGAGGTCTTCCAAGGGCCTGTAGAGAGCACCACCCCGAAGCGCGTTTCTCCCGGGCTTGGGAGCATTGTGCGCAGGTGGCGGGAACAGCAGGCAGGAGTGCTTGAAAACCGGCCTTTGGAGGCCGCCGGGGAGGTCTTTCAGGGCCCGGTGTGAGCACCACCCCAAAAAGCTTTTCTCCCGGGCTTGGGAGCATTGTGCGCGGCTGGCGGGAACAGCGGGCATGAGTCCTTGCAAACCGGCCTTGGAGGCAGCCGGGGAGGTCTTGAAAGTGCCCGGAGAGAGCACCACCCCGAAGCGCTTTTCTCCCGGGCTTGGGAACATTGTGCGCGGCTGGCGGGAACAGCAGGCAGGACTGCTTGCAAACTGGCCTTTGGAGGCAGCCGGGGAGGTCTTCCAAGGGCCCGGAGTGAGCACCACCCCAAAATGCTTTTCTCCCGGGCTTGGGAGCATTGTGCGCGGCTGGTGGGAACAACGGGCATGAGTGCTTGCAAACCGGCCTTTGGAGGCAGCCGGGGACGTCTTCCAAGGGCCCGGAGAGAGCACCACCCCAAAAAGCTTTTCTCCCGGGCTTGGGAGCATTGTGCGCGGCTGGCGGGAACAGCAGGCAGGACTGCTTGCAAACTGGCCTTTGGAGGCAGCCGGGGAGGTCTTCCAAGGGCCCGGAGAGAGCACCACCCCAAAAAGCTTTTCTCCCGGGCTTGGGAGCATTCTGCGTGGCTGGCGGGAACAGCAGGAAGGAGTGCTTGCAAACCGGCCTTTAGAGGCAGCCGGGGAGTCTTCCAAGGGCCCGGAGAGAGACCACCCCAAAATGCTTTTCTCCCGGGCTTGGGAGCATTGTGTGCGGCTGGCGGGTCAGCGGGAGGGAGTTCTTGAAAACCAGCCTTTGGAGGCAGCCGGGGAGGTCTTCCAAGGGCCGGGAGAGAGCACCACCCCGAAGCGCTTTTCTCCCGGGCTTGGGAGCATTGTGCGCGGCTGGCGGGAACAGCGGGATTGAGTGCTTGCAAACCGGCCTTTGGAGGCAGCCGGGGAGGTCTTCCAAGGGCAGGGAGAGAGCACCACCCCGAAGCGCTTTTCTCCTAGGCTTGGGAGCATTGTGCGCGGCTGGCGGGAACAGCGGGCATGAGTGCTTGCAAACCGGCCTTTGGAGACAAACGGGGAGGTCTTCCAAGGGCCCGTAGAGAGCACCACCCCGAAGCGCTTTTCTCCCGTGATTGGGAGCATTGTGTGCGGCTGGCGGGACAGCGGGAGGGAGTACTTGAAATCCAGCCTTTGGAGGCAGCCGGGGAGGTCTTCCAAGGGCCGGGAGAGAGCACCACCCTGAAGGGCTTTTCTCCTGGGCTTGGAGCATTTGCACGGATGGCGGGAACAGCGAGTGGGAGTGCTTGCAAACCGGCATTTGGGGGCAGCCCGGGAGGTCTTTCTTGGGCCCAGAGAGAACACCACCCCGAAACGCTTTTCTCCCGGGCTTGGGAGCATTGTGCGCGGGTGGCGGGAACAGCAGGCAGAAGTGCTTGCAAACCGGCCTTGGAGGCAGCCGGGGAGGTCTTCCAAAGCCCGGAGTGAGCACCACCCCAAAATGCTTTTCTCCCGGGCTTGGGAGCATTGTGCGCAGCTGGCGTGAACAGCGGGATTGAGTGCTTGCAAACCAGCCTTTGGAGGCAGCCGGGGAGGTCTTCCAGCGGGAGAGTGCCAGTTGTTCTCAGAGGCCCCACAGGCCAGGGGCAGGACCCAGCAGTGTCCCTGCCTCTGGCAGCCTTGCCCAGACCTTCCTGGCCTCCGGGGGTACTACACCACCAAGGGGCAGGCTGCGGGGCCTGGGTCCAGACATGCCCGGGCGCCTCCCCAGGCTCATCCCCGCTGGTGCCTTTCCCCTGGGCCTAGGCCTCGGTTGAGGCCTCCTTGGAGAGGAGGTTGCCGGCAGGGGCTGTCTGCACACTGCAAGGTGCTGGAGCTCAGAGGGCCTCGTCAGAGGGAAAGGACCAGCAAAGGGCTGGATGCCCAAGAACTCTCTGACCCAGCAGCCTCAGGGCAGCAGGGAGAGCAAGAGGCCCAACTTGCCCCTAGGTCGGCTCTACCCCGTCCCACACAGGCAGCCAGCCCAGCAGCAGCCTGGCAGTCTCTGGCTCCCCCGAACTCTCTGCCGGTGTAGGGGGCAGGAACAGACGTGTGCATGTCGTTCTGCCTTGGCCTGGGAGTTTGTTCCCCCTGCCTGTCCCCCAGGCTCAGGGGCAAGGGCCCGGAGAGAGCACCACCCCGAAGCGCTTTTCTCCCGGGCTTGGGAGCATTGTGCGTGCCTGGCGGGAACAGCGGGCGGGAGTGCTTGCAAACCGGCCTTTGGAGGCAGCCGGGGAGGTCTTCCAGCGGGAGAGTGCCGGTTGTGCTCAGACGCCCCACAGGCCAGGGGCAGGACCCAGCAGTGTTCCTGCCCCTGGCAGCCTTGCCCAGACCCTCCTGGCCTCCGGGGGTACTGCCCCACCAAGGGGCAGGCTGCGGGGACTGGGTCCAGACATGGCCGGGCGCCTCCCCAGGCTCATCCCCGCTGGTGCCTTTCCCCTGGGCCTAGGCCTCGGTTGAGGCCTCCTTGGAGAGGAGGTTGCTGGCAGGGGCTGTCTCCACACTGCAAGGTGCTGGAGCTCAGAGGGCCTCGTCAGAGGGAAGGGACCAGCAAGGGGCTGGATGCCCAAGACCTCTTTGGCCCAGCAGCCTCAGGGCAGCAGGGAGAGGAAGAGGCCCAACTTGCCCCTAGGTCGGCTCTGCCCCTTCCCACACAGGCGGCCAGCCCAGCAGCTGCAGGACAGACTCTGGCTCCCCCGAGCTCTCTGCCGGTGCAGGGGTCAGAAACAGACGTGTGCATGTGGTTCTGCGTTGGTCTGGGAGTGTGGTCCCACTGCCTCGCCCCCACACTCAGGGGCAAGGGCCCGGAGAGAGCAACACCCCGAAGCGCTTTTCTCCCGGGCTTGGGAGAATTGTGCGTGCCTGGCGGGAACAGCGGGCGGGAGTGTTGGCAAACCGGCCTTTGGAGGCAGCCGGGGAAGTCTTCCAGTGGGAGAGGGCCGGATGTGCTCAGAGGCCCCACAGGCCAGGGGCAGGACCCAGCAGGGCCCCTGCCCGTGGCCAGCCTTGCCCAGACCTTCCTGGCCTCCGGGGGTACTGCCCCACCAAGGGGCAGGCTGCGGGGACTGGGTCCAGACATGCCCGGGCGCCTCCCCAGGCTCATCCCCGCTGGTGCCTTTCCCCTGGTCCTAGGCCTCGGTTGAGGCCTCCTTGGAGAGGAGGTTGCTGGCAGGGGCTGTCTCCACACTGCAAGGTGCTGGAGCTCAGAGGGATTCCTCAGAGGGAAGGGACAAGCAAGGGGCTGGATGCCCAAGATCTCTTTGGCCCAGCAGCCTCAGGGCAGCAGGGAGAGCAAGAGGCCCAACTTGCCCCTAGGTCGGCTCTGCCCCTTCCCACACAGGCGGCCAGCCCAGCAGCTGCCTGACAGACTCTGGCTCCCCCGAGCTCTCTGCCGGTGCATGGGGCAGGAACAGACGTGTGCATGTCGTTCTGCCATGGCCTGGGAGTGTGGACCCCCTTCCTGGCCCCCAGGCTCAGGGGAAAGGGCCCGGAGAGAGCACCACCCCGAGGCGATTTTCTCCCGGGCTTGGGAGCGTTGTGCGCCCTTGGTTGGAACAGTGGGCGGGAGTGCTTGCAAACCGGCCTTTCGAGGCAGCCGGGGACGTCTTCCAGTGGGAGAGGGCCGGTTGTGCTCAGAGGCCCCACAGGCCAGGGGCAGGACCCAGCAGGTCCCGTGCCCCTGGACAGCCTTTCCCAGACCTTCCTCGCCTCCGGGGGTACTGCCCCACCAAGGGGCAGGCTGCGGGGACTGGGTCCATACATGCCCGGGCGCTTCCCCAGGCTCATCCCCGCTGGTGCCTTTCCCCTGTGCCTAGGCCTCGGTTTAGGCCTCCTTGGAGAGGAGGTTGCTGGCAGGGGCTGTCTCCACACTGCAAGGTGCTGGAGCTCAGAGGGCCTCGTCAGAGGGAAGGGACCAGCAAGGGGTTGGATGCCCAAGACCTCTTTGGCCCAGCAGCCTCAGGGCAGCAGGGAGGGCAAGAGGCCCAACTTGCCCCTAGGTCGGCTCTGCCACTTCCCACACAGGCGGCCAGCCCAGCACCTGCCTGACAGACTCTGGCTCCCCCGAGCTCTCTGCCGGTGCAGGGGGCAGATCAGACGTGTGCATGTGGTTCTGCCTTGGCCTGGGAGTGTGGACACCCTGCCTTGCCCCCAGGCTCAGGGGCAAGGGCCCGGAGAGAGCACCACCCTGAAGCGCTTTTCTCCCGGGCTTGGGAGCATTGTGAACGCCTGCTGGGAACAGTGGGAGGGCGCGCTTGCAAACCGGCCTTTGGAGACAGCCGGGGAGGTCTTCCAGTGGGAGAGGGCCGGTTGTGCTCAGAGGCCCCACAGGCCAGGGGCAGGATGCAGCAGGGCCCCTGCCCCTGGCCAGCCTTGCCCAGACCTTCCTGGCCTCCGGGGGTACTGCCCCACCAAGGGGCAGGCTGCGGGGACTGGGTCCAGACATGCTCGGGCGCCTCCCCTGGCTCATCCCCGCTGGTGCCTTCCCCTGGGCCTAGGCCTCGGTTGAGGCCTCCTTGGAGAGGAGGTTGCTGGCAGGGGCTATCTCCACACTGCAAGGTGCTGGAGCTCAGAGGGCCTCGTCAGAGGGAAGGGACCAGCAAGGGGCTGGATGCCCAAGACCTCTTTGGCCCAGCAGCCTCAGGGCAGCAGGGAGAGCAAGAGGCCCAACTTGCCCCTAGGTCGGCTCTGCCCCTTCCCACACAGGCGGCCAGCCCAGCAGCTGCCTGACAGACTCTGGCTCCCCCGAGCTCTCTGCCGGTGCAGGGGTCAGGAACAGACGTGTGCATGTGGTTCTGCCTTGGTCTGGGAGTGTGGAACCACTGCCTGGCCCCCAGGCTCAGGGGCAAGGGCCCGGAGAGAGCACCACCCCGAAGCGCTTTTCTCCCGGGCTTGGGAGCATTGTGCGAGCCTGGCGTGAACAGCGGGCGGGAGTGTTTGCAAACAGGACTTTGGATGCAGCTGGGGAGGTCTTCCAGTGGGAGAGGGCCGGTTGTGCTCAGAGGCCCCACAGGCCAGGGGCAGGACCCAGCAGGGCCCCTGCCCCTGGCCAGCCTTGCCCAGACCTTCCTGGCCTCCGGGGGTACTGCCCCACCAAGGGGCAGGCTGCGGGGACTGGGTCCAGACATGTCCGTGCGCCTCCCCAGGATCATCCCCGCTGGTGCTTTTCCCCTGGGCGTAGGCCTCGGTTGAGGCCTCTTTTGAGAGGAGGTTGCTGGCAGGGGCTATCTCCACACTGCAAGGTGCTGGAGCTCAGAGGGCCTCGTCAGAGGGAAGGGACCAGCAAAGGGCTGGATGCCCAAGACCTCTTTGACCCAGCAGCCTCAGGGCAGCAGGGAGAGCAAGAGGCCCAACTTGCCCCTAGGTCGGCTCTGCCCCGTCCCACACAGGCAGCCAGCCCAGCAGCAGCCTGGCAGTCTCTGGCTCCCCCGAGCTCTCTGCCGGTGTAGGGGGCAGGAACAGACGTGTGCATGTCGTTCTGCTTTGGCCTGGGAGTGTGTTCCAACTGCCTGGCCCCCAGGCTCAGGGGCAAGGGCCCGGAGAGAGCACCACCGCGAAGCGCTTTTCTCCCGGGCTTGGGGGCATTGTGCACGCCTGCTGGGAACAGTGGGCGGGAGCGCTTGTTAACCGGCCTTTGGAGGCAGCCGGGCAGGTCTTCCAGCGGGAGAGTGCCGGTTGTGCTCAGACGCCCCACAGGCCAGGGGCAGCCCCAGCAGTGTTCCTGCCCCTGGCAGCCTTGCCCAGACCTTCCTGGCCTCCGGGGGTACTGCCCCACCAAGGGGCAGGCTGCGGGGACTGGGTCCAGACATGCCCGTGCGCCTCCACTGGCTCATCCCCGCTGGTGCCTTTCCCCTGGGCCTAGGCCTCGGTTGAGGCCTCCTTGGAGAGGAGGTTGCTGGCAGGGGCTGTCTCCACACTGCAAGGTGCTGGAGCTCAGAGGGCCTCGTCAGAGGGAAGGGACCAGCAAGGGGCTGGATGCCCAAGACCTCTTTGGCCCAGCAGCCTCAGGGCAGCAGGGAGAGGAAGAGGCCCAACTTGCCCCTAGGTCGGCTCTGCCCCTTCCCACACAGGCGGCCAGCCCAGCAGCTGCCTGACAGACTCTGGCTCCCCCGAGCTCTCTGCCGGTGCAGGGGTCAGGAACAGACGTGTGCATGTGGTTCTGCCTTGGTCTGGGAGTGTGGAACCACTGCCTGGCCCCCACACTCAGGGGCAAGGGCCCGGAGAGAGCAACACACCGAAGCGCTTTTCTCCCGGGCTTGGGAGAATTGTGCGTGCCTGGCGAGAACAGCGGGCGGGAGTGTTGGCAAACCGGCCTTTGGAGGCAGCCGGGGAGGTCTTCCAGTGGGAGAGGGCCGGTTGTGCTCAGAGGCCCCACAGGCCAGGGGCAGGGCCCAGCAGGGCCCCTGACCCTGGCCAGCCTTGCCAAGACCTTCCTGGCCTCCGGGGGTACTGCCCCACCAAGGGGCAGGCTGCGGGGACTGGGTGCAGTCATGCCCGGGCGCCTCCCCAGGCTCATCCCCGCTGGTGCCTTTCCCCTGGGCCTAGGCCTCGGTTGAGGCCTCCTTGGAGAGGAGGTTGCTGGCCGGGGCTGTCTCCACACTGCAAGGTGCTGGAGCTCAGAGGGCCTCGTCAGAGGGAAGGGACCAGCAAGGGGCTGGATGGCCAAGACCTCTTTGGCCCAGCAGCCTCAGGGCAGCAGGGAGAGCAAGAGGCCCAACTTGCCCCTAGGTCGTCTCTGCCCCTTCCCACACAGGCGGCCAACCCAGCAGCTGCCTGACAGACTCTGGCTCCCCCGAGCTCTCTGCCGGTGCAGGGGGCAGATCAGACGTGTGCATGTGGTTCTGCCTTGGCCTGGGAGTGTGGACACCCTGCCTTGCCCCCAGGCTCAGGGGCAAGGGCCCGGAGAGAGCACCACCCTGAAGCGCTTTTCTCCCGGGCTTGGGAGCATTGTGCACGCCTGCTGGGAACAGTGGGCGGGCGCGCTTGCAAACCGGCCTTTGGAGACAGCCGGGGAGGTCTTCCAGTGGGAGAGTGCCGGTTGTGCTCAGAGGCCCCACAGGCCAGGGGCAGGACGCAGCAGGGCCCCTGCCCCTGGCCAGCCTTGCCCAGACCTTCCTGGCCTCCGGGGGTACTGCCCCACCAAGGGGCAGGCTGCGGGGACTGGGTCCAGACATGCTCGGGCGCCTCCCCTGGCTCATCCTCGCTGGTGCCTTTCCCCTGGGCCTAGGCCTCGGTTGAGGCCTCCTTGGAGAGGAGGTTGCTGGCAGGGGCTGTCTCCACACTGCAAGGTGCTGGAGCTCAGAGGGCCTCGTCAGAGGGAAGGGACCAGCAAGGGGCTGGATGCCCAAGACCTCTTTGGCCCAGCAGCCTCAGGGCAGCAGGGAGAGCAAGAGGCCCAACTTGCCCCTAGGTCGGCTCTGCCCCTTCCCACACAGGCGGCCAGCCCAGCAGCTGCCTGACAGACTCTGGCTCCCCCGAGCTCTCTGCCGGTGCAGGGGTCAGGAACAGACGTGTGCATGTGGTTCTGCCTTGGTCTGGGAGTGTGGAACCACTGCCTGGCCCCCAGGCTCAGGGGCAAGGGCCCGGAGAGAGCACCACCCCGAAGCGCTTTTCTCCCGGGCTTGGGAGCATTGTGCGAGCCTGGCGTGAACAGCGGGCGGGAGTGTTTGCAAACAGGACTTTGGAGGCAGCCGGGGAGGTCTTCCAGTGGGAGAGGGCCGGTTGTGCTCAGACGCCCCACAGGCCAGGGGCAGCCCCAGCAGTGTTCCTGCCCCTGGCAGCCTTGCCCAGACCTTCCTGGCCTCCGGGGGTACTGCCCCACCAAGGGGCAGGCTGCGGGGACTGTGTCCAGACATGCCCGTGCGCCTCCACTGGCTCATCCCCGCTGGTGCCTTTCCCCTGGGCCTAGGCCTCGGTTGAGGCCTCCTTGGAGAGGAGGTTGCTGGCAGGGGCTGTCTCCACACTGCAAGGTGCTGGAGCTCAGAGGGCCTCGTCAGAGGGAAGGGACCAGCAAGGGGCTGGATGCCCAAGACCTCTTTGGCCCAGCAGCCTCAGGGCAGCAGGGAGAGGAAGAGGCCCAACTTGCCCCTAGGTCGGCTCTGCCCCTTCCCACACAGGCGGCCAGCCCAGCAGCTGCCTGACAGACTCTGGCTCCCCCGAGCTCTCTGCCGGTGCAGGGGTCAGGAACAGACGTGTGCATGTGGTTCTGCCTTGGTCTGGGAGTGTGGAACCACTGCCTGGCCCCCACACTCAGGGGCAAGGGCCCGGAGAGAGCAACACACCGAAGCGCTTTTCTCCCGGGCTTGGGAGAATTGTGCGTGCCTGGCGAGAACAGCGGGCGGGAGTGTTGGCAAACCGGCCTTTGGAGGCAGCCGGGGAGGTCTTCCAGTGGGAGAGGGCCGGTTGTGCTCAGAGGCCCCACAGGCCAGGGGCAGGACCCAGCAGGGCCCCTGACCCTGGCCAGCCTTGCCAAGACCTTCCTGGCCTCCGGGGGTACTGCCCCACCAAGGGGCAGGCTGAGGGGACTGGGTGCAGTCATGCCCGGGCGCCTCCCCAGGCTCATCCCCGCTGGTGCCTTTCCCCTGGGCCTAGGCCTCGGTTGAGGCCTCCTTGGAGAGGAGGTTGCTGGCCGGGGCTGTCTCCACACTGCAAGGTGCTGGAGCTCAGAGGGCCTCGTCAGAGGGAAGGGACCAGCAAGGGGCTGGATGGCCAAGACCTCTTTGGCCCAGCAGCCTCAGGGCAGCAGGGAGAGGAAGAGGCCCAACTTGCCCCTAGGTCGGCTCTGCCCCTTCCCACACAGGCGGCCAGCCCAGCAGCTGCCTGACAGACTCTGGCTCCCCCGAGCTCTCTGCCGGTGCAGGGGTCAGGAACAGACGTGTGCATGTGGTTCTGCCTTGGTCTGGGAGTGTGGAACCACTGCCTGGCCCCCACACTCAGGGGCAAGGGCCCGGAGAGAGCAACACACCGAAACGCTTTTCTCCCGGGCTTGGGAGAATTGTGCGTGCCTGGCGAGAACAGCGGGCGGGATGTTGGCAAACCGGCCTTTGGAGGCAGCCGGGGAGGTCTTCCAGTGGGAGAGGGCCGGTTGTGCTCAGAGGCCCCACAGGCCAGGGGCAGGACCCAGCAGGGCCCCTGACCCTGGCCAGCCTTGCCAAGACCTTCCTGGCCTCCGGGGGTACTGCCCCACCAAGGGGCAGGCTGCGGGGACTGGGTGCAGTCATGCCCGGGCGCCTCCCCAGGCTCATCCCCGCTGGTGCCTTTCCCCTGGGCCTAGGCCTCGGTTGAGGCCTCCTTGGAGAGGAGGTTGCTGGCAGGGGCTGTCTCCACACTGCAAGGTGCTGGAGCTCAGAGGGCCTCGTCAGAGGGAAGGGACCAGCAAGGGGCTGGATGGCCAAGACCTCTTTGGCCCAGCAGCCTCAGGGCAGCAGGGAGAGCAAGAGGCCCAACTTGCCCCTAGGTCGTCTCTGCCCCTTCCCAAACAGGCGGCCAACCCAGCAGCTGCCTGACAGACTCTGGCTCCCCCGAGCTCTCTGCCGGTGCAGGGGGCAGATCAGACGTGTGCATGTGGTTCTGCCTTGGCCTGGGAGTGTGGACACCCTGCCTTGCCCCCAGGCTCAGGGGCAAGGGCCCGGAGAGAGCACCACCCTGAAGCGCTTTTCTCCCGGGCTTGGGAGCATTGTGCACGCCTGCTGGGAACAGTGGGCGGGCGCGCTTGCAAACCGGCCTTTGGAGACAGCCGGGGAGGTCTTCCAGTGGGAGAGGGCCGGTTGTGCTCAGAGGCCCCACAGGCCAGGGGCAGGACGCAGCAGGGCCCCTGCCCCTGGCCAGCCTTGCCCAGACCTTCCTGGCCTCCGGGGGTACTGCCCCACCAAGGGGCAGGCTGCGGGGACTGGGTCCAGACATGCTCGGGCGCCTCCCCTGGCTCATCCCCGCTGGTGCCTTTCCCCTGGGCCTAGGCCTCGGTTGAGGTCTTCTTGGAGAGGAGGTTGCTGGCAGGGGCTGTCTCCACACTGCAAGGTGCTGGAGCTCAGAGGGCCTCGTCAGAGGGAAGGGACCAGCAAGGGGCTGGATGCCCAAGACCTCTTTGGCCCAGCAGCCTCAGGGCAGCAGGGAGAGCAAGAGGCCCAACTTGCCCCTAGGTCGGCTCTGCCCCTTCCCACACAGGCGGCCAGCCCAGCAGCTGCCTGACAGACTCTGGCTCCCCCGAGCTCTCTGCCGGTGCAGGGGTCAGGAACAGACGTGTGCATGTGGTTCTGCCTTGGTCTGGGAGTGTGGAACCACTGCCTGGCCCCCAGGCTCAGGGGCAAGGGCCCGGAGAGAGCACCACCCCGAAGCGCTTTTCTCCCGGGCTTGGGAGCATTGTGCGAGCCTGGCGTGAACAGCGGGCGGGAGTGTTTGCAAACAGGACTTTGGAGGCAGCCGGGGAGGTCTTCCAGTGGGAGAGGGCCGGTTGTGCTCAGAGGCCCCACAGGCCAGGGGCAGGACCCAGCAGGGCCCCTGCCCCTGGCCAGCCTTGCCCAGACCTTCCTGGCCTCCGGGGGTACTGCCCCACCAAGGGGCAGGCTGCGGGGACTGGGTCCAGACATGCCCGGGCGCCTCCCCAGGCTCATCCCCGCTGGTGCCTTTCCCCTGGGCCTAGGCCTCGGTTGAGGCCTCCTTGGAGAGGAGGTTGCTGGCAGGGGCTGTCTCCACACTGCAAGGTGCTGGAGATCAGAGGGCCTCGTCAGAGGGAAGGGACCAGCAAAGGGCTGGATGCCCAAGACCTCTTTGACCCAGCAGCCTCAGGGCAGCAGGGAGAGCAAGAGGCCCAACTTGCCCCTAGGTCGGCTCTGCCCCTTCCCACACAGGCGGCCAGCCCAGCAGCAGCCTGGCAGTCTCTGGCTCCCCCGAGCTCTCTGCCGGTGTAGGGGGCAGGAACAGACGTGTGCATGTCGTTCTGCCTTGGCCTGGGAGTGTGTTCCCCCTGCCTGGCCCCCAGGCTCAGGGGCAAGGGCCCAGAGAGAGCACCACCCCGAAGCGCTTTTCTCCCGGGCTTGGGAGCATTGTGCGTGCCTGGTGGGAACAGCGGGCGGGAGTGCTTGCAAACCGGCCTTTCGAGGCAGACGGGGAGGTCTTCCAGCGGGAGAGTGCCGGTTGTGCTCAGACGCCCCACAGGCCAGGGGCAGGACCCAGCAGTGTCCCTGCCCCTGGCAGCCTTGCCCAGACCTTCCTGGCCTCCGGGGGTACTGCCCCACCAAGGGGCAGGCTGCGGGGACTGGGTCCAGACATGCCCGGGCGCCTCCCCAGGCTCATCCCCGCTGGTGCCTTTCCCCTGGGCCTAGGCCTCGGTTGAGGCCTCCTTGGAGAGGAGGTTGCTGGCAGGGGCTGTCTCCACACTGCAAGGTGCTGGAGCTCAGAGGGCCTCGTCAGAGGGAAGGGACCAGCAAGGGGCTGGATGCCCAAGACCTCTTTGGCCCAGCAGCCTCAGGGCAGCAGGGAGAGCAAGAGGCCCAACTTGCCCCTAGGTCGGCTCTGCCCCTTCCCACACAGGCGGCCAGCCCAGCAGCTGCCTGACAGACTCTGGCTCCCCCGAGCTCTCTGCCGGTGCAGGGGGCAGATCAGACGTGTGCATGTGGTTCTGCCTTGTCCTGGGAGTGTGTTCCCCCTGCCTTGCCCCCAGGCTCAGGGGCAAGGGCCCGGAGAGAGCACCACCCCAATGCGCTTTTCTCCCGGGCTTGGGAGCATTGTGCGAGCCTGGCGTGAACAGCGGGCGGGAGTGTTTGCAAACAGGACTTTGGAGGCAGCCGTGGAGGTCTACCAGTGGGAGAGGGCCGGTTGTGCTCAGAGGCCTCACAGGCCAGGGGCAGGACCCAGCAGGTCCCCTGCCCCTGGCCAGCCTTGCCCAGACCTTCCTGGCCTCCGGGGGTACTGCCCCACCAAGGGGCAGGCTGCGGGGAGTGGGTCCAGACATGCCTGGGGGCCTCCCCAGGCTCATCCCCGCTGGTGCCTTTCCCCTGGGCATAGGCCTCGGTTGATGCCTCCTCGGAGAGGAGGTTGCTGGCAGGGGCTGTCTCCACACTGCAAGGTGCTGGAGCTCAGAGGGCCTCGTCAGCGGGAAGGGACCAGCAAGTGGCTGGATGCCCAAGACCTCTTTGGCCCAGCAGCCTCAGGGCAGCAGGGAGAGCAAGAGGCCCAACTTGCCCCTAGGTCGGCTCTGCCCCTTCCCACACAGGCAGCCAACCCAGCAGCTGCCTGACAGACTCTGGCTCCCCCGAGCTCTCTGCCGGTGCAGGGGTCAGGAACAGACGTGTGCATTTGGTTCTGCCTTGGCCTGGGAGTGTGTTCCCCATGCCTTGCCCCGAGGCTCAGGGGCAAGGGCCCGGAGAGAGCACCACCCCGAAGCACTTTTCTCCCGGGCTTGGGAGCATTGTGCAAGTCTGGCGTAAACAGCGGGTGGTAGTGTTGGCAAACAGGACTTTGGAGGCAGCCGGGGAGGTCTTCCAGTGGGAGAGGGCCGGTTGTGCTCAGAGGCCCCACAGGCCAGGGGCAGGACCCAGTAGGTCCCCCACCCCTGGCCAGCCTTTCCCAGACCTTCCTGGCCTCCGGGGGTACTGCCCCACCAAGGGTCAGTCTGCGGGGACTGGGTCCAGACATGCCCGGGCGCCTCCCCAGGCTCATCCCAGCTGGTGCCTTTCCCCTGGTCCTAGGTCTCGGTTGAGGCCTCCTTGGAGAGGAGGTTGCTGGCAGGGGCTGTCTCCACACTGGAAGGTGCTGGAGCTCAGAGGGCCTCGTCAGAGGGAAGGGACAAGCAAAGGGCTGGATGCCCAAGACCTCTTTGGCCCAGCAGCCTCAGGGCAGCAGGGAGAGCAAGAGGCCCAACTTGCCCCTAGGTCGGCTCTGCCCCTTCCCACAAAGGCGGCCAGCCCAGCAGCTGCCTGACAGACTCTGGCTCCCCCGAGCTCTCTGCCGGTGCAGGGGTCAGGAACAGACGTGTGCATGTGGTTCTGCCTTGCCCTGGGAGTGTGGACCCCCTGCCTGGCCCCCAGGCTCAGGGGCAAGGGCCCGGAGAGAGCACCACCCCGAAGCGCTTTTCTCCCGGGCTTGGGAGCATTGTGCGCGCTTGGTGGGAACAGTGGGCGGGAGTGCGTGCAAAACGGCCTTTGGAGGCAGCCGGGGAGGTCTTCCAGTGGGAGAGGGCCGGTTGTGCTCAGAGGCCCCACAGGCCAGGGGCAGGACCCAGCAGGTCCCCTGCCCCTGGTCAGCCTTGCCCAGACCTTCCTGGCCTCCAGGGGTACTGCCCCACCAAGGGGCAGGCTGCGGGGACTGGGTCCAGACATGCCCGGGCGCCTCCCCAGGCTCATCCCCGCTGGTGCCTTTCCCCTGGGCCTAGGCCTCGGTTGAGGCCTCCTTGGAGAGGAGATTGCTGGCAGGTGCTGTCTCCACACTGCAAGGTGCTGGAGCTCAGAGGGCCTCGTCAGAGGGAAGGGACCAGCAAAGGGCTGGATGCCCAAGACGTCTTTGGCCCAGCAGCCTCAGGGTAGCAGGGAGAGCAAGAGGCCCAACTTGCCCCTAGGTCGGCTCTGCCCCTTCCCACACAGGCGGCCAGCCCAGCACCTGCCTGAGAGACTCTGGCTCCCCCGAGCTCTCTGCCGGTGTAGGGGGCAGGAACAGACGTGTTCATGTCGTTCTGTCTTGGCCTGGGAGTGTGTTCCCCCTGCCTGGCCCGCAGGCTTAGGGGCAAGGGCCCGGAGAGAGCACCACCCCGAAGCGCTTTTCTCCCGAGCTTGGGAGCATTGTGCGTGCCTGGCGGGAACAGCGGGCGGGAGTGCTTGCAAACCGGCCTTTGGAGGCAGACGGGGAGTTCTTCCAGCGGGAGAGTGCCGGTTGTGCTCAGACGTCCCACAGGCCAGGGGCAGGACCCAGCAGTGTCCCTGCATCTGGCAGCCTTGCACAGACCTTCCTGGCCTCCGGGGGTACTGCCCCACCAAGGGGCAGGCTGCGGGGACTGGGTCCAGACATGCCCGGGCGCCTCCCCAGGCTCATCCCCGCTGGTGCCTTTCCCCTGGGCCTAGGCCTCGGTTGAGGCCTCCTTGGAGAGGAGGTTGCTGGCAGGGGCTGTCTCCACACTGCAAGGTGCTGGAGCTCAGAGGGCCTCGTCAGAGGGAAGGGACCAGCAAGGGGCTGGATGCCCAAGACCTCTTTGGCCCAGCAGCCTCAGGGCAGCAGGGAGAGGAAGAGGCCCAACTTGCCCCTAGGTCGGCTCTGCCCCTTCCCACACAGGCGGCCAGCCCAGCAGCTGCCTGACAGACTCTGGCTCCCCCGAGCTCTCTGCCGGTGCAGGGGTCAGGAACAGACGTGTGCATGTGGTTCTGCCTTGGTCTGGGAGTGTGGACCCACTGCCTGGCCCCCAGGCTCAGGGGCAAGGGCCCGGAGAGAGCACCACCCCGAAGCGCTTTTCTCCCGGGCTTGGGAGCATTGTGCGAGCCTGGCGTGAACAGCGGGCGGGAGTGTTTGCAAACAGGACTTTGGATGCAGCTGGGGAGGTCTTCCAGTGGGAGAGGGCCGGTTGTGCTCAGAGGCCCCACAGGCCAGGGGCAGGACCCAGCAGGGCCCCTGCCCCTGGCCAGCCTTGCCCAGACCTTCCTGGCCTCCGGGGGTACTGCCCCACCAAGGGGCAGGCTGCGGGGACTGGGTCCAGACATGCCCGTGCGCCTCCCCAGGATCATCCCCGCTGGTGCTTTTCCCCTGGGCGTAGGCCTCGGTTGAGGCCTCTTTGGAGAGGAGGTTGCTGGCAGGGGCTATCTCCACACTGCAAGGTGCTGGAGCTCAGAGGGCCTCGTCAGAGGGAAGGGACCAGCAAAGGGCTGGATGCCCAAGACCTCTTTGACCCAGCAGCCTCAGGGCAGCAGGGAGAGCAAGAGGCCCAACTTGCCCCTAGGTCGGCTCTGCCTCGTCCCACACAGGCAGCCAGCCCAGCAGCAGCCTGGCAGTCTCTGGCTCCCCCGAGCTCTCTGCCGGTGTAGGGGGCAGGAACAGACGTGTGCATGTCGTTCTGCTTTGGCCTGGGAGTGTGTTCCAACTGCCTGGCCCCCAGGCTCAGGGGCAAGGGCCCGGAGAGAGCACCACCGCGAAGCGCTTTTCTCCCGGGCTTGGGAGCATTGTGCACGCCTGCTGGGAACAGTGGGCGGGAGCGCTTGTTAACCGGCCTTTGGAGGCAGCCGGGCAGGTCTTCCAGCGGGAGAGTGCCGGTTGTGCTCAGACGCCCCACAGGCCAGGGGCAGCCCCAGCAGTGTTCCTGCCCCTGGCAGCCTTGCCCAGACCTTCCTGGCCTCCGGGGGTACTGCCCCACCAAGGGGCAGGCTGCGGGGACTGGGTCCAGACATGCCCGTGCGCCTCCACTGGCTCATCCCCGCTGGTGCCTTTCCCCTGGGCCTAGGCCTCGGTTGAGGCCTCCTTGGAGAGGAGGTTGCTGGCAGGGGCTGTCTCCACACTGCAAGGTGCTGGAGCTCAGAGGGCCTCGTCAGAGGGAAGGGACCAGCAAGGGGCTGGATGCCCAAGACCTCTTTGGCCCAGCAGCCTCAGGGCAGCAGGGAGAGCAAGAGGCCCAACTTGCCCCTAGGTCGGCTCTGCCCCTTCCCACACAGGCGGCCAGCCCAGCAGCTGCCTGACAGACTCTGGCTCCCCCGAGCTCTCTGCCGGTGCAGGGGTCAGGAACAGACGTGTGCATGTGGTTCTGCCTTGGTCTGGGAGTGTGGAACCACTGCCTGGCCCCCACACTCAGGGGCAAGGGCCCGGAGAGAGCAACACACCGAAGCGCTTTTCTCCCGGGCTTGGGAGAATTGTGCGTGCCTGGCGAGAACAGCGGGCGGGAGTGTTGGCAAACCGGCCTTTGGAGGCAGCCGGGGAGGTCTTCCAGTGGGAGAGGGCCGGTTGTGCTCAGAGGCCCCACAGGCCAGGGGCAGGACCCAGCAGGGCCCCTGACCCTGGCCAGCCTTGCCCAGACCTTCCTGGCCTCCGGGGGTACTGCCCCACCAAGGGGCAGGCTGCGGGGACTGGGTGCAGTCATGCCCGGGCGCCTCCCCAGGCTCATCCCCGCTGGTGCCTTTCCCCTGGGCCTAGGCCTCGGTTGAGGCCTCCTTGGAGAGGAGGTTGCTGGCCGGGCCTGTCTCCACACTGCAAGGTGCTGGAGCTCAGAGGGCCTCGTCAGAGGGAAGGGACCAGCAAGGGGCTGGATGGCCAAGACCTCTTTGGCCCAGCAGCCTCAGGGCAGCAGGGAGAGCAAGAGGCCCAACTTGCCCCTAGGTCGGCTCTGCCCCTTCCCACACAGGCGGCCAACCCAGCAGCTGCCTGACAGACTCTGGCTCCCCCGAGCTCTCTGCCGGTGCAGGGGGCAGATCAGACGTGTGCATGTGGTTCTGCCTTGGCCTGGGAGTGTGGACACCCTGCCTTGCCCCCAGGCTCAGGGGCAAGGGCCCGGAGAGAGCACCACCCTGAAGCGCTTTTCTCCCGGGCTTGGGAGCATTGTGCACGCCTGCTGGGAACAGTGGGAGGGCGCGCTTGCAAACCGGCCTTTGGAGACAGCCGGGGAGGTCTTCCAGTGGGAGAGGACCGGTTGTGCTCAGAGGCCCCACAGGCCAGGGGCAGGACGCAGCAGGGCCCCTGCCCCTGGCGAGCCTTGCCCAGACCTTCCTGGCCTCCGGGGGTACTGCCCCACCAAGGGGCAGGCTGCGGTGACTGGGTCCAGACATGCTCGGGCGCCTCCCCTGGCTCATCCCCGCTGGTGCCTTTCCCCTGGGCCTAGGCCTCGGTTGAGGCCTCCTTGGAGAGGAGGTTGCTGGCAGGGGCTGTCTCCACACTGCAAGGTGCTGGAGCTCAGAGGGCCTCGTCAGAGGGAAGGGACCAGCAAGGGGCTGGATGCCCAAGACCTCTTTGGCCCAGCAGCCTCAGGGCAGCAGGGAGAGCAAGAGGCCCAACTTGCCCCTAGGTCGGCTCTGCCCCTTCCCACACAGGCGGCCAGCCCAGCAGCTGCCTGACAGACTCTGGCTCCCCCGAGCTCTCTGCCGGTGCAGGGGTCAGGAACAGACGTGTGCATGTGGTTCTGCCTTGGTCTGGGAGTGTGGAACCACTGCCTGGCCCCCAGGCTCAGGGGCAAGGGCCCGGAGAGAGCACCACCCCGAAGCGCTTTTCTCCCGGGCTTGGGAGCATTGTGCGAGCCTGGCGTGAACAGCGGGCGGGAGTGTTTGCAAACAGGACTTTGGATGCAGCTGGGGAGGTCTTCCAGTGGGAGAGGGCCGGTTGTGCTCAGAGGCCCCACAGGCCAGGGGCAGGACCCAGCAGGGCCCCTGCCCCTGGCCAGCCTTGCCCAGACCTTCCTGGCCTCCGGGGGTACTGCCCCACCAAGGGGAAGGCTGCGGGGACTGGGTCCAGACATGTCCGTGCGCCTCCCCAGGATCATCCCCGCTGGTGCTTTTCCCCTGGGCGTAGGCCTCGGTTGAGGCCTCTTTGGAGAGGAGGTTGCTGGCAGGGGCTATCTCCACACTGCAAGGTGCTGGAGCTCAGAGGGCCTCGTCAGAGGGAAGGGACCAGCAAAGGGCTGGATGCCCAAGACCTCTTTGACCCAGCAGCCTCAGGGCAGCAGGGAGAGCAAGAGGCCCAACTTGCCCCTAGGTCGGCTCTGCCCCGTCCCACACAGGCAGCCAGCCCAGCAGCAGCCTGGCAGTCTCTGGCTCCCCCGAGCTCTCTGCCGGTGTAGGGGGCAGGAACAGACGTGTGCATGTCGTTCTGCTTTGGCCTGGGAGTGTGTTCCAACTGCCTGGCCCCCAGGCTCAGGGGCAAGGGCCCGGAGAGAGCACCACCGCGAAGCGCTTTTCTCCCGGGCTTGGGAGCATTGTGCACGCCTGCTGGGAACAGTGGGCGGGAGCGCTTGTTAACCGGCCTTTGCAGGCAGCCGGGCAGGTCTTCCAGCGGGAGAGTGCCGGTTGTGCTCAGACGCCCCACAGGCCAGGGGCAGCCCCAGCAGTGTTCCTGCCCCTGGCAGCCTTGCCCAGACCTTCCTGGCCTCCGGGGGTACTGCCCCACCAAGGGGCAGGCTGCGGGGACTGGGTGCAGTCATGCCCGGGCGCCTCCCCAGGCTCATCCCCGCTGGTGCCTTTCCCCTGGGCCTAGGCCTCGGTTGAGGCCTCCTTGGAGAGGAGGTTGCTGGCCGGGGCTGTCTCCACACTGCAAGGTGCTGGAGCTCAGAGGGCCTCGTCAGAGGGAAGGGACCAGCAAGGGGCTGGATGGCCAAGACCACTTTGGCCCAGCAGCCTCAGGGCAGCAGGGAGAGCAAGAGGCCCAACTTGACCCTAGGTCGGCTCTGACCCTTCCCACACAGGCGGCCAACCCAGCAGCTGCCTGACAGACTCTGGCTCCCCCGAGCTCTCTGCCGGTGCAGGGGGCAGATCAGACGTGTGCATGTGGTTCTGCCTTGGCCTGGGAGTGTGGACACCCTGCCTTGCCCCCAGGCTCAGGGGCAAGGGCCCGGAGAGAGCACCACCCTGAAGCGCTTTTCTCCCGGGCTTGGGAGCATTGTGCACGCCTGCTGGGAACAGTGGGCGGGCGCGCTTGCAAACCGGCCTTTGGAGACAGCCGGGGAGGTCTTCCAGTGGGAGAGGGCCGGTTGTGCTCAGAGGCCCCACAGGCCAGGGGCAGGACCCAGCAGGGCCCCTGACCCTGGCCAGCCTTGCCCAGACCTTCCTGGCCTCCGGGGGTACTGCCCCACCAAGGGGCAGGCTGCGGGGACTGGGTCCAGACATGCCCGGGCGCCTCCCCAGGCTCATCCCCGCTGGTGCCTTTCCCCTGGGCCTAGGCCTCGGTTGAGGCCTCCTTGGAGAGGAGGTTGCTGGCAGGGGCTGTTTCCACACTGCAAGGTGCTGGAGATCAGAGGGCCTCGTCAGAGGGAAGGGACCAGCAAAGGGCTGGATGCCCAAGACCTCTTTGACCCAGCAGCCTCAGGGCAGCAGGGAGAGCAAGAGGCCCAACTTGCCCCTAGGTCGGCTCTGCCCCGTCCCACACAGGCGGCCAGCCCAGCAGCAGCCTGGCAGTCTCTGGCTCCCCCGAGCTCTCTGCCGGTGTAGGGGGCAGGAACAGACGTGTGCATGTCGTTCTGCCTTGGCCTGGGAGTGTGTTCCCCCTGCCTGGCCCCCAGGCTCAGGGGCAAGGGCCCGGTGAGAGCACCACCCCGAAGCGCTTTTCTCCCGGGCTTGGGAGCATTGTGCGTGCCTGGTGGGAACAGCGGGCGGGAGTGCTTGCAAACCGGCCTTTCGAGGCAGACGGGGAGGTCTTCCAGCGGGAGAGTGCCGGTTGTGCTCAGACGCCCCACAGGCCAGGGGCAGGACCCAGCAGAGTCCCTGCCCCTGGCAGCCTTGCCCAGACCTTCCTGGCCTCCGGGGGTACTGCCCCACCAAGGGGCAGGCTGCGGGGACAGGGTCCAGACATGCCCGGGCGCCTCCCCAGGCTCATCCCCGCTGGTGCCTTTCCCCTGGGCCTAGGCCTCGGTTGAGGCCTCCTTGGAGAGGAGGTTGCTGGCAGGGGCTGTCTCCACACTGCAAGGTGCTGGAGCTCAGAGGGCCTCGTCAGAGGGAAGGGACCAGCAAGGGGCTGGATGCCCAAGACCTCTTTGGCCCAGCAGCCTCAGGGCAGCAGGGAGAGCAAGAGGCCCAACTTGCCCCTAGGTCGGCTCTGCCCCTTCCCACACAGGCGGCCAGCCCAGCAGCTGCCTGACAGACTCTGGCTCCCCCGAGCTCTCTGCCGGTGCAGGGGGCAGATCAGACGTGTGCATGTGGTTCTGCCTTGTCCTGGGAGTGTGGACACCCTGCCTTGCCCCCAGGCTCAGGGGCAAGGGCCCGGAGAGATCACCACCCTGAAGCGCTTTTCTCCCGGGCTTGGGAGCATTGTGCACGCCTGCTGGGAACAGTGGGCGGGAGCGCTTGCAAACCGGCCTTTGGAGGCAGCCGGGGAGGTCTTCCAGTGGGAGAGGGCCGGTTGTGCTCAGAGGACCCACAGGCCAGGGGCAGGACGCAGCAGGGCCCCTGCCCCTGGCCAGCCTTGCCCAGACCTTCCTGGCCTCCGGGGGTACTGCCCCACCAAGGGGCAGGCTGCGGGGCCTGGGTCCAGACATGCCCGGGCGCCTCCCCAGGCTCATCCCCGCTGGTGCCTTTCCCCTGGGCCTAGGCCTCGGTTGAGGCCTCCTTGGAGAGGAGGTTGCTGGCAGGGGCTGTCTCCACACTGCAAGGTGCTGGAGCTCAGAGGGCCTCGTCAGAGGGAAGGGACCAGTAAGGGGCTGGATGCCCAAGACGTCTTTGGCCCAGCAGCCTCAGGGCAGCAGGGAGAGCAAGAGGCCCAACTTGCCCCTAGGGCGGCTCTGCCCCTTCCCACACAGGCGGCCAACCCAGCAGCTGCCTGACAGACTCTGGCTCCCCCAAGCTCTCTGCAGGTGCAGGGGACAGGAACAGACGTGGGCATGTGGTTCTGCCTTGGCCTGGGAGTGTGTTCCCCCTGCCTTGCCCCCAGGCTCAGGGGCAAGGGTCCGGAGAGAGCACCACCCCAATGCGCTTTTCTCCCGGGCTTGGGAGCATTTTGCGAGCCTGGCGTGAACAGCGGGCTGGAGTGTTTGCAAACAGGACTTTGGAGGCAGCCGTGGAGGTCTACCAGTGGGAGAGGGCCGGTTGTGCTCAGAGGCCTCACAGGCCAGGGGCAGGACCCAGCAGGTCCCCTGCCCCTGGCCAGCCTTGCCCAGACCTTCCTGGCCTCCGGGGGTACTGCCCCACCAAGGGGCAGGCTGCGGGGACTGGGTCCAGACATGCCCGGGCGCCTCCCCAGGCTCATCCCCGCTGGTGCCTTTCCCCTGGGCCTAGGTCTCGGTTGAGGCCTCCTTGGAGAGGAGGTTGCTGGCAGGGGCTGTCTCCACACTGCAAGGTGCTGGAGCTCAGAGGGCCTCGTCAGAGGGAAGGGACAAGCAAAGGACTGGATGCCCAAGACCTCTTTGGCCCAGCAGCCTCAGGGCAGCAGGGAGAGCAAGAGGCCCAACTTGCCCCTAGGTCGGCTCTGCCCCTTCCCACAAAGGCGGCCAGCCCAGCAGCTGCCTGACAGACTCTGGCTCCCCCGAGCTCTCTGCCGGTGTAGGGGTCAGGAACAGACGTGTGCATGTGGTTCTGACTTGCCCTGGGAGTGTGGACCCCCTGCCTGGACCCCAGGCTCAGGGGCAAGGGCCCGGAGAGAGCACCACCCCGAAGCGCTTTTCTCCCGGGCTTGGGAGCATTGTGCGCGCTTGGTGGGAACAGTGGGCGGGAGTGCATGCAAAACGGCCTTTGGAGGCAGCCGGGGAGGTCTTCCAGTGGGAGAGGGCCGGTTCTGCTCAGAGGCCCCACAGGCCAGGGGCAGGACCCAGCAGGTCCCCTGCCCCTGGTCAGCCTTGCCCAGACCTTCCTGGCCTCCAGGGTTACTGCCCCACCAAGGGGCAGGCTGCGGGGACTGGGTCCAGACATGCCCGGGCGCCTCCCCAGGCTCATCCCCGCTGGTGCCTTTCCCCTGGGCCTAGGCCTCGGTTGAGGCCTCCTTGGAGAGGAGATTGCTGGCAGGTGCTGTCTCCACACTGCAAGGTGCTGGAGCTCAGAGGGCCTCGTCAGAGGGAAGGGACCAGCAAAGGGCTGGATGCCCAAGACGTCTTTGGCCCATCAGACTCAGGGCAGCAGGGAGAGCAAGAGGCCCAACTTGCCCCTAGGTCGGCTCTGCCCCTTCCCACACAGGCGGCCAGCCCAGCACCTGCCTGAGAGACTCTGGCTCCCCCGAGCTCTCTGCCGGTGTAGGGGGCAGGAACAGACGTGTTCATGTCGTTCTGTCTTGGCCTGGGAGTGTGTTCCCCCTGCCTGGCCCGCAGGCTTAGGGGCAATGGCCCGGAGAGAGCACCACCCCGAAGCGCTTTTCTCCCGGGCTTGGGAGCATTGTGCGTGCCTGGCGGGAACAGCGGGCGGGAGTGCTTGCAAACCGGCCTTTGGGGGCAGACGGGGAGGTCTTCCAGCGGGAGAGTGCCGGTTGTGCTCAGACGTCCCACAGGCCAGGGGCAGGACCCAGCGCTGTCCCTGCCCCTGGCAGCCTTGCACAGACCTTCCTGGCCTCCGGGGGTACTGCCCCACCAAGGGGCAGGCTGCGGGGACTGGGTCCAGACATGCCCGGGCGCCTCCCCAGGCTCATCCCCGCTGGTGCCTTTCCCCTGGGCCTAGGCCTCGGTTGAGGCCTCATTGGAGTGGAGGTTGCTGGCAGGGGCTGTCTCCACACTGCAAGGTGCTGGAGCTCAGAGGGCCTCGTCAGAGGGAAGGGACCAGCAAGGGGCTGGATGCCCAAGACCTCTTTGGCCCAGCAGCCTCAGGGCAGCAGGGAGAGGAAGAGGCCCAACTTGCCCCTAGGTCGGCTCTGCCCCTTCCCACACAGGCGGCCAGCCCAGCACCTGCCTGACAGACTCTGGCTCCCCCGAGCTCTCTGCCGGTGCAGGGGTCAGGAACAGACGTGTGCATGTGGTTCTGCCTTGGTCTGGGAGTGTGGACCCACTGCCTGGCCCCCAGGATCAGGGGCAAGGGCCCGGAGAGAGCACCACCCCGAAGCGCTTTTCTCCCGGGCTTGGGAGCATTGTGCGAGCCTGGCGTGAACAGCGGGCGGGAGTGTTTGCAAACAGGACTTTGGAGGCAGCTGGGGAGGTCTTCCAGTGGGAGAGGGCCGGTTGTGCTCAGAGGCCTCACAGGCCAGGGGCAGGACCCAGCAGGGCCCCTGCCCCTGGCCAGCCTTGCCCAGACCTTCCTGGCCTCCGGGGGTACTGCCCCACCAAGGGGCAGGCTGCGGGGACTGGGTCCAGACATGCCCGGGCGCCTCCCCAGGATCATCCCCGCTGGTGCCTTTCCCCTGGGCGTAGGCCTCGGTTGAGGCCTCTTTGGAGAGGAGGTTGCTGGCAGGGGCTGTCTCCACACTGCAAGGTGCTGGAGCTCAGAGGGCCTCGTCAGAGGGAAGGGACCAGCAAGGGGCTGGATGCCCAAGACCTCTTTGGCCCAGCAGCCTCAGGGCAGCAGGGAGAACAAGAGGCCCAACTTGCCCCTAGGTCGGCTCTGTTCCTTCCCACACAGGCAGCCAACCCAGCAGCTGCCTGACAGACTCTGGCTCCCCAGAGCTCTCTGCCGGTGCAGGGGTCAGGAACAGACGTGTGCATGTGGTTCTGCCTTGGTCTGGGAGTGTGGACCCACTGCCTGGACCCCAAGCTCAGGGGCAAGGGCCCGGAGAGAGCAACACCCCGAAGCGCTTTTCTCCTGGCCTTGGGAGCGTTGTGCGTGCCTGGCGGGAACAGCGGGCGGGAGTGTTGGCAAACCGGCCTTTGGAGGCAGCCGCGGAGGTCTTCCAGTGGGAGAGGGCCGGTTGTGCTCAGAGGCCCCACAGGCCAGGGGCAGGACCCAGCAGGGCCCCTGCCCCTGGCCAGCCTTACCCAGACCTTCCTGGCCTCCGGGGGTACTGCCCCACCAAGGGGCAGGCTGCGGGGACTGGGTCCAGACATGCTCGGGCGCCTCCCCTGGCTCATCCCCGCTGGTGCCTTTCCCCTGGGCCTAGGCCTCGGTTGAGGCCTCCTTGGAGAGGAGGTTGCTGGCAGGGGCTGTCTCCGCACTGCAAGGTGCTGGAGCTCAGAGGGCCTCGTCAGAGGGAAGGGACCAGTAAGGGGCTGGATGCCCAAGACGTCTTTGGCCCAGCAGCCTCAGGGCAGCAGGGAGAGCAAGAGGCCCAACTTGCCCCTAGGGCGGCTCTGACCCTTCCCACAAAGGCGGCCAGCCCAGCAGCTGCCTGACCGACTCTGGCTCCCCCGAGCTCTCTGCCGGTGCAGGGGTCAGGAACAGACGTGTGCATGTGGTTCTGCCTTGGTCTGGGAGTGTGGACCCACTGCCTGGCCCCCAGGATCAGGGGCAAGGGCCCGGAGAGAGCACCACCCCGAAGCGCTTTTCTCCCGGGCTTGGGAGCATTGTGCGCGCTTGGTGGGAACAGTGGGCGGGAGTGCGTGCAAAACGGCCTTTGGAGGCAGCCGGGGAGGTCTTCCAGTGGGAGAGGGCCGGTTGTGCTCAGAGGCCCCACAGGCCAGGGGCAGGACCCAGCAGGTCCCCTGCCCCTGGTCAGCCTTGCCCAGACCTTCCTGGCCTCCAGGGGTACTGCCCCACCAAGGGGCAGGCTGCGGGGACTGGGTCCAGACATGCCCGGGCGCCTCCCCAGGCTCATCCCCGCTGGTGCCTTTCCCCTGGGCCTAGGCCTCGGTTGAGGCCTCCTTGGAGAGGAGATTGCTGGCAGGTGCTGTCTCCACACTGCAAGGTGCTGGAGCTCAGAGGGCCTCGTCAGAGGGAAGGGACCAGCAAAGGGCTGGATGCCCAAGACGTCTTTGGCCCAGCAGCCTCAGGGCAGCAGGGAGAGCAAGAGGCCCAACTTGCCCCTAGGTCGGCTCTGCCCCTTCCCACACAGGCGGCCAGCCCAGCACCTGCCTGAGAGACTCTGGCTCCCCCGAGCTCTCTGCCGGTGTAGGGGGCAGGAACAGACGTGTTCATGTCGTTCTGTCTTGGCCTGGGAGTGTGTTCCCCCTGCCTGGCCCGCAGGCTTAGGGGCAATGGCCCGGAGAGAGCACCACCCCGAAGCGCTTTTCTCCCGGGCTTGGGAGCATTGTGCGTGCCTGGCGGGAACAGCGGGCGGGAGTGCTTGCAAACCGGCCTTTGGGGGCAGACGGGGAGGTCTTCCAGCGGGAGAGTGCCGGTTGTGCTCAGACGTCCCACAGGCCAGGGGCAGGACCCAGCGCTGTCCCTGCCCCTGGCAGCCTTGCACAGACCTTCCTGGCCTCCGGGGGTACTGCCCCACCAAGGGGCAGGCTGCGGGGACTGGGTCCAGACATGCCCGGGCGCCTCCCCAGGCTCATCCCCGCTGGTGCCTTTCCCCTGGGCCTAGGCCTCGGTTGAGGCCTCATTGGAGTGGAGGTTGCTGGCAGGGGCTGTCTCCACACTGCAAGGTGCTGGAGCTCAGAGGGCCTCGTCAGAGGGAAGGGACCAGCAAGGGGCTGGATGCCCAAGACCTCTTTGGCCCAGCAGCCTCAGGGCAGCAGGGAGAGGAAGAGGCCCAACTTGCCCCTAGGTCGGCTCTGCCCCTTCCCACACAGGCGGCCAGCCCAGCACCTGCCTGACAGACTCTGGCTCCCCCGAGCTCTCTGCCGGTGCAGGGGTCAGGAACAGACGTGTGCATGTGGTTCTGCCTTGGTCTGGGAGTGTGGACCCACTGCCTGGCCCCCAGGATCAGGGGCAAGGGCCCGGAGAGAGCACCACCCCGAAGCGCTTTTCTCCCGGGCTTGGGAGCATTGTGCGAGCCTGGCGTGAAGAGCTGGCGGGAGTGTTTGCAAACAGGACTTTGGAGGCAGCTGGGGAGGTCTTCCAGTGGGAGAGGGCCGGTTGTGCTCAGAGGCCTCACAGGCCAGGGGCAGGACCCAGCAGGGCCCCTGCCCCTGGCCAGCCTTGCCCAGACCTTCCTGGCCTCCGGGGGTACTGCCCCACCAAGGGGCAGGCTGCGGGGACTGGGTCCAGACATGCCCGGGCGCCTCCCCAGGATCATCCCCGCTGGTGCCTTTCCCCTGGGCGTAGGCCTCGGTTGAGGCCTCTTTGGAGAGGAGGTTGCTGGCAGGGGCTGTCTCCACACTGCAAGGTGCTGGAGCTCAGAGGGCCTCGTCAGAGGGAAGGGACCAGCAAGGGGCTGGATGCCCAAGACCTCTTTGGCCCAGCAGCCTCAGGGCAGCAGGGAGAACAAGAGGCCCAACTTGCCCCTAGGTCGGCTCTGTTCCTTCCCACACAGGCAGCCAACCCAGCAGCTGCCTGACAGACTCTGGCTCCCCAGAGCTCTCTGCCAGTGCAGGGGTCAGGAACAGACGTGTGCATGTGGTTCTGCCTTGGTCTGGGAGTGTGGACCCACTGCCTGGACCCCAAGCTCAGGGGCAAGGGCCCGGAGAGAGCAACACCCCGAAGCGCTTTTCTCCTGGCCTTGGGAGCGTTGTGCGTGCCTGGCGGGAACAGCGGGCGGGAGTGTTGGCAAACCGGCCTTTGGAGGCAGCCGCGGAGGTCTTCCAGTGGGAGAGGGCCGGTTGTGCTCAGAGGCCCCACAGGCCAGGGGCAGGACCCAGCAGGGCCCCTGCCCCTGGCCAGCCTTACCCAGACCTTCCTGGCCTCCGGGGGTACTGCCCCACCAAGGGGCAGGCTGCGGGGACTGGGTCCAGACATGCTCGGGCGCCTCCCCTGGCTCATCCCCGCTGGTGCCTTTCCCCTGGGCCTAGGCCTCGGTTGAGGCCTCCTTGGAGAGGAGGTTGCTGGCAGGGGCTGTCTCCGCACTGCAAGGTGCTGGAGCTCAGAGGGCCTCGTCAGAGGGAAGGGACCAGTAAGGGGCTGGATGCCCAAGACGTCTTTGGCCCAGCAGCCTCAGGGCAGCAGGGAGAGCAAGAGGCCCAACTTGCCCCTAGGGCGGCTCTGACCCTTCCCACACAGGCGGCCAACCCAGCAGCTGCCTGACAGACTCTGGCTCCCCCAAGCTCTCTGCCGGTGCAGGGGACAGGAACAGACGTGGGCATGTGGTTCTGCCTTGGCCTGGGAGTGTGTTCCCCATGCCTTGCCCCCAGGTTCAGGGGCAAGGGCCCGGAGAGAGCACCACCCCGAAACGCTTTCCTCCCGGGCTTGGGAGCATTGTGCAAGTCTGGCGTGAACAGCGGGTGGTAGTGTTGGCAAACAGGACTTTGGAGGCAGCCGGGGAGGTCTTCCAGTGGGAGAGGGCCGGTTGTGCTCAGAGGCCCCACAGGCCAGGGGCAGGACCCAGCAGGTCCCCTGCCCCTGGCCAGCCTTTCCCAGACCTTTCTGGCCTCCGGGGGTACTGCCCCACCAAGGGGCAGGCTGCGGGGACTGGGTCCAGACATGCCCGGGCGCCTCCCCAGGTTCATCCCCGCTGGTGCCTTTCCCCTGGTCCTAGGTCTCGGTTGAGGCCTCCTTGGAGAGGAGGTTGCTGGCAGGGGCTGTCTCCACACTGCAAGGTGCTGGAGCTCAGAGGGCCTCGTCAGAGGGAAGGGACAAGCAAAGGGATGGATGCCCAAGACCTCTTTGGCCCAGCAGCCTCAGGGCAGCAGGGAGAGCAAGAGGCCCAACTTGCCCCTAGGGCGGCTCTGCCCCTTCCCACAAAGGCGGCCAGCCCAGCAGCTGCCTGACAGACTCTGGCTCCCCCGAGCTCTCTGCCGGTGCAGGGGTCAGGAACAGACGTGTGCATGTGGTTCTGCCTTGCCCTGGGAGTGTGGACCCCCTGCCTGGCCCCCAGGCTCAGGGGCAAGGGCCCGGAGAGAGCACCACCCCGAAGCGCTTTTCTCCCGGGCTTGGGAGCATTGTGCGCGCTTGGTGGGAACAGTGGGCGGGAGTGCGTGCAAAACGGCCTTTGGAGGCAGCCGGGGAGGTCTTCCAGTGGGAGAGGGCCGGTTGTGCTCAGAGGCCCCACAGGCCAGGGGCAGGACCCAGCAGGTCCCCTGCCCCTGGTCAGCCTTGCCCAGACCTTCCTGGCCTCCAGGGGTACTGCCCCACCAAGGGGCAGGCTGCGGGGACTGGGTCCAGACATGCCCGGGCGCCTCCCCAGGCTCATCCCCGCTGGTGCCTTTCCCCTGGGCCTAGGCCTCGGTTGAGGCCTCCTTGGAGAGGAGATTGCTGGCAGGTGCTGTCTCCACACTGCAAGGTGCTGGAGCTCAGAGGGCCTCGTCAGAGGGAAGGGACCAGCAAAGGGCTGGATGCCCAAGACTTCTTTGGCCCAGCAGCCTCAGGGCAGCAGGGAGAGCAAGAGGCCCAACTTGCCCCTAGGTCGGCTCTGCCCCTTCCCACACAGGCGGCCAGCCCAGCACCTGCCTGAGAGACTCTGGCTCCCCCGAGCTCTCTGCCGGTGTAGGGGGCAGGAACAGACGTGTTCATGTCGTTCTGTCTTGGCCTGGGAGTGTGTTCCCCCTGCCTGGCCCGCAGGCTTAGGGGCAATGGCCCGGAGAGAGGACCAGCCCGAAGCGCTTTTCTCCCGGGCTTGGGAGCATTGTGCGTGCCTGGCGGGAACAGCGGGCGGGAGTGCTTGCAAACCGGCCTTTGGAGGCAGACGGGGAGGTCTTCCAGCGGGAGAGTGCCGGTTGTGCTCAGACGTCCCACAGGCCAGGGGCAGGACCCAGCGCTGTCCCTGCCCCTGGCAGCCTTGCACAGACCTTCCTGGCCTCCGGGGGTACTGCCCCACCAAGGGGCAGGCTGCGGGGACTGGGTCCAGACATGCCCGGGCGCCTCCCCAGGCTCATCCCCGCTGGTGCCTTTCCCCTGGGCCTAGGCCTTGGTTGAGGCCTCATTGGAGAGGAGGTTGCTGGCAGGGGGTGTCTCCACACTGCAAGGTACTGGAGCTCAGAGGGCCTCGTCAGAGGGAAGGGACCAGCAAGGGGCTGGATGCCCAAGACCTCTTTGGCCCAGCAGCCTCAGGGCAGCAGGGAGAGGAAGAGGCCCAACTTGCCCCTAGGTCGGCTCTGCCCCTTCCCACACAGGCGGCCAGCCCAGCACCTGCCTGAGAGACTCTGGCTCCCCCGAGCTCTCTGCCGGTGCAGGGGTCAGGAAGAGACGTGTGCATGTGGTTCTGCCTTGGTCTGGGAGTGTGGACCCACTGCCTGGCCCCCAGGCTCAGGGGCAAGGGCCCGGAGAGAGCACCACCCCGAAGCGCTTTTCTCCCGGGCTTGGGAGCATTGTGCGAGCCTGGCGTGAACAGCGGGCGGGAGTGTTTGCAAACAGGACTTTGGAGGCAGCTGGGGAGGTCTTCCAGTGGGAGAGGGCCGGTTGTGCTCAGAGGCCTCACAGGCCAGGGGCAGGACCCAGCAGGGCCCCTGCCCCTGGCCAGCCTTGCCCAGACCTTCCTGGCCTCCGGGGGTACTGCCCCACCAAGGGGCAGGCTGCGGGGACTGGGTCCAGACATTTCCGTGCGCCTCCCCAGGATCATCCCCGCTGGTGCTTTTCCCCTGGGCGTAGGCCTCGGTTGAGGCCTCTTTGGAGAGGAGGTTGCTGGCAGGGGCTGTCTCCACACTGCAAGGTGCTGGAGCTCAGAGGGCCTCGTCAGAGGGAAGGGACCAGCAAAGGGCTGGATGCCCAAGACATCTTTGACCCAGCAGCCTCAGGGCAGCAGGGAGAGCAAGAGGCCCAACTTGCCCCTAGGTCGGCTCTGCCCCGTCCCACACAGGCAGCCAGCCCAGCAGCAGCCTGGCAGTCTCTGGCTCCCCCGAGCTCTCTGCCGGTGTAGGGGGCAGGAACAGACGTGTGCATGTCGTTCTGCCTTGGCCTGGGAGTGTGTTCCAACTGCCTGGCCCCCAGGCTCAGGGGCAAGGGCCCGCAGAGAGCACCACCCCGAAGCGCTTTTCTCCCGGGCTTGGGAGCATTGTGCCTGCCTGGCGGGAACAGCGGGCGGGAGTGCTTGCAAACCGGCCTTTGGAGGCAGACGGTGAGGTCTTCCAGCGGGAGAGTGCCGGTTGTGCTCAGTCGCCCCACAGGCCAGGGGCACGACCCAGCAGGGCCCCTGCCCCTCGCAGCCTTGCCCAGACCTTCCTGGCCTCCGGGGGTACTGCCCCACCAAGGGGCAGGCTGCGGGGACTGGGTCCAGACATACCCGTGCGCCTCCACTGGCTCATCCCCGCTGGTGCCTTTCCCCTGGGCCTAGGCCTCAGTTGAGGCCTCCTTGGAGAGGAGGTTGCTGGCAGGGGCTGTCTCCACACTGCAAGGTGCTGGAGCTCAGAGGGCCTCGTCAGAGGGAAGGGACCAGTAAGGGGCTGGATGCCCAAGACGTCTTTGGCCCAGCAGCCTCAGGGCAGCAGGGAGAGGAAGAGGCCCAACTTGCCCCTAGGTCGGCTCTGCCCCTTCCCACACAGGCAGCCAACCCAGCAGCTGCCTGACAGACTCTGGCTCCCCCGAGCTCTCTGCCGGTGCAGGGGTCAGGAACAGACGTGTGCATGTGGTTCTGCCTTGCCCTGGGAGTGTGGACCCACTGCAGGGACCCCAGGCTCAGGGGCAAGGGCCCGGAGAGGGCAACACCCCGAAGCGCTTTTCTCCCGGGCTTGGGAGCATTGTGCGTGCCTGGCGGGAACAGCGGCCGGGAGTGCTTACAAACCGGCCTTTGGAGGCAGCCGGGGAGGTCTTCCAGTGGGAGAGGGCCGGTTGTGCTCAGAGGCCCCACAGGCCAGGGGCAGGACCCAGCAGGGCCCCTGCCCCTGGCCAGCCTTGCCCAGACCTTCCTGGCCTCCGGGGGTACTGCCCCACCAAGGGGCAGGCTGCGGGGACTGGGTCCAGACATGCCCGTGCGCCTCCACTGGCTCATCCCCGCTGGTGCCTTTCCCCTGGGCCTAGGCCTCGGTTGAGGCCTCCTTGGAGAGGAGGTTGCTGGCAGGGGCTGTCTCCACACTGCAAGGTGCTGGAGCTCAGAGGGCCTCGTCAGAGGGAAGGGACCAGCAAGGGGCTGGATGCCCAAGACCTCTTTGGCCCAGCAGCCTCAGGGCAGCAGGGAGAGCAAGAGGCCCAACTTGCCCCTAGGTCGGCTCTGCCCCTTCCCACACAGGCGGCCAGCCCAGCAGCTGCCTGACAGACTCTGGCTCCCCCGAGCTCTCTGCCAGTGCAGGGGTCAGGAACAGACGTGTGCATGTGGTTCTGCCTTGGTCTGGGAGTGTGGTCCCCCTGCCTTGCCCACAGGCTCAGGGGCAAGGGCCCGGAGAGAGCACCACCCTGAAGCGCTTTTCTCCTGGGCTTGGGAGCATTGTGCGTGCCTGGCAGGAACAGCGGGCAGGAGTGTTGGCAAACTGGCCTGTGGAGGCAGCCGGGGAGGTCTTCCAGCGGGAGAGGGCCGGTTGTGCTCAGAGGCCCCACAGGCCAGGGGCAGGACCCAGCAGGGCCCCTGCCCCTGGCCAGCCTTGCCCAGACCTTCCTGGCCTCCGGGGGTACTGCCCCACCAAGGGGCAGGCTGCGGGGACTGGGTCCAGACATGCCCGGGCGCCTCCCCTGGCTCAACCCCGCTGGTGCCTTTCCCCTGAGCCTAGGCCTCGGTTGAGGCCTCCTTGGAGAGGAGATTGCTGGCAGGTGCTGTCTCCACACTGCAAGGTGCTGGAGCTCAGAGGGCCTCGTCAGAGGGAAGGGACCAGTAAGGGGTTGGATGCCCAAGACGTCTTTGGCCCAGCAGCCTCAGGGCAGCAGGGAGATCAGGAGGCCCAACTTGCCCCTAGGTCGGCTCTGCCCCTTCCCACACAGGCGGCCAGCCCAGCACCTGCCTGAGAGACTCTTGCTCCCCCGAGCTCTCTGCCGGTACAGGGGACAGGAACAGACGTGTGCATGTGGTTCTGCCTTGGTCTGGGAGTGTGTTCCCCCTGCCTTGCCCACAGGCTCAGGGGCAAGGGCCCGGAGAGAGCACCACCCCGAAGCGCTTTTCTCCCGGGCTTGGGAGCATTGTGCGTGCCTGGCGGGAACAGCGGGCAGGAGTGTTGGAAAACTGGCCTTGGGAGGCAGCTGGGGAGGTTTTCCAGTGGGAGAGGGCCGGTTGTGCTCAGAGGCCCTACAGGCCAGGGGCAGGACCCAGCAGGGCCCCTGCCCCTGGCCAGCCTTGAAAAGACCTTCCTGCCTTCGGGGTTACAGCCCCACCAAGGGGCAGGCTGCGGGGACTGGGTCCAGACATGCCCGGGCGCCTCCCCAGGCTCATCCCCGCTGGTGCCTTTCCCCTGGGCCTAGGCCTCGGTTGAGGCCTCCTTGTAGAGGAGGTTGCTGGCAGGGGCTGTCTCCACACTGCAAGGTGCTGGAGCTCAGAGGGCCTCGTTAGAGGGAAGGGACCAGCAAGGGGCTGGATGCCCAAGACCTCTTTGGCCCAGCAGCCTCAGGGCAGCAGGGAGAGCAAGAGGCCCAACTTGCCCCTAGGTCGGCGCTGCCCCTTCCCACACAGGCGGCCAGCCCAGCAGCTGCCTGACAGACTCTGGCTCCCCCGAGCTCTCTGCCGGTTCAGGGGGCAGATCAGACGTGTGCATGTGGTTCTGCCTTGGCCTGGGAGTGTGGACACCCTGCCTTGCCCCCAGGCTCAGGGGCAAGGGCCCGGAGAGAGCAGCACCCTGAAGCGCTTTTCTCCGGGTCTTGGGAGCATTGTGCACGCCTGCTGGGAACAGCGGGCGGGAGCGCTTGCAAACCGGCCTTTGGAGGCAGCCGGGGAGGTCTTCCAGTGGGAGAGGGCCGGTTGTGCTCAGAGGCCCCACAGGCCAGGGGCAGGACCCAGCAGGGCCCCTGCCCCTGGCCAGCCTTGCCCAGACCTTCCTGGCCTCCGGGGGTACTGCCCCACCAAGGGGCAGGCTGCGGGGACTGGGTCCAGACATGGCCGGGCGCCTCCCCAGGCTCATCCCCGCTGGTGCCTTTCCCCTGGGCCTAGGCCTCGGTTGAGGCCTCCTTGGAGAGGAGGTTGCTGGCAGGGGCTGTCTCCACACTGCAAGGTGCTGGAGCTCAGAGGGCCTCGTCAGAGGGAAGGGACAAGCAAGGGGCTGGATGCCCAAGACCTCTTTGGCCCAGCAGCCTCAGGGCAGCAGGGAGAGCAAGAGGCCCAACTTGCCCCTATTCGGCTCTGCCCCTTCCCACACAGGCGGCCAGCCCAGCAGCTGCCTGACAGACTCTGGCTCCCCCGAGCTCTCTGCCGGTGCAGGGGGCAGGAACAGACGTGTGCATGTGGTTCTGCCTTGGCCTGGGAGTGTGGACCCCCTGCCTGGCCCCCAGGCTCAGGGGCATGGGCCCGGAGAGAGCACCACCCCGAAGCGCTTTTCTCCCGGGCTTGGGAGCATTGTGCGAGCCTGGCGTGAACAGCGGGCGGGAGTGCTTGCAAACAGGACTTTGGAGGCAGCCGGGGAGGTCTTCCAGTGGGAGAGGGCCTGTTGTGCTCAGAGGCCCCACAGGCCAGGGGCAGGACCCAGCAGGGCCCCTGCCCCTGGCCAGCCTTGCCCAGACCTTCCTGGCCTCCGGGGGTACTGCCCCACCAAGGGGCAGGCTGCGGGGACTGGGTCCAGACATGTCCGTGCGCCTACCCAGGATCATCCCCGCTGGTGCCTTTCCCCTGGGCGTAGGCCTCGGTTGAGGCCTCTTTGGAGAGGAGCTTGCTGGCAGGGGCTGTCTCCACACTGCAAGGTGCTGGAGCTCAGAGGGCCTCGTCAGAGGGAAGGGACCAGCAAAGGGCTGGATGCCCAAGACCTCTTTGACCCAGCAGCCTCAGGGCAGCAGGGAGAGCAAGAGGCCCAACTTGCCCCTAGGTCGGCTCTGCCCCGTCCCACACAGGCAGCCAGCCCAGCAGCAGCCTGGCAGTCTCTGGCTCCCCCGAGTTCTCTGCCGGTGTAGGGGGCAGGAACAGACGTGTGCATGTCGTTCTGCCTTGGCCTGGGAGTGTGGACCCCCTGCCTGGCCCCCAGGCTCAGGGGCAAGGGCCCGGAGAGAGCACCACCCCGAAGCACTTTTCTCCCGGGCTTGGGAGCATTGTGCGCGCTTGGTGGGAACAGTGGGCGGGAGTGCTTACAAACCGGCCTTTGGAGGCAGCCGGGGAGGTCTTCCAGTGGGAGAGGGCCGGTTGTGCTCAGAGGCCCCACAGGCCAGGGGCAGGACCCAGCAGGGCCCCTGCCCCTGGCCAGCCTTGCCCAGACCTTCCTGCCTCCGGGGTTACAGCCCCACCAATGGGCAGGCTGCGGGGACTGGGTCCAGACATGCCCGGGCGCCTCCCCAGGCTCATCCACGCTGGTGCCTTTCCCCTGGGCCTAGGCCTCGGTTGAGGCCTCCTTGGAGAGGAGGTTGCTGGCAGGGGCTGTCTCCACACTGCAAGGTGCTGGAGCTCAGAGGGCCTCGTCAGAGGGAAGGGACCAGCAAGGGGCTGGATGCCCAAGACCTCTTTGGCCCAGCAGCCTCAGGGCAGCAGGGAGAGCAAGAGGCCCAACTTGCCCCTAGGTCGGCTCTGCCCCTTCCCACACAGGGGACCAGCGCAGCAGCTGCCTGACAGACTCTGGCTCCCCCGAGCTCTCTGCCGGTGCAGGGGGCAGATCAGACGTGTGCATGTGGTTCTGCCTTGGCCTGGGAGTGTGGACACCCTGCCTTGACCCCAGGCTCAGGGGCAAGGGCCCGGAGAGAGCACCACCCTGAAGCGCTTTTCTCCCGGGCTTGGGAGCATTGTGCACGCCTGCTGGGAACACTGGGCGGCAGCGCTTGCAAACCGGCCTTTGGAGGCAGCCGGGGAGGTCTTCCAGTGGGAGAGGGCCGGTTGTGCTCAGAGGCCCCACAGGCCAGGGGCAGGACCCAGCAGGGCCCCTGCCCCTGGCCAGCCTTGCCCAGACCTTCCTGGCCTCCGGGGGTACTGCCCCACCAAGGGGCAGGCTGCGGGGACTGGGTCCAGACATGCCCGGGCGCCTCCCCAGGCTCATCCCCGCTGGTGCCTTTCCCCTGGGCCTAGGCCTCGGTTTAGGCCTCCTTGGAGAGGAGGTTGCTGGCAGGGGCTGTCTCCACACTGCAAGGTGCTGGAGCTCAGAGGGCCTCGTCAGAGGGAAGGGACCAGTAAGGGGCTGGATGCCCAAGATGTCTTTGGCCCAGCAGCCTCAGGGCAGCAGGGAGAGCAAGAGGCCCAACTTGCCCCTAGGGCGGCTCTGCCCTTCCCACACAGGCGGCCAACCCAGCAGCTGCCTGACAGACTCTAGCTCCCCCAAGCTCTCTGCCGGTGCACGGGACAGGAACAGACGTGTGCATGTGGTTCTGCCTTGGCCTGGGAGTGTGTTCCCCCTGCCTTGCCCCCAGGCTCAGGGGCAAGGGCCCGGAGTGAGCACCACCCCGAAGCGCTTTTCTCCCGGGCTTGGGAGCATTGTGCGAGCCTGGCATGAACAGCAGGCGGGAGTGTTTGCAAACAGGACTTTGGAGGCAGCCGGGGAGGTCTTCCAGTGGGAGAGGGCCGGTTGTGCTCAGAGGCCTCACAGGCCAGGGGCAGGACCCAGCAGGGCCCCTGCCCCTGGCCAGCCTTGCCCAGACGTTCCTGGCCTCCGGGGGTTCTGCCCCACCAAGGGGCAGGCTGCGGGGACTGGGTCCAGACATGTCCGTGCGCCTCCCCAGGATCATCCCCGCTGGTGCCTTTCCCCTGGGCGTAGGCCTCGGTTGAGGCCTCTTTGGAGAGGAGGTTGCTGGCAGGGGCTGTCTCCACACTGCTAGGTGCTGGAGCTCAGAGGGCCTCGTCAGGGGGAAGGGACCAGCAAAGGGCTGGATGCCCAAGACATCTTTGACCCAGCAGCCTCAGGGCAGCAGGGAGAGCAAGAGGCCCAACTTGCCCCTAGGTCGGCTCTGCCCCGTCCCACACAGGCAGCCAGCCCAGCAGCAGCCTGGCAGTCTCTGGCTCCCCCGAGCTCTCTGCCGGTGTAGGGGGCAGGAACAGACGTGTGCATGTCCTTCTGCCTTGGCCTGGGAGTGTGTTCCCCAGCCTGGCCCCCAGGCTCAGGGGCAAGGGCCCGGAGAGAGCACCACCCCGAAGCGCTTTTCTCCCGGGCTTGGGAGCATTGTGCGTGCCTGGCGGGAACAGCGGGCGGGAGTGCTTGCAAACCGGCCTTTGGAGGCAGACGGGGAGGTCTTCCAGCGGGAGAGTGCCGGTTGTGCTCAGACGCCCCACAGGCCAGGGGCAGGACCCAGCAGGGCCCCTGCCCCTGGCAGCCTTGCCCAGACCTTCCTGGCCTCCGGCGGTACTACCCCACCAAGGGGCAGGATGCGGGGACTGGGTACAGACATGCCCCGGCGCCTCCCCAGGCTCATCCCCGCTGGTGCCTTTCCCCTGGGCCTAGGCCTCGGTTGAGGCCTCCTTGGAGAGGAGGTTGCTGGCAGGGGCTGTCTCCACACTGCAAGGTGCTGGAACTCAGAGGGCCTCGTCAGCGGGAAGGGACCAGCAAGGGGCTGGATGCCCAAGACCTCTTTGGCCCAGCAGCCTCAGGGCAGCAGGGAGAGGAAGAGGCCCAACTTGCCCCTAGGTCGGCTCTGCCTCTTCCCACACAGGCAGCCAACCCAGCAGCTGCCTGACAGACTCTGGCTCCCCCGAGCTCTCTGCCGGTGCAGGGGGCAGGAACAGACGTGTGCATGTGGTTCTGCCTTGGTCTGGGAGTGTGGACCCACTGCCTGGACCCCAGGCTCAGGGGCAAGGGCCCGGAGAGAGCACCACCCCGAAGCGCTTTTCTCCCGGGCTTGGGAGAATTTTGCGTGCCTGGCGGGAACAGCGGGCGGGAGTGTTGGCAAACCGGCCTTTGGAGGAAGCCGGGGAGGTCTTCCAGTGGGAGAGGGCCGGTTGTGCTCAGAGGCCCCACAGGCCAGGGGCAGGACCCAGCAGGGCCCCTGCCCCTGGCCAGCCTTGCCCAGACCTTCCTGGCCTCCGGGGGTACTGCCCCACCAAGGGGCAGGCTGCGGGGACTGGGTCCAGACATGCCCGTGCGCCTCCAATGGCTCATCCACACTGGTGCCTTTCCCCTGGGCCTAGGCCTCGGTTGAGGCCTCCTTGGAGAGGAGGTTGCTGGCAGGGGCTGTCTCCACACTGCAAGGTGCTGGAGCTCAGAGGGCCTCGTCAGAGGGAAGGGACCAGCAAGGGGCTGGATGCCCAAGACCTCTTTGGCCCAGCAGCCTCAGGGCAGCAAGGAGAGCAAGAGGCCCTACTTGCCCCTAGGTCGGCTCTGCCCCTTCCCACACAGGCGGCCAGCCCAGCAGCTGCCTGACAGACTCTGGCTCCCCCGAGCTCTCTGCCGGTGCAGGGGTCAGGAACAGACGTGTGCATGTGGTTCTGCCTTGGCCTGGGAGTGTGGACACCCTGCCTTGCCCCCAGGCTCAGGGGCAAGGGCCCGGAGAGAGCAGCACCCTGAAGCGCTTTTCTCCCGGGCTTGGGAGCATTGTGCACGCCTGCTGGGAACAGCGGGCGGGAGCGCTTGCAAACCGCCCTTTGGAGGCAGCCGGGGAGTTCTTCCAGTGGGAGAGGTCCGGTTGTGCTCAGAGTCCCCACAGGCCAGGGGCAGGACCCAGCAGGGCCCCTGCCCCTGGCCAGCCTTGCCCAGACCTTCCTGGCCTCCGGGGGTACTGCCCCACCAAGGGGCAGGCTGCGGGGACTGGGTCCAGACATGCCCGGGCGCCTCCCCTGGCTCAACCCCGCTGGTGCCTTTCCCCTGGGCCTAGGCCTCGGTTGAGGCCTCCTTGGAGAGGAGGTTGCTGGCAGGGGCTGTCTCCACACTGCAAGGTGCTGGAGCTCAGAGGGCCTCGTTAGAGGGAAGGGACCAGCAAGGGGCTGGATGCCCAAGACGTCTTTGGCCCAGCAGCCTCAGGGCAGCAGGGAGATCAGGAGGCCCAACTTGCCCCTAGGTCGGCTCTGCCCCTTCCCAAACAGGCGTCCAGCCCAGCACCTGCCTGAGAGACTCTGGCTCCCCCGAGCTCTCTGCCGGTGCAGGGGACAGGAACAGACGTGTGCATGTGGTTCTGCCTTGGTCTGGGAGTGTGTTCCCCCTGCCTTGCCCACAGGCTCAGGGGCAAGGGCCCGGAGAGAGCACCACCCCGAAGCGCTTTTCTCCCGGGCTTGGGAGCATTGTGCGTGCCTGGCGGGAACAGCGGGCAGGAGTGTTGGAAAACTGGGCTTTGGAGGCAGCTGGGGAGGTCTTCCAGTGGGAGAGGGCCGGTTGTGCTCAGATGCCCCACAGGCCAGGGGCAGGACCCAGCAGGGCCCCTGCCCTTGGCCAGACTTGCCCAGACCTTCCTGGCCTCCGGGGGTACTGCCCCACCAAGGGGCAGGCTGCGGGGACTGGGTCCAGACATGCCCGGGCGCCTCCCCAGGCTCATCCCCGCTGGTGCCTTTCCCCTGGGCCTAGGCCTCGGTTGAGGCCTCCTTGGAGAGGAGGTTGCTGGCAGGGGCTGTCTCCACACTGCAAGGTGCTGGAGCTCAGAGGGCCTCGTCAGAGGGAAGGGACAAGCAAGGGGCTGGATGCCCAAGACCTCTTTGGCCCAGCAGCCTCAGGGCAGTAGGGAGAGCAAGAGGCTCAACTTGCCCCTAGGGCGGCTCTGCCCCTTCCCACACAGGCGGCCAGCCCAGCAGCTGCCTGACAGACTCTGGCTCCCCCGAGCTCTCTGCCGGTGCAGGGGGCAGATCAGACGTGTGCATGTGGTTCTGCCTTGGCCTGGGAGTGTGGACCCCCTGCCTGGCCCCCAGGCTCAGGGGCAAGGGCCCGGAGAGAGCACCACCCCGAAGCGCTTTTCTCCCGGGCTTGGGAGCATTGTGCGAGCCTGGCGTGAACAGCGGGCGGGAGTGCTTGCAAACAGGACTTTGGAGGCAGCCGGGGAGGTCTTCCAGTGGGAGAGGGCCTGTTGTGCTCAGAGGCCCCACAGGCCAGGGGCAGGACCCAGCAGGGCCCCTGCCCCTGGCCAGCCTTGCCCAGACCTTCCTGGCCTCCGGGGGTACTGCCCCACCAAGGGGCAGGCTGCGGGGACTGGGTCCAGACATGTCCGTGCGCCTCCCCAGGATCATCCCCGCTGGTGCCTTTCCCCTGGGCGTAGGCCTCGGTTGAGGCATCTTTGGAGAGGAGGTTGCTGGCAGGGGCTGTCTCCACACTGCAAGGTGCTGGAGCTCAGAGGGCCTCGTCAGAGGGAAGGGACCAGCAAAGGGCTGGATGCCCAAGACCTCTTTGACCCAGCAGCCTCAGGGCAGCAAGGAGAGCAAGAGGCCCAACTTGCCCCTAGGTCAGCTCTGCCCCGTCCCATACAGGCAGCCAGCCCAGCAGCAGCCTGGCAGTCTCTGGCTTCCCCGAGTTCTCTGCCGGTGTAGGGTGCAGGAACAGACGTGTGCATGTCGTTCTGCCTTGGCCTGGGAGTGTGGACCCCCTGCCTGGCCCCCAGGCTCAGGGGCAAGGGCCCGGAGAGAGCACCACCGCGAAGCACTTTTCTCCCGGGCTTGGGAGCATTGTGCGCGCTTGGTGGGAACAGTGGGCGGGACTGCTTGCAAACCGGCCTTTGGAGGCAGCCGGGGAGGTCTTCCAGTGGGAGAGGGCCGGTTGTGCTCAGAGGCCCCACAGGCCAGGGGCAGGACCCAGCAGGGCCCCTGCCCCTGGCCAGCCTTGCCCAGACCTTCCTGCCTCCGGGGTTACAGCCCCACCAAGGGGCAGGCTGCGGGGACTGGGTCCAGACATGCCCGGGCGCCTCCCCAGGCTCATCCACGCTGGTGCCTTTCCCCTGGGCCTAGGCCTCGGTTGAGGCCTCCTTGGAGAGGAGGTTGCTGGCAGGGGCTGTCTCCACACTGCAAGGTGCTGGAGCTCAGAGGGCCTCGTCAGAGGGAAGGGACCAGCAAGGGGCTGGATGCCCAAGACCTCTTTGGCCCAGCAGCCTCAGGGCAGCAGGGAGAGCAAGAGGCCCAACTTGCCCCTAGGTCGGCTCTGCCCCTTCCCACACAGGGGACCAGCGCAGCAGCTGCCTGACAGACTCTGGCTCCCCCGAGCTCTCTGCCGGTGCAGGGGGCAGATCAGACGTGTGCATGTGGTTCTGCCTTGGCCTGGGAGTGTGGACACCCTGCCTTGACCCCAGGCTCAGGGGCAAGGGCCCGGAGAGAGCACCACCCTGAAGCGCTTTTCTCCCGGGCTTGGGAGCATTGTGCACGCCTGCTGGGAACACTGGGCGGCAGCGCTTGCAAACCGGCCTTTGGAGGCAGACGGGGAGGTCTTCCAGCGGGAGAGTGCCGGTTGTGCTCAGACGCCCCACAGGCCAGGGGCAGGACCCAGCAGGGCCCCTGCCCCTGGCAGCCTTGCCCAGACCTTCCTGGCCTCCGGCGGTACTACCCCACCAAGGGGCAGGATGCGGGGACTGGGTACAGACATGCCCCGGCGCCTCCCCAGGCTCATCCCCGCTGGTGCCTTTCCCCTGGGCCTAGGCCTCGGTTGAGGCCTCCTTGGAGAGGAGGTTGCTGGCAGGGGCTGTCTCCACACTGCAAGGTGCTGGAACTCAGAGGGCCTCGTCAGCGGGAAGGGACCAGCAAGGGGCTGGATGCCCAAGACCTCTTTGGCCCAGCAGCCTCAGGGCAGCAGGGAGAGGAAGAGGCCCAACTTGCCCCTAGGTCGGCTCTGACTCTTCCCACACAGGCAGCCAACCCAGCAGCTGCCTGACAGACTCTGGCTCCCCCGAGCTCTCTGCCGGTGCAGGGGGCAGGAACAGACGTGTGCATGTGGTTCTGCCTTGGTCTGGGAGTGTGGACCCACTGCCTGGACCCCAGGCTCAGGGGCAAGGGCCCGGAGAGAGCACCACCCCGAAGCGCTTTTCTCCCGGGCTTGGGAGAATTTTGCGTGCCTGGCGGGAACAGCGGGCGGGAGTGTTGGCAAACCGGCCTTTGGAGGCAGCCGGGGAGGTCTTCCAGTGGGAGAGGGCCGGTTGTGCTCAGAGGCCCCACAGGCCAGGGGCAGGACCCAGCAGGGCCCCTGCCCCTGGCCAGCCTTGCCCAGACCTTCCTGGCCTCCGGGGGTACTGCCCCACCAAGGGGCAGGCTGCGGGGACTGGGTCCAGACATGCCCGTGCGCCTCCAATGGCTCATCCACACTGGTGCCTTTCCCCTGGGCCTAGGCCTCGGTTGAGGCCTCCTTGGAGAGGAGGTTGCTGGCAGGGGCTGTCTCCACACTGCAAGGTGCTGGAGCTCAGAGGGCCTCGTCAGAGGGAAGGGACCAGCAAGGGGCTGGATGCCCAAGACCTCTTTGGCCCAGCAGCCTCAGGGCAGCAAGGAGAGCAAGAGGCCCAACTTGCCCCTAGGTCGGCTCTGCCCCTTCCCACACAGGCGGCCAGCCCAGCAGCTGCCTGACAGACTCTGGCTCCCCCGAGCTCTCTGCCGGTGCAGGGGTCAGGAACAGACGTGTGCATGTGGTTCTGCCTTGGCCTGGGAGTGTGGACACCCTGCCTTGCCCCCAGGCTCAGGGGCAAGGGCCCGGAGAGAGCAGCACCCTGAAGCGCTTTTCTCCCGGGCTTGGGAGCATTGTGCACGCCTGCTGGGAACAGCGGGCGGGAGCGCTTGCAAACCGCCCTTTGGAGGCAGCCGGGGAGTTCTTCCAGTGGGAGAGGTCCGGTTGTGCTCAGAGTCCCCACAGGCCAGGGGCAGGACCCAGCAGGGCCCCTGCCCCTGGCCAGCCTTGCCCAGACCTTCCTGGCCTCCGGGGGTACTTCCCCACCAAGGGGCAGGCTGCGGGGACTGGGTCCAGACATGCCCGGGCGCCTCCCCAGGCTCAACCCCGCTGGTGCCTTTCCCCTGGGCCTAGGCCTCGGTTGAGGCCTCCTTGGAGAGGAGGTTGCTGGCAGGGGCTGTCTCCACACTGCAAGGTGCTGGAGCTCAGAGGGCCTCGTTAGAGGGAAGGGACCAGCAAGGGGCTGGATGCCCAAGACGTCTTTGGCCCAGCAGCCTCAGGGCAGCAGGGAGATCAGGAGGCCCAACTTGCCCCTAGGTCGGCTCTGCCCCTTCCCAAACAGGCGTCCAGCCCAGCACCTGCCTGAGAGACTCTGGCTCCCCCGAGCTCTCTGCCGGTGCAGGGGACAGGAACAGACGTGTGCATGTGGTTCTGCCTTGGTCTGGGAGTGTGTTCCCCCTGCCTTGCCCACAGGCTCAGGGGCAAGGGCCCGGAGAGAGCACCACCCCGAAGCGCTTTTCTCCCGGGCTTGGGAGCATTGTGCGTGCCTGGCGGGAACAGCGGGCAGGAGTGTTGGAAAACTGGCCTTTGGAGGCAGCTGGGGAGGTCTTCCAGTGGGAGAGGGCCGGTTGTGCTCAGATGCCCCACAGGCCAGGGGCAGGACCCAGCAGGGCCCCTGCCCTTGGCCAGACTTGCCCAGACCTTCCTGGCCTCCGGGGGTACTGCCCCACCAAGGGGCAGGCTGCGGGGACTGGGTCCAGACATGCCCGGGCGCCTCCCCAGGCTCATCCCCGCTGGTGCCTTTCCCCTGGGCCTAGGCCTCGGTTGAGGCCTCCTTGGAGAGGAGGTTGCTGGCAGGGGCTGTCTCCACACTGCAAGGTGCTGGAGCTCAGAGGGCCTCGTCAGAGGGAAGGGACAAGCAAGGGGCTGGATGCCCAAGACCTCTTTGGCCCAGCAGCCTCAGGGCATTAGGGAGAGCAAGAGGCCCAACTTGCCCCTAGGGCGGCTCTGCCCCTTCCCACACAGGCGGCCAGCCCAGCAGCTGCCTGACAGACTCTGGCTCCCCCGAGCTCTCTGCCGGTGCAGGGGGCAGATCAGACGTGTGCATGTGGTTCTGCCTTGGCCTGGGAGTGTGGACCCCCTGCCTGGCCCCCAGGCTCAGGGGCAAGGGCCCGGAGAGAGCACCACCCCGAAGCGCTTTTCTCCCGGGCTTGGGAGCATTGTGCGAGCCTGGCGTGAACAGCGGGCGGGAGTGCTTGCAAACAGGACTTTGGAGGCAGCCGGGGAGGTCTTCCAGTGGGAGAGGGCCTGTTGTGCTCAGAGGCCCCACAGGCCAGGGGCAGGACCCAGCAGGGCCCCTGCCCCTGGCCAGCCTTGCCCAGACCTTCCTGGCCTCCGGGGGTACTGCCCCACCAAGGGGCAGGCTGCGGGGACTGGGTCCAGACATGTCCGTGCGCCTCCCCAGGATCATCCCCGCTGGTGCCTTTCCCCTGGGCGTAGGCCTCGGTTGAGGCATCTTTGGAGAGGAGGTTGCTGGCAGGGGCTGTCTCCACACTGCAAGGTGCTGGAGCTCAGAGGGCCTCGTCAGAGGGAAGGGACCAGCAAAGGGCTGGATGCCCAAGACCTCTTTGACCCAGCAGCCTCAGGGCAGCAAGGAGAGCAAGAGGCCCAACTTGCCCCTAGGTCAGCTCTGCCCCGTCCCACACAGGCAGCCAGCCCAGCAGCAGCCTGGCAGTCTCTGGCTCCCCCGAGTTCTCTGCCGGTGTAGGGTGCAGGAACAGACGTGTGCATGTCGTTCTGCCTTGGCCTGGGAGTGTGGACCCCCTGCCTGGCCCCCAGGCTCAGGGGCAAGGGCCCGGAGAGAGCACCACCGCGAAGCACTTTTCTCCCGGGCTTGGGAGCATTGTGCGCGCTTGGTGGGAACAGTGGGCGGGACTGCTTGCAAACCGGCCTTTGGAGGCAGCCGGGGAGGTCTTCCAGTGGGAGAGGGCCGGTTGTGCTCAGAGGCCCCACAGGCCAGGGGCAGGACCCAGCAGGGCCCCTGCCCCTGGCCAGCCTTGCCCAGACCTTCCTGCCTCCGGGGTTACAGCCCCACCAAGGGGCAGGCTGCGGGGACTGGGTCCAGACATGCCCGGGCGCCTCCCCAGGCTCATCCACGCTGGTGCCTTTCCCCTGGGCCTAGGCCTCGGTTGAGGCCTCCTTGGAGAGGAGGTTGCTGGCAGGGGCTGTCTCCACACTGCAAGGTGCTGGAGCTCAGAGGGCCTCGTCAGAGGGAAGGGACCAGCAAGGGGCTGGATGCCCAAGACCTCTTTGGCCCAGCAGCCTCAGGGCAGCAGGGAGAGCAAGAGGCCCAACTTGCCCCTAGGTCGGCTCTGCCCCTTCCCACAAAGGCGGCCAGCCCAGCATCTGCCTGACAGACTCTGGATCCCCCGAGCTCTCTGCCGGTGCAGGGGACAGGAACAGACGTGTGCATGTGGTTCTGCCTTGGTCTGGGAGTGTGTTCCCCCTGCCTTGCCCACAGGCTCAGGGGCAAGGGCCCGGAGAGAGCACCACCCCGAAGCGCTTTTCTCCCGGGCTTGGGTGCATTGTGCGTGCCTGGCGGGAACAGCGGGCAGGAGTGTTGGCAAACTGGCCTTTGGAGGCAGCCGGGGAGGTCTTCCAGCGGGAGAGGGCCGGTTGTGCTCAGAGGCCCCACAGGCCAGGGGCAGGGCCCAGCAGGGCCCCTGGCCCTGGCCAGCCTTGCCCAGACCTTCCTGGCCTCCGGGGGTACTGCCCCACCAAGGGGCAGGCTGCGGGGACTGGGTCCAGACATGCCCGGGCGCCTCCCCTGGCTCATCCCCACTGGTGCCTTTCCCCTGGGCCTAGGCCTCGGTTTAGGCCACCTTGGAGAGGAGGTTGCTGGCAGGGGCTGTCTCCACACTGCAAGGTGCTGGAGCTCAGAGGCCCTCGTCAGCGGGAAGGGACCAGCAAGGGGCTGGATGCCCAAGACCTCTTTGGCCCAGCAGCTTCAGGGCAGCAGGGAGAGCAAGAGGCTCAACTTGCCCCTCGTTCGGCTCTGCCCCTTCCCACACAGGCGGCCAGCCCAGCAGCTGCCTGGCAGACTCTGGCTCCGCCGAGCTCTCTGCCGGTGCAGGGGGCAGGAACAGACGTGTGCATGTGGTTCTGCCTTGGCCTGGGAGTGTGTTCCCCCTGCATTGCCCCCAGGCTCAGGGGCAAGGGTCCAGTGAGAGCACCACCCCGAAGCGCTTTTCTCCCGGGCTTGGGAGCATTGTGCGTGCCTGGCGGGAACAGCGGGCGGGAATGTTGCCAAATCGGCCTTTGGAGGCAGCCGGGGAGGTCTTCCAGCGGGAGAGGGCCGGTGGTGCTCAGAGGCCCCACAGGCCAGGGGAAGGACCCAGCAGGGCCCCTGCCCCTGGCCAGCCTTGCCCAGACCTTCCTGGCCTCCGGGGGTACTACCCCACCAAGGGGCAGGCTGCGGGGACTGGGTCCAGACATGCCCGGGCGCCTCCCCTGGCTCAGCCCCGCTGGTGCCTTTTGCCTGGGCCTAGGCCTCGGTTGAGGCCTCCTTGGAGAGGAGGTTGCTGGCAGGGGCTGTCTCCACAGTACAAGGTGCTGGAGCTCAGAGGGCCTCGTCAGCGGGAAGGGACCAGCAAGGGGCTGGATGCCCAAGACCTCTTTGGCCCAGCAGCCTCAGGGCAGCAGGGAGAGGAAGAGGCCCAACTTGCCCCTAGGTCGGCTCTTCCCCTTCCCACACAGGCAGCCAACCCAGCAGCTGCCTGACAGACTCTGGCTCCCCCGAGCTCTCTGCCGGTGCAGGGGTCAGGAACAGACGTGTGCATGTGGTTCTGCCTTGGTCTGGGACTGTGGATCCCCTGCCTGGCCCCCAGTCTCAAGGGCAAGGGCCCGGAGAGACCACCACCCCGAAGCGCTTTTCTCCCGGGCTTGGGAGCATTGTGCGCGCCTGGCGGGAACAGTGGGCGGGAGTGCTTGCAAACCGGCCTTTGGAGGCAGCCGGGGAGGTCTTCCAGCGGGAGAGGGCCGGTTGTGCTCAGACGAACCACAGGCCAGGGGCAGGACCCAGCAGGGCCCCTGCCCCTGGCCAGCCTTGCCCAGACCTTCCTGGCCTCCGGGGGTACTGCCCCACCAAGGGGCAGGCTGCGGGGACTGGGTCCAGACATGCCCGGGCGCCTCCCCTGGCTCAACCCCGCTGGTGCCTTTCCCCTGGGCCTAGGCCTCGGTTGAGGCCTCCTTGGAGAGGAGATTGCTGGCAGGTGCTGTCTCCACACTGCAAGGTGCTGGAGCTCAGAGGGCCTCGTCAGAGGGAAGGGACCAGTAAGGGGTTGGATGCCCAAGACGTCTTTGGCCCAGCAGCCTCAGGGCAGCAGGGAGATCAGGAGGCCCAACTTGCCCCTAGGTCGGCTCTGCCCCTTTTCAAACAGGCGGCCAGCCCAGCACCTGCCTGAGAGACTCTGGCTCCCCCGAGCTCTCTGCCGGTGCAGGGGACAGGAACAGACGTGTGCATGTGGTTCTGACTTGGTCTGGGAGTGTGTTCCCCCTGCCTTGCCCACAGGCTCAGGGGCAAGGGCCCGGAGAGAGCACCACCCCGAAGCGCTTTTCTCCCGGGCTTGGGAGCATTGTGCGTGCCTGGCGGGAACAGAGGGCAGGAGTGTTGGAAAACTGGCCTTTGGAGGCAGCTGGGGAGGTCTTCCAGTGGGAGTGGGCCGGTTGTGCTCAGAGGCCCTACAGGCCAGGGGCAGGACCCAGCAGGCCCCTGCCCCTGGCCAGCCTTGAAAAGTCCTTCCTGCCTCCGGGGTTACAGCCCCACCAAGGGGCAGGCTGCGGGGACTGGGTCCAGACATGCCCGGGCGCCTCCCCAGGCTCATCCCCGCTGGTGCCTTTCCCCTGGGCCTAGGCCTCGGTTGAGGCCTCCTTGGAGAGGAGGTTGCTGGCAGGGGCTGTCTCCACACTGCAAGGTGCTGGAGCTCAGAGGGCCTCGTTAGAGGGAAGGGACCAGCAAGGGGCTGGATGCCCAAGACCTCTTTGGCCCAGCAGCCTCAGGGCAGCAGGGAGAGCAAGAGGCCCAACTTGCCCCTAGGTCGGCTCTGCCCCTTCCCACACAGGCGGCCAGCCCAGCAGCTGCCTGACAGCCTCTGGCTCCCCCGAGCTCTCTGCCGGTGCAGGGGGCAGATCAGACGTGTGCATGTGGTTCTGCCTTGGCCTGGGAGTGTGGACACCCTGTCTTGACACCAGGCACAGGGGCAAGGGCCCAGAGAGAGCACCACCCTGAAGCGCTTTTCTCCCGGGCTTGGGAGCATTGTGCACGCCTGCTGGGAACACTGGGCGGCAGCGCTTGCAAACCGGCCTTTGGAGGCAGCCGGGGAGGTCTTCCAGTGGGAGAGGGCCGGTTGTGCTCAGAGGCCCCACAGGCCAGGGGCAGGACCCAGCAGGGCCTCTGCCCCTGGCCAGCCTTGCCCAGACCTTCCTGGCCTCCGGGGGTACTGCCCCACCAAGGGGCAGGCTGCGGGGACTGGGTCCAGACATGCCCGGGCGCCTCCCCAGGCTCATCCCCGCTGGTGCCTTTCCCCTGGGCCTAGGCCTCGGTTTAGGCCTCCTTGGAGAGGAGGTTGCTGGCAGGTGCTGTCTCCACACTGCAAGGTGCTGGAGCTCAGAGGGCCTCGTCAGAGGGAAGGGACCAGTAAGGGGCTGGATGCCCAAGACGTCTTTGGCCCAGCAGCCTCAGGGCAGCAGGGAGAGCAAGAGGCCCAACTTGCCCCTAGGGCGGCTCTGCCCCTTCCCACACAGGCGGCCAACCCAGCAGCTGCCTGACAGACTCTGGCTCCCCCAAGCTCTCTGCCGGTGCACGGGACAGGAACAGACGTGGGCATGTGGTTCTGCCTTGGCCTGGGAGTGTGTTCCCCCTGCCTTGCCCCCAGGCTCAGGGGCAAGGGCCCGGAGTGAGAAGCACCCCGAAGCGCTTTTCTCCCGGGCTTGGGAGCATTGTGCGAGCCTGGCATGAACAGCGGGCGGGAGTGTTTGCAAACAGGACTTTGGAGGCAGCCGGGGAGGTCTTCCAGTGGGAGAGGGCCGGTTGTGCTCAGAGGCCTCACAGGCCAGGGGCAGGACCCAGCAGGGCCCCTGCCCCTGGCCAGCCTTGCCCAGACGTTCCTGGCCTCCGGGGGTTCTGCCCCACCAAGGGGCAGGCTGCGGGGACTGGGTCCAGACATGTCCGTGCGCCTCCCCAGGATCATCCCCGCTGGTGCCTTTCCCCTGGGCGTAGGCCTCGGTTGAGGCCTCTTTGGAGAGGAGGTTGCTGGCAGGGGCTGTCTCCACACTGCAAGGTGCTGGAGCTCAGAGGGCCTCGTCAGAGGGAAGGGACCAGCAAAGGGCTGGATGCCCAAGACCTCTTTGACCCAGCAGCCTCAGGGCAGCAGGGAGAGCAAGAGGCCCAACTTGCCCCTAGGTCGGCTCTGCCCCGTCCCACACAGGCAGCCAGCCCAGCAGCAGCCTGGGCAGTCTCTGGCTCCCCCGAGCTCTCTGCCGGTGTAGGGGGCAGGAACAGACGTGTGCATGTCGTTCTGCCTTGGCCTGGGAGTGTGTTCCCCAGCCTGGCCCCCAGGTTCAGGGGCAAGGGCCCGGAGAGAGCAACACCCCGAAGCGCTTTTCTCCCGGGCTTGGGAGCATTGTGCGTGCCTGGCGGGAACAGCGGGCGGGAGTGCTTGCAAACCGGCCTTTGGAGGCAGACGGGGAGGTCTTCCAGCGGGAGAGTGCCGGTTGTGCTCAGACGCCCCACAGGCCAGGGGCAGGACCCAGCGCTGTCCCTGCCCCTGGCAGCCTTGCCCAGACCTTCCTGGCCTCCGGGGGTACTACCCCACCAAGGGGCAGGATGCGGGGACTGGGTCCAGACATGCCCGGGCGCCTCCCCAGGCTCATCCCCGCTGGTGCCTTTCCCCTGGGCCTAGGCCTCGGTTGAGGCCTCCTTGGAGAGGAGGTTGCTGGCAGGGGCTGTCTCCACACTGCAAGGTGCTGGAGCTCAGAGGGCCTCGTCAGCGGGAAGGGACCAGCAAGGGGCTGGATGCCCAAGACCTCTTTGGCCCAGCAGCCTCAGGGCAGCAGGGAGAGGAAGAGGCCCAACTTGCCCCTAGGTCGGCTCTGCCCCTTCCCACACAGGCAGCCAACCCAGCAGCTGCCTGACAGACTCTGGCTCCCCCGAGCTCTCTGCCGGTGCAGGGGTCAGGAACAGACGTGTGCATGTGGTTCTGCCTTGGTCTGGGAGTGTGGACCCACTGTCTGGACCCCAGGCTCAGGGGCAAGGGCCCGGAGAGACCAACACCCCGAAGCGCTTTTCTCCCGGGCTTGGGAGCATTGTGCGTGCCTGGCGGGAACAGCGGGCGGGAGTGTTGGCAAACCGGCCTTTGGAGGCAGCCGGGGAGGTCTTCCAGTGGGAGAGGGCCGGTTGTGCTCAGAGGCCCCACAGGCCAGGGGCAGGACCCAGTAGGGCCCCTGCCCCTGGCCAGCCTTGCCCAGACCTTCCTGGCCTCCGGGGGTACTGCCCCACCAAGGGGCAGGCTGCGGGGACTGGGTCCAGACATGCCCGTGCGCCTCCAATGGTTCATCCCCACTGGTGCCTTTCCCCTGGGCCTAGGCCTCGGTTGAGGCCTCCTTGGAGAGGAGGTTGCTGGCAGGGGCTGTCTCCACACTGCAAGGTGCTGGAGCTCAGAGGGCCTCGTCAGAGGGAAGGGACCAGCAAGGGGCTGGATGCCCAAGACCTCTTTGGCCCAGCAGCCTCAGGGCAGCAAGGAGAGCAAGAGGCCCAACTTGCACCTAGGTCGGCTCTGCCCCTTCCCACACAGGCGGCCAGCCCAGCAGCTGCCTGACAGACTCTGGATCCCCCGAGCTCTCTGCCGGTGGAGGGGGCAGATCAGACGTGAGCATGTGGTTCTGCCTTGGCCTGGGAGTGTGGACACCCTGCCTTGCCCCCAGGCTCAGGGGCAAGGGCCCGGAGAGAGCACCACCCTGAAGCGCTTTTCTCCCGGGCTTGGGAGCATTGTGCACGCCTGCTGGGAACACTGGGCGGCAGCGCTTGCAAACCGGCCTTTGGAGGCAGCCGGGGAGGTCTTCCAGTGGGAGAGGGCCGGTTGTGCTCAGAGGCCCCACAGGCCAGGGGCAGGACCCAGCAGGGCCCCTGCCCCTGGCCAGCCTTGCCCAGACCTTCCTGGCCTCCGGGGGTACTGCCCCACCAAGGGGCAGGCTGCGGGGACTGGGTCCAGACATGCCCGGGCGCCTCCCCAGGCTCATCCCCGCTGGTGCCTTTCCCCTGGGCCTAGGCCTCGGTTTAGGCCTCCTTGGAGAGGAGGTTGCTGGCAGGTGCTGTCTCCACACTGCAAGGTGCTGGAGCTCAGAGGGCCTCGTCAGAGGGAAGGGACCAGTAAGGGGCTGGATGCCCAAGACGTCTTTGGCCCAGCAGCCTCAGGGCAGCAGGGAGAGCAAGAGGCCCAACTTGCCCCTAGGGCGGCTCTGCCCCTTCCCACACAGGCGGCCAACCCAGCAGCTGCCTGACAGACTCTGGCTCCCCCAAGCTCTCTGCCGGTGCACGGGACAGGAACAGACGTGGGCATGTGGTTCTGCCTTGGCCTGGGAGTGTGTTCCCCCTGCCTTGCCCCCAGGCTCAGGGGCAAGGGCCCGGAGTGAGAAGCACCGCGAAGCGCTTTTCTCCCGGGCTTGGGAGCATTGTGCGAGCCTGGCATGAACAGCGGGCGGGAGTGTTTGCAAACAGGACTTTGGAGGCAGCCGGGGAGGTCTTCCAGTGGGAGAGGGCCGGTTGTGCTCAGAGGCCCCACAGGCCAGGGGCAGGACCCAGCAGGGCCCCTGCCCCTGGCCAGCCTTGCCCAGACGTTCCTGGCCTCCGGGGGTTCTGCCCCACCAAGGGGCAGGCTGCGGGGACTGGGTCCAGACATGTCCGTGCGCCTCCCCAGGATCATCCCCGCTGGTGCCTTTCCCCTGGGCGTAGGCCTCGGTTGAGGCCTCTTTGGAGAGGAGGTTGCTGGCAGGGGCTGTCTCCACACTGCAAGGTGCTGGAGCTCAGAGGGCCTCGTCAGAGGGAAGGGACCAGCAAAGGGCTGGATGCCCAAGACCTCTTTGACCCAGCAGCCTCAGGGCAGCAGGGAGAGCAAGAGGCCCAACTTGCCCCTAGGTCGGCTCTGCCCCGTCCCACACAGGCAGCCAGCCCAGCAGCAGCCTGGCAGTCTCTGGCTCCCCCGAGCTCTCTGCCGGTGTAGGGGGCAGGAACAGACGTGTGCATGTCGTTCTGCCTTGGCCTGGGAGTGTGTTCCCCAGCCTGGCCCCCAGGCTCAGGGGCAAGGGCCCGGAGAGAGCACCACCCCGAAGCGCTTTTCTCCCGGGCTTGGGAGCATTGTGCGTGCCTGGCGGGAACAGCGGGCGGGAGTGCTTGCAAACCGGCCTTTGGAGGCAGACGGGGAGGTCTTCCAGCGGGAGAGTGCCGGTTGTGCTCAGACGCCCCACAGGCCAGGGGCAGGACCCAGCAGGGCCCCTGCCCCTGGCAGCCTTGCCCAGACCTTCCTGGCCTCCGGGGGTACTACCCCACCAAGGGGCAGGCTGCGGGGACTGGGTCCAGACATGCCCGGGCGCCTCACGAGGCTCATCCCCGCTGGTGCCTTTCCCCTGGGCCTAGGCCTCGGTTGAGGCCTCCTTGGAGAGGAGGTTGCTGGCAGGGGCTGTCTCCACACTGCAAGGTGCTGGAGCTCAGAGGGCCTCGTCAGCGGGAAGGGACCAGCAAGGGGCTGGATGCCCAAGACCTCTTTGGCCCAGCAGCCTCAGGGCAGCAGGGAGAGGAAGAGGCCCAACTTGCCCCTAGGTCGGCTCTGCCCCTTCCCACACAGGCAGCCAACCCAGCAGCTGCCTGACAGACTCTGGCTCCCCCGAGCTCTCTGCCGGTGCAGGGGGCAGGAACAGACGTGTGCATGTGGTTCTGCCTTGGTCTGGGAGTGTGGACACCCTGCCTTGCCCCCAGGCTCAGGGGCAAGGGCCCGGAGAGAGCAGCACCCTGAAGCGCTTTTCTTCCGGGCTTGGGAGCATTGTGCACGCCTGCTGGGAACAGCGGGCGGGAGCGCTTGCAAACCGGCCTTTGGAGGCAGCCGGGGAGGTCTTCCAGTGGGAGAGGGCCGGTTGTGCTCAGAGGCCCCACAGGCCAGGGGCAGGACCCAGCAGGGCCCCTGCCCCTGGCCAGCTTTGCCCAGACCTTCCTGGCCTCCGGGGGTACTGCCCCACCAAGGGGCAGGCTGCGGGGACTGGGTCCAGACATGCCCGGGCGCCTCCCCTGGCTCAACCCCGCTGGTGCCTTTCCCCTGGGCCTAGGCCTCGGTTGAGGCCTCCTTGGAGAGGAGATTGCTGGCAGGTGCTGTCTCCACACTGCAAGGTGCTGGAGCTCAGAGGGCCTCGTCAGAGGGAAGGGACCAGTAAGGGGTTGGATGCCCAAGACGTCTTTGGCCCAGCAGCCTCTGGGCAGCAGGGAGATCAGGAGGCCCAACTTGCCCCTAGGTCGGCTCTGCCCCTTCCCACACAGGCGGCCAGCCCAGCACCTGCCTGAGAGACTCTGGCTCCCCCGAGCTCTCTGCCGGTACAGGGGACAGGAACAGACGTGTGCATGTGGTTCTGCCTTGGTCTGGGAGTGTGTTCCCCCTGCCTTGCCCACAGGCTCAGGGGCAAGGGCCCAGAGAGAGCACCACCCCGAAGCGCTTTTCTCCAGGGCTTGGGAGCATTGTGCGTGCCTGGCGGGAACAGCGGGCAGGAGTGTTGGAAAACTGGCCTTGGGAGGCAGCTGGGGAGGTCTTCCAGTGGGAGAGGGCCGGTTGTGCTCAGAGGCCCTACAGGCCAGGGGCAGGACCCAGCAGGGCCCCTGCCCCTGGCCAGCCTTGAAAAGACCTTCCTGCCTCCGGGGTTACAGCCCCACCAAGTGGCAGGCTGCGGGGACTGGGTCCAGACATGCCCGGGCGCCTCCCCAGGCTCATCCCCGCTGGTGCCTTTCCCCTGGGCCTAGGCCTCGGTTGAGGCCTCCTTGGAGAGGACGTTGCTGGCAGGGGCTGTCTCCACACTGCAAGGTGCTGGAGCTCAGAGGGCCTCGTCAGAGGGAAGGGACCAGCAAGGGGCTGGATGCCCAAGACCTCTTTGGCCCAGCAGCCTCAGGGCAGCAGGGAGAGCAAGAGGCCCAACTTGCCCCTAGGTCGGCTCTGCCCCTTCCCACACAGGCGGCCAGCCCAGCAGCTGCCTGACAGACTCTGGCTCCCCCGAGCTCTCTGCCGGTGCAGGGGGCAGATCAGACGTGTGCATGTGGTTCTGCCTTGGCCTGGGAGTGTGGACACCCTGCCTTGACCCCAGGCTCAGGGGCAAGGGCCCGGAGAGAGCACCACCCTGAAGCGCTTTTCTCCCGGGCTTGGGAGCATTGTGCACGCCTGCTGGGAACACTGGGCGGCAGCGCTTGCAAACCGGCCTTTGGAGGCAGCCGGGGAGGTCTTCCAGTGGGAGAGGGCAGGTTGTGCTCAGAGGCCCCACAGGCCAGGGGAAGGACCCAGCAGGGTCCCTGCCCCTGGCCAGCCTTGCCCAGACCTTCCTGGCCTCCGGGGGTACTGCCCCACCAAGGGGCAGGCTGCGGGGACTGGGTCCAGACATGCCCGGGCGCCTCCCAAGGCTCATCCCCGCTGGTGCCTTTCCCCTGGGCCTAGGCCTCAGTTGAGGCCTCCTTGGAGAGGAGGTTGCTGGCAGGGGCTGTCTCCACACTGCAAGGTGCTGGAGCTCAGAGGGCCTCGTCAGAGGGAAGGGACCAGTAAGGGGCTGGATGCCCAAGACGTCTTTGGCCCAGCAGCCTCAGGGCAGCAGGGAGAGCAAGAGGCCCAACTTGCCCCTTGGGCGGCTCTGCCCCTTCCCACACAAGCAGCCAACACAGCAGCTGCGTGACAGACTCTGGCTCCCCCGAGCTCTTTGCCGGTGCAGGGGGCAGGAACAGACGTGTGCATGTGGTTCTGCCTTGGTCTGGGAGTGTGGACCCACTGCCTGGACCCCAGGCTCAGGGGCAAGGGCCCGGAGAGAGCCCCACCCCGAAGCACTTTTCTCCCGGGCTTGGGAGCATTGTGCGTGCCTGGCGGGAACAGCGGGCGGGAGTGTTGGCAAACCGGCCTTTGGAGGCAGCCGGGGAGGTCTTCCAGTGGGAGAGGGCCGGTTGTGCTCAGAGGCCCCACAGGCCAGGGGCAGGACCCAGCAGGGTCCCTGCCCCTGGCCAGCCTTGCCCAGACCTTCCTGGCCTCCGGGGGTACTGCCCCACCAAGGGGCAGGCTGCGGGGACTGGGTCCAGACATGCCCGGGCGCCTCCCCAGGCTCATCCCCGCTGGTGCCTTTCCCCTGGGCCTAGGCCTCGGTTGAGGCCTCCTTGGAGAGGAGGTTGCTGGCAGGGGCTGTCTCCACACTGCAAGGTGCTGGAGCTCAGAGGGCCTCGTCAGAGGGAAGGGACAAGCAAGGGGCTGGATGCCCAAGACCTCTTTGGCCCAGCAGCCTCAGGGCAACAGGGAGAGCAAGAGGCCCAACTTGCCCCTATTCGGCTCTGCCCCTTCCCACACAGGCGGCCAGCCCAGCAGCTGCCTGACAGACTCTGGCTCCCCCGAGCTCTCTGCCGGTGCAGGGGTCAGGAACAGACGTGTGCATGTGGTTCTGCCTTGGCCTGGGAGTGTGGACCCCCTGCCTGGCCCCCAGGCTCAGGGGCAAGGGCCCGGAGAGAGCACCACCCCGAAGCGCTTTTCTCCCGGGCTTGGGAGCATTGTGCGAGCCTGGCGTGAACAGCGGGCGGGAGTGCTTGCAAACAGGACTTTGGAGGCAGCCGGGGAGGTCTTCCAGTGGGAGAGGGCCTGTTGTGCTCAGAGGCCCCACAGGCCAGGGGCAGGACCCAGCAGGGCCCCTGCCCCTGGCCAGCCTTGCCCAGACCTTCCTGGCCTCTGGGGGTACTGCCTCACCAAGGGGCAGGCTGCGGGGACTGGGTCCAGACATGTCCGTACGCCTACCCAGGATCATCCCCGCTGGTGCCTTTCCCCTGGGCGTAGGCCTCGGTTGAGGCCTCTTTGGAGAGGAGGTTGCTGGCAGGGGCTGTCTCCACACTGCAAGGTGCTGGAGCTCAGAGGGCCTCGTCAGAGGGATGGGACCAGCAAAGGGCTGGATGCCCAAGACCTCTTTGACCCAGCAGCCTCAGGGCAGCAGGGAGAGCAAGAGGCCCAACTTGCCCCTAGGTCGGCTCTGCCCCGTCCCACACAGGCAGCCAGCCCAGCAGCAGCCTGGCAGTCTCTGGCTCCCCCGAGTTCTCTGCCGGTGTAGGGGGCAGGAACAGACGTGTGCATGTCGTTCTGCCTTGGCCTGGGAGTGTGGACCCCATGCCTGGCCCCCAGGCTCAGGGGCAAGGGCCCGGAGAGAGCACCACCCCGAAGCACTTTTCTCCCGGGCTTGGGAGCATTGTGCACGCTTGGTGGGAACAGTGGGCGGGAGTGATTACAAACCGGCCTTTGGAGGCAGCCGGGGAGGTCTTCCAGTGGGAGAGGGCCGGTTGTGCTCAGAGGCCCCACAGGCCAGGGGCAGGACACAGCAGGGCCCCTGCCCCTGGCCAGCCTTGCCCAGACCTTCCTGCCTCCGGGGTTACAGCCCCACCAATGGGCAGGCTGCGGGGACTGGGTCCAGACATGCCCGGGCGCCTCCCCAGGCTCATCCACGCTGGTGCCTTTCCCCTGGGCCTAGGCCTCGGTTGAGGCCTCCTTGGAGAGGAGGTTGCTGGCAGGGGCTGTCTCCACACTGCAAGGTGCTGGAGCTCAGAGGGCCTCGTCAGAGGGAAGGGACCAGCAAGGGGCTGGATGCCCAAGACCTCTTTGGCCCAGCAGCCTCAGGGCAGCAGGGAGAGCAAGAGGCCCAACTTGCCCCTAGGTCGGCTCTGCCCCTTCCCACACAGGGGACCAGCCCAGCAGCTGCCTGACAGACTCTGGATCCCCCGAGCTCTTTGCCGGTGCAGGGGACAGGAACAGACGTGTGCATGTGGTTCTGCCTTGGCCTGGGATTGTGGATTTCCTGCCTGGCCCCCAGGCTCAGGGGCAAGGGCCCGGAGAGACCACCACCCCGAAACGCTTTTCTCCCGGGCTTGGGAGCATTGTGCGCGCCTGGCGGGAACAGTGGGCGGCAGTGCTTGCAAACCGGCCTTTGGAGGCAGCCGGGGAGGTCTTCCAGTGGGAGAGGGCCGGTTGTGCTCAGAGGCCCTACAGGCCAGGGGCAGGACCCAGCAGGGCCCCTGCCCCTGGCCAGCCTTGCCCAGACCTTCCTGCCTCCGGGGTTACAGCCCCACCAAGGGGCAGGCTGCGGGGACTGGGTCCAGACATGCCCGGGCGCCTCCGCAGGCTCATCCCCGCTGGTGCCTTTCCCCTGGGCCTAGGCCTCGGTTGAGGCCTCCTTGGAGAGGAGGTTGCTGGCAGGGGCTGTCTCCACACTGCAAGGTGCTGGAGCTCAGAGGGCCTCGTTAGAGGGAAGGAACCAGCAAGGGGCTGGATGCCCAAGACCTCTTTGGCCCAGCAGCCTCAGGGCAGCAGGGAGAGCAAGAGGCCCAACTTGCCCCTAGGTCGGCTCTGCCAATTCCCACACAGGCGGCCAGCCCAGCAGCTGCCTGACAGACTCTGGCTCCCCCGAGCTCTTTGCCGGTGCAGGGGACAGGAACAGACGTGTGCATGTGGTTCTGCCTTGGCCTGGGACTGTGGACACCCTGCCTTGACCCCAGGCTCAGGGGCAAGGGCCCGGAGAGAGCACCACCCTGAAGCGCTTTTCTCCCGGGCTTGGGAGCATTGTGCACGCCTGCTGGGAACACTGGGCGGCAGCGCTTGCAAAGCGGCCTTTGGAGGCAGCCGGGGAGGTCTTCCAGTGGGAGAGGGCCGGTTGTGCTCAGAGGCCCCACAGGCCAGGGGCAGGACCCAGCAGGGCCCCTGCCCCTGGCCAGCCTTGCCCAGACCTTCCTGGCCTCCGGGGGTACTACCCCACCAAGGGGCAGGCTGCGGGGACTGGGTCCAGACATGCCCGGGCGCCTCCCCAGGCTCATCCCCGCTGGTGCCTTTCCCCTGGGCCTAGGCCTCGGTTTAGGCCTCCTTGGAGAGGAGGTTGCTGGCAGGGGCTGTCTCCACACTGCAAGGTGCTGGAGCTCAGAGGGCCTCGTCAGAGGGAAGGGACCAGTAAGGGGCTCGATGCCCAAGACGTCTTTGGCCCAGCAGCCTCAGGGCAGCAGGGAGAGCAAGAGGCCCAACTTGCCCCTAGGGCGGCTCTGCCCTTCCCACACAGGCGGCCAACCCAGCAGCTGCCTGACAGACTCTGGCTCCCCGAAGCTCTCTGCCGGTGCACGGGACAGGAACAGACATGTGCATGTGGTTCTGCCTTGGCCTGGGAGTGTGGACACACTGCCTGGCCCCCAGGCTCAGGGACAGGGGCCCGGAGAGACCACCACCCCGAAGCGCTTTTCTCCCGGGCTTGGGAGCATTGTGCGCGCCTGGCGGGAACAGTGGGCGGGAGTGCTTGCAAACCGGCCTTTGGAGGCAGCCGGGGAGGTCTTCCAGTGGGAGAGGGCCGGTTGTGCTCAGAGGTCTCACAGGCCAGGGGCAGGACCCAGCAGGGCCCCTGCCCCTGGCCAGCCTTGCCCAGACCTTCCTGGCCTCCGGGGGTACTGCCCCACCAAGGGGCAGGCTGCGGGGACTGGGTCCAGACATGCCCGGGCGCCTCCCAAGGCTCATCCCCGCTGGTGCCTTTCCCCTGGGCCTAGGCCTCGGTTGAGGCCTCCTTGGAGAGGACGTTGCTGGCAGGGGCTGTCTCCACACTGCAAGGTGCTGGAGCTCAGAGGGCCTCGTCAGAGGGAAGGGACCAGCAAGGGGCTGGATGCCCAAGACCTCTTTGGCCCAGCAGCCTCAGGGCAGCAGGGAGAGCAAGAGGCCCAACTTGCCCCTTGGGCGGCTCTGCCCCTTCCCACACAGGCAGCCAACACAGCAGCTGCGTGACAGACTCTGGCTCCCCCGAGCTCTTTGCCGGTGCAGGGGGCAGGAACAGACGTGTGCATGTGGTTCTGCCTTGGTCTGGGAGTGTGGACCCACTGCCTGGACCCCAGGCTCAGGGGCAAGGGCCCGGAGAGAGCCCCACCCCGAAGCACTTTTCTCCCGGGCTTGGGAGCATTGTGCGTGCCTGGCGGGAACAGCGGGCGGGAGTGTTGGCAAACCGGCCTTTGGAGGCAGCCGGGGAGGTCTTCCAGTGGGAGAGGGCCGGTTGTGCTCAGAGGCCCCACAGGCCAGGGGCAGGACCCAGCAGGGTCCCTGCCCCTGGCCAGCCTTGCCCAGACCTTCCTGGCCTCCGGGGGTACTGCCCCACCAAGGGGCAGGCTGCGGGGACTGGGTCCAGACATGCCCGGGCGCCTCCCCAGGCTCATCCCCGCTGGTGCCTTTCCCCTGGGCCTAGGCCTCGGTTGAGGCCTCCTTGGAGAGGAGGTTGCTGGCAGGGGCTGTCTCCACACTGCAAGGTGCTGGAGCTCAGAGGGCCTCGTCAGAGGGAAGGGACAAGCAAGGGGCTGGATGCCCAAGACCTCTTTGGCCCAGCAGCCTCAGGGCAACAGGGAGAGCAAGAGGCCCAACTTGCCCCTATTCGGCTCTGCCCCTTCCCACACAGGCGGCCAGCCCAGCAGCTGCCTGACAGACTCTGGCTCCCCCGAGCTCTCTGCCGGTGCAGGGGGCAGGAACAGACGTGTGCATGTGGTTCTGCCTTGGCCTGGGAGTGTGGACCCCCTGCCTGGCCCCCAGGCTCAGGGGCAAGGGCCCGGAGAGAGCACCACCCCGAAGCGCTTTTCTCCCGGGCTTGGGAGCATTGTGCGAGCCTGGCGTGAACAGCGGGTGGGAGTGCTTGCAAACAGGACTTTGGAGGCAGCCGGGGAGGTCTTCCAGTGGGAGAGGGCCTGTTGTGCTCAGAGGCCCCACAGGCCAGGGGCAGGACCCAGCAGGGCCCCTGCCCCTGGCCAGCCTTGCCCAGACCTTCCTGGCCTCTGGGGGTACTGCCCCACCAAGGGGCAGGCTGCGGGGACTGGGTCCAGACATGTCCGTACGCCTACCCAGGATCATCCCCGCTGGTGCCTTTCCCCTGGGCGTAGGCCTCGGTTGAGGCCTCTTTGGAGAGGAGGTTGCTGGCAGGGGCTGTCTCCACACTGCAAGGTGCTGGAGCTCAGAGGGCCTCGTCAGAGGGATGGGACCAGCAAAGGGCTGGATGCCCAAGACCTCTTTGACCCAGCAGCCTCAGGGCAGCAGGGAGAGCAAGAGGCCCAACTTGCCCCTAGGTCGGCTCTGCCCCGTCCCACACAGGCAGCCAGCCCAGGAGCAGCCTGGCAGTCTCTGGCTCCCCCGAGTTCTCTGCCGGTGTAGGGGGCAGGAACAGACGTGTGCATGTCGTTCTGCCTTGGCCTGGGAGTGTGGACCCCCTGCCTGGCCCCCAGGCTCAGGGGCAAGGGCCCGGAGAGAGCACCACCCCGAAGCACTTTTCTCCCGGGCTTGGGAGCATTGTGCACGCTTGGTGGGAACAGTGGGCGGGAGTGATTACAAACCGGCCTTTGGAGGCAGCCGGGGAGGTCTTCCAGTGGGAGAGGGCCGGTTGTGCTCAGAGGCCCCACAGGCCAGGGGCAGGACACAGCAGGGCCCCTGCCCCTGGCCAGCCTTGCCCAGACCTTCCTGCCTCCGGGGTTACAGCCCCACCAATGGGCAGGCTGCGGGGACTGGGTCCAGACATGCCCGGGCGCCTCCCCAGGCTCATCCACGCTGGTGCCTTTCCCCTGGGCCTAGGCCTCGGTTGAGGCCTCCTTGGAGAGGAGGTTGCTGGCAGGGGCTGTCTCCACACTGCAAGGTGCTGGAGCTCAGAGGGCCTCGTCAGAGGGAAGGGACCAGCAAGGGGCTGGATGCCCAAGACCTCTTTGGCCCAGCAGCCTCAGGGCAGCAGGGAGAGCAAGAGGCCCAACTTGCCCCTAGGTCGGCTCTGCCCCTTCCCACACAGGGGACCAGCCCAGCAGCTGCCTGACAGACTCTGGATCCCCCGAGCTCTTTGCCGGTGCAGGGGACAGGAACAGACGTGTGCATGTGGTTCTGCCTTGGCCTGGGATTGTGGATTTCCTGCCTGGCCCCCAGGCTCAGGGGCAAGGGCCCGGAGAGACCACCACCCCGAAACGCTTTTCTCCCGGGCTTGGGAGCATTGTGCGCGCCTGGCGGGAACAGTGGGCGGGAGTGCTTGCAAACCGGCCTTTGGAGGCAGCCGGGGAGGTCTTCCAATGGGAGAGGGCCGGTTGTGCTCAGAGGCCCTACAGGCCAGGGGCAGGACCCAGCAGGGCCCCTGCCCCTGGCCAGCCTTGCCCAGACCTTCCTGCCTCCGGGGTTACAGCCCCACCAAGGGGCAGGCTGCGGGGACTGGGTCCAGACATGCCCGGGCGCCTCCCCAGGCTCATCCCCACTGGTGCCTTTCCCCTGGGCCTAGGCCTCGGTTGAGGCCTCCTTGGAGAGGAGGTTGCTGGCAGGGGCTGTCTCCACACTGCAAGGTGCTGGAGCTCAGAGGGCCTCGTTAGAGGGAAGGAACCAGCAAGGGGCTGGATGCCCAAGACCTCTTTGGCCCAGCAGCCTCAGGGCAGCAGGGAGAGCAAGAGGCCCAACTTGCCCCTAGGTCGGCTCTGCCCCTTCCCACACAGGCGGCCAGCCCAGCAGCTGCCTGACAGACTCTGGCTCCCCCGAGCTCTCTGCCGGTGCAGGGGGCAGATCAGACATGTGCATGTGGCTCTGCCTTGGCCTGGGAGTGTGGACACCCTGCCTTGACCCCAGGCTCAGGGGCAAGGGCCCGGAGAGAGCACCACCCTGAAGCGCTTTTCTCCCGGGCTTGGGAGCATTGTGCACGCCTGCTGGGAACACTGGGCGGCAGCGCTTGCAAAGCGGCCTTTGGAGGTAGCCGGGGAGGTCTTCCAGTGGGAGAGGGCCGGTTGTGCTCAGAGGCCCCACAGGCCAGGGGCAGGACCCAGCAGGGCCCCTGCCCCTGGCCAGCCTTGCCCAGACCTTCCTGGCCTCCGGGGGTACTACCCCACCAAGGGGCAGGCTGCGGGGACTGGGTCCAGACATGCCCGGCCGCCTCCCCAGGCTCATCCCCGCTGGTGCCTTTCCCCTGGGCCTAGGCCTCGGTTTAGGCCTCCTTGGAGAGGAGGTTGCTGGCAGGGGCTGTCTCCACACTGCAAGGTGCTGGAGCTCAGAGGGCCTCGTCAGAGGGAAGGGACCAGCAAGGGGCTGGATGCCCAAGACCTCTTTGGCCCAGCAGCCTCAGGGCAGCAGGGAGAGCAAGAGGCCCAACTTGCCCCTAGGTCGGCTCTGCCCCTTCCCACACAGGGGACCAGCCCAGCAGCTGCCTGACAGACTCTGGATCCCCCGAGCTCTTTGCCGGTGCAGGGGGCAGGAACAGACGTGTGCATGTGGTTCTGCCTTGGCCTGGGACTGTGGACACCCTGCCTTGACCCCAGGCTCAGGGGCAAGGGCCCGGAGAGAGCACCACCCTGAAGCGCTTTTCTCCCGGGCTTGGGAGCATTGTGCACGCCTGCTGGGAACACTGGGCGGCAGCGCTTGCAAAGCGGCCTTTGGAGGCAGCCGGGGAGGTCTTCCAGTGGGAGAGGGCCGGTTGTGCTCAGAGGCCCCACAGGCCAGGGGCAGGACCCAGCAGGGCCCCTGCCCCTGGCCAGCCTTGCCCAGACCTTCCTGGCCTCCGGGGGTACTACCCCACCAAGGGGCAGGCTGCGGGGACTGGGTCCAGACATGCCCGGGCGCCTCCCCAGGCTCATCCCCGCTGGTGCCTTTCCCCTGGGCCTAGGCCTCGGTTTAGGCCTCCTTGGAGAGGAGGTTGCTGGCAGGGGCTGTCTCCACACTGCAAGGTGCTGGAGCTCAGAGGGCCTCGTCAGAGGGAAGGGACCAGTAAGGGGCTCGATGCCCAAGACGTCTTTGGCCCAGCAGCCTCAGGGCAGCAGGGAGAGCAAGAGGCCCAACTTGCCCCTAGGGCGGCTCTGCCCTTCCCACACAGGCGGCCAACCCAGCAGCTGCCTGACAGACTCTGGCTCCCCGAAGCTCTCTGCCGGTGCACGGGACAGGAACAGACATGTGCATGTGGTTCTGCCTTGGCCTGGGAGTGTGGACACACTGCCTGGCCCCCAGGCTCAGGGACAGGGGCCCGGAGAGACCACCACCCCGAAGCGCTTTTCTCCCGGGCTTGGGAGCATTGTGCGCGCCTGGCGGGAACAGTGGGCGGGAGTGCTTGCAAACCGGCCTTTGGAGGCAGCCGGGGAGGTCTTCCAGTGGGAGAGGGCCGGTTGTGCTCAGAGGCCTCACAGGCCAGGGGCAGGACCCAGCAGGGCCCCTGCCCCTGGCCAGCCTTGCCCAGACCTTCCTGGCCTCCGGGGGTACTGCCCCACCAAGGGGCAGGCTGCGGGGACTGGGTCCAGACATGCCCGGGCGCCTCCCCAGGCTCATCCCCGCTGGTGCCTTTCCCCTGGTCCTAGGCCTCGGTTGAGGCCTCCTTGGAGAGGAGGTTGCTGGCAGGGGCTGTCTCCACACTGCAAGGTGCTGGAGCTCAGAGGGCCTCGTCAGAGGGAAGGGACCAGCAAGGGGCTGGATGCCCAAGACCTCTTTGGCCCAGCAGCCTCAGGGCAGCAGGGAGAGCAAGAGTCCCAATTTGCCCCTAGGTCGGCTCTGCCCCTTCCCACACAGGCGGCCAGCCCAGCAGCTGCCTGACAGACTCTGGCTCCCCCGAGCTCTCTGCCGGTGCAGGGGGCATGATCAGACGTGTGCATGTGGTTCTGCCTTGGCCTGGGAGTGTGGACCCCCTGCCTGGCCCCCAGGCTCAGGGGCAAGGGCCCGGAGAGAGCACCACCCCGAAGCGCTTTTCTCCCGGGCTTGGGAGCATTGTGCGTGCCTGGCGGGAACAGCGGGCGAGAGTGCTTGCAAACCGGCCTTTAGAGGCAGACGGGGAGGTCTCCCAGCGGGAGAGTGCCGGTTGTGCTCAGACGCCCCACAGGCCAGGGGCAGGACCCAGCAGTGTCCCTGCCCCTGGCAGCCTTGCCCAGACCTTCCTGGCCTCCGGGGGTACTACCCCACCAAGGGGCAGGCTGCGGGGACTGGGTCCAGACATGCCCGGGCGCCTCCCCAGGCTCATCCCCGCTGGTGCCTTTCCCCTGGGCCTAGGCCTCGTTTGAGGCCTCCTTGGAGAGGAGGTTGCTGGCAGGGGCTGTCTCCACACTGCAAGGTGCTGGAGCTCAGAGGGCCTCGTCAGCGGGAAGGGACCAGCAAGGGGCTGGATGCCCAAGACCTCTTTGGCCCAGCAGCCTCAGGGCAGCAGGGAGAGGAAGAGGCCCAACTTGCCCCTAGGTCGGCTCTGCCCCTTCCCACACAGGCAGCCAACCCAGCAGATACCTGACAGACTCTGGCTCCCCCGAGCTCTCTGCCGGTGCAGGGGTCAGGAACAGACGTGTGCATGTGGTTCTGCCTTGGTCTGGGAGTGTGGACCCACTGCCTGGACCCCAGGCTCAGGGGCAAGGCCCCGGAGAGGGCAACACCCAGAAGCGCTTTTCTCCCGGGCTTGGGAGCATTGTGCGTGCCTGGCGGGAACAGCGGGCGGGAGTGTTGGCAAACCGGCCTTTGGAGGCAGCCAGGGAGGTCTTCCAGTGGGAGAGGGCCGGTTGTGCTCAGAGGCCCCACAGGCCAGGGGCAGGACCCAGCAGGGCCCCTGCCCCTGGCCAGCCTTGCCCAGACCTTCCTGGCCTCCGGGGGTACTGCCCCACCAAGGGGCAGGCTGCGGGGACTGGGTCCAGACATGCCCGTGCGCCTCCACTGGCTCATCCCCGCTGGTGCCTTTCCCCTGGGCCTAGGCCTCGGTTGAGGCCTCCTTGGAGAGGAGGTTGCTGGCAGGGGCTGTCTCCACACTGCAAGGTGCTGGAGCTCAGAGGGCCTCGTCAGAGGGAAGGGACCAGTAAGGGGCTGGATGACCAAGACCTCTTTGGCCCAGCAGCCTCAGGGCAGCAGGGAGAGCAAGAGGCCCAACTTGCCCCTAGGTCGGCTCTGCCGTTCCCACACAGGCGGCCAGCCCAGCAGCTGCCTGACAGACTCTGGCTCCCCCCAGCTCTCTGCCGGTGGAGGGGGCAGAAACAGACGTGTACATGTGGTTCTGCCTTGGCCTGGGACTGTGGATCCCCTGCCTGGCCCCCAGGCTCAGGGGCAGGGGCCCGGAGAGAGCACCACCCCGAAGCGCTTTTCTCCCGGGCTTGGGAGCATTGTGCGCGCCTGGCGGGAACAGCGGGCGGGAGTGCTTGCAAACCGGCCTTTGGAGGCAGCCGGGGAGGTCTTCCAGTGGGCAAGGGCCGGTTGTGCTCAGAGCCCCACAGGCCAGGGGCAGGACCCAGCAGGGCCCCTGCCCCTGGCCAGCCTTGCCCAGACCTTCCTGGCCTCCGGGGGTACTGCCCCACCAAGGGGCAGGCTGCGGGGACTGGGTCCAGACATGCTCGGGCGCCTCCCCTGGCTCATCCCCGCTGGTGCCTTTCCCCTGGGCCTAGGCCTCGGTTGAGGCCTCCTTGGAGAGGAGGTTGCTGGCAGGGGCTGTCTCCACACTGCAAGGTGCTGGAGCTCAGAGAGCCTCGTCAGAGAGAAGGGACCAGTAAGGGGCTGGATGCCCAAGACATCTTTGGCCCAGCAGCCTCAGGGCAGCAGGGAGAGCAAGAGGCCCAACTTGCCCCTAGGGCGGCTCTGCCCCTTCCCACACAGGCGGCCAACCCAGCAGCTGCCTGACAGACTCTGGCTCCCCCAAGCTCTGTGCCGGTGCAGAGGACAGGAACAGACGTGGGCATGTGGTTCTGCCTTGGCCTGGGAGTGTGTTCCCACTGCCTTGCCCCCAGGATCAGGGGCAAGGGCCCGGAGAGAGCACCACACCGAAGCGCTTTTCTCCCCGGCTTGGGAGCTTTGTGCATTCTTGACGTGAACAGCGGGCGGGAGTGTTTGCAAACAGGACTTTGGAGGCAGCCGGGGAGGTCTTCCAGTGGGAGAGGGCCGGTTGTGCTCAGAGGCCCCACAGGCCAGGGGCAGGACCCAGCAGGGCCCCTGCCCCTGGCCAGACTTGCCCAGACCTTCCTGGCCTCCGGGGGTACTGCCCCACCAAGGGGCAGGCTGCGGGGACAGGGTCCAGACATGCCCGGGCGCCTCCCCTGGCTCAACCCCGCTGGTGCCTTTCCCCTGGGCCTAGGCCTCGGTTGAGGCCTCCTTGGAGAGGAGATTGCTGGCAGGGGCTGTCTCCACACTGCAAGGTGTTGGAGCTCAGAGGGCCTCGTCAGAGGGAAGGGACCAGTAAGGGGCTGGATGCCCAAGACGTCTTTGGCCCAGCAGCCTCAGTGCAGCAGGGAGAGCAGGAGGCCCAACTTGCCCCTAGGTCGGCTCTGCCCCTTCCCACACAGGCGGCCAGCCCAGCACCTGCCTGAGAGACTCTGGCTCCCCCGAGCTCTCTGCCGGTGCAGGGGACAGGAACAGACGTGTGCATGTGGTTCTGCCTTGGTCTGGGAGTGTGTTCCCCCTGCCTTGCCCACAGGCTCATGGGCAAGGGCCCGGAGAGAGCACCACCCCGAAGCGCATTTCTCCCGGGCTTGGGAGCATTGTGCGTGCCTGGCGGGAACAGCGGGCAGGAGTGTTGGAAAACTGGCCTTTGGAGGCAGCTGGGGAGGTCTTCCAGTGGGAGAGGGCCGGTTGTGCTCAGAGGCACTACAGGCCAGGGGCAGGACCCAGCAGGGCCCCTGCCCCTGGCCAGCCTTGCCCAGAACTTCCTGCCTCCGTTGTTACAGCCCCACCAAGGGGCAGGCTGCGGGGACTGGGTCCAGACATGCCCGGGCGCCTCCCCAGGCTCATCCCCGCTGGTGCCTTTCCCCTGGTCCTAGGCCTCGGTTGAGGCCTCCTTGGAGAGGAGGTTGCTGGCAGGGGCTGTCTCCACACTGCAAGGTGCTGGAGCTCAGAGGGCCTCGTCAGCGGGAATGGACCAGCAAGGGGCTGGATGCCCAAGACCTCTTTGGCCCAGCAGCCTCAGGGCAGCAGGGAGAGGAAGAGCCCCAACTTGCCCCTAGGTCGGCTCTGCCCCTTCCCACACAGGCAGCCAACCCAGCAGCTACCTGACAGACTCTGACTCCCCCGAGCTCTTTGCCGGTGCAGGGGTCAGGAACAGACGTGTGCATGTGGTTCTGCCTTGGTCTGGGAGTGTGGACCCACTGCCTGGACCCCAGGCTCAGGGGCAAGGGCCCGGAGAGGGCAACACCCAGAAGCGCTTTTCTCCCGGGCTTGGGAGCATTGTGCGTGCCTGGCGGGAACAGCGGGCGGGAGTGTTGGCAAACCGGCCTTTGGAGGCAGCCGGGGAGGTCTTCCAGTGGGAGAGGGCCGGTTGTGCTCAGAGGCCCCACAGGCCAGGGGCAGGACCCAGCAGGGCCCCTGCCCCTGGCCAGCCTTGCCCAGACCTTCCTGGCCTCCGGGGGTACTGCCCCACCAAGGGGCAGGCTGCGGGGACTGGGTCCAGACATGCCCGGGCGCCTCCCCTGGCTCAACCCCGCTGGTGAGTTTTCCCTGGGCCTAGGCCTCGGTTGAGGCCTCCTTGGAGAGGAGATTGCTGGCAGGGGCTGTCTCCACACTGCAAGGTGCTGGAGCTCAGAGGGCCTCGTTAGAGGGAAGGAACCAGCAAGGGGCTGGATGCCCAAGACCTCTTTGGCCCAGCAGCCTCAGGGCAGCAGGGAGAGGAAGAGGCCCAACTTGCCCCTAGGTCGGCTCTGCCCCTTCCCACACAGGCAGCCAACCCAGCAACTACCTGACAGACTCTGGCTCCCCCGAGCTCTCTGCCAGTGCAGGGGTCAGGAACAGACGTGTGCATGTGGTTCTGCCTTGGTCTGGGAGTGTGGACCCACTGCCTTGACCCCAGGCTCAGGGGCAAGGGCCCGGAGAGGGCAACACCCAGAAGGGCTTTTCTCCCGGGCTTGGGAGCATTGTGCGTGCCTGGCGGGAACAGTGGGCGGGAGTGCTTGCAAACCGGCCTTTGGAGGCAGCCGGGGAGGTCTTCCAAGGGCCTGTAGAGAGCACCACCCCGAAGGGCTTTTCTCCCGGGCTTGGGAGTGTTGTGCGCGGGTGGCGGGAACAGCAGGCAGGAGTGCTTGAAAACCGGCCTTTGCAGGCAGCCGGGGAGGTCTTCCAGGGCCCGGTGTGAGCACCATCCCAAAAAGCTTTTCTCCCGGGCTTGGGAGCATTGTGCGCGGCTGGTGGGAACAGCGGGCATGAGTGCTTGCAAACTGGCCATTGGAGGTAGCCGGGGAGGTCTTCCAAGGGCCTGTAGAGAGCACCACCCCAAAATGCTTTTCTCCCGGGCTTGGGAGCATTGTGCGTGGCTGGCGGGAACAGCAGGAAGGAGTCCTTGCAAACCGGCCTTTGGAGGCAGCCGGGGAGGTCTTCCAAGGGCCTGTAGAGAGCACCACCCCGAAGCGCTTTTCTCCCGGGCTTGGGAACATTGTGCACGCCTGCTGGGAACAGTGGGCGGGAGCACTTGCAAACCAGCCTTTGGAGGCAGCCGGGGAGGTCTTCCAGTGGGAGAGGGCCGGTTGTGCTCAGAGGCCCCACAGGCCAGGGTCAGGACCCAGCAGGGCCGTTGCCCCTGGCCAGACTTGCCCAGACCTTCCTGGCCTCCGGGGGTACTGCCCCACCAAGGGACAGGCTGCGGAGACTGGGTCCAGACATGTCCGTGCGCCTCCCCAGGATCATCCCCGCTGGTGCCTTTCCCCTGGGTGGAGGCCTCGGTTGAGGCCTCTTTGGAGAGGAGGTTGCTGACAGGGGCTGTCTCCACACTGCAAGGTGCTGGAGCTCAGAGGGCCTCGTCAGAGGGAAGGCACCAGCAAAGGGCTGGATGCCCAAGTCCTCTTTGACCCAGCAGCCTCAGGGCAGCAGGGAGAGCAAGAGGCCCAACTTGCCCCTAGGTCGGCTCTGCCCCGTACCACACAGGCAGCCAGTCCAGCAGCAGCCTGGCAGTCTCTGGCTCCCCCGAGCTCTCTGCCGGTGTAGGGGGCAGGAACAGACGTGTGCATGTCGTTCTCCCTTGGCCTGGGAGTGTGTTCCACCTGCCTGGCCCCCAGGCTCAGGGGCAAGGGCCCGGAGAGACCACCACCCCGAAGCGCTTTTCTCCCGGGCTTGGGAGCATTGTGCGCGCCTGGCGGGAACAGCGGGCGGGAGTGCTTGCAAACCGGCCTTTGGAGGCAGCCAGGGAGGTCTTCCAGCGGGAGAGTGCCGGTTGTGCTCAGACGCCCCACAGGCCAGGGACAGGACCCAGCAGTGTCCCTGCCCCTGGCAGCCTTGCCCAGACCTTCCTGGCCTCCGGGGGTACTGCCCCACCAAGGGGCAGGCTGCGGGGACTGGGTCCAGACATGCCCGGGCGCCTCCCCAGGCTCATCCCCGCTGGTGCCTTTCCCCTGGGCCTAGGCCTCGGTTGAGGCCTCCTTGGAGAGGAGGTTGCTGGCAAGAGCTGTCTCCACACTGCAAGGTGCTGGAGCTCAGAGGGCCTCGTCAGAGGGAAGGGACCAGCAAGGGGCTGGATGCCCAAGACTTCTTTGGCCCAGCAGCCTCAGGGCAGCAGGGAGAGCAAGAGGCCCAACTTGCCCCTAGGTCGGCTCTGCCCCTTCCCACACAGACAGCCAGCCCAGCAGCTGCCTGACAGACTCTGGCTCCCCCGAGCTCTCTGCCGGTGCAGGGGTCAGGAACAGACGTGTGCATGTGTTCTGCCTTGGTCTGGGAGTGTGGACCCACTGCCTGGACCCCAGGCTCAGGGGCAAGGGCCCGGAGACAGCAACACCCCGAAGCGCTTTTCTCACGGGCTTGGGAGCATTGTGCGTGCCTGGCGGGAACAGCGGGCGGGAGTGTTGGCAAACCGGCCTTTGGAGGCAGCCGGGGAGGTCTTCCAGTGGGAGAGGGCCGGTTGTGCTCAGAGGCCCCACCGGCCAGGGGCAGGACCCAGCAGGGACCCTGCCCCTGGCCAGCATTGCCCAGATCTTCCTGGCCTCCGGGGGTACTGCCCCACCAAGGGGCAGGCTGTGGGGACTGGGTCCAGACATGCCCGTGCGCCTCCACTGGCTCATCCCCGCTGGTGCCTTTCCCCTGGGCCTAGGCCTCGATTGAGGCCTCCTTGGAGAGGAGGTTGCTGGCAGGGGCTGTCTCCACACTGCAAGGTGCTGGAGCTCAGAGGGCCTCGTCAGAGGGAAGGGACCAGGAAGGGGCTGGATGCCCAAGACGTCTTGGGCCCAGCAGCCTCAGGGCAGCAGGGAGAGCAAGAGGCCCAACTTGCCCCTAGGGCGGCTCTGCCCCTTCCCACACAGGCGGCCAACCCAGCAGCTGCCTGACAGACTCTGGCTCACCCGAGCTCTCTGCCGGTGCAAGGGGCAGATCAGAGGTGTGCATGTGGTTCTGACTTGGCCTGGGATTGTGGACACCCTGCCTTGCCCCCAGGCTCAGGGGCAAGGGCCCGGAGAGAGCACCACCCTGAAGCGCTTTTCTCCCGGGCTTGGGAGCATTGTGCACGCCTGCTGGGAACAGTGGCCGGGAGCGCGTGCAAACCGGCCTTTGGAGGCAGCCGGCGAGGTCTTCCAGTGGGAGAGGGCCGGTTGTGCTCAGAGGCCCCACAGGCCAGGGGCAGGACGCAGCAGGGCCCCTGCCCCTGGCCAGCCTTGCCCAGACCTTCCTGGCCTCCGGGGGTACTGCCCCACCAAGGGGCAGGCTGCGAGGACTGGGTCCAGACATGCTCGGGCGCCTCCCCTGGCTCATCCCCGCTGGTGCCTTTCCCCTGGGCCTAGGCCTCGGTTGAGGCCTCCTTGGAGAGGAGGTTGCTGGCAGGGGCTGTCTCCACACTGCAAGGTGCTGGAGCTCAGAGGGCCTCGTCAGAGGGAAGGGACCAGTAAGGGGCTGGATGCCCAAGATGTCTTTGGCCCAGCAGCCTCAGGGCAGCAGGGAGAGCAAGAGGCCCAACTTGCCCCTAGGGCGGCTCTGCCCCTTCCCACACAGGCGGCCAACCCAGCAGCTGCCTGACAGACACTGGCTCCCCCAAGGTCTCTCCCGGTGCAGGGGACAGGAACAGACGTGGGCATGTGGTTCTGCCTTGGCCTGGGAGTGTGTTCCCCCTGCCTTGCCCCCAGGCTCAGGGGCAAGGGCCCGGAGAGAGCACCACACCGAAGCGCTTTTCTCCCCGGCTTGGGAGCTTTGTGCGAGCCTGGCGTGAACAGCGGGCGGGAGTGTTTGCAAACAGGACTTTGGAGGCAGCCGGGGAGGTCTTCCAGTGGGAGAGGGCCGGTTGTGCTCAGAGGCCCCACAGGCCAGGGGCAGGACCCAGCAGGGCCCCTGCCCCTGGCCAGCCTTGCCCAGACCTTCCTGGCCTCCGGGGGTACTGCCCCACCAAGGGGCAGGCTGCGGGGACTGGGTCCAGACATGCCCGGGCGCCTCCCCAGGATCATCCCCGCTGGTGCCTTTCCCGTGGGCCTAGGCCTCGGTTGAGGCCTCTTTGGAGAGGAGGTTGCTGGCAGGGGCTGTCTCCACACTGCAAGGTGCTGGAGCTCAGAGGGCCTCGTCAGAGGGAAGGGACCAGTAAGGGGCTGGATGCCCAAGACGTCTTTGGCCCTGCAGCCTCAGGGCAGCAGGGAGAGCAAGAGGCCCAACTTGCCCCTAGGTCGGCTCTGCCCCTTCCCACACAGGCAGCCAGCCCAGCAGCAGCCTGGCAGTCTCTGGCTCCCCCGAGCTCTCTGCCGGTGTAGGGGGCAGGAACAGACGTGTGCATGTCGTTCTGCCTTGGCCTGGGAGTGTGTTCCCCCTGCCTGGCCCCCAGGCTCAGGGGCAAGGGCCCGGAGAGAGCACCACCCCGAAGGGCTTTTCTCCCGGGCTTGGGAGCATTGTGCGTGCCTGGCGGGAACAGCGGGCGGGAGTGCTTGCAAACCGGCCTTTGGAGGCAGCCGGGGAGGTCTTCCAAGGGCCCGGAGAGAGCACCACACCAAAATGCTTTTCTCCCGGGCTTGGGAGCATTGTGCGCAGCTGGCGGGAACAGCGGGTCTGAGTCCTTGCAAACCGGCCTTTGGAGGCAGCCGGGGACGTCTTCCAAAGGCCGGGAGAGAGCACCACCCCGAAGCGCTTTTCTCCCGGGCTTGGGTGCATTGTGCGCATGTGGCGGGAACAGCAGGCAGGAGTGCGTGAAAACCGGCCTTTGGAGGCAGCCGGGGAGGTCTTCCAAGGGCCCGGAGAGAGCACCACCTCGAAGCGCTTTTCTCTCGGGTTTTGGAGCATTGTGTGCGGCTGGTGGGACAGCGGGAGGGAATTCTTGCAAACCGGCCTTTGGAGGCAGCCAGAGAAGTCTTCCAATGGCCCGGAGAGAGCACCACCCCGAAGCGCTTTTCTCCGGGGTTTTGGAACATTGTGTGTGGCTGGCGGGAACAGCGAGTGGGAGTGCTTGCAAACCGGCCTTTGGGGGCAGCCGGGGAGGTCCACCATGGTCCCGGAGAGAACACCACCCCGAAGCGCTTTTCTCACGGTCTTGGGAGCATTGTGCGCGGCTGGCGGGAACAGCGGGCATGAGTGCTTGCAAACTGTCCTTTGGAGGCAGCCGGGGAGGTCTTCCAAGGGCCCGGAGTGATCACCACCCCAAAATGCTTTTCTCCCGGGCTTGGGAGCATTGTGCGCGGCTGTCGGGAACAGCGGACATGAGTGCTTGCAAACCGGCCTTTGGAGGCAGCCCGGGAGGTCTTCCAAGGGCCCGGAGAGAGCACCACACCAAAATGCTTTTCTCCCGGGCTTGGGAGCATTGTGCGTGGCTGGCGGAAGCAGCGGGAATGAGTACTTACAAACCAGCCTTTGGAGCAGCCGGGGAGGTCTTGAAAGTGCCCGGAGAGAGCACCACCCCGAAGCGCTTTTCTCCCGGGCTTGGGAGCATTGTGCGTGGCTGGCGGGAACAGCAGGAAGGAGTCCTTGCAAACTGGCCATTGGAGGCAGCCGGGGAGGTCTTCCAAGGGCCTGTAGAGAGCACCACCCCGAAGCGCTTTTCTCCCGGGCTTGGGAGTATTGTGCGCGGGTGGCGGGAACAGCAGGCAGGAGTGCTTGAAAACCGGCCTTTGCAGGCAGCCGGGGAGGTCTTCCAGGGCCCGGTGTGAGCACCACCCCAAAAAGCTTTTCTCCCGGGCTTGGGAGCATTGTGCGCGGCTGGTGGGAACAGCGGGCATGAGTGCTTGCAAACTGGCCATTGGAGGCAGCTGGGTAGGTCTTCCAAGGGCCCGGAGTGAGCACCACCCCAAAATGCTTTTCTCCCGGGCTTGGGAGCATTGTGCGTGGCTGGCGGGAACAGCAGGAAGGAGTCCTTGCAAACCGGCCTTTGGAGGCAGCCGGGGAGGTCTTCCAAGGGCCTGTAGAGAGCACCACCCCGAAGCGCTTTTCTCCCGGGCTTGGGAGCATTGTGCGCGGGTGGCGGGAACAGCAGGCAGGAGTGCTTGAAAACCGTCCTTTGGAGGCAGCCGGGGAGGTCTTCCAGGGCCCGGTGTGAGCACCACCCCAAAATGCTTTTCTCCCGGGCTTGGGAGCATTGTGCGTGGCTGGTGGAAACAGCGGGCGGGAGTGCTTGCAAACCGGCCTTTGGAGGCAGCCGGGGAGGTCTTCCAAGGGCCAGGAGAGAGCACCACCCAGAAGCGCTTTTCTCCCGGGCTTGGAACATTTGCGCGGATGGCGGGAACAGCGAGCGGGAGTGCTTCCAAACCGGCCTTTGGGGGCACCCCGGGAGGTCTTCCATGGGCACGGAGAGAACACCACCCCGAAGCGCTTTTCTCCGGGGTTTTGGAGGATTGTGCGTGGCTGGCGGGAACAGCGAGTGGGAGTGCTTGCAAACCGGCCTTTGGGGGCAGCCAGGGAGGTCCTCCATTGGCACGGAGAGAACACCACCCCAAAGCGCTTTTCTCCCGGGCTTGGGAGCATTGTGCGAGGCTGGCGGGAACAGCGGGCGGGAGTGCTTGCAAACCGGCCTTTGGAGGCAGCTTGGGAGGTCTTCCAAGGGCCCGGATAGAGCACCATGCCGAAGCACTTTTCTCACGGAATTGGGAGCATTGTGCGCGGCTGTCGGGAACAGCGGACATGAGTGCTTGCAAACCGGCCTTTAGAGGCAGCCGGGGAGGTCTTCCAAGGGCCCGGAGAGAGCACCACCCCAAAATGCTTTTCTCCCGGGCTTGGGAGCATTGTGTGCGGCTGGCGGGTCAGCGGGAGGGAGTTCTTGAAAACCAGCCTTTGGAGGCAGCCAGGGAGGTCTTCCAAGGGCCGGGAGAGAGCACCACCCCGAAGCGCTTTTCTCCCCGGCTTGGGAGCATTGTGCGCGGCTGGCGGGAACAGCGGGATTGAGTGCTTGCAAACCGGCCTTTGGAGGCAGCCGGGGAGGTCTTCCAGTGGGAGAGGGCCGGTTGTGCTCAGAGGCCTCACAGGCCAGGGGAAAGACCCAGCAGGGCCCCTGCCCTTGGCCAGCCTTGCCCAGAACTTCCTGGCCTCCGGGGGTACTGCCCCACCAAGGGGCAGGCTGCGGGGACTGGGTCCAGACATGTCCGTGCGCCTCCCCAGGATCATCCCCGCTGGTGCATTTCCCCTGGGCGTAGGCCTCGGTTGAGGCCTCTTTGGAGAGTAGGTTGCTGGCAGGGGCTGTCTCCACACTGCAAGGTGCTGGAGCTCAGAGGGCTTCGTCAGAGGGAAGGGACCAGCAAAGGGCTGGATGCCCAAGACCTCTTTGACCCAGCAGCCTCAGGGCAGCAGGGAGAGCAAGAGGCCCAACTTGCCCCTAGGTCGGCTCTGACCCGTCCCACACAGGCAGCCAGCCCAGCAGCAGCCTGGCAGTCTCTGGCTCCCCCGAGCTCTCTGCCGGTGCAGGGGGCAGGAACAGACGTGTGCATGTCGTTCTGCCTTGGCCTGGGAGTGTGTTCCCCCTGCCTGGCCCCCAGGCTCAGGGGCAAGGGCCCGGAGAGAGCACCACCCCGAAGCGCTTTTCTCCCGGGCTTGGGAGCATTGTGCACGCCTGCTGGGAACAGTGGGCGGGAGCGCTTGCAAACCGGCCTTTGGAGGCAGCCGGGGAGGTCTTCCAATGGGAGAGGGCCGGTTGTGCTCAGAGGCCCCACAGGCCAGGGGCAGGACCCACCAGGGCCCCTGCCGCTGGCCAGCCTTGCCCAGACCTTCCTGGCCTCAGGGGGTACTGCCCCACCAAGGGGCAGGCTGCGGGGACTGGGTCCAGACATGTCCGTGCGCCTCCCCAGGATCATCCCCGCTGGTGCCTTTCCCCTGGGCCTAGGCCTCGGTTGAGGCCTCCTTGGAGAGGAAGTTGCTGGCAGGGGCTGTCTCCACACTGCAAGGTGCTGGAGCTCAGAGGGCCTCGTCAAAGGGAAGGGACAAGCAAAGGGCTTGATACCCAAGACCTCTTTGACCCAGCAGCCTCAGGGCAGCAGGGAGAGCAAGAGGCCCAACTTGCCCCTAGGTCGGCTCTACCCCGTCCCACACAGGCAGCCAGCCCAGCAGCAGCCTGGCAGTCTCTGGCTCCCCCGAGCTCTCTGCCGGTGTAGGGGGCAGGAACAGACGTGTGCATGTCGTTCTGCCTTGGCCTGGGAGTGTGTTCCCCCTGCCTGGCCCCCAGGCTCAGGGGCAAGGGCCCGGAGAGAGCACCACCCTGAAGCGCTTTTCTCCCGGGCTTAGGAGCATTGTGCGTGCCTGGCGGGAACAGCGGGCGGGAGTGCTTGCAATCCGGCCTTTGGAGGCAGCCGGGGAGGTCTTCCAGCGGGAGAGTGCCGGTTGTGCTCAGACGCCCCACAGGCCAGGGGCAGGACCCAGCAGTGTCCCTGCCCCTGGCAGCCTTGCCCAGACCTTCCTGGCCTCCGGGGGTACTGCCCCACCAAGGGGCAGGCTGCGGGGACTGGGTCCAGACATGCCCGGGCGCCTCCCCAGGCTCATCCCCGCTGGTGCCTTTCCCCTGGGCCTAGGCCTCGGTTGAGGCCTCCTTGGAGAGGAGGTTGCTGGCAGGGGCTGTCTCCACACTGCAAGGTGCTGGAGCTCAGAGGGCCTCGTCAGAGGGAAGCGACCAGCAAGGGGCTGGATGCCCAAGACGTCTTTGGCCCAGCAGCCTCAGGGCAGCAGGGAGAGGAAGAGGCCCAACTTGCCCCTAGGTCGGCTCTGCCCCTTCCCACACAGGCGGCCAGCCCAGCAGCTGTCTGACAGACTCTGGCTCCCCCGAGCTCTCTGCCGGTGCAGGGGTCAGGAAGAGACGTGTGCATGTGGTTCTGCCTTGGTCTGGGAGTGTGGACACACTGCCTGGCCCCCACGCTCAGGGGCAAGGGCCCGGAAAGAGCAACACCCCGAAGCGCTTTTCTCCCGGGCTTGGGAGCATTTTGCGTGCCTGGCGGGAACAGCGGGCGGGAGTGTTGGCAAACCGGCCTTTGGAGGCAGCCGCGGAGGTCTTCCAGTGGGAGAGGGCCGGTTGTGCTCAGAGGCCCCACAGGCCAGGGGCAGGACCCAGCAGGGCCCCTGCCCCTGGCCAGCCTTGCCCAGACCTTCCTGGCCTCCGGGGGTACTGCCCCACCAAGGAGCAGGCTGCGGGGACTGGGTCCAGACATGCCCGGGCGCCTCCCCAGGCTCATCCCCGCTGGTGCCTTTCCCCTGGTCCTAGGCCTCGGTTGAGGCCTCCTTGGAGAGGAGGTTGCTGGCAGGGGCTGTCTCCACACTGCAAGGTGCTGGAGCTCAGAGGGCCTCGTCAGACGGAAGGGACCAGTAAGGGGCTGGATGCCCAAGACCTCTTTGGTCCAGCAGCCTCAGGGCAGCAGGGAGAGCAAGAGGCCCAACTTGCCCCTAGGTCGGCTCTGCCCCTTCCCACACAGGCGGCCAGCCCAGCAGCTGCCTGGCAGACTCTGGCTCCCCCCAGCTCTCTGCCGGTGGAGGTGGCAGGAACAGACGTGGGCATGTGGTTCTGCCTTGGCCTGGGAATGTGGATCCCCTGCCTGACCCGCAGGCTCAGGGGCAAGGGCCCGGAGAGACCACCACCCCGAAGCGCTTTTCTCCCGGGCTTGGGAGCATTGTGCGCGCCTGGCGGGAACAGTGGGCGGGAGTGCTTGCAAACCGGCCTTTGGAGGCAGCCGGGGAGGTCTTCCAGTGGGAGAGGGCCGGTTGTGCTCAGAGGCCCCACAGGCCAGGGGCAGGACCCAGCAGGGCCCCTGCCCCTGGCCAGCCTTGCCCAGACCTTCCTGGCCTCCGGGGGTACTGCCCCACCAAGGGGCAGGCTGCGGGGACAGGGTCCAGACTTGCCCGGGCGCCTCCGCTGGCTCAACCCCGCTGGTCCCTTTCCCCTGGGCCTAGGCCTCGGTTGAGGCCTCCTTGGAGAGGAGATTGCTGGCAGGTGCTGGCTCCACACTGCAAGGTGCTGGAGCTCAGAGGGCCTCGTCAGAGGGAAGGGACCAGTAAGGGGCTGGATGCCCAAGACCACTTTGGCCCAGCAGCCTCAGGGCAGCAGGGAGAGGAAGAAGCCCAACTTGCCCCTAGGTCGGCTCTGCCCCTTCCCACACAGGGGGCCAGCCCAGCACCTGCCTGAGAGACTCTGGCTCCCCCGAGCTCTCTGCCGGTGCAGGGGACAGGAACAGATGTGTGCATGTGGTTCTGCCTTGGTCTGGGAGTGTGTTCCCCCTGCCTTGCCCACAGGCTCAGGGGCAAGGGCCCGGAGAGAGCACCACCCCGAAGCGCATTTCTCCCGGGCTTGGGAGCATTGTGCGTGCCTGGCGGGAACAGCCGGCAGGAGTGTTGGAAAACTGGCCTTTGGAGGCAGCCGGGGAGGTCTTCCAGTGGGAGAGGGCCGGTTGTGCTCAGAGGCCCCACAGGCCAGGGGCAGGACCCAGCAGGGCCCCTGCCCCTGGCCAGCCTTGCCCAGACCTTCCTGGCCTCCGGGGGTACTGCCCCACCAAGGGGCAGGCTGCGGGGACTGGGTCCAGACATGCCCGGGCGCCTCCCCAGGCTCATCCCCGCTGGTGCCTTTCCCCTGGGCCTAGGCCTCGGTTGAGGCCTCTTGGAGAGGAGGTTGCTGGCAGGGGCTGTCTCCACACTGCAAGGTGCTGGAGCTGAGAGGGCCTCGTCAGAGGGAAGGGACCATTAAGGGGCTGGATGCCCAAGACGTCTTTCGCCCAGCAGCCTCAGGGCAGCAGGGAGAGCAAGAGGCCCAACTTGCCCCTAGGGCGGCTCTGCCCCTTCCCACACAGGCGGCCAACCCACCAGCTGCCTGACAGACTCTGGCTTCCCCAAGCTCTCTGCCGGTGCACGGGACAGGAACAGACGTGGGCATATGGTTCTGCCTTGGCCTGGGAGTGTGTTCCCCCTGCCTTGCCCCCAGGCTCAGGGGCAAGGGCCCGGAGAGAGCACCACCCCGAAGCGCTTTTCGCCCGGGCTTGGGAGCTTTGTGCGTGCCTGGCGGGAACAGCGGGCGGGAGTGTTGGCAAACCGGACTTTGGAGGCAGCCGGGGAGGTCTTCCAGTGGGAGAGGGCCGGATGTGCTCAGAGGCCCCACAGGCCAGGGGCAGGACCCAGCAGGTCCCCTGCCCCTGGCCAGCCTTTCCCAGACCTTCCCGGCCTCAGGGGGTACTGCCCCACCAAGGGGCAGGCTGCGGGGACTGGGTCCAGACATGCCCGGGCGACTCCCCAGGCTCATCCCCGCTGGTGCCTTTCCCCTGGGCCTAGGCCTCGGTTTAGGCCTCCTTGGAGAGGAGATTGCTGGCAGGGGCTGTCTCCACACTGCAATGTGCTGGAGCTCAGAGGGCCTCGTCAGAGGGAAGGGATCAGCAAAGGGCTGGATGCCCAAGACCTCTTTGACCCAGCAGCCTCTGGGCAGCAGGGAGAGCAAGAGGACAAACTTGCCCCTAGGTCGGCTCTGACCCGTCCCACACAGGCAGCCAGCCCAGCAGAGCCAGGCAGTCTCTGGCTCCCCCGAGCTCTTTGCCGGAGCAGGGCGCAAGAACAGAAGTGTGCATGTCGTTCTGCCTTGGCCTGGGAGTGTGTTCCCCCTGCCTGGCCCCCAGGCTCAGGGGCAAGGGCCCGGAGAGAGCACCACCCCGAAGCGCTTTTCTCCTGGGCTTGGGAGCATTGTGCGCGCCTGGTGGGAACAGTGGGCGGGAGCGTTGGCAAACCGGCCTTTGGAGGCAGCCTGGGAGGTCTTCTAGTGGGAGAGGGCCGGATGTGCTCAGAGGCCCCACAGGCCAGGGGCAGGACCCAGAAGGTCCCCTGGCCCTGGCCAGCCTTTCCCAGACCTTCCTGGCCTCAGGGGGTACTGCCCCACCAAGGGGCAGGCTTCGGGGACTGGGTCCAGACATGCCCGGGCGCCTCCCCTGGCCCATCCCCACTGGTGCCTTTCCCCTGGGCCTAGGCCTCGGTTTAGGCCTCCTTGGAGAGGAGGTTGCTGGCAGGGGCTGTCTCCACACTGCAAGGTGCTGGAGCTCAGAGGGCCTCGTCAGAGGGAAGGGACAAGCAAGGGGCTGGATGCCCAAGACCTCTTTGGCCCAGCAGCCTCAGTGCAGCAGGGAGAGCAAGAGGCCCAACTTGCCCCTAGGTCGGCTCTGCCCCTTCCCACACAGGCGGCCAGCCCAGCAGCTGCCTGACATACTCTGGCTCCCCCGAGCTCTCTGCCCGTGCAGGGGGCAGATCAGAGGTGTGCATGTGGTTCGGACTTGGCCTGGGAGTGTGGACACCGTGCCTTGCCCCCAGGCTCAGGGGCAAGGGCCCGGAGAGAGCACCACCCCGAAGCGCTTTTCTCCCGTGATTGGGAGCATTGTGTGCAGCTGTCGGGAACAGCGGGCATGAGTGCTTGCAAACCGGCCTTTGGAGGCAGCCCGGGAGGTCTTCCAAGGGCACCGGACTGATCACCACCCCAAAATGCTTTTCTCCCGGGCTTGGGAGCATTGTGCGCGGCTGTCGGGAACAGCGGGCATGAGTGCTTGCAAACCGGCCTTTGGAGGCAGCCCGGGAGGTCTTCCAAGGGCCCGGAGAGAGCACCACCCCAAAATGCTTTTCTTCCGGGCTTGGGAGCATTGTGCGTGGCTGGCGGGAACAGCAGGAAGGAGTCCTTGCAAACCAGCCTTTGGAGGCAGCCGGGGACGTCTTCCAAAGGCTGGGAGAGAGCACCACCCCGAAGCGCTTTTCTCCCGGGCTTGGGTGCATTGTGCGCGTGTGGCGGGAACAGCAGGCAGGAGTGCTTGCAAACCGGCCTTTGGAGGCAGCCGGGGAGGTCTTCCAAGGGCCCGGAGAGAGCACCACCTCGAAGCGCTTTTCTCTCGGGTTTTGGAGCATTGTGTGCGGCTGGTGGGACAGCGGGAGGGAATTCTTGCAAACCGGCCTTTGGAGGCAGTCAGAGAAGTCTTCCAAGGGCCCAGAGAGAGCACCACCCCGAAGCGCTTTTCTCCGGGGTTTTGGAACATTGTGTGTGGCTGGCGGGAACAGCGAGTGGGAGTGCTTGCAAACCGGCCTTTGGGGGCAGCCGGGGAGGTCCTCCATGGTCCCGGAGAGAACACCACCACGAAGCGCTTTTCTCACGGTCTTGGGAGCATTGTGCGCGGCTGGCGGGAACAGCGGGCATGAGTGCTTGCAAACTGTTCTTTGGAGGCAGCCGGGGAGGTCTTCCAAGGGCCCGGACTGATCACCACCCCAAAATGCTTTTCTCCCGGCTTGGGAGCATTGTGCGTGGCTGTCGGGAACAGCGAACATGAGTGCTTGCAAACCGGCCTTTGGAGGCAGCCCGGGAGGTCTTCCAACGGCCCGGAGAGAGCACCACCCCAAAATGCTTTTCTCCCGGGCTTGGGAGCATTGTGCGTGGCTGGCGGAAGCAGCGGGAATGAGTACTTACAAACCGGCCTTTGGAGGCAGCCGGGGAGGTCTTGAAAGTGCCCGGAGAGAGCACCACCCCGAAGCGCTTTTCTCCCGGGCTTGGGAGCATTGTGCGCGGCTGGCGGGAACAGCAGGCAGGAGTGCTTGCAAACTGGCCCTTGGAGGCAGCCGGGGAGGTCTTCCAAGGGCCCGGAGTGAGCACCAACCCAAAATGCTTTTCTCCCGGGCTTGGGAGCATTGTGCGAGGCTGGTGGGAACAACGGGCATGAGTGCTTGCAAACCGGCCTTTGGAGGCAGCCGGGGACGTCTTCCAAGGGCCCGGAGAGAGCACCACCCCGAAGCACTTTTCTCCCGGGCTTGGGAGCATTGTGCGTGGCTGGCGGGAACAGCAGGAAGGAGTCCTTGCAAACCGGCCTTTGGAGGCAGCCGGGGAGGTCTTCCAAGGGCCTGTAGAGAGCACCACCCCGAAGCGCTTTTCTCCCGGGCTTGGGAGTATTGTGCGCGGGTGGCGGGAACAGCAGGCAGGAGTGCTTGAAAACCGGCCTTTGCAGGCAGCCGGGGAGGTCTTCCAGGGCCCGGTGTGAGCACCACCCCTAAAAGCTTTTCTCCCGGGCTTAGGAGCATTCTGCGCGGCTGGTGGGAACAGCGGGCATGAGTGCTTGCAAGCTGGCCATTGGAGGCAGCCGGGGAGGTCTTCCAAGGGCCTGTAGAGAGCACCACCCCAAAATGCTTTTCTCCCGGGCTTGGGAGCATTGTGCGTGGCTGGCGGGAACAGCAGGAAGGAGTCCTTGCAAACCGGCCTTTGGAGGCAGCCGGGGAGGTCTTCCAAGGGCCTGTAGAGAGCACCACCCCGAAGCGCTTTTCTCCCGGGCTTGGGAGCATTGTGCACAGGTGGCGGGAACAGCAGGTAGGAGTGCTTGAAAACCGGCCTTTGGAGGCAGCCGGGGAGGTCTTCCAGGGCCCGGTGTGAGCACCACCCCAAAAAGCTTTTCTCCCGGGCTTGGGAGCATTGTGCGCGGCTGGTGGGAACAGCGGGCATGAGTGCTTGCAAACTGGCCATTGGAGGCAGCCGGGGAGGTCTTCCAAGGGCCCGGAGTGAGCACCACCCCAAAATGCTTTTCTCCCGGGCTTGGGAGCATTGTGCGTGGCTGCCGGGAACAGCAGGAAGGAGTCCTTGCAAACCGGCCTTTGGAGGCAGCCGGGGAGGTCTTCCAAGGGCCTGTAGAGAGCACCACCCCGAAGCACTTTTCTCCCGGGCTTGGGAGCATTGTGCGCGGGTGGCGGGAACAGCAGGCAGGAGTGCTTGAAAACCGTCCTTTGGAGGCAGTCGGGGAGGTCTTCCAAGGGCCAGGAGAGAGCACCACCCAGAAGCGCTTTTCTCCTGGGCTTGGAACATTTGTGCGGATGGCGGGAACAGCGATTGGGAGTGCTTCCAAACCGGCCATTGGGGGCACCCCGGGAGGTCTTCCATGGGCATGGAGAGAACACCACCCCGAAGCGCTTTTCTCCGGGGTTTTGGAAGATTGTGCGTGGCTGGCGGGAACAGCGAGTGGGAGTGCTTGCAAACCGGCCTTTGGGGGCAGCCAGGGAGGTCCTCCATTGGCACGGAGAGAACACCACCCCGAAGCGCTTTTCTCCCGGTCTTGGGAGCATTGTGCGAGGCTGGCGGGAATAGCGGGAGGGAGTGCTTGCAAACCGGCCTTTGGAGGCAGCTTGGGAGGTCTTCCAAGGGCCCGGAGAGAGCACCATCCCGAAGCACTTTTCTCACAGAATTGGGAGCATTGTTCGCGGCTGTCGGGAACAGCGGACATGAGTGCTTGCAAACCGGCCTTTAGAGGCAGCCGGGGAGGTCTTCCAAGGGCCCGGAGAGAGACCACCCCAAAATGCTTTTCTCCCGGGCTTGGGAGCATTGTGTGCGGCTTGCGGGTCAGCGGGAGGGAGTTCTTGAAAACCAGCCTTTGGAGGCAGCCGGGGAGGTCTTCCAAGGGCCGGGAGAGAGCACCACCCCGAAGCGCTTTTCTCCCGGGCTTGGGAGCATTGTGCGCGGCTGGCGGGAACAGCGGGATTGAGTGCTTGCAAACCGGCCTTTGGAGGCAGCCGGGGAGGTCTTCCAAGGGCCGGGAGAGAGCACCACCCCAAAGCGCTTTTCTCCCGGGCTTGGGAGCATTGTGCGCGGCTGGCTGGAACAGCGGGCATGAGTGCTTGCAAACCGGCCTTTGGAGACAAACGGGGAGGTCATCCAAGGGCCCGGAGAGAGCACCACCCCGAAGCGCTTTTCTCCCGTGATTGGGAGCATTGTGTGCGGCTGGCGGGACAGCGGGAGGGAGTTCTTGAAAACCAGCCTTTGGAGGCAGCCGGGGAGGTCTTCCAAGGGCCGGGAGAGAGCACCACCCCGAAGCGCTTTTCTCCTGGGCTTGGAGCATTTGCACGGATGGCGGGAAAAGCGAGTGGGAGTGCTTGCAAACCGGCGTTTGGGGGCAGCCCGGGAGGTCTTTCTTGGGCCCAGAGAGAACACCCCCCGAAACGCTTTTCTCCCGGGCTTGGGAGCATTGTGCGCGGTTGGCGGGAACAGCAGGCAGAAGTGCTTGCAAACCGGCCTTGGAGGCAGCCGGGGAGGTCTTCCAAAGCCCGGAGTGAGCACCACCCCAAAATGCTTTTCTCCCGGGCTTGGGAGCATTGTGCGCGGCTGGCGGGAACAGCGGGATTGAGTGCTTGCAAACCAGCCTTTGGAGGCAGCTGTGGAGGTCTTCCAGCGGGAGAGTGCCGGTTGTGCTCAGACGACCCACAGGCCAGGGGCGGGACCCAGCAGTGTCCCTGCCCCTGGCAGCCTTGCCCAGACCTTCCTGGCCTCCGGGGGTACTACCCCACCAAGGGGCAGGCTGCGGGGACTGGGTCCAGACATGCCCGGGCGCCTCCCCAGGCTCTTCCCAGCTGGTGCCTTTCCCCTGGGGCTAGGCCTCGGTTGAGGCCTCCTTGGAGAGGAGGTTGCTGGCAGGGGCTGTCTCCACACTGCAAGGTGCTGGAGCTCAGAGGGCCTCAGAGGGAAGGGACCAGCAAGGGGCTGGATGCCCAAGACCTCTTTGGACCAGCAGCCTCAGGGCAGCAGGGAGAGCAGAGGCCCAACATGCCCCTAGGTCGGCTCTGCCACTTCCCACACAGGCGGCCAGCCCAGCACCTGCCTGACAGACTCTGGCTCCCCCGAGCTCTCTGCCGGTGGAGGGGGCAGGAACAGACGTGTTCATGTCGTTCTGTCTTGGCCTGGAAGTGTGTTCCCCCTGCCTGGCCCGCAGGCTTAGGGGCAAGGGCCCGGAGAGAGCACCACCCCGAAGCGCTTTTCTCCCGGGCTTGGGAGCATTGTGCGTGCCTGGCGGGAACAGCGGGCGGGAGTGTTGGCAAACCGGCCTTTGGAGGCAGCCGGGGAGGTCTTCCAGTGGGAGAGGGCCGGTTGTGCTCAGAGGCCCCACAGGCCAGGGGCAGGACCCAGCAGGTCCCCTGCCCCTGGTCAACCTTGCCCAGACCTTCCTGGCCTCCAGGGGTACTGCCCCACCAGGGGCAGGCTGCGGGGACTGGGTCCAGACATGCCCGGGCGCCTCCCCAGGCTCATCCCCGCTGGTGCCTTTCCCCTGGGCCTAGGCCTCGGTTGAGGCCTCCTTGGAGAGGAGATTGCTGGCAGGTGCTGTCTCCACACTGCAAGGTGCTGGAGCTCAGAGGGCCTCGTCAGAGGGAAGGGACCAGCAAAGGGCTGGATGCCCAAGACGTCTTTGGCCCAGCAGCCTCAGGGCAGCAGGGAGAGCAAGAGGCCCAACTTGCCCCTAGGTCGGCTCTGCCCCTTCCCACACAGGCGGCCAGCCCAGCACCTGCCTGAGAGACTCTGGCTCCCCCGAGCTCTCTGCCGGTGTAGGGGGCAGGAACAGACGTGTTCATGTCGTTCTGTCTTGGCCTGGGAGTGTGTTCCCCCTGCCTGGCCCGCAGGCTTAGGGGCAAGGGCCCGGAGAGAGCACCACCCCGAAGCGCGTTTCTCCCGGGCTTGGGAGCATTGTGCGTGCCTGGCGGGAACAGCGGGCGGGAGTGCTTGCAAACCGGCCTTTGGAGGCAGACGGGGAGGTCTTCCAGCGGGAGAGTACCGGTTGTGCTCAGACGTCCCACAGGCCAGGGGCAGGACCCAGCGCTGTCCCTGCCCCTGGCAGCCTTGCACAGACCTTCCTGGCCTCCGGGGGTACTGCCCCACCAAGGGGCAGGCTGCGGGGACTGGGTCCAGACATGCCCGGGCGCCTCCCCAGGCTCATCCCCGCTGGTGCCTTTCCCCTGGGCCTAGGCCTCGGTTGAGGCCTCATTGGAGAGGAGGTTGCTGGCAGGGGCTGTCTCCACACTGCAAGGTGCTGGAGCTCAGAGGGCCTCGTCAGAGGGAAGGGACCAGCAAGGGGCTGGATGCCCAAGACCTCTTTGGCCCAGCAGCCTCAGGGCAGCAGGGAGAGGAAGAGGCCCAACTTGCCCCTAGGTCGGCTCTGCCCCTTCCCACACAGGCGGCCAGCCCAGCAGCTGCCTGACAGACTCTGGCTCCCCCGAGCTCTCTGCCGGTGCAGGGGTCAGGAACAGACGTGTGCATGTGGTTCTGCCTTGGTCTGGGAGTGTGGACCCACTGCCTGGCCCCCAGGCTCAGGGGCAAGGGCCCGGAGAGAGCACCACCCCGAAGCGCTTTTCTCCCGGGCTTGGGAGCATTGTGCGAGCCTGGCGTGAACAGCGGGCGGGAGTCTTTGCAAACAGGACTTTGGAGGCAGCTGGGGAGGTCTTCCAGTGGGAGAGGGCCGGTTGTGCTCAGAGGCCTCACAGGCCAGGGGCAGGACCCAGCAGTGTCCCTGCCCCTGGCCAGCCTTGCCCAGACCTTCCTGGCCTCCGGGGGTACTGCCCCACCAAGGGGCAGGCTGCGGGGACTGGGTCCAGACATGTCCGTGCGCCTCAGCAGGATCATCCCCGCTGGTGCTTTTCCCCTGGGCGTAGGCCTCGGTTGAGGCCTCTTTGGAGAGGAGGTTGCTGGCAGGGGCTGTCTCCACACTGCAAGGTGCTGGAGCTCAGAGGGCCTCGTCAGAGGGAAGGGACCAGCAAAGGGCTGGATGCCCAAGACCTCTTTGACCCAGCAGCCTCAGGGCAGCAGGGAGAGCAAGAGGCCCAACTTGCCCCTAGGTCGGCTCTGCCCCGTCCCACACAGGCAGCCAGCCCAGCAGCAGCCTGGCAGTCTCTGGCTCCCCCGAGCTCTCTGCCGGTGTAGGGGGCAGGAACAGACGTGTGCATGTCGTTCTGCCTTGGCCTGGGAGTGTGTTCCAACTGCCTGGCCCCCAGGCTCAGGGGCAAGGGCCCGAGGAGAGCACCACCCCGAAGCGCTTTTCTCCCGGGCTTGGGAGCATTGTGCCTGCCTGGCGGGAACAGCGGGCGGGAGTGCTTGCAAACCGGCCTTTGGAGGCAGACGGGGAGGTCTTCCAGCGGGAGAGTGCCGGTTGTGCTCAGACGCCCCACAGGCCAGGGGCACGACCCAGCAGGGCCCCTGCCCCTCGCAGCCTTGCCCAGACCTTCCTGGCCTCCGGGGGTACTGCCCCACCAAGGGGCAGGCTGCGGGGACTGGGTCCAGACATGCCCGTGCGCCTCCACTGGCTCATCCCCGCTGGTGCCTTTCCCCTGGGCCTAGGCCTCGGTTGAGGCCTCCTTGGAGAAGAGGTTGCTGGCAGGGGCTGTCTCCACACTGCAAGGTGCTGGAGCTCAGAGGGCCTCGTCAGAGGGAAGGGACCAGCAAGGGGCTGGATGCCCAAGACCTCTTTGGCCCAGCAGCCTCAGGGCAGCAGGGAGAGCAAGAGGCCGAACTTGCCCCTAGGTCGGCTCTGCCCCTTCCCACACAGGCGGCCAGCCCAGCAGCTGCCTGACAGACTCTGGCTCCCCCCAGCTCTCTGCCGGTGGAGGGGGCAGGAACAGACGTGTGCATGTGGTTCTGCCTTGGCCTGGGACTGTGGATCCCCTGCCTGGCCCCCAGGCTCAGGGGCAGCGACCCGGAGAGACCACCACCCCGAAGCGCTTTTCTCCCGGGCTTGGGAGCATTGTGCGCGCCTGGCGGGAACAGTGGGCGGGAGTGCTTGCAAACCGGCCTTTGGAGGCAGCCGGGGAGGTCTTCCAGTGGGCAAGGGCCGGTTGTGCTCAGAGGCCCCACAGGACAGGGGCAGGACCCAGCAGGGCCCCTGCCCCTCGCCAGCCTTGCCCAGACCTTCCTGGCCTCCGGGGGTACTGCCCCACCAAGGGGCAGGCTGCGGGGACAGGGTCCAGACATGCCCGGGCGCCTCCCCTGGCTCAACCCCGCTGGTGCCTTTTCCCTGGGCCTAGGCCTCGGTTGAGGCCTCCTTGGAGAGGAGATTGCTGGCAGGGGCTGTCTCCACACTGCAAGGTGCTGGAGCTCAGAGGGCCTCGTCAGAGGGAAGGGACAAGCAAGGGGCTGGATGCCCAAGACCTCTTTGGCCCAGCAGCCTCAGGGCAGCAGGGAGAGCAAGAGGCCCAACTTGCCCCTAGGTCGGCTCTGCCCCTTCCCACACAGGCGGCCAGCCCAGCAGCTGCCTGACAGACTCTGGCTCCCCCGAGCTCTCTGCCGGTGCAGGGGGCAGATCAGACGTGTGCATGTGGTTCTGCCTTGGCCTGGGAGTGTGGACACCCTGCCTTGCCCCCAGGCTCAGGGGCAAGGGCCCGGAGAGAGCACCACCCCGAAGCGCTTTTCTCCCGGGCTTGGGAGCATTGTGCACGCCTGCTGGGAACAGTGGGCGGGAGCGCTTGTTAACCGGCCTTTGGAGGCGGCCGGGCAGGTCTTCCAGCGGGAGAGTGCCGGTTGTGCTCAGACGCCCCACAGGCCAGGGGCAGGACCCAGCAGTGTCCCTGCCCCTGGCAGCCTTGCCCAGACCTTCCTGGCCTCTGGGGGTACTGCCCCACCAAGGTGCAGGCTGCGGGGACTGGGTCCAGACATGCCCGTGCGCCTCCACTGGCTCATCCCCGCTGGTGCCTTTCCCCTGGGCCTAGGCCTCGGTTGAGGCCTCCTTGGAGAGGAGGTTGCTGGCAGGGGCTGTCTCCACACTGCAAGGTGCTGGAGCTCAGAGGGCCTCGTCAGAGGGAAGGGACCAGCAAGGGGCTGGATGCCCAAGACCTCTTTGGCCCAGCAGCCTCAGGGCAGCAGGGAGAGGAAGAGGCCCAACTTGCCCCTAGGTCGGCTCTGCCCCTTCCCACACAGGCGGCCAGCCCAGCAGCTGCCTGACAGACTCTGGCTCCCCCGAGCTCAATGCCGGTGCAGGGGACAGGAACAGACGTGGGCATGTGGTTCTGCCTTGGCCTGGGAGTGTGTTCCCCATGCCTTGCCCCCAGGCTCAGGGGCAAGGGCCCGGAGAGAGCACCACCCCGAAGCGCTTTTCTCCCGGGCTTGGGAGCATTGTGCGTGCCTGGCGGGAACAGCGGGCGGGAGTGCTTGCAAACCGGCCTTTCGAGGCAGACGGGGAGGTCTTCCAGCGGGAGAGTGCCGGTTGTGCTCAGACGCCCCACAGGCCAGGGGCAGGACCCAGCAGTGTCCCTGCCCCTGGCAGCCTTGCCCAGACCTTCCTGGCCTCCGGGGGTACTGCCCCACCAAGGGGCAGGCTGCGGGGACTGGGTCCAGACATGCCCGGGCGCCTCCCCAGGCTCATCCCCGCTGGTGCCTTTCCCCTGGGCCTAGGACTCGGTTGAGGCCTCCTTGGAGAGGAGGTTGCTGGCAGGGGCTGTCTCCACACTGCAAGGTGCTGGAGCTCAGAGGGCCTCGTCAGAGGGAAGGGACCAGCAAAGGGCTGGATGCCCAAGACCTCTTTGACCCAGCAGCCTCAGGGCAGCAGGGAGAGCAAGAGGCCCAACTTGCCCCTAGGTCGGCTCTGCCCCGTCCCACACAGGCAGCCAGCCCAGCAGCAGCCTGGCAGTCTCTGGCTCCCCCGAGCTCTCTGCCGGTGTAGGGGGCAGGAACAGACGTGTGCATGTCGTTCTGCCTTGGCCTGGGAGTGTGTTCCAACTGCCTGGCCCCCAGGCTCAGGGGCAAGGGCCCGAGGAGAGCACCACCCCGAAGCGCTTTTCTCCCGGGCTTGGGAGCATTGTGCCTGCCTGGCGGGAACAGCGGGCGGGAGTGCTTGCAAACCGGCCTTTGGAGGCAGACGGGGAGGTCTTCCAGCGGGAGAGTGCCGGTTGTGCTCAGACGCCCCACAGGCCAGGGGCACGACCCAGCAGGGCCCCTGCCCCTCGCAGCCTTGCCCAGACCTTCCTGGCCTCCGGGGGTACTGCCCCACCAAGGGGCAGGCTGCGGGGACTGGGTCCAGACATGCCCGTGCGCCTCCACTGGCTCATCCCCGCTGGTGCCTTTCCCCTGGGCCTAGGCCTCGGTTGAGGCCTCCTTGGAGAAGAGGTTGCTGGCAGGGGCTGTCTCCACACTGCAAGGTGCTGGAGCTCAGAGGGCCTCGTCAGAGGGAAGGGACCAGCAAGGGGCTGGATGCCCAAGACCTCTTTGGCCCAGCAGCCTCAGGGCAGCAGGGAGAGCAAGAGGCCGAACTTGCCCCTAGGTCGGCTCTGCCCCTTCCCACACAGGCGGCCAGCCCAGCAGCTGCCTGACAGACTCTGGCTCCCCCCAGCTCTCTGCCGGTGGAGGGGGCAGGAACAGACGTGTGCATGTGGTTCTGCCTTGGCCTGGGACTGTGGATCCCCTGCCTGGCCCCCAGGCTCAGGGGCAGGGACCCGGAGAGACCACCACCCCGAAGCGCTTTTCTCCCGGGCTTGGGAGCATTGTGCGCGCCTGGCGGGAACAGTGGGCGGGAGTGCTTGCAAACCGGCCTTTGGAGGCAGCCGGGGAGGTCTTCCAGTGGGCAAGGGCCGGTTGTGCTCAGAGGCCCCACAGGCCAGGGGCAGGACCCAGCAGGGCCCCTGCCCCTCGCCAGCCTTGCCCAGACCTTCCTGGCCTCCGGGGGTACTGCCCCACCAAGGGGCAGGCTGCGGGGACAGGGTCCAGACATGCCCGGGCGCCTCCCCTGGCTCAACCCCGCTGGTGCCTTTTCCCTGGGCCTAGGCCTCGGTTGAGGCCTCCTTGGAGAGGAGATTGCTGGCAGGGGCTGTCTCCACACTGCAAGGTGCTGGAGCTCAGAGGGCCTCGTCAGAGGGAAGGGACAAGCAAGGGGCTGGATGCCCAAGACCTCTTTGGCCCAGCAGCCTCAGGGCAGCAGGGAGAGCAAGAGGCCCAACTTGCCCCTAGGTCGGCTCTGCCCCTTCCCACACAGGCGGCCAGCCCAGCAGCTGCCTGACAGACTCTGGCTCCCCCGAGCTCTCTGCCGGTGCAGGGGGCAGATCAGACGTGTGCATGTGGTTCTGCCTTGGCCTGGGAGTGTGGACACCCTGCCTTGCCCCCAGGCTCAGGGGCAAGGGCCCGGAGAGAGCACCACCCCGAAGCGCTTTTCTCCCGGGCTTGGGAGCATTGTGCACGCCTGCTGGGAACAGTGGGCGGGAGCGCTTGTTAACCGGCCTTTGGAGGCGGCCGGGCAGGTCTTCCAGCGGGAGAGTGCCGGTTGTGCTCAGACGCCCCACAGGCCAGGGGCAGGACCCAGCAGTGTCCCTGCCCCTGGCAGCCTTGCCCAGACCTTCCTGGCCTCTGGGGGTACTGCCCCACCAAGGTGCAGGCTGCGGGGACTGGGTCCAGACATGCCCGTGCGCCTCCACTGGCTCATCCCCGCTGGTGCCTTTCCCCTGGGCCTAGGCCTCGGTTGAGGCCTCCTTGGAGAGGAGGTTGCTGGCAGGGGCTGTCTCCACACTGCAAGGTGCTGGAGCTCAGAGGGCCTCGTCAGAGGGAAGGGACCAGCAAGGGGCTGGATGCCCAAGACCTCTTTGGCCCAGCAGCCTCAGGGCAGCAGGGAGAGGAAGAGGCCCAACTTGCCCCTAGGTCGGCTCTGCCCCTTCCCACACAGGCGGCCAGCCCAGCAGCTGCCTGACAGACTCTGGCTCCCCCGAGCTCAATGCCGGTGCAGGGGACAGGAACAGACGTGGACATGTGGTTCTGCCTTGGCCTGGGAGTGTGTTCCCCATGCCTTGCCCCCAGGCTCAGGGGCAAGGGCCCGGAGAGAGCACCACCCCGAAGCGCTTTTCTCCCGGGCTTGGGAGCATTGTGCGTGCCTGGCGGGAACAGCGGGCGGGAGTGCTTGCAAACCGGCCTTTCGAGGCAGACGGGGAGGTCTTCCAGCGGGAGAGTGCCGGTTGTGCTCAGACGCCCCACAGGCCAGGGGCAGGACCCAGCAGTGTCCCTGCCCCTGGCAGCCTTGCCCAGACCTTCCTGGCCTCCGGGGGTACTGCCCCACCAAGGGGCAGGCTGCGGGGACTGGGTCCAGACATGCCCGGGCGCCTCCCCAGGCTCATCCCCGCTGGTGCCTTTCCCCTGGGCCTAGGCCTCGGTTGAGGCCTCCTTGGAGAGGAGGTTGCTGGCAGGGGCTGTCTCCACACTGAAAGGTGCTGGAGCTCAGAGGGCCTCGTCAGAGGGAAGGGACCAGGAAGGGGCTGGATGCCCAAGACGTCTTTGGCCCAGCAGCCTCAGGGCAGCAGGGAGAGCAAGAGGCCCAACTTGCCCCTAGGTCGGCTCTGCCCCTTCCCACACAGGCGGCCAGCCCAGCAGCTGCCTGACAGACTCTGGCTCCCCCGAGCTCTCTGCTGGTGCAGGGGGCAGATCAGACGTGTGCCTGTGGTTCTGCCTTGTCCTGGGAGTGTGGACACCCTGCCTTGCCCCCAGGCTCAGGGGCAAGGGCCCGGAGAGAGCACCACCCTGAAGCGCTTTTCTCCCGGGCTTGGGAGCATTGTGCACGCCTGCCGGGAACAGTGGGCGGGAGCGCTTGCAAACCGGCCTTGGAGGCAGCCGGGGAGGTCTTCCAGTGGGAGAGGGCCGGTTGTGCTCAGAGGCCCCACAGGCCAGGGGCAGGACGCAGCAGGGCCCCTGCCCCTGGCCAGCCTTGCCCAGACCTTCCTGGCCTCCGGGGGTACTGCCCCACCAAGGGGCAGGCTGCGGGGACTGGGTCCAGACATGCCTGGGCGCCTCCCCAGGCTCATCCCCGCTGGTGCCTTTCCCCTGGGCATAGGCCTCGGTTGATGCCTCCTTGGAGAGGAGGTTGCTGGCAGGGGCGGTCTCCACACTGCAAGGTGCTGGAGCTCAGAGGGCCTCGTCAGCGGGAAGGGACCAGCAAGGGGCTGGATGCCCAAGACCTCTTTGGCCCAGCAGCCTCAGGGCAGCAGGGAGAGCAAGAGGCCCAACTTGCCCCTAGGTCGCCTCTGCCCCTTCCCACACAGGCAGCCAACCCAGCAGCTGCCTGACAGACTCTGGCTCCCCCGAGCTCTCTGCCGGTGCTGGGGTCAGGAACAGACGTGTGCATGTGGTTCTGCCTTGGTCTGGGAGTGTGGACCCACTGCCTGGACCCCAGGCTCAGGGGCAAGGGCCCGGAGAGAGCAACACCCCGAAGCGCTTTTCTCCTGGCCTTGGGAGCGTTGTGCGTGCCTGGCGGGAACAGCGGGCGGGAGTGTTGGCAAACCCACCTTTGGAGGCAGCCGGGGAGGTCTTCCAGTGGGAGAGGGCCGGTTGTGCTCAGAGGCCCCACAGGCCAGGGGCAGGACCCAGCAGGGACCCTGCCCCTGGCCAGCCTTGCCCAGACCTTCCTGGCCTCCGGTGGTACTGCCCCACCAAGGGGCAGGCTGCGGGGACTGGGTCCTGATATGCCCGTGCGCCTCCACTGGCTCATCCCCGCTGGTGCATTTCCCCTGTGCCTAGGCCTCGGTTGAGGCCTCCTTGGAGAGGAGGTTGCTGGCAGGGGCTGTCTCCACACTGCAAGGTGCTGGAGCTCAGAGGGCCTCGTCAGAGTGAAGGGACCAGCAAGGGGCTGGATGCCCAAGACCTCTTTGGCCCAGCAGCCTCAGGGCAGCAGGGAGAGCAAGAGGCCCAACTTGCCCCTAGGTCGGCTCTGCCCCTTCCCACACAGGCGGCCAGCCCAGCAGCTGCCTGACAGACTCTTGCTCCCCCCAGCTCTCTGCCGGTGGAGGGGGCAGGAACAGACGTGTGCATGTTGTTGTGCCTTGGCCTGGGACTGTGGATCCCCTGCCTGGCCCCCAGGCTCAGGGGCAAGGGCCCGGAGAGACCACCACCCCGAAGCGCTTTTCTCCCGGGCTTGGGAGCATTGTGCGCGCCTGGCGGGAACAGTGGGCGGGAGTGCTTGCAAACGGGCCTTTGGAGGCAGCCGGGGAGGTCTTCCAGTGGGAGAGGGCCGGTTGTGCTCAGAGGCCCCACAGGCCAGGGGCAGGACCCAGCAGGGCCCCTGCCCCTGGCCAGCCTTGCCCAGACCTTCCTGGCCTCCGGGGGTACTGCCCCACCAAGGGGCAGGCTGCGGGGACTGGGTCCAGACATGCCTGGGCGCCTCCCCAGGCTAATCCCCGCTGGTGCCTTTCCCCTGGTCCTAGGTCTCGGTTGAGGCCTCCTTGGAGAGGAGGTTGCTGGCAGGGGCTGTCTCCACACTGCAAGGTGCTGGAGCTCAGAGGGCCTCGTCAGAGGGAAGGGACAAGCAAAGGGCTGGATGCCCAAGACCTCTTTGGCCCAGCAGCCTCAGGGCAGCAGGGAGAGCAAGAGGCCCAACTTGCCCCTAGGTCGGCTCTGCCCCTTCCCACAAAGGCGGCCAGCCCAGCAGCTGCCTGACAGACTCTGGCTCCCCCGAGCTCTCTGCCGGTGCAGGGGTCAGGAACAGACGTGTGCATGTGGTTCTGCCTTGGCCTGGGAGTGTGGACCCCCTGCCTGGCCCCCAGTCTCAGGGGCAAGGGCCCGGAGAGAGCACCACCCCGAAGCGCTTTTCTCCCGGGATGGGAGCATTGTGCGCGCTTGTTGGGAACAGTGGTCGGGAGTGTGTGCAAAACGGCCTTTGGAGGCAGCCGGGGAGGTCTTCCAGTGGGAGAGGGCCGGTTGTGCTCAGAGGCCCCACAGGCCAGGGGCAGGACCCAGCAGGTCCCCTGCCCCTGGTCAGCCTTGCCCAGACCTTCCTGGCCTCCAGGGGTACTGCCCCACCAAGGGGCAGGCTGCGGGGACTGGGTCCAGACATGCCCGGGCGCCTCTCCAGGCTCATCCCCGCTGGTGCCTTTCCCCTGGGCCTAGGCCTCGGTTGAGGCCTCCTTGGAGAGGAGATTGCTGGCAGGTGCTGTCTCCACACTGCAAGGTCTGGAGCTCAGAGGGCCTCGTCAGAGGGAAGGGACCAGCAAAGGGCTGGATGCCCAAGACGTCTTTGGCCCAGCAGCCTCAGGGCAGCAGGGAGAGCAAGAGGCCCAACTTGCCCCTAGGTCGGCTCTGCCCCTTCCCACACAGGCGGCCAGCCCAGCACCTGCCTGAGAGACTCTGGCTCCCCCGAGCTCTCTGCCGGTGTAGGGGGCAGGAACAGACGTGTTCATGTCGTTCTGTCTTGGCCTGGGAGTGTGTTCCCCCTGCCTGGCCCGCAGGCTTAGGGGCAAGGGCCCGGAGAGAGCACCACCCCGAAGCGCTTTTCTACCGGGCTTGGGAGCATTGTGCGCGCTTGGTGGGAACAGTGGGCTGGAGTGCGTGCAAAACGGCCTTTGGAGGCAGCCGGGGAGGTCTTCCAGTGGGAGAGGGCCGGTTGTGCTCAGAGGCCCCACAGGCCAGGGGCAGGACCCAGCAGGTCCCCTGCCCCTGGTCAGCCTTGCCCAGACCTTCCTGGCCTCCAGGGGTACTGCCCCACCAAGGGGCAGGCTGCGGGGACTGGGTCCAGACATGCCCGGGCGCCTCCCCAGGCTCATCCCCGCTGGTGCCTTTCCCCTGGGCCTAGGCCTCGGTTGAGGCCTCCTTGGAGAGGAGATTGCTGGCAGGGGCTGTCTCCACACTGCAAGGTCTGGAGCTCAGAGGGCCTCGTCAGAGGGAAGGGACCAGCAAAGGGCTGGATGCCCAAGACGTCTTTGGCCCAGCAACCTCAGGGCAGCAGGGAGAGCAAGAGGCCCAACTTGCCCCTAGGTCGGCTCTGCCCCTTCCCACACAGGCGGCCAGCCCAGCACCTGCCTGAGAGACTCTGGCTCCCCCGAGCTCTCTGCCGGTGTAGGGGGCAGGAACAGACGTGTTCATGTCGTTCTGTCTTGGCCTGGGTGTTTGTTCCCCCTGCCTGGCCCGCAGGCTTAGGGGCAAGGGCCCGGAGAGAGCACCACCCCGAAGCGCTTTTCTACCGGGCTTGGGAGCATTGTGCGTGCCTGGCGGGAACAGTGGGCGGGAGTGCTTGCAAACCGGCCTTTCGAGTCAGACGGGGAGGTCTTCCAGCGGGAGAGTGCCGGTTGTGCTCAGACGTCCCACAGGCCAGGGGCAGGACCCAGCGCTGTCCCTGCCCCTGGCAGCCTTGCCCAGACCTTCCTGGCCTCCGGGGGTACTGCCCCACCAAGGGGCAGGCTGCGGGGACTGGGTCCAGACATGCCCGGGCGCCTCCCCAGGCTCATCCCCTCTGGTGCCTTTCCCCTGGGCCTAGGCCTCGGTTGAGGCCTCATTGGAGAGGAGGTTGCTGGCAGTGGCTGTCTCCACACTGCAAGGTGCTGGAGCTCAGAGGGCCTCGTCAGAGGGAAGGGACCAGCAAGGGGCTGGATGCCCAAGACCTCTTTGGCCCAGCAGCCTCAGGGCAGCAGGGAGAGGAAGAGGCCCAACTTGCCCCTAGGTCGGCTCTGCCCCTTCCCACACAGGCGGCCAGCCCAGCACCTGCCTGACAGACTCTGGCTCCCCCGAGCTCTCTGCCGGTGCAGGGGTCAGGAACAGACGTGTGCATGTGGTTCTGCCTTGGTCTGGGAGTGTGGACCCACTGCCTGGCCCCCAGGCTCAGGGGCAAGGGCCCGGAGAGAGCACCACCCCGAAGCGCTTTTCTCCCGGGCTTGGGAGCATTGTGCGAGCCTGGCGTGAACAGCGGGCGGGAGTGTTTGCAAAGAGGACTTTGGAGGCAGCCGGGGAGGTCTTCCAGTGGGAGAGGGCCGGTTGTGCTCAGAGGCCTCACAGGCCAGGGGCAGGACCCAGCAGGGCCCCTGCCCCTGGCCAGCCTTGCCCAGACCTTCCTGGCCTCCGGGGGTACTGCCCCACCAAGGGGCAGGCTGCGGGGACAGGGTCCAGACATGCCCGGGCGCCTCCCCTGGCTCAACCCCGCTGGTGCCTTTTCCCTGGGCCTAGGCCTCGGTTGAGGCCTCCTTGGAGAGGAGATTGCTGGCAGGTGCTGTCTCCACACTGCAAGGTGCTGGAGCTCAGAGGGCCTCGTCAGAGGGAAGGGACAAGCAAGGGTCTGGATGCCCAAGACCTCTTTGGCCCAGCAGCCTCAGGGCAGCAGGGAGAGCAAGAGGCCCAACTTGCCCCTAGGTCGGCTCTGCCCCTTCCCACACAGGCGGCCAGCCGAGCAGCTGCCTGACAGACTCTGGCTCCCCCGAGCTCTCTGCCGGTGCAGGGGGCAGATCAGACGTGTGCATGTGGTTCTGCCTTGGCCTGGGAGTGTGGACACCCTGCCTTGCCCCCAGTCTCAGGGGCAAGGGCCCAGAGAGAGCACCACCCCGAAGCGCTTTTCTCCCGGGCTTGGGAGCATTGTGCACGCCTGCTGGGAACAGTGGGCGGGAGCGCTTGTTAACCGGCCTTTGGAGGCAGACGGGCAGGTCTTCCAGCGGGAGAGTGCCGGTTGTGCTCAGACGCCCCACAGGCCAGGGGCAGGTCCCAGCAGTGTCCCTGCCCCTGGCAGCCTTGCCCAGACCTTCCTGGCCTCCGGGGGTACTGCCCCACCAAGGGGCAGGCTGCGGGGACTGGGTCCAGACATGCCCTTGCGCCTCCACTGGCTCATCCCCGCTGGTGCCTTTCCCCTGGGCCTAGGCCTCGGTTGAGGCCTCCTTGGAGAGGAGGTTGCTGGCAGGGGCTGTCTCCACACTGCAAGGTGCTGGAGCTCAGAGGGCCTCGTCAGAGGGAAGGGACCAGCAAGGGGCTGGATGCCCAAGACCTCTTTGGCCCAGCAGCCTTAGGGCAGCAGGGAGAGGAAGAGGCCCAACTTGCCCCTAGGTCGGCTCTGCCCCTTCCCACACAGGCGGCCAGCCCAGCAGCTGCCTGACAGACTCTGGCTCCCCCGAGCTCTCTGCCGGTGCAGGGGTCAGGAACAGACGTGTGCATGTGGTTCTGCCTTGGTCTGGGAGTGTGGAACCACTGCCTGGCCCCCAGGCTCAGGGGCAAGGGCCCGGAGAGAGCAACACACCGAAGCGCTTTTCTCCCGGGCTTGGGAGAATTGTGCGTGCCTGGCGAGAACAGCGGGCGGGAGTGTTGGCAAACCGGCCTTTGGAGGCAGCCGGGGAGGTCTTCCAGTGGGAGAGGGCCGGTTGTGCTCAGAGGCCCCACAGGCCAGGGGCAGGACCCAGCAGGGCCCCTGCCCCTGGCCAGCCTTGCCCAGACCTTCCTGGCCTCCGGGGGTACTGCCCCACCAAGGGGCAGGCTGCGGGCCTGGGTCCAGTCATGCCCGGGCGCCTCCCCAGGCTCATCCCCGCTGGTGCCTTTCCCCTGGGCCTAGGCCTCGGTTGAGGCCTCCTTGGAGAGGAGGTTGCTGGCAGGGGCTGTCTCCACACTGCAAGGTGCTGGAGCTCAGAGGGCCTCGTCAGAGGGAAGGGACCAGCAAGGGGCTGGATGGCCAAGACCTCTTTGGCCCAGCAGCCTCAGGGCAGCAGGGAGAGCAAGAGGCCCAACTTGCCCCTAGGTCGGCTCTGCCCCTTCCCACACAGGCGGCCAGCCCAGCAGCTGCCTGACAGACTCTGGCTCCCCCGAGCTCTCTGCCGGTGCAGGGCGCAGATCAGACGTGTGCATGTGGTTCTGCCTTGGATTGGGAGTGTGGACACCCTGCCTTGCCCCCAGGCTCAGGGGCAAGGGCCCAGAGAGAGCACCACCCTGAAGCGCTTTTCTCCCGGGCTTGGGAGCATTGTCCACGCCTGCTGGGAACAGTGGACGGGAGCGCTTGCAAACCGGCCTTTGGAGGCAGCCGGGGAGGTCTTCCAGTGGGAGAGGGCCGGTTGGGCTCAGAGGCCCCACAGGCCAGGGGCAGGACCCAGCAGGGCCCCTGCCCCTGGCCAGCCTTGCCCAGACCTTCCTGGCCTCCGGGGGTACTGCCCCACCAAGGGGCAGGCTGCGGTGACTGGGTCCAGACATGTCCGTGCGCCTCCCCAGGATCATCCCCGCTGGTGCCTTTCCCCTGGGCGTAGGCCTCGGTTGAGGCCTCCTTGGAGAGGAGGTTGCTGGCAGGGGCTGTCTCCACACTGCAAGGTGCTGGAGCTCAGAGGGCCTCGTCAGAGGGAAGGGACCAGCAAAGGGCTGGATGCCCAAGACCTCTTTGACCCAGCAGCCTCAGGGCAGCAGGGAGAGCAAGAGGCCCAACTTGCCCCTAGGTCGGCTCTGCCCCGTCCCAGACAGGCAGCCAGCCCAGCAGCAGCCTGGCAGTCTCTGGCTCCCCCGATCTCTCTGCCGGTGTAGGGGGCAGGAACAGACGTGTGCATGTCGTTCTGCCTTGGCCTGGGAGTGTGTTCCCCCTGCCTGTCCCCCAGGCTCAGGGGCAAGGGTCCGGAGAGAGCACCACCCCGAAGCGCTTTTCTCTCGGGCTTGGTAGCATTGTGCGTGCCTGGCGGGAACAGCGGGCGGGAGTGCTTGCAAACCGGCCTTTGCAGGCAGCCAGGGAGGTCTTCCAGCGGGAGAGTGCCGGTTGTGCTCAGACGCCCCACAGGCCAGGGGCAGGACCCAGCAGTGTCCCTGCCCCTGGCAGCCTTGCCCAGACCCTCCTGGACTCCGGGGTTACTATCCCACCAAGGGGCAGGCTGCGGGGACTGGGTCCAGACATGCCCGGGCGCCTCCCCAGGCTCATCCCCGCTGGTGCCTTTCCCCTGGTCCTAGGCCTCGGTTGAGGCCTCCTTGGAGAGGAGGTTGCTGGCAGGGGCTGTCTCCACACTGCAAGGTGCTGGAGCTCAGAGGGCCTCGTCAGCGGGAAGGGACCAGCAAGGGGCTGGATGCCCAAGACCTCTTTGGCCCAGCAGCCTCAGGGCAGCAGGGAGAGGAAGAGGCCCAACTTGCCCCTAGGTCGGCTCTGCCCCTTCCCACACAGGCAGCCAACCCAGCAGCTGCCTGACAGACTGTGGCTCCCCCGAGCGCTCTGCCGGTGCAGGGGTCAGGAACAGACGTGTGCATGTGGTTCTGCCTTGGTCTGGGAGTGTGGACACCCTGCCTGGACCCCAGGCTCAGGGGCAAGGGCCCGGAGAGAGCAACACCCCGAAGCGCTTTTCTCCCGGGCTTGGGAGCATTGTGCGTGCCTGGCGGGAACAGCGGGCGGGAGTGTTGGCAAACCGGCCTTTGGAGGCAGCCGGGGAGGTCTTCCAGTGGGAGAGGGCCGGTTGTGCTCAGAGGCCCCACAGGCCAGGGGCAGGACCCAGCAGGGCCCCTGCCCCTGGCCAGCCTTGCCCAGACCTTCCTGGCCTCTGGGGGTACTGCCCCACCAAGGGGCAGGCTGCGGGGACTGGGTCCAGACATGCCCGTGCGCCTCCACTGGCTCATCCCCGCTGGTGCCTTTCCCCTGGGCCTAGGCCTCGGTTGAGGCCTCCTTGGAGAGGAGGTTGCTGGCAGGGGCTGTCTCCACACTGCAAGGTGCTGGAGCTCAGAGGGCCTCGTCAGAGGGAAGGGACCAGCAAGGGGCTGGATGCCCAAGACCTCTTTGGCCCAGCAGCCTCAGGGCAGCAGGGAGAGCAAGAGGCCCAACTTGCCCCTAGTTCGGCTCTGCCCCTTCCCACACAGGCGGCCAGCCCAGCAGCTGCCTGACAGACTCTGGCTCCCCCCAGCTCTCTGCCGGTGGAGGGGGCAGGAACAGACGTGTGCATGTGGTTCTGCCTTGGCCTGGGACTGTGGATCCCCTGCCTGGCCCCCAGGCTCACGGGCAGGGGCCCGGAGAGACCACCACCCCGATGCGCTTTTCTCCTGGGCTTGGGAGCATTGTGCGTGCCTGGCGGGAACAGCGGGCAGGAGTGTTGGCAAACTGGCCTTTGGAGGCAGCCGGGGAGGTCTTCCAGTGGGAGAGGGCCGGTTGTGCTCAGAGGCCTCACAGGCCAGGGACAGGACCAAGCAGGGCCCCTGCCCCTGGCCAGCCTTGCCCAGACCTTCCTGGCCTCCGGGGGTACTGCCCCACCAAGGGGCAGGCTGCGGGCCTGGGTCCAGTCATGCCCGGGCGCCTCCCCAGGCTCATCCCCGCTGGTGCCTTTCCCCTGGGCCTAGGCCTCGGTTGAGGCCTCCTCGGAGAGGAGGTTGCTGGCAGGGGCTGTCTCCACACTGCAAGGTGCTGGAGCTCAGAGGGCCTCATCAGAGGGAAGGGACCAGCAAGGGGCTGGATGCCCAAGACCTCTTTGGCCCAGCAGCCTCAGGGCAGCAGGGAGAGCAAGAGGCCCAACTTGCCCCTAGGTCGGCTCTGCCCCTTCCCACACAGGCGGCCAGCCCAGCAGCTGCCTGACAGACTCTGGCTCCCCCGAGCTCTCTGCCGGTGCAGGGGGCAGATCAGACGTGTGCATGTGGTTCTGCCTTGGCCTGGGAGTGTGGACACCCTGCCTTGCGCCCAGGCTCAGGGGCAAGGGCCCGGAGAGAGCACCACCCCGAAGCGCTTTTCTCCCGGGCTTAGGAGCATTGTGCACGCCTGCTGGGAACAGTGGGCGGGAGCGCTTGCAAACCGGCCTTTGGAGGCAGCCGGGGAGGTCTTCCAGTGGGAGAGGGCCGGTTGTGCTCAGAGGCCCCACAGGCCAGGGGCAGGACCCAGCAGGGCCCCTGCCCCTGGCCAGCCTTGCCCAGACCTTCCTGGCCTCCGGGGGTACTGCCCCACCAAGGGGCAGGCTGCGGGGACTGGGTCCAGACATGCTCGGGCGCCTCCCCTGGCTCATCCCCGCTGGTGCCTTTCCCCTGGGCCTAGGCCTCGGTTGAGGCCTCCTTGGAGAGGAGGTTGCTGGCAGGGGCTGTCTCCACACTGCAAGGTGCTGCAGCTCAGAGAGCCTCGTCAGAGAGAAGCGACCAGTAAAGGGCTGGATGCCCAAGACATCTTTGGCCCAGCAGCCTCAGGGCAGCAGGGAGAGCAAGAGGCCCAACTTGCCCCTATTCGGCTCTGCCCCTTCCCACACAGGCGGCCAACCCAGCAGCTGCCTGACAGACTCTGGCTCCCCCAAGCTCTCTGCCGGTGCAGGGGACAGGAACAGACGTGGGCATGTGGTTCTGCCTTGGCCTGGGAGTGTGTTCTCCCTGCCTTGCCCCCAGGCTCATGGTCAAGGGCCCGGAGAGAGCACCACCCCGAAGCGCTTTTCTCCCGGGCTTGGGAGCATTGTGCGTGCCTGGCGGGAACAGCGGGTGGGAGTGCTTGCAAACAGGCCTTTGGAGGCAGACGGGGAGGTCTTCCAGCGGGAGGGTGCTGGTTGTGCTCAGACGCCCCACAGGCCAGGGGCAGGACCCAGCAGTGTCCCTGCCCCTGGCAGCCTTGCCCAGACCTTCCTGGCCTCCGGGGGTACTGCCCCACCAAGGGGCAGGCTGCGGGGACTGGGTCCAGACATGCCCGGGCGCCTCCCCAGGTTCATCCCCGCTGGTGCCTTTCCCCTGGGCCTAGGCCTCGGTTGAGGCCGCCTTGGAGAGGAGGTTGCTGGCAGGGGCTGTCTCCACACTGCAAGGTGCTGGAGCTCAGAGGGCCTCATCAGAGGGAAGGGACCAGCAAGGGGCTGGATGCCCAAGACCTCTTTGGCCCAGCAGCCTCAGGGCAGCAGGGAGAGCAAGAGGCCCAACTTGCCCCTAGGTCGGCTCTGCCCCTTTCCACACAGGCCGCCAACCCAGCAGCTGCCTGGCATACTCTGGCTCCCCCGAGCTCTCTGCCGGTGCAGGGACCAGGAACAGACGTTTGCATGTGGTTCTGCCTTGGCCTGGGAGTGTGTTCCCCCTGCATTGCCCCCAGGCTCAGGGGCAAGGGACCGGTGAGAGCACCACCCCGAAGCGCTTTTCTCCCGGGCTTGGGAGCATTGTGCGTGCCTGGCAGGAACAGCGGGCATGAGTTCTTGCAAACTGTCCTTTGGAGGCAGCCGGGGAGGTCTTCCAAGGGCCCGGACTGATCACCACCCCAAAATGCTTTTCTCCCGGGCTTGGGAGCATTGTGTGCGGCTGTCGGGAACAGCGGACATGAGTGCTTGCAAACCGGCTTTTGGAGGCCGCCCGGGAGGTCTTCCAAGCGCCCGGAGAGAACACTACCCCAAAATGCTTTTCTTCCGGGCTTGGGAGCATTGTGCGCGCGTGGCGGGAACAGCAGGCAGGAGTGCTTGCAAACCGGCCTTTGGAGGCAGCCGGGGAGGTCTTCCAAGGGCCCGGAGAGAGCACCACCTCGAAGCGCTTTTCTCTCGGGTTTTGGAGCATTGTGTGCGGCTGGTGGGACAGCGGGAGGGAATTCTTGCAAACCGGCCTTTGGAGGCAGCCAGAGAAGTCTTCCAAGGGCCCGGAGAGAGCACCACCCCGAAGCGCTTTTCTCCGGGGTTTTGGAACATTGTGTGTGCCTGGCGGGAACAGCGAGTGGGAATGCTTGCAAACCGGCCTTTGGGGGCAGCCGGTGAGGTCCTCCATGGTCCCTGAGAGAACACCACCCCGAAGCGCTTTTCTCACGGTCTTGGGAGCATTGTGCGTGGCTGGCAGGAACAGCGGGCATGAGTGCTTGCAAACTGTCCTTTGGAGGCAGCCGGGGAGGTCTTCCAAGGGCCGGACTGATCACCACCCCAAAATGCTTTTCTCTCGGGCTTGGGAGCATTGTGCGCGGCTGTCGGGAACAACGGACATGAATGCTTGCAAACCGGCCTTTGGAGGCAGCCCGGGAGGTCTTCCAAGGGCCCGGAGAGAGCACCACCCCAAAATGCTTTTCTCCTGGGCTTGGGAGCATTGTGCGTGGCTGGCGGAAGCAGCGGGAATGAGTACTTACAAACCGGCCTTTGGGGGCAGCCGGGGAGGTCTTGAAAGTGCCCGGAGAGAGCACCACCCCGAAGCGCTTTTCTCCCGGGCTTGGGAACATTGTGCGCGGCTGGCGGGAACAGCAGGCAGGACTGCTTGCAAACTGGCCTTTGGAGGCAGCCGGGGAGGTCTTCCAAGGGCCCGGAGTGAGCACCACCCCAAAATGCTTTTCTCCCGGGCTTGGGAGCATTGTGCGTGGCTGGTGGGAACAACGGGCATGAGTGCTTGCAAACCGGCCTTTGGAGGCAGCCGGGGAGGTCTTGAAAGTGCCCGGAGAGAGCACCAACCCGAAGCGCTTTTCTCCCGGGCTTGGGAGCATTGTGCGCGGCTGGCGGGAACAGCAGGCAGGACTGCTTGCAAACTGGCCTTTGGAGGCAGCCGGGGAGTCTTCCAAGGGCCCGGAGAGAGACCACCCCAAAATGCTTTTCTCCCGGGCTTGGGAGCATTGTGTGCGGCTGGCGGGTCAGCGGGAGGGAGTTCTTGAAAACCAGCCTTTGGAGGCAGCCGGGGAGGTCTTCCAAGGGCCCGGAGAGAGCACCATCCCGAAGCACTTTTCTCACGGAATTGGGAGCATTGTGCGCGGCTGTCGGGAACAGCGGACATGAGTGCTTGCAAACCGGCCTTTGGAGGCAGCCCGGGAGGTCTTCCAAGGGCCCGGAGAGAGCACCACCCCAAAATGCTTTTCTCCCGGGCTTGGGAGCATTGTGCGTGGCTGGTGGAAGCAGCGGGAATGAGTACTTACAAACCGGCCTTTGGAGGCAGCCGGGGAGGTCTTGAAAGTGCCCGGAGAGAGCACCACCCCGAAGCGCTTTTCTCCCGGGCTTGGGAGCATTGTGCGCGGCTGGGGGGAACAGCAGGCAGGAGTGCTTGCAAACTGGCCTTTGGAGGCAGCCGGGGAGGTCTTCCAAGGGCCCGGAGTGAGCACCACCCCAAAATGCTTTTCTCCCGGGCTTGGGAGCATTGTGCGCGGCTGGTGGGAACAACGGGCATGAGTGCTTGCAAACCGGCCTTTGGAGGCAGCCGGGGACGACTTCCAAGGGCCCGGAGAGAGCACCACCCCGAAGCACTTTTCTCCCGGGCTTGGGAGCATTGTGCGTGGCTGGCGGGAACAGCAGGAAGGAGTCCTTGCAAACCGGCCTTTGGAGGCAGCCGGGGAGGTCTTCCAAGGGCCTGTAGAGAGCACCACCCCGAAGCGCTTTTCTCCCGGGCCTGGGAGCATTGTGCGCGGGTGGCGGGAACAGCAGGCAGGAGTGCTTGAAAACCGGCCTTTGCAGGCAGCCGGGGAGGTCTTCCAGGGCCCGGTGTGAGCACCACCCCAAAAAGCTTTTCTCCCGGGCTTGGGAGCATTGTGCGCGAATGGCGGGAACAGCGAGTGGGAGTGCTTCCAAACCGGCCTTTGGGGGCACCCCGGGAGGTCTTCCATGGGCACGGAGAGAACACCACCCCGAAGCGCTTTTCTCCGGGGTTTTGGAGGATTGTGCGTGGCTGGCGGGAACAGCGAGTGGGAGTGCTTGCAAACCGGCCTTTGGGGGCAGCCAGGGAGGTCCTCCATTGGCACGGAGAGAACACCACCCCGAAGCGCTTTTCTCCCGGTCTTGGGAGCATTGTGCGAGGCTGGCGGGAACAGCGGGCGGGAGTGCTTGCAAACCGGCCTTTGGAGGCAGCTTGGGAGGTCTTCCAAGGGCCCGGAGAGAGCACCATCCCGAAGCACTTTTCTCACGGAATTGGGAGCATTGTTCGCGGCTGTCGAGAACAGAGGACATGAGTGCTTGCAAACTGGCCTTTAGAGGCAGCCGGGGAGTCTTCCAAGGGCCCGGAGAGAGACCACCCCAAAATGCTTTTCTCCCGGGCCTAGGAGCATTGTGCGCGGGTGGCGGGAACAGCAGGCAGGAGTGCTTGAAAACCGGCCTTTGCAGGCAGCCGGGGAGGTCTTCCAGGGCCCGGTGTGAGCACCACCCCAAAAAGCTTTTCTCCCGGGCTTGGGAGCATTGTGCGTGGCTGGTGGGAACAGCGGGCATGAGTGCTTGCAAACTGGCCATTGGAGGCAGCCGGGGAGGTCTTCCAAGGGCCTGTAGAGAGCACCACCCCAAAATGCTTTTCTCCCGGGCTTGGGCGCATTGTGCGTGGCTGGCGGGAACAGCAGGAAGGAGTCCTTGCAAACCGGCCTTTGGAGGCAGCCGGGGAGGTCTTCCAAGGGCCTGTAGAGAGCACCACCCCGAAGCGCGTTTCTCCCGGGCTTGGGAGCATTGTGCGCAGGTGGCGGGAACAGCAGGCAGGAGTGCTTGAAAACCGGCCTTTGGAGGCCGCCGGGGAGGTCTTTCAGGGCCCGGTGTGAGCACCACCCCAAAAAGCTTTTCTCCCGGGCTTGGGAGCATTGTGCGCGGCTGGCGGGAACAGCGGGCATGAGTCCTTGCAAACCGGCCTTGGAGGCAGCCGGGGAGGTCTTGAAAGTGCCCGGAGAGAGCACCACCCCGAAGCGCTTTTCTCCCGGGCTTGGGAACATTGTGCGCGGCTGGCGGGAACAGCAGGCAGGACTGCTTGCAAACTGGCCTTTGGAGGCAGCCGGGGAGGTCTTCCAAGGGCCCGGAGTGAGCACCACCCCAAAATGCTTTTCTCCCGGGCTTGGGAGCATTGTGCGCGGCTGGTGGGAACAACGGGCATGAGTGCTTGCAAACCGGCCTTTGGAGGCAGCCGGGGACGTCTTCCAAGGGCCCGGAGAGAGCACCACCCCAAAAAGCTTTTCTCCCGGGCTTGGGAGCATTGTGCGCGGCTGGCGGGAACAGCAGGCAGGACTGCTTGCAAACTGGCCTTTGGAGGCAGTTGGGGAGGTCTTCCAAGGGCCCGGAGAGAGCACCACCCCAAAAAGCTTTTCTCCCGGGCTTGGGAGCATTCTGCGTGGCTGGCGGGAACAGCAGGAAGGAGTGCTTGCAAACCGGCCTTTAGAGGCAGCCGGGGAGTCTTCCAAGGGCCCGGAGAGAGACCACCCCAAAATGCTTTTCTCCCGGGCTTGGGAGCATTGTGTGCGGCTGGCGGGTCAGCGGGAGGGAGTTCTTGAAAACCAGCCTTTGGAGGCAGCCGGGGAGGTCTTCCAAGGGCCGGGAGAGAGCACCACCCCGAAGCGCTTTTCTCCCGGGCTTGGGAGCATTGTGCGCGGCTGGCGGGAACAGCGGGATTGAGTGCTTGCAAACCGGCCTTTGGAGGCAGCCGGGGAGGTCTTCCAAGGGCAGGGAGAGAGCACCACCCCGAAGCGCTTTTCTCCTAGGCTTGGGAGCATTGTGCGCGGCTGGCGGGAACAGCGGGCATGAGTGCTTGCAAACCGGCCTTTGGAGACAAACGGGGAGGTCTTCCAAGGGCCCGTAGAGAGCACCACCCCGAAGCGCTTTTCTCCCGTGATTGGGAGCATTGTGTGCGGCTGGCGGGACAGCGGGAGGGAGTACTTGAAATCCAGCCTTTGGAGGCAGCCGGGGAGGTCTTCCAAGGGCCGGGAGAGAGCACCACCCTGAAGGGCTTTTCTCCTGGGCTTGGAGCATTTGCACGGATGGCGGGAACAGCGAGTGGGAGTGCTTGCAAACCGGCATTTGGGGGCAGCCCGGGAGGTCTTTCTTGGGCCCAGAGAGAACACCACCCCGAAACGCTTTTCTCCCGGGCTTGGGAGCATTGTGCGCGGGTGGCGGGAACAGCAGGCAGAAGTGCTTGCAAACCGGCCTTGGAGGCAGCCGGGGAGGTCTTCCAAAGCCCGGAGTGAGCACCACCCCAAAATGCTTTTCTCCCGGGCTTGGGAGCATTGTGCGCAGCTGGCGTGAACAGCGGGATTGAGTGCTTGCAAACCAGCCTTTGGAGGCAGCCGGGGAGGTCTTCCAGCGGGAGAGTGCCAGTTGTTCTCAGAGGCCCCACAGGCCAGGGGCAGGACCCAGCAGTGTCCCTGCCTCTGGCAGCCTTGCCCAGACCTTCCTGGCCTCCGGGGGTACTACACCACCAAGGGGCAGGCTGCGGGGCCTGGGTCCAGACATGCCCGGGCGCCTCCCCAGGCTCATCCCCGCTGGTGCCTTTCCCCTGGGCCTAGGCCTCGGTTGAGGCCTCCTTGGAGAGGAGGTTGCCGGCAGGGGCTGTCTGCACACTGCAAGGTGCTGGAGCTCAGAGGGCCTCGTCAGAGGGAAAGGACCAGCAAAGGGCTGGATGCCCAAGACCTCTCTGACCCAGCAGCCTCAGGGCAGCAGGGAGAGCAAGAGGCCCAACTTGCCCCTAGGTCGGCTCTACCCCGTCCCACACAGGCAGCCAGCCCAGCAGCAGCCTGGCAGTCTCTGGCTCCCCCGAACTCTCTGCCGGTGTAGGGGGCAGGAACAGACGTGTGCATGTCGTTCTGCCTTGGCCTGGGAGTTTGTTCCCCCTGCCTGTCCCCCAGGCTCAGGGGCAAGGGCCCGGAGAGAGCACCACCCCGAAGCGCTTTTCTCCCGGGCTTGGGAGCATTGTGCGTGCCTGGCGGGAACAGCGGGCGGGAGTGCTTGCAAACCGGCCTTTGGAGGCAGCCGGGGAGGTCTTCCAGCGGGAGAGTGCCGGTTGTGCTCAGACGCCCCACAGGCCAGGGGCAGGACCCAGCAGTGTTCCTGCCCCTGGCAGCCTTGCCCAGACCCTCCTGGCCTCCGGGGGTACTGCCCCACCAAGGGGCAGGCTGCGGGGACTGGGTCCAGACATGGCCGGGCGCCTCCCCAGGCTCATCCCCGCTGGTGCCTTTCCCCTGGGCCTAGGCCTCGGTTGAGGCCTCCTTGGAGAGGAGGTTGCTGGCAGGGGCTGTCTCCACACTGCAAGGTGCTGGAGCTCAGAGGGCCTCGTCAGAGGGAAGGGACCAGCAAGGGGCTGGATGCCCAAGACCTCTTTGGCCCAGCAGCCTCAGGGCAGCAGGGAGAGGAAGAGGCCCAACTTGCCCCTAGGTCGGCTCTGCCCCTTCCCACACAGGCGGCCAGCCCAGCAGCTGCAGGACAGACTCTGGCTCCCCCGAGCTCTCTGCCGGTGCAGGGGTCAGAAACAGACGTGTGCATGTGGTTCTGCGTTGGTCTGGGAGTGTGGTCCCACTGCCTCGCCCCCACACTCAGGGGCAAGGGCCCGGAGAGAGCAACACCCCGAAGCGCTTTTCTCCCGGGCTTGGGAGAATTGTGCGTGCCTGGCGGGAACAGCGGGCGGGAGTGTTGGCAAACCGGCCTTTGGAGGCAGCCGGGGAAGTCTTCCAGTGGGAGAGGGCCGGATGTGCTCAGAGGCCCCACAGGCCAGGGGCAGGACCCAGCAGGGCCCCTGCCCGTGGCCAGCCTTGCCCAGACCTTCCTGGCCTCCGGGGGTACTGCCCCACCAAGGGGCAGGCTGCGGGGACTGGGTCCAGACATGCCCGGGCGCCTCCCCAGGCTCATCCCCGCTGGTGCCTTTCCCCTGGTCCTAGGCCTCGGTTGAGGCCTCCTTGGAGAGGAGGTTGCTGGCAGGGGCTGTCTCCACACTGCAAGGTGCTGGAGCTCAGAGGGATTCCTCAGAGGGAAGGGACAAGCAAGGGGCTGGATGCCCAAGATCTCTTTGGCCCAGCAGCCTCAGGGCAGCAGGGAGAGCAAGAGGCCCAACTTGCCCCTAGGTCGGCTCTGCCCCTTCCCACACAGGCGGCCAGCCCAGCAGCTGCCTGACAGACTCTGGCTCCCCCGAGCTCTCTGCCGGTGCATGGGGCAGGAACAGACGTGTGCATGTCGTTCTGCCATGGCCTGGGAGTGTGGACCCCCTTCCTGGCCCCCAGGCTCAGGGGAAAGGGCCCGGAGAGAGCACCACCCCGAGGCGATTTTCTCCCGGGCTTGGGAGCGTTGTGCGCCCTTGGTTGGAACAGTGGGCGGGAGTGCTTGCAAACCGGCCTTTCGAGGCAGCCGGGGACGTCTTCCAGTGGGAGAGGGCCGGTTGTGCTCAGAGGCCCCACAGGCCAGGGGCAGGACCCAGCAGGTCCCGTGCCCCTGGACAGCCTTTCCCAGACCTTCCTCGCCTCCGGGGGTACTGCCCCACCAAGGGGCAGGCTGCGGGGACTGGGTCCATACATGCCCGGGCGCTTCCCCAGGCTCATCCCCGCTGGTGCCTTTCCCCTGTGCCTAGGCCTCGGTTTAGGCCTCCTTGGAGAGGAGGTTGCTGGCAGGGGCTGTCTCCACACTGCAAGGTGCTGGAGCTCAGAGGGCCTCGTCAGAGGGAAGGGACCAGCAAGGGGTTGGATGCCCAAGACCTCTTTGGCCCAGCAGCCTCAGGGCAGCAGGGAGGGCAAGAGGCCCAACTTGCCCCTAGGTCGGCTCTGCCACTTCCCACACAGGCGGCCAGCCCAGCACCTGCCTGACAGACTCTGGCTCCCCCGAGCTCTCTGCCGGTGCAGGGGGCAGATCAGACGTGTGCATGTGGTTCTGCCTTGGCCTGGGAGTGTGGACACCCTGCCTTGCCCCCAGGCTCAGGGGCAAGGGCCCGGAGAGAGCACCACCCTGAAGCGCTTTTCTCCCGGGCTTGGGAGCATTGTGAACGCCTGCTGGGAACAGTGGGAGGGCGCGCTTGCAAACCGGCCTTTGGAGACAGCCGGGGAGGTCTTCCAGTGGGAGAGGGCCGGTTGTGCTCAGAGGCCCCACAGGCCAGGGGCAGGATGCAGCAGGGCCCCTGCCCCTGGCCAGCCTTGCCCAGACCTTCCTGGCCTCCGGGGGTACTGCCCCACCAAGGGGCAGGCTGCGGGGACTGGGTCCAGACATGCTCGGGCGCCTCCCCTGGCTCATCCCCGCTGGTGCCTTCCCCTGGGCCTAGGCCTCGGTTGAGGCCTCCTTGGAGAGGAGGTTGCTGGCAGGGGCTATCTCCACACTGCAAGGTGCTGGAGCTCAGAGGGCCTCGTCAGAGGGAAGGGACCAGCAAGGGGCTGGATGCCCAAGACCTCTTTGGCCCAGCAGCCTCAGGGCAGCAGGGAGAGCAAGAGGCCCAACTTGCCCCTAGGTCGGCTCTGCCCCTTCCCACACAGGCGGCCAGCCCAGCAGCTGCCTGACAGACTCTGGCTCCCCCGAGCTCTCTGCCGGTGCAGGGGTCAGGAACAGACGTGTGCATGTGGTTCTGCCTTGGTCTGGGAGTGTGGAACCACTGCCTGGCCCCCAGGCTCAGGGGCAAGGGCCCGGAGAGAGCACCACCCCGAAGCGCTTTTCTCCCGGGCTTGGGAGCATTGTGCGAGCCTGGCGTGAACAGCGGGCGGGAGTGTTTGCAAACAGGACTTTGGATGCAGCTGGGGAGGTCTTCCAGTGGGAGAGGGCCGGTTGTGCTCAGAGGCCCCACAGGCCAGGGGCAGGACCCAGCAGGGCCCCTGCCCCTGGCCAGCCTTGCCCAGACCTTCCTGGCCTCCGGGGGTACTGCCCCACCAAGGGGCAGGCTGCGGGGACTGGGTCCAGACATGTCCGTGCGCCTCCCCAGGATCATCCCCGCTGGTGCTTTTCCCCTGGGCGTAGGCCTCGGTTGAGGCCTCTTTTGAGAGGAGGTTGCTGGCAGGGGCTATCTCCACACTGCAAGGTGCTGGAGCTCAGAGGGCCTCGTCAGAGGGAAGGGACCAGCAAAGGGCTGGATGCCCAAGACCTCTTTGACCCAGCAGCCTCAGGGCAGCAGGGAGAGCAAGAGGCCCAACTTGCCCCTAGGTCGGCTCTGCCCCGTCCCACACAGGCAGCCAGCCCAGCAGCAGCCTGGCAGTCTCTGGCTCCCCCGAGCTCTCTGCCGGTGTAGGGGGCAGGAACAGACGTGTGCATGTCGTTCTGCTTTGGCCTGGGAGTGTGTTCCAACTGCCTGGCCCCCAGGCTCAGGGGCAAGGGCCCGGAGAGAGCACCACCGCGAAGCGCTTTTCTCCCGGGCTTGGGGGCATTGTGCACGCCTGCTGGGAACAGTGGGCGGGAGCGCTTGTTAACCGGCCTTTGGAGGCAGCCGGGCAGGTCTTCCAGCGGGAGAGTGCCGGTTGTGCTCAGACGCCCCACAGGCCAGGGGCAGCCCCAGCAGTGTTCCTGCCCCTGGCAGCCTTGCCCAGACCTTCCTGGCCTCCGGGGGTACTGCCCCACCAAGGGGCAGGCTGCGGGGACTGGGTCCAGACATGCCCGTGCGCCTCCACTGGCTCATCCCCGCTGGTGCCTTTCCCCTGGGCCTAGGCCTCGGTTGAGGCCTCCTTGGAGAGGAGGTTGCTGGCAGGGGCTGTCTCCACACTGCAAGGTGCTGGAGCTCAGAGGGCCTCGTCAGAGGGAAGGGACCAGCAAGGGGCTGGATGCCCAAGACCTCTTTGGCCCAGCAGCCTCAGGGCAGCAGGGAGAGGAAGAGGCCCAACTTGCCCCTAGGTCGGCTCTGCCCCTTCCCACACAGGCGGCCAGCCCAGCAGCTGCCTGACAGACTCTGGCTCCCCCGAGCTCTCTGCCGGTGCAGGGGTCAGGAACAGACGTGTGCATGTGGTTCTGCCTTGGTCTGGAGGTGTGGAACCACTGCCTGGCCCCCACACTCAGGGGCAAGGGCCCGGAGAGAGCAACACACCGAAGCGCTTTTCTCCCGGGCTTGGGAGAATTGTGCGTGCCTGGCGAGAACAGCGGGCGGGAGTGTTGGCAAACCGGCCTTTGGAGGCAGCCGGGGAGGTCTTCCAGTGGGAGAGGGCCGGTTGTGCTCAGAGGCCCCACAGGCCAGGGGCAGGACCCAGCAGGGCCCCTGACCCTGGCCAGCCTTGCCAAGACCTTCCTGGCCTCCGGGGGTACTGCCCCACCAAGGGGCAGGCTGCGGGGACTGGGTGCAGTCATGCCCGGGCGCCTCCCCAGGCTCATCCCCGCTGGTGCCTTTCCCCTGGGCCTAGGCCTCGGTTGAGGCCTCCTTGGAGAGGAGGTTGCTGGCCGGGGCTGTCTCCACACTGCAAGGTGCTGGAGCTCAGAGGGCCTCGTCAGAGGGAAGGGACCAGCAAGGGGCTGGATGGCCAAGACCTCTTTGGCCCAGCAGCCTCAGGGCAGCAGGGAGAGCAAGAGGCCCAACTTGCCCCTAGGTCGTCTCTGCCCCTTCCCACACAGGCGGCCAACCCAGCAGCTGCCTGACAGACTCTGGCTCCCCCGAGCTCTCTGCCGGTGCAGGGGGCAGATCAGACGTGTGCATGTGGTTCTGCCTTGGCCTGGGAGTGTGGACACCCTGCCTTGCCCCCAGGCTCAGGGGCAAGGGCCCGGAGAGAGCACCACCCTGAAGCGCTTTTCTCCCGGGCTTGGGAGCATTGTGCACGCCTGCTGGGAACAGTGGGCGGGCGCGCTTGCAAACCGGCCTTTGGAGACAGCCGGGGAGGTCTTCCAGTGGGAGAGTGCCGGTTGTGCTCAGAGGCCCCACAGGCCAGGGGCAGGACGCAGCAGGGCCCCTGCCCCTGGCCAGCCTTGCCCAGACCTTCCTGGCCTCCGGGGGTACTGCCCCACCAAGGGGCAGGCTGCGGGGACTGGGTCCAGACATGCTCGGGCGCCTCCCCTGGCTCATCCCCGCTGGTGCCTTTCCCCTGGGCCTAGGCCTCGGTTGAGGCCTCCTTGGAGAGGAGGTTGCTGGCAGGGGCTGTCTCCACACTGCAAGGTGCTGGAGCTCAGAGGGCCTCGTCAGAGGGAAGGGACCAGCAAGGGGCTGGATGCCCAAGACCTCTTTGGCCCAGCAGCCTCAGGGCAGCAGGGAGAGCAAGAGGCCCAACTTGCCCCTAGGTCGGCTCTGCCCCTTCCCACACAGGCGGCCAGCCCAGCAGCTGCCTGACAGACTCTGGCTCCCCCGAGCTCTCTGCCGGTGCAGGGGTCAGGAACAGACGTGTGCATGTGGTTCTGCCTTGGTCTGGGAGTGTGGAACCACTGCCTGGCCCCCAGGCTCAGGGGCAAGGGCCCGGAGAGAGCACCACCCCGAAGCGCTTTTCTCCCGGGCTTGGGAGCATTGTGCGAGCCTGGCGTGAACAGCGGGCGGGAGTGTTTGCAAACAGGACTTTGGAGGCAGCCGGGGAGGTCTTCCAGTGGGAGAGGGCCGGTTGTGCTCAGACGCCCCACAGGCCAGGGGCAGCCCCAGCAGTGTTCCTGCCCCTGGCAGCCTTGCCCAGACCTTCCTGGCCTCCGGGGGTACTGCCCCACCAAGGGGCAGGCTGCGGGGACTGTGTCCAGACATGCCCGTGCGCCTCCACTGGCTCATCCCCGCTGGTGCCTTTCCCCTGGGCCTAGGCCTCGGTTGAGGCCTCCTTGGAGAGGAGGTTGCTGGCAGGGGCTGTCTCCACACTGCAAGGTGCTGGAGCTCAGAGGGCCTCGTCAGAGGGAAGGGACCAGCAAGGGGCTGGATGCCCAAGACCTCTTTGGCCCAGCAGCCTCAGGGCAGCAGGGAGAGGAAGAGGCCCAACTTGCCCCTAGGTCGGCTCTGCCCCTTCCCACACAGGCGGCCAGCCCAGCAGCTGCCTGACAGACTCTGGCTCCCCCGAGCTCTCTGCCGGTGCAGGGGTCAGGAACAGACGTGTGCATGTGGTTCTGCCTTGGTCTGGGAGTGTGGAACCACTGCCTGGCCCCCACACTCAGGGGCAAGGGCCCGGAGAGAGCAACACACCGAAGCGCTTTTCTCCCGGGCTTGGGAGAATTGTGCGTGCCTGGCGAGAACAGCGGGCGGGAGTGTTGGCAAACCGGCCTTTGGAGGCAGCCGGGGAGGTCTTCCAGTGGGAGAGGGCCGGTTGTGCTCAGAGGCCCCACAGGCCAGGGGCAGGACCCAGCAGGGCCCCTGACCCTGGCCAGCCTTGCCAAGACCTTCCTGGCCTCCGGGGGTACTGCCCCACCAAGGGGCAGGCTGAGGGGACTGGGTGCAGTCATGCCCGGGCGCCTCCCCAGGCTCATCCCCGCTGGTGCCTTTCCCCTGGGCCTAGGCCTCGGTTGAGGCCTCCTTGGAGAGGAGGTTGCTGGCCGGGGCTGTCTCCACACTGCAAGGTGCTGGAGCTCAGAGGGCCTCGTCAGAGGGAAGGGACCAGCAAGGGGCTGGATGGCCAAGACCTCTTTGGCCCAGCAGCCTCAGGGCAGCAGGGAGAGGAAGAGGCCCAACTTGCCCCTAGGTCGGCTCTGCCCCTTCCCACACAGGCGGCCAGCCCAGCAGCTGCCTGACAGACTCTGGCTCCCCCGAGCTCTCTGCCGGTGCAGGGGTCAGGAACAGACGTGTGCATGTGGTTCTGCCTTGGTCTGGGAGTGTGGAACCACTGCCTGGCCCCCACACTCAGGGGCAAGGGCCCGGAGAGAGCAACACACCGAAACGCTTTTCTCCCGGGCTTGGGAGAATTGTGCGTGCCTGGCGAGAACAGCGGGCGGGATGTTGGCAAACCGGCCTTTGGAGGCAGCCGGGGAGGTCTTCCAGTGGGAGAGGGCCGGTTGTGCTCAGAGGCCCCACAGGCCAGGGGCAGGACCCAGCAGGGCCCCTGACCCTGGCCAGCCTTGCCAAGACCTTCCTGGGCTCCGGGGGTACTGCCCCACCAAGGGGCAGGCTGCGGGGACTGGGTGCAGTCATGCCCGGGCGCCTCCCCAGGCTCATCCCCGCTGGTGCCTTTCCCCTGGGCCTAGGCCTCGGTTGAGGCCTCCTTGGAGAGGAGGTTGCTGGCAGGGGCTGTCTCCACACTGCAAGGTGCTGGAGCTCAGAGGGCCTCGTCAGAGGGAAGGGACCAGCAAGGGGCTGGATGGCCAAGACCTCTTTGGCCCAGCAGCCTCAGGGCAGCAGGGAGAGCAAGAGGCCCAACTTGCCCCTAGGTCGTCTCTGCCCCTTCCCAAACAGGCGGCCAACCCAGCAGCTGCCTGACAGACTCTGGCTCCCCCGAGCTCTCTGCCGGTGCAGGGGGCAGATCAGACGTGTGCATGTGGTTCTGCCTTGGCCTGGGAGTGTGGACACCCTGCCTTGCCCCCAGGCTCAGGGGCAAGGGCCCGGAGAGAGCACCACCCTGAAGCGCTTTTCTCCCGGGCTTGGGAGCATTGTGCACGCCTGCTGGGAACAGTGGGCGGGCGCGCTTGCAAACCGGCCTTTGGAGACAGCCGGGGAGGTCTTCCAGTGGGAGAGGGCCGGTTGTGCTCAGAGGCCCCACAGGCCAGGGGCAGGACGCAGCAGGGCCCCTGCCCCTGGCCAGCCTTGCCCAGACCTTCCTGGCCTCCGGGGGTACTGCCCCACCAAGGGGCAGGCTGCGGGGACTGGGTCCAGACATGCTCGGGCGCCTCCCCTGGCTCATCCCCGCTGGTGCCTTTCCCCTGGGCCTAGGCCTCGGTTGAGGCCTCCTTGGAGAGGAGGTTGCTGGCAGGGGCTGTCTCCACACTGCAAGGTGCTGGAGCTCAGAGGGCCTCGTCAGAGGGAAGGGACCAGCAAGGGGCTGGATGCCCAAGACCTCTTTGGCCCAGCAGCCTCAGGGCAGCAGGGAGAGCAAGAGGCCCAACTTGCCCCTAGGTCGGCTCTGCCCCTTCCCACACAGGCGGCCAGCCCAGCAGCTGCCTGACAGACTCTGGCTCCCCCGAGCTCTCTGCCGGTGCAGGGGTCAGGAACAGACGTGTGCATGTGGTTCTGCCTTGGTCTGGGAGTGTGGAACCACTGCCTGGCCCCCAGGCTCAGGGGCAAGGGCCCGGAGAGAGCACCACCCCGAAGCGCTTTTCTCCCGGGCTTGGGAGCATTGTGCGAGCCTGGCGTGAACAGCGGGCGGGAGTGTTTGCAAACAGGACTTTGGAGGCAGCCGGGGAGGTCTTCCAGTGGGAGAGGGCCGGTTGTGCTCAGAGGCCCCACAGGCCAGGGGCAGGACCCAGCAGGGCCCCTGCCCCTGGCCAGCCTTGCCCAGACCTTCCTGGCCTCCGGGGGTACTGCCCCACCAAGGGGCAGGCTGCGGGGACTGGGTCCAGACATGCCCGGGCGCCTCCCCAGGCTCATCCCCGCTGGTGCCTTTCCCCTGGGCCTAGGCCTCGGTTGAGGCCTCCTTGGAGAGGAGGTTGCTGGCAGGGGCTGTCTCCACACTGCAAGGTGCTGGAGATCAGAGGGCCTCGTCAGAGGGAAGGGACCAGCAAAGGGCTGGATGCCCAAGACCTCTTTGACCCAGCAGCCTCAGGGCAGCAGGGAGAGCAAGAGGCCCAACTTGCCCCTAGGTCGGCTCTGCCCCTTCCCACACAGGCGGCCAGCCCAGCAGCAGCCTGGCAGTCTCTGGCTCCCCCGAGCTCTCTGCCGGTGTAGGGGGCAGGAACAGACGTGTGCATGTCGTTCTGCCTTGGCCTGGGAGTGTGTTCCCCCTGCCTGGCCCCCAGGCTCAGGGGCAAGGGCCCAGAGAGAGCACCACCCCGAAGCGCTTTTCTCCCGGGCTTGGGAGCATTGTGCGTGCCTGGTGGGAACAGCGGGCGGGAGTGCTTGCAAACCGGCCTTTCGAGGCAGACGGGGAGGTCTTCCAGCGGGAGAGTGCCGGTTGTGCTCAGACGCCCCACAGGCCAGGGGCAGGACCCAGCAGTGTCCCTGCCCCTGGCAGCCTTGCCCAGACCTTCCTGGCCTCCGGGGGTACTGCCCCACCAAGGGGCAGGCTGCGGGGACTGGGTCCAGACATGCCCGGGCGCCTCCCCAGGCTCATCCCCGCTGGTGCCTTTCCCCTGGGCCTAGGCCTCGGTTGAGGCCTCCTTGGAGAGGAGGTTGCTGGCAGGGGCTGTCTCCACACTGCAAGGTGCTGGAGCTCAGAGGGCCTCGTCAGAGGGAAGGGACCAGCAAGGGGCTGGATGCCCAAGACCTCTTTGGCCCAGCAGCCTCAGGGCAGCAGGGAGAGCAAGAGGCCCAACTTGCCCCTAGGTCGGCTCTGCCCCTTCCCACACAGGCGGCCAGCCCAGCAGCTGCCTGACAGACTCTGGCTCCCCCGAGCTCTCTGCCGGTGCAGGGGGCAGATCAGACGTGTGCATGTGGTTCTGCCTTGTCCTGGGAGTGTGTTCCCCCTGCCTTGCCCCCAGGCTCAGGGGCAAGGGCCCGGAGAGAGCACCACCCCAATGCGCTTTTCTCCCGGGCTTGGGAGCATTGTGCGAGCCTGGCGTGAACAGCGGGCGGGAGTGTTTGCAAACAGGACTTTGGAGGCAGCCGTGGAGGTCTACCAGTGGGAGAGGGCCGGTTGTGCTCAGAGGCCTCACAGGCCAGGGGCAGGACCCAGCAGGTCCCCTGCCCCTGGCCAGCCTTGCCCAGACCTTCCTGGCCTCCGGGGGTACTGCCCCACCAAGGGGCAGGCTGCGGGGAGTGGGTCCAGACATGCCTGGGGGCCTCCCCAGGCTCATCCCCGCTGGTGCCTTTCCCCTGGGCATAGGCCTCGGTTGATGCCTCCTCGGAGAGGAGGTTGCTGGCAGGGGCTGTCTCCACACTGCAAGGTGCTGGAGCTCAGAGGGCCTCGTCAGCGGGAAGGGACCAGCAAGTGGCTGGATGCCCAAGACCTCTTTGGCCCAGCAGCCTCAGGGCAGCAGGGAGAGCAAGAGGCCCAACTTGCCCCTAGGTCGGCTCTGCCCCTTCCCACACAGGCAGCCAACCCAGCAGCTGCCTGACAGACTCTGGCTCCCCCGAGCTCTCTGCCGGTGCAGGGGTCAGGAACAGACGTGTGCATGTGGTTCTGCCTTGGCCTGGGAGTGTGTTCCCCATGCCTTGCCCCGAGGCTCAGGGGCAAGGGCCCGGAGAGAGCACCACCCCGAAGCACTTTTCTCCCGGGCTTGGGAGCATTGTGCAAGTCTGGCGTAAACAGCGGGTGGTAGTGTTGGCAAACAGGACTTTGGAGGCAGCCGGGGAGGTCTTCCAGTGGGAGAGGGCCGGTTGTGCTCAGAGGCCCCACAGGCCAGGGGCAGGACCCAGTAGGTCCCCCACCCCTGGCCAGCCTTTCCCAGACCTTCCTGGCCTCCGGGGGTACTGCCCCACCAAGGGTCAGTCTGCGGGGACTGGGTCCAGACATGCCCGGGCGCCTCCCCAGGCTCATCCCAGCTGGTGCCTTTCCCCTGGTCCTAGGTCTCGGTTGAGGCCTCCTTGGAGAGGAGGTTGCTGGCAGGGGCTGTCTCCACACTGGAAGGTGCTGGAGCTCAGAGGGCCTCGTCAGAGGGAAGGGACAAGCAAAGGGCTGGATGCCCAAGACCTCTTTGGCCCAGCAGCCTCAGGGCAGCAGGGAGAGCAAGAGGCCCAACTTGCCCCTAGGTCGGCTCTGCCCCTTCCCACAAAGGCGGCCAGCCCAGCAGCTGCCTGACAGACTCTGGCTCCCCCGAGCTCTCTGCCGGTGCAGGGGTCAGGAACAGACGTGTGCATGTGGTTCTGCCTTGCCCTGGGAGTGTGGACCCCCTGCCTGGCCCCCAGGCTCAGGGGCAAGGGCCCGGAGAGAGCACCACCCCGAAGCGCTTTTCTCCCGGGCTTGGGAGCATTGTGCGCGCTTGGTGGGAACAGTGGGCGGGAGTGCGTGCAAAACGGCCTTTGGAGGCAGCCGGGGAGGTCTTCCAGTGGGAGAGGGCCGGTTGTGCTCAGAGGCCCCACAGGCCAGGGGCAGGACCCAGCAGGTCCCCTGCCCCTGGTCAGCCTTGCCCAGACCTTCCTGGCCTCCAGGGGTACTGCCCCACCAAGGGGCAGGCTGCGGGGACTGGGTCCAGACATGCCCGGGCGCCTCCCCAGGCTCATCCCCGCTGGTGCCTTTCCCCTGGGCCTAGGCCTCGGTTGAGGCCTCCTTGGAGAGGAGATTGCTGGCAGGTGCTGTCTCCACACTGCAAGGTGCTGGAGCTCAGAGGGCCTCGTCAGAGGGAAGGGACCAGCAAAGGGCTGGATGCCCAAGACGTCTTTGGCCCAGCAGCCTCAGGGTAGCAGGGAGAGCAAGAGGCCCAACTTGCCCCTAGGTCGGCTCTGCCCCTTCCCACACAGGCGGCCAGCCCAGCACCTGCCTGAGAGACTCTGGCTCCCCCGAGCTCTCTGCCGGTGTAGGGGGCAGGAACAGACGTGTTCATGTCGTTCTGTCTTGGCCTGGGAGTGTGTTCCCCCTGCCTGGCCCGCAGGCTTAGGGGCAAGGGCCCGGAGAGAGCACCACCCCGAAGCGCTTTTCTCCCGAGCTTGGGAGCATTGTGCGTGCCTGGCGGGAACAGCGGGCGGGAGTGCTTGCAAACCGGCCTTTGGAGGCAGACGGGGAGTTCTTCCAGCGGGAGAGTGCCGGTTGTGCTCAGACGTCCCACAGGCCAGGGGCAGGACCCAGCGCTGTCCCTGCCCCTGGCAGCCTTGCACAGACCTTCCTGGCCTCCGGGGGTACTGCCCCACCAAGGGGCAGGCTGCGGGGACTGGGTCCAGACATGCCCGGGCGCCTCCCCAGGCTCATCCCCGCTGGTGCCTTTCCCCTGGGCCTAGGCCTCGGTTGAGGCCTCCTTGGAGAGGAGGTTGCTGGCAGGGGCTGTCTCCACACTGCAAGGTGCTGGAGCTCAGAGGGCCTCGTCAGAGGGAAGGGACCAGCAAGGGGCTGGATGCCCAAGACCTCTTTGGCCCAGCAGCCTCAGGGCAGCAGGGAGAGGAAGAGGCCCAACTTGCCCCTAGGTCGGCTCTGCCCCTTCCCACACAGGCGGCCAGCCCAGCAGCTGCCTGACAGACTCTGGCTCCCCCGAGCTCTCTGCCGGTGCAGGGGTCAGGAACAGACGTGTGCATGTGGTTCTGCCTTGGTCTGGGAGTGTGGACCCACTGCCTGGCCCCCAGGCTCAGGGGCAAGGGCCCGGAGAGAGCACCACCCCGAAGCGCTTTTCTCCCGGGCTTGGGAGCATTGTGCGAGCCTGGCGTGAACAGCGGGCGGGAGTGTTTGCAAACAGGACTTTGGATGCAGCTGGGGAGGTCTTCCAGTGGGAGAGGGCCTGTTGTGCTCAGAGGCCCCACAGGCCAGGGGCAGGACCCAGCAGGGCCCCTGCCCCTGGCCAGCCTTGCCCAGACCTTCCTGGCCTCCGGGGGTACTGCCCCACCAAGGGGCAGGCTGCGGGGACTGGGTCCAGACATGCCCGTGCGCCTCCCCAGGATCATCCCCGCTGGTGCTTTTCCCCTGGGCGTAGGCCTCGGTTGAGGCCTCTTTGGAGAGGAGGTTGCTGGCAGGGGCTATCTCCACACTGCAAGGTGCTGGAGCTCAGAGGGCCTCGTCAGAGGGAAGGGACCAGCAAAGGGCTGGATGCCCAAGACCTCTTTGACCCAGCAGCCTCAGGGCAGCAGGGAGAGCAAGAGGCCCAACTTGCCCCTAGGTCGGCTCTGCCCCGTCCCACACAGGCAGCCAGCCCAGCAGCAGCCTGGCAGTCTCTGGCTCCCCCGAGCTCTCTGCCGGTGTAGGGGGCAGGAACAGACGTGTGCATGTCGTTCTGCTTTGGCCTGGGAGTGTGTTCCAACTGCCTGGCCCCCAGGCTCAGGGGCAAGGGCCCGGAGAGAGCACCACCGCGAAGCGCTTTTCTCCCGGGCTTGGGAGCATTGTGCACGCCTGCTGGGAACAGTGGGCGGGAGCGCTTGTTAACCGGCCTTTGGAGGCAGCCGGGCAGGTCTTCCAGCGGGAGAGTGCCGGTTGTGCTCAGACGCCCCACAGGCCAGGGGCAGCCCCAGCAGTGTTCCTGCCCCTGGCAGCCTTGCCCAGACCTTCCTGGCCTCCGGGGGTACTGCCCCACCAAGGGGCAGGCTGCGGGGACTGGGTCCAGACATGCCCGTGCGCCTCCACTGGCTCATCCCCGCTGGTGCCTTTCCCCTGGGCCTAGGCCTCGGTTGAGGCCTCCTTGGAGAGGAGGTTGCTGGCAGGGGCTGTCTCCACACTGCAAGGTGCTGGAGCTCAGAGGGCCTCGTCAGAGGGAAGGGACCAGCAAGGGGCTGGATGCCCAAGACCTCTTTGGCCCAGCAGCCTCAGGGCAGCAGGGAGAGCAAGAGGCCCAACTTGCCCCTAGGTCGGCTCTGCCCCTTCCCACACAGGCGGCCAGCCCAGCAGCTGCCTGACAGACTCTGGCTCCCCCGAGCTCTCTGCCGGTGCAGGGGTCAGGAACAGACGTGTGCATGTGGTTCTGCCTTGGTCTGGGAGTGTGGAACCACTGCCTGGCCCCCACACTCAGGGGCAAGGGCCCGGAGAGAGCAACACACCGAAGCGCTTTTCTCCCGGGCTTGGGAGAATTGTGCGTGCCTGGCGAGAACAGCGGGCGGGAGTGTTGGCAAACCGGCCTTTGGAGGCAGCCGGGGAGGTCTTCCAGTGGGAGAGGGCCGGTTGTGCTCAGAGGCCCCACAGGCCAGGGGCAGGACCCAGCAGGGCCCCTGACCCTGGCCAGCCTTGCCCAGACCTTCCTGGCCTCCGGGGGTACTGCCCCACCAAGGGGCAGGCTGCGGGGACTGGGTGCAGTCATGCCCGGGCGCCTCCCCAGGCTCATCCCCGCTGGTGCCTTTCCCCTGGGCCTAGGCCTCGGTTGAGGCCTCCTTGGAGAGGAGGTTGCTGGCCGGGCCTGTCTCCACACTGCAAGGTGCTGGAGCTCAGAGGGCCTCGTCAGAGGGAAGGGACCAGCAAGGGGCTGGATGGCCAAGACCTCTTTGGCCCAGCAGCCTCAGGGCAGCAGGGAGAGCAAGAGGCCCAACTTGCCCCTAGGTCGGCTCTGCCCCTTCCCACACAGGCGGCCAACCCAGCAGCTGCCTGACAGACTCTGGCTCCCCCGAGCTCTCTGCCGGTGCAGGGGGCAGATCAGACGTGTGCATGTGGTTCTGCCTTGGCCTGGGAGTGTGGACACCCTGCCTTGCCCCCAGGCTCAGGGGCAAGGGCCCGGAGAGATCACCACCCTGAAGCGCTTTTCTCCCGGGCTTGGGAGCATTGTGCACGCCTGCTGGGAACAGTGGGAGGGCGCGCTTGCAAACCGGCCTTTGGAGACAGCCGGGGAGGTCTTCCAGTGGGAGAGGACCGGTTGTGCTCAGAGGCCCCACAGGCCAGGGGCAGGACGCAGCAGGGCCCCTGCCCCTGGCCAGCCTTGCCCAGACCTTCCTGGCCTCCGGGGGTACTGCCCCACCAAGGGGCAGGCTGCGGTGACTGGGTCCAGACATGCTCGGGCGCCTCCCCTGGCTCATCCCCGCTGGTGCCTTTCCCCTGGGCCTAGGCCTCGGTTGAGGCCTCCTTGGAGAGGAGGTTGCTGGCAGGGGCTGTCTCCACACTGCAAGGTGCTGGAGCTCAGAGGGCCTCGTCAGAGGGAAGGGACCAGCAAGGGGCTGGATGCCCAAGACCTCTTTGGCCCAGCAGCCTCAGGGCAGCAGGGAGAGCAAGAGGCCCAACTTGCCCCTAGGTCGGCTCTGCCCCTTCCCACACAGGCGGCCAGCCCAGCAGCTGCCTGACAGACTCTGGCTCCCCCGAGCTCTCTGCCGGTGCAGGGGTCAGGAACAGACGTGTGCATGTGGTTCTGCCTTGGTCTGGGAGTGTGGAACCACTGCCTGGCCCCCAGGCTCAGGGGCAAGGGCCCGGAGAGAGCACCACCCCGAAGCGCTTTTCTCCCGGGCTTGGGAGCATTGTGCGAGCCTGGCGTGAACAGCGGGCGGGAGTGTTTGCAAACAGGACTTTGGATGCAGCTGGGGAGGTCTTCCAGTGGGAGAGGGCCGGTTGTGCTCAGAGGCCCCACAGGCCAGGGGCAGGACCCAGCAGGGCCCCTGCCCCTGGCCAGCCTTGCCCAGACCTTCCTGGCCTCCGGGGGTACTGCCCCACCAAGGGGAAGGCTGCGGGGACTGGGTCCAGACATGTCCGTGCGCCTCCCCAGGATCATCCCCGCTGGTGCTTTTCCCCTGGGCGTAGGCCTCGGTTGAGGCCTCTTTGGAGAGGAGGTTGCTGGCAGGGGCTATCTCCACACTGCAAGGTGCTGGAGCTCAGAGGGCCTCGTCAGAGGGAAGGGACCAGCAAAGGGCTGGATGCCCAAGACCTCTTTGACCCAGCAGCCTCAGGGCAGCAGGGAGAGCAAGAGGCCCAACTTGCCCCTAGGTCGGCTCTGCCCCGTCCCACACAGGCAGCCAGCCCAGCAGCAGCCTGGCAGTCTCTGGCTCCCCCGAGCTCTCTGCCGGTGTAGGGGGCAGGAACAGACGTGTGCATGTCGTTCTGCTTTGGCCTGGGAGTGTGTTCCAACTGCCTGGCCCCCAGGCTCAGGGGCAAGGGCCCGGAGAGAGCACCACCGCGAAGCGCTTTTCTCCCGGGCTTGGGAGCATTGTGCACGCCTGCTGGGAACAGTGGGCGGGAGCGCTTGTTAACCGGCCTTTGCAGGCAGCCGGGCAGGTCTTCCAGCGGGAGAGTGCCGGTTGTGCTCAGACGCCCCACAGGCCAGGGGCAGCCCCAGCAGTGTTCCTGCCCCTGGCAGCCTTGCCCAGACCTTCCTGGCCTCCGGGGGTACTGCCCCACCAAGGGGCAGGCTGCGGGGACTGGGTGCAGTCATGCCCGGGCGCCTCCCCAGGCTCATCCCCGCTGGTGCCTTTCCCCTGGGCCTAGGCCTCGGTTGAGGCCTCCTTGGAGAGGAGGTTGCTGGCCGGGGCTGTCTCCACACTGCAAGGTGCTGGAGCTCAGAGGGCCTCGTCAGAGGGAAGGGACCAGCAAGGGGCTGGATGGCCAAGACCACTTTGGCCCAGCAGCCTCAGGGCAGCAGGGAGAGCAAGAGGCCCAACTTGACCCTAGGTCGGCTCTGACCCTTCCCACACAGGCGGCCAACCCAGCAGCTGCCTGACAGACTCTGGCTCCCCCGAGCTCTCTGCCGGTGCAGGGGGCAGATCAGACGTGTGCATGTGGTTCTGCCTTGGCCTGGGAGTGTGGACACCCTGCCTTGCCCCCAGGCTCAGGGGCAAGGGCCCGGAGAGAGCACCACCCTGAAGCGCTTTTCTCCCGGGCTTGGGAGCATTGTGCACGCCTGCTGGGAACAGTGGGCGGGCGCGCTTGCAAACCGGCCTTTGGAGACAGCCGGGGAGGTCTTCCAGTGGGAGAGGGCCGGTTGTGCTCAGAGGCCCCACAGGCCAGGGGCAGGACCCAGCAGGGCCCCTGACCCTGGCCAGCCTTGCCCAGACCTTCCTGGCCTCCGGGGGTACTGCCCCACCAAGGGGCAGGCTGCGGGGACTGGGTCCAGACATGCCCGGGCGCCTCCCCAGGCTCATCCCCGCTGGTGCCTTTCCCCTGGGCCTAGGCCTCGGTTGAGGCCTCCTTGGAGAGGAGGTTGCTGGCAGGGGCTGTCTCCACACTGCAAGGTGCTGGAGATCAGAGGGCCTCGTCAGAGGGAAGGGACCAGCAAAGGGCTGGATGCCCAAGACCTCTTTGACCCAGCAGCCTCAGGGCAGCAGGGAGAGCAAGAGGCCCAACTTGCCCCTAGGTCGGCTCTGCCCCGTCCCACACAGGCGGCCAGCCCAGCAGCAGCCTGGCAGTCTCTGGCTCCCCCGAGCTCTCTGCCGGTGTAGGGGGCAGGAACAGACGTGTGCATGTCGTTCTGCCTTGGCCTGGGAGTGTGTTCCCCCTGCCTGGCCCCCAGGCTCAGGGGCAAGGGCCCGGTGAGAGCACCACCCCGAAGCGCTTTTCTCCCGGGCTTGGGAGCATTGTGCGTGCCTGGTGGGAACAGCGGGCGGGAGTGCTTGCAAACCGGCCTTTCGAGGCAGACGGGGAGGTCTTCCAGCGGGAGAGTGCCGGTTGTGCTCAGACGCCCCACAGGCCAGGGGCAGGACCCAGCAGAGTCCCTGCCCCTGGCAGCCTTGCCCAGACCTTCCTGGCCTCCGGGGGTACTGCCCCACCAAGGGGCAGGCTGCGGGGACAGGGTCCAGACATGCCCGGGCGCCTCCCCAGGCTCATCCCCGCTGGTGCCTTTCCCCTGGGCCTAGGCCTCGGTTGAGGCCTCCTTGGAGAGGAGGTTGCTGGCAGGGGCTGTCTCCACACTGCAAGGTGCTGGAGCTCAGAGGGCCTCGTCAGAGGGAAGGGACCAGCAAGGGGCTGGATGCCCAAGACCTCTTTGGCCCAGCAGCCTCAGGGCAGCAGGGAGAGCAAGAGGCCCAACTTGCCCCTAGGTCGGCTCTGCCCCTTCCCACACAGGCGGCCAGCCCAGCAGCTGCCTGACAGACTCTGGCTCCCCCGAGCTCTCTGCCGGTGCAGGGGGCAGATCAGACGTGTGCATGTGGTTCTGCCTTGTCCTGGGAGTGTGGACACCCTGCCTTGCCCCCAGGCTCAGGGGCAAGGGCCCGGAGAGATCACCACCCTGAAGCGCTTTTCTCCCGGGCTTGGGAGCATTGTGCACGCCTGCTGGGAACAGTGGGCGGGAGCGCTTGCAAACCGGCCTTTGGAGGCAGCCGGGGAGGTCTTCCAGTGGGAGAGGGCCGGTTGTGCTCAGAGGACCCACAGGCCAGGGGCAGGACGCAGCAGGGCCCCTGCCCCTGGCCAGCCTTGCCCAGACCTTCCTGGCCTCCGGGGGTACTGCCCCACCAAGGGGCAGGCTGCGGGGCCTGGGTCCAGACATGCCCGGGCGCCTCCCCAGGCTCATCCCCGCTGGTGCCTTTCCCCTGGGCCTAGGCCTCGGTTGAGGCCTCCTTGGAGAGGAGGTTGCTGGCAGGGGCTGTCTCCACACTGCAAGGTGCTGGAGCTCAGAGGGCCTCGTCAGAGGGAAGGGACCAGTAAGGGGCTGGATGCCCAAGACGTCTTTGGCCCAGCAGCCTCAGGGCAGCAGGGAGAGCAAGAGGCCCAACTTGCCCCTAGGGCGGCTCTGCCCCTTCCCACACAGGCGGCCAACCCAGCAGCTGCCTGACAGACTCTGGCTCCCCCAAGCTCTCTGCAGGTGCAGGGGACAGGAACAGACGTGGGCATGTGGTTCTGCCTTGGCCTGGGAGTGTGTTCCCCCTGCCTTGCCCCCAGGCTCAGGGGCAAGGGTCCGGAGAGAGCACCACCCCAATGCGCTTTTCTCCCGGGCTTGGGAGCATTTTGCGAGCCTGGCGTGAACAGCGGGCTGGAGTGTTTGCAAACAGGACTTTGGAGGCAGCCGTGGAGGTCTACCAGTGGGAGAGGGCCGGTTGTGCTCAGAGGCCTCACAGGCCAGGGGCAGGACCCAGCAGGTCCCCTGCCCCTGGCCAGCCTTGCCCAGACCTTCCTGGCCTCCGGGGGTACTGCCCCACCAAGGGGCAGGCTGCGGGGACTGGGTCCAGACATGCCCGGGCGCCTCCCCAGGCTCATCCCCGCTGGTGCCTTTCCCCTGGGCCTAGGTCTCGGTTGAGGCCTCCTTGGAGAGGAGGTTGCTGGCAGGGGCTGTCTCCACACTGCAAGGTGCTGGAGCTCAGAGGGCCTCGTCAGAGGGAAGGGACAAGCAAAGGACTGGATGCCCAAGACCTCTTTGGCCCAGCAGCCTCAGGGCAGCAGGGAGAGCAAGAGGCCCAACTTGCCCCTAGGTCGGCTCTGCCCCTTCCCACAAAGGCGGCCAGCCCAGCAGCTGCCTGACAGACTCTGGCTCCCCCGAGCTCTCTGCCGGTGTAGGGGTCAGGAACAGACGTGTGCATGTGGTTCTGACTTGCCCTGGGAGTGTGGACCCCCTGCCTGGACCCCAGGCTCAGGGGCAAGGGCCCGGAGAGAGCACCACCCCGAAGCGCTTTTCTCCCGGGCTTGGGAGCATTGTGCGCGCTTGGTGGGAACAGTGGGCGGGAGTGCATGCAAAACGGCCTTTGGAGGCAGCCGGGGAGGTCTTCCAGTGGGAGAGGGCCGGTTCTGCTCAGAGGCCCCACAGGCCAGGGGCAGGACCCAGCAGGTCCCCTGCCCCTGGTCAGCCTTGCCCAGACCTTCCTGGCCTCCAGGGTTACTGCCCCACCAAGGGGCAGGCTGCGGGGACTGGGTCCAGACATGCCCGGGCGCCTCCCCAGGCTCATCCCCGCTGGTGCCTTTCCCCTGGGCCTAGGCCTCGGTTGAGGCCTCCTTGGAGAGGAGATTGCTGGCAGGTGCTGTCTCCACACTGCAAGGTGCTGGAGCTCAGAGGGCCTCGTCAGAGGGAAGGGACCAGCAAAGGGCTGGATGCCCAAGACGTCTTTGGCCCATCAGACTCAGGGCAGCAGGGAGAGCAAGAGGCCCAACTTGCCCCTAGGTCGGCTCTGCCCCTTCCCACACAGGCGGCCAGCCCAGCACCTGCCTGAGAGACTCTGGCTCCCCCGAGCTCTCTGCCGGTGTAGGGGGCAGGAACAGACGTGTTCATGTCGTTCTGTCTTGGCCTGGGAGTGTGTTCCCCCTGCCTGGCCCGCAGGCTTAGGGGCAATGGCCCGGAGAGAGCACCACCCCGAAGCGCTTTTCTCCCGGGCTTGGGAGCATTGTGCGTGCCTGGCGGGAACAGCGGGCGGGAGTGCTTGCAAACCGGCCTTTGGGGGCAGACGGGGAGGTCTTCCAGCGGGAGAGTGCCGGTTGTGCTCAGACGTCCCACAGGCCAGGGGCAGGACCCAGCGCTGTCCCTGCCCCTGGCAGCCTTGCACAGACCTTCCTGGCCTCCGGGGGTACTGCCCCACCAAGGGGCAGGCTGCGGGGACTGGGTCCAGACATGCCCGGGCGCCTCCCCAGGCTCATCCCCGCTGGTGCCTTTCCCCTGGGCCTAGGCCTCGGTTGAGGCCTCATTGGAGTGGAGGTTGCTGGCAGGGGCTGTCTCCACACTGCAAGGTGCTGGAGCTCAGAGGGCCTCGTCAGAGGGAAGGGACCAGCAAGGGGCTGGATGCCCAAGACCTCTTTGGCCCAGCAGCCTCAGGGCAGCAGGGAGAGGAAGAGGCCCAACTTGCCCCTAGGTCGGCTCTGCCCCTTCCCACACAGGCGGCCAGCCCAGCACCTGCCTGACAGACTCTGGCTCCCCCGAGCTCTCTGCCGGTGCAGGGGTCAGGAACAGACGTGTGCATGTGGTTCTGCCTTGGTCTGGGAGTGTGGACCCACTGCCTGGCCCCCAGGATCAGGGGCAAGGGCCCGGAGAGAGCACCACCCCGAAGCGCTTTTCTCCCGGGCTTGGGAGCATTGTGCGAGCCTGGCGTGAACAGCGGGCGGGAGTGTTTGCAAACAGGACTTTGGAGGCAGCTGGGGAGGTCTTCCAGTGGGAGAGGGCCGGTTGTGCTCAGAGGCCTCACAGGCCAGGGGCAGGACCCAGCAGGGCCCCTGCCCCTGGCCAGCCTTGCCCAGACCTTCCTGGCCTCCGGGGGTACTGCCCCACCAAGGGGCAGGCTGCGGGGACTGGGTCCAGACATGCCCGGGCGCCTCCCCAGGATCATCCCCGCTGGTGCCTTTCCCCTGGGCGTAGGCCTCGGTTGAGGCCTCTTTGGAGAGGAGGTTGCTGGCAGGGGCTGTCTCCACACTGCAAGGTGCTGGAGCTCAGAGGGCCTCGTCAGAGGGAAGGGACCAGCAAGGGGCTGGATGCCCAAGACCTCTTTGGCCCAGCAGCCTCAGGGCAGCAGGGAGAACAAGAGGCCCAACTTGCCCCTAGGTCGGCTCTGTTCCTTCCCACACAGGCAGCCAACCCAGCAGCTGCCTGACAGACTCTGGCTCCCCAGAGCTCTCTGCCGGTGCAGGGGTCAGGAACAGACGTGTGCATGTGGTTCTGCCTTGGTCTGGGAGTGTGGACCCACTGCCTGGACCCCAAGCTCAGGGGCAAGGGCCCGGAGAGAGCAACACCCCGAAGCGCTTTTCTCCTGGCCTTGGGAGCGTTGTGCGTGCCTGGCGGGAACAGCGGGCGGGAGTGTTGGCAAACCGGCCTTTGGAGGCAGCCGCGGAGGTCTTCCAGTGGGAGAGGGCCGGTTGTGCTCAGAGGCCCCACAGGCCAGGGGCAGGACCCAGCAGGGCCCCTGCCCCTGGCCAGCCTTACCCAGACCTTCCTGGCCTCCGGGGGTACTGCCCCACCAAGGGGCAGGCTGCGGGGACTGGGTCCAGACATGCTCGGGCGCCTCCCCTGGCTCATCCCCGCTGGTGCCTTTCCCCTGGGCCTAGGCCTCGGTTGAGGCCTCCTTGGAGAGGAGGTTGCTGGCAGGGGCTGTCTCCGCACTGCAAGGTGCTGGAGCTCAGAGGGCCTCGTCAGAGGGAAGGGACCAGTAAGGGGCTGGATGCCCAAGACGTCTTTGGCCCAGCAGCCTCAGGGCAGCAGGGAGAGCAAGAGGCCCAACTTGCCCCTAGGGCGGCTCTGACCCTTCCCACACAGGCGGCCAACCCAGCAGCTGCCTGACAGACTCTGGCTCCCCCAAGCTCTCTGCCGGTGCAGGGGACAGGAACAGACGTGGGCATGTGGTTCTGCCTTGGCCTGGGAGTGTGTTCCCCATGCCTTGCCCCCAGGTTCAGGGGCAAGGGCCCGGAGAGAGCACCACCCCGAAACGCTTTTCTCCCGGGCTTGGGAGCATTGTGCAAGTCTGGCGTGAACAGCGGGTGGTAGTGTTGGCAAACAGGACTTTGGAGGCAGCCGGGGAGGTCTTCCAGTGGGAGAGGGCCGGTTGTGCTCAGAGGCCCCACAGGCCAGGGGCAGGACCCAGCAGGTCCCCTGCCCCTGGCCAGCCTTTCCCAGACCTTTCTGGCCTCCGGGTGTACTGCCCCACCAAGGGGCAGGCTGCGGGGACTGGGTCCAGACATGCCCGGGCGCCTCCCCAGGCTCATCCCCGCTGGTGCCTTTCCCCTGGTCCTAGGTCTCGGTTGAGGCCTCCTTGGAGAGGAGGTTGCTGGCAGGGGCTGTCTCCACACTGCAAGGTGCTGGAGCTCAGAGGGCCTCGTCAGAGGGAAGGGACAAGCAAAGGGATGGATGCCCAAGACCTCTTTGGCCCAGCAGCCTCAGGGCAGCAGGGAGAGCAAGAGGCCCAACTTGCCCCTAGGGCGGCTCTGCCCCTTCCCACAAAGGCGGCCAGCCCAGCAGCTGCCTGACAGACTCTGGCTCCCCCGAGCTCTCTGCCGGTGCAGGGGTCAGGAACAGACGTGTGCATGTGGTTCTGCCTTGCCCTGGGAGTGTGGACCCCCTGCCTGGCCCCCAGGCTCAGGGGCAAGGGCCCGGAGAGAGCACCACCCCGAAGCGCTTTTCTCCCGGGCTTGGGAGCATTGTGCGCGCTTGGTGGGAACAGTGGGCGGGAGTGCGTGCAAAACGGCCTTTGGAGGCAGCCGGGGAGGTCTTCCAGTGGGAGAGGGCCGGTTGTGCTCAGAGGCCCCACAGGCCAGGGGCAGGACCCAGCAGGTCCCCTGCCCCTGGTCAGCCTTGCCCAGACCTTCCTGGCCTCCAGGGGTACTGCCCCACCAAGGGGCAGGCTGCGGGGACTGGGTCCAGACATGCCCGGGCGCCTCCCCAGGCTCATCCCCGCTGGTGCCTTTCCCCTGGGCCTAGGCCTCGGTTGAGGCCTCCTTGGAGAGGAGATTGCTGGCAGGTGCTGTCTCCACACTGCAAGGTGCTGGAGCTCAGAGGGCCTCGTCAGAGGGAAGGGACCAGCAAAGGGCTGGATGCCCAAGACGTCTTTGGCCCAGCAGCCTCAGGGCAGCAGGGAGAGCAAGAGGCCCAACTTGCCCCTAGGTCGGCTCTGCCCCTTCCCACACAGGCGGCCAGCCCAGCACCTGCCTGAGAGACTCTGGCTCCCCCGAGCTCTCTGCCGGTGTAGGGGGCAGGAACAGACGTGTTCATGTCGTTCTGTCTTGGCCTGGGAGTGTGTTCCCCCTGCCTGGCCCGCAGGCTTAGGGGCAATGGCCCGGAGAGAGCACCACCCCGAAGCGCTTTTCTCCCGGGCTTGGGAGCATTGTGCGTGCCTGGCGGGAACAGCGGGCGGGAGTGCTTGCAAACCGGCCTTTGGGGGCAGACGGGGAGGTCTTCCAGCGGGAGAGTGCCGGTTGTGCTCAGACGTCCCACAGGCCAGGGGCAGGACCCAGCGCTGTCCCTGCCCCTGGCAGCCTTGCACAGACCTTCCTGGCCTCCGGGGGTACTGCCCCACCAAGGGGCAGGCTGCGGGGACTGGGTCCAGACATGCCCGGGCGCCTCCCCAGGCTCATCCCCGCTGGTGCCTTTCCCCTGGGCCTAGGCCTCGGTTGAGGCCTCATTGGAGTGGAGGTTGCTGGCAGGGGCTGTCTCCACACTGCAAGGTGCTGGAGCTCAGAGGGCCTCGTCAGAGGGAAGGGACCAGCAAGGGGCTGGATGCCCAAGACCTCTTTGGCCCAGCAGCCTCAGGGCAGCAGGGAGAGGAAGAGGCCCAACTTGCCCCTAGGTCGGCTCTGCCCCTTCCCACACAGGCGGCCAGCCCAGCACCTGCCTGACAGACTCTGGCTCCCCCGAGCTCTCTGCCGGTGCAGGGGTCAGGAACAGACGTGTGCATGTGGTTCTGCCTTGGTCTGGGAGTGTGGACCCACTGCCTGGCCCCCAGGATCAGGGGCAAGGGCCCGGAGAGAGCACCACCCCGAAGCGCTTTTCTCCCGGGCTTGGGAGCATTGTGCGAGCCTGGCGTGAAGAGCTGGCGGGAGTGTTTGCAAACAGGACTTTGGAGGCAGCTGGGGAGGTCTTCCAGTGGGAGAGGGCCGGTTGTGCTCAGAGGCCTCACAGGCCAGGGGCAGGACCCAGCAGGGCCCCTGCCCCTGGCCAGCCTTGCCCAGACCTTCCTGGCCTCCGGGGGTACTGCCCAACCAAGGGGCAGGCTGCGGGGACTGGGTCCAGACATGCCCGGGCGCCTCCCCAGGATCATCCCCGCTGGTGCCTTTCCCCTGGGCGTAGGCCTCGGTTGAGGCCTCTTTGGAGAGGAGGTTGCTGGCAGGGGCTGTCTCCACACTGCAAGGTGCTGGAGCTCAGAGGGCCTCGTCAGAGGGAAGGGACCAGCAAGGGGCTGGATGCCCAAGACCTCTTTGGCCCAGCAGCCTCAGGGCAGCAGGGAGAACAAGAGGCCCAACTTGCCCCTAGGTCGGCTCTGTTCCTTCCCACACAGGCAGCCAACCCAGCAGCTGCCTGACAGACTCTGGCTCCCCAGAGCTCTCTGCCAGTGCAGGGGTCAGGAACAGACGTGTGCATGTGGTTCTGCCTTGGTCTGGGAGTGTGGACCCACTGCCTGGACCCCAAGCTCAGGGGCAAGGGCCCGGAGAGAGCAACACCCCGAAGCGCTTTTCTCCTGGCCTTGGGAGCGTTGTGCGTGCCTGGCGGGAACAGCGGGCGGGAGTGTTGGCAAACCGGCCTTTGGAGGCAGCCGCGGAGGTCTTCCAGTGGGAGAGGGCCGGTTGTGCTCAGAGGCCCCACAGGCCAGGGGCAGGACCCAGCAGGGCCCCTGCCCCTGGCCAGCCTTACCCAGACCTTCCTGGCCTCCGGGGGTACTGCCCCACCAAGGGGCAGGCTGCGGGGACTGGGTCCAGACATGCTCGGGCGCCTCCCCTGGCTCATCCCCGCTGGTGCCTTTCCCCTGGGCCTAGGCCTCGGTTGAGGCCTCCTTGGAGAGGAGGTTGCTGGCAGGGGCTGTCTCCGCACTGCAAGGTGCTGGAGCTCAGAGGGCCTCGTCAGAGGGAAGGGACCAGTAAGGGGCTGGATGCCCAAGACGTCTTTGGCCCAGCAGCCTCAGGGCAGCAGGGAGAGCAAGAGGCCCAACTTGCCCCTAGGGCGGCTCTGACCCTTCCCACACAGGCGGCCAACCCAGCAGCTGCCTGACAGACTCTGGCTCCCCCAAGCTCTCTGCCGGTGCAGGGGACAGGAACAGACGTGGGCATGTGGTTCTGCCTTGGCCTGGGAGTGTGTTCCCCATGCCTTGCCCCCAGGTTCAGGGGCAAGGGCCCGGAGAGAGCACCACCCCGAAACGCTTTCCTCCCGGGCTTGGGAGCATTGTGCAAGTCTGGCGTGAACAGCGGGTGGTAGTGTTGGCAAACAGGACTTTGGAGGCAGCCGGGGAGGTCTTCCAGTGGGAGAGGGCCGGTTGTGCTCAGAGGCCCCACAGGCCAGGGGCAGGACCCAGCAGGTCCCCTGCCCCTGGCCAGCCTTTCCCAGACCTTTCTGGCCTCCGGGGGTACTGCCCCACCAAGGGGCAGGCTGCGGGGACTGGGTCCAGACATGCCCGGGCGCCTCCCCAGGTTCATCCCCGCTGGTGCCTTTCCCCTGGTCCTAGGTCTCGGTTGAGGCCTCCTTGGAGAGGAGGTTGCTGGCAGGGGCTGTCTCCACACTGCAAGGTGCTGGAGCTCAGAGGGCCTCGTCAGAGGGAAGGGACAAGCAAAGGGATGGATGCCCAAGACCTCTTTGGCCCAGCAGCCTCAGGGCAGCAGGGAGAGCAAGAGGCCCAACTTGCCCCTAGGGCGGCTCTGCCCCTTCCCACAAAGGCGGCCAGCCCAGCAGCTGCCTGACAGACTCTGGCTCCCCCGAGCTCTCTGCCGGTGCAGGGGTCAGGAACAGACGTGTGCATGTGGTTCTGCCTTGCCCTGGGAGTGTGGACCCCCTGCCTGGCCCCCAGGCTCAGGGGCAAGGGCCCGGAGAGAGCACCACCCCGAAGCGCTTTTCTCCCGGGCTTGGGAGCATTGTGCGCGCTTGGTGGGAACAGTGGGCGGGAGTGCGTGCAAAACGGCCTTTGGAGGCAGCCGGGGAGGTCTTCCAGTGGGAGAGGGCCGGTTGTGCTCAGAGGCCCCACAGGCCAGGGGCAGGACCCAGCAGGTCCCCTGCCCCTGGTCAGCCTTGCCCAGACCTTCCTGGCCTCCAGGGGTACTGCCCCACCAAGGGGCAGGCTGCGGGGACTGGGTCCAGACATGCCCGGGCGCCTCCCCAGGCTCATCCCCGCTGGTGCCTTTCCCCTGGGCCTAGGCCTCGGTTGAGGCCTCCTTGGAGAGGAGATTGCTGGCAGGTGCTGTCTCCACACTGCAAGGTGCTGGAGCTCAGAGGGCCTCGTCAGAGGGAAGGGACCAGCAAAGGGCTGGATGCCCAAGACTTCTTTGGCCCAGCAGCCTCAGGGCAGCAGGGAGAGCAAGAGGCCCAACTTGCCCCTAGGTCGGCTCTGCCCCTTCCCACACAGGCGGCCAGCCCAGCACCTGCCTGAGAGACTCTGGCTCCCCCGAGCTCTCTGCCGGTGTAGGGGGCAGGAACAGACGTGTTCATGTCGTTCTGTCTTGGCCTGGGAGTGTGTTCCCCCTGCCTGGCCCGCAGGCTTAGGGGCAATGGCCCGGAGAGAGGACCAGCCCGAAGCGCTTTTCTCCCGGGCTTGGGAGCATTGTGCGTGCCTGGCGGGAACAGCGGGCGGGAGTGCTTGCAAACCGGCCTTTGGAGGCAGACGGGGAGGTCTTCCAGCGGGAGAGTGCCGGTTGTGCTCAGACGTCCCACAGGCCAGGGGCAGGACCCAGCGCTGTCCCTGCCCCTGGCAGCCTTGCACAGACCTTCCTGGCCTCCGGGGGTACTGCCCCACCAAGGGGCAGGCTGCGGGGACTGGGTCCAGACATGCCCGGGCGCCTCCCCAGGCTCATCCCCGCTGGTGCCTTTCCCCTGGGCCTAGGCCTTGGTTGAGGCCTCATTGGAGAGGAGGTTGCTGGCAGGGGCTGTCTCCACACTGCAAGGTACTGGAGCTCAGAGGGCCTCGTCAGAGGGAAGGGACCAGCAAGGGGCTGGATGCCCAAGACCTCTTTGGCCCAGCAGCCTCAGGGCAGCAGGGAGAGGAAGAGGCCCAACTTGCCCCTAGGTCGGCTCTGCCCCTTCCCACACAGGCGGCCAGCCCAGCACCTGCCTGAGAGACTCTGGCTCCCCCGAGCTCTCTGCCGGTGCAGGGGTCAGGAAGAGACGTGTGCATGTGGTTCTGCCTTGGTCTGGGAGTGTGGACCCACTGCCTGGCCCCCAGGCTCAGGGGCAAGGGCCCGGAGAGAGCACCACCCCGAAGCGCTTTTCTCCCGGGCTTGGGAGCATTGTGCGAGCCTGGCGTGAACAGCGGGCGGGAGTGTTTGCAAACAGGACTTTGGAGGCAGCTGGGGAGGTCTTCCAGTGGGAGAGGGCCGGTTGTGCTCAGAGGCCTCACAGGCCAGGGGCAGGACCCAGCAGGGCCCCTGCCCCTGGCCAGCCTTGCCCAGACCTTCCTGGCCTCCGGGGGTACTGCCCCACCAAGGGGCAGGCTGCGGGGACTGGGTCCAGACATTTCCGTGCGCCTCCCCAGGATCATCCCCGCTGGTGCTTTTCCCCTGGGCGTAGGCCTCGGTTGAGGCCTCTTTGGAGAGGAGGTTGCTGGCAGGGGCTGTCTCCACACTGCAAGGTGCTGGAGCTCAGAGGGCCTCGTCAGAGGGAAGGGACCAGCAAAGGGCTGGATGCCCAAGACATCTTTGACCCAGCAGCCTCAGGGCAGCAGGGAGAGCAAGAGGCCCAACTTGCCCCTAGGTCGGCTCTGCCCCGTCCCACACAGGCAGCCAGCCCAGCAGCAGCCTGGCAGTCTCTGGCTCCCCCGAGCTCTCTGCCGGTGTAGGGGGCAGGAACAGACGTGTGCATGTCGTTCTGCCTTGGCCTGGGAGTGTGTTCCAACTGCCTGGCCCCCAGGCTCAGGGGCAAGGGCCCGCAGAGAGCACCACCCCGAAGCGCTTTTCTCCCGGGCTTGGGAGCATTGTGCCTGCCTGGCGGGAACAGCGGGCGGGAGTGCTTGCAAACCGGCCTTTGGAGGCAGACGGTGAGGTCTTCCAGCGGGAGAGTGCCGGTTGTGCTCAGTCGCCCCACAGGCCAGGGGCACGACCCAGCAGGGCCCCTGCCCCTCGCAGCCTTGCCCAGACCTTCCTGGCCTCCGGGGGTACTGCCCCACCAAGGGGCAGGCTGCGGGGACTGGGTCCAGACATGCCCGTGCGCCTCCACTGGCTCATCCCCGCTGGTGCCTTTCCCCTGGGCCTAGGCCTCAGTTGAGGCCTCCTTGGAGAGGAGGTTGCTGGCAGGGGCTGTCTCCACACTGCAAGGTGCTGGAGCTCAGAGGGCCTCGTCAGAGGGAAGGGACCAGTAAGGGGCTGGATGCCCAAGACGTCTTTGGCCCAGCAGCCTCAGGGCAGCAGGGAGAGGAAGAGGCCCAACTTGCCCCTAGGTCGGCTCTGCCCCTTCCCACACAGGCAGCCAACCCAGCAGCTGCCTGACAGACTCTGGCTCCCCCGAGCTCTCTGCCGGTGCAGGGGTCAGGAACAGACGTGTGCATGTGGTTCTGCCTTGCCCTGGGAGTGTGGACCCACTGCAGGGACCCCAGGCTCAGGGGCAAGGGCCCGGAGAGGGCAACACCCCGAAGCGCTTTTCTCCCGGGCTTGGGAGCATTGTGCGTGCCTGGCGGGAACAGCGGCCGGGAGTGCTTACAAACCGGCCTTTGGAGGCAGCCGGGGAGGTCTTCCAGTGGGAGAGGGCCGGTTGTGCTCAGAGGCCCCACAGGCCAGGGGCAGGACCCAGCAGGGCCCCTGCCCCTGGCCAGCCTTGCCCAGACCTTCCTGGCCTCCGGGGGTACTGCCCCACCAAGGGGCAGGCTGCGGGGACTGGGTCCAGACATGCCCGTGCGCCTCCACTGGCTCATCCCCGCTGGTGCCTTTCCCCTGGGCCTAGGCCTCGGTTGAGGCCTCCTTGGAGAGGAGGTTGCTGGCAGGGGCTGTCTCCACACTGCAAGGTGCTGGAGCTCAGAGGGCCTCGTCAGAGGGAAGGGACCAGCAAGGGGCTGGATGCCCAAGACCTCTTTGGCCCAGCAGCCTCAGGGCAGCAGGGAGAGCAAGAGGCCCAACTTGCCCCTAGGTCGGCTCTGCCCCTTCCCACACAGGCGGCCAGCCCAGCAGCTGCCTGACAGACTCTGGCTCCCCCGAGCTCTCTGCCAGTGCAGGGGTCAGGAACAGACGTGTGCATGTGGTTCTGCCTTGGTCTGGGAGTGTGGTCCCCCTGCCTTGCCCACAGGCTCAGGGGCAAGGGCCCGGAGAGAGCACCACCCTGAAGCGCTTTTCTCCTGGGCTTGGGAGCATTGTGCGTGCCTGGCAGGAACAGCGGGCAGGAGTGTTGGCAAACTGGCCTGTGGAGGCAGCCGGGGAGGTCTTCCAGCGGGAGAGGGCCGGTTGTGCTCAGAGGCCCCACAGGCCAGGGGCAGGACCCAGCAGGGCCCCTGCCCCTGGCCAGCCTTGCCCAGACCTTCCTGGCCTCCGGGGGTACTGCCCCACCAAGGGGCAGGCTGCGTGGACTGGGTCCAGACATGCCCGGGCGCCTCCCCTGGCTCAACCCCGCTGGTGCCTTTTCCCTGGGCCTAGGCCTCGGTTGAGGCCTCCTTGGAGAGGAGATTGCTGGCAGGTGCGGTCTCCACACTGCAAGGTGCTGGAGCTCAGAGGGCCTCGTCAGAGGGAAGGGACCAGTAAGCGGCTGGATGCCCAAGACGTCTTTGGCCCAGCAGCCTCAGGGCAGCAGGGAGAGCAAGAGGCCCAACTTGCCCCTAGGTCAGCTCTGCCCCTTCCCACACAGGCGGCCAGCCCAGCACCTGCCTGAGAGACTCTGGCTCCCCCGAGCTCTCTGCCGGTGCAGGGGACAGGAACAGACGTGTGCATGTGGTTCTGCCTTGGTCTGGGAGTGTGTTCCCCCTGCCTTGCCCACAGGCTCAGGGGCAAGGGCCCGGAGAGAGCAACACCCCGAAGCGCTTTTCTCCCGGGCTTGGGAGCATTGTGCGTGCCTGGCGGGAACAGCGGGCGGGAGTGTTGGCAAACCGGCCTTTGGAGGCAGCCGGGGAGGTCTTCCAGTGGGAGAGGGCCGGTTGTGCTCAGAGGACCCACAGGCCAGGGGCAGGACCCAGCAGGGTCCCTGCCCCTGGCCAGCCTTGCCGAGACCTTCCTGGCCTCCAGGGGTACTGCCCCACCAAGGGGCAGGCTGCGGGGACTGGGTCCAGTAATGCCCGTGCGCCTCCACTGGCTCATCCCCGCTGGTGCCTTTCCCCTGGGCCTAGGCCTCGGTTGAGGCCTCCTTGGAGAGGAGGTTGCTGGCAGGGGCTGTCTCCACACTGCAAGGTGCTGGAGCTCAGAGGGCCTCGTCAGAGGGAAGGGACCAGCAAGGGGCTGGATGCCCAAGACCTCTTTGGCCCAGCAGCCTCAGGGCAGCAGGGAGAGCAAGAGGCCCAACTTGCCCCTAGGTCGGCTCTGCCCCTTCCCACAGAGGCGGCCAGCCCAGCAGCTGCCTGACAGACTCTGGCTCCCCCCAGCTCTCTGCCGGTGGAGGGGGCAGGAACAGACGTGTGCATGTGGTTCTGCCTTGGCCTGGGACTGTGGATCCCCTGCCTGGCCCCCAGTCTCAGGGGCAAGGGCCCGGAGAGACCACCACCCCGAAGCGCTTTTCTCCCGGGCTTGGGAGCATTGTGCGCGCCTGGCGGGAACAGTGGGCGGGAGTGCTTGCAAACCGGCCTTTGGAGGCAGCCGGTGAGGTCTTCCAGTGGGAGAGGGCCGGTTGTGCTCAGAGGCCCCACAGGCCAGGGGCAGGACCCAGCAGGGCCCCTGCCCCTGGCCAGCTTTGCCCAGACCTTCCTGGCCTCCGGGGGTACTGCCCCACCAAGGGGCAGGCTGCGGGGACTGGGTCCAGACATGCCCGGGCGCCTCCCCTGGCTCAACCCCGCTGGTGCCTTTCCCCTGAGCCTAGGCCTCGGTTGAGGCCTCCTTGGAGAGGAGATTGCTGGCAGGTGCTGTCTCCACACTGCAAGGTGCTGGAGCTCAGAGGGCCTCGTCAGAGGGAAGGGACCAGTAAGGGGTTGGATGCCCAAGACGTCTTTGGCCCAGCAGCCTCAGGGCAGCAGGGAGATCAGGAGGCCCAACTTGCCCCTAGGTCGGCTCTGCCCCTTCCCACACAGGCGGCCAGCCCAGCACCTGCCTGAGAGACTCTTGCTCCCCCGAGCTCTCTGCCGGTACAGGGGACAGGAACAGACGTGTGCATGTGGTTCTGCCTTGGTCTGGGAGTGTGTTCCCCCTGCCTTGCCCACAGGCTCAGGGGCAAGGGCCCGGAGAGAGCACCACCCCGAAGCGCTTTTCTCCCGGGCTTGGGAGCATTGTGCGTGCCTGGCGGGAACAGCGGGCAGGAGTGTTGGAAAACTGGCCTTGGGAGGCAGCTGGGGAGGTTTTCCAGTGGGAGAGGGCCGGTTGTGCTCAGAGGCCCTACAGGCCAGGGGCAGGACCCAGCAGGGCCCCTGCCCCTGGCCAGCCTTGAAAAGACCTTCCTGCCTTCGGGGTTACAGCCCCACCAAGGGGCAGGCTGCGGGGACTGGGTCCAGACATGCCCGGGCGCCTCCCCAGGCTCATCCCCGCTGGTGCCTTTCCCCTGGGCCTAGGCCTCGGTTGAGGCCTCCTTGTAGAGGAGGTTGCTGGCAGGGGCTGTCTCCACACTGCAAGGTGCTGGAGCTCAGAGGGCCTCGTTAGAGGGAAGGGACCAGCAAGGGGCTGGATGCCCAAGACCTCTTTGGCCCAGCAGCCTCAGGGCAGCAGGGAGAGCAAGAGGCCCAACTTGCCCCTAGGTCGGCGCTGCCCCTTCCCACACAGGCGGCCAGCCCAGCAGCTGCCTGACAGACTCTGGCTCCCCCGAGCTCTCTGCCGGTTCAGGGGGCAGATCAGACGTGTGCATGTGGTTCTGCCTTGGCCTGGGAGTGTGGACACCCTGCCTTGCCCCCAGGCTCAGGGGCAAGGGCCCGGAGAGAGCAGCACCCTGAAGCGCTTTTCTCCCGGTCTTGGGAGCATTGTGCACGCCTGCTGGGAACAGCGGGCGGGAGCGCTTGCAAACCGGCCTTTGGAGGCAGCCGGGGAGGTCTTCCAGTGGGAGAGGGCCGGTTGTGCTCAGAGGCCCCACAGGCCAGGGGCAGGACCCAGCAGGGCCCCTGCCCCTGGCCAGCCTTGCCCAGACCTTCCTGGCCTCCGGGGGTACTGCCCCACCAAGGGGCAGGCTGCGGGGACTGGGTCCAGACATGGCCGGGCGCCTCCCCAGGCTCATCCCCGCTGGTGCCTTTCCCCTGGGCCTAGGCCTCGGTTGAGGCCTCCTTGGAGAGGAGGTTGCTGGCAGGGGCTGTCTCCACACTGCAAGGTGCTGGAGCTCAGAGGGCCTCGTCAGAGGGAAGGGACAAGCAAGGGGCTGGATGCCCAAGACCTCTTTGGCCCAGCAGCCTCAGGGCAGCAGGGAGAGCAAGAGGCCCAACTTGCCCCTATTCGGCTCTGCCCCTTCCCACACAGGCGGCCAGCCCAGCAGCTGCCTGACAGACTCTGGCTCCCCCGAGCTCTCTGCCGGTGCAGGGGGCAGGAACAGACGTGTGCATGTGGTTCTGCCTTGGCCTGGGAGTGTGGACCCCCTGCCTGGCCCCCAGGCTCAGGGGCATGGGCCCGGAGAGAGCACCACCCCGAAGCGCTTTTCTCCCGGGCTTGGGAGCATTGTGCGAGCCTGGCGTGAACAGCGGGCGGGAGTGCTTGCAAACAGGACTTTGGAGGCAGCCGGGGAGGTCTTCCAGTGGGAGAGGGCCTGTTGTGCTCAGAGGCCCCACAGGCCAGGGGCAGGACCCAGCAGGGCCCCTGCCCCTGGCCAGCCTTGCCCAGACCTTCCTGGCCTCCGGGGGTACTGCCCCACCAAGGGGCAGGCTGCGGGGACTGGGTCCAGACATGTCCGTGCGCCTACCCAGGATCATCCCCGCTGGTGCCTTTCCCCTGGGCGTAGGCCTCGGTTGAGGCCTCTTTGGAGAGGAGCTTGCTGGCAGGGGCTGTCTCCACACTGCAAGGTGCTGGAGCTCAGAGGGCCTCGTCAGAGGGAAGGGACCAGCAAAGGGCTGGATGCCCAAGACCTCTTTGACCCAGCAGCCTCAGGGCAGCAGGGAGAGCAAGAGGCCCAACTTGCCCCTAGGTCGGCTCTGCCCCGTCCCACACAGGCAGCCAGCCCAGCAGCAGCCTGGCAGTCTCTGGCTCCCCCGAGTTCTCTGCCGGTGTAGGGGGCAGGAACAGACGTGTGCATGTCGTTCTGCCTTGGCCTGGGAGTGTGGACCCCCTGCCTGGCCCCCAGGCTCAGGGGCAAGGGCCCGGAGAGAGCACCACCCCGAAGCACTTTTCTCCCGGGCTTGGGAGCATTGTGCGCGCTTGGTGGGAACAGTGGGCGGGAGTGCTTACAAACCGGCCTTTGGAGGCAGCCGGGGAGGTCTTCCAGTGGGAGAGGGCCGGTTGTGCTCAGAGGCCCCACAGGCCAGGGGCAGGACCCAGCAGGGCCCCTGCCCCTGGCCAGCCTTGCCCAGACCTTCCTGCCTCCGGGGTTACAGCCCCACCAATGGGCAGGCTGCGGGGACTGGGTCCAGACATGCCCGGGCGCCTCCCCAGGCTCATCCACGCTGGTGCCTTTCCCCTGGGCCTAGGCCTCGGTTGAGGCCTCCTTGGAGAGGAGGTTGCTGGCAGGGGCTGTCTCCACACTGCAAGGTGCTGGAGCTCAGAGGGCCTCGTCAGAGGGAAGGGACCAGCAAGGGGCTGGATGCCCAAGACCTCTTTGGCCCAGCAGCCTCAGGGCAGCAGGGAGAGCAAGAGGCCCAACTTGCCCCTAGGTCGGCTCTGCCCCTTCCCACACAGGGGACCAGCGCAGCAGCTGCCTGACAGACTCTGGCTCCCCCGAGCTCTCTGCCGGTGCAGGGGGCAGATCAGACGTGTGCATGTGGTTCTGCCTTGGCCTGGGAGTGTGGACACCCTGCCTTGACCCCAGGCTCAGGGGCAAGGGCCCGGAGAGAGCACCACCCTGAAGCGCTTTTCTCCCGGGCTTGGGAGCATTGTGCACGCCTGCTGGGAACACTGGGCGGCAGCGCTTGCAAACCGGCCTTTGGAGGCAGCCGGGGAGGTCTTCCAGTGGGAGAGGGCCGGTTGTGCTCAGAGGCCCCACAGGCCAGGGGCAGGACCCAGCAGGGCCCCTGCCCCTGGCCAGCCTTGCCCAGACCTTCCTGGCCTCCGGGGGTACTGCCCCACCAAGGGGCAGGCTGCGGGGACTGGGTCCAGACATGCCCGGGCGCCTCCCCAGGCTCATCCCCGCTGGTGCCTTTCCCCTGGGCCTAGGCCTCGGTTTAGGCCTCCTTGGAGAGGAGGTTGCTGGCAGGGGCTGTCTCCACACTGCAAGGTGCTGGAGCTCAGAGGGCCTCGTCAGAGGGAAGGGACCAGTAAGGGGCTGGATGCCCAAGATGTCTTTGGCCCAGCAGCCTCAGGGCAGCAGGGAGAGCAAGAGGCCCAACTTGCCCCTAGGGCGGCTCTGCCCTTCCCACACAGGCGGCCAACCCAGCAGCTGCCTGACAGACTCTAGCTCCCCCAAGCTCTCTGCCGGTGCACGGGACAGGAACAGACGTGTGCATGTGGTTCTGCCTTGGCCTGGGAGTGTGTTCCCCCTGCCTTGCCCCCAGGCTCAGGGGCAAGGGCCCGGAGTGAGCACCACCCCGAAGCGCTTTTCTCCCGGGCTTGGGAGCATTGTGCGAGCCTGGCATGAACAGCAGGCGGGAGTGTTTGCAAACAGGACTTTGGAGGCAGCCGGGGAGGTCTTCCAGTGGGAGAGGGCCGGTTGTGCTCAGAGGCCTCACAGGCCAGGGGCAGGACCCAGCAGGGCCCCTGCCCCTGGCCAGCCTTGCCCAGACGTTCCTGGCCTCCGGGGGTTCTGCCCCACCAAGGGGCAGGCTGCGGGGACTGGGTCCAGACATGTCCGTGCGCCTCCCCAGGATCATCCCCGCTGGTGCCTTTCCCCTGGGCGTAGGCCTCGGTTGAGGCCTCTTTGGAGAGGAGGTTGCTGGCAGGGGCTGTCTCCACACTGCTAGGTGCTGGAGCTCAGAGGGCCTCGTCAGGGGGAAGGGACCAGCAAAGGGCTGGATGCCCAAGACATCTTTGACCCAGCAGCCTCAGGGCAGCAGGGAGAGCAAGAGGCCCAACTTGCCCCTAGGTCGGCTCTGCCCCGTCCCACACAGGCAGCCAGCCCAGCAGCAGCCTGGCAGTCTCTGGCTCCCCCGAGCTCTCTGCCGGTGTAGGGGGCAGGAACAGACGTGTGCATGTCCTTCTGCCTTGGCCTGGGAGTGTGTTCCCCAGCCTGGCCCCCAGGCTCAGGGGCAAGGGCCCGGAGAGAGCACCACCCCGAAGCGCTTTTCTCCCGGGCTTGGGAGCATTGTGCGTGCCTGGCGGGAACAGCGGGCGGGAGTGCTTGCAAACCGGCCTTTGGAGGCAGACGGGGAGGTCTTCCAGCGGGAGAGTGCCGGTTGTGCTCAGACGCCCCACAGGCCAGGGGCAGGACCCAGCAGGGCCCCTGCCCCTGGCAGCCTTGCCCAGACCTTCCTGGCCTCCGGCGGTACTACCCCACCAAGGGGCAGGATGCGGGGACTGGGTACAGACATGCCCCGGCGCCTCCCCAGGCTCATCCCCGCTGGTGCCTTTCCCCTGGGCCTAGGCCTCGGTTGAGGCCTCCTTGGAGAGGAGGTTGCTGGCAGGGGCTGTCTCCACACTGCAAGGTGCTGGAACTCAGAGGGCCTCGTCAGCGGGAAGGGACCAGCAAGGGGCTGGATGCCCAAGACCTCTTTGGCCCAGCAGCCTCAGGGCAGCAGGGAGAGGAAGAGGCCCAACTTGCCCCTAGGTCGGCTCTGCCTCTTCCCACACAGGCAGCCAACCCAGCAGCTGCCTGACAGACTCTGGCTCCCCCGAGCTCTCTGCCGGTGCAGGGGGCAGGAACAGACGTGTGCATGTGGTTCTGCCTTGGTCTGGGAGTGTGGACCCACTGCCTGGACCCCAGGCTCAGGGGCAAGGGCCCGGAGAGAGCACCACCCCGAAGCGCTTTTCTCCCGGGCTTGGGAGAATTTTGCGTGCCTGGCGGGAACAGCGGGCGGGAGTGTTGGCAAACCGGCCTTTGGAGGAAGCCGGGGAGGTCTTCCAGTGGGAGAGGGCCGGTTGTGCTCAGAGGCCCCACAGGCCAGGGGCAGGACCCAGCAGGGCCCCTGCCCCTGGCCAGCCTTGCCCAGACCTTCCTGGCCTCCGGGGGTACTGCCCCACCAAGGGGCAGGCTGCGGGGACTGGGTCCAGACATGCCCGTGCGCCTCCAATGGCTCATCCACACTGGTGCCTTTCCCCTGGGCCTAGGCCTCGGTTGAGGCCTCCTTGGAGAGGAGGTTGCTGGCAGGGGCTGTCTCCACACTGCAAGGTGCTGGAGCTCAGAGGGCCTCGTCAGAGGGAAGGGACCAGCAAGGGGCTGGATGCCCAAGACCTCTTTGGCCCAGCAGCCTCAGGGCAGCAAGGAGAGCAAGAGGCCCTACTTGCCCCTAGGTCGGCTCTGCCCCTTCCCACACAGGCGGCCAGCCCAGCAGCTGCCTGACAGACTCTGGCTCCCCCGAGCTCTCTGCCGGTGCAGGGGTCAGGAACAGACGTGTGCATGTGGTTCTGCCTTGGCCTGGGAGTGTGGACACCCTGCCTTGCCCCCAGGCTCAGGGGCAAGGGCCCGGAGAGAGCAGCACCCTGAAGCGCTTTTCTCCCGGGCTTGGGAGCATTGTGCACGCCTGCTGGGAACAGCGGGCGGGAGCGCTTGCAAACCGCCCTTTGGAGGCAGCCGGGGAGTTCTTCCAGTGGGAGAGGTCCGGTTGTGCTCAGAGTCCCCACAGGCCAGGGGCAGGACCCAGCAGGGCCCCTGCCCCTGGCCAGCCTTGCCCAGACCTTCCTGGCCTCCGGGGGTACTGCCCCACCAAGGGGCAGGCTGCGGGGACTGGGTCCAGACATGCCCGGGCGCCTCCCCTGGCTCAACCCCGCTGGTGCCTTTCCCCTGGGCCTAGGCCTCGGTTGAGGCCTCCTTGGAGAGGAGGTTGCTGGCAGGGGCTGTCTCCACACTGCAAGGTGCTGGAGCTCAGAGGGCCTCGTTAGAGGGAAGGGACCAGCAAGGGGCTGGATGCCCAAGACGTCTTTGGCCCAGCAGCCTCAGGGCAGCAGGGAGATCAGGAGGCCCAACTTGCCCCTAGGTCGGCTCTGCCCCTTCCCAAACAGGCGTCCAGCCCAGCACCTGCCTGAGAGACTCTGGCTCCCCCGAGCTCTCTGCCGGTGCAGGGGACAGGAACAGACGTGTGCATGTGGTTCTGCCTTGGTCTGGGAGTGTGTTCCCCCTGCCTTGCCCACAGGCTCAGGGGCAAGGGCCCGGAGAGAGCACCACCCCGAAGCGCTTTTCTCCCGGGCTTGGGAGCATTGTGCGTGCCTGGCGGGAACAGCGGGCAGGAGTGTTGGAAAACTGGCCTTTGGAGGCAGCTGGGGAGGTCTTCCAGTGGGAGAGGGCCGGTTGTGCTCAGATGCCCCACAGGCCAGGGGCAGGACCCAGCAGGGCCCCTGCCCTTGGCCAGACTTGCCCAGACCTTCCTGGCCTCCGGGGGTACTGCCCCACCAAGGGGCAGGCTGCGGGGACTGGGTCCAGACATGCCCGGGCGCCTCCCCAGGCTCATCCCCGCTGGTGCCTTTCCCCTGGGCCTAGGCCTCGGTTGAGGCCTCCTTGGAGAGGAGGTTGCTGGCAGGGGCTGTCTCCACACTGCAAGGTGCTGGAGCTCAGAGGGCCTCGTCAGAGGGAAGGGACAAGCAAGGGGCTGGATGCCCAAGACCTCTTTGGCCCAGCAGCCTCAGGGCAGTAGGGAGAGCAAGAGGCTCAACTTGCCCCTAGGGCGGCTCTGCCCCTTCCCACACAGGCGGCCAGCCCAGCAGCTGCATGACAGACTCTGGCTCCCCCGAGCTCTCTGCCGGTGCAGGGGGCAGATCAGACGTGTGCATGTGGTTCTGCCTTGGCCTGGGAGTGTGGACCCCCTGCCTGGCCCCCAGGCTCAGGGGCAAGGGCCCGGAGAGAGCACCACCCCGAAGCGCTTTTCTCCCGGGCTTGGGAGCATTGTGCGAGCCTGGCGTGAACAGCGGGCGGGAGTGCTTGCAAACAGGACTTTGGAGGCAGCCGGGGAGGTCTTCCAGTGGGAGAGGGCCTGTTGTGCTCAGAGGCCCCACAGGCCAGGGGCAGGACCCAGCAGGGCCCCTGCCCCTGGCCAGCCTTGCCCAGACCTTCCTGGCCTCCGGGGGTACTGCCCCACCAAGGGGCAGGCTGCGGGGACTGGGTCCAGACATGTCCGTGCGCCTCCCCAGGATCATCCCCGCTGGTGCCTTTCCCCCGGGCGTAGGCCTCGGTTGAGGCATCTTTGGAGAGGAGGTTGCTGGCAGGGGCTGTCTCCACACTGCAAGGTGCTGGAGCTCAGAGGGCCTCGTCAGAGGGAAGGGACCAGCAAAGGGCTGGATGCCCAAGACCTCTTTGACCCAGCAGCCTCAGGGCAGCAAGGAGAGCAAGAGGCCCAACTTGCCCCTAGGTCAGCTCTGCCCCGTCCCACACAGGCAGCCAGCCCAGCAGCAGCCTGGCAGTCTCTGGCTCCCCCGAGTTCTCTGCCGGTGTAGGGTGCAGGAACAGACGTGTGCATGTCGTTCTGCCTTGGCCTGGGAGTGTGGACCCCCTGCCTGGCCCCCAGGCTCAGGGGCAAGGGCCCGGAGAGAGCACCACCGCGAAGCACTTTTCTCCCGGGCTTGGGAGCATTGTGCGCGCTTGGTGGGAACAGTGGGCGGGACTGCTTGCAAACCGGCCTTTGGAGGCAGCCGGGGAGGTCTTCCAGTGGGAGAGGGCCGGTTGTGCTCAGAGGCCCCACAGGCCAGGGGCAGGACCCAGCAGGGCCCCTGCCCCTGGCCAGCCTTGCCCAGACCTTCCTGCCTCCGGGGTTACAGCCCCACCAAGGGGCAGGCTGCGGGGACTGGGTCCAGACATGCCCGGGCGCCTCCCCAGGCTCATCCACGCTGGTGCCTTTCCCCTGGGCCTAGGCCTCGGTTGAGGCCTCCTTGGAGAGGAGGTTGCTGGCAGGGGCTGTCTCCACACTGCAAGGTGCTGGAGCTCAGAGGGCCTCGTCAGAGGGAAGGGACCAGCAAGGGGCTGGATGCCCAAGACCTCTTTGGCCCAGCAGCCTCAGGGCAGCAGGGAGAGCAAGAGGCCCAACTTGCCCCTAGGTCGGCTCTGCCCCTTCCCACACAGGGGACCAGCGCAGCAGCTGCCTGACAGACTCTGGCTCCCCCGAGCTCTCTGCCGGTGCAGGGGGCAGATCAGACGTGTGCATGTGGTTCTGCCTTGGCCTGGGAGTGTGGACACCCTGCCTTGACCCCAGGCTCAGGGGCAAGGGCCCGGAGAGAGCACCACCCTGAAGCGCTTTTCTCCCGGGCTTGGGAGCATTGTGCACGCCTGCTGGGAACACTGGGCGGCAGCGCTTGCAAACCGGCCTTTGGAGGCAGACGGGGAGGTCTTCCAGCGGGAGAGTGCCGGTTGTGCTCAGACGCCCCACAGGCCAGGGGCAGGACCCAGCAGGGCCCCTGCCCCTGGCAGCCTTGCCCAGACCTTCCTGGCCTCCGGCGGTACTACCCCACCAAGGGGCAGGATGCGGGGACTGGGTACAGACATGCCCCGGCGCCTCCCCAGGCTCATCCCCGCTGGTGCCTTTCCCCTGGGCCTAGGCCTCGGTTGAGGCCTCCTTGGAGAGGAGGTTGCTGGCAGGGGCTGTCTCCACACTGCAAGGTGCTGGAACTCAGAGGGCCTCGTCAGCGGGAAGGGACCAGCAAGGGGCTGGATGCCCAAGACCTCTTTGGCCCAGCAGCCTCAGGGCAGCAGGGAGAGGAAGAGGCCCAACTTGCCCCTAGGTCGGCTCTGCCTCTTCCGACACAGGCAGCCAACCCAGCAGCTGCCTGACAGACTCTGGCTCCCCCGAGCTCTCTGCCGGTGCAGGGGGCAGGAACAGACGTGTGCATGTGGTTCTGCCTTGGTCTGGGAGTGTGGACCCACTGCCTGGACCCCAGGCTCAGGGGCAAGGGCCCGGAGAGAGCACCACCCCGAAGCGCTTTTCTCCCGGGCTTGGGAGAATTTTGCGTGCCTGGCGGGAACAGCGGGCGGGAGTGTTGGCAAACCGGCCTTTGGAGGCAGCCGGGGAGGTCTTCCAGTGGGAGAGGGCCGGTTGTGCTCAGAGGCCCCACAGGCCAGGGGCAGGACCCAGCAGGGCCCCTGCCCCTGGCCAGCCTTGCCCAGACCTTCCTGGCCTCCGGGGGTACTGCCCCACCAAGGGGCAGGCTGCGGGGACTGGGTCCAGACATGCCCGTGCGCCTCCAATGGCTCATCCACACTGGTGCCTTTCCCCTGGGCCTAGGCCTCGGTTGAGGCCTCCTTGGAGAGGAGGTTGCTGGCAGGGGCTGTCTCCACACTGCAAGGTGCTGGAGCTCAGAGGGCCTCGTCAGAGGGAAGGGACCAGCAAGGGGCTGGATGCCCAAGACCTCTTTGGCCCAGCAGCCTCAGGGCAGCAAGGAGAGCAAGAGGCCCAACTTGCCCCTAGGTCGGCTCTGCCCCTTCCCACACAGGCGGCCAGCCCAGCAGCTGCCTGACAGACTCTGGCTCCCCCGAGCTCTCTGCCGGTGCAGGGGTCAGGAACAGACGTGTGCATGTGGTTCTGCCTTGGCCTGGGAGTGTGGACACCCTGCCTTGCCCCCAGGCTCAGGGGCAAGGGCCCGGAGAGAGCAGCACCCTGAAGCGCTTTTCTCCCGGGCTTGGGAGCATTGTGCACGCCTGCTGGGAACAGCGGGCGGGAGCGCTTGCAAACCGCCCTTTGGAGGCAGCCGGGGAGTTCTTCCAGTGGGAGAGGTCCGGTTGTGCTCAGAGTCCCCACAGGCCAGGGGCAGGACCCAGCAGGGCCCCTGCCCCTGGCCAGCCTTGCCCAGACCTTCCTGGCCTCCGGGGGTACTTCCCCACCAAGGGGCAGGCTGCGGGGACTGGGTCCAGACATGCCCGGGCGCCTCCCCAGGCTCAACCCCGCTGGTGCCTTTCCCCTGGGCCTAGGCCTCGGTTGAGGCCTCCTTGGAGAGGAGGTTGCTGGCAGGGGCTGTCTCCACACTGCAAGGTGCTGGAGCTCAGAGGGCCTCGTTAGAGGGAAGGGACCAGCAAGGGGCTGGATGCCCAAGACGTCTTTGGCCCAGCAGCCTCAGGGCAGCAGGGAGATCAGGAGGCCCAACTTGCCCCTAGGTCGGCTCTGCCCCTTCCCAAACAGGCGCCCAGCCCAGCACCTGCCTGAGAGACTCTGGCTCCCCCGAGCTCTCTGCCGGTGCAGGGGACAGGAACAGACGTGTGCATGTGGTTCTGCCTTGGTCTGGGAGTGTGTTCCCCCTGCCTTGCCCACAGGCTCAGGGGCAAGGGCCCGGAGAGAGCACCACCCCGAAGCGCTTTTCTCCCGGGCTTGGGAGCATTGTGCGTGCCTGGCGGGAACAGCGGGCAGGAGTGTTGGAAAACTGGCCTTTGGAGGCAGCTGGGGAGGTCTTCCAGTGGGAGAGGGCCGGTTGTGCTCAGATGCCCCACAGGCCAGGGGCAGGACCCAGCAGGGCCCCTGCCCTTGGCCAGACTTGCCCAGACCTTCCTGGCCTCCGGGGGTACTGCCCCACCAAGGGGCAGGCTGCGGGGACTGGGTCCAGACATGCCCGGGCGCCTCCCCAGGCTCATCCCCGCTGGTGCCTTTCCCCTGGGCCTAGGCCTCGGTTGAGGCCTCCTTGGAGAGGAGGTTGCTGGCAGGGGCTGTCTCCACACTGCAAGGTGCTGGAGCTCAGAGGGCCTCGTCAGAGGGAAGGGACAAGCAAGGGGCTGGATGCCCAAGTCCTCTTTGGCCCAGCAGCCTCAGGGCATTAGGGAGAGCAAGAGGCCCAACTTGCCCCTAGGGCGGCTCTGCCCCTTCCCACACAGGCGGCCAGCCCAGCAGCTGCCTGACAGACTCTGGCTCCCCCGAGCTCTCTGCCGGTGCAGGGGGCAGATCAGACGTGTGCATGTGGTTCTGCCTTGGCCTGGGAGTGTGGACCCCCTGCCTGGCCCCCAGGCTCAGGGGCAAGGGCCCGGAGAGAGCACCACCCCGAAGCGCTTTTCTCCCGGGCTTGGGAGCATTGTGCGAGCCTGGCGTGAACAGCGGGCGGGAGTGCTTGCAAACAGGACTTTGGAGGCAGCCGGGGAGGTCTTCCAGTGGGAGAGGGCCTGTTGTGCTCAGAGGCCCCACAGGCCAGGGGCAGGACCCAGCAGGGCCCCTGCCCCTGGCCAGCCTTGCCCAGACCTTCCTGGCCTCCGGGGGTACTACCCCACCAAGGGGCAGGCTGCGGGGACTGGGTCCAGACATGTCCGTGCGCCTCCCCAGGATCATCCCCGCTGGTGCCTTTCCCCTGGGCGTAGGCCTCGGTTGAGGCATCTTTGGAGAGGAGGTTGCTGGCAGGGGCTGTCTCCACACTGCAAGGTGCTGGAGCTCAGAGGGCCTCGTCAGAGGGAAGGGACCAGCAAAGGGCTGGATGCCCAAGACCTCTTTGACCCAGCAGCCTCAGGGCAGCAAGGAGAGCAAGAGGCCCAACTTGCCCCTAGGTCAGCTCTGCCCCGTCCCACACAGGCAGCCAGCCCAGCAGCAGCCTGGCAGTCTCTGGCTCCCCCGAGTTCTCTGCCGGTGTAGGGTGCAGGAACAGACGTGTGCATGTCGTTCTGCCTTGGCCTGGGAGTGTGGACCCCCTGCCTGGCCCCCAGGCTCAGGGGCAAGGGCCCGGAGAGAGCACCACCGCGAAGCACTTTTCTCCCGGGCTTGGGAGCATTGTGTGCGCTTGGTGGGAACAGTGGGCGGGACTGCTTGCAAACCGGCCTTTGGAGGCAGCCGGGGAGGTCTTCCAGTGGGAGAGGGCCGGTTGTGCTCAGAGGCCCCACAGGCCAGGGGCAGGACCCAGCAGGGCCCCTGCCCCTGGCCAGCCTTGCCCAGACCTTCCTGCCTCCGGGGTTACAGCCCCACCAAGGGGCAGGCTGCGGGGACTGGGTCCAGACATGCCCGGGCGCCTCCCCAGGCTCATCCACGCTGGTGCCTTTCCCCTGGGCCTAGGCCTCGGTTGAGGCCTCCTTGGAGAGGAGGTTGCTGGCAGGGGCTGTCTCCACACTGCAAGGTGCTGGAGCTCAGAGGGCCTCGTCAGAGGGAAGGGACCAGCAAGGGGCTGGATGCCCAAGACCTCTTTGGCCCAGCAGCCTCAGGGCAGCAGGGAGAGCAAGAGGCCCAACTTGCCCCTAGGTCGGCTCTGCCCCTTCCCACAAAGGCGGCCAGCCCAGCATCTGCCTGACAGACTCTGGATCCCCCGAGCTCTCTGCCGGTGCAGGGGACAGGAACAGACGTGTGCATGTGGTTCTGCCTTGGTCTGGGAGTGTGTTCCCCCTGCCTTGCCCACAGGCTCAGGGGCAAGGGCCCGGAGAGAGCACCACCCCGAAGCGCTTTTCTCCCGGGCTTGGGTGCATTGTGCGTGCCTGGCGGGAACAGCGGGCAGGAGTGTTGGCAAACTGGCCTTTGGAGGCAGCCGGGGAGGTCTTCCAGCGGGAGAGGGCCTGTTGTGCTCAGAGGCCCCACAGGCCAGGGGCAGGGCCCAGCAGGGCCCCTGGCCCTGGCCAGCCTTGCCCAGACCTTCCTGGCCTCCGGGGGTACTGCCCCACCAAGGGGCAGGCTGCGGGGACTGGGTCCAGACATGCCCGGGCGCCTCCCCTGGCTCATCCCCACTGGTGCCTTTCCCCTGGGCCTAGGCCTCGGTTTAGGCCTCCTTGGAGAGGAGGTTGCTGGCAGGGGCTGTCTCCACACTGCAAGGTGCTGGAGCTCAGAGGCCCTCGTCAGCGGGAAGGGACCAGCAAGGGGCTGGATGCCCAAGACCTCTTTGGCCCAGCAGCTTCAGGGCAGCAGGGAGAGCAAGAGGCTCAACTTGCCCCTCGTTCGGCTCTGCCCCTTCCCACACAGGCGGCCAGCCCAGCAGCTGCCTGGCAGACTCTGGCTCCGCCGAGCTCTCTGCCGGTGCAGGGGGCAGGAACAGACGTGTGCATGTGGTTCTGCCTTGGCCTGGGAGTGTGTTCCCCCTGCATTGCCCCCAGGCTCAGGGGCAAGGGTCCAGTGAGAGCACCACCCCGAAGCGCTTTTCTCCCGGGCTTGGGAGCATTGTGCGTGCCTGGCGGGAACAGCGGGCGGGAATGTTGCCAAATCGGCCTTTGGAGGCAGCCGGGGAGGTCTTCCAGCGGGAGAGGGCCGGTGGTGCTCAGAGGCCCCACAGGCCAGGGGAAGGACCCAGCAGGGCCCCTGCCCCTGGCCAGCCTTGCCCAGACCTTCCTGGCCTCCGGGGGTACTACCCCACCAAGGGGCAGGCTGCGGGGACTGGGTCCAGACATGCCCGGGCGCCTCCCCTGGCTCAGCCCCGCTGGTGCCTTTTGCCTGGGCCTAGGCCTCGGTTGAGGCCTCCTTGGAGAGGAGGTTGCTGGCAGGGGCTGTCTCCACAGTACAAGGTGCTGGAGCTCAGAGGGCCTCGTCAGCGGGAAGGGACCAGCAAGGGGCTGGATGCCCAAGACCTCTTTGGCCCAGCAGCCTCAGGGCAGCAGGGAGAGGAAGAGGCCCAACTTGCCCCTAGGTCGGCTCTTCCCCTTCCCACACAGGCAGCCAACCCAGCAGCTGCCTGACAGACTCTGGCTCCCCCGAGCTCTCTGCCGGTGCAGGGGTCAGGAACAGACGTGTGCATGTGGTTCTGCCTTGGTCTGGGACTGTGGATCCCCTGCCTGGCCCCCAGTCTCAAGGGCAAGGGCCCGGAGAGACCACCACCCCGAAGCGCTTTTCTCCCGGGCTTGGGAGCATTGTGCGCGCCTGGCGGGAACAGTGGGCGGGAGTGCTTGCAAACAGGCCTTTGGAGGCAGCCGGGGAGGTCTTCCAGCGGGAGAGGGCCGGTTGTGCTCAGACGAACCACAGGCCAGGGGCAGGACCCAGCAGGGCCCCTGCCCCTGGCCAGCCTTGCCCAGACCTTCCTGGCCTCCGGGGGTACTGCCCCACCAAGGGGCAGGCTGCGGGGACTGGGTCCAGACATGCCCGGGCGCCTCCCCTGGCTCAACCCCGCTGGTGCCTTTCCCCTGGGCCTAGGCCTCGGTTGAGGCCTCCTTGGAGAGGAGATTGCTGGCAGGTGCTGTCTCCACACTGCAAGGTGCTGGAGCTCAGAGGGCCTCGTCAGAGGGAAGGGACCAGTAAGGGGTTGGATGCCCAAGACGTCTTTGGCCCAGCAGCCTCAGGGCAGCAGGGAGATCAGGAGGCCCAACTTGCCCCTAGGTCGGCTCTGCCCCTTTTCAAACAGGCGGCCAGCCCAGCACCTGCCTGAGAGACTCTGGCTCCCCCGAGCTCTCTGCCGGTGCAGGGGACAGGAACAGACGTGTGCATGTGGTTCTGACTTGGTCTGGGAGTGTGTTCCCCCTGCCTTGCCCACAGGCTCAGGGGCAAGGGCCCGGAGAGAGCACCACCCCGAAGCGCTTTTCTCCCGGGCTTGGGAGCATTGTGCGTGCCTGGCGGGAACAGAGGGCAGGAGTGTTGGAAAACTGGCCTTTGGAGGCAGCTGGGGAGGTCTTCCAGTGGGAGTGGGCCGGTTGTGCTCAGAGGCCCTACAGGCCAGGGGCAGGACCCAGCAGGCCCCTGCCCCTGGCCAGCCTTGAAAAGTCCTTCCTGCCTCCGGGGTTACAGCCCCACCAAGGGGCAGGCTGCGGGGACTGGGTCCAGACATGCCCGGGCGCCTCCCCAGGCTCATCCCCGCTGGTGCCTTTCCCCTGGGCCTAGGCCTCGGTTGAGGCCTCCTTGGAGAGGAGGTTGCTGGCAGGGGCTGTCTCCACACTGCAAGGTGCTGGAGCTCAGAGGGCCTCGTTAGAGGGAAGGGACCAGCAAGGGGCTGGATGCCCAAGACCTCTTTGGCCCAGCAGCCTCAGGGCAGCAGGGAGAGCAAGAGGCCCAACTTGCCCCTAGGTCGGCTCTGCCCCTTCCCACACAGGCGGCCAGCCCAGCAGCTGCCTGACAGCCTCTGGCTCCCCCGAGCTCTCTGCCGGTGCAGGGGGCAGATCAGACGTGTGCATGTGGTTCTGCCTTGGCCTGGGAGTGTGGACACCCTGTCTTGACACCAGGCACAGGGGCAAGGGCCCAGAGAGAGCACCACCCTGAAGCGCTTTTCTCCCGGGCTTGGGAGCATTGTGCACGCCTGCTGGGAACACTGGGCGGCAGCGCTTGCAAACCGGCCTTTGGAGGCAGCCGGGGAGGTCTTCCAGTGGGAGAGGGCCGGTTGTGCTCAGAGGCCCCACAGGCCAGGGGCAGGACCCAGCAGGGCCTCTGCCCCTGGCCAGCCTTGCCCAGACCTTCCTGGCCTCCGGGGGTACTGCCCCACCAAGGGGCAGGCTGCGGGGACTGGGTCCAGACATGCCCGGGCGCCTCCCCAGGCTCATCCCCGCTGGTGCCTTTCCCCTGGGCCTAGGCCTCGGTTTAGGCCTCCTTGGAGAGGAGGTTGCTGGCAGGTGCTGTCTCCACACTGCAAGGTGCTGGAGCTCAGAGGGCCTCGTCAGAGGGAAGGGACCAGTAAGGGGCTGGATGCCCAAGACGTCTTTGGCCCAGCAGCCTCAGGGCAGCAGGGAGAGCAAGAGGCCCAACTTGCCCCTAGGGCGGCTCTGCCCCTTCCCACACAGGCGGCCAACCCAGCAGCTGCCTGACAGACTCTGGCTCCCCCAAGCTCTCTGCCGGTGCACGGGACAGGAACAGACGTGGGCATGTGGTTCTGCCTTGGCCTGGGAGTGTGTTCCCCCTGCCTTGCCCCCAGGCTCAGGGGCAAGGGCCCGGAGTGAGAAGCACCCCGAAGCGCTTTTCTCCCGGGCTTGGGAGCATTGTGCGAGCCTGGCATGAACAGCGGGCGGGAGTGTTTGCAAACAGGACTTTGGAGGCAGCCGGGGAGGTCTTCCAGTGGGAGAGGGCCGGTTGTGCTCAGAGGCCTCACAGGCCAGGGGCAGGACCCAGCAGGGCCCCTGCCCCTGGCCAGCCTTGCCCAGACGTTCCTGGCCTCCGGGGGTTCTGCCCCACCAAGGGGCAGGCTGCGGGGACTGGGTCCAGACATGTCCGTGCGCCTCCCCAGGATCATCCCCGCTGGTGCCTTTCCCCTGGGCGTAGGCCTCGGTTGAGGCCTCTTTGGAGAGGAGGTTGCTGGCAGGGGCTGTCTCCACACTGCAAGGTGCTGGAGCTCAGAGGGCCTCGTCAGAGGGAAGGGACCAGCAAAGGGCTGGATGCCCAAGACCTCTTTGACCCAGCAGCCTCAGGGCAGCAGGGAGAGCAAGAGGCCCAACTTGCCCCTAGGTCGGCTCTGCCCCGTCCCACACAGGCAGCCAGCCCAGCAGCAGCCTGGGCAGTCTCTGGCTCCCCCGAGCTCTCTGCCGGTGTAGGGGGCAGGAACAGACGTGTGCATGTCGTTCTGCCTTGGCCTGGGAGTGTGTTCCCCAGCCTGGCCCCCAGGTTCAGGGGCAAGGGCCCGGAGAGAGCAACACCCCGAAGCGCTTTTCTCCCGGGCTTGGGAGCATTGTGCGTGCCTGGCGGGAACAGCGGGCGGGAGTGCTTGCAAACCGGCCTTTGGAGGCAGACGGGGAGGTCTTCCAGCGGGAGAGTGCCGGTTGTGCTCAGACGCCCCACAGGCCAGGGGCAGGACCCAGCGCTGTCCCTGCCCCTGGCAGCCTTGCCCAGACCTTCCTGGCCTCCGGGGGTACTACCCCACCAAGGGGCAGGATGCGGGGACTGGGTCCAGACATGCCCGGGCGCCTCCCCAGGCTCATCCCCGCTGGTGCCTTTCCCCTGGGCCTAGGCCTCGGTTGAGGCCTCCTTGGAGAGGAGGTTGCTGGCAGGGGCTGTCTCCACACTGCAAGGTGCTGGAGCTCAGAGGGCCTCGTCAGCGGGAAGGGACCAGCAAGGGGCTGGATGCCCAAGACCTCTTTGGCCCAGCAGCCTCAGGGCAGCAGGGAGAGGAAGAGGCCCAACTTGCCCCTAGGTCGGCTCTGCCCCTTCCCACACAGGCAGCCAACCCAGCAGCTGCCTGACAGACTCTGGCTCCCCCGAGCTCTCTGCCGGTGCAGGGGTCAGGAACAGACGTGTGCATGTGGTTCTGCCTTGGTCTGGGAGTGTGGACCCACTGTCTGGACCCCAGGCTCAGGGGCAAGGGCCCGGAGAGACCAACACCCCGAAGCGCTTTTCTCCCGGGCTTGGGAGCATTGTGCGTGCCTGGCGGGAACAGCGGGCGGGAGTGTTGGCAAACCGGCCTTTGGAGGCAGCCGGGGAGGTCTTCCAGTGGGAGAGGGCCGGTTGTGCTCAGAGGCCCCACAGGCCAGGGGCAGGACCCAGTAGGGCCCCTGCCCCTGGCCAGCCTTGCCCAGACCTTCCTGGCCTCCGGGGGTACTGCCCCACCAAGGGGCAGGCTGCGGGGACTGGGTCCAGACATGCCCGTGCGCCTCCAATGGTTCATCCCCACTGGTGCCTTTCCCCTGGGCCTAGGCCTCGGTTGAGGCCTCCTTGGAGAGGAGGTTGCTGGCAGGGGCTGTCTCCACACTGCAAGGTGCTGGAGCTCAGAGGGCCTCGTCAGAGGGAAGGGACCAGCAAGGGGCTGGATGCCCAAGACCTCTTTGGCCCAGCAGCCTCAGGGCAGCAAGGAGAGCAAGAGGCCCAACTTGCACCTAGGTCGGCTCTGCCCCTTCCCACACAGGCGGCCAGCCCAGCAGCTGCCTGACAGACTCTGGATCCCCCGAGCTCTCTGCCGGTGGAGGGGGCAGATCAGACGTGAGCATGTGGTTCTGCCTTGGCCTGGGAGTGTGGACACCCTGCCTTGCCCCCAGGCTCAGGGGCAAGGGCCCGGAGAGAGCACCACCCTGAAGCGCTTTTCTCCCGGGCTTGGGAGCATTGTGCACGCCTGCTGGGAACACTGGGCGGCAGCGCTTGCAAACCGGCCTTTGGAGGCAGCCGGGGAGGTCTTCCAGTGGGAGAGGGCCGGTTGTGCTCAGAGGCCCCACAGGCCAGGGGCAGGACCCAGCAGGGCCCCTGCCCCTGGCCAGCCTTGCCCAGACCTTCCTGGCCTCCGGGGGTACTGCCCCACCAAGGGGCAGGCTGCGGGGACTGGGTCCAGACATGCCCGGGCGCCTCCCCAGGCTCATCCCCGCTGGTGCCTTTCCCCTGGGCCTAGGCCTCGGTTTAGGCCTCCTTGGAGAGGAGGTTGCTGGCAGGTGCTGTCTCCACACTGCAAGGTGCTGGAGCTCAGAGGGCCTCGTCAGAGGGAAGGGACCAGTAAGGGGCTGGATGCCCAAGACGTCTTTGGCCCAGCAGCCTCAGGGCAGCAGGGAGAGCAAGAGGCCCAACTTGCCCCTAGGGCGGCTCTGCCCCTTCCCACACAGGCGGCCAACCCAGCAGCTGCCTGACAGACTCTGGCTCCCCCAAGCTCTCTGCCGGTGCACGGGACAGGAACAGACGTGGGCATGTGGTTCTGCCTTGGCCTGGGAGTGTGTTCCCCCTGCCTTGCCCCCAGGCTCAGGGGCAAGGGCCCGGAGTGAGAAGCACCGCGAAGCGCTTTTCTCCCGGGCTTGGGAGCATTGTGCGAGCCTGGCATGAACAGCGGGCGGGAGTGTTTGCAAACAGGACTTTGGAGGCAGCCGGGGAGGTCTTCCAGTGGGAGAGGGCCGGTTGTGCTCAGAGGCCCCACAGGCCAGGGGCAGGACCCAGCAGGGCCCCTGCCCCTGGCCAGCCTTGCCCAGACGTTCCTGGCCTCCGGGGGTTCTGCCCCACCAAGGGGCAGGCTGCGGGGACTGGGTCCAGACATGTCCGTGCGCCTCCCCAGGATCATCCCCGCTGGTGCCTTTCCCCTGGGCGTAGGCCTCGGTTGAGGCCTCTTTGGAGAGGAGGTTGCTGGCAGGGGCTGTCTCCACACTGCAAGGTGCTGGAGCTCAGAGGGCCTCGTCAGAGGGAAGGGACCAGCAAAGGGCTAGATGCCCAAGACCTCTTTGACCCAGCAGCCTCAGGGCAGCAGGGAGAGCAAGAGGCCCAACTTGCCCCTAGGTCGGCTCTGCCCCGTCCCACACAGGCAGCCAGCCCAGCAGCAGCCTGGCAGTCTCTGGCTCCCCCGAGCTCTCTGCCGGTGTAGGGGGCAGGAACAGACGTGTGCATGTCGTTCTGCCTTGGCCTGGGAGTGTGTTCCCCAGCCTGGCCCCCAGGCTCAGGGGCAAGGGCCCGGAGAGAGCACCACCCCGAAGCGCTTTTCTCCCGGGCTTGGGAGCATTGTGCGTGCCTGGCGGGAACAGCGGGCGGGAGTGCTTGCAAACCGGCCTTTGGAGGCAGACGGGGAGGTCTTCCAGCGGGAGAGTGCCGGTTGTGCTCAGACGCCCCACAGGCCAGGGGCAGGACCCAGCAGGGCCCCTGCCCCTGGCAGCCTTGCCCAGACCTTCCTGGCCTCCGGGGGTACTACCCCACCAAGGGGCAGGCTGCGGGGACTGGGTCCAGACATGCCCGGGCGCCTCCCCAGGCTCATCCCCGCTGGTGCCTTTCCCCTGGGCCTAGGCCTCGGTTGAGGCCTCCTTGGAGAGGAGGTTGCTGGCAGGGGCTGTCTCCACACTGCAAGGTGCTGGAGCTCAGAGGGCCTCGTCAGCGGGAAGGGACCAGCAAGGGGCTGGATGCCCAAGACCTCTTTGGCCCAGCAGCCTCAGGGCAGCAGGGAGAGGAAGAGGCCCAACTTGCCCCTAGGTCGGCTCTGCCCCTTCCCACACAGGCAGCCAACCCAGCAGCTGCCTGACAGACTCTGGCTCCCCCGAGCTCTCTGCCGGTGCAGGGGGCAGGAACAGACGTGTGCATGTGGTTCTGCCTTGGTCTGGGAGTGTGGACACCCTGCCTTGCCCCCAGGCTCAGGGGCAAGGGCCCGGAGAGAGCAGCACCCTGAAGCGCTTTTCTTCCGGGCTTGGGAGCATTGTGCACGCCTGCTGGGAACAGCGGGCGGGAGCGCTTGCAAACCGGCCTTTGGAGGCAGCCGGGGAGGTCTTCCAGTGGGAGAGGGCCGGTTGTGCTCAGAGGCCCCACAGGCCAGGGGCAGGACCCAGCAGGGCCCCTGCCCCTGGCCAGCTTTGCCCAGACCTTCCTGGCCTCCGGGGGTACTGCCCCACCAAGGGGCAGGCTGCGGGGACTGGGTCCAGACATGCCCGGGCGCCTCCCCTGGCTCAACCCCGCTGGTGCCTTTCCCCTGGGCCTAGGCCTCGGTTGAGGCCTCCTTGGAGAGGAGATTGCTGGCAGGTGCTGTCTCCACACTGCAAGGTGCTGGAGCTCAGAGGGCCTCGTCAGAGGGAAGGGACCAGTAAGGGGTTGGATGCCCAAGACGTCTTTGGCCCAGCAGCCTCTGGGCAGCAGGGAGATCAGGAGGCCCAACTTGCCCCTAGGTCGGCTCTGCCCCTTCCCACACAGGCGGCCAGCCCAGCACCTGCCTGAGAGACTCTGGCTCCCCCGAGCTCTCTGCCGGTACAGGGGACAGGAACAGACGTGTGCATGTGGTTCTGCCTTGGTCTGGGAGTGTGTTCCCCCTGCCTTGCCCACAGGCTCAGGGGCAAGGGCCCAGAGAGAGCACCACCCCGAAGCGCTTTTCTCCAGGGCTTGGGAGCATTGTGCGTGCCTGGCGGGAACAGCGGGCAGGAGTGTTGGAAAACTGGCCTTGGGAGGCAGCTGGGGAGGTCTTCCAGTGGGAGAGGGCCGGTTGTGCTCAGAGGCCCTACAGGCCAGGGGCAGGACCCAGCAGGGCCCCTGCCCCTGGCCAGCCTTGAAAAGACCTTCCTGCCTCCGGGGTTACAGCCCCACCAAGTGGCAGGCTGCGGGGACTGGGTCCAGACATGCCCGGGCGCCTCCCCTGGCTCATCCCCGCTGGTGCCTTTCCCCTGGGCCTAGGCCTCGGTTGAGGCCTCCTTGGAGAGGACGTTGCTGGCAGGGGCTGTCTCCACACTGCAAGGTGCTGGAGCTCAGAGGGCCTCGTCAGAGGGAAGGGACCAGCAAGGGGCTGGATGCCCAAGACCTCTTTGGCCCAGCAGCCTCAGGGCAGCAGGGAGAGCAAGAGGCCCAACTTGCCCCTAGGTCGGCTCTGCCCCTTCCCACACAGGCGGCCAGCCCAGCAGCTGCCTGACAGACTCTGGCTCCCCCGAGCTCTCTGCCGGTGCAGGGGGCAGATCAGACGTGTGCATGTGGTTCTGCCTTGGCCTGGGAGTGTGGACACCCTGCCTTGACCCCAGGCTCAGGGGCAAGGGCCCGGAGAGAGCACCACCCTGAAGCGCTTTTCTCCCGGGCTTGGGAGCATTGTGCACGCCTGCTGGGAACACTGGGCGGCAGCGCTTGCAAACCGGCCTTTGGAGGCAGCCGGGGAGGTCTTCCAGTGGGAGAGGGCAGGTTGTGCTCAGAGGCCCCACAGGCCAGGGGAAGGACCCAGCAGGGTCCCTGCCCCTGGCCAGCCTTGCCCAGACCTTCCTGGCCTCCGGGGGTACTGCCCCACCAAGGGGCAGGCTGCGGGGACTGGGTCCAGACATGCCCGGGCGCCTCCCAAGGCTCATCCCCGCTGGTGCCTTTCCCCTGGGCCTAGGCCTCAGTTGAGGCCTCCTTGGAGAGGAGGTTGCTGGCAGGGGCTGTCTCCACACTGCAAGGTGCTGGAGCTCAGAGGGCCTCGTCAGAGGGAAGGGACCAGTAAGGGGCTGGATGCCCAAGACGTCTTTGGCCCAGCAGCCTCAGGGCAGCAGGGAGAGCAAGAGGCCCAACTTGCCCCTTGGGCGGCTCTGCCCCTTCCCACACAAGCAGCCAACACAGCAGCTGCGTGACAGACTCTGGCTCCCCCGAGCTCTTTGCCGGTGCAGGGGGCAGGAACAGACGTGTGCATGTGGTTCTGCCTTGGTCTGGGAGTGTGGACCCACTGCCTGGACCCCAGGCTCAGGGGCAAGGGCCCGGAGAGAGCCCCACCCCGAAGCACTTTTCTCCCGGGCTTGGGAGCATTGTGCGTGCCTGGCGGGAACAGCGGGCGGGAGTGTTGGCAAACCGGCCTTTGGAGGCAGCCGGGGAGGTCTTCCAGTGGGAGAGGGCCGGTTGTGCTCAGAGGCCCCACAGGCCAGGGGCAGGACCCAGCAGGGTCCCTGCCCCTGGCCAGCCTTGCCCAGACCTTCCTGGCCTCCGGGGGTACTGCCCCACCAAGGGGCAGGCTGCGGGGACTGGGTCCAGACATGCCCGGGCGCCTCCCCAGGCTCATCCCCGCTGGTGCCTTTCCCCTGGGCCTAGGCCTCGGTTGAGGCCTCCTTGGAGAGGAGGTTGCTGGCAGGGGCTGTCTCCACACTGCAAGGTGCTGGAGCTCAGAGGGCCTCGTCAGAGGGAAGGGACAAGCAAGGGGCTGGATGCCCAAGACCTCTTTGGCCCAGCAGCCTCAGGGCAACAGGGAGAGCAAGAGGCCCAACTTGCCCCTATTCGGCTCTGCCCCTTCCCACACAGGCGGCCAGCCCAGCAGCTGCCTGACAGACTCTGGCTCCCCCGAGCTCTCTGCCGGTGCAGGGGGCAGGAACAGACGTGTGCATGTGGTTCTGCCTTGGCCTGGGAGTGTGGACCCCCTGCCTGGCCCCCAGGCTCAGGGGCAAGGGCCCGGAGAGAGCACCACCCCGAAGCGCTTTTCTCCCGGGCTTGGGAGCATTGTGCGAGCCTGGCGTGAACAGCGGGCGGGAGTGCTTGCAAACAGGACTTTGGAGGCAGCCGGGGAGGTCTTCCAGTGGGAGAGGGCCTGTTGTGCTCAGAGGCCCCACAGGCCAGGGGCAGGACCCAGCAGGGCCCCTGCCCCTGGCCAGCCTTGCCCAGACCTTCCTGGCCTCTGGGGGTACTGCCTCACCAAGGGGCAGGCTGCGGGGACTGGGTCCAGACATGTCCGTACGCCTACCCAGGATCATCCCCGCTGGTGCCTTTCCCCTGGGCGTAGGCCTCGGTTGAGGCCTCTTTGGAGAGGAGGTTGCTGGCAGGGGCTGTCTCCACACTGCAAGGTGCTGGAGCTCAGAGGGCCTCGTCAGAGGGATGGGACCAGCAAAGGGCTGGATGCCCAAGACCTCTTTGACCCAGCAGCCTCAGGGCAGCAGGGAGAGCAAGAGGCCCAACTTGCCCCTAGGTCGGCTCTGCCCCGTCCCACACAGGCAGCCAGCCCAGCAGCAGCCTGGCAGTCTCTGGCTCCCCCGAGTTCTCTGCCGGTGTAGGGGGCAGGAACAGACGTGTGCATGTCGTTCTGCCTTGGCCTGGGAGTGTGGACCCCATGCCTGGCCCCCAGGCTCAGGGGCAAGGGCCCGGAGAGAGCACCACCCCGAAGCACTTTTCTCCCGGGCTTGGGAGCATTGTGCACGCTTGGTGGGAACAGTGGGCGGGAGTGATTACAAACCGGCCTTTGGAGGCAGCCGGGGAGGTCTTCCAGTGGGAGAGGGCCGGTTGTGCTCAGAGGCCCCACAGGCCAGGGGCAGGACACAGCAGGGCCCCTGCCCCTGGCCAGCCTTGCCCAGACCTTCCTGCCTCCGGGGTTACAGCCCCACCAATGGGCAGGCTGCGGGGACTGGGTCCAGACATGCCCGGGCGCCTCCCCAGGCTCATCCACGCTGGTGCCTTTCCCCTGGGCCTAGGCCTCGGTTGAGGCCTCCTTGGAGAGGAGGTTGCTGGCAGGGGCTGTCTCCACACTGCAAGGTGCTGGAGCTCAGAGGGCCTCGTCAGAGGGAAGGGACCAGCAAGGGGCTGGATGCCCAAGACCTCTTTGGCCCAGCAGCCTCAGGGCAGCAGGGAGAGCAAGAGGCCCAACTTGCCCCTAGGTCGGCTCTGCCCCTTCCCACACAGGGGACCAGCCCAGCAGCTGCCTGACAGACTCTGGATCCCCCGAGCTCTTTGCCGGTGCAGGGGACAGGAACAGACGTGTGCATGTGGTTCTGCCTTGGCCTGGGATTGTGGATTTCCTGCCTGGCCCCCAGGCTCAGGGGCAAGGGCCCGGAGAGACCACCACCCCGAAACGCTTTTCTCCCGGGCTTGGGAGCATTGTGCGCGCCTGGCGGGAACAGTGGGCGGCAGTGCTTGCAAACCGGCCTTTGGAGGCAGCCGGGGAGGTCTTCCAGTGGGAGAGGGCCGGTTGTGCTCAGAGGCCCTACAGGCCAGGGGCAGGACCCAGCAGGGCCCCTGCCCCTGGCCAGCCTTGCCCAGACCTTCCTGCCTCCGGGGTTACAGCCCCACCAAGGGGCAGGCTGCGGGGACTGGGTCCAGACATGCCCGGGCGCCTCCGCAGGCTCATCCCCGCTGGTGCCTTTCCCCTGGGCCTAGGCCTCGGTTGAGGCCTCCTTGGAGAGGAGGTTGCTGGCAGGGGCTGTCTCCACACTGCAAGGTGCTGGAGCTCAGAGGGCCTCGTTAGAGGGAAGGAACCAGCAAGGGGCTGGATGCCCAAGACCTCTTTGGCCCAGCAGCCTCAGGGCAGCAGGGAGAGCAAGAGGCCCAACTTGCCCCTAGGTCGGCTCTGCCAATTCCCACACAGGCGGCCAGCCCAGCAGCTGCCTGACAGACTCTGGCTCCCCCGAGCTCTTTGCCGGTGCAGGGGACAGGAACAGACGTGTGCATGTGGTTCTGCCTTGGCCTGGGACTGTGGACACCCTGCCTTGACCCCAGGCTCAGGGGCAAGGGCCCGGAGAGAGCACCACCCTGAAGCGCTTTTCTCCCGGGCTTGGGAGCATTGTGCACGCCTGCTGGGAACACTGGGCGGCAGCGCTTGCAAAGCGGCCTTTGGAGGCAGCCGGGGAGGTCTTCCAGTGGGAGAGGGCCGGTTGTGCTCAGAGGCCCCACAGGCCAGGGGCAGGACCCAGCAGGGCCCCTGCCCCTGGCCAGCCTTGCCCAGACCTTCCTGGCCTCCGGGGGTACTACCCCACCAAGGGGCAGGCTGCGGGGACTGGGTCCAGACATGCCCGGGCGCCTCCCCAGGCTCATCCCCGCTGGTGCCTTTCCCCTGGGCCTAGGCCTCGGTTTAGGCCTCCTTGGAGAGGAGGTTGCTGGCAGGGGCTGTCTCCACACTGCAAGGTGCTGGAGCTCAGAGGGCCTCGTCAGAGGGAAGGGACCAGTAAGGGGCTCGATGCCCAAGACGTCTTTGGCCCAGCAGCCTCAGGGCAGCAGGGAGAGCAAGAGGCCCAACTTGCCCCTAGGGCGGCTCTGCCCTTCCCACACAGGCGGCCAACCCAGCAGCTGCCTGACAGACTCTGGCTCCCCGAAGCTCTCTGCCGGTGCACGGGACAGGAACAGACATGTGCATGTGGTTCTGCCTTGGCCTGGGAGTGTGGACACACTGCCTGGCCCCCAGGCTCAGGGACAGGGGCCCGGAGAGACCACCACCCCGAAGCGCTTTTCTCCCGGGCTTGGGAGCATTGTGCGCGCCTGGCGGGAACAGTGGGCGGGAGTGCTTGCAAACCGGCCTTTGGAGGCAGCCGGGGAGGTCTTCCAGTGGGAGAGGGCCGGTTGTGCTCAGAGGTCTCACAGGCCAGGGGCAGGACCCAGCAGGGCCCCTGCCCCTGGCCAGCCTTGCCCAGACCTTCCTGGCCTCCGGGGGTACTGCCCCACCAAGGGGCAGGCTGCGGGGACTGGGTCCAGACATGCCCGGGCGCCTCCCCAGGCTCATCCCCGCTGGTGCCTTTCCCCTGGGCCTAGGCCTCGGTTGAGGCCTCCTTGGAGAGGACGTTGCTGGCAGGGGCTGTCTCCACACTGCAAGGTGCTGGAGCTCAGAGGGCCTCGTCAGAGGGAAGGGACCAGCAAGGGGCTGGATGCCCAAGACCTCTTTGGCCCAGCAGCCTCAGGGCAGCAGGGAGAGCAAGAGGCCCAACTTGCCCCTTGGGCGGCTCTGCCCCTTCCCACACAGGCAGCCAACACAGCAGCTGCGTGACAGACTCTGGCTCCCCCGAGTTCTCTGCCGGTGTAGGGGGCAGGAACAGACGTGTGCATGTCGTTCTGCCTTGGCCTGGGAGTGTGGACCCCCTGCCTGGCCCCCAGGCTCAGGGGCAAGGGCCCGGAGAGAGCACCACCCCGAAGCACTTTTCTCCCGGGCTTGGGAGCATTGTGCACGCTTGGTGGGAACAGTGGGCGGGAGTGATTACAAACCGGCCTTTGGAGGCAGCCGGGGAGGTCTTCCAGTGGGAGAGGGCCGGTTGTGCTCAGAGGCCCCACAGGCCAGGGGCAGGACACAGCAGGGCCCCTGCCCCTGGCCAGCCTTGCCCAGACCTTCCTGCCTCCGGGGTTACAGCCCCACCAATGGGCAGGCTGCGGGGACTGGGTCCAGACATGCCCGGGCGCCTCCCCAGGCTCATCCACGCTGGTGCCTTTCCCCTGGGCCTAGGCCTCGGTTGAGGCCTCCTTGGAGAGGAGGTTGCTGGCAGGGGCTGTCTCCACACTGCAAGGTGCTGGAGCTCAGAGGGCCTCGTCAGAGGGAAGGGACCAGCAAGGGGCTGGATGCCCAAGACCTCTTTGGCCCAGCAGCCTCAGGGCAGCAGGGAGAGCAAGAGGCCCAACTTGCCCCTAGGTCGGCTCTGCCCCTTCCCACACAGGGGTCCAGCCCAGCAGCTGCCTGACAGACTCTGGATCCCCCGAGCTCTTTGCCGGTGCAGGGGACAGGAACAGACGTGTGCATGTGGTTCTGCCTTGGCCTGGGATTGTGGATTTCCTGCCTGGCCCCCAGGCTCAGGGGCAAGGGCCCGGAGAGACCACCACCCCGAAACGCTTTTCTCCCGGGCTTGGGAGCATTGTGCGCGCCTGGCGGGAACAGTGGGCGGGAGTGCTTGCAAACCGGCCTTTGGAGGCAGCCGGGGAGGTCTTCCAATGGGAGAGGGCCGGTTGTGCTCAGAGGCCCTACAGGCCAGGGGCAGGACCCAGCAGGGCCCCTGCCCCTGGCCAGCCTTGCCCAGACCTTCCTGCCTCCGGGGTTACAGCCCCACCAAGGGGCAGGCTGCGGGGACTGGGTCCAGACATGCCCGGGCGCCTCCCCAGGCTCATCCCCACTGGTGCCTTTCCCCTGGGCCTAGGCCTCGGTTGAGGCCTCCTTGGAGAGGAGGTTGCTGGCAGGGGCTGTCTCCACACTGCAAGGTGCTGGAGCTCAGAGGGCCTCGTTAGAGGGAAGGAACCAGCAAGGGGCTGGATGCCCAAGACCTCTTTGGCCCAGCAGCCTCAGGGCAGCAGGGAGAGCAAGAGGCCCAACTTGCCCCTAGGTCGGCTCTGCCCCTTCCCACACAGGCGGCCAGCCCAGCAGCTGCCTGACAGACTCTGGCTCCCCCGAGCTCTCTGCCGGTGCAGGGGGCAGATCAGACATGTGCATGTGGCTCTGCCTTGGCCTGGGAGTGTGGACACCCTGCCTTGACCCCAGGCTCAGGGGCAAGGGCCCGGAGAGAGCACCACCCTGAAGCGCTTTTCTCCCGGGCTTGGGAGCATTGTGCACGCCTGCTGGGAACACTGGGCGGCAGCGCTTGCAAAGCGGCCTTTGGAGGTAGCCGGGGAGGTCTTCCAGTGGGACAGGGCCGGTTGTGCTCAGAGGCCCCACAGGCCAGGGGCAGGACCCAGCAGGGCCCCTGCCCCTGGCCAGCCTTGCCCAGACCTTCCTGGCCTCCGGGGGTACTACCCCACCAAGGGGCAGGCTGCGGGGACTGGGTCCAGACATGCCCGGCCGCCTCCCCAGGCTCATCCCCGCTGGTGCCTTTCCCCTGGGCCTAGGCCTCGGTTTAGGCCTCCTTGGAGAGGAGGTTGCTGGCAGGGGCTGTCTCCACACTGCAAGGTGCTGGAGCTCAGAGGGCCTCGTCAGAGGGAAGGGACCAGCAAGGGGCTGGATGCCCAAGACCTCTTTGGCCCAGCAGCCTCAGGGCAGCAGGGAGAGCAAGAGGCCCAACTTGCCCCTAGGTCGGCTCTGCCCCTTCCCACACAGGGGACCAGCCCAGCAGCTGCCTGACAGACTCTGGATCCCCCGAGCTCTTTGCCGGTGCAGGGGGCAGGAACAGACGTGTGCATGTGGTTCTGCCTTGGCCTGGGACTGTGGACACCCTGCCTTGACCCCAGGCTCAGGGGCAAGGGCCCGGAGAGAGCACCACCCTGAAGCGCTTTTCTCCCGGGCTTGGGAGCATTGTGCACGCCTGCTGGGAACACTGGGCGGCAGCGCTTGCAAAGCGGCCTTTGGAGGCCGCCGGGGAGGTCTTCCAGTGGGAGAGGGCCGGTTGTGCTCAGAGGCCCCACAGGCCAGGGGCAGGACCCAGCAGGGCCCCTGCCCCTGGCCAGCCTTGCCCAGACCTTCCTGGCCTCCGGGGGTACTACCCCACCAAGGGGCAGGCTGCGGGGACTGGGTCCAGACATGCCCGGGCGCCTCCCCAGGCTCATCCCCGCTGGTGCCTTTCCCCTGGGCCTAGGCCTCGGTTTAGGCCTCCTTGGAGAGGAGGTTGCTGGCAGGGGCTGTCTCCACACTGCAAGGTGCTGGAGCTCAGAGGGCCTCGTCAGAGGGAAGGGACCAGTAAGGGGCTCGATGCCCAAGACGTCTTTGGCCCAGCAGCCTCAGGGCAGCAGGGAGAGCAAGAGGCCCAACTTGCCCCTAGGGCGGCTCTGCCCTTCCCACACAGGCGGCCAACCCAGCAGCTGCCTGACAGACTCTGGCTCCCCGAAGCTCTCTGCCGGTGCACGGGACAGGAACAGACATGTGCATGTGGTTCTGCCTTGGCCTGGGAGTGTGGACACACTGCCTGGCCCCCAGGCTCAGGGACAGGGGCCCGGAGAGACCACCACCCCGAAGCGCTTTTCTCCCGGGCTTGGGAGCATTGTGCGCGCCTGGCGGGAACAGTGGGCGGGAGTGCTTGCAAACCGGCCTTTGGAGGCAGCCGGGGAGGTCTTCCAGTGGGAGAGGGCCGGTTGTGCTCAGAGGCCTCACAGGCCAGGGGCAGGACCCAGCAGGGCCCCTGCCCCTGGCCAGCCTTGCCCAGACCTTCCTGGCCTCCGGGGGTACTGCCCCACCAAGGGGCAGGCTGCGGGGACTGGGTCCAGACATGCCCGGGCGCCTCCCCAGGCTCATCCCCGCTGGTGCCTTTCCCCTGGTCCTAGGCCTCGGTTGAGGCCTCCTTGGAGAGGAGGTTGCTGGCAGGGGCTGTCTCCACACTGCAAGGTGCTGGAGCTCAGAGGGCCTCGTCAGAGGGAAGGGACCAGCAAGGGGCTGGATGCCCAAGACCTCTTTGGCCCAGCAGCCTCAGGGCAGCAGGGAGAGCAAGAGTCCCAATTTGCCCCTAGGTCGGCTCTGCCCCTTCCCACACAGGCGGCCAGCCCAGCAGCTGCCTGACAGACTCTGGCTCCCCCGAGCTCTCTGCCGGTGCAGGGGGCATGATCAGACGTGTGCATGTGGTTCTGCCTTGGCCTGGGAGTGTGGACCCCCTGCCTGGCCCCCAGGCTCAGGGGCAAGGGCCCGGAGAGAGCACCACCCCGAAGCGCTTTTCTCCCGGGCTTGGGAGCATTGTGCGTGCCTGGCGGGAACAGCGGGCGAGAGTGCTTGCAAACCGGCCTTTAGAGGCAGACGGGGAGGTCTCCCAGCGGGAGAGTGCCGGTTGTGCTCAGACGCCCCACAGGCCAGGGGCAGGACCCAGCAGTGTCCCTGCCCCTGGCAGCCTTGCCCAGACCTTCCTGGCCTCCGGGGGTACTACCCCACCAAGGGGCAGGCTGCGGGGACTGGGTCCAGACATGCCCGGGCGCCTCCCCAGGCTCATCCCCGCTGGTGCCTTTCCCCTGGGCCTAGGCCTCGTTTGACGCCTCCTTGGAGAGGAGGTTGCTGGCAGGGGCTGTCTCCACACTGCAAGGTGCTGGAGCTCAGAGGGCCTCGTCAGCGGGAAGGGACCAGCAAGGGGCTGGATGCCCAAGACCTCTTTGGCCCAGCAGCCTCAGGGCAGCAGGGAGAGGAAGAGGCCCAACTTGCCCCTAGGTCGGCTCTGCCCCTTCCCACACAGGCAGCCAACCCAGCAGATACCTGACAGACTCTGGCTCCCCCGAGCTCTCTGCCGGTGCAGGGGTCAGGAACAGACGTGTGCATGTGGTTCTGCCTTGGTCTGGGAGTGTGGACCCACTGCCTGGACCCCAGGCTCAGGGGCAAGGCCCCGGAGAGGGCAACACCCAGAAGCGCTTTTCTCCCGGGCTTGGGAGCATTGTGCGTGCCTGGCGGGAACAGCGGGCGGGAGTGTTGGCAAACCGGCCTTTGGAGGCAGCCAGGGAGGTCTTCCAGTGGGAGAGGGCCGGTTGTGCTCAGAGGCCCCACAGGCCAGGGGCAGGACCCAGCAGGGCCCCTGCCCCTGGCCAGCCTTGCCCAGACCTTCCTGGCCTCCGGGGGTACTGCCCCACCAAGGGGCAGGCTGCGGGGACTGGGTCCAGACATGCCCGTGCGCCTCCACTGGCTCATCCCCGCTGGTGCCTTTCCCCTGGGCCTAGGCCTCGGTTGAGGCCTCCTTGGAGAGGAGGTTGCTGGCAGGGGCTGTCTCCACACTGCAAGGTGCTGGAGCTCAGAGGGCCTCGTCAGAGGGAAGGGACCAGTAAGGGGCTGGATGACCAAGACCTCTTTGGCCCAGCAGCCTCAGGGCAGCAGGGAGAGCAAGAGGCCCAACTTGCCCCTAGGTCGGCTCTGCCGTTCCCACACAGGCGGCCAGCCCAGCAGCTGCCTGACAGACTCTGGCTCCCCCCAGCTCTCTGCCGGTGGAGGGGGCAGAAACAGACGTGTACATGTGGTTCTGCCTTGGCCTGGGACTGTGGATCCCCTGCCTGGCCCCCAGGCTCAGGGGCAGGGGCCCGGAGAGAGCACCACCCCGAAGCGCTTTTCTCCCGGGCTTGGGAGCATTGTGCGCGCCTGGCGGGAACAGCGGGCGGGAGTGCTTGCAAACCGGCCTTTGGAGGCAGCCGGGGAGGTCTTCCAGTGGGCAAGGGCCGGTTGTGCTCAGAGCCCCACAGGCCAGGGGCAGGACCCAGCAGGGCCCCTGCCCCTGGCCAGCCTTGCCCAGACCTTCCTGGCCTCCGGGGGTACTGCCCCACCAAGGGGCAGGCTGCGGGGACTGGGTCCAGACATGCTCGGGCGCCTCCCCTGGCTCATCCCCGCTGGTGCCTTTCCCCTGGGCCTAGGCCTCGGTTGAGGCCTCCTTGGAGAGGAGGTTGCTGGCAGGGGCTGTCTCCACACTGCAAGGTGCTGGAGCTCAGAGAGCCTCGTCAGAGAGAAGGGACCAGTAAGGGGCTGGATGCCCAAGACATCTTTGGCCCAGCAGCCTCAGGGCAGCAGGGAGAGCAAGAGGCCCAACTTGCCCCTAGGGCGGCTCTGCCCCTTCCCACACAGGCGGCCAACCCAGCAGCTGCCTGACAGACTCTGGCTCCCCCAAGCTCTGTGCCGGTGCAGAGGACAGGAACAGACGTGGGCATGTGGTTCTGCCTTGGCCTGGGAGTGTGTTCCCACTGCCTTGCCCCCAGGATCAGGGGCAAGGGCCCGGAGAGAGCACCACACCGAAGCGCTTTTCTCCCCGGCTTGGGAGCTTTGTGCATTCTTGACGTGAACAGCGGGCGGGAGTGTTTGCAAACAGGACTTTGGAGGCAGCCGGGGAGGTCTTCCAGTGGGAGAGGGCCGGTTGTGCTCAGAGGCCCCACAGGCCAGGGGCAGGACCCAGCAGGGCCCCTGCCCCTGGCCAGACTTGCCCAGACCTTCCTGGCCTCCGGGGGTACTGCCCCACCAAGGGGCAGGCTGCGGGGACAGGGTCCAGACATGCCCGGGCGCCTCCCCTGGCTCAACCCCGCTGGTGCCTTTCCCCTGGGCCTAGGCCTCGGTTGAGGCCTCCTTGGAGAGGAGATTGCTGGCAGGGGCTGTCTCCACACTGCAAGGTGTTGGAGCTCAGAGGGCCTCGTCAGAGGGAAGGGACCAGTAAGGGGCTGGATGCCCAAGACGTCTTTGGCCCAGCAGCCTCAGTGCAGCAGGGAGAGCAGGAGGCCCAACTTGCCCCTAGGTCGGCTCTGCCCCTTCCCACACAGGCGGCCAGCCCAGCACCTGCCTGAGAGACTCTGGCTCCCCCGAGCTCTCTGCCGGTGCAGGGGACAGGAACAGACGTGTGCATGTGGTTCTGCCTTGGTCTGGGAGTGTGTTCCCCCTGCCTTGCCCACAGGCTCATGGGCAAGGGCCCGGAGAGAGCACCACCCCGAAGCGCATTTCTCCCGGGCTTGGGAGCATTGTGCGTGCCTGGCGGGAACAGCGGGCAGGAGTGTTGGAAAACTGGCCTTTGGAGGCAGCTGGGGAGGTCTTCCAGTGGGAGAGGGCCGGTTGTGCTCAGAGGCACTACAGGCCAGGGGCAGGACCCAGCAGGGCCCCTGCCCCTGGCCAGCCTTGCCCAGAACTTCCTGCCTCCGTTGTTACAGCCCCACCAAGGGGCAGGCTGCGGGGACTGGGTCCAGACATGCCCGGGCGCCTCCCCAGGCTCATCCCCGCTGGTGCCTTTCCCCTGGTCCTAGGCCTCGGTTGAGGCCTCCTTGGAGAGGAGGTTGCTGGCAGGGGCTGTCTCCACACTGCAAGGTGCTGGAGCTCAGAGGGCCTCGTCAGCGGGAATGGACCAGCAAGGGGCTGGATGCCCAAGACCTCTTTGGCCCAGCAGCCTCAGGGCAGCAGGGAGAGGAAGAGCCCCAACTTGCCCCTAGGTCGGCTCTGCCCCTTCCCACACAGGCAGCCAACCCAGCAGCTACCTGACAGACTCTGACTCCCCCGAGCTCTCTGCCGGTGCAGGGGTCAGGAACAGACGTGTGCATGTGGTTCTGCCTTGGTCTGGGAGTGTGGACCCACTGCCTGGACCCCAGGCTCAGGGGCAAGGGCCCGGAGAGGGCAACACCCAGAAGCGCTTTTCTCCCGGGCTTGGGAGCATTGTGCGTGCCTGGCGGGAACAGCGGGCGGGAGTGTTGGCAAACCGGCCTTTGGAGGCAGCCGGGGAGGTCTTCCAGTGGGAGAGGGCCGGTTGTGCTCAGAGGCCCCACAGGCCAGGGGCAGGACCCAGCAGGGCCCCTGCCCCTGGCCAGCCTTGCCCAGACCTTCCTGGCCTCCGGGGGTACTGCCCCACCAAGGGGCAGGCTGCGGGGACTGGGTCCAGACATGCCCGGGCGCCTCCCCTGGCTCAACCCCGCTGGTGAGTTTTCCCTGGGCCTAGGCCTCGGTTGAGGCCTCCTTGGAGAGGAGATTGCTGGCAGGGGCTGTCTCCACACTGCAAGGTGCTGGAGCTCAGAGGGCCTCGTTAGAGGGAAGGAACCAGCAAGGGGCTGGATGCCCAAGACCTCTTTGGCCCAGCAGCCTCAGGGCAGCAGGGAGAGGAAGAGGCCCAACTTGCCCCTAGGTCGGCTCTGCCCCTTCCCACACAGGCAGCCAACCCAGCAACTACCTGACAGACTCTGGCTCCCCCGAGCTCTCTGCCGGTGCAGGGGTCAGGAACAGACGTGTGCATGTGGTTCTGCCTTGGTCTGGGAGTGTGGACCCACTGCCTTGACCCCAGGCTCAGGGGCAAGGGCCCGGAGAGGGCAACACCCAGAAGGGCTTTTCTCCCGGGCTTGGGAGCATTGTGCGTGCCTGGCGGGAACAGTGGGCGGGAGTGCTTGCAAACCGGCCTTTGGAGGCAGCCGGGGAGGTCTTCCAAGGGCCTGTAGAGAGCACCACCCCGAAGGGCTTTTCTCCCGGGCTTGGGAGTGTTGTGCGCGGGTGGCGGGAACAGCAGGCAGGAGTGCTTGAAAACCGGCCTTTGCAGGCAGCCGGGGAGGTCTTCCAGGGCCCGGTGTGAGCACCATCCCAAAAAGCTTTTCTCCCGGGCTTGGGAGCATTGTGCGCGGCTGGTGGGAACAGCGGGCATGAGTGCTTGCAAACTGGCCATTGGAGGTAGCCGGGGAGGTCTTCCAAGGGCCTGTAGAGAGCACCACCCCAAAATGCTTTTCTCCCGGGCTTGGGAGCATTGTGCGTGGCTGGCGGGAACAGCAGGAAGGAGTCCTTGCAAACCGGCCTTTGGAGGCAGCCGGGGAGGTCTTCCAAGGGCCTGTAGAGAGCACCACCCCGAAGCGCTTTTCTCCCGGGCTTGGGAACATTGTGCACGCCTGCTGGGAACAGTGGGCGGGAGCACTTGCAAACCAGCCTTTGGAGGCAGCCGGGGAGGTCTTCCAGTGGGAGAGGGCCGGTTGTGCTCAGAGGCCCCACAGGCCAGGGTCAGGACCCAGCAGGGCCGTTGCCCCTGGCCAGACTTGCCCAGACCTTCCTGGCCTCCGGGGGTACTGCCCCACCAAGGGGCAGGCTGCGGAGACTGGGTCCAGACATGTCCGTGCGCCTCCCCAGGATCATCCCCGCTGGTGCCTTTCCCCTGGGTGGAGGCCTCGGTTGAGGCCTCTTTGGAGAGGAGGTTGCTGACAGGGGCTGTCTCCACACTGCAAGGTGCTGGAGCTCAGAGGGCCTCGTCAGAGGGAAGGCACCAGCAAAGGGCTGGATGCCCAAGTCCTCTTTGACCCAGCAGCCTCAGGGCAGCAGGGAGAGCAAGAGGCCCAACTTGCCCCTAGGTCGGCTCTGCCCCGTACCACACAGGCAGCCAGTCCAGCAGCAGCCTGGCAGTCTCTGGCTCCCCCGAGCTCTCTGCCGGTGTAGGGGGCAGGAACAGACGTGTGCATGTCGTTCTCCCTTGGCCTGGGAGTGTGTTCCACCTGCCTGGCCCCCAGGCTCAGGGGCAAGGGCCCGGAGAGACCACCACCCCGAAGCGCTTTTCTCCCGGGCTTGGGAGCATTGTGCGCGCCTGGCGGGAACAGCGGGCGGGAGTGCTTGCAAACCGGCCTTTGGAGGCAGCCAGGGAGGTCTTCCAGCGGGAGAGTGCCGGTTGTGCTCAGACGCCCCACAGGCCAGGGACAGGACCCAGCAGTGTCCCTGCCCCTGGCAGCCTTGCCCAGACCTTCCTGGCCTCCGGGGGTACTGCCCCACCAAGGGGCAGGCTGCGGGGACTGGGTCCAGACATGCCCGGGCGCCTCCCCAGGCTCATCCCCGCTGGTGCCTTTCCCCTGGGCCTAGGCCTCGGTTGAGGCCTCCTTGGAGAGGAGGTTGCTGGCAAGAGCTGTCTCCACACTGCAAGGTGCTGGAGCTCAGAGGGCCTCGTCAGAGGGAAGGGACCAGCAAGGGGCTGGATGCCCAAGACTTCTTTGGCCCAGCAGCCTCAGGGCAGCAGGGAGAGCAAGAGGCCCAACTTGCCCCTAGGTCGGCTCTGCCCCTTCCCACACAGGCAGCCAGCCCAGCAGCTGCCTGACAGACTCTGGCTCCCCCGAGCTCTCTGCCGGTGCAGGGGTCAGGAACAGACGTGTGCATGTGTTCTGCCTTGGTCTGGGAGTGTGGACCCACTGCCTGGACCCCAGGCTCAGGGGCAAGGGCCCGGAGACAGCAACACCCCGAAGCGCTTTTCTCACGGGCTTGGGAGCATTGTGCGTGCCTGGCGGGAACAGCGGGCGGGAGTGTTGGCAAACCGGCCTTTGGAGGCAGCCGGGGAGGTCTTCCAGTGGGAGAGGGCCGGTTGTGCTCAGAGGCCCCACCGGCCAGGGGCAGGACCCAGCAGGGACCCTGCCCCTGGCCAGCATTGCCCAGATCTTCCTGGCCTCCGGGGGTACTGCCCCACCAAGGGGCAGGCTGTGGGGACTGGGTCCAGACATGCCCGTGCGCCTCCACTGGCTCATCCCCGCTGGTGCCTTTCCCCTGGGCCTAGGCCTCGATTGAGGCCTCCTTGGAGAGGAGGTTGCTGGCAGGGGCTGTCTCCACACTGCAAGGTGCTGGAGCTCAGAGGGCCTCGTCAGAGGGAAGGGACCAGGAAGGGGCTGGATGCCCAAGACGTCTTGGGCCCAGCAGCCTCAGGGCAGCAGGGAGAGCAAGAGGCCCAACTTGCCCCTAGGGCGGCTCTGCCCCTTCCCACACAGGCGGCCAACCCAGCAGCTGCCTGACAGACTCTGGCTCACCCGAGCTCTCTGCCGGTGCAAGGGGCAGATCAGAGGTGTGCATGTGGTTCTGACTTGGCCTGGGATTGTGGACACCCTGCCTTGCCCCCAGGCTCAGGGGCAAGGGCCCGGAGAGAGCACCACCCTGAAGCGCTTTTCTCCCGGGCTTGGGAGCATTGTGCACGCCTGCTGGGAACAGTGGCCGGGAGCGCGTGCAAACCGGCCTTTGGAGGCAGCCGGCGAGGTCTTCCAGTGGGAGAGGGCCGGTTGTGCTCAGAGGCCCCACAGGCCAGGGGCAGGACGCAGCAGGGCCCCTGCCCCTGGCCAGCCTTGCCCAGACCTTCCTGGCCTCCGGGGGTACTGCCCCACCAAGGGGCAGGCTGCGAGGACTGGGTCCAGACATGCTCGGGCGCCTCCCCTGGCTCATCCCCGCTGGTGCCTTTCCCCTGGGCCTAGGCCTCGGTTGAGGCCTCCTTGGAGAGGAGGTTGCTGGCAGGGGCTGTCTCCACACTGCAAGGTGCTGGAGCTCAGAGGGCCTCGTCAGAGGGAAGGGACCAGTAAGGGGCTGGATGCCCAAGATGTCTTTGGCCCAGCAGCCTCAGGGCAGCAGGGAGAGCAAGAGGCCCAACTTGCCCCTAGGGCGGCTCTGCCCCTTCCCACACAGGCGGCCAACCCAGCAGCTGCCTGACAGACACTGGCTCCCCCAAGGTCTCTCCCGGTGCAGGGGACAGGAACAGACGTGGGCATGTGGTTCTGCCTTGGCCTGGGAGTGTGTTCCCCCTGCCTTGCCCCCAGGCTCAGGGGCAAGGGCCCGGAGAGAGCACCACACCGAAGCGCTTTTCTCCCCGGCTTGGGAGCTTTGTGCGAGCCTGGCGTGAACAGCGGGCGGGAGTGTTTGCAAACAGGACTTTGGAGGCAGCCGGGGAGGTCTTCCAGTGGGAGAGGGCCGGTTGTGCTCAGAGGCCCCACAGGCCAGGGGCAGGACCCAGCAGGGCCCCTGCCCCTGGCCAGCCTTGCCCAGACCTTCCTGGCCTCCGGGGGTACTGCCCCACCAAGGGGCAGGCTGTGGGGACTGGGTCCAGACATGCCCGGGCGCCTCCCCAGGATCATCCCCGCTGGTGCCTTTCCCGTGGGCCTAGGCCTCGGTTGAGGCCTCTTTGGAGAGGAGGTTGCTGGCAGGGGCTGTCTCCACACTGCAAGGTGCTGGAGCTCAGAGGGCCTCGTCAGAGGGAAGGGACCAGTAAGGGGCTGGATGCCCAAGACGTCTTTGGCCCTGCAGCCTCAGGGCAGCAGGGAGAGCAAGAGGCCCAACTTGCCCCTAGGTCGGCTCTGCCCCTTCCCACACAGGCAGCCAGCCCAGCAGCAGCCTGGCAGTCTCTGGCTCCCCCGAGCTCTCTGCCGGTGTAGGGGGCAGGAACAGACGTGTGCATGTCGTTCTGCCTTGGCCTGGGAGTGTGTTCCCCCTGCCTGGCCCCCAGGCTCAGGGGCAAGGGCCCGGAGAGAGCACCACCCCGAAGGGCTTTTCTCCCGGGCTTGGGAGCATTGTGCGTGCCTGGCGGGAACAGCGGGCGGGAGTGCTTGCAAACCGGCCTTTGGAGGCAGCCGGGGAGGTCTTCCAAGGGCCCGGAGAGAGCACCACACCAAAATGCTTTTCTCCCGGGCTTGGGAGCATTGTGCGCAGCTGGCGGGAACAGCGGGTCTGAGTCCTTGCAAACCGGCCTTTGGAGGCAGCCGGGGACGTCTTCCAAAGGCCGGGAGAGAGCACCACCCCGAAGCGCTTTTCTCCCGGGCTTGGGTGCATTGTGCGCATGTGGCGGGAACAGCAGGCAGGAGTGCGTGAAAACCGGCCTTTGGAGGCAGCCGGGGAGGTCTTCCAAGGGCCCGGAGAGAGCACCACCTCGAAGCGCTTTTCTCTCGGGTTTTGGAGCATTGTGTGCGGCTGGTGGGACAGCGGGAGGGAATTCTTGCAAACCGGCCTTTGGAGGCAGCCAGAGAAGTCTTCCAATGGCCCGGAGAGAGCACCACCCCGAAGCGCTTTTCTCCGGGGTTTTGGAACATTGTGTGTGGCTGGCGGGAACAGCGAGTGGGAGTGCTTGCAAACCGGCCTTTGGGGGCAGCCGGGGAGGTCCACCATGGTCCCGGAGAGAACACCACCCCGAAGCGCTTTTCTCACGGTCTTGGGAGCATTGTGCGCGGCTGGCGGGAACAGCGGGCATGAGTGCTTGCAAACTGTCCTTTGGAGGCAGCCGGGGAGGTCTTCCAAGGGCCCGGAGTGATCACCACCCCAAAATGCTTTTCTCCCGGGCTTGGGAGCATTGTGCGCGGCTGTCGGGAACAGCGGACATGAGTGCTTGCAAACCGGCCTTTGGAGGCAGCCCGGGAGGTCTTCCAAGGGCCCGGAGAGAGCACCACACCAAAATGCTTTTCTCCCGGGCTTGGGAGCATTGTGCGTGGCTGGCGGAAGCAGCGGGAATGAGTACTTACAAACCAGCCTTTGGAGCAGCCGGGGAGGTCTTGAAAGTGCCCGGAGAGAGCACCACCCCGAAGCGCTTTTCTCCCGGGCTTGGGAGCATTGTGCGTGGCTGGCGGGAACAGCAGGAAGGAGTCCTTGCAAACTGGCCATTGGAGGCAGCCGGGGAGGTCTTCCAAGGGCCTGTAGAGAGCACCACCCCGAAGCGCTTTTCTCCCGGGCTTGGGAGTATTGTGCGCGGGTGGCGGGAACAGCAGGCAGGAGTGCTTGAAAACCGGCCTTTGCAGGCAGCCGGGGAGGTCTTCCAGGGCCCGGTGTGAGCACCACCCCAAAAAGCTTTTCTCCCGGGCTTGGGAGCATTGTGCGCGGCTGGTGGGAACAGCGGGCATGAGTGCTTGCAAACTGGCCATTGGAGGCAGCTGGGTAGGTCTTCCAAGGGCCCGGAGTGAGCACCACCCCAAAATGCTTTTCTCCCGGGCTTGGGAGCATTGTGCGTGGCTGGCGGGAACAGCAGGAAGGAGTCCTTGCAAACCGGCCTTTGGAGGCAGCCGGGGAGGTCTTCCAAGGGCCTGTAGAGAGCACCACCCCGAAGCGCTTTTCTCCCGGGCTTGGGAGCATTGTGCGCGGGTGGCGGGAACAGCAGGCAGGAGTGCTTGAAAACCGTCCTTTGGAGGCAGCCGGGGAGGTCTTCCAGGGCCCGGTGTGAGCACCACCCCAAAATGCTTTTCTCCCGGGCTTGGGAGCATTGTGCGTGGCTGGTGGAAACAGCGGGCGGGAGTGCTTGCAAACCGGCCTTTGGAGGCAGCCGGGGAGGTCTTCCAAGGGCCAGGAGAGAGCACCACCCAGAAGCGCTTTTCTCCCGGGCTTGGAACATTTGCGCGGATGGCGGGAACAGCGAGCGGGAGTGCTTCCAAACCGGCCTTTGGGGGCACCCCGGGAGGTCTTCCATGGGCACGGAGAGAACACCACCCCGAAGCGCTTTTCTCCGGGGTTTTGGAGGATTGTGCGTGGCTGGCGGGAACAGCGAGTGGGAGTGCTTGCAAACCGGCCTTTGGGGGCAGCCAGGGAGGTCCTCCATTGGCACGGAGAGAACACCACCCCAAAGCGCTTTTCTCCCGGGCTTGGGAGCATTGTGCGAGGCTGGCGGGAACAGCGGGCGGGAGTGCTTGCAAACCGGCCTTTGGAGGCAGCTTGGGAGGTCTTCCAAGGGCCCGGATAGAGCACCATGCCGAAGCACTTTTCTCACGGAATTGGGAGCATTGTGCGCGGCTGTCGGGAACAGCGGACATGAGTGCTTGCAAACCGGCCTTTAGAGGCAGCCGGGGAGGTCTTCCAAGGGCCCGGAGAGAGCACCACCCCAAAATGCTTTTCTCCCGGGCTTGGGAGCATTGTGTGCGGCTGGCGGGTCAGCGGGAGGGAGTTCTTGAAAACCAGCCTTTGGAGGCAGCCAGGGAGGTCTTCCAAGGGCCGGGAGAGAGCACCACCCCGAAGCGCTTTTCTCCCCGGCTTGGGAGCATTGTGCGCGGCTGGCGGGAACAGCGGGATTGAGTGCTTGCAAACCGGCCTTTGGAGGCAGCCGGGGAGGTCTTCCAGTGGGAGAGGGCCGGTTGTGCTCAGAGGCCTCACAGGCCAGGGGAAAGACCCAGCAGGGCCCCTGCCCTTGGCCAGCCTTGCCCAGAACTTCCTGGCCTCCGGGGGTACTGCCCCACCAAGGGGCAGGCTGCGGGGACTGGGTCCAGACATGTCCGTGCGCCTCCCCAGGATCATCCCCGCTGGTGCATTTCCCCTGGGCGTAGGCCTCGGTTGAGGCCTCTTTGGAGAGTAGGTTGCTGGCAGGGGCTGTCTCCACACTGCAAGGTGCTGGAGCTCAGAGGGCTTCGTCAGAGGGAAGGGACCAGCAAAGGGCTGGATGCCCAAGACCTCTTTGACCCAGCAGCCTCAGGGCAGCAGGGAGAGCAAGAGGCCCAACTTGCCCCTAGGTCGGCTCTGACCCGTCCCACACAGGCAGCCAGCCCAGCAGCAGCCTGGCAGTCTCTGGCTCCCCCGAGCTCTCTGCCGGTGCAGGGGGCAGGAACAGACGTGTGCATGTCGTTCTGCCTTGGCCTGGGAGTGTGTTCCCCCTGCCTGGCCCCCAGGCTCAGGGGCAAGGGCCCGGAGAGAGCACCACCCCGAAGCGCTTTTCTCCCGGGCTTGGGAGCATTGTGCACGCCTGCTGGGAACAGTGGGCGGGAGCGCTTGCAAACCGGCCTTTGGAGGCAGCCGGGGAGGTCTTCCAATGGGAGAGGGCCGGTTGTGCTCAGAGGCCCCACAGGCCAGGGGCAGGACCCACCAGGGCCCCTGCCGCTGGCCAGCCTTGCCCAGACCTTCCTGGCCTCAGGGGGTACTGCCCCACCAAGGGGCAGGCTGCGGGGACTGGGTCCAGACATGTCCGTGCGCCTCCCCAGGATCATCCCCGCTGGTGCCTTTCCCCTGGGCCTAGGCCTCGGTTGAGGCCTCCTTGGAGAGGAAGTTGCTGGCAGGGGCTGTCTCCACACTGCAAGGTGCTGGAGCTCAGAGGGCCTCGTCAAAGGGAAGGGACAAGCAAAGGGCTTGATACCCAAGACCTCTTTGACCCAGCAGCCTCAGGGCAGCAGGGAGAGCAAGAGGCCCAACTTGCCCCTAGGTCGGCTCTACCCCGTCCCACACAGGCAGCCAGCCCAGCAGCAGCTTGGCAGTCTCTGGCTCCCCCGAGCTCTCTGCCGGTGTAGGGGGCAGGAACAGACGTGTGCATGTCGTTCTGCCTTGGCCTGGGAGTGTGTTCCCCCTGCCTGGCCCCCAGGCTCAGGGGCAAGGGCCCGGAGAGAGCACCACCCTGAAGCGCTTTTCTCCCGGGCTTAGGAGCATTGTGCGTGCCTGGCGGGAACAGCGGGCGGGAGTGCTTGCAAACCGGCCTTTGGAGGCAGCCGGGGAGGTCTTCCAGCGGGAGAGTGCCGGTTGTGCTCAGACGCCCCACAGGCCAGGGGCAGGACCCAGCAGTGTCCCTGCCCCTGGCAGCCTTGCCCAGACCTTCCTGGCCTCCGGGGGTACTGCCCCACCAAGGGGCAGGCTGCGGGGACTGGGTCCAGACATGCCCGGGCGCCTCCCCAGGCTCATCCCCGCTGGTGCCTTTCCCCTGGGCCTAGGCCTCGGTTGAGGCCTCCTTGGAGAGGAGGTTGCTGGCAGGGGCTGTCTCCACACTGCAAGGTGCTGGAGCTCAGAGGGCCTCGTCAGAGGGAAGCGACCAGCAAGGGGCTGGATGCCCAAGACGTCTTTGGCCCAGCAGCCTCAGGGCAGCAGGGAGAGGAAGAGGCCCAACTTGCCCCTAGGTCGGCTCTGCCCCTTCCCACACAGGCGGCCAGCCCAGCAGCTGTCTGACAGACTCTGGCTCCCCCGAGCTCTCTGCCGGTGCAGGGGTCAGGAAGAGACGTGTGCATGTGGTTCTGCCTTGGTCTGGGAGTGTGGACACACTGCCTGGCCCCCACGCTCAGGGGCAAGGGCCCGGAAAGAGCAACACCCCGAAGCGCTTTTCTCCCGGGCTTGGGAGCATTTTGCGTGCCTGGCGGGAACAGCGGGCGGGAGTGTTGGCAAACCGGCCTTTGGAGGCAGCCGCGGAGGTCTTCCAGTGGGAGAGGGCCGGTTGTGCTCAGAGGCCCCACAGGCCAGGGGCAGGACCCAGCAGGGCCCCTGCCCCTGGCCAGCCTTGCCCAGACCTTCCTGGCCTCCGGGGGTACTGCCCCACCAAGGAGCAGGCTGCGGGGACTGGGTCCAGACATGCCCGGGCGCCTCCCCAGGCTCATCCCCGCTGGTGCCTTTCCCCTGGTCCTAGGCCTCGGTTGAGGCCTCCTTGGAGAGGAGGTTGCTGGCAGGGGCTGTCTCCACACTGCAAGGTGCTGGAGCTCAGAGGGCCTCGTCAGACGGAAGGGACCAGTAAGGGGCTGGATGCCCAAGACCTCTTTGGTCCAGCAGCCTCAGGGCAGCAGGGAGAGCAAGAGGCCCAACTTGCCCCTAGGTCGGCTCTGCCCCTTCCCACACAGGCGGCCAGCCCAGCAGCTGCCTGGCAGACTCTGGCTCCCCCCAGCTCTCTGCCGGTGGAGGTGGCAGGAACAGACGTGGGCATGTGGTTCTGCCTTGGCCTGGGAATGTGGATCCCCTGCCTGACCCGCAGGCTCAGGGGCAAGGGCCCGGAGAGACCACCACCCCGAAGCGCTTTTCTCCCGGGCTTGGGAGCATTGTGCGCGCCTGGCGGGAACAGTGGGCGGGAGTGCTTGCAAACCGGCCTTTGGAGGCAGCCGGGGAGGTCTTCCAGTGGGAGAGGGCCGGTTGTGCTCAGAGGCCCCACAGGCCAGGGGCAGGACCCAGCAGGGCCCCTGCCCCTGGCCAGCCTTGCCCAGACCTTCCTGGCCTCCGGGGGTACTGCCCCACCAAGGGGCAGGCTGCGGGGACAGGGTCCAGACTTGCCCGGGCGCCTCCGCTGGCTCAACCCCGCTGGTCCCTTTCCCCTGGGCCTAGGCCTCGGTTGAGGCCTCCTTGGAGAGGAGATTGCTGGCAGGTGCTGGCTCCACACTGCAAGGTGCTGGAGCTCAGAGGGCCTCGTCAGAGGGAAGGGACCAGTAAGGGGCTGGATGCCCAAGACCACTTTGGCCCAGCAGCCTCAGGGCAGCAGGGAGAGGAAGAGGCCCAACTTGCCCCTAGGTCGGCTCTGCCCCTTCCCACACAGGGGGCCAGCCCAGCACCTGCCTGAGAGACTCTGGCTCCCCCGAGCTCTCTGCCGGTGCAGGGGACAGGAACAGATGTGTGCATGTGGTTCTGCCTTGGTCTGGGAGTGTGTTCCCCCTGCCTTGCCCACAGGCTCAGGGGCAAGGGCCCGGAGAGAGCACCACCCCGAAGCGCATTTCTCCCGGGCTTGGGAGCATTGTGCGTGCCTGGCGGGAACAGCCGGCAGGAGTGTTGGAAAACTGGCCTTTGGAGGCAGCCGGGGAGGTCTTCCAGTGGGAGAGGGCCGGTTGTGCTCAGAGGCCCCACAGGCCAGGGGCAGGACCCAGCAGGGCCCCTGCCCCTGGCCAGCCTTGCCCAGACCTTCCTGGCCTCCGGGGGTACTGCCCCACCAAGGGGCAGGCTGCGGGGACTGGGTCCAGACATGCCCGGGCGCCTCCCCAGGCTCATCCCCGCTGGTGCCTTTCCCCTGGGCCTAGGCCTCGGTTGAGGCCTCTTGGAGAGGAGGTTGCTGGCAGGGGCTGTCTCCACACTGCAAGGTGCTGGAGCTGAGAGGGCCTCGTCAGAGGGAAGGGACCATTAAGGGGCTGGATGCCCAAGACGTCTTTCGCCCAGCAGCCTCAGGGCAGCAGGGAGAGCAAGAGGCCCAACTTGCCCCTAGGGCGGCTCTGCCCCTTCCCACACAGGCGGCCAACCCACCAGCTGCCTGACAGACTCTGGCTTCCCCAAGCTCTCTGCCGGTGCACGGGACAGGAACAGACGTGGGCATATGGTTCTGCCTTGGCCTGGGAGTGTGTTCCCCCTGCCTTGCCCCCAGGCTCAGGGGCAAGGGCCCGGAGAGAGCACCACCCCGAAGCGCTTTTCGCCCGGGCTTGGGAGCTTTGTGCGTGCCTGGCGGGAACAGCGGGCGGGAGTGTTGGCAAACCGGACTTTGGAGGCAGCCGGGGAGGTCTTCCAGTGGGAGAGGGCCGGATGTGCTCAGAGGCCCCACAGGCCAGGGGCAGGACCCAGCAGGTCCCCTGCCCCTGGCCAGCCTTTCCCAGACCTTCCCGGCCTCAGGGGGTACTGCCCCACCAAGGGGCAGGCTGCGGGGACTGGGTCCAGACATGCCCGGGCGACTCCCCAGGCTCATCCCCGCTGGTGCCTTTCCCCTGGGCCTAGGCCTCGGTTTAGGCCTCCTTGGAGAGGAGGTTGCTGGCAGGGGCTGTCTCCACACTGCAATGTGCTGGAGCTCAGAGGGCCTCGTCAGAGGGAAGGGATCAGCAAAGGGCTGGATGCCCAAGACCTCTTTGACCCAGCAGCCTCTGGGCAGCAGGGAGAGCAAGAGGACAAACTTGCCCCTAGGTCGGCTCTGACCCGTCCCACACAGGCAGCCAGCCCAGCAGAGCCAGGCAGTCTCTGGCTCCCCCGAGCTCTTTGCCGGAGCAGGGCGCAAGAACAGAAGTGTGCATGTCGTTCTGCCTTGGCCTGGGAGTGTGTTCCCCCTGCCTGGCCCCCAGGCTCAGGGGCAAGGGCCCGGAGAGAGCACCACCCCGAAGCGCTTTTCTCCTGGGCTTGGGAGCATTGTGCGCGCCTGGTGGGAACAGTGGGCGGGAGCGTTGGCAAACCGGCCTTTGGAGGCAGCCTGGGAGGTCTTCTAGTGGGAGAGGGCCGGATGTGCTCAGAGGCCCCACAGGCCAGGGGCAGGACCCAGAAGGTCCCCTGGCCCTGGCCAGCCTTTCCCAGACCTTCCTGGCCTCAGGGGGTACTGCCCCACCAAGGGGCAGGCTTCGGGGACTGGGTCCAGACATGCCCGGGCGCCTCCCCTGGCCCATCCCCACTGGTGCCTTTCCCCTGGGCCTAGGCCTCGGTTTAGGCCTCCTTGGAGAGGAGGTTGCTGGCAGGGGCTGTCTCCACACTGCAAGGTGCTGGAGCTCAGAGGGCCTCGTCAGAGGGAAGGGACAAGCAAGGGGCTGGATGCCCAAGACCTCTTTGGCCCAGCAGCCTCAGTGCAGCAGGGAGAGCAAGAGGCCCAACTTGCCCCTAGGTCGGCTCTGCCCCTTCCCACACAGGCGGCCAGCCCAGCAGCTGCCTGACATACTCTGGCTCCCCCGAGCTCTCTGCCCGTGCAGGGGGCAGATCAGAGGTGTGCATGTGGTTCGGACTTGGCCTGGGAGTGTGGACACCGTGCCTTGCCCCCAGGCTCAGGGGCAAGGGCCCGGAGAGAGCACCACCCCGAAGCGCTTTTCTCCCGTGATTGGGAGCATTGTGTGCAGCTGTCGGGAACAGCGGGCATGAGTGCTTGCAAACCGGCCTTTGGAGGCAGCCCGGGAGGTCTTCCAAGGGCACCGGACTGATCACCACCCCAAAATGCTTTTCTCCCGGGCTTGGGAGCATTGTGCGCGGCTGTCGGGAACAGCGGGCATGAGTGCTTGCAAACCGGCCTTTGGAGGCAGCCCGGGAGGTCTTCCAAGGGCCCGGAGAGAGCACCACCCCAAAATGCTTTTCTTCCGGGCTTGGGAGCATTGTGCGTGGCTGGCGGGAACAGCAGGAAGGAGTCCTTGCAAACCAGCCTTTGGAGGCAGCCGGGGACGTCTTCCAAAGGCTGGGAGAGAGCACCACCCCGAAGCGCTTTTCTCCCGGGCTTGGGTGCATTGTGCGCGTGTGGCGGGAACAGCAGGCAGGAGTGCTTGCAAACCGGCCTTTGGAGGCAGCCGGGGAGGTCTTCCAAGGGCCCGGAGAGAGCACCACCTCGAAGCGCTTTTCTCTCGGGTTTTGGAGCATTGTGTGCGGCTGGTGGGACAGCGGGAGGGAATTCTTGCAAACCGGCCTTTGGAGGCAGTCAGAGAAGTCTTCCAAGGGCCCAGAGAGAGCACCACCCCGAAGCGCTTTTCTCCGGGGTTTTGGAACATTGTGTGTGGCTGGCGGGAACAGCGAGTGGGAGTGCTTGCAAACCGGCCTTTGGGGGCAGCCGGGGAGGTCCTCCATGGTCCCGGAGAGAACACCACCACGAAGCGCTTTTCTCACGGTCTTGGGAGCATTGTGCGCGGCTGGCGGGAACAGCGGGCATGAGTGCTTGCAAACTGTTCTTTGGAGGCAGCCGGGGAGGTCTTCCAAGGGCCCGGACTGATCACCACCCCAAAATGCTTTTCTCCCGGCTTGGGAGCATTGTGCGTGGCTGTCGGGAACAGCGAACATGAGTGCTTGCAAACCGGCCTTTGGAGGCAGCCCGGGAGGTCTTCCAACGGCCCGGAGAGAGCACCACCCCAAAATGCTTTTCTCCCGGGCTTGGGAGCATTGTGCGTGGCTGGCGGAAGCAGCGGGAATGAGTACTTACAAACCGGCCTTTGGAGGCAGCCGGGGAGGTCTTGAAAGTGCCCGGAGAGAGCACCACCCCGAAGCGCTTTTCTCCCGGGCTTGGGAGCATTGTGCGCGGCTGGCGGGAACAGCAGGCAGGAGTGCTTGCAAACTGGCCCTTGGAGGCAGCCGGGGAGGTCTTCCAAGGGCCCGGAGTGAGCACCAACCCAAAATGCTTTTCTCCCGGGCTTGGGAGCATTGTGCGAGGCTGGTGGGAACAACGGGCATGAGTGCTTGCAAACCGGCCTTTGGAGGCAGCCGGGGACGTCTTCCAAGGGCCCGGAGAGAGCACCACCCCGAAGCACTTTTCTCCCGGGCTTGGGAGCATTGTGCGTGGCTGGCGGGAACAGCAGGAAGGAGTCCTTGCAAACCGGCCTTTGGAGGCAGCCGGGGAGGTCTTCCAAGGGCCTGTAGAGAGCACCACCCCGAAGCGCTTTTCTCCCGGGCTTGGGAGTATTGTGCGCGGGTGGCGGGAACAGCAGGCAGGAGTGCTTGAAAACCGGCCTTTGCAGGCAGCCGGGGAGGTCTTCCAGGGCCCGGTGTGAGCACCACCCCTAAAAGCTTTTCTCCCGGGCTTAGGAGCATTCTGCGCGGCTGGTGGGAACAGCGGGCATGAGTGCTTGCAAGCTGGCCATTGGAGGCAGCCGGGGAGGTCTTCCAAGGGCCTGTAGAGAGCACCACCCCAAAATGCTTTTCTCCCGGGCTTGGGAGCATTGTGCGTGGCTGGCGGGAACAGCAGGAAGGAGTCCTTGCAAACCGGCCTTTGGAGGCAGCCGGGGAGGTCTTCCAAGGGCCTGTAGAGAGCACCACCCCGAAGCGCTTTTCTCCCGGGCTTGGGAGCATTGTGCACAGGTGGCGGGAACAGCAGGTAGGAGTGCTTGAAAACCGGCCTTTGGAGGCAGCCGGGGAGGTCTTCCAGGGCCCGGTGTGAGCACCACCCCAAAAAGCTTTTCTCCCGGGCTTGGGAGCATTGTGCGCGGCTGGTGGGAACAGCGGGCATGAGTGCTTGCAAACTGGCCATTGGAGGCAGCCGGGGAGGTCTTCCAAGGGCCCGGAGTGAGCACCACCCCAAAATGCTTTTCTCCCGGGCTTGGGAGCATTGTGCGTGGCTGCCGGGAACAGCAGGAAGGAGTCCTTGCAAACCGGCCTTTGGAGGCAGCCGGGGAGGTCTTCCAAGGGCCTGTAGAGAGCACCACCCCGAAGCACTTTTCTCCCGGGCTTGGGAGCATTGTGCGCGGGTGGCGGGAACAGCAGGCAGGAGTGCTTGAAAACCGTCCTTTGGAGGCAGTCGGGGAGGTCTTCCAAGGGCCAGGAGAGAGCACCACCCAGAAGCGCTTTTCTCCTGGGCTTGGAACATTTGTGCGGATGGCGGGAACAGCGATTGGGAGTGCTTCCAAACCGGCCATTGGGGGCACCCCGGGAGGTCTTCCATGGGCATGGAGAGAACACCACCCCGAAGCGCTTTTCTCCGGGGTTTTGGAAGATTGTGCGTGGCTGGCGGGAACAGCGAGTGGGAGTGCTTGCAAACCGGCCTTTGGGGGCAGCCAGGGAGGTCCTCCATTGGCACGGAGAGAACACCACCCCGAAGCGCTTTTCTCCCGGTCTTGGGAGCATTGTGCGAGGCTGGCGGGAATAGCGGGAGGGAGTGCTTGCAAACCGGCCTTTGGAGGCAGCTTGGGAGGTCTTCCAAGGGCCCGGAGAGAGCACCATCCCGAAGCACTTTTCTCACAGAATTGGGAGCATTGTTCGCGGCTGTCGGGAACAGCGGACATGAGTGCTTGCAAACCGGCCTTTAGAGGCAGCCGGGGAGGTCTTCCAAGGGCCCGGAGAGAGACCACCCCAAAATGCTTTTCTCCCGGGCTTGGGAGCATTGTGTGCGGCTTGCGGGTCAGCGGGAGGGAGTTCTTGAAAACCAGCCTTTGGAGGCAGCCGGGGAGGTCTTCCAAGGGCCGGGAGAGAGCACCACCCCGAAGCGCTTTTCTCCCGGGCTTGGGAGCATTGTGCGCGGCTGGCGGGAACAGCGGGATTGAGTGCTTGCAAACCGGCCTTTGGAGGCAGCCGGGGAGGTCTTCCAAGGGCCGGGAGAGAGCACCACCCCAAAGCGCTTTTCTCCCGGGCTTGGGAGCATTGTGCGCGGCTGGCTGGAACAGCGGGCATGAGTGCTTGCAAACCGGCCTTTGGAGACAAACGGGGAGGTCATCCAAGGGCCCGGAGAGAGCACCACCCCGAAGCGCTTTTCTCCCGTGATTGGGAGCATTGTGTGCGGCTGGCGGGACAGCGGGAGGGAGTTCTTGAAAACCAGCCTTTGGAGGCAGCCGGGGAGGTCTTCCAAGGGCCGGGAGAGAGCACCACCCCGAAGCGCTTTTCTCCTGGGCTTGGAGCATTTGCACGGATGGCGGGAAAAGCGAGTGGGAGTGCTTGCAAACCGGCGTTTGGGGGCAGCCCGGGAGGTCTTTCTTGGGCCCAGAGAGAACACCCCCCGAAACGCTTTTCTCCCGGGCTTGGGAGCATTGTGCGCGGTTGGCGGGAACAGCAGGCAGAAGTGCTTGCAAACCGGCCTTGGAGGCAGCCGGGGAGGTCTTCCAAAGCCCGGAGTGAGCACCACCCCAAAATGCTTTTCTCCCGGGCTTGGGAGCATTGTGCGCGGCTGGCGGGAACAGCGGGATTGAGTGCTTGCAAACCAGCCTTTGGAGGCAGCTGTGGAGGTCTTCCAGTGGAAGAGGGCCGGTTGTGCTCAGAGGCCCCACAGGCCAGGGGCAGGACCCAGCAGGGCCCCTGCCCCTGGCCAGCCTTGCCCAGACCTTCCTGGCCTCCGGGGGTACTGCCCCACCAAGGGGCAGGCTGCGGGGACTGGGTCCAGACATGCCCGGGTGCCTACCCAGGCTCATCCCCGCTGGTGCCTTTCCCCTGGGCCTAGGCCTCGGTTGAGGCCTCCTTGGAGAGGAGGTTGCTGGCAGGGGCTGTCTCCACACTGCAAGGTGCTGGAGCTCAGAGGGCCTCGTCAGAGGGAAGGGACCAGCAAGGGGCTGGATGCCCAAGACCTCTTTGGCCCAGCAGCCTCAGGGCAGCAGGAAGAGGAAGAGGCCCAACTGGCCCCTAGGTCGGCTCTGCCCCTTCCCACACAGGCGGCCAGCCCAGCAGCTGCCTGACAGACTCTGGCTCCCCCGAGCTCTCTGCTGGTGCAGGGGTCAGGAACAGACGTGTGCATGTGGTTCTGCCTTGGTCTGGGAGTGTGGACCCACTGCCTGGCCCCCACGCTCAGGGGCAAGGGCCCGGAGAGAGCAACACCCCGAAGCGCTTTTCTCCCGGGCTTGGGAGAATTGTGCGTGCCTGGCGGGAACAGCGGGCGGGAGTGTTGGCAAACCGGCCTTTGGAGGCAGCCGCGGAGGTCTTCCAGTGGGAGAGGGCCGGTTGTGCTCAGAGGCCCCACAGGCCAGGGGCAGGACCCAGCAGGGCCCCTGCCCCTGGCCAGCTTTGCCCAGACCTTCCTGGCCTCCGGGGGTACTGCCCCACCAAGGGTCAGGCTGCGGGGACTGGGTCCAGACATGTCCGTGCGCCTCCCCAGGATCATTCCCGCTGGTGCCTTTCCCCTGGGCCTAGGCCTCGGTTGAGGCCTCTTTGGAGAGGAGGTTGCTGGCAGGGGCTGTCTCCACACTGCAAGGTGCTGGAGCTCAGAGGGCCTCGTCAGAGGGAAGGGACCAGCAAAGGGCTGGATGCCCAACACCTCTTTGACCCAGCTCCCTCAGGGCAGCAGGGAGAGCAAGAGGCCCAACTTGCCCCTAGGTCGGCTCTACCCCGTCCCACACAGGCAGCCAGCCCAGCAGCAGCCTGGCTGTCTCTGGCTCCCCCGAGCTCTCTGCCGGTGTAGGGGGCAGGAACAGACGTGTGCATGTCGTTCTACCTTGGCCTGGGAGTGTGTTCCCCCTGCCTGGCCCCCAGGCTCAGGGGCAAGGGCCCGGAGAGAGCACCACCCCGAAGCGCTTTTCTCCCGGGCTTGGGAGCATTGTGCGTGCCTGGCAGGAACAGCGGGCGGGAGTGCTTGCAAACCGGCCTTTGGAGGCAGCCGGGGAGGTCTTCCAGCGGGAGAGTGCCGGTTGTGCTCAGACGCCCCACAGGCCAGGGGCAGGACCCAGCAGTGTCCCTGCCCCTGGCAGCCTTGCCCAGACCTTCCTGGCCTCCGGGGGTACTGCACCACCAAGGGGCAGGCTGCGGGGACTGGGTCCAGACATGCCCGGGCGCCTCCCCAGGCTCATCCCCGCTGGTGCCTTTCCCCTGGGCCTAGGCCTCGGTTGAGGCCTCCTTGGAGAGGAGGCTGCCGGCAGGGGCTGTCTCCACACTGCAAGGTGCTGGAGCTCAGAGGGCCTCGTCAGAGGGAAGGGACCAGCAAGGGGCTGGATGCCCAAGGCCTCTTTGGCCCAGCAGCCTCAGGGCAGCAGGGAGAGGAAGAGGCCCAACTTGCCCCTAGGTCGGCTCTGCCCCTTCTCACACAGGCGGCCAGCCCAGCAGCTGCCTGACAGACTCTGGCTCCCCCGAGCTCTCTGCCGGTGCAGGGGTCAGGAACAGACGTGTGCATGTGGTTCTGCCTTGGTCTGGGAGTGTGGACCCACTGCCTGGCCCCCACGCTCAGGGGCAAGGGCCCGGAGAGAGCAACACCCCGAAGCGCTTTTCTCCCGGGCTTGGGAGAATTGTGCGTGCCTGGCGGGAACAGCGGGCGGGAGTGTTGGTAAACCGGCCTTTGGAGGCAGCCGCGGAGGTCTTCCAGTGGGAGAGGGCCGGTTGTGCTCAGAGGCCCCACAGGCCAGGGGCAGGACACAGCAGGGCTCCTGCCCCTGGCCAGCTTTGCCCAGACCTTCCTGGCCTCCGGGGGTACTGCCCCACCAAGGGTCAGGCTGCGGGGACTGGGTCCAGACGTGCCCGGGCGCCTCCCCAGGCTCATCCCTGCTGGTGCCTTTCCCTTGGTCCTAGGCCTCGGTTGAGGCCTCCTTGGAGAGGAGGTTGCTGGCAGGGGCTGTCTCCACACTGCAAGGTGCTGGAGCTCAGAGGGCCTCGTCAGAGGGAAGGGACCAGCAAGGGGCTGGATGCCCAAGACCTCTTTGGCCCAGCAGCCTCAGGGCAGCAGGGAGGGCAAGAGGCCCAACTTGCCCATAGGTCGGCTCTGCCACTTCCCACACAGGCGGCCAGCCCAGCAGCTGCCTGACAGACTCTGGCTCCCCCGAGCTCTCTGCCGGTGCAGGGGGCAGATCAGACGTGTGCATGTGGTTCTGCCTTGGCCTGGGAGTGTGGACACCCTGCCTTGCCCCCAGGCTCAGAGGCAAGGGCCCAGAGAGAGCACCACCCTGAAGCGCTTTTCTCCCGGGCTTAGGAGCATTGTGCACGCCTGCTGGGAACAGTGGGCGGTAACGCTTGCAAACCGGCCTTTGGAGGCAGCCGGGGCGGTCTTTCAGTGGGAGAGGGCCGGTTGTGCTCAGAGGCCCCACAGGCCAGGGGCAGGACCCAGCAGGTCCCCTGCCCCTGGCCAGCCTTGCCCAGACCTTCCTGGCCTCTGGGGGTACTGCCCCACCAAGGGGCAGGCTGCGGGAACTGGGTCCAGACATGCTCGGGCGCCTCCCCTGGCTCATCCCCGCTGGTGCCTTTCCCCTGGTCCTAGGCCTCGGTTGAGGCCTCCTTGGAGAGGAGGTTGCTGGCAGGGGCTGTCTCCACACTGCAAGGTGCTGGAGCTCAGAGGGCCTCGTCAGAGGGAAGGGACCAGCAAAGGCCTGGATGCCCAAGACCTCTTTGACCCAGCAGCCTCAGGGCAGCAGGGAGAGCAAGAGGCCCAACTTGCCCCTAGGTCGGCTCTGCCCCGTCCCACACAGGCAGCCAGCCCAGCAGCAGCCTGGCAGTCTCTGGCTCCCCCGAGCTCTCTGCCGGTGTAGGGGGCAGGAACAGACGTGTGCATGTGGTTCTGCCTTGGCCTGGGACTGTGGATCCCCTGCCTGGCCCCCAGGCTCAGGGGCAAGGGCCCGGAGAGAGCACCACCCCGAAGCGCTTTTCTCCCGGGCTTGGGAGCATTGTGCGTGCTTGGTGGGAACAGCGGGCGGGAGTGCTTGCGAACCGGCCTTTGAAGGCAGCCGGGGAGGTCTTCCAGTGGGAGAGGGCCGGTTGTGCTCAGAGGTCCCACAGGCCAGGGGCAGGACCCAGTACGGCCCCTGCCCCTGGCCAGCCTTGCCCAGACCTTCCTGCCTCCGGGGTTACAGCCCCACCAAGGGGCAGGCTGCGGGGACTGGGTCCAGACATGCCCGGGCGCCTCCCCAGGCTCATCCCCGCTGGTGCCTTTCCCCTGGGCCTAGGCCTCGGTTGAGGCCTCCTTGGAGAGGAGGTTGCTGGCAGGGGCTGTCTCCACACTGCAAGGTGCTGGAGCTCAGAGGGCCTCGTCAGCGGGAAGGGACCAGCAAGGGGCTGGCTGCCCAAGACCTCTTTGGCCCAGCAGCCTCAGGGCAGCAGGGAGAGCAAGAGGCCCAACTTGCCCCTAGGTCGGCTCTGCCCCTTCCCACACAGGCGGCCAGCCCAGCAGCTGCCTGACAGACTGTGGCTCCCCCGAGCTCTCTGCCGGTGCAGGGGTCAGGAACAGACGTGTGCATGTGGTTCTTCCTTGGTCTGGGAGTGTGGACACACTGCCTGGCCCCCACGCTGAGGGGCAAGGGCCCGGAGAGAGCAACACCCCGAAGCGCTTTTCTCCCGGGCTTGGGAGAATTGTGCGTGCCTGGCGGGAACAGCGGGCGGGAGTGTTGGCAAACCTGCCTTTGGAGGCAGCCGCGGAGGTCTTCCAGTGGGAGAGGGCCGGTTGTGCTCAGAGGCCCCACAGGCCAGGGGCAGGACCCAGCAGGGCCCCTGCCCCTGGCCAGCCTTGCCCAGACCTTCCTGGCCTCCGGGGGTACTGCCCCACCAAGGGGCAGGCTGCGGGGACTGGGTCCAGACATGCCCGGGCGCCTCCCCAGGCTCATCCCCGCTGGTGCCTTTCCCCTGGTCCTAAGCCTCGGTTGAGGCCTCCTTGGAGAGGAGGTTGCTGGCAGGGGCTGTCTCCACACTGCAAGGTGCTGGAGCTCAGAGGGCCTCGTCAGAGGGAAGGGACCAGCAAGGGGCTGGATGCCCAAGACCTCTTTGCCCCAGCAGCCTCAGGGCAGCAGGGAGGGCAAGAGGCCCAACTTGCCCCTAGGTCGGCTCTGCCACTTCCCACACAGGCGGCCAGCCCAGCAGCTGCCTGACAGACTCTGGCTCCCCCGAGCTCTCTGCCGGTGCAGGGGACAGGAACAGATGTGGGCATGTGTTTCTGCCTTGGCCTGGGAGAGTGTTCCCCCTGCCTAGCCCCCAGGATCAGGGGCAAGGGCCCGGAGAGAGCACCACTCCGAAGTGCTTTTCTCCCGGGCTTGGGAGCATTGTGCGAGCCTGACGTGAACAGCGGGCGGGAGTGTTTGCAAACCGGCCTTTGGAGGCAGCCGGGGAGGTCTTCCAGTGGGAGAGGGCCGGTTGTGCTCAGAGGCCCCACAGGCCAGGGTCAGGACCCAGCAGGGCCCCTGCCCCTGGCCAGACTTGCCCAGACCTTCCTGGCCTCCGGGGGTACTGCCCCACCAAGGGGCAGGCTGTGGGGACTGGGTCCAGACATGTCCGTGCGCCTCCCCATGATCATCCCCGCTGGTGCATTTCCCCTGGGTGTAGGCCTCGGTTGAGGCCTCTTTGGAGAGGAGGTTGCTGGCAGGGGCTGTCTCCACACTGCAAGGTGCTGGAGCTCAGAGGGCCTCGTCAGAGGGAAGGGACCATCAAGGGGCTGGATGCCCAAGACCTCTTTGACCCAGCAGACTCAGGGCAGCAGGGAGAGCAAGAGGCCCAACTTGCCCATAGGTCGGCTCTGCCCCGTCGCACACAGGCAGCCAGTCCAGCAGCAGTCTGACAGTCTCTGGCTCCCCCGAGCTCTCTGCCGGTGTAGGGGGCAGGAACAGACGTGTGCATGTGGTTCTGACTTGGCCTGGGAGTGTGGACACCGTGCCTTGACCCCAGGCTCAGGGGCAAGGGCCCTGAGAGAGCACCACCCTGAAGCGCTTTTCTCCCGGGCTTGGGAGCATTGTGCACGCCTGCTGGGAACAGTGTGCGGGAGCGCTTGCAAACCGGCCTTTGGAGGCAGCCGGGGATGTCTTACAGTTGGAGAGAGCCGGTTGTGCTCAGAGGCCCCACAGGCCAGGGGCAGGATGCAGCAGGGCCCCTGACCCTGGCCAGCCTTGCCCAGACCTTCCTGGCCTCTGGGGGTACTGCCCCACCAAGGGGCAGGCTGCGGGGACTGGGTCCAGACATGCCCGGGCGCCTCCCCAGGCTCATCCCCGCTGGTGCCTTTCCCCTGGGCCTAGGCCTCGGGTGAGGCCTCCTTGGAGAGGAGGTTGCTGGAAGGGGCTGTCTCCACACTGCAAGGTGCAGGAGCTCAGAGGGCCTCGTCAGAGGGAAGGGACCAGTAAGGGGCTGGATGCCCAAGACGTCTTTGGCCCAGCAGCCTCAGGGCAGCAGGGAGAGCAAGAGGCCCAACTTGCCCCTAGGGCGGCTCTGCCCCTTCCCACACAGGCGGCCAGCCCAGCAGCTGCCTGACAGACTCTGGCTCCCCCGAGCTCTCTGCCAGTGCAGGGGACAGGAATAGACGTGGGCATGTGGTTCTGCCTTGGCCTGGGAGTGTGTTCCCCCTGCCTTGCCCCCAGGCTCAGGGGCAAGGGCCCGGAGAGAGCACCACCCCGAAGCACTTTTCTCCCGGGCTTGGGAGCATTGTGCGAGCCTGGCGTGAACATCGGGCGGGAGTGTTTGCAAACAGGACTTTGGAGGCAGCCGGGGAGGTCTTCCAGTGGGAGAGGGCCGGTTGTGCTCAGAGTCCTCACAGGCCAGGGGCAGGACCCAGCAGGGCCCCTGCCCCTGGCCAGCCTTGCCCAGACCTTCCTGGCCTCCGGGGGTACTGCCCCACCAAGGGGCAGGCTGCGGGGACTGGGTCCAGACATGTCCGTGCGCCTCCCCAGGATCATCCCCGCTGGTGCCTTTCCCCTGGGTGTAGGCCTCGGTTGAGGCCTCTTTTGAGAGGAGGTTGCTGGCAGGGGCTGTCTCCACACTGCAAGGTGCTGGAGCTCAGAGGGCCTCGTCAGAGGGAAGGGACCAGCAAAGGGCTGGATGCCCAAGACCTCTTTGACCCAGCAGACTCAGGGCAGCAGGGACAGCAAGAGGCCCAACTTGCCCCTATGTCGGCTCTGCCCCGTCGCACACAGGCAGCCGGTCCAGCAGCAGTCTGGCAGTCTCTGGCTCCCCCGAGCTCTCTGCCGGTGTAGGGGGCAGGAACAGACGTGTGCATGTCGTTCTGCCTTGGCCTGGGAGTGTGTTCCCCCTGCCTGGCCCCCAGGCTCAGGAGCAAGGGCCCGGAGAGAGCACCACCCCGAAGCGCTTTTCTCCCGGGCTTGGGAACATTGTGCGTGCCTGGCGGGAACAGCGGGCGGGAGTGCTTGCAAACCGGCCTTTGGAGGCAGACGGGGAGGTTTCCAGTGGGAGAGGGCCGGTTGTGCTCAGAGGCCCCACAGGCCAGGGGCAGGACACAGCAGTGTCCCTTCCCCTGGCAGCCTTGCCCAGACCTTCCTGGCCTCCGGGGGTGCTGCCCCACCAAGGGGCAGGCTGCGGGGACTGGGTCCAGACATGCCCGGGCGCCTCCCCAGGCTCATCCCCGCTGGTGCCTTTCCCCTGGGCCTAGGCCTCGGTTGAGGCCTCCTTGGAGAGGAGGTTGCTGGCAGGGGCTGTCTCCACACTGCAAGGTGCTGGAGCTCAGAGGGCCTCGTCAGCGGGAAGGGACCAGCAAGGGGCTGGATGCCCAAGACCTCTTTGGCCCAGCAGCCTCAGGGCAGCAGGGAGAGCAAGAGGCCCAACTTGCCCCTAGGTCGGCTCTGCCCCTTCCCACACAGGCGGCCAGCCCAGCAGCTGCCTGACAGACTCTGGCTCCCCCGAGCTCTCTGCCGGTGCTCGGGTCAGGAACAGACGTGTGCATGTGGTTCTGCCTTGGTCTGGGAGTGTGGACCCACTGCCTGGCCCCCACGCTGAGGGGCAAGGGCCCGGAGAGAGCAACACCCCGAAGCGCTTTTCTCCCGGGTTTGGGAGAATTGTGCGTGCCTGGCGGGAACAGCGGGCGGGAGTGTTGGCAAACCTGCCTTTGGAGGCAGCCGCGGAGGTCTTCCAGTGGGAGAGGGCCGGTTGTGCTCAGAGGCCCCACAGGCCAGGGGCAGGACCCAGCAGGGCCCCTGCCCCTGGCCAGCCTTGCCCAGACCTTCCTGGCCTCCGGGGGTACTGCCCCACCAAGGGGCAGGCTGCGGGGACTGGGTCCAGACATGCCCGGGCGCCTCCCCAGGCTCATCCCCGCTGGTGCCTTTCCCCTGGTCCTAGGCCTCGGTTGAGGCCTCCTTGGAGAGGAGGTTGCTGGCAGGGGCTGTCTCCACACTGCAAGGTGCTGGAGCTCAGAGGGCCTCGTCAGAGGGAAGGGACCAGCAAGGGGCTGGATGCCCAAGACCTCTTTGGCCCAGCAGCCTCAGGGCAGCAGGGAGGGCAAGAGGCCCAACTTGCCACTAGGTCGGCTCTGCCACTTCCCACACAGGCGGCCAGCCCAGCAGCTGCCTGACAGACTCTGGCTCCCCCGAGCTCTCTGCCGGTGCAGGGGACAGGAACAGACGTGGGCATGTGTTTCTGCCTTGGCCTGGGAGTGTGTTCCCCCTGCCTAGCCCCCAGGATCAGGGGCAAGGGCCCGGAGAGAGCACCACTCCGAAGTGCTTTTCTCCCGGGCTTGGGAGCATTGTGCGAGCCTGACGTGAACAGCGGGCGGGAGTGTTTGCAAACCGGCCTTTGGAGGCAGCCGCGGAGGTCTTCCAGTGGGAGAGGGCCGGTTGTGCTCAGAGGCCCCACAGGCCAGGGTCAGGACCCAGCATGGCCCCTGCCCCTGGCCAGACTTGCCCAGACCTTCCTGGCCTCCGGGGGTACTGCCCCACCAAGGGGCAGGCTGCGGAGACTGGGTCCAGACATGTCCGTGCGCCTCCCCAGGATCATCCCCGCTGGTGCCTTTCCCCTGGGTGTAGTCCTCGGTTGAGGCCTCTTTGGAGAGGAGGTTGCTGGCAGGGGCTGTCTCCACACTGCAAGGTGCTGGAGCTCAGAGGGCCTCGTCAGAGGGAAGGCATCAGCAAAGGGCTGGATGCCCAAGACCTCTTTGACCCAGCAGCCTCAGGGCAGCAGGGAGAGCAAGAGGCCCAACTTGCCCCTAGGTCGGCTCTGCCCCGTCCCACACAGGCAGCCAGCCCAGCAGCAGCCTGGCAGTCTCTGGCTCCCCCGAGCTCTCTGCCGGTGTAGGGGGCAGGAACAGACGTGTGCATGTCGTTCTCCCTTGGCCTGGGAGTGTGTTCCCCCTGCCTGGCCCCAGGCTCAGGGGCAAGGGCCCGGAGAGAGCACCATCCCGAAGCGCTTTTCTCCCGGGCTTGGGAGCATTGTGCGTGCCTGGCGGGAACAGCGGGTGGGAGTACTTGCAAACCGTCTTTTGGAGGCAGACGGGGAGGTCTTCCAGCGGGAGAGTGCCGGTTGTGCTCAGACGCCCCACAGGCCAGGGGCAGGACCCAACAGTGTCCCTGGCAGCCTTGCCCAGACCTTCCTGGCCTCCGGGGGTACTGCCCCACCAAGGGGCAGGCTGCGGGGACTGGGTCCAGACATGGCCGGGCGCCTCCCCAGGCTCATCCCCGCTGGGGCCTTTCCCCTAGGCCTAAGCCTCGGTTGAGGCCTCCTTGGAGAGGAGGTTGCTGGCAGGGGCTGTCTCCACACAGCAAGGTGCTGGAGCTCAGAGGGCCTCGTCAGAGGGAAGGGACCAGCAAAGGCCTGGATGCCCAAGACCTCTTTGGCCCAGCAGCCTCAGGGCAGCAGGGAGAGCAAGAGTCCCAACTTGCCCCTAGGTCGGATCTGCCCCGTCCCACACAGGCAGCCAGCCCAGCAGCAGCCTGGCAGTCTCTGGCTCCCCCGAGCTCTCTGCCGGTGTAGGGGGCAGGAACAGACGTGTGCATGTGGTTCTGCCTTGGCCTGGGACTGTGGATCCCCTGCCTGGCCCCCAGGCTCAGGGGCAAGGGCCCGGAGAGAGCACCACACCGAAGCGCTTTTCTCCCGGGCTTGGGAGCATTGTGCGTGCTTGGTGGAACAGTGGGCGGGAGTGCTTGCAAACCGGCCTTTGAAGGCAGCCGGGGAGGTCTTCCAGTGGGAGAGGGCCGCTTGTGCTCAGAGGCCCCACAGGCCAGGGGCAGGACCCAGTACGGCCCCTGCCCCTGGCCAGCCTTGCCCAGACCTTCCTGCCTCCGGGGTTACAGCCCCACCAAGGGGCAGGCTGCGGGGACTGGGTCCAGACATGCCCGGGCGCCTCCCCAGGCTCATCCCCGCTGGTGCCTTTCCCCTGGGCCTAGGCCTCGGTTGAGGCCTCCTTGGAGAGGAGGTTGCTGGCAGGGGCTGTCTCCAGACTGCAAGGTGCTGGAGCTCAGAGGGCCTCGTCAGAGGGAAGGGACCAGCAAGGGGCTGGATGCCCAAGACCTCTTTGGCCCAGCAGCCTCAGGGCAGCAGGGATAGCAAGAGGCCCAACTTGCCCCTAGGTCGGCTCTGCCCCTTCCCACACAGGCGGCCAGCCCAGGAGCTGCCTGACAGACTCTGGCTCCCCCGAGCTCTCTGCCGGTGCAGGGGTCAGGAACAGACGTGTGCATGTGGTTCTGACTTGGCCTGGGAGTGTGGACACCGTGCCTTGACCCCAGGCTCAGGGGCAAGGGCCCTGAGAGAGCACCACCCTGAAGCGCTTTTCTCCCGGGCTTGGGAGCATTGTGCACGCCTGCTGGGAACAGTGTGCGGGAGCGCTTGCAAACCGGCCTTTGGAGGCAGCCGGGGATGTCTTACAGTTGGAGAGGGCCGGTTGTGCTCAGAGGCCCCACAGGCCAGGGGCAGGATGCAGCAGGGCCCCTGACCCTGGCAAGCCTTGCCCAGACCTTCCTGGCCTCTGGGGGTACTGCCCCACCAAGGGGCAGGCTGCGGGGACTGGGTCCAGACATGCCCGGGCGCCTCCCCAGGCTCATCCCCGCTGGTGCCTTTCCCCTGGGCCTAGGCCTCGGGTGAGGCCTCCTTGGAGAGGAGGTGGCTGGCGGGGGCTGTCTCCACACTGCAAGGTGCAGGAGCTCAGAGGGCCTCGTCAGAGGGAAGGGACCAGTAAGGGGCTGGATGCCCAAGACGTCTTTGGCCCAGCAGCCTCAGGGCAGCAGGGAGAGCAAGAGGCCCAACTTGCCCCTAGGGCGGCTCTGCCCCTTCCCACACAGGCGGCCAGCCCAGCAGCTGCCTGACAGACTCTGGCTCCCCCGAGCTCTCTGCCAGTGCAGGGGACAGGAACAGACGTGGGCATGTGGTTCTGCCTTGGCCTGGGAGTGTGTTCCCCCTGCCTTGCCCCCAGGCTCAGGGGCAAGGGCCCGGAGAGAGCACCACCCCGAAGCACTTTTCTCCCGGGCTTGGGAGCATTGTGCGAGCCTGGCGTGAACAGCGGGCGGGAGTGTTTGCAAACAGGACTTTGGAGGCAGCCGGGGAGGTCTTCCAGCGGGAGAGTGCCGGTTGTGCTCAGACGCCCCACAGGCCAGGGGCAGGACCCAACAGTGTCCCTGGCAGCCTTGCCCAGACCTTCCTGGCCTCCGGGGGTACTGCCCCACCAAGGGGCAGGCTGCGGGGACTGGGTCCAGACATGGCCGGGCGCCTCCCCAGGCTCATCCCCGCTGGGGCCTTTCCCCTAGGCCTAAGCCTCGGTTGAGGCCTCCTTGGAGAGGAGGTTGCTGGCAGGGGCTGTCTCCACACAGCAAGGTGCTGGAGCTCAGAGGGCCTCGTCAGAGGGAAGGGACCAGCAAAGGCCTGGATGCCCAAGACCTCTTTGGCCCAGCAGCCTCAGGGCAGCAGGGAGAGCAAGAGTCCCAACTTGCCCCTAGGTCGGATCTGCCCCGTCCCACACAGGCAGCCAGCCCAGCAGCAGCTTGGCAGTCTCTGGCTCCCCCGAGCTCTCTGCCGGTGTAGGGGGCAGGAACAGACGTGTGCATGTGGTTCTGCCTTGGCCTGGGACTGTGGATCCCCTGCCTGGCCCCCAGGCTCAGGGGCAAGGGCCCGGAGAGAGCACCACACCGAAGCGCTTTTCTCCCGGGCTTGGGAGCATTGTGCGTGCTTGGTGGAACAGTGGGCGGGAGTGCTTGCAAACCGGCCTTTGAAGGCAGCCGGGGAGGTCTTCCAGTGGGAGAGGGCCGCTTGTGCTCAGAGGCCCCACAGGCCAGGGGCAGGACCCAGTACGGCCCCTGCCCCTGGCCAGCCTTGCCCAGACCTTCCTGCCTCCGGGGTTACAGCCCCACCAAGGGGCAGGCTGCGGGGACTGGGTCCAGACATGCCCGGGCGCCTCCCCAGGCTCATCCCCGCTGGTGCCTTTCCCCTGGGCCTAGGCCTCGGTTGAGGCCTCCTTGGAGAGGAGGTTGCTGGCAGGGGCTGTCTCCAGACTGCAAGGTGCTGGAGCTCAGAGGGCCTCGTCAGAGGGAAGGGACCAGCAAGGGGCTGGATGCCCAAGACCTCTTTGGCCCAGCAGCCTCAGGGCAGCAGGGATAGCAAGAGGCCCAACTTGCCCCTAGGTCGGCTCTGCCCCTTCCCACACAGGCGGCCAGCCCAGGAGCTGCCTGACAGACTCTGGCTCCCCCGAGCTCTCTGCCGGTGCAGGGGTCAGGAACAGACGTGTGCATGTGGTTCTGACTTGGCCTGGGAGTGTGGACACCGTGCCTTGACCCCAGGCTCAGGGGCAAGGGCCCTGAGAGAGCACCACCCTGAAGCGCTTTTCTCCCGGGCTTGGGAGCATTGTGCACGCCTGCTGGGAACAGTGTGCGGGAGCGCTTGCAAACCGGCCTTTGGAGGCAGCCGGGGATGTCTTACAGTTGGAGAGGGCCGGTTGTGCTCAGAGGCCCCACAGGCCAGGGGCAGGATGCAGCAGGGCCCCTGACCCTGGCAAGCCTTGCCCAGACCTTCCTGGCCTCTGGGGGTACTGCCCCACCAAGGGGCAGGCTGCGGGGACTGGGTCCAGACATGCCCGGGCGCCTCCCCAGGCTCATCCCCGCTGGTGCCTTTCCCCTGGGCCTAGGCCTCGGGTGAGGCCTCCTTGGAGAGGAGGTGGCTGGCGGGGGCTGTCTCCACACTGCAAGGTGCAGGAGCTCAGAGGGCCTCGTCAGAGGGAAGGGACCAGTAAGGGGCTGGATGCCCAAGACGTCTTTGGCCCAGCAGCCTCAGGGCAGCAGGGAGAGCAAGAGGCCCAACTTGCCCCTAGGGCGGCTCTGCCCCTTCCCACACAGGCGGCCAGCCCAGCAGCTGCCTGACAGACTCTGGCTCCCCCGAGCTCTCTGCCAGTGCAGGGGACAGGAACAGACGTGGGCATGTGGTTCTGCCTTGGCCTGGGAGTGTGTTCCCCCTGCCTTGCCCCCAGGCTCAGGGGCAAGGGCCCGGAGAGAGCACCACCCCGAAGCACTTTTCTCCCGGGCTTGGGAGCATTGTGCGAGCCTGGCGTGAACAGCGGGCGGGAGTGTTTGCAAACAGGACTTTGGAGGCAGCCGGGGAGGTCTTCCAGTGGGAGAGGGCCGGTTGTGCTCAGAGTCCTCACAGGCCAGGGGCAGGACACAGCAGGGCCCCTGCCCCTGGCCAGCCTTGCCCAGACCTTCCTGGCCTCCGGGGGTACTGCCCCACCCAGGGGCAGGCTGCGGGGACTGGGTCCAGACATGTCCGTGCGCCTCCCCAGGATCATCCCCGCTGGTGCCTTTCCCCTGGGTGTAGGCCTCGGTTGAGGCCTCTTTGGAGAGGAGGTTGCTGGCAGGGGCTGTCTCCACACTGCAAGGTGCTGGAGCTCAGAGGGCCTCGTCAGAGGGAAGGGACCAGCAAAGGGCTGGATGCCCAAGACCTCTTTGACCCAGCAGACTCAGGGCAGCAGGGACAGCAAGAGGCCCAACTTGCCCCTATGTCGGCTCTGCCCCGTCGCACACAGGCAGCCAGTCCAGCAGCAGTCTGGCAGTCTCTGGCTCCCCCGAGCTCTCTGCCGGTGTAGGGGGCAGGAACAGACGTGTGCATGTCGTTCTGCCTTGGCCTGGGAGTGTGTTCCCCCTGCCTGGCCCCCAGGCTCAGGAGCAAGGGCCCGGAGAGAGCACCACCCCGAAGCGCTTTTCTCCTGGGCTTGGGAGCATTGTGCGTGCCTGGCGGGAACAGCGGGCGGCAGTGCTTGCAAACCGGCCTTTGGAGGCAGACGGGGAGGTCTTCCAGCGGGAGAGTGCCGGTTGTGCTCAGAGGCCCCACAGGCCAGGGGCAGGACCCAGCAGTGTCCCTGCCCCTGGCAGCCTTGCCCAGACCTTCCTGGCCTCCGGGGGTACTGCCCCAGCAAGGGGCAGGCTGCGGGGACTGGGTCCAGACATGCCCGGGCGCCTCCCCAGGCTCATCCCCGCTGGTGCCTTTCCCTGGGCCTAGTCCTCGGTTGAGGCCTCCTTGGAGAGGAGGTTGCTGGCAGGGGCTGTCTCCAAACTGCAAGGTGCTGGAGCTCAGAGGGCCTCGTCAGCGGGAAGGGACCAGCAAGGGGCTGGATGCCCAAGACCTCTTTGGCCCAGCAGCCTCAGGGCAGCAGGGAGAGCAAGAGGCCCAACTTGCCCCTAGGTCGGCTCTGCCCCTTCCCACACAGGCAGCCAACCCAGCAGCTGCCTGACAGACTCTGGCTCCCCCGAGCTCTCTGCCGGTGCAGGGGTCAGGAACAGACGTGTGCATGTGGTTCTGCCTTGGTCTGGGAGTGTGGACCCACTGCCTGGACCCCAGGCTCAGGGGCAATGGCCCGGAGAGAGCAACACCCCGAAGCGCTTTTCTCCCGGGCTTGGGAGCATTGTGCGTGCCTTGCGGGAACAGCGGGAGGGAGTGTTGGCAAACCGGCCTTTGGAGGCAGCCGGGGAGGTTTCCAGTGGGAGAGGGCCGGTTGTGCTCAGAGGCCCCACAGGCCAGGGGCAGGACACAGCAGTGTCCCTGCCCCTGGCAGCCTTGCCCAGACCTTCCTGGCCTCCGGGGGTGCTGCCCCACCAAGGGGCAGCCTGCGGGGACTGGGTCCAGACATGCCCGGGCGCCTCCCCAGGCTCATCCCCGCTGGTGCCTTTCCCCTGGGCCTAGGCCTCGGTTGAGGCCTCCTTGGAGAGGAGGTTGCTGGCAGGGGCTGTCTCCACACTGCAAGGTGCTGGAGCTCAGAGGGCCTCGTCAGAGGGAAGGGACCAGCAAGGGGCTGGATGCCCAAGACCTCTTTGGCCCAGCAGCCTCAGGGCAGCAGGGAGGGCAAGAGGCCCAACTTGCCCCTAGCTCGGCTCTGCCACTTCCCACACAGGCGGCCAGCCCAAGAGCTGCCTGACAGACTCTGGCTCCCCCGAGCTCTCTGCCGGTGCAGGGGACAGGAACAGACGTGGGCATGTGTTTCTGCCTTGGCCTGGGAGAGTGTTCCCCCTGCCTAGCCCCCAGGATCAGGGGCAAGGGCCCGGAGAGAGCACCACTCCGAAGTGCTTTTCTCCCGGGCTTGGGAGCATTGTGCGAGCCTGACGTGAACAGCGGGCGGGAGTGTTTGCAAACCGGCCTTTGGAGGCAGCCGCGGAGGTCTTCCAGTGGGAGAGGGCCGGTTGTGCTCAGAGGCCCCACAGGCCAGGGGCAGGACCCAGCATGGCCCCTGCCCCTGGCCAGACTTGCCCAGACCTTCCTGGCCTCCGGGGGTACTGCCCCACCAAGGGGCAGGCTGCGGAGACTGGGTCCAGACATGTCCGTGCGCCTCCCCAGGATCATCCCCGCTGGTGCCTTTCCCCTGGGTGTAGTCCTCGGTTGAGGCCTCTTTGGAGAGGAGGTTGCTGGCAGGGGCTGTCTCCACACTGCAAGGTGCTGGAGCTCAGAGGGCCTCGTCAGAGGGAAGGCATCAGCAAAGGGCTGGATGCCCAAGACCTCTTTGACCCAGCAGCCTCAGGGCAGCAGGGAGAGCAAGAGGCCCAACTTGCCCCTAGGTCGGCTCTGCCCCGTCCCACACAGGCAGCCAGCCCAGCAGCAGCCTGGCAGTCTCTGGCTCCCCCGAGCTCTCTGCCGGTGTAGGGGGCAGGAACAGACGTGTGCATGTCGTTCTCCCTTGGCCTGGGAGTGTGTTCCCCCTGCCTGGCCCCAGGCTCAGGGGCAAGGGCCCGGAGAGAGCACCATCCCGAAGCGCTTTTCTCCCGGGCTTGGGAGCATTGTGCGTGCCTGGCGGGAACAGCGGGTGGGAGTACTTGCAAACCGTCTTTTGGAGGCAGACGGGGAGGTCTTCCAGCGGGAGAGTGCCGGTTGTGCTCAGACGCCCCACAGGCCAGGGGCAGGACCCAACAGTGTCCCTGGCAGCCTTGCCCAGACCTTCCTGGCCTCCGGGGGTACTGCCCCACCAAGGGGCAGGCTGCGGGGACTGGGTCCAGACATGGCCGGGCGCCTCCCCAGGCTCATCCCCGCTGGGGCCTTTCCCCTAGGCCTAAGCCTCGGTTGAGGCCTCCTTGGAGAGGAGGTTGCTGGCAGGGGCTGTCTCCACACAGCAAGGTGCTGGAGCTCAGAGGGCCTCGTCAGAGGGAAGGGACCAGCAAAGGCCTGGATGCCCAAGACCTCTTTGGCCCAGCAGCCTCAGGGCAGCAGGGAGAGCAAGAGTCCCAACTTGCCCCTAGGTCGGATCTGCCCCGTCCCACACAGGCAGCCAGCCCAGCAGCAGCCTGGCAGTCTCTGGCTCCCCCGAGCTCTCTGCCGGTGTAGGGGGCAGGAACAGACGTGTGCATGTGGTTCTGCCTTGGCCTGGGACTGTGGATCCCCTGCCTGGCCCCCAGGCTCAGGGGCAAGGGCCCGGAGAGAGCACCACACCGAAGCGCTTTTCTCCCGGGCTTGGGAGCATTGTGCGTGCTTGGTGGAACAGTGGGCGGGAGTGCTTGCAAACCGGCCTTTGAAGGCAGCCGGGGAGGTCTTCCAGTGGGAGAGGGCCGCTTGTGCTCAGAGGCCCCACAGGCCAGGGGCAGGACCCAGTACGGCCCCTGCCCCTGGCCAGCCTTGCCCAGACCTTCCTGCCTCCGGGGTTACAGCCCCACCAAGGGGCAGGCTGCGGGGACTGGGTCCAGACATGCCCGGGCGCCTCCCCAGGCTCATCCCCGCTGGTGCCTTTCCCCTGGGCCTAGGCCTCGGTTGAGGCCTCCTTGGAGAGGAGGTTGCTGGCAGGGGCTGTCTCCAGACTGCAAGGTGCTGGAGCTCAGAGGGCCTCGTCAGAGGGAAGGGACCAGCAAGGGGCTGGATGCCCAAGACCTCTTTGGCCCAGCAGCCTCAGGGCAGCAGGGATAGCAAGAGGCCCAACTTGCCCCTAGGTCGGCTCTGCCCCTTCCCACACAGGCGGCCAGCCCAGGAGCTGCCTGACAGACTCTGGCTCCCCCGAGCTCTCTGCCGGTGCAGGGGTCAGGAACAGACGTGTGCATGTGGTTCTGACTTGGCCTGGGAGTGTGGACACCGTGCCTTGACCCCAGGCTCAGGGGCAAGGGCCCTGAGAGAGCACCACCCTGAAGCGCTTTTCTCCCGGGCTTGGGAGCATTGTGCACGCCTGCTGGGAACAGTGTGCGGGAGCGCTTGCAAACCGGCCTTTGGAGGCAGCCGGGGATGTCTTACAGTTGGAGAGGGCCGGTTGTGCTCAGAGGCCCCACAGGCCAGGGGCAGGATGCAGCAGGGCCCCTGACCCTGGCAAGCCTTGCCCAGACCTTCCTGGCCTCTGGGGGTACTGCCCCACCAAGGGGCAGGCTGCGGGGACTGGGTCCAGACATGCCCGGGCGCCTCCCCAGGCTCATCCCCGCTGGTGCCTTTCCCCTGGGCCTAGGCCTCGGGTGAGGCCTCCTTGGAGAGGAGGTGGCTGGCGGGGGCTGTCTCCACACTGCAAGGTGCAGGAGCTCAGAGGGCCTCGTCAGAGGGAAGGGACCAGCAAGGGGCTGGATGCCCAAGACCTCTTTGGCCCAGCAGCCTCAGGGCAGCAGGGATAGCAAGAGGCCCAACTTGCCCCTAGGTCGGCTCTGCCCCTTCCCACACAGGCGGCCAGCCCAGGAGCTGCCTGACAGACTCTGGCTCCCCCGAGCTCTCTGCCGGTGCAGGGGTCAGGAACAGACGTGTGCATGTGGTTCTGACTTGGCCTGGGAGTGTGTTCCCCCTGCCTTGCCCCCAGGCTCAGGGGCAAGGGCCCGGAGAGAGCACCACCCCGAAGCACTTTTCTCCCGGGCTTGGGAGCATTGTGCGAGCCTGGCGTGAACAGCGGGCGGGAGTGTTTGCAAACAGGACTTTGGAGGCAGCCGGGGAGGTCTTCCAGTGGGAGAGGGCCGGTTGTGCTCAGAGTCCTCACAGGCCAGGGGCAGGACACAGCAGGGCCCCTGCCCCTGGCCAGCCTTGCCCAGACCTTCCTGGCCTCCGGGGGTACTGCCCCACCCAGGGGCAGGCTGCGGGGACTGGGTCCAGACATGTCCGTGCGCCTCCCCAGGATCATCCCCGCTGGTGCCTTTCCCCTGGGTGTAGGCCTCGGTTGAGGCCTCTTTGGAGAGGAGGTTGCTGGCAGGGGCTGTCTCCACACTGCAAGGTGCTGGAGCTCAGAGGGCCTCGTCAGAGGGAAGGGACCAGCAAAGGGCTGGATGCCCAAGACCTCTTTGACCCAGCAGACTCAGGGCAGCAGGGACAGCAAGAGGCCCAACTTGCCCCTATGTCGGCTCTGCCCCGTCGCACACAGGCAGCCAGTCCAGCAGCAGTCTGGCAGTCTCTGGCTCCCCCGAGCTCTCTGCCGGTGTAGGGGGCAGGAACAGACGTGTGCATGTCGTTCTGCCTTGGCCTGGGAGTGTGTTCCCCCTGCCTGGCCCCCAGGCTCAGGAGCAAGGGCCCGGAGAGAGCACCACCCCGAAGCGCTTTTCTCCTGGGCTTGGGAGCATTGTGCGTGCCTGGCGGGAACAGCGGGCGGCAGTGCTTGCAAACCGGCCTTTGGAGGCAGACGGGGAGGTCTTCCAGCGGGAGAGTGCCGGTTGTGCTCAGAGGCCCCACAGGCCAGGGGCAGGACCCAGCAGTGTCCCTGCCCCTGGCAGCCTTGCCCAGACCTTCCTGGCCTCCGGGGGTACTGCCCCAGCAAGGGGCAGGCTGCGGGGACTGGGTCCAGACATGCCCGGGCGCCTCCCCAGGCTCATCCCCGCTGGTGCCTTTCCCTGGGCCTAGTCCTCGGTTGAGGCCTCCTTGGAGAGGAGGTTGCTGGCAGGGGCTGTCTCCACACTGCAAGGTGCTGGAGCTCAGAGGGCCTCGTCAGCGGGAAGGGACCAGCAAGGGGCTGGATGCCCAAGACCTCTTTGGCCCAGCAGCCTCAGGGCAGCAGGGAGAGCAAGAGGCCCAACTTGCCCCTAGGTCGGCTCTGCCCCTTCCCACACAGGCAGCCAACCCAGCAGCTGCCTGACAGACTCTGGCTCCCCCGAGCTCTCTGCCGGTGCAGGGGTCAGGAACAGACGTGTGCATGTGGTTCTGCCTTGGTCTGGGAGTGTGGACCCACTGCCTGGACCCCAGGCTCAGGGGCAATGGCCCGGAGAGAGCAACACCCCGAAGCGCTTTTCTCCCGGGCTTGGGAGCATTGTGCGTGCCTGGCGGGAACAGCGGGAGGGAGTGTTGGCAAACCGGCCTTTGGAGGCAGCCGGGGAGGTTTCCAGTGGGAGAGGGCCGGTTGTGCTCAGAGGCCCCACAGGCCAGGGGCAGGACACAGCAGTGTCCCTGCCCCTGGCAGCCTTGCCCAGACCTTCCTGGCCTCCGGGGGTGCTGCCCCACCAAGGGGCAGCCTGCGGGGACTGGGTCCAGACATGCCCGGGCGCCTCCCCAGGCTCATCCCCGCTGGTGCCTTTCCCCTGGGCCTAGGCCTCGGTTGAGGCCTCCTTGGAGAGGAGGTTGCTGGCAGGGGCTGTCTCCACACTGCAAGGTGCTGGAGCTCAGAGGGCCTCGTCAGAGGGAAGGGACCAGCAAGGGGCTGGATGCCCAAGACCTCTTTGGCCCAGCAGCCTCAGGGCAGCAGGGAGAGGAAGAGGCCCAACTTGCCCCTAGGTCGGCTCTGCCCCTTCCCACACAGGCGGCCAGCCCAGCAGCTGCCTGACAGACTCTGGCTCCCCCGAGCTCTCTGCCGGTGCAGGGGTCAGGAACAGACGTGTGCATGTGGTTCTGCCTTGGTCTGGGAGTGTGGACCCACTGCCTGGCCCCCACGCTGAGGGGCAAGGGCCCGGAGAGAGCAACACCCCGAAGCGCTTTTCTCCCGGGCTTGGGAGAATTGTGCGTGCCTGGCGGGAACAGCGGGCGGGAGTGTTGGCAAACCGGCCTTTGGAGGCAGCCGCGGAGGTCTTCCAGTGGGAGAGGGCCGGTTGTGCTCAGAGGCCCCACAGGCCAGGGGCAGGACCCAGCAGGGCCCCTGCCCCTGGCCAGCCTTGCCCAGACCTTCCTGGCCTCCGGGGGTACTGCCCCACCAAGGGGCAGGCTGCGGGGACTGGGTCCAGACATGCCCGGGCGCCTCCCCAGGCTCATCCCCGCTGGTGCCTTTCCCCTGGTCCTAGGACTCGGTTGAGGCCTCCTTGGAGAGGAGGTTGCTGGCAGGGGCTGTCTCCACACTGCAAGGTGCTGGAGCTCAGAGGGCCTCGTCAGAGGGAAGGGACCAGCAAGGGGCTGGATGCCCAAGACCTCTTTGGCCCAGCAGCCTCAGGGCAGCAGGGAGGGCAAGAGGCCCAACTTGCCCCTAGCTCGGCTCTGCCACTTCCCACACAGGCGGCCAGCCCAAGAGCTGCCTGACAGACTCTGGCTCCCCCGAGCTCTCTGCCGGTGCAGGGGACAGGAACAGACGTGGGCATGTGTTTCTGCCTTGGCCTGGGAGAGTGTTCCCCCTGCCTAGCCCCCAGGATCAGGGGCAAGGGCCCGGAGAGAGCACCACTCCGAAGTGCTTTTCTCCCGGGCTTGGGAGCATTGTGCGAGCCTGACGTGAACAGCGGGCGGGAGTGTTTGTAAACCGGCCTTTGGAGGCAGCCGCGGAGGTCTTCCAGTGGGAGAGTTCCGGTTGTGCTCAGAGGCCCCACAGGCCAGGGTCAGGACCCAGCATGGCCCCTGCCCCTGGCCAGAGTTGCCCAGACCTTCCTGGCCTCCGGGGGTACTGCCCCACCAAGGGGCAGGCTGCGGAGATTGGGTCCAGACATGTCCGTGCGCCTCCCCAGGATCATCCCCGCTGGTGCCTTTCCCCTGGGTGTAGTCCTCGGTTGAGGCCTCTTTGGAGAGGAGGTTGCTGGCAGGGGCTGTCTCCACACTGCAAGGTGCTGGAGCTCAGAGGGCCTCGTCAGAGGGAAGGCACCAGCAAAGGGCTGGATGCCCAAGACCTCTTTGACCCAGCAGCCTCAGGGCAGCAGGGAGAGCAAGAGGCCCAACTTGCCCCTAGGTCGGCTCTGCCCCGTCCCACACAGGCAGCCAGCCCAGCAGCAGCCTGGCAGTCTCTGGCTCCCCCGAGCTCTCTGCCGGTGTAGGGGGCAGGAACAGACGTGTGCATGTCGTTCTCCCTTGGCCTGGGAGTGTGTTCCCCCTGCCTGGCCCCAGGCTCAGGGGCAAGGGCCCGGAGAGAGCACCATCCCGAAGCGCTTTTCTCCCGGGCTTGGGAGCATTGTGCGTGCCTGGCGGGAACAGCGGGTGGGAGTACTTGCAAACCGTCTTTTGGAGGCAGACGGGGAGGTCTTCCAGCGGGAGAGTGCCGATTGTGCTCAGACGCCCCACAGGCCAGGGGCAGGACCCAACAGTGTCCCTGCCCCTGGCAGCCTTGCCCAGACCTTCCTGGCCTCCGGGGGTACTGCCCCACCAAGGGGCAGGCTGCGGGGACTGGGTCCAGACATGGCCGGACGCCTCCCCAGGCTCATCCCCGCTGGGGCCTTTCCCCTAGGCCTAAGCCTCGGTTGAGGCCTCCTTGGAGAGGAGGTTGCTGGCAGGGGCTGTCTCCACACAGCAAGGTGCTGGAGCTCAGAGGGCCTCATCAGAGGGAAGGGACCAGCAAGGGGCTGGATGCCCAAGACCTCTTTGGCCCAGCAGCCTCAGGGCAGCAGGGAGAGCAAGAGGCCCAACTTGCCCCTAGGTCGGCTCTGCCCCTTCCCACACAGGCGGCCAGCCCAGAAGCTGCCTGACGGACTCTGGCTCCCCCCAGCTCTCTGCCGGTGGAGGGGGCAGGAACAGACGTGTGCATGTGGTTCTGCCTTGGCCTGGGACTCTGGATCCCCTGCCTGGCCCCCAGGCTCAGGGGCAAGGGCCCGGAGAGAGCACCACCCCGAAGCGCTTTTCTCCCGGGCTTGGGAGCATTGTGCGTGCTTGGTGGGAACAGTGGGCGGGAGTGCTTGCAAACCGGCCTTTGAAGGCAGCCGGGGAGGTCTTCCAGTGGGAGAGGGCCGGTTGTGCTCAGAGGCCCCACAGGCCAGGGGCAGGACCCAGCAGGGCCCCTGCCCCTGGCCAGCCTTGCCCAGACCTTACTGCCTCCGGGGTTACAGCCCCACCAAGGGGCAGGCTGCGGGGACTGGGTCCAGACATGCCCGGGCGCCTCCCCAGGCTCATCCCCGCTGGTGCCTTTCCCCTGGGCCTAGGCCTCGGTTGAGGCCTCCTTGGAGAGGAGGTTACTGGCAGGGGCTGTCTCCACACTGCAAGGTGCTGGAGCTCAGAGGGCCTCGTCAGAGGGAAGGGACCAGCAAGGGGCTGGATGCCCAAGACCTCTTTGGCCCAGCAGCCTCAGGGCAGCAGGGAGAGCAAGAGGCCCAACTTGCCCCTAGGTCGGCTCTGCCCCTTCCCACACAGGCGGCCAGCCCAGCAGCTGCCTGACAGACTCTGGCTCCCCCGAGCTCTCTGCCGGTGCAGGGGGCAGGAACAGACGTGTGCATGTGGTTCTGACTTGGCCTGGGAGTGTGGACACCGTGCCTGGCCCCCACGCTGAGGGGCAAGGGCCCTGAGAGAGCACCACCCTGAAGCGCTTTTCTCCCGGGCTTGGGAGCATTGTGCACGCCTGCTGGGAACAGTGGGCGGGAGCGCTTGCAAACCGGCCTTTGGAGGCAGCCGGGGATGTCTTACAGTTGGAGAGGGCCGGTTGTGCTCAGAGGCCCCACAGGCCAGGGGCAGGACCCAGCAGGGCCCCTGCCCCTGGCCAGCCTTGCCCAGACCTTCCTGGCCTCCGGGGGTACTGCCCCACCAAGGGGCAGGCTGCGGGGACTGGGTCCAGACATGCTCGGGCGCCTCCCCTGGATCATCCCCGCTGGTGCCTTTCCCCTGGGCCTAGGCCTCGGTTGAGGCCTCCTTGGAGAGGAGGTTGCTGGCAGGGGCTGTCTCCACACTGCAAGGTGCTGGAGCTCAGAGAGCCTCGTCAGAGAGAAGGGACCAGTAAGGGGCTGGATGCCCAAGACATCTTTGGCCCAGCAGCCTCAGGGCAGCAGGGAGAGAAAGAGGCCCAACTTGCCCCTAGGGCGGCTCTGCCCCTTCCCACACAGGCGGCCAACCCAGCAGCTGCCTGACAGACTCTGGCTCCCCCGAGCTCTCTGCCAGTGCAGGGGACAGGAACAGACGTGGGCATGTCGTTCTGCCTTGGCCTGGGAGTGTGTTCCCCCTGCCTTGCCCCCAGGCTCAGGGGCAAGGGCCCGGAGAGAGCACCACACCGAAGCGCTTTTCTCCCCGGCTTGGGAGCTTTGTGCATTCTTGACGTGAACAGCGGGCGGGAGTGTTTGCAAACAGGACTTTGGAGGCAGCCGGGGAGGTCTTCCAGTGGGAGAGGGCCGGTTGTGCTCAGAGGCCCCACAGGCCAGGGGCAGGACCCAGCAGGGCCCCTGCCCCTGGCCAGACTTGCCCAGACCTTCCTGGCCTCCGGGGGTACTGCCCCACCAAGGGGCAGGCTGCGGAGACTGGGTCCAGACATGTCCGTGCGCCTCCCCAGGATCATCCCCGCTGGTGCCTTTCCCCTGGGTTAGGCCTCGGTTGAGGCCTCTTTGGAGAGGAGGTTGCTGACAGGGGCTGTCTCCACACTGCAAAGTGCTGGAGCTCAGAGGGCCTCGTCAGAGGGAAGGCACCAGCAAAGGGCTGGATGCCCAAGACCTCTTTGACCCAGCAGCCTCAGGGCAGCAGGGAGAGCAAGATGCCCAACTTGCCACTAGGTCGGCTCTGCCCCGTACCACACAGGCAGCCAGCCCAGCAGCAGCCTGAACGTCTCTGGCTCCCCCGAGCTCTCTAACGGTGTAGGGGGCAGAAACAGACGTGTGCATGTCATTCTCCCTTGGCCTGGGAGTGTGTTCCCCCTGCCTGGCCCCCAGGCTCAGGGGCAAGGGCCCGGAGAGAGCACCACCCCGAAGCGCTTTTCTCCCGGGCTTGGGAGCATTGTGCGTGCCTGGCGGGAACAGCGGGTGGTAGTGCTTGCAAACCGTCCTTTGGAGGCAGACAGGGAGGTCTTCCAGCGGGAGAGTGCCGGTTGTGCTCAGACGCCCCACAGGCCAGGGGCAGGACCCAGCAGTGTCCCTGCCCCTGGCAGCCTTGCCCAGACATTCCTGGCCTCCGGGGGTACTGCCCCACCAAGGGGCAGGCTACAGGGACTGGGTCCAGACATGGCCGGGCGCCTCCCCAGGCTCATCCCCGCTGGTGCCTTTCCCCTAGGCCTAGGCCTCGGTTGAGGCCTCCTTGGAGAGGAGGTTGCTGGCAGGGGCTGTCTCCACACTGCAAGGTGCTGGAGCTCAGAGGGCCTCATCAGAGGGAAGGGACCAGCAAGGGCCTGGATGCCCAAGACCTCTTTGGCCCAGCAGCCTCAGGGCAGCAGGGAGAGCAAGAGGCCCAACTTGCCCCTAGGTCGGTTCTGCCCCTTTCCACACAGGCCGCCAGCCCAGCAGCTGCCTGGCATACTCTGGCTCCCCCGAGCTCTCTGCCGGTGCAGGCGTCAGGAACAGACGTGTGCATGTGGTTCTGCCTTAGTCTGGGAGTGTGGACCCACTGCCTGGACCCCAGGCTCAGGGGCAAGGGCCCAGAGAGAGCAACACCCCGAAGCGCTTTTCTCCCGGGCTTGGGAGCATTGTGCGTGCCTTGCGGGAACAGCGGTCGGGAGTGTTGGCAAACCGGCCATTGGAGGCAGCCGGGGAGGTCTTCCAGTGGGAGAGGGCCGGTTGTGCTCAGAGGCCCCACAGGCCAGGGGCAGGACCCAGCATGGCCCCTGCCCCTGGCCAGCCTTGCCCAGACCTTCCTGGCCTCCGGGGGTACTGCCCCACCAAGGGGCAGGCTGCGCGATGGGTCCAGACATGCCCAGGCGCCTCCCCAGGCTCATCCCCGCTGGTGCCTTTCCCCTGGGCCTAGGCCTCGGTTGAGGCCTCCTTGGAGAGGAGGTTGCTGGCAGGGGCTGTCTCCACACTGCAAGGTGCTGGAGCTCAGAGGGCCTCGTCAGAGGGAAGGGACCAGCAAGGGGCTGGATGCCCAAGACCTCTTTGGCCCAGCAGCCTCAGGGCAGCATGGAGAGCAAGAGGCCCAACTTGCCCCTAGGTCGGCTCTGCCCCTTCCCACACAGGCGGCCTGCCCAGCAGCTGCCTGACATACTCTGGCTCCCCCGAGCTCTCTGCCGGTGCAGGGGGCAGGAACAGACGTGTGCATGTGGTTCTGCTTTGGCCTGGGAGTGTGGACCCCCTGCCTGGCCCCGAGGTTCAGGGGCAAGGGCCCGGTGAGAGCACCACCCCGAAGCGCTTTTTTCCCGGGCTTGGGAGCATTGTGCGTGCCTGGCGGGAACAGCGTGCGCGAGTGTTGGCAAATCGGCCTTTGGAGGCAGCCGGGGAGGTCTTCCAGCGGGACAAGGCCGCTCATGCTCAGAGGCCCCACAGGCCAGGGGCAGGACCCAGCAGGGCCCCTGCCCCAGGCCAGCCTTGCCCAGACCTTCCTGGCCTCCGGGGGTACTGCCCTACCAAGGGCCAGGCTGCGTGGACTGGGTCCAGACATTCCCGGGCGCCTCCCCAGGTTCATCCCCGCTGGTGCCTTTCCCTGGGACTAGGCCTCGGTTGAGGCCTCCTTGGAGAGGAGGTTGCTGGCAGGGTTTGTCTCCACACTGCAAGGTGCTGGAGCTCAGAGGGCCTCGTCAGATGGAAGGGACCAGCAAAGGGCTGGATTTCCAAGACCTCTTTGGCCCAGCAGCCTCAGGGCAACAGGGAGAAGAAGAGGCCCAACTTGCCCCTAGGTCGGCTCTGCCCCTTCCCACACAGGCAGCCAGCCCAGCAGCTGCCTGACAGACTCTGGCTCCCCCGAGCTCTCTGCCGGTGCAGGGGGCAGGAACAGACGTGTGCATGTGGTTCTGTCTTTGCCTGGGAGTGTGGACCCCCTGCCTGGCCCCGAGGCACAGGGGCAAGGGCCCGGAGAGAGCACCACCCCAAAATGCTTTTCTCCCGGGCTTGGGAGCATTTGCGTGGCTGTCGGGAAAAGCTAGTGGGAATGCTTGCAAACCGGCCTTTGGGGGCAGCCGGGGAGGTCCTCCATGGGCCCGGAGAGAACACCACCCCGATGCGCTTTTCTCCCGGGCTTGGGAGCAGTGTGCGCGTGTGGCGGGAACAGCAGGCAGGAGTGCTTGCAAACCGGCCTTTGGAGGCAGGCGCGGAGGTCTTCCAAGGGCAAGGAGTGAGCACCACCCCAAAATGCTGTTCTCCCGTGCTTGGGAGCATTGTGCGTGGCTGGTGGGAAGAGCGGGCATGAGTGCTTGCATACCGCCCATTGGAGGCAGCCGGGGAAGTCTTCAAAGGGCCCTGAGAGAGCACCACCCCGAAGCGCTTTTCTCCCGAGATTGGGAGCATTGTGTGCGGCTGGCGGGACAGCGGGAGGGAGTTCTTGCAAACCGGCCTTTGGAGGCAGCCGGGGAAGTCTTCCAAGGGCCGGGAGAGAGCACCACCCCAAAGCGCTTCTCTCCCGTGTTTTGGAGCATGTGCGTGGCTTGCGGGAACAGTGAGTGGGAGTGATTGCAAACTGGCCTTTGGGGGCAGCTGGGGTGGTCCTCCATGGGCACGGAGAGAACACCACCCCGAAGCGCATTTCGCCCGGTCTTGTTAGCATTGTGCACGGCTGGCGGGAACAGCGGGCATGAGTTCTTGCAAACCGGACTTTGGAGGCAGCCGGGGAGGTCTTTCAAGGGCCCGGAGTGAGCACCACCCCAAAATGCTTTTCTCCCGGGCTTGGGAGCATTGTACGCGGCTGGCGGGAACAGCGGGCCTGAGTGCTTGCAAACCGGCCTTTTGAGGCAGCCGGGGTGGTCTTCCGAGGGCCCGGAGAGAGCACCACCCCAAAATGCTTTTCTCCCGGGCTTGGGAGCATTGTACGCGGCTGGCGGGAACAGCGGGCCTGAGTCCTTGCAAACCGGCCTTTGGAGACAGCCGGGGACGTCTTCCAAAGGCCGGGAGAGAGCACCACCCCGAAGCGCTTTTCTCCCGGGCTTGGGTGCATTGTGCGCGTGTGGCGGGAACAGCAGGCAGGAGTGCTTGCAAACCGGCCTTTGGAGGCAGCCGGGGAGGTCTTCCAAGGGCCCGGAGAGAGCACCACCTCGAAGCGCTTTTCTCTCGGGTTTTGGAGCATTGTGTGCGGCTGGTGGGACAGCAGGAGGGAATTCTTGCAAACCGGCCTTTGGAGGCAGCCAGACAAGTCTTCCAAGGGCCCGGAGAGAGCACCACCCCGAAGCGCTTTTCTCCGGGGTTTTGGAACATTGTGTGTGGCTGCCGGGAACAGCGAGTGGGAGTGCTTGCAAACTGGCCTTTGGGGGCAGCCGGGGAGGTCCTCCATGGTCCCGGAGAGAACACCACCCCGAAGCGCTTTTCTCACGGTCTTGGGAGCATTGTGCGCGGCTGGCGGGAACAGCGGGCATGAGTGCTTGTAAACTGTCCTTTGGAGGCAGCCGGGGAGGTCTTCCAAGGGCCCGGACTGATCACCACCCCAAAATGCTTTTCTCCCGGGCTTGGGAGCATTGTGAGCGGCTGTCGGGAACAGCGGACATGAGTGCTTGCAAACCGGCCTTTGGAGGCAGCCCGGGAGGTCTTCCAAGGGCCCGGAGAGAGCACCACCGCAAAATGCTTTTCTTCCGGGCTTGGGAGCATTGTGCGCGTGTGGCAGGAACAGCAGGCAGGAGTGCTTGCAAACCGGCCTTTGGAGGCAGCCGGGGAGGTCTTCCAAGGGCCCGGAGAGAGCACCACCCCAAAATGCTTTTCTCCCGGGCTTGGGAGCATTGTGCGTGGCTGGCGGAAGCAGCGGGAATGAGTACTTACAAACCGGCCTTTGGAGGCAGCCGGGGAGGTCTTGAAAGTGCCCGGAGAGAGCACCACCCCGAAGCGCTTTTCTCCCGGGCTTGGGAGCATTGTGCGCGGCTGGCGGGAACAGCAGGCAGGAGTGCTTGCAAACTGGCCTTTGGAGGCAGCCGGGGAGGTCTTCCAAGGGCCCGGAGTGAGCACCAACCCAAAATGCTTTTCTCCCGGGCTTGGGAGCATTGTGCGCGGCTGGTGGGAACAACGGGCATGAGTGCTTGCAAACCGGCCTTTGGAGGCAGCCGGGGACGTCTTCCAAGGGCCCGGAGAGAGCACCACCCCGAAGCACTTTTCTCCCGGGTTGGGAGCATTGTGCGTGGCTGGGGGGAACAGCAGGAAGGAGTCCTTGCAAACCGGCCTTTGGAGGCAGCCGGGGAGGTCTTCCAAGGGCCTGTAGAGAGCACCACCCCGAAGCGCTTTTCTCCCGGGCTTGGGAGCATTGTGCGCGGGTGGCGGGAACAGCAGGCAGGAGTGCTTGAAAACCGGCCTTTGCAGGCAGCCGGGGAGGTCTTCCAGTGCCCGGTGTGAGCACCACCCCAAAAAGCTTTTCTCCCGGGCTTGGGAGCATTGCGCGCGGCTGGCGGGAACAGCAGGCAGGAGTGCTTGAAAACCGGCCTTTGGAGGCAGCCGGGAGGTCTTCCAAGGGCCCAGAGAGAGCACCACCCTGAAGCGCTTTTCTTCCGGGCTTAGGAGCATTGTGCCCGCCTGCTGGGAACAGTGGCCGGGAGCGCTTGCAAACCGGCCTTTGGAGGCAGGCGGGGAGGTCTTCCAGTGGGAGAGGGCCGGTTGTGCTCAGAGGCCCCACAGGCCAGGGGCAGGACCCAGCAGGGCCCCTGCCCCTGGCCAGCCTTGCCCAGACCTTCCTGGCCTCCGGGGGTACTGCCCCACCAAGGGGCAGGCTGCGGGGACTGGGTCCAGACATGCTCGGGCGCCTCCCCTGGCTCATTCCCGCTGGTGCCTTTCCCCTGGGCCTAGGCCTCGGTTGAGGCCTCCTTGGAGAGGAGGTTGCTGGCAGGGGCTGTCTCCACACTGCAAGGTGCTGGAGCTCAGAGGGCCTCATCAGAGGGAAGGGACCAGCAAGGGGCTAGATGCCCAAGACGTCTTTGGCCCAGCAGCCTCAGGGCAGCAGGGAGAGCAAGAGGCCCAACTTGCCCCTAGGGCGGCTCTGCCCCTTCCACACAGGCGGCCAACCCAGTAGCTGCCTGACACTCTGGCTCCTCCAAGCTCTCTGCCGGTGCAGGGGACAGGAACAGACGTGGGCATGTGGTTCTACCTTGGCCTGGGAGTGTGTTCCCCCTGCCTGGCCCCCAGGCTCAGGGGCAAGGGCCCGGAGAGAGCACCACCCCGAAGCGCTTTTCTCCCGGGCTTGGGAGCATTGTGCGAGCCTGGCGTGAACAGCGGGCGGGAGTGTTTGCAAACATGACTTTGGAGGCAGCCGGGGAGGTCTTCCAGTGGGAGAGGGCCGGTTGTGCTCAGAGGCCTCACAGGCCAGGGGCAGGACCCAGCAGGGCCCCTGCCCCTGGCCAGCCTTGCCCAGACCTTCCTGGCCTCCGGGGGTACTGCCGCACCAAGGGGCAGGCTGCGGGGACTGGGTCCAGACATGTCCGTGCGCCTCCCTAGGATCATCCCCGCTGGTGCCTTTCCCCGGGGCGTAGGCCTCGGTTGAGGCCTCTTTGGAGAGGAGGTTGCTGGCAGGGGCTGTCTCCACACTGCAAGGTGCTGGAGCTCAGAGGGCCTCGTCAGAGGGAAGGGACCAGCAAAGGGCTGGATGCCCAAGACCTCTTTGACCCAGCAGCCTCAGGGCAGCAGGGAGAGCAAGAGGCCCAACTTGCCCCTAGGTCGGCTCTGCCCCTTCCGACACAGGCAGCCAACCCAGCAGCTGCCTGACAGACTCTGGCTCCCCCGAGCTCTCTGCCGGTGCAGGGGTCAGGAACAGACGTGTGCATGTTGTTCTGCCTTGGTCTGGGAGTGTGTACCCACTGCATGGTCCCCAGGCTCAGGGGCAAGTGCCCGGAGAGAGCAACACCCTGAAGCGCTTTTCTCCCGGGCTTGGGAGCATTGTGCGTGCCTGGCCGGAACAGCGGCCGGGAGTGTTGGCAAACCGGCCTTTGGAGGCAGCCGGGGTGGTCTTCCAGTGGGAGAGGGCCGGTTGTGCTCAGAGGCCCCACAGGCCAGGGGCAGGACCCAGCAGGGCCCCTGCCCCTGGGCAGCCTTGCCCAGACCTTCCTGGCCTCCGGGGGTACTGCCCCACCAAGGGGAAGGCTCTGGGGACTGGGTCCAGACATGCCCGTGCGCCTCCACTGGCTCATCCCCGCTGGTGCCTTTCCCCTGGGCCTAGGCCTCGGTTGAGGCCTCCTTGGAGAGGAGGTTGCTGGCAGGGGCTGTCTCCACACTGCAAGGTGCTGGAGCTCAGAGGGCCTCGTCAGAGGGAAGGGACCAGTAAGGGGCTGGATGCCCAAGACGTCTTTGGCCCAGCAGCCTCAGGGCAGCAGGGAGAGCAAGAGGCCCAACTTGCCCCTAGGTCGGCTCTGCCCCTTCCCACACAGGCGGCCAGCCCAGCAGCTGCCTGACAGACTCTGGCTCCCCCGAGCTCTCTGCCGGTGCAGAGGACAGGAACAGACGTGTGCATGTGGTTCTGCCTTGGTCTGGAAGTCTGTTCCCCCAGCCTTGCCCACAGGCTCAGGGGCAAGGGCCCGGAGAGAGCACCACCCCGAAGTGCTTTTCTCCTGGGCTTGGGAGCATTGTGCGTGCCTGGCGGGAACAGCGGGCAGGAGTGTTGGCAAACTGGCCTTTGGAGGCAGCTGGGGAGCTCTTCCAGCGGGAGAGGGCCGGTTGTGCTCAGAGGACCTACAGGCCAGGGGCAGGACCCAGCAGGGCCCCTGCCCCTGGCCAGTCTTGCCCAGACCTTCCTGGCCTCCGGGGGTACTGCCCCACCAAGGGGCAGGCTGCGGGGACTGGGTCCAGCCATGCCCGGGCGCCTCCCCTGGCTCATCCCCGCTGGTGCCTTTCCCCTGGGCCTAGGCCTCGGTTGAGGCCTCTTTGGAGAGGAGGTTGCTGGCAGAGGCTGTCTCCACACTGCAAGGTGCTGGAGCTCAGAGGGCCTCGTCAGAGGGAAGGGACCAGCAAGGGGCTGGATGCCCAAGACCTCTTTGGCCCAGCAGCCTCAGGGCAGCAGGGAGAGCAAGAGGCCCAACTTGCCCCTAGGTCGGCTCTGCCCCTTCCCACACAGGCGGCCAGCCCAGCAGCTGCCTGACAGACTCTGGCTCCCCCGAGCTCTCTGCCGGTGCAGGAGGCAGATCAGAGGTGTGCATGTGGTTCTGACTGGGCCTGGGAGTGTGGACACCGTGCCTTGCCCCCAGGCTCAGGGGTAAGTGCCGGAGAGAACACCACCCTGAAGCGCTTTTCTCCCGGGTTTGGGAGCATTGTGCACGCCTGCTTGGAACAGTGGGCGGGAGCGCTTGCAAACCGGCCTTTGGAGGCAGCCGGGGAGGTCTTCCAGTGGGAGAGGGCCGGTTGTGCTCAGAGGCCCCACAGGCCAGGGGCAGGACGCAGCAGGGCCCCTGCCCCTGGCCAGCCTTGCCCAGACCTTCCTGGCCTCCGGGGGTACTGCCCCACCTAGGGGCAGGCTGCGGGGACTGGGTCCAGACATGCTCGGGCGCCTCCCCTGGCTCATCCCCGCTGGTGCCTTTCCCCTGGGCCTAGGCCTCGGTTGAGGCCTCCTTGGAGAGGAGCTTGCTGGCAGGGGCTGTCTCCACACTGCAAGGTGCTGGAGCTCAGAGGGCCTCGTCAGAGGGAAGGGACCAGCAAGGGGCTGGATGCCCAAGATGTCTTTGGCCCAGCAGCCTCAGGGCAGCAGGGAGAGCAAGAGGCCCAACTTGCCCCTAGGGCGGCTCTGCCCCTTCCCACACAGGCGGCCAACCCAGCAGCTGCCTGACAGACTCTGGCTCCCCCAAGCTCTCTCCCGGTGCAGGGGACAGGAACAGACGTGGGCATGTGGTTCTGCCTTGGCCTGGGAGTGTGTTCCCCCTGCCTTGCCCGCAGGCTCAGGGGCAAGGGCCCGGAGAGAGCACCACCCCAAAGCGCTTTTCTCCCGGGCTTGGGAGCATTGTGCGAGCCTGGCATGAACAGCGGGCGGGAGTGTTTGCAAACAGGACTTTGGAGGCAGCCGGGGAGGTCTTCCAGTGGGAGAGGGCCGGTTGTGCTCCGAGGCCCCACAGGCCAGAGGCAGGACCCAGCAGGGCCCCTGCCCCTGGCCAGCCTTGCCCAGACCTTCCTGGCCTCCGGGGGTACTGCCCCACCAAGGGGCAGGCTACGGGGACTGGGTCCAGACATGTCCGTGCGCCTCCCCAGGATCATCCCCGCTGGTGCCTTTCCCCTGGGCGTAGGCCTCGGTTGAGGCCTCTTTGGAGAGGAGGTTGCTGGCAGGTGCTGTCTCCACACTGCAAGGTGCTGGAGCTCAGAGGGCCTCGTCAGAGGGAAGGGACCAGCAAAGGGCTGGATGCCCAAGACCTCTTTGACCCAGCAGCCTCAGGGCAGCAGGGAGAGCAAGAGGCCCAACTTGCCCCTAGGTCGGCTCTGCCCCGTCCCACACAGGCAGCCAGCCCAGCAGCAGCCTGGCAGTCTCTGGCTCCCCCGAGCTCTCTGCCGGTTCAGGGGGCAGGAACAGACGTGTTCATGTCGTTCTGTCTTGGCCTCGGAGTGTGTTCCCCCTGCCTGGCCCCCAGGCTCAGGGGCAAGGGCCTAGAGAGAGCACCACCCCGAAGCGCTTTTCTCCCGGGCTTGGGAGCATTGTGCGTGCCTGGCGGGAACAGCGGGCGGGAGTGCTTGCAAACCGGCCTTTGGAGGCAGACGGGGAGGTCTTCCAGCGGGAGAGTGCCGGTTGTGCTCAGACGCCCCACAGGCCAGGGGCAGGACCCAGCGCTGTCCCTGCCCCTGGCAGCCTTGCACAGACCTTCCTGGCCTCCGGGGGTAGTGCCTCACCAAGGGGCAGGCTGCGGGGACTGGGTCCAGACATGCGCGGGCGCCTCCCCAGGCTCATCCCCGCTGGTGCCTTTCCCCTGGGCCTAGGCCTCGGTTGAGGCCTCATTGGAGAGGAGGTTGCTGGCAGGGGCTGTCTCCACACTGCAAGGTGCTGGAGCTCAGAGGGCCTCGTCAGAGGGAAGGGACCAGCAAGGGGCTGGATGCCCAAGACGTCTTTGGCCCAGCAGCCTCAGGGCAGCAGGGAGAGGAAGAGGCCCAACTTGCCCCTAGGTCGGCTCTGCCCCTACCCACACAGGCGGCCAGCCCAGCAGCTGCCTGACAGACTCTGGCTCCCCCGAGCTCTCTGCCGGTGAAGGGGTCAGGAACAGACGTGTGCATGTGGTTCTGCCTTGGTCTGGGAGTGTGGACCCACTGACTGGCCCCCAGGCTCAGGGGCAAGGGCCCGGAGAGAGCAACACCCCGAAGCGCTTTTCTCCCGGGCTTGGGAGCATTGTGCGTGCCTGGCGGGAACAGCGGGCGGGAGTGTTGGCAAACTGGCCTTTGGAGGCAGCCGGGGAGGTCTTCCAGTGGGAGAGGGCCGGTTGTGCTCAGAGGCCCCACAGGCCAGGGGCAGGACCCAGCAGGGCCCCTGCCCCTGGCCAGCCTTGCCCAGACCTTCCTGGCCTCCGGGGGTACTGCCCCACCAAGGGGCAGGCTGCGGGGACTGGGTCCAGACATGCCCGGGCGCCTCCCCAGGCTCATCCCCGCTGGTGCCTTTCCCCTGGGCCTAGGCCTCAGTTTAGGCCTCCTTGGAGAGGAGGTTGCTGGCAGGGGCTGTCTCCACACTGCAAGGTGCTGGAGCTCAGAGGGCCTCGTCAGAGGGAAGGGACCAGCAAGGGGCTGGATGCCCAAGACATCTTTGGCCCAGCAGCCTCAGGGCAGCAGGGAGAGCAAGAGGCCCAACTTGCCCCTAGATCAGCTCTGCCCCTTCCCACACAGGCAGCCAACCCAGCAGCTGCCTGACAGACTCTGGCTCCCCCGAGCTCTCTGCCGGTGCAGGGGTCAGAAACAGACGTGTGCGTGTGGTTCTGCCTTGGTCTGGGAGTGTGGTCCCACTGCCTGGACCCCAACTCAGGGGCAAGGGCCCGGAGAGAGCAACACCCCGAAGCGCTTTTCTCCCGGGCTTGGGAGCATTGTGCGTGCCTGGCGGGAACAGAGGGCGGGAGTGTTGTCAAACCGGCCTTTGGAGGCCGCCGGGGATGTCTTCCAGTGGGAGAGGGCCGGTTGTGCTCAGAGGCCCCACAGGCCAGGGGCAGGACCCAGCAGGGCCCCTGCCCCTGGCCAGCCTTGCCCAGACCTTACTGGCCTCCGGGGGTACTGCCCCACCAAGGGGCAGGCTGCGGGGACTGGGTCCAGACATGCCCGTGTGACTCCACTGGCTCATCCCCGCTGGTGCCTTTCCCCTGGGCCTAGGCCTCGGTTGAGGCCTCCTTGGAGAGGAGGTTGCTGGCAGGGGCTGTCTCCACACTGCAAGGTGCTGGAGCTCAGAGGGCCTCGTCAGAGGGAATGGACCAGCAAAGGGCTGGATTTCCAAGACCTCTTTGGCCCAGCAGCCTCAGGGCAACAGGGAGAACAAGAGGCCCAACTTGCCCCTAGGTCGGCTCTGCCCCTTCCCACACAGGCAGCCAGCCCAGCAGCTGCCTGACAGACTCTGGCTCCCCCGAGCTCTATGCCGGTGCAGGGGGCAGGAACAGACGTGTGCATGTGGTTCTGTCTTTGCCTGGGAGTGTGGACCCCCTGCCTGGCCCCGAGGCACAGGGGCAAGGGCCCGGAGAGAGCACCACCCCAAAATGCTTTTCTCCCGGGCTTGGGAGCATTTGCGTGGCTGTCGGGAAAAGCTAGTGGGAATGCTTGCAAACCGGCCTTTGGGGGCAGCCGGGGAGGTCCTCCATGGGCCCGGAGAGAACACCACCCCGATGCGCTTTTCTCCCGGGCTTGGGAGCAGTGTGCGCGTGTGGCGGGAACAGCAGGCAGGAGTGCTTGCAAACCGGCCTTTGGAGGCAGGCGCGGAGGTCTTCCAAGGGCAAGGAGTGAGCACCACCCCAAAATGCTGTTCTCCCGTGCTTGGGAGCATTGTGCGTGGCTGGTGGGAAGAGCGGGCATGAGTGCTTGCATACCGCCCATTGGAGGCAGCCGGGGAAGTCTTCAAAGGGCCCTGAGAGAGCACCACCCCGAAGCGCTTTTCTCCCGAGATTGGGAGCATTGTGTGCGGCTGGCGGGACAGCGGGAGGGAGTTCTTGCAAACCGGCCTTTGGAGGCAGCTGGGGAAGTCTTCCAAGGGCCGGGAGAGAGCACCACCCCAAAGCGCTTCTCTCCCGTGTTTTGGAGCATGTGCGTGGCTTGCGGGAACAGTGAGTGGGAGTGATTGCAAACTGGCCTTTGGGGGCAGCTGGGGTGGTCCTCCATGGGCACGGAGAGAACACCACCCCGAAGCGCATTTCGCCCGGTCTTGTTAGCATTGTGCACGGCTGGCGGGAACAGCGGGCATGAGTTCTTGCAAACCGGACTTTGGAGGCAGCCGGGGAGGTCTTTCAAGGGCCCGGAGTGAGCACCACCCCAAAATGCTTTTCTCCCGGGCTTGGGAGCATTGTACGCGGCTGGCGGGAACAGCGGGCCTGAGTGCTTGCAAACCGGCCTTTTGAGGCAGCCGGGGTGGTCTTCCGAGGGCCCGGAGAGAGCACCACCCCAAAATGCTTTTCTCCCGGGCTTGGGAGCATTGTCCGCGGCTGGCGGGAACAGCGGGCCTGAGTCCTTGCAAACCGGCCTTTGGAGGCAGCCGGGGACGTCTTCCAAAGGCCGGGAGAGAGCACCACCCCGAAGCGCTTTTCTCCCGGGCTTGGGTGCATTGTGCGCGTGTGGCGGGAACAGCAGGCAGGAGTGCTTGCAAACCGGCCTTTGGAGGCAGCCGGGGAGGTCTTCCAAGGGCCCGGAGAGAGCACCACCTCGAAGCGCTTTTCTCTCGGGTTTTGGAGCATTGTGTGCGGCTGGTGGGACAGCAGGAGGGAATTCTTGCAAACCGGCCTTTGGAGGCAGCCAGACAAGTCTTCCAAGGGCCCGGAGAGAGCACCACCCCGAAGCGCTTTTCTCCGGGGTTTTGGAACATTGTGTGTGGCTGCCGGGAACAGCGAGTGGGAGTGCTTGCAAACTGGCCTTTGGGGGCAGCCGGGGAGGTCCTCCATGGTCCCGGAGAGAACACCACCCCGAAGCGCTTTTCTCACGGTCTTGGGAGCATTGTGCGCGGCTGGCGGGAACAGCGGGCATGAGTGCTTGTAAACTGTCCTTTGGAGGCAGCCGGGGAGGTCTTCCAAGGGCCCGGACTGATCACCACCCCAAAATGCTTTTCTCCCGGGCTTGGGAGCATTGTGCGCGGCTGTCGGGAACAGCGGACATGAGTGCTTGCAAACCGGCCTTTGGAGGCAGCCCGGGAGGTCTTCCAAGGGCCCGGAGAGAGCACCACCGCAAAATGCTTTTCTTCCGGGCTTGGGAGCATTGTGCGCGTGTGGCAGGAACAGCAGGCAGGAGTGCTTGCAAACCGGCCTTTGGAGGCAGCCGGGGAGGTCTTCCAAGGGCCCGGAGAGAGCACCACCCCAAAATGCTTTTCTCCCGGGCTTGGGAGCATTGTGCGTGGCTGGCGGAAGCAGCGGGAATGAGTACTTACAAACCGGCCTTTGGAGGCAGCCGGGGAGGTCTTGAAAGTGCCCGGAGAGAGCACCACCCCGAAGCGCTTTTCTCCCGGGCTTGGGAGCATTGTGCGCGGCTGGCGGGAACAGCAGGCAGGAGTGCTTGCAAACTGGCCTTTGGAGGCAGCCGGGGAGGTCTTCCAAGGGCCCGGAGTGAGCACCAACCCAAAATGCTTTTCTCCCGGGCTTGGGAGCATTGTGCGCGGCTGGTGGGAACAACGGGCATGAGTGCTTGCAAACCGGCCTTTGGAGGCAGCCGGGGACGTCTTCCAAGGGCCCGGAGAGAGCACCACCCCGAAGCACTTTTCTCCCGGGTTGGGAGCATTGTGCGTGGCTGGGGGGAACAGCAGGAAGGAGTCCTTGCAAACCGGCCTTTGGAGGCAGCCGGGGAGGTCTTCCAAGGGCCTGTAGAGAGCACCACCCCGAAGCGCTTTTCTCCCGGGCTTGGGAGCATTGTGCGCGGGTGGCGGGAACAGCAGGCAGGAGTGCTTGAAAACCGGCCTTTGCAGGAAGCCGGGGAGGTCTTCCAGTGCCCGGTGTGAGCACCACCCCAAAAAGCTTTTCTCCCGGGCTTGGGAGCATTGCGCGCGGCTGGCGGGAACAGCAGGCAGGAGTGCTTGAAAACCGGCCTTTGGAGGCAGCCCGGAGGTCTTCCAAGGACCCAGAGAGAGCACCACCCTGAAGCGCTTTTCTTCCGGGCTTAGGAGCATTGTGCCCGCCTGCTGGGAACAGTGGCCGGGAGCGCTTGCAAACCGGCCTTTGGAGGCAGGCGGGGAGGTCTTCCAGTGGGAGAGGGCCGGTTGTGCTCAGAGGCCCCACAGGCCAGGGGCAGGACCCAGCAGGGCCCCTGCCCCTGGCCAGCCTTGCCCAGACCTTCCTGGCCTCCGGGGGTACTGCCCCACCAAGGGGCAGGCTGCGGGGACTGGGTCCAGACATGCTCGGGCGCCTCCCCTGGCTCATTCCCGCTGGTGCCTTTCCCCTGGGCCTAGGCCTCGGTTGAGGCCTCCTTGGAGAGGAGGTTGCTGGCAGGGGCTGTCTCCACACTGCAAGGTGCTGGAGCTCAGAGGGCCTCATCAGAGGGAAGGGACCAGCAAGGGGCTAGATGCCCAAGACGTCTTTGGCCCAGCAGCCTCAGGGCAGCAGGGAGAGCAAGAGGCCCAACTTGCCCCTAGGGCGGCTCTGCCCCTTCCACACAGGCGGCCAACCCAGTAGCTGCCTGACACTCTGGCTCCTCCAAGCTCTCTGCCGGTGCAGGGGACAGGAACAGACGTGGGCATGTGGTTCTACCTTGGCCTGGGAGTGTGTTCCCCCTGCCTGGCCCCCAGGCTCAGGGGCAAGGGCCCGGAGAGAGCACCACCCCGAAGCGCTTTTCTCCCGGGCTTGGGAGCATTGTGCGAGCCTGGCGTGAACAGCGGGCGGGAGTGTTTGCAAACATGACTTTGGAGGCAGCCGGGGAGGTCTTCCAGTGGGAGAGGGCCGGTTGTGCTCAGAGGCCTCACAGGCCAGGGGCAGGACCCAGCAGGGCCCCTGCCCCTGGCCAGCCTTGCCCAGACCTTCCTGGCCTCCGGGGGTACTGCCGCACCAAGGGGCAGGCTGCGGGGACTGGGTCCAGACATGTCCGTGCGCCTCCCTAGGATCATCCCCGCTGGTGCCTTTCCCCGGGGCGTAGGCCTCGGTTGAGGCCTCTTTGGAGAGGAGGTTGCTGGCAGGGGCTGTCTCCACACTGCAAGGTGCTGGAGCTCAGAGGGCCTCGTCAGAGGGAAGGGACCAGCAAAGGGCTGGATGCCCAAGACCTCTTTGACCCAGCAGCCTCAGGGCAGCAGGGAGAGCAAGAGGCCCAACTTGCCCCTAGGTCGGCTCTGCCCCTTCCGACACAGGCAGCCAACCCAGCAGCTGCCTGACAGACTCTGGCTCCCCCGAGCTCTCTGCCGGTGCAGGGGTCAGGAACAGACGTGTGCATGTTGTTCTGCCTTGGTCTGGGAGTGTGTACCCACTGCATGGTCCCCAGGCTCAGGGGCAAGTGCCCGGAGAGAGCAACACCCTGAAGCGCTTTTCTCCCGGGCTTGGGAGCATTGTGCGTGCCTGGCGGGAACAGCGGCCGGGAGTGTTGGCAAACCGGCCTTTGGAGGCAGCCAGGGTGGTCTTCCAGTGGGAGAGGGCCGGTTGTGCTCAGAGGCCCCACAGGCCAGGGGCAGGACCCAGCAGGGCCCCTGCCCCTGGGCAGCCTTGCCCAGACCTTCCTGGCCTCCGGGGGTACTGCCCCAGCAAGGGGAAGGCTCTGGGGACTGGGTCCAGACATGCCCGTGCGCCTCCACTGGCTCATCCCCGCTGGTGCCTTTCCCCTGGGCCTAGGCCTCGGTTGAGGCCTCCTTGGAGAGGAGGTTGCTGGCAGGGGCTGTCTCCACACTGCAAGGTGCTGGAGCTCAGAGGGCCTCGTCAGAGGGAAGGGACCAGTAAGGGGCTGGATGCCCAAGACGTCTTTGGCCCAGCAGCCTCAGGGCAGCAGGGAGAGCAAGAGGCCCAACTTGCCCCTAGGTCGGCTCTGCCCCTTCCCACACAGGCGGCCAGCCCAGCAGCTGCCTGACAGACTCTGGCTCCCCCGAGCTCTCTGCCGGTGCAGAGGACAGGAACAGACGTGTGCATGTGGTTCTGCCTTGGTCTGGAAGTCTGTTCCCCCAGCCTTGCCCACAGGCTCAGGGGCAAGGGCCCGGAGAGAGCACCACCCCGAAGTGCTTTTCTCCCGGGCTTGGGAGCATTGTGCGTGCCTGGCGGGAACAGCAGGCAGGAGTGTTGGCAAACTGGCCTTTGGAGGCAGCTGGGGAGCTCTTCCAGCGGGAGAGGGCCGGTTGTGCTCAGAGGACCTACAGGCCAGGGGCAGGACCCAGCAGGGCCCCTGCCCCTGGCCAGTCTTGCCCAGACCTTCCTGGCCTCCGGGGGTACTGCCCCACCAAGGGGCAGGCTGCGGGGACTGGGTCCAGCCATGCCCGGGCGCCTCCCCTGGCTCATCCCCGCTGGTGCCTTTCCCCTGGGCCTAGGCCTCGGTTGAGTCCTCTTTGGAGAGGAGGTTGCTGGCAGAGGCTGTCTCCACACTGCAAGGTGCTGGAGCTCAGAGGGCCTCGTCAGAGGGAAGGGACCAGCAAGGGGCTGGATGCCCAAGACCTCTTTGGCCCAGCAGCCTCAGGGCAGCAGGGAGAGCAAGAGGCCCAACTTGCCCCTAGGTCGGCTCTGCCCCTTCCCACACAGGCGGCCAGCCCAGCAGCTGCCTGACAGACTCTGGCTCCCCCGAGCTCTCTGCCGGTGCAGGAGGCAGATCAGAGGTGTGCATGTGGTTCTGACTGGGCCTGGGAGTGTGGACACCGTGCCTTGCCCCCAGGCTCAGGGGTAAGTGCCGGAGAGAACACCACCCTGAAGCGCTTTTCTCCCGGGTTTGGGAGCATTGTGCACGCCTGCTTGGAACAGTGGGCGGGAGCGCTTGCAAACCGGCCTTTGGAGGCAGCCGGGGAGGTCTTCCAGTGGGAGAGGGCCGGTTGTGCTCAGAGGCCCCACAGGCCAGGGGCAGGACGCAGCAGGGCCCCTGCCCCTGGCCAGCCTTGCCCAGACCTTCCTGGCCTCCGGGGGTACTGCCCCACCTAGGGGCAGGCTGCGGGGACTGGGTCCAGACATGCTCGGGCGCCTCCCCTGGCTCATCCCCGCTGGTGCCTTTCCCCTGGGCCTAGGCCTCGGTTGAGGCCTCCTTGGAGAGGAGCTTGCTGGCAGGGGCTGTCTCCACACTGCAAGGTGCTGGAGCTCAGAGGGCCTCGTCAGAGGGAAGGGACCAGCAAGGGGCTGGATGCCCAAGATGTCTTTGGCCCAGCAGCCTCAGGGCAGCAGGGAGAGCAAGAGGCCCAACTTGCCCCTAGGGCGGCTCTGCCCCTTCCCACACAGGCGGCCAACCCAGCAGCTGCCTGACAGACTCTGGCTCCCCCAAGCTCTCTCCCGGTGCAGGGGACAGGAACAGACGTGGGCATGTGGTTCTGCCTTGGCCTGGGAGTGTGTTCCCCCTGCCTTGCCCGCAGGCTCAGGGGCAAGGGCCCGGAGAGAGCACCACCCCAAAGCGCTTTTCTCCCGGGCTTGGGAGCATTGTGCGAGCCTGGCATGAACAGCGGGCGGGAGTGTTTGCAAACAGGACTTTGGAGGCAGCCGGGGAGGTCTTCCAGTGGGAGAGGGCCGGTTGTGCTCAGAGGCCCCACAGGCCAGAGGCAGGACCCAGCAGGGCCCCTGCCCCTGGCCAGCCTTGCCCAGACCTTCCTGGCCTCCGGGGGTACTGCCCCACCAAGGGGCAGGCTACGGGGACTGGGTCCAGACATGTCCGTGCGCCTCCCCAGGATCATCCCCGCTGGTGCCTTTCCCCTGGGCGTAGGCCTCGGTTGAGGCCTCTTTGGAGAGGAGGTTGCTGGCAGGTGCTGTCTCCACACTGCAAGGTGCTGGAGCTCAGAGGGCCTCGTCAGAGGGAAGGGACCAGCAAAGGGCTGGATGCCCAAGACCTCTTTGACCCAGCAGCCTCAGGGCAGCAGGGAGAGCAAGAGGCCCAACTTGCCCCTAGGTCGGCTCTGCCCCGTCCCACACAGGCAGCCAGCCCAGCAGCAGCCTGGCAGTCTCTGGCTCCCCCGAGCTCTCTGCCGGTTCAGGGGGCAGGAACAGACGTGTTCATGTCGTTCTGTCTTGGCCTCGGAGTGTGTTCCCCCTGCCTGGCCCCCAGGCTCAGGGGCAAGGGCCCAGAGAGAGCACCACCCCGAAGCGCTTTTCTCCCGGGCTTGGGAGCATTGTGCGTGCCTGGCGGGAACAGCGGGCGGGAGTGCTTGCAAACCGGCCTTTGGAGGCAGACGGGGAGGTCTTCCAGCGGGAGAGTGCCGGTTGTGCTCAGACGCCCCACAGGCCAGGGGCAGGACCCAGCGCTGTCCCTGCCCCTGGCAGCCTTGCACAGACCTTCCTGGCCTCCGGGGGTAGTGCCTCACCAAGGGGCAGGCTGCGGGGACTGGGTCCAGACATGCGCGGGCGCCTCCCCAGGCTCATCCCCGCTGGTGCCTTTCCCCTGGGCCTAGGCCTCGGTTGAGGCCTCATTGGAGAGGAGGTTGCTGGCAGGGGCTGTCTCCACACTGCAAGGTGCTGGAGCTCAGAGGGCCTCGTCAGAGGGAAGGGACCAGCAAGGGGCTGGATGCCCAAGACGTCTTTGGCCCAGCAGCCTCAGGGCAGCAGGGAGAGGAAGAGGCCCAACTTGCCCCTAGGTCGGCTCTGCCCCTACCCACACAGGCGGCCAGCCCAGCAGCTGCCTGACAGACTCTGGCTCCCCCGAGCTCTCTGCCGGTGAAGGGGTCAGGAACAGACGTGTGCATGTGGTTCTGCCTTGGTCTGGGAGTGTGGACCCACTGACTGGCCCCCAGGCTCAGGGGCAAGGGCCCGGAGAGAGCAACACCCCGAAGCGCTTTTCTCCCGGGCTTGGGAGCATTGTGCGTGCCTGGCGGGAACAGCGGGCGGGAGTGTTGGCAAACTGGCCTTTGGAGGCAGCCGGGGAGGTCTTCCAGTGGGAGAGGGCCGGTTGTGCTCAGAGGCCCCACAGGCCAGGGGCAGGACCCAGCAGGGCCCCTGCCCCTGGCCAGCCTTGCCCAGACCTTCCTGGCCTCCGGGGGTACTGCCCCACCAAGGGGCAGGCTGCGGGGACTGGGTCCAGACATGCCCGGGCGCCTCCCCAGGCTCATCCCCGCTGGTGCCTTTCCCCTGGGCCTAGGCCTCAGTTTAGGCCTCCTTGGAGAGGAGGTTGCTGGCAGGGGCTGTCTCCACACTGCAAGGTGCTGGAGCTCAGAGGGCCTCGTCAGAGGGAAGGGACCAGCAAGGGGCTGGATGCCCAAGACATCTTTGGCCCAGCAGCCTCAGGGCAGCAGGGAGAGCAAGAGGCCCAACTTGCCCCTAGATCAGCTCTGCCCCTTCCCACACAGGCAGCCAACCCAGCAGCTGCCTGACAGACTCTGGCTCCCCCGAGCTCTCTGCCGGTGCAGGGGTCAGAAACAGACGTGTGCGTGTGGTTCTGCCTTGGTCTGGGAGTGTGGTCCCACTGCCTGGACCCCAACTCAGGGGCAAGGGCCCGGAGAGAGCAACACCCCGAAGCGCTTTTCTCCCGGGCTTGGGAGCATTGTGCGTGCCTGGCGGGAACAGCGGGCGGGAGTGTTGTCAAACCGGCCTTTGGAGGCCGCCGGGGATGTCTTCCAGTGGGAGAGGGCCGGTTGTGCTCAGAGGCCCCACAGGCCAGGGGCAGGACCCAGCAGGGCCCCTGCCCCTGGCCAGCCTTGCCCAGACCTTACTGGCCTCCGGGGGTACTGCCCCACCAAGGGGCAGGCTGCGGGGACTGGGTCCAGACATGCCCGTGTGACTCCACTGGCTCATCCCCGCTGGTGCCTTTCCCCTGGGCCTAGGCCTCGGTTGAGGCCTCCTTGGAGAGGAGGTTGCTGGCAGGGGCTGTCTCCACACTGCAAGGTGCTGGAGCTCAGAGGGCCTCGTCAGAGGGAATGGACCAGCAAAGGGCTGGATTTCCAAGACCTCTTTGGCCCAGCAGCCTCAGGGCAACAGGGAGAACAAGAGGCCCAACTTGCCCCTAGGTCGGCTCTGCCCCTTCCCACACAGGCAGCCAGCCCAGCAGCTGCCTGACAGACTCTGGCTCCCCCGAGCTCTCTGCCGGTGCAGGGGGCAGGAACAGACGTGTGCATGTGGTTCTGTCTTTGCCTGGGAGTGTGGACCCCCTGCCTGGCCCCGAGGCACAGGGGCAAGGGCCCGGAGAGAGCACCACCCCAAAATGCTTTTCTCCCGGGCTTGGGAGCATTTGCGTGGCTGTCGGGAAAAGCTAGTGGGAATGCTTGCAAACCGGCCTTTGGGGGCAGCCGGGGAGGTCCTCCATGGGCCCGGAGAGAACACCACCCCGATGCGCTTTTCTCCCGGGCTTGGGAGCAGTGTGCGCGTGTGGCGGGAACAGCAGGCAGGAGTGCTTGCAAACCGGCCTTTGGAGGCAGGCGCGGAGGTCTTCCAAGGGCAAGGAGTGAGCACCACCCCAAAATGCTGTTCTCCCGTGCTTGGGAGCATTGTGCGTGGCTGGTGGGAAGAGCGGGCATGAGTGCTTGCATACCGCCCATTGGAGGCAGCCGGGGAAGTCTTCAAAGGGCCCTGAGAGAGCACCACCCCGAAGCGCTTTTCTCCCGAGATTGGGAGCATTGTGTGCGGCTGGCGGGACAGCGGGAGGGAGTTCTTGCAAACCGGCCTTTGGAGGCAGCTGGGGAAGTCTTCCAAGGGCCGGGAGAGAGCACCACCCCAAAGCGCTTCTCTCCCGTGTTTTGGAGCATGTGCGTGGCTTGCGGGAACAGTGAGTGGGAGTGATTGCAAACTGGCCTTTGGGGGCAGCTGGGGTGGTCCTCCATGGGCACGGAGAGAACACCACCCCGAAGCGCATTTCGCCCGGTCTTGTTAGCATTGTGCACGGCTGGCGGGAACAGCGGGCATGAGTTCTTGCAAACCGGACTTTGGAGGCAGCCGGGGAGGTCTTTCAAGGGCCCGGAGTGAGCACCACCCCAAAATGCTTTTCTCCCGGGCTTGGGAGCATTGTACGCGGCTGGCGGGAACAGCGGGCCTGAGTGCTTGCAAACCGGCCTTTTGAGGCAGCCGGGGTGGTCTTCCGAGGGCCCGGAGAGAGCACCACCCCAAAATGCTTTTCTCCCGGGCTTGGGAGCATTGTACGCGGCTGGCGGGAACAGCGGGCCTGAGTCCTTGCAAACCGGCCTTTGGAGGCAGCCGGGGACGTCTTCCAAAGGCCGGGAGAGAGCACCACCCCGAAGCGCTTTTCTCCCGGGCTTGGGTGCATTGTGCGCGTGTGGCGGGAACAGCAGGCAGGAGTGCTTGCAAACCGGCCTTTGGAGGCAGCCGGGGAGGTCTTCCAAGGGCCCGGAGAGAGCACCACCTCGAAGCGCTTTTCTCTCGGGTTTTGGAGCATTGTGTGCGGCTGGTGGGACAGCAGGAGGGAATTCTTGCAAACCGGCCTTTGGAGGCAGCCAGACAAGTCTTCCAAGGGCCCGGAGAGAGCACCACCCCGAAGCGCTTTTCTCCGGGGTTTTGGAACATTGTGTGTGGCTGCCGGGAACAGCGAGTGGGAGTGCTTGCAAACTGGCCTTTGGGGGCAGCCGGGGAGGTCCTCCATGGTCCCGGAGAGAACACCACCCCGAAGCGCTTTTCTCACGGTCTTGGGAGCATTGTGCGCGGCTGGCGGGAACAGCGGGCATGAGTGCTTGTAAACTGTCCTTTGGAGGCAGCCGGGGAGGTCTTCCAAGGGCCCGGACTGATCACCACCCCAAAATGCTTTTCTCCCGGGCTTGGGAGCATTGTGCGCGGCTGTCGGGAACAGCGGACATGAGTGCTTGCAAACCGGCCTTTGGAGGCAGCCCGGGAGGTCTTCCAAGGGCCCGGAGAGAGCACCACCGCAAAATGCTTTTCTTCCGGGCTTGGGAGCATTGTGCGCGTGTGGCAGGAACAGCAGGCAGGAGTGCTTGCAAACCGGCCTTTGGAGGCAGCCGGGGAGGTCTTCCAAGGGCCCGGAGAGAGCACCACCCCAAAATGCTTTTCTCCCGGGCTTGGGAGCATTGTGCGTGGCTGGCGGAAGCAGCGGGAATGAGTACTTACAAACCGGCCTTTGGAGGCAGCCGGGGAGGTCTTGAAAGTGCCCGGAGAGAGCACCACCCCGAAGCGCTTTTCTCCCGGGCTTGGGAGCATTGTGCGCGGCTGGCGGGAACAGCAGGCAGGAGTGCTTGCAAACTGGCCTTTGGAGGCAGCCGGGGAGGTCTTCCAAGGGCCCGGAGTGAGCACCAACCCAAAATGCTTTTCTCCCGGGCTTGGGAGCATTGTGCGCGGCTGGTGGGAACAACGGGCATGAGTGCTTGCAAACCGGCCTTTGGAGGCAGCCGGGGACGTCTTCCAAGGGCCCGGAGAGAGCACCACCCCGAAGCACTTTTCTCCCGGGTTGGGAGCATTGTGCGTGGCTGGGGGGAACAGCAGGAAGGAGTCCTTGCAAACCGGCCTTTGGAGGCAGCCGGGGAGGTCTTCCAAGGGCCTGTAGAGAGCACCACCCCGAAGCGCTTTTCTCCCGGGCTTGGGAGCATTGTGCGCGGGTGGCGGGAACAGCAGGCAGGAGTGCTTGAAAACCGGCCTTTGCAGGAAGCCGGGGAGGTCTTCCAGTGCCCGGTGTGAGCACCACCCCAAAAAGCTTTTCTCCCGGGCTTGGGAGCATTGCGCGCGGCTGGCGGGAACAGCAGGCAGGAGTGCTTGAAAACCGGCCTTTGGAGGCAGCCGGGAGGTCTTCCAAGGACCCAGAGAGAGCACCACCCTGAAGCGCTTTTCTTCCGGGCTTAGGAGCATTGTGCCCGCCTGCTGGGAACAGTGGCCGGGAGCGCTTGCAAACCGGCCTTTGGAGGCAGGCGGGGAGGTCTTCCAGTGGGAGAGGGCCGGTTGTGCTCAGAGGCCCCACAGGCCAGGGGCAGGACCCAGCAGGGCCCCTGCCCCTGGCCAGCCTTGCCCAGACCTTCCTGGCCTCCGGGGGTACTGCCCCACCAAGGGGCAGGCTGCGGGGACTGGGTCCAGACATGCTCGGGCGCCTCCCCTGGCTCATTCCCGCTGGTGCCTTTCCCCTGGGCCTAGGCCTCGGTTGAGGCCTCCTTGGAGAGGAGGTTGCTGGCAGGGGCTGTCTCCACACTGCAAGGTGCTGGAGCTCAGAGGGCCTCATCAGAGGGAAGGGACCAGCAAGGGGCTAGATGCCCAAGACGTCTTTGGCCCAGCAGCCTCAGGGCAGCAGGGAGAGCAAGAGGCCCAACTTGCCCCTAGGGCGGCTCTGCCCCTTCCACACAGGCGGCCAACCCAGTAGCTGCCTGACACTCTGGCTCCTCCAAGCTCTCTGCCGGTGCAGGGGACAGGAACAGACGTGGGCATGTGGTTCTACCTTGGCCTGGGAGTGTGTTCCCCCTGCCTGGCCCCCAGGCTCAGGGGCAAGGGCCCGGAGAGAGCACCACCCCGAAGCGCTTTTCTCCCGGGCTTGGGAGCATTGTGCGAGCCTGGCGTGAACAGCGGGCGGGAGTGTTTGCAAACATGACTTTGGAGGCAGCCGGGGAGGTCTTCCAGTGGGAGAGGGCCGGTTGTGCTCAGAGGCCTCACAGGCCAGGGGCAGGACCCAGCAGGGCCCCTGCCCCTGGCCAGCCTTGCCCAGACCTTCCTGGCCTCCGGGGGTACTGCCGCACCAAGGGGCAGGCTGCGGGGACTGGGTCCAGACATGTCCGTGCGCCTCCCTAGGATCATCCCCGCTGGTGCCTTTCCCCGGGGCGTAGGCCTCGGTTGAGGCCTCTTTGGAGAGGAGGTTGCTGGCAGGGGCTGTCTCCACACTGCAAGGTGCTGGAGCTCAGAGGGCCTCGTCAGAGGGAAGGGACCAGCAAAGGGCTGGATGCCCAAGACCTCTTTGACCCAGCAGCCTCAGGGCAGCAGGGAGAGCAAGAGGCCCAACTTGCCCCTAGGTCGGCTCTGCCCCTTCCGACACAGGCAGCCAACCCAGCAGCTGCCTGACAGACTCTGGCTCCCCCGAGCTCTCTGCCGGTGCAGGGGTCAGGAACAGACGTGTGCATGTTGTTCTGCCTTGGTCTGGGAGTGTGTACCCACTGCATGGTCCCCAGGCTCAGGGGCAAGTGCCCGGAGAGAGCAACACCCTGAAGCGCATTTCTCCCGGGCTTGGGAGCATTGTGCGTGCCTGGCGGGAACAGCGGCCGGGAGTGTTGGCAAACCGGCCTTTGGAGGCAGCCGGGGTGGTCTTCCAGTGGGAGAGGGCCGGTTGTGCTCAGAGGCCCCACAGGCCAGGGGCAGGACCCAGCAGGGCCCCTGCCCCTGGGCAGCCTTGCCCAGACCTTCCTGGCCTCCGGGGGTACTGCCCCACCAAGGGGAAGGCTCTGGGGACTGGGTCCAGACATGCCCGTGCGCCTCCACTGGCTCATCCCCGCTGGTGCCTTTCCCCTGGGCCTAGGCCTCGGTTGAGGCCTCCTTGGAGAGGAGGTTGCTGGCAGGGGCTGTCTCCACACTGCAAGGTGCTGGAGCTCAGAGGGCCTCGTCAGAGGGAAGGGACCAGTAAGGGGCTGGATGCCCAAGACGTCTTTGGCCCAGCAGCCTCAGGGCAGCAGGGAGAGCAAGAGGCCCAACTTGCCCCTAGGTCGGCTCTGCCCCTTCCCACACAGGCGGCCAGCCCAGCAGCTGCCTGACAGACTCTGGCTCCCCCGAGCTCTCTGCCGGTGCAGAGGACAGGAACAGACGTGTGCATGTGGTTCTGCCTTGGTCTGGAAGTCTGTTCCCCCAGCCTTGCCCACAGGCTCAGGGGCAAGGGCCCGGAGAGAGCACCACCCCGAAGTGCTTTTCTCCCGGGCTTGGGAGCATTGTGCGTGCCTGGCGGGAACAGCAGGCAGGAGTGTTGGCAAACTGGCCTTTGGAGGCAGCTGGGGAGCTCTTCCAGCGGGAGAGGGCCGGTTGTGCTCAGAGGACCTACAGGCCAGGGGCAGGACCCAGCAGGGCCCCTGCCCCTGGCCAGTCTTGCCCAGACCTTCCTGGCCTCCGGGGGTACTGCCCCACCAAGGGGCAGGCTGCGGGGACTGGGTCCAGCCATGCCCGGGCGCCTCCCCTGGCTCATCCCCGCTGGTGCCTTTCCCCTGGGCCTAGGCCTCGGTTGAGGCCTCTTTGGAGAGGAGGTTGCTGGCAGAGGCTGTCTCCACACTGCAAGGTGCTGGAGCTCAGAGGGCCTCGTCAGAGGGAAGGGACCAGCAAGGGGCTGGATGCCCAAGACCTCTTTGGCCCAGCAGCCTCAGGGCAGCAGGGAGAGCAAGAGGCCCAACTTGCCCCTAGGTCGGCTCTGCCCCTTCCCACACAGGCGGCCAGCCCAGCAGCTGCCTGACAGACTCTGGCTCCCCCGAGCTCTCTGCCGGTGCAGGAGGCAGATCAGAGGTGTGCATGTGGTTCTGACTGGGCCTGGGAGTGTGGACACCGTGCCTTGCCCCCAGGCTCAGGGGTAAGTGCCGGAGAGAACACCACCCTGAAGCGCTTTTCTCCCGGGTTTGGGAGCATTGTGCACGCCTGCTTGGAACAGTGGGCGGGAGCGCTTGCAAACCGGCCTTTGGAGGCAGCCGGGGAGGTCTTCCAGTGGGAGAGGGCCGGTTGTGCTCAGAGGCCCCACAGGCCAGGGGCAGGACGCAGCAGGGCCCCTGCCCCTGGCCAGCCTTGCCCAGACCTTCCTGGCCTCCGGGGGTACTGCCCCACCTAGGGGCAGGCTGCGGGGACTGGGTCCAGACATGCTCGGGCGCCTCCCCTGGCTCATCCCCGCTGGTGCCTTTCCCCTGGGCCTAGGCCTCGGTTGAGGCCTCCTTGGAGAGGAGCTTGCTGGCAGGGGCTGTCTCCACACTGCAAGGTGCTGGAGCTCAGAGGGCCTCGTCAGAGGGAAGGGACCGGCAAGGGGCTGGATGCCCAAGATGTCTTTGGCCCAGCAGCCTCAGGGCAGCAGGGAGAGCAAGAGGCCCAACTTGCCCCTAGGGCGGCTCTGCCCCTTCCCACACAGGCGGCCAACCCAGCAGCTGCCTGACAGACTCTGGCTCCCCCAAGCTCTCTCCCGGTGCAGGGGACAGGAACAGACGTGGGCATGTGGTTCTGCCTTGGCCTGGGAGTGTGTTCCCCCTGCCTTGCCCGCAGGCTCAGGGGCAAGGGCCCGGAGAGAGCACCACCCCAAAGCGCTTTTCTCCCGGGCTTGGGAGCATTGTGCGAGCCTGGCATGAACAGCGGGCGGGAGTGTTTGCAAACAGGACTTTGGAGGCAGCCGGGGACGTCTTCCAGTGGGAGAGGGCCGGTTGTGCTCAGAGGCCCCACAGGCCAGAGGCAGGACCCAGCAGGGCCCCTGCCCCTGGCCAGCCTTGCCCAGACCTTCCTGGCCTCCGGGGGTACTGCCCCACCAAGGGGCAGGCTACGGGGACTGGGTCCAGACATGTCCGTGCGCCTCCCCAGGATCATCCCCGCTGGTGCCTTTCCCCTGGGCGTAGGCCTCGGTTGAGGCCTCTTTGGAGAGGAGGTTGCTGGCAGGTGCTGTCTCCACACTGCAAGGTGCTGGAGCTCAGAGGGCCTCGTCAGAGGGAAGGGACCAGCAAAGGGCTGGATGCCCAAGACCTCTTTGACCCAGCAGCCTCAGGGCAGCAGGGAGAGCAAGAGGCCCAACTTGCCCCTAGGTCGGCTCTGCCCCGTCCCACACAGGCAGCCAGCCCAGCAGCAGCCTGGCAGTCTCTGGCTCCCCCGAGCTCTCTGCCGGTTCAGGGGGCAGGAACAGACGTGTTCATGTCGTTCTGTCTTGGCCTCGGAGTGTGTTCCCCCTGCCTGGCCCCCAGGCTCAGGGGCAAGGGCCCAGAGAGAGCACCACCCCGAAGCGCTTTTCTCCCGGGCTTGGGAGCATTGTGCGTGCCTGGCGGGAACAGCGGGCGGGAGTGCTTGCAAACCGGCCTTTGGAGGCAGACGGGGAGGTCTTCCAGCGGGAGAGTGCCGGTTGTGCTCAGACGCCCCACAGGCCAGGGGCAGGACCCAGCGCTGTCCCTGCCCCTGGCAGCCTTGCACAGACCTTCCTGGCCTCCGGGGGTAGTGCCTCACCAAGGGGCAGGCTGCGGGGACTGGGTCCAGACATGCGCGGGCGCCTCCCCAGGCTCATCCCCGCTGGTGCCTTTCCCCTGGGCCTAGGCCTCGGTTGAGGCCTCATTGGAGAGGAGGTTGCTGGCAGGGGCTGTCTCCACACTTCAAGGTGCTGGAGCTCAGAGGGCCTCGTCAGAGGGAAGGGACCAGCAAGGGGCTGGATGCCCAAGACGTCTTTGGCCCAGCAGCCTCAGGGCAGCAGGGAGAGGAAGAGGCCCAACTTGCCCCTAGGTCGGCTCTGCCCCTACCCACACAGGCGGCCAGCCCAGCAGCTGCCTGACAGACTCTGGCTCCCCCGAGCTCTCTGCCGGTGCAGGGGTCAGGAACAGACGTGTGCATGTGGTTCTGCCTTGGTCTGGGAGTGTGGACCCACTGACTGGCCCCCAGGCTCAGGGGCAAGGGCCCGGAGAGAGCAACACCCCGAAGCGCTTTTCTCCCGGGCTTGGGAGCATTGTGCGTGCCTGGCGGGAACAGCGGGCGGGAGTGTTGGCAAACTGGCCTTTGGAGGCAGCCGGGGAGGTCTTCCAGTGGGAGAGGGCCGGTTGTGCTCAGAGGCCCCACAGGCCAGGGGCAGGACCCAGCAGGGCCCCTGCCCCTGGCCAGCCTTGCCCAGACCTTCCTGGCCTCCGGGGGTACTGCCCCACCAAGGGGCAGGCTGCGGGGACTGGGTCCAGACATGCCCGGGCGCCTCCCCAGGCTCATCCCCGCTGGTGCCTTTCCCCTGGGCCTAGGCCTCAGTTTAGGCCTCCTTGGAGAGGAGGTTGCTGGCAGGGGCTGTCTCCACACTGCAAGGTGCTGGAGCTCAGAGGGCCTCGTCAGAGGGAAGGGACCAGCAAGGGGCTGGATGCCCAAGACATCTTTGGCCCAGCAGCCTCAGGGCAGCAGGGAGAGCAAGAGGCCCAACTTGCCCCTAGATCAGCTCTGCCCCTTCCCACACAGGCAGCCAACCCAGCAGCTGCCTGACAGACTCTGGCTCCCCCGAGCTCTCTGCCGGTGCAGGGGTCAGAAACAGACGTGTGCGTGTGGTTCTGCCTTGGTCTGGGAGTGTGGTCCCACTGCCTGGACCCCAACTCAGGGGCAAGGGCCCGGAGAGAGCAACACCCCGAAGCGCTTTTCTCCCGGGCTTGGGAGCATTGTGCGTGCCTGGCGGGAACAGCGGGCGGGAGTGTTGTCAAACCGGCCTTTGGAGGCCGCCGGGGATGTCTTCCAGTGGGAGAGGGCCGGTTGTGCTCAGAGGCCCCACAGGCCAGGGGCAGGACCCAGCAGGGCCCCTGCCCCTGGCCAGCCTTGCCCAGACCTTACTGGCCTCCGGGGGTACTGCCCCACCAAGGGGCAGGCTGCGGGGACTGGGTCCAGACATGCCCGTGTGACTCCACTGGCTCATCCCCGCTGGTGCCTTTCCCCTGGGCCTAGGCCTCGGTTGAGGCCTCCTTGGAGAGGAGGTTGCTGGCAGGGGCTGTCTCCACACTGCAAGGTGCTGGAGCTCAGAGGGCCTCGTCAGAGGGAATGGACCAGCAAGGGGCTGGATGCCCAAGACCTCTTTCGCCCAGCAGCCTCAGGGCAGCAGGGATAGCAAGAGGCCCAACTTGCCCCTAGTTCGGCTCTGCCACTTCCCACACAGGCGGCCAGCCCAGCAGCTGCCTGACAGACTCTGGCTCCCCCGAGCTCTCTGCCGGTGCAGGGGGCAGATCAGACGTGTGCATGTGGTTCTGCCTTGGCCTGGGAGTGTGTTCCCCCTGCCTGGCCCCCAGGCTCAGGGGCAAGGGCCCAGAGAGAGCACCACCCCGAAGCGCGTTTCTCCCGGGCTTAGGAGCATTGTACACGCCTGCTGGGAACAGTGGGCGGGAGCGCTTGCAAACCGGCCTTTGGAGGCAGCCGGGGAGGTCTTCCAGTGGGAGAGGGCCGGTTGTGCTCAGAGGCCCCACAGGCCAGGGGCAGGACCCAGCAGGGCCCCTGCCCCTTGCCAGCCTTGCCCAGACCTTCCTGGCCTCCGGGGGTACTGCCCCACCAAGGGGCAGGCTGCGGGGACTGGGTCCAGACATGCTCGGGCACCTCCCCTGGCTAATCCGCGCTGGTGCCTTTCCCCTGGGCCTAGGCCTCGGTTGAGGCCTCCTTGGAGAGGAGGTTGCTGGCAGGGGCTGTCTCCACACTGCAAGGTGCTAGCGCTCAGAGGGCCTCGTCTGAGTGAAGGGACCAGTAAGGGGCTGGATGCCCAAGACATCTTTGGCCCAGCAGCCTCAGGGCAGCAGGGAGAGGAAGAGGCCCAACTTGCCCCTAGGGCGGCTCTGCCCCTTCCCACACAGGCGGCCAACCCAGCAGCTGCCTGACAGACTCTGGCTCCCCCAAGCTCTCTGCCGGTGCAGGGGACAGGAACAGACGTGGGCATGTGGTTCTGCCTTGGCCTGGGAGTGTGTTCCCCCTGCCTTGCCCCCAGGCTCAGGGGCAAGGGCCCGGAGAGAGCACCACACCGAAGCGCTTTTCTCCCCGGCTTGGGAGCTTTGTGCATTCCTGACGTGAACAGCGGGCGGGAGTGTTTGCAAACAGGACTTTGGAGGCAGCCGGGGAGGTCTTCCAGTGGGAGTGGGCCGGTTGTGCTCAGAGGACCCACAGGCCAGGGTCAGGACCCAGCAGGTCCCCTGCCCCTGGCCAGACTTGCCCAGACCTTCCTGGCCTCCGGGGGTACTGCCCCACCAAGGGGCAGGCTGCGGAGACTGGGTCCAGACATGTCCGTGCGCCTCCACAGGATCATCCCCGCTGGTGCCTTTCCCCTGGGTGTAGGCCTCGGTTGAGGCCTCTTTGGAGAGGAGGTTGCTGACAGGGGCTGTCTCCACACTGCAAGGTGCTGGAGCTCAGAGGGCCTCGTCAGAGGGAAGGCACCAGCAAAGGGCTGGATGCCCAAGACCTCTTTGACCCAGCAGCCTCAGGGCAGCAGGGAGAGCAAGAGGCCCAACTTGCCCCTAGGTCGGCTCTGCCCCTTCCCACACAGGCGGCCAGCCCAGCAGCTGCCTGACAGACTCTGGCTCCACCCAGCTCTCTGCTGGTGCAGGGGTCAGGAACAGACGTGTGCATGTGGTTCTGCCTTGGTCTGGGAGTGTGGACCCCCTGCCTGGCCCCCAGGCTCAGGGGCAAGGGCCGGGAGAGAGCACCACCTCGAAGCGCTTTCTCCCGGGCTTGGGAGCATTGTACACGCCTGCTGGGAACAGTGGGCGGGAGCGCTTGCAAACCGGCCTTTGGAGGCAGCCGGGGAGGTCTTCCAGCGGGAGAGTGTCGGTTGTGCTCAGACGCCCCACAGGCCAGGGGCAGGACCCAGCAGGGTCCCTGCCCCTGGCAGCCTTGCCCAGACCTTCCTGGCCTCCGGGGGTACTGCCCCACCAAGGGGCAGGCTGCTGGGACTGGGTCCAGACATGCCCGTGCGCCTCCACTGGCTCATTCCCGCTGGTGCCTTTCCCCTGGGCCTAGGCCTCGGTTGAGGCCTCCTTGGAGAGGAGGTTGCTGGCAGGGGCTGTCTCCACACTGCAAGGTGCTGGAGCTCAGAGGGCCTCGTCAGAGGGAAGGGACCAGCAAGGGGCTGGATGCCCAAGACCTCTTTGGCCCAGCAGCCTCAGGGCAGCAGGGAGAGGAAGAGGCCCAACTTGCCCCTAGGTCGGCTCTGCCCCTTTCCACACAGGCGGCCAGCCCAGCAGCTGCCTGACAGACTCTGGCTCCCCCGAGCTCTCTGCCGGTGCAGGGGTCAGGAACAGACGTGTGCATGTGGTTCTGCCTTGGTCTGGGAGTGTGGACCCACTGCCTGGCCCCCACGCTCAGGGGCAAGCGCCCGGAGAGAGCAACACCCCGAAGCGCTTTTCTCCCCGGCTTGGGAGCTTTGTGCATTCCTGACGTGAACAGCGGGCGGGAGTGTTTGCAAACAGGACTTTGGAGGCAGCCGGGGAGGTCTTCCAGTGGGAGAGGGCCGGTTGTGCTCAGAGGCCCCACAGGCCAGGGTCAGGACCCAGCAGGGCCCCTGCCCCTGGCCAGGCTTGCCCAGACCTTCCTGGCCTCCGGGGGTACTGCCCCACCAAGGGGCAGGCTGCGGAGACTGGGTCCAGACATGTCCATGCGCCTCGCCAGGATCATCCCCGCTGGTGCCTTTCCCATGGGTGTAGGCCTCAGTTGAGGCCTCTTTGGAGAGGAGGTTGCTGACAGGGGCTGTCTCCACACTGCAAGGTGCTGGAGCTCAGAGGGCCTCATCAGAGGGAAGGCACCAGCAAAGCGCTGGATGCCCAAGACCTCTTTGACCCAGCAGCCTCAGGGCAGCAGGGAGAGCAAGAGGCCCAACTTGCCCCTAGGTCGGCTCTGCCCCTCTCCACACAGGCCGCCAGCCCAGCAGCTGCCTGGCATACTCTGGCTCCCCCGAGCTCTCTGCCGGTGTAGGGGGCAGAAACAGACGTGTGCATGTCATTCTCCCTTGGCCTGGGAGTGTGTTCCACCTGCCTGGCCCCCAGGCTCAGGGGCAAGGGCCCGAGGAGAGCACCACCCCAAAGCGCTTTTCTCCCGGGCTTGGGAGCATTGTGCGTGCCTGGCGGGAACAGCGGGTGGGAGTGCTTGCAAACCGTCCTTTGGAGGCAGACGGGGAGGTCTTCCAAGGGGAGAGTGCCGGTTTTGCTCAGACGCCCCACAGGCCAGGGCAGGACCCAGCAGTGTCCTTGCCCCTGGCAGCCTTGCCCAGACCTTCCTGGCCTCCGGGGGTACTGCCCCACCAAGGGGCAGGCTGCGGGGACTGGGTCCAGACATGCCCGGGCGCCTCCCCAGGCTCATTCCCGCTGGTGCCTTTCCCCTAGGCCTAGGACTCGGTTGAGGCCTCCTTGGAGAGGAGGTTGCTGGCAGGGGCTGTCTCCACACTGCAAGGTGCTGGAGCTCAGAGGGCCTCATCAGAGGGAAGGGACCAGCAAGGGGCTGGATGCCCAAGACGTCTTTGGCCCAGCAGCCTCAGGGCAGCAGGGAGAGCAAGAGGCCCAACTTGCCCCTAGGTCGGCTCTGCCCCTCTCCACACAGGCCGCCAGCCCAGCAGCTGCCTGGCATACTCTGGCTCCCCCGAGCTCTCTGCCGGTGCAGGGACCAGGAACAGACGTGGGCATGTGGTTCTGCCTTGGCCTGGGAGTGTGTTCCCCCTGCATTGCTCCCAGGCTCAGGGGCAAGGGCCCGGTAAGAGCACCACCCCGAAGCGCTTTTTTCCCGGGCTTGGGAGCATTGTGCGTGCCTGGCGGGAACAGCGGGCGCGAGTGTTGTCAAATCGGCCTTTGGAGGCAGCCGGGGAGGTCTTCCAGCGGGAGAGGGCCGCTCATGCTCAGAGGCCCCACAGGCCAGGGTCAGGACCCAGCAGGGCCCCTGCCCCTGGCCAGACTTGCCCAGACCTTCCTGGCCTCCGGGGGTACTGCCCCACCAAGGGGCAGGCTGCGGGGACTGGGTCCAGACATTCCCGGGCGCCTCCCCAGGTTCATCCCCGCTGGTGCCTTTCCCTGGGACTAGGTCTCGGTTGAGGCCTCCTTGGAGATGAGGTTGCTGGCAGGGTCTGTCTCCACACTGCAAGGTGCTGGAGCTCAGAGGGCCTCGTCAGATGGAAGGGACCAGCAAAGGGCTGGATGTCCAAGACCTCTTTGACCCAGCAGCCTCAGGGCAGCAGGGAGAGCAAGAGGCCCAACTTGCCCCTAGGTCGGCTCTGCCCCTTCCCACACAGGCCGCCAACCCAGCAGCTGCCTGACAGACTCTGGCTCCCCCGAGCTCTCTGCCGGTGCAGGGGACAGGAACAGACGTGTGCATGTGGTTCTGACTTTGCCTGGGAGTGTGGACCCCCTGCCTGGCCCCGAGGCACAGGGGCAAGGGCCCGGAGAGAGCACCACCCCAAAATGCTTTTCTCCCGGGCTTGGGAGCATTTGCGTGGCTGGCGGGAACAGCTAGTGGGAATGCTTGCAAACCGGCCTTTGGGGGCAACCGGGGAGGTCCTCCATGGGCCCGGAGAGAACACCACCCCGATGCGCTTTTCTCCCGGGCTTGGGAGCAGTGTGCGCGTGTGGCGGGAACAGCAGGCAGGAGTGCTTGCAAACCGGCCTTTGGAGGCAGGCGCGGAGGTCTTCCAAGGGCAAGGAGTGAGCACCACCCCAAAATGCTTTTCTCCCGTGCTTGGGAGCATTGTGCATGGCTGGTGGGAACAGCGGGCATGAGTGCTTGCATACCGCCCATTGGAGGCAGCCGGGGAAGTCTTCAAAGGGCCCTGAGAGAGCACCACCCCGAAGCCCTTTTCTCCCGTGATTGGGAGCATTGTGTGCGGCTGGCGGGACAGCGGGAGGGAGTTCTTGCAAACCGTCCTTTGGAGGCAGCCAGGGAAGTCTTCCAAGGGCCGGGAGAGAGCACCACCCCAAAGCGCTTCTCTCCCGTGTTTTGGAGCATGTGCGTGGCTGGCGGGAACAGTCAGTGGGAGTGATTGCAAACCGGCCTTTGGGGGCAGCTGGGCTGGTCCTCCATGGGCACGGAGAGAACACCACCCCGAAGCGCATTTCTCCCGGTCTTGGGAGCATTGTGCGCGGCTGGCGGGAACAGTGGGCATGAGTTCTTGCAAACTGTCCTTTGGAGGCAGCCGGGGAGGTCTTCCAAGGGCCCGGAGTGAGCACCACCCCAAAATGCTTTTCTCCCGGGCTTGGGAGCATTGTGCGCGGCTGTCGGGAACAGCGGACATGAGTGCTTGCAAACCGGCCTTTGGAGGCAGCCCGGGAGGTCTTCCAAGGGCCCGGAGAGAGCACCACCCCAAAATGCTTTTCTTCCGGGCTTGGGAGCATTGTGCGCGTGTGGCGGGAACAGCAGCCAGGAGTGCTTGCAAACCGGCCTTTGGAGGCAGCCGGGGAGGTCTTCCAAGGGCCCGGAGAGAGCACCACCTCGAAGCGCTTTTCTCCGGGGTTTTGGAACATTGGGTGTGGCTGGCGGGAACAGCGAGTGGGAGTGCTTGCAAACCGGCCTTTGGGGGCAGCCGGGGAGGTCCTCCATGGTCCCTAGTAGAACACCACCCCGAAGCGCTTTTCTCACGGTCTTGGGAGCATTGTGCGCGGCTGGCGGGAACAGCGGGCATGAGTGCTTGCAAACTGTCCTTTGGAGGCAGCCGGGGAGGTCTTCCAAGGGCACCGGACTGATCACCACCCCAAAATGCTTTTCTCCCGGGCTTGGGAGCATTGTGCGCGGCTGTCGGGAACAGCGGACATGAGTGCTTGCAAACCGGCCTTTGGAGGAAGCGCGGGAGGTCTTCCAAGGGCCCGGAGAGAGCACCACCCCAAAATGCTTTTCTCCCGGGCTTGGGAGCATTGTGCGTGGCTGGCGGAAGCAGCGGGAATGAGTACTTACAAACCGGCCTTTGGAGGCAGCCGGGGAGGTCTTGAAAGTGCCCGGAGAGAGCACCACCCCGAAGCGCTTTTCTCCCGGGCTTGGGAGCATTGTGCGCGGCTGGCGGGAACAGCAGGCAGGAGTGCTTGAAAATCGGCCTTTGGAGGCAGCCGGGGAGGTCTTCCAAGGGCCCGGAGTGAGCACCACCCCAAAATGCTTTTCTCCCGGGCTTGGGAGCATTGTGCGCGGCTGGTGGGAACAACGGGCATGAGTGCTTGCAAACCGGCCTTTGGAGGCAGCCGGGGACGTCTTCCAAGGGCCCGGAGAGAGCACCACCCCGAAGCACTTTTCTCCCGGGTTGGGAGCATTGTGCGTGGCTGGCGGGAACAGCAGGAAGGAGTCCTTGCAAACCGGCCTTTGGAGGCAGCCGGGGTGGTCTTCCAAGGGCCTGTAGAGAGCACCACCCCGAAGCGCTTTTCTCCCGGGCTTGGGAGTATTGTGCGCGGGTGGCGGGAACAGCAGGCAGGAGTGCTTGAAAACCGGCCTTTGCAGGCAGCCGGGGAGGTCTTCCAGGGCCCTGTGTGAGCACCACCCCAAAAAGCTTTTCTCCCGGGCTTGGGAGCATTGTGCGTGGCTGGCGGGAACAGCAGGAAGGAGTCCTTGCAAACCGGCCTTTGGAGGCAGCCGGGGAGGTCTTCCAAGGGCCTGTAGAGAGCACCACCCAGAAGCGCTTTTCTCCCGGGCTTGGAACATTTGCGCAGATGGCGGGAACAGCGAGTGGGAATGCTTCGAAACCGGCCTTTGGGGGCACCCCGGGACGTCTTCCATGGGCACGGAGAGAACACCACCCCGAAGCGCTTTTCTCCGGGGTTTTGGAGGATTGTGCGTGGCTGGCGGGAACAGCGAGTGGGAGTGCTTGCAAACCGGCCTTTGGGGGCAGCCAGGGAGGTCCTCCATTGGCTCGGCGAGAACAACACCCCGAAGGGCTTTTCTCCCGGGCTTGGGAGCATTGTGCGAGGGTGGCGGGAACAGCGGGCATGAGTGCTTGCAAACCGGCCTTTGGAGGCAGCTTGGGAGGTCTTCCAAGGGCCCGGAGAGAGCACCATCCCGAAGCACTTTTCTCCCGGAATTGGGAGCATTGTGCAAGGCTGTCGGGAACAGCGGACGTGAGTGCTTGCAAACCGGCCTTTCGAGGCAGCGGGGGAGGTCTTCCAAGGGCCCGGAGAGAGCACCATCCCGAAACACTTTTCTCCCGGGCTTGGGAGCATTGTGCGCGGCTGGCAGGAACAGCGGGATTGAGTGCTTGCAAACAGCCCTTTGGAGGCAGCCGGGGAGGTCTTCCAGCGGGAGAGGGCCGGTTGTGCTCAGAGGCCCTACAGGCCAGGGGCAGGACCCAGGAGGTCCCCTGCCCCTGGCCAGCCTTGCCCAGACCTTCCTGGGTTCCGGGGGTACTGCTCCACCAAGGGGCAGGCTGCAGGGACTGGGTCCAGAAATGCCCGGGCGCCTCCCCAGGCTCATCCCCGCTGGTGCCTTTCCCCTGGGCCTAGGCCTCGGTTGAGGCCTCCTTGGAGAGGAGGTTGCTGGCAGGGGCTGTCTCCACACTGCAAGGTGCTGGAGCTCAGAGGGCCTCGTCAGAGGGAAGGGACCAGCAAGGGGCTGGATGCCCAAGACGTCTTTGGCCCAGCAGCCTCAGGGCAGCAGGGAGAGCAAGAGGCCCAACTTGCCCCTAGGTCGGCTCTGTCCCTTCCCAAACAGGCGGCCAGCCCAGCAGCTGCCTGACAGACTCTGGCTCCCCCGAGCTCTCTGCCGGTGCAGGGGGCAGGAACAGACGTGTGCATGTGGTTCTGCCTTGGCCTGGGAGAGTGGACCCCCTGCCTGGCCCCCAGGCTCAGGGGCAAGGGCCCGGAGAGAGCACCACCCCGAAGCGCTTTTCTCCCGGGCTTGGGAGCATTGTGCGTGCTTGGTGGGAACAGTGGGCGGAAGTGCTTGCAAACCGGCCTTTGGAGGCAGCCCGGGAGGTCTTCCAGTGGGAGAGGGCCGGTTGTGGTCAGAGTCCTCACAGGCCAGGGGCAGGACCCAGCAGGGCCCCTGCCCCTGGCCAGCCTTTCCCAGACCTTCCTGGCATCCGGGGGTACTGCCCCACAAAGGGGCAGGCTGCGGGGACTGGGTCCAGACATGCCCGGGCGACTCTCCAGGCTCATCCCCGCTGGTGCCTTTCCCCTGGGCCTAGGCCTCGGTTGAGGCCTCCTTGGAGAGGACGTTGCTGGCAGGGGCTGTCTCCACACTGCAAGGTGCTGGAGCTCAGAGGGCCTCGTCAGAGGGAAGGGACCAGCAAGGGGCTGGATGCCCAAGACCTCTTTGGCCCAGCAGCCTCAGGGCAGCAGGGAGAGCAAGAGGCCCAACTTGCCCCTAGGTCGGCTCTGCCCCTTCCCACACAGGCGGCCAGCCCAGCAGCTGCCTGACAGACTCTGGCTCCCCCGAGCTCTCTGCCGGTGCAGGGGGCAGGAACAGACGTGTGCATGTGGTTCTGCCTTGGCCTGGGAGTGTGGACACCCTGCCTTGCCCCCAAGCTCAGGGGCAAGGGCCCGGAGAGAGCACCACCCCGAAGCGCTTTTCTCCCGGGCTTAGGAGCATTGTGCACGCCTGCTGGGAACAGTGGGCGGGAGCGCTTGCAAACGGGCCTTAGGAGGCAGCCGGGGAGGTCTTCCAGTGGGAGAGGGCCGGTTGTGCTCAGAGGCCCCACAGGCCAGGGGCAGGACCCAGCAGGGCCCCTGCCCCTGGCCAGCCTTGCCCAGACCTTCCTGGCCTCCGGGGGTACTGCCCCACCAAGGGGCAGGCTGCGGGGACTGGGTCCAGACATTTTCGGGCGCCTCCCCTGGCAAATCCCCGCTGGTGCCTTTCCCCTGGGCCTAGGCCTCGGTTGAGGCCTCCTTGGAGAGAAGGTTGCTGGCAGGGGCTGTCTCCACACTTCAAGGTGCTGGAGCTCAGAGGGCCTCGTCAGAGAGAAGGGACCAGTAAGGGGCTGGATGCCCAAGACATCTTTGGCCCAGCAGCCTCAGGGCAGCAGGGAGAGCAAGTGGCCCAACTTGTCCCTAGGGCGGCTCTGCCCCTTCCCACACAGGCGGCCAACCCAGCAGCTGCCTGACAGACTCTGGCTCCCCCAAGCTCTCTGCCGGTGCAGGGGACAGGAACAGACGTGGGCATGTGGTTCTGCCTTGGCCTGGGAGTGTGTTCCCCCTGCCTTGCCCCCAGGCTCAGGGGCAAGGGCCCGGAGAGAGCACCACACCGAAGGGCTTTTCTCCCCGGCTTGGGAGCTTTGTGCATTCCTGACGTGAGCAGCGGGCGGGAGTGTATGCAAACAGGACTTTGGAGCCAGCCGGGGAGGTCTTCCAATGGGAGTGGGCCGGTTGTGCTCAGAGGCCCCACAGGCCAGGGTCAGGACCCAGCAGGGCCCCTGCCCCTGGCAAGACTTGCCCAGACCTTCCTGGCCCCCGGGGGTACTGCCCCACCAAGGGGCAGGCTGCGGAGACTGGGTCCAGACATGTCCGAGCGCCTCCCCAGGATCATCCCCGCTGGTGCCTTTCCCCTGGGTGTAGGCCTCAGTTGAGGCCTCTTTGGAGAGGAGGTTGCTGACAGGGGCTGTCTCCACACTGCAAGGTGCTGGAGCTCAGAGGGCCTCGTCAGAGGGAAGGCACCAGCACAGGGCTGGATGCCCAAGACCTCTTTGACCCAGCAGCCTCAGGGCAGCAGGGAGAGCAAGAGGCCCAACTTGCCCCTAGGTCGGCTCTGCCCCGTCCCACACAGGCAGCCAGCCCAGCAGCAGCCTGGCAGTCTCTGACTCCCCCGAGCTCTCTGCCGGTGTAGGGGGCAGGAACAGACGTGTGCATGTCGTTCTCCCTTGGTCTGGAAGTGTGTTCCACCTGCCTGGCCCCCAGGATCAGGGGCCAGGGCCCGAGGAGAGCACCACCCCGAAGCGCTTTTCTCCCAGGCTTGGGAGCATTGTGCGTGCCTGGCGGGAACAGCGGGTGGGAGTGCTTGCAAACCGTCCTTTGGAGGCAGACGGGGAGGTCTTCCAAGGGCCTGTAGAGAGCACCACCCCGAAGCGCTTTTCTCCCGGGCTTGGGAGCATTGTGCGCGGGTGGCGGGAACAGCAGGCAGGAGTGCTTGAAAACCGGCCTTTGCAGGCAGCCGGGGAGGTCTTCCAGGGCCCTGTGTGAGCACCACCCCAAAAAGCTTTTCTCCCGGGCTTGGGAGCATTGTGCGCGGCTGGTGGGAACAGCGGGCATGAGTGCTTGCAAACTGGCCATTGGAGGCAGCCGGGGAGGTCTTCCAAGGGCCTGTAGAGAGCACCACCCCAAAATGCTTTTCTCCCGGGCTTGGGAGCATTGTGCGTGGCTGGTGGGAACAGCGGGCGGCAGTGCTTGCAAACTGGCCTTTGGAGGCAGCCGGGGAGGTCTTCCAAGGGCCAGGAGAGAGCACCACCCAGAAGCGCTTTTCTCCCGGGCTTGGAACATTTGCGCGGATGGCGGGAACAGCGAGTGGGAGTGCTTCCAAACCGGCCTTTGGGGGCACCCCGGGAGGTCTTCCATGGGCACGGAGAGAACACCACCCCGAAGCGCTTTTCTCCGGGGTTTTGGAGGATTGTGCGTGGCTGGCGGGAACAGCGAGTGGGAGTGCTTGCAAACCGGCCTTTGGGGGCAGCCAGGGAGGTCCTCCATTGGCACGGAGAGAACACCACCCCGAAGCGCTTTTCTCCGGGGTTTTGGAACATTGTGTGTGGCTGGCGGGAACAGCGAGTGGGAGTGCTTGCAAACCGGCCTTTGGGGGCAGCCGGGGAGGTCCTCCATGGTCCCTAGTAGAACACCACCTTGAAGCGCTTTTCTCACGGTCTTGGGAGCATTGTGCGCGGCTGGCGGGAACAGCGGGCATGAGTGCTTGCAAACTGTCCTTTGGAGGCAGCCGGGGAGGTCTTCCAAGGGCACCGGACTGATCACCACCCCAAAATGCTTTTCTCCCGGGCTTGGGAGCATTGTGCGCGGCTGTCGGGAACAGCGGACATGAGTGCTTGCAAACCGGCCTTTGGAGGCAGCCTGGGAGGTCTTCCAAGGGCCCGGAGAGAGCACCACCCCAAAATGCTTTTCTCCCGGGCTTGGGAGCATTGTGCGTGGCTGGCGGAAGCAGCGGGAATGAGTACTTACAAACCGGCCTTTGGAGGCAGCCGAGGAGGTCTTGAAAGTGCCCGGAGAGAGCACCACCCCGAAGCGCTTTTCTCCCGTGCTTGGGAGCATTGTGCGCGGCTGGCGGGAACAGCAGGCAGGAGTGCTTGCAAACTGGCCTTTGGAGGCAGCCGGGGAGGTCTTCCAAGGGCCCGGAGTGAGCACCACCCCAAAATGCTTTTCTCCCGGGCTTGGGAGCATTGTGCGCGGCTGGTGGGAACAGCAGGCGCGAGTGTTGTCAAATCAGCCTTTGGAGGCAGCCGGGGAGGTCTTCCAGCGGGAGAGGGCCGCTCATGCTCAGAGGCCCCACAGGCCGGGGTCAGGACCCAGCAGGGCCCCTGCCCCAGGCCAGACTTGCCCAGACCTTCCTGGCCTCCGGGGGTACTGCCCCAACAAGGGGCAGGCTGCGGGGACTGGGTCCAGACATTCCCGGGCGCCTCCCCAGGTTCATCCCCGCTGGTGCCTTTCCCTGGGACTAGGCCTCGGTTGAGGCCTCCTTGGAGAGGAGGTTGCTGGCAGGGGCTGTCTCCACACTGCAAGGTACTGGAGCTCAGAGGGCCTCGTCAGATGGAAGGGACCAGCAAAGGGCTGGATGTCCAAGACCTCTTTGGCCCAGCAGCCTCAGGGCAGCAGGGAGAGCAAGAGGCCCAACTTGCCCCTAGGTCGGCTCTGCCCCTTCCCACACAGGCTGCCAGCCCAGCAGCTGCCTGACAGACTCTGGCTCCCCCGAGCTCTCTGCCGGTGCAGGGGGCAGGAACAGACGTGTGCATGTGGTTCTGACTTTGCCTGGGAGTGTGGACCCCCTGCCTGGCCCCAAGGCACAGGGGCAAGGGCCCGGAGAGAGCACCACCCCAAAATGCTTTTCTCCCGGGCTTGGGAGCATTTGCGTGGCTGGCGGGAACAGCTAGTGGGAATGCTTGCAAACCGGCCTTTGGGGGCAGCCGGGGAGGTCCTCCATGGGCCCGGAGAGAACACCACCCCGAAGCGCTTTTCTCCGGGGTTTTGGAGGATTGTGCGTGGCTGGCGGGAACAGCGAGTGGGAGTGCTTGCAAACCGGCCTTTGGGGGCAGCCGGGGAGGTCCTCCATGGGCCCGGAGAGAACACCACCCCGAAGCGCATTTCTCCCTGTCTTGGGAGCATTGTGCGCGGCTGGCGGGAACAGCGGGCATGAGTTCTTGCAAACTGTCCTTTGGAGGCAGCCGGGGAGGTCTTCCAAGGGCCCGGAGAGAGCACCACCCCAAAATGCTTTTCTTCCGGGCTTGGGAGCATTGTGCGCGTGTGGCGGGAACAGCAGGCAGGAATTCTTGCAAACCGGCCTTTGGAGGCAGCCGGGGAGGTCTTCCTAGGGCCCGGAGAGAGCACCACCTCGAAGCGCTTTTCTCCGGGGTTTTGGAACATTGTGTGTGGCTGGCGGGAACAGCGAGTGGGAGTGCTTGCAAACCGGCCTTTGGGGGCAGCCGGGGAGGTCCTCCATGGTCCCTAGTAGAACACCACCTTGAAGCGCTTTTCTCACGGTCTTGGGAGCATTGTGCGCGGCTGGCGGGAACAGCGGGCATGAGTGCTTGCAAACTGTCCTTTGGAGGCAGCCGGGGAGGTCTTCCAAGGGCACCGGACTGATCACCACCCCAAACTGCTTTTCTCCCGGGCTTGGGAGCATTGTGCGCGGCTGTCGGGAACAGCGGACATGAGTGCTTGCAAACCGGCCTTTGGAGGCAGCCTGGGAGGTCTTCCAAGGCCCGGAGAGAGCACCACCCCAAAATGCTTTTCTCCCGGGCTTGGGAGCATTGTGCGTGGCTGGCGGAAGCAGCGGGAATGAGTACTTACAAACCGGCCTTTGGAGGCAGCCGAGGAGGTCTTGAAAGTGCCCGGAGAGAGCACCACCCCGAAGCGCTTTTCTCCCGTGCTTGGGAGCATTGTGCGCGGCTGGCGGGAATAGCAGGCAGGAGTGCTTGCAAACTGGCCTTTGGAGGCAGCCGGGGAGGTCTTCCAAGGGCCCGGAGTGAGCACCACCCCAAAATGCTTTTCTCCCGGGCTTGGGAGCATTGTGCGCGGCTGGTGGGAACAACGGGCATGAGTGCTTGCAAACCGGCCTTTGGAGGCAGCCGGGGACGTCTTCCAAGGGCCCGGAGAGAGCACCACCCCGAAGCACTTTTCTCCCGGGCTTGGGAGCATTGTGCGTGGCTGGGGGGAACAGCAGGAAGGAGTCCTTGCAAACCGGCCTTTGGAGGCAGCCGGGGAGGTCTTCCAAGGGCCTGTAGAGAGCACCACCCCGAAGCGCTTTTCTCCCGGGCTTGGGAGCATTGTGCGCGGGTGGCGGGAACAGCAGGCAGGAGTGCTTGAAAACCGGCCTTTGCAGGCAGCCGGGGAGGTCTTCCAGGGCCCTGTGTGAGCACCACCCCAAAAATCTTTTCTCCCGGGCTTGGGAGCATTGTGCGCGGCTGGTGGGAACAGCGGGCATGAGTGCTTGCAAACTGGCCATTGGAGGCAGCCGGGGAGGTCTTCCAAGGGCCTGTAGAGAGCACCACCCCAAAATGCTTTTCTCCCGGGCTTGGGAGCATTGTGCGTGGCTGGTGGGAACAGCGGGCGGCAGTGCTTGCAAACTGGCCTTTGGAGGCAGCCGGGGAGGTCTTCCAAGGGCCAGGAGAGAGCACCACCCAGAAGCGCTTTTCTCCCGGGCTTGGAACATTTGCGCGGATGGCGGGAACAGCGAGTGGGAGTGCTTCCAAACCGGCCTTTGGGGGCACCCCGGGAGGTCTTCCATGGGCACGGAGAGAACACCACCCCGAAGCGCTTTTCTCCGGGGTTTTGGAGGATTGTGCGTGGCTGGCGGGAACAGCGAGTGGGAGTGCTTGCAAACCGGCCTTTGGGGGCAGCCAGGGAGGTCCTCCATTGGCACGGAGAGAACACCACCCCGAAGCGCTTTTCTCCGGGGTTTTGGAACATTGTGTGTGGCTGGCGGGAACAGCGAGTGGGAGTGCTTGCAAACCGGCCTTTGGGGGCAGCCGGGGAGGTCCTCCATGGTCCCTAGTAGAACACCACCTTGAAGCGCTTTTCTCACGGTCTTGGGAGCATTGTGCGCGGCTGGCGGGAACAGCGGGCATGAGTGCTTGCAAACTGTCCTTTGGAGGCAGCCGGGGAGTTCTTCCAAGGGCACCGGACTGATCACCACCCCAAAATGCTTTTCTCCCGGGCTTGGGAGCATTGTGCGCGGCTGTCGGGAACAGCGGACATGAGTGCTTGCAAACCGGCCTTTGGAGGCAGCCTGGGAGGTCTTCCAAGGGCCCGGAGAGAGCACCACCCCAAAATGCTTTTCTCCCGGGCTTGGGAGCATTGTGCGTGGCTGGCGGAAGCAGCGGGAATGAGTACTTACAAACCGGCCTTTGGAGGCAGCCGAGGAGGTCTTGAAAGTGCCCGGAGAGAGCACCACCCCGAAGCGCTTTTCTCCCGTGCTTGGGAGCATTGTGCGCGGCTGGCGGGAACAGCAGGCAGGAGTGCTTGCAAACTGGCCTTTGGAGGCAGCCGGGGAGGTCTTCCAAGGGCCCGGAGTGAGCACCACCCCAAAATGCTTTTCTCCCGGGCTTGGGAGCATTGTGCGCGGCTGGTGGGAACAACGGGCATGAGTGCTTGCAAACCGGCCTTTGGAGGCAGCCGGGGACGTCTTCCAAGGGCCCGGAGAGAGCACCACCCCAAAATGCTTTTCTCCCGGGCTTGGGAGCATTGTGCGCGGCTGTCGGGAACAGCGGACATGAGTGCTTGCAAACCGGCCTTTGGAGGCAGCCTGGGAGGTCTTCCAAGGCCCGGAGAGAGCACCACCCCAAAATGCTTTTCTCCCGGGCTTGGGAGCATTGTGCGTGGCTGGCGGAAGCAGCGGGAATGAGTACTTACAAACCGGCCTTTGGAGGCAGCCGAGGAGGTCTTGAAAGTGCCCGGAGAGAGCACCACCCCGAAGCGCTTTTCTCCGGGGTTTTGGAACATTGTGTGTGGCTGGCGGGAACAGCGAGTGGGAGTGCTTGCAAACCGGCCTTTGGGGGCAGCCGGGGAGGTCCTCCATGGTCCCTAGTAGAACACCACCTTGAAGCGCTTTTCTCACGGTCTTGGGAGCATTGTGCGCGGCTGGCGGGAACAGCGGGCATGAGTGCTTGCAAACTGTCCTTTGGAGGCAGCCGGGGAGGTCTTCCAAGGGCACCGGACTGATCACCACCCCAAAATGCTTTTCTCCCGGGCTTGGGAGCATTGTGCGCGGCTGTCGGGAACAGCGGACATGAGTGCTTGCAAACCGGCCTTTGGAGGCAGCCTGGGAGGTCTTCCAAGGGCCCGGAGAGAGCACCACCCCAAAATGCTTTTCTCCCGGGCTTGGGAGCATTGTGCGTGGCTGGCGGAAGCAGCGGGAATGAGTACTTACAAACCGGCCTTTGGAGGCAGCCGAGGAGGTCTTGAAAGTGCCCGGAGAGAGCACCACCCCGAAGCGCTTTTCTCCCGTGCTTGGGAGCATTGTGCGCGGCTGGCGGGAACAGCAGGCAGGAGTGCTTGCAAACTGGCCTTTGGAGGCAGCCGGGGAGGTCTTCCAAGGGCCCGGAGTGAGCACCACCCCAAAATGCTTTTCTCCCGGGCTTGGGAGCATTGTGCGCGGCTGGTGGGAACAGCAGGCGCGAGTGTTGTCAAATCAGCCTTTGGAGGCAGCCGGGGAGGTCTTTCAGCGGGAGAGGGCCGCTCATGCTCAGAGGCCCCACAGGCCGGGGTCAGGACCCAGCAGGGCCCCTGCCCCAGGCCAGACTTGCCCAGACCTTCCTGGCCTCCGGGGGTACTGCCCCAACAAGGGGCAGGCTGCGGGGACTGGGTCCAGACATTCCCGGGCGCCTCCCCAGGTTCATCCCCGCTGGTGCCTTTCCCTGGGACTAGGCCTCGGTTGAGGCCTCCTTGGAGAGGAGGTTGCTGGCAGGGGCTGTCTCCACACTGCAAGGTACTGGAGCTCAGAGGGCCTCGTCAGATGGAAGGGACCAGCAAAGGGCTGGATGTCCAAGACCTCTTTGGCCCAGCAGCCTCAGGGCAGCAGGGAGAGCAAGAGGCCCAACTTGCCCCTAGGTCGGCTCTGCCCCTTCCCACACAGGCTGCCAGCCCAGCAGCTGCCTGACAGACTCTGGCTCCCCCGAGCTCTCTGCCGGTGCAGGGGGCAGGAACAGACGTGTGCATGTGGTTCTGACTTTGCCTGGGAGTGTGGACCCCCTGCCTGGCCCCAAGGCACAGGGGCAAGGGCCCGGAGAGAGCACCACCCCAAAATGCTTTTCTCCCGGGCTTGGGAGCATTTGCGTGGCTGGCGGGAACAGCTAGTGGGAATGCTTGCAAACCGGCCTTTGGGGGCAGCCGGGGAGGTCCTCCATGGGCCCGGAGAGAACACCACCCCGAAGCGCTTTTCTCCGGGGTTTTGGAGGATTGTGCGTGGCTGGCGGGAACAGCGAGTGGGAGTGCTTGCAAACCGGCCTTTGGGGGCAGCCGGGGAGGTCCTCCATGGGCCCGGAGAGAACACCACCCCGAAGCGCATTTCTCCCGGTCTTGGGAGCATTGTGCGCGGCTGGCGGGAACAGCGGGCATGAGTTCTTGCAAACTGTCCTTTGGAGGCAGCCGGGGAGGTCTTCCAAGGGCCCGGAGAGAGCACCACCCCAAAATGCTTTTCTTCCGGGCTTGGGAGCATTGTGCGCGTGTGGCGGGAACAGCAGGCAGGAATGCTTGCAAACCGGCCTTTGGAGGCAGCCGGGGAGGTCTTCCTAGGGCCCGGAGAGAGCACCACCTCGAAGCGCTTTTCTCCGGGGTTTTGGAACATTGTGTGTGGCTGGCGGGAACAGCGAGTGGGAGTGCTTGCAAACCGGCCTTTGGGGGCAGCCGGGGAGGTCCTCCATGGTCCCTAGTAGAACACCACCTTGAAGCGCTTTTCTCACGGTCTTGGGAGCATTGTGCGCGGCTGGCGGGAACAGCGGGCATGAGTGCTTGCAAACTGTCCTTTGGAGGCAGCCGGGGAGGTCTTCCAAGGGCACCGGACTGATCACCACCCCAAACTGCTTTTCTCCCGGGCTTGGGAGCATTGTGCGCGGCTGTCGGGAACAGCGGACATGAGTGCTTGCAAACCGGCCTTTGGAGGCAGCCTGGGAGGTCTTCCAAGGCCCGGAGAGAGCACCACCCCAAAATGCTTTTCTCCCGGGCTTGGGAGCATTGTGCGTGGCTGGCGGAAGCAGCGGGAATGAGTACTTACAAACCGGCCTTTGGAGGCAGCCGAGGAGGTCTTGAAAGTGCCCGGAGAGAGCACCACCCCGAAGCGCTTTTCTCCCGTGCTTGGGAGCATTGTGCGCGGCTGGCGGGAATAGCAGGCAGGAGTGCTTGCAAACTGGCCTTTGGAGGCAGCCGGGGAGGTCTTCCAAGGGCCCGGAGTGAGCACCACCCCAAAATGCTTTTCTCCCGGGCTTGGGAGCATTGTGCGCGGCTGGTGGGAACAACGGGCATGAGTGCTTGCAAACCGGCCTTTGGAGGCAGCCGGGGACGTCTTCCAAGGGCCCGGAGAGAGCACCACCCCGAAGCACTTTTCTCCCGGGCTTGGGAGCATTGTGCGTGGCTGGCGGGAACAGCAGGAAGGAGTCCTTGCAAACCGGCCTTTGGAGGCAGCCGGGGAGGTCTTCCAAGGGCCTGTAGAGAGCACCACCCCGAAGCGCTTTTCTCCCGGGCTTGGGAGCATTGTGCGCGGGTGGCGGGAACAGCAGGCAGGAGTGCTTGAAAACCGGCCTTTGCAGGCAGCCGGGGAGGTCTTCCAGGGCCCTGTGTGAGCACCACCCCAAAAATCTTTTCTCCCGGGCTTGGGAGCATTGTGCGCGGCTGGTGGGAACAGCGGGCATGAGTGCTTGCAAACTGGCCATTGGAGGCAGCCGGGGAGGTCTTCCAAGGGCCTGTAGAGAGCACCACCCCAAAATGCTTTTCTCCCGGGCTTGGGAGCATTGTGCGTGGCTGGTGGGAACAGCGGGCGGCAGTGCTTGCAAACTGGCCTTTGGAGGCAGCCGGGGAGGTCTTCCAAGGGCCAGGAGAGAGCACCACCCAGAAGCGCTTTTCTCCCGGGCTTGGAACATTTGCGCGGATGGCGGGAACAGCGAGTGGGAGTGCTTCCAAACCGGCCTTTGGGGGCACCCCGGGAGGTCTTCCATGGGCACGGAGAGAACACCACCCCGAAGCGCTTTTCTCCGGGGTTTTGGAGGATTGTGCGTGGCTGGCGGGAACAGCGAGTGGGAGTGCTTGCAAACCGGCCTTTGGGGGCAGCCAGGGAGGTCCTCCATTGGCACGGAGAGAACACCACCCCGAAGCGCTTTTCTCCGGGGTTTTGGAACATTGTGTGTGGCTGGCGGGAACAGCGAGTGGGAGTGCTTGCAAACCGGCCTTTGGGGGCAGCCGGGGAGGTCCTCCATGGTCCCTAGTAGAACACCACCTTGAAGCGCTTTTCTCACGGTCTTGGGAGCATTGTGCGCGGCTGGCGGGAACAGCGGGCATGAGTGCTTGCAAACTGTCCTTTGGAGGCAGCCGGGGAGTTCTTCCAAGGGCACCGGACTGATCACCACCCCAAAATGCTTTTCTCCCGGGCTTGGGAGCATTGTGCGCGGCTGTCGGGAACAGCGGACATGAGTGCTTGCAAACCGGCCTTTGGAGGCAGCCTGGGAGGTCTTCCAAGGGCCCGGAGAGAGCACCACCCCAAAATGCTTTTCTCCCGGGCTTGGGAGCATTGTGCGTGGCTGGCGGAAGCAGCGGGAATGAGTACTTACAAACCGGCCTTTGGAGGCAGCCGAGGAGGTCTTGAAAGTGCCCGGAGAGAGCACCACCCCGAAGCGCTTTTCTCCCGTGCTTGGGAGCATTGTGCGCGGCTGGCGGGAACAGCAGGCAGGAGTGCTTGCAAACTGGCCTTTGGAGGCAGCCGGGGAGGTCTTCCAAGGGCCCGGAGTGAGCACCACCCCAAAATGCTTTTCTCCCGGGCTTGGGAGCATTGTGCGCGGCTGGTGGGAACAACGGGCATGAGTGCTTGCAAACCGGCCTTTGGAGGCAGCCGGGGACGTCTTCCAAGGGCCCGGAGAGAGCACCACCCCGAAGCACTTTTCTCCCGGGCTTGGGAGCATTGTGCGTGGCTGGCGGGAACAGCAGGAAGGAGTCCTTGCAAACCGGCCTTTGGAGGCAGCCGGGGAGGTCTTCCAAGGGCCTGTAGAGAGCACCACCCCGAAGCGCTTTTCTCCCGGGCTTGGGAGCATTGTGCGCGGGTGGCGGGAACAGCAGGCAGGAGTGCTTGAAAACCGGCCTTTGCAGGCAGCCGGGGAGGTCTTCCAGGGCCCTGTGTGAGCACCACCCCAAAAAGCTTTTCTCCCGGGCTTGGGAGCATTGTGCGCGGCTGGTGGGAACAGCGGGCATGAGTGCTTGCAAACTGGCCATTGGAGGCAGCCGGGGAGGTCTTCCAAGGGCCTGTAGAGAGCACCACCCCAAAATGCTTTTCTCCCGGGCTTGGGAGCATTGTGCGTGGCTGGTGGGAACAGCGGGCGGCAGTGCTTGCAAACTGGCCTTTGGAGGCAGCCGGGGAGGTCTTCCAAGGGCCAGGAGAGAGCACCACCCAGAAGCGCTTTTCTCCCGGGCTTGGAACATTTGCGCGGATGGCGGGAACAGCGAGTGGGAGTGCTTCCAAACCGGCCTTTGGGGGCACCCCGGGAGGTCTTCCATGGGCACGGAGAGAACACCACCCCGAAGCGCTTTTCTCCGGGGTTTTGGAGGATTGTGCGTGGCTGGCGGGAACAGCGAGTGGGAGTGCTTGCAAACCGGCCTTTGGGGGCAGCCAGGGAGGTCCTCCATTGGCACGGAGAGAACACCACCCCGAAGCGCTTTTCTCCCGGTCTTGGGAGCATTGTGCGAGGCTGGCGGGAACAGCGGGCGCGAGTGCTTGCAAACCGGCCTTTGGAGGCAGCCGGGGAGGTCTTCCAGTGGGAGAGTGCCGGTTGTGCTCAGAGGCCCCTCAGGCCAGGGGCAGGACCCAGCAGGGCCCCTGCCCCTGGCCAGCCTTGCCCAGACCTTCCTGGCCTTCGGGGGTACTACCCCACCAAGGGGCAGGCTGCGGGGACTGGGTCCAGACATGCCCGGGCGCCTCCCCAGGCTCATCCCCGCTGGTGCCTTTCCCCTGGGCCTAGGCCTCGGTTGAGGCCTCCTTGGAGAGGAGGTTGCCGGCAGGGGCTGTCTCCACACTGCAAGGTTCTGGAGCTCAGAGGGCCTCGTCAGCGGGAAGGGACCAGCAAGGGGCTGGATGCCCAAGACCTCTTTGGCCCAGCAGCCTCAGGGCAGGAGGGAGAGGAAGAGGCCCATCTTGCCCCTAGGTCGGCTCTGCCCCTTCCCACACAGGCAGCCAACACAGCAGCTGCCTGACAGACTCTGGCTCCCCCGAGCTCTCTGCCGGTGCAGGGGTCAGGAACAGACGTGTGCATGTCGTTCTGCCTTGGCCTGGGAGTGTGTTCCCCCTGCCTGGCCCCCAGGCTCAGGGGCAAGGGCCCGGAGAGAGCACCACCCCGAAGCGCTTTTCTCCCGGGCTTGGGAGCATTGTGCGCGCCTGGTGGGAACAGTGGGCGGGAGTGTTGGCAAACCGGCCTTTGGAGGCAGCCGGGGAGGTCTTCCAGCGGGAGAGGGCCGGATGTGCTCAGAGGCCCCACAGGCCAGGGGCAGGACCCAGCAGGTCCCCTGCCCCTGGCCAGCCTTTCCCAGACCTTCCTGGCCTCAGGGGGTACTGCCCCACCAAGGGGCAGGCTGCGGGGACTGGGTCCTGACATGCCCGGGGGGCCTCCCCAGGCTCATCCCCGCTGGTGCCTTTCCCCTGGGCCTAGGCCTCGGTTTAGGCCTCCTTGGAGAGGAGGTTGCTGGCAGGGGCTGTCTCCACACTGCAAGGTGCTGGAGCTCAGAGGGCCTTGTCAGAGGGAAGGGACCAGCAAGGGGCTGGATGCCCAAGACCTCTTTGGCCCAGCAGCATCGGGGCACCAGGGAGAACAAGAGGCCCAACTTGCCCCTAGGTCGGCTCTGCCCCTTCCCACACAGGCGGCCAGCCCAGCAGCTGCCTGACATACTCTGGCTCCCCCGAGCTCTCTGCCGGTGCAGGGGGCAGATCAGAGGTGTGCATGTGTTTCTGCCTTGGCCTGGGAGTGTGTTGCCCCTGCCTTGCCCCCAGGCTCAGGGGCAAGGGCCCGGAGAGAGCACCAGCCCAAAGCGCTTTTCTCCCGGGCTTGGGAGCATTGTGCGAGCCTGGCGTGAACAGCGGGCGGGAGTTTTTGCAAACAGGACTTTGGAGGCAGCCGTGGAGGTCTTCCAGTGGGAGAGGGCCGGTTGTGCTCAGAGGCCCCACAGGCCAGGGGCAGGACCCAGCAGGGCTCCTGCCCCTGGCCAGCCTTTCCCAGACCTTCCTGGCCTCCGGGGGTACTGCCCCACCAAGGGGCAGGCTGCGGGGACTGGGTCCAGACATGCCCGGGCGCCTCCCCAGGCTCATCCCCGCTGGTGCCTTTCCCCTGGGCCTAGGCCTCGGTTTAGGCCTCCTTGGATAGGAGGTTGCTGGCAGGGGCTGTCTCCACACTGCAAGGTGCTGGAGCTCAGAGGGCCTCGTCAGAGGGAAGGGACCAGCAAGGGGCTGGATGCCCAAGACCTCTTTGGCCCAGCAGCCTCAGGGCAGCAGGGAGAGCAAGAGGCCCAACTTGCCCCTAGGTCGGCTCTCCCCCTTCCCACACAGGCGGCCAGCCCAGCAGCTGCCTGACAGACTCTGGCTCCCCCGAGCTCTCTGCCGGTGCAGGGGGCAGATCAGACGTGTGCATGTGGTTCTGCCTTGGCCTGGGAGTGTGGACACCCTGCCTTGCCCCCATGCTCAGGAGCAAGGGCCCAGAGAGAGCACCACCCTGAAGCGCTTTTCTCCCGGGCTTAGGAGCATTGTGCACGCCTGCTGGGAACAGTGGGCGGGAGCGCTTGCAAACCGGCCTTTGGAGGCAGCCGGGGAGGTCTTCCAGTGGGAGAGGGCCGGTTGTGCTCAGAGGCCCCACAGGCCAGGGGCAGGACCCAGCAGGGCCCCTGCCCCTGGCCAGCCTTGCCCAGACCTTCCTGGCCTCTGGGGGTACTGCCCCACCAAGGGTCAGGCTGCGGGGACTGGGTCCAGACATGTCCGTGCGCCTCTCCAGGATCATTCCCGCTGGTGCCTTTCCCCTGGGCCTAGGCCTCGGTTGAGGCCTCCTTGGAGAGGAGGTTGCTGGCAGGGGCTGTCTCCACAGTGCAAGGTGCTGGAGCTCAGAGGGCCTCATCAGAGGGAAGGGACCAGCAAAGGCCTGGATGCCCAAGACCTCTTTGACCCAGCAGCCTCAGGGCAGCAGGGAGAGCAAGAGGCCCAACTTGCCCCTAGGTCGGCTCTGCCCCTTCCCACACAGGCGGCCAACCCAGCAGCTGCCTGACAGACTCTGGCTCCCCCAAGCTCTCTGCCGGTGCAGGGGACAGGAACAGACGTGGGCATGTGGTTCTGCCTTGGCCTGGGAGTGTGTTCCCCCTGCCTTGCCCCCAGGCTCAGGGGCAAGGGCCCGGAGAGAGCACCACACCGAAGCGCTTTTCTCCCCGGCTTGGGAGCTTTTTGCATTCCTGACGTGAACAGCGGGCAGGAGTGTATGCAAACAGGACTTTGGAGCCAGCCGGGGAGGTCTTCCAATGGGAGTGGGCCGGTTGTGCTCAGAGGCCCCACAGGCCAGGGTCAGGACCCAGCAGGGCCCCTGCCCCTGGCCAGACTTGCCCAGACCTTCCTGGCCCCCGGGGGTACTGCCCCACCAAGGGGCAGGCTGCGGAGACTGGGTCCAGACATGTCCGTGCGCCTCCCCAGGATCATCCCCGCTGGTGCCTTTCCCCTGGGTGTAGGCCTCAGTTGAGGCCTCTTTGGAGAGGAGGTTGCTGACAGGGGCTGTCTCCACACTGCAAGGTGCTGGAGCTCAGAGGGCCTCGTCAGAGGGAAGGCACCAGCACAGGGCTGGATGCCCAAGACCACTTTGACCCAGCAGCCTCAGGGCAGCAGGGAGAGCAAGAGGCCCAACTTGCCCCTAGGTCGGCTCTACCCCGTCCCACACAGGCAGCCAGCCCAGCAGCAGCCTGGCAGTCTCTGGCTCCCCCGAGCTCTCTGCCGGTGTAGGGGGCAGGAACAGACGTGTGCATGTCGTTCTCCCTTGGTCTGGGAGTGTGTTCCACCTGCCTGGCCCCCAGGATCAGGGGCAAGGGCCCGAGGAGAGCACCACCCCGAAGCGCTTTTCTCCCAGGCTTGGGAGCATTGTGCGTGCCTGGCGGGAACAGCGGGTGGGAGTGCTTGCAAACCGTCCTTTGGAGGCAGACGGGGAGGTCTTCCAGCGGGAGAGTGCCGGTTGTGCTCAGACGCCCCACAGGCCAGGGGCAGGACCCAGCAGTGTCCCTGCCCTGGCAGCCTTGCCCAGACCTTCCTGGCCTCCGGGGGTACTGCCCCACCAAGGGGCAGGCTGCGGGGACTGGGTCCAGACATGGCCGGGCGCCTCCCCAGGCTCATCCCCGCTGGTGCCTTTCCCCTAGGCCTAGGACTCGGTTGAGGCCTCCTTGGAGAGGAGGTTGCTGGCAGGGGCTGTCTCCACTCTGCAAGGTGCTGGATCTCAGAGGGCCTCATCAGAGGAAAGGGACCAGCAAGGGGCTGGATGCCCAAGACCTCTTTGGCCCAGCAGCCTCAGGTCAGCAGGGAGAGCAAGAGGCCCAACTTGCCCCTAGGTCGGCTCTGCCCCTTTCCACACAGGCCGCCAGCCCAGCAGCTGCCTGGCATACTCTGGCCTCCCCGAGCTCTCTGCCGGTGCAGGGACCAGGAACAGACGTGTGCATGTGGTTCTGCCTTGGCCTGGGAGTGTGTTCCCCCTGCATTGCACCCAGGCTCAGGGGCAAGGGCCCGGTGAGAGCACCAACCCGAAGCGCTTTTTTCCCGGGCTTGGGAGCATTGTGCGTGCCTGGCGGGAACAGCAGGCGCGAGTGTTGTCAAATCAGCCTTTGGAGGCAGCCGGGGAGGTCTTCCAGCGGGAGAGGGCCGCTCATGCTCAGAGGCCCCACAGGCCGGGGTCAGGACCCAGCAGGGCCCCTGCCCCAGGCCAGACTTGCCCAGACCTTCCTGGCCTCCGGGGGTACTGCCCCAACAAGGGGCAGGCTGCGGGGACTGGGTTCAGACATTCCCGGGCGCCTCCCCAGGTTCATCCCCGCTGGTGCCTTTCCCTGGGACTAGGCCTCGGTTGAGGCCTCCTTGGAGAGGAGGTTGCTGGCAGGGGCTGTCTCCACACTGCAAGGTACTGGAGCTCAGAGGGCCTCGTCAGATGGAAGGGACCAGCAAAGGGCTGGATGTCCAAGACCTCTTTGGCCCAGCAGCCTCAGGGCAGCAGGGAGAGCAAGAGGCCCAACTTGCCCCTAGGTCGGCTCTGCCCCTTCCCACACAGGCTGCCAGCCCAGCAGCTGCCTGACAGACTCTGGCTCCCCCGAGCTCTCTGCCGGTGCAGGGGGCAGGAACAGACGTGTGCATGTGGTTCTGACTTTGCCTGGGAGTGTGGACCCCCTGCCTGGCCCCGAGGCACAGGGGCAAGGGCCCGGAGAGAGCACCACCCCAAAATGCTTTTCTCCCGGGCTTGGGAGCATTTGCGTGGCTGGCGGGAACAGCTAGTGGGAATGCTTGCAAACCGGCCTTTGGGGGCAGCCGGGGAGGTCCTCCATGGGCCCGGAGAGAACACCACCCCGAAGCGCTTTTCTCCGGGGTTTTGGAGGATTGTGCGTGGCTGGCGGGAACAGCGAGTGGGAGTGCTTGCAAACCGGCCTTTGGGGGCAGCCGGGGAGGTCCTCCATGGGCCCGGAGAGAGCACCACCCCGAAGCGCTTTTCTCCCGGGCTTGGGAGCATTGTGCGCGCCTGGTGGGAACAGTGGGCGGGAGTGTTGGCAAACCGGCCTTTGGAGGCAGCCGGGGAGGTCTTCCAGCGGGAGAGGGCCGGATGTGCTCAGAGGCCCCACAGGCCAGGGGCAGGACCCAGCAGGTCCCCTGCCCCTGGCCAGCCTTTCCCAGACCTTCCTGGCCTCAGGGGGTACTGCCCCACCAAGGGGCAGGCTGCGGGGACTGGGTCCTGACATGCCCGGGGGGCCTCCCCAGGCTCATCCCCGCTGGTGCCTTTCCCCTGGGCCTAGGCCTCGGTTTAGGCCTCCTTGGAGAGGAGGTTGCTGGCAGGGGCTGTCTCCACACTGCAAGGTGCTGGAGCTCAGAGGGCCTTGTCAGAGGGAAGGGACCAGCAAGGGGCTGGATGCCCAAGACCTCTTTGGCCCAGCAGCATCGGGGCACCAGGGAGAACAAGAGGCCCAACTTGCCCCTAGGTCGGCTCTGCCCCTTCCCACACAGGCGGCCAGCCCAGCAGCTGCCTGACATACTCTGGCTCCCCCGAGCTCTCTGCCGGTGCAGGGGGCAGATCAGAGGTGTGCATGTGTTTCTGCCTTGGCCTGGGAGTGTGTTGCCCCTGCCTTGCCCCCAGGCTCAGGGGCAAGGGCCCGGAGAGAGCACCAGCCCAAAGCGCTTTTCTCCCGGGCTTGGGAGCATTGTGCGAGCCTGGCGTGAACAGCGGGCGGGAGTTTTTGCAAACAGGACTTTGGAGGCAGCCGTGGAGGTCTTCCAGTGGGAGAGGGCCGGTTGTGCTCAGAGGCCCCACAGGCCAGGGGCAGGACCCAGCAGGGCTCCTGCCCCTGGCCAGCCTTTCCCAGACCTTCCTGGCCTCCGGGGGTACTGCCCCACCAAGGGGCAGGCTGCGGGGACTGGGTCCAGACATGCCCGGGCGCCTCCCCAGGCTCATCCCCGCTGGTGCCTTTCCCCTGGGCCTAGGCCTCGGTTTAGGCCTCCTTGGATAGGAGGTTGCTGGCAGGGGCTGTCTCCACACTGCAAGGTGCTGGAGCTCAGAGGGCCTCGTCAGAGGGAAGGGACCAGCAAGGGGCTGGATGCCCAAGACCTCTTTGGCCCAGCAGCCTCAGGGCAGCAGGGAGAGCAAGAGGCCCAACTTGCCCCTAGGTCGGCTCTCCCCCTTCCCACACAGGCGGCCAGCCCAGCAGCTGCCTGACAGACTCTGGCTCCCCCGAGCTCTCTGCCGGTGCAGGGGGCAGATCAGACGTGTGCATGTGGTTCTGCCTTGGCCTGGGAGTGTGGACACCCTGCCTTGCCCCCATGCTCAGGAGCAAGGGCCCAGAGAGAGCACCACCCTGAAGCGCTTTTCTCCCGGGCTTAGGAGCATTGTGCACGCCTGCTGGGAACAGTGGGCGGGAGCGCTTGCAAACCGGCCTTTGGAGGCAGCCGGGGAGGTCTTCCAGTGGGAGAGGGCCGGTTGTGCTCAGAGGCCCCACAGGCCAGGGGCAGGACCCAGCAGGGCCCCTGCCCCTGGCCAGCCTTGCCCAGACCTTCCTGGCCTCTGGGGGTACTGCCCCACCAAGGGTCAGGCTGCGGGGACTGGGTCCAGACATGTCCGTGCGCCTCTCCAGGATCATTCCCGCTGGTGCCTTTCCCCTGGGCCTAGGCCTCGGTTGAGGCCTCCTTGGAGAGGAGGTTGCTGGCAGGGGCTGTCTCCACAGTGCAAGGTGCTGGAGCTCAGAGGGCCTCATCAGAGGGAAGGGACCAGCAAAGGCCTGGATGCCCAAGACCTCTTTGACCCAGCAGCCTCAGGGCAGCAGGGAGAGCAAGAGGCCCAACTTGCCCCTAGGTCGGCTCTGCCCCTTCCCACACAGGCGGCCAACCCAGCAGCTGCCTGACAGACTCTGGCTCCCCCAAGCTCTCTGCCGGTGCAGGGGACAGGAACAGACGTGGGCATGTGGTTCTGCCTTGGCCTGGGAGTGTGTTCCCCCTGCCTTGCCCCCAGGCTCAGGGGCAAGGGCCCGGAGAGAGCACCACACCGAAGCGCTTTTCTCCCCGGCTTGGGAGCTTTTTGCATTCCTGACGTGAACAGCGGGCAGGAGTGTATGCAAACAGGACTTTGGAGCCAGCCGGGGAGGTCTTCCAATGGGAGTGGGCCGGTTGTGCTCAGAGGCCCCACAGGCCAGGGTCAGGACCCAGCAGGGCCCCTGCCCCTGGCCAGACTTGCCCAGACCTTCCTGGCCCCCGGGGGTACTGCCCCACCAAGGGGCAGGCTGCGGAGACTGGGTCCAGACATGTCCGTGCGCCTCCCCAGGATCATCCCCGCTGGTGCCTTTCCCCTGGGTGTAGGCCTCAGTTGAGGCCTCTTTGGAGAGGAGGTTGCTGACAGGGGCTGTCTCCACACTGCAAGGTGCTGGAGCTCAGAGGGCCTCGTCAGAGGGAAGGCACCAGCACAGGGCTGGATGCCCAAGACCACTTTGACCCAGCAGCCTCAGGGCAGCAGGGAGAGCAAGAGGCCCAACTTGCCCCTAGGTCGGCTCTACCCCGTCCCACACAGGCAGCCAGCCCAGCAGCAGCCTGGCAGTCTCTGGCTCCCCCGAGCTCTCTGCCGGTGTAGGGGGCAGGAACAGACGTGTGCATGTCGTTCTCCCTTGGTCTGGGAGTGTGTTCCACCTGCCTGGCCCCCAGGATCAGGGGCAAGGGCCCGAGGAGAGCACCACCCCGAAGCGCTTTTCTCCCAGGCTTGGGAGCATTGTGCGTGCCTGGCGGGAACAGCGGGTGGGAGTGCTTGCAAACCGTCCTTTGGAGGCAGACGGGGAGGTCTTCCAGCGGGAGAGTGCCGGTTGTGCTCAGACGCCCCACAGGCCAGGGGCAGGACCCAGCAGTGTCCCTGCCCTGGCAGCCTTGCCCAGACCTTCCTGGCCTCCGGGGGTACTGCCCCACCAAGGGGCAGGCTGCGGGGACTGGGTCCAGACATGGCCGGGCGCCTCCCCAGGCTCATCCCCGCTGGTGCCTTTCCCCTAGGCCTAGGACTCGGTTGAGGCCTCCTTGGAGAGGAGGTTGCTGGCAGGGGCTGTCTCCACTCTGCAAGGTGCTGGATCTCAGAGGGCCTCATCAGAGGAAAGGGACCAGCAAGGGGCTGGATGCCCAAGACCTCTTTGGCCCAGCAGCCTCAGGTCAGCAGGGAGAGCAAGAGGCCCAACTTGCCCCTAGGTCGGCTCTGCCCCTTTCCACACAGGCCGCCAGCCCAGCAGCTGCCTGGCATACTCTGGCCTCCCCGAGCTCTCTGCCGGTGCAGGGACCAGGAACAGACGTGTGCATGTGGTTCTGCCTTGGCCTGGGAGTGTGTTCCCCCTGCATTGCACCCAGGCTCAGGGGCAAGGGCCCGGTGAGAGCACCAACCCGAAGCGCTTTTTTCCCGGGCTTGGGAGCATTGTGCGTGCCTGGCGGGAACAGCAGGCGCGAGTGTTGTCAAATCAGCCTTTGGAGGCAGCCGGGGAGGTCTTCCAGCGGGAGAGGGCCGCTCATGCTCAGAGGCCCCACAGGCCGGGGTCAGGACCCAGCAGGGCCCCTGCCCCAGGCCAGACTTGCCCAGACCTTCCTGGCCTCCGGGGGTACTGCCCCAACAAGGGGCAGGCTGCGGGGACTGGGTTCAGACATTCCCGGGCGCCTCCCCAGGTTCATCCCCGCTGGTGCCTTTCCCTGGGACTAGGCCTCGGTTGAGGCCTCCTTGGAGAGGAGGTTGCTGGCAGGGGCTGTCTCCACACTGCAAGGTACTGGAGCTCAGAGGGCCTCGTCAGATGGAAGGGACCAGCAAAGGGCTGGATGTCCAAGACCTCTTTGGCCCAGCAGCCTCAGGGCAGCAGGGAGAGCAAGAGGCCCAACTTGCCCCTAGGTCGGCTCTGCCCCTTCCCACACAGGCTGCCAGCCCAGCAGCTGCCTGACAGACTCTGGCTCCCCCGAGCTCTCTGCCGGTGCAGGGGGCAGGAACAGACGTGTGCATGTGGTTCTGACTTTGCCTGGGAGTGTGGACCCCCTGCCTGGCCCCGAGGCACAGGGGCAAGGGCCCGGAGAGAGCACCACCCCAAAATGCTTTTCTCCCGGGCTTGGGAGCATTTGCGTGGCTGGCGGGAACAGCTAGTGGGAATGCTTGCAAACCGGCCTTTGGGGGCAGCCGGGGAGGTCCTCCATGGGCCCGGAGAGAACACCACCCCGAAGCGCTTTTCTCCGGGGTTTTGGAGGATTGTGCGTGGCTGGCGGGAACAGCGAGTGGGAGTGCTTGCAAACCGGCCTTTGGGGGCAGCCGGGGAGGTCCTCCATGGGCCCGGAGAGAACACCACCCCGAAGCGCATTTCTCCCGGTCTTGGGAGCATTGTGCGCGGCTGGCGGGAACAGCGGGCATGAGTTCTTGCAAACTGTCCTTTGGAGGCAGCCGGGGAGGTCTTCCAAGGGCCCGGAGAGAGCACCACCCCAAAATGCTTTTCTTCCGGGCTTGGGAGCATTGTGCGCGTGTGGCGGGAACAGCAGGCAGGAATGCTTGCAAACCGGCCTTTGGAGGCAGCCGGGGAGGTCTTCCAAGGGCCCGGAGAGAGCACCACCTCGAAGCGCTTTTCTCCGGGGTTTTGGAACATTGTGTGTGGCTGGCTGGAACAGCGAGTGGGAGTGCTTGCAAACCGGCCTTTGGGGGCAGCCGGGGAGGTCCTCCATGGTCCCTAGTAGAACACCACCTTGAAGCGCTTTTCTCACGGTCTTGGGAGCATTGTGCGCGGCTGCGGGAACAGCGGGCATGAGTGCTTGCAAACTGTCCTTTGGAGGCAGCCGGGGAGGTCTTCCAAGGCACCGGACTGATCACCACCCCAAAATGCTTTTCTCCCGGGCTTGGGAGCATTGTGCGCGGCTGTCGGGAACAGCGGACATGAGTGCTTGCAAACCGGCCTTTGGAGGCAGCCTGGGAGGTCTTCCAAGGGCCCGGAGAGAGCACCACCCCAAAATGCTTTTCTCCCGGGCTTGGGAGCATTGTGCGTGGCTGGCGGAAGCAGCGGGAATGAGTACTTACAAACCGGCCTTTGGAGGCAGCCGAGGAGGTCTTGAAAGTGCCCGGAGAGAGCACCACTCCGAAGCGCTTTTCTCCCGTGCTTGGGAGCATTGTGCGCGGCTGGCGGGAATAGCAGGCAGGAGTGCTTGCAAACTGGCCTTTGGAGGCAGCCGGGGAGGTCTTCCAAGGGCCCGGAGTGAGCACCACCCCAAAATGCTTTTCTCCCGGGCTTGGGAGCATTGTGCGCGGCTGGTGGGAACAACGGGCATGAGTGCTTGCAAACCGGCCTTTGGAGGCAGCCGGGGACGTCTTCCAAGGGCCCGGAGAGAGCACCACCCCGAAGCACTTTTCTCCCGGGCTTGGGAGCATTGTGCGTGGCTGGCGGGAACAGCAGGAAGGAGTCCTTGCAAACCGGCCTTTGGAGGCAGCCGGGGAGGTCTTCCAAGGGCCTGTAGAGAGCACCACCCCGAAGCGCTTTTCTCCCGGGATTGGGAGCATTGTGCGCGGGTGGCGGGAACAGCAGGCAGGAGTGCTTGAAAACCGGCCTTTGCAGGCAGCCGGGGAGGTCTTCCAGGGCCCTGTGTGAGCACCACCCCAAAAAGCTTTTCTCCCGGGCTTGGGAGCATTGTGCGCGGCTGGTGGGAACAGCGAGCATGAGTGCTTGCAAACTGGCCATTGGAGGCAGCCGGGGAGGTCTTCCAAGGGCCTGTAGAGAGCACCACCCCAAAATGCTTTTCTCCCGGGCTTGGGAGCATTGTGCGTGGCTGGTGGGAACAGCGGGCGGCAGTGCTTGCAAACTGGCCTTTGGAGGCAGCCGGGGAGGTCTTCCAAGGGCCAGGAGAGAGCACCACCCAGAAGCGCTTTTCTCCCAGGCTTGGAACATTTGCGCGGATGGCGGGAACAGCGAGTGGGAGTGCTTGCAAACCGGCCTTTGGGGGCAGCCAGGGAGGTCCTCCATTGGCACGGAGAGAACACCACCCCGAAGCGCTTTTCTCCGGGGTTTTGGAACATTGTGTGTGGCTGGCGGGAACAGCGAGTGGGAGTGCTTGCAAACCGGCCTTTGGGGGCAGCCGGGGAGGTCCTCCATGGTCCCTAGTAGAACACCACCTTGAAGCGCTTTTCTCACGGTCTTGGGAGCATTGTGCGCGGCTGGCGGGAACAGCGGGCATGAGTGCTTGCAAACTGTCCTTTGGAGGCAGCCGGGGAGGTCTTCCAAGGGCACCGGACTGATCACCACCCCAAAATGCTTTTCTCCCGGGCTTGGGAGCATTGTGCGCGGCTGTCGGGAACAGCGGACATGAGTGCTTGCAAACCGGCCTTTGGAGGCAGCCCGGGAGGTCTTCCAAGGGCCCGGAGAGAGCACCACCCCAAAATGCTTTTCTCCCGGTCTTGGGAGCATTGTGCGTGGCTGGCGGAAGCAGCGGGAATGAGTACTTACAAACCGGCCTTTGGAGGCAGCCGAGGAGGTCTTGAAAGTGCCCGGAGAGAGCACCACCCCGAAGCGCTTTTCTCCCGTGCTTGGGAGCATTGTGCGCGGCTGGCGGGAACAGCAGGCAGGAGTGCTTGCAAACTGGCCTTTGGAGGCAGCCGGGGAGGTCTTCCAAGGGCCCGGAGTGAGCACCACCCCAAAATGCTTTTCTCCCGCGCTTGGGAGCATTGTGCGCGGCTGGTGGGAACAACGGGCATGAGTGCTTGCAAACCGGCCTTTGGAGGCAGCCGGGGACGTCTTCCAAGGGCCCGGAGAGAGCACCACCCCGAAGCACTTTTCTCCCGGGCTTGGGAGCATTGTGCGTGGCTGGCGGGAACAGCAGGAAGGAGTCCTTGCAAACCGGCCTTTGGAGGCAGCCGGGGAGGTCTTCCAAGGGCCTGTAGAGAGCACCACCCCGAAGCGCTTTTCTCCCGGGCTTGGGAGCATTGTGCGCGGGTGGCGGGAACAGCAGGCAGGAGTGCTTGAAAACCGGCCTTTGCAGGCAGCCGGGGAGGTCTTCCAGGGCCCTGTGTGAGCACCACCCCAAAAAGCTTTTCTCCCGGGCTTGGGAGCATTGTGCGCGGCTGGTGGGAACAGCGGACATGAGTGCTTGCAAACTGGCCATTGGAGGCAGCCGGGGAGGTCTTCCAAGGGCCTGTAGAGAGCACCACCCCAAAATGCTTTTCTCCCGGGCTTGGGAGCATTGTGCGTGGCTGGTGGGAACAGCGGGCGGCAGTGCTTGCAAACTGGCCTTTGGAGGCAGCCGGGGAGGTCTTCCAAGGGCCAGGAGAGAGCACCACCCAGAAGCGCTTTTCTCCCGGGCTTGGAACATTTGCGCGGATGGCGGGAACAGCGAGTGGGAGTGCTTCCAAACCGGCCTTTGGGGGCACCCCGGGAGGTCTTCCATGGGCACGGAGAGAACACCACCCCGAAGCGCTTTTCTCCGGGGTTTTGGAGGATTGTGCGTGGCTGGCGGGAACAGCGAGTGGGAGTGCTTGCAAACCGGCCTTTGGGGGCAGCCAGGGAGGTCCTCCATTGGCACGGAGAGAACACCACCCCGAAGCGCTTTTCTCCCGGTCTTGGGAGCATTGTGCGAGGCTGGCGGGAACAGCGGGCGGGAGTGCTTGCAAACCGGCCTTTGGAGGCAGCCGGGGAGGTCTTCCAGTGGGAGAGGGCCGGTTGTGCTCAGAGGCCCCTCAGGCCAGGGGCAGGACCCAGCAGGGCCCCTGCCCCTGGCCAGCCTTGCCCAGACCTTCCTGGCCTTCGGGGGTACTACCCCACCAAGGGGCAGGCTGCGGGGACTGGGTCCAGACATGCCCGGGCGCCTCCCCAGGCTCATCCCCGCTGGTGCCTTTCCCCTGGGCCTAGGCCTCGGTTGAGGCCTCCTTGGAGAGGAGGTTGCCGGCAGGGGCTGTCTCCACACTGCAAGGTGCTGGAGCTCAGAGGGCCTCGTCAGTGGGAAGGGACCAGCAAGGGGCTGGATGCCCAAGACCTCTTTGGCCCAGCAGCCTCAGGGCAGCAGGGAGAGGAAGAGGCCCAACTTGCCCCTAGGTCGGCTCTGCCCCTTCCCACACAGGCAGCCAACACAGCAGCTGCCTGACAGACTCTGGCTCCCCCGAGCTCTCTGCCGGTGCAGGGGTCAGGAACAGACGTGTGCATGTCGTTCTGCCTTGGCCTGGGAGTGTGTTCCCCCTGCCTGGCCCCCAGGCTCAGGGGCAAGGGCCCGGAGAGAGCACCACCCCGAAGTGCTTTTCTCCCGGGCTTGGGAGCATTGTGCGCGCCTGGTGGGAACAGTGGGCGGGAGTGTTGGCAAACCGGCCTTTGGAGGCAGCCGGGGAGGTCTTCCAGCGGGAGAGGGCCGGATGTGCTCAGAGGCCCCACAGGCCAGGGGCAGGACCCAGCAGGTCCCCTGCCCCTGGCCAGCCTTTCCCAGACCTTCCTGGCCTCAGGGGGTACTGCCCCACCAAGGGGCAGGCTGCGGGGACTGGGTCCTGACATGCCCGGGCGCCTCCCCAGGCTCATCCCCGCTGGTGCCTTTCCCCTGGGCCTAGGCCTCGGTTTAGGCCTCCTTGGAGAGGAGGTTGCTGGCAGGGGCTGTCTCCACACTGCAAGGTGCTGGAGCTCAGAGGGCCTTGTCAGAGGGAAGGGACCAGCAAGGGGCTGGATGCCCAAGACCTCTTTGGCCCAGCAGCTTCGGGGCAGCAGGGAGAGCAAGAGGCCCAACTTGCCCCTAGGTCGGCTCTGCCCCTTCCCACACAGGCGGCCAGCCCAGCAGCTGCCTGACATACTCTGGCTCCCCCGAGCTCTCTGCCGGTGCAGGGGGCAGATCAGAGGTGTGCATGTGTTTCTGCCTTGGACTGGGAGTGTGTTGCCCCTGCCTTGCCCCCAGGGTCAGGGGCAAGGGCCCGGAGAGAGCACCAGCCCAAAGCGCTTTTCTCCCGGGCTTGGGAGCATTGTGCGAGCCTGGCGTGAACAGCGGGCGGGAGTGTTTACAAACAGGACTTTGGAGGCAGACGGGGAGGTCTTCCAGTGGGAGAGGGCCGGTTGTGCTCAGAGGCCCCACAGGCCAGGGGCAGGACCCAGCAGGGCTCCTGCCCCTGGCCAGCCTTTCCCAGACCTTCCTGGCCTCCGGGGGTACTGCCCCACCAAGGGGCAGGCTGCGGGGACTGGGTCCAGACATGCCCGGGCGCCTCCCCAGGCTCATCCCCGCTGGTGCCTTTCCCCTGGGCCTAGGCCTCGGTTTAGGCCTCCTTGGATAGGAGGTTGCTGGCAGGGGCTGTCTCCACACTGCAAGGTGCTGGAGCTCAGAGGGCCTCGTCAGAGGGAAGGGACCAGCAAGGGGCTGGATGCCCAAGACCTCTTTGGCCCAGCAGCCTCAGGGCAGCAGGGAGAGCAAGAGGCCCAACTTGCCCCTAGGTCGGCTCTGCCCCTTCCCACACAGGCGGCCAGCCCAGCAGCTGCCTGACAGACTCTGGCTCCCCCGAGCTCTCTGCCGGTGCAGGGGGCAGATCAGACGTGTGCATGTGGTTCTGCCTTGGCCTGGGAGTGTGGACACCCTGCCTTGCCCCCATGCTCAGGAGCAAGGGCCCAGAGAGAGCACCACCCTGAAGCGCTTTTCTCCCGGGCTAAGGAGCATTGTGCACGCCTGCTGGGAACAGTGGGCGGGAGCGCTTGCAAACCGGCCTTTGGAGGCAGCCGGGGAGGTCTTCCAGTGGGAGAGGGCCGGTTGTGCTCAGAGGCCCCACAGGCCAGGGGCAGGACCCAGCAGGGCCCCTGCCCCTGGCCAGCCTTGCCCAGACCTTCCTGGCCTCTGGGGGTACTGCCCCACCAAGGGTCAGGCTGCGGGGACTGGGTCCAGACATGTCCGTGCGCCTCTCCAGGATCATTCCCGCTGGTGCCTTTCCCCTGGGCCTAGGCCTCGGTTGAGGCCTCCTTGGAGAGGAGGTTGCTGGCAGGGGCTGTCACCACAGTGCAAGGTGCTGGAGCTCAGAGGGCCTCATCAGAGGGAAGGGACCAGCAAAGGGCTGGATGCCCAAGACCTCTTTGACCCAGCAGCCTCAGGGCAGCAGGGAGAGCAAGAGGCCCAACTTGCCCCTAGGTCGGCTCTACCCCGTCCCACACAGGCAGCCATCCCAGCAGCAGCCTGGCAGTCTCTGGCTCCCCCGAGCTCTCTGCCGGTGTAGGGGGCAGGAACAGACGTGTGCATGTCGTTCTGCCTTGGCCTGGGAGTGTGTTCCCCCTGCCTGGCCCCCAGGCTCAGGGGCAAGGGCCCGGAGAGAGCACCACCCCGAAGCGCTTTTCTCCTGGGCTTGGGAGCATTGTGCGTGCCTGGCGGGAACAGCGGGCGGAAGTGCTTGCAAACCGGCCTTTGGAGGCAGACGGGGAGGTCTTCCAGCGGGAGAGTGCCGGTTGTGCTCAGACGCCCCACCAGGGGCAGGACCCAGCAGTGTCCCTGCCCCTGGCAGCCTTGCCCAGACCTTCCTGGCCTCCGGGGGTACTGCCCCACCAAGGGGCAGGCTGCGGGGACTGGGTCCAGACATGCCCGGGCGCCTCCATAGGCTCATCCCCGCTGGTGCCTTTCCCCTGGGCCTAGGCCTCGGTTGAGGCCTCCTTGGAGAGGAGGTTGCTGGCAGGGTCTGTCTCCACACTGCAAGGTGCTGGAGCTCAGAGGGCCTCGTCAGATGGAAAGGACCAGCAAGGGGCTTGATGCCCAAGACCTCTTTGGCCCAGCAGCCTCAGGGCAGCAGGGAGAGGAAGAGGCCCAACTTGCCCCTAGGTCGGCTCTGCCCCTTCCCACACAGGCGGCCAGCCCAGCAGCTGCCTGACAGACTCTGGCTCCCCCGAGCTCTCTGCCGGTGCAGGGGTCAGGAACAGACGTGTGCATGTGGTTCTGCCTTGGTCTGGGAGTGTGGACCCACTGCCTGGCCCCCACGCTGAGGGGCAAGGGCCCGGAGAGAGCAACACCCCAAAGCGCTTTTCTCCCGGGCTTGGGAGAATTGTGCGTGCCTGGCGGGAACAGCGGGCGGGAGTGTTGGCAAACCGGCCTTTGGAGGCAGCCGCGGAGGTCTTCCAGTGGGAGAGCGCCGGTTGTGCTCAGAGGCCCCACAGGCCAGGGGCAGGACCCAGCAGGGCCCCTGCCCCTGGCCAGCCTTGCCCAGACCTTCCTGGCCTCCGGGGGTACTGCCCCACCAAGGGGCAGGCTGCGGGGACTGGGTCCAGACATGCCCGGGCGCCTCCCCAGGCTCATCCCCGCTGGTGCCTTTCCCCTGGTCATAGGACTCGGTTGAGGCCTCCTTGGAGAGGAGGTTGCTGGCAGGTGCTGTCTCCACACTGCAAGATGCTGGAGCTCAGAGGGCCTCGTCAGAGGGAAGGGACAAGCATGGGGCTGGATGCCCCAGACCTCTTTGGCCCAGCAGCCTCAGGGCAGCAGGGAGAGCAAGAGGCCCAACTTGCCCCTAGGTCGGCTCTGCCCCTTACCACACAGGCGGCCAGCCCAGCAGCTGCCTGACAGACTCTGGCTCCCCCGAGCTCTCTGCCGGTGCAGGGGGCAGGAACAGACGTGTGCATGTCCTTCTGCCTTGGCCTGGGAGTGTGGACCCCCTGCCTGGCCCCCAGGCTCACGGGAAAGGGCCCGGAGAGAGCACCACCCCGAAGCGCTTTTCTCCCGGGCTTGGGAGCGTTGTGCGCCCTTGGTGGGAACAGTGGGTGGGAGTGCTTGCAAACCGGCCTTTAGAGGCAGCCGGGGAGGTCTTCCAGTGGGAGAGGGCCGGTTGTGCTCAGAGGCCCCACAGGCCAGGGGCAGGACCCAGCAGGTCCCCTGCCACTGGCCAGCATTTCCCAGACCTTCCTGGCCTCCGGGGGTACTGCCCCACCAAGGGGCAGGCTGCGGGGACTGGGTCCAGACATGCCCGGGCGCCTACCCAAGCTCATCCCCGCTGGTGCCTTTCCCCTGGGCCTAGGCCTCAGTTTAGGCCTCCTTGGAGAGGAGGTTGCTGGCAGGGGCTGTCTCCACACTGCAAGGTGCTGGAGCTCAGAGGGCCTCGTCAGAGGGAAGGGACCAGCAAGGGGCTGGATGCCCAAGACCTCTTTGGCCCAGCAGCCTCAGGGCAGCAGGGAGAGCAAGAGGCCCAACTTGCCCCTAGGTCGGCTCTGCCCCTTCCCACACAAGCGGCCAACCCAGCAGCTGCCTGACAGACTCTGGCTCCCCCGAGCTCTCTGCCGGTGCAGGGGGCAGATCAGACGTGTGCATGTGGTTCTGCCTTGGCCTGGGAGTGTGGACACCCTGCCTTGCCCCCAGGCTCAGGGGCAAGGGCCCAGAGAGAGCACCACCCCGAAGCGCTTTTCTCCCGGGCTTGGGAGCATTGTGCGCGGCTGTCGGGAACAGCGGACATGAGTGCTTTCAAACAGGCCTTTGGAGGCAGCCGGGGACGTCTTCCAAGGGCGCGGAGAGAGCACCACCCCGAAGCACTTTTCTCCCGGGCTTGGGAGCATTGTGCGTGGCTGGCGGGAACAGCAGGAAGGAGTCCTTGCAAACCGGCCTTTGGAGGCAGCGGGGGAGGTCTTCCAAGGGCCTGTAGAGAGCACCACCCCGAAGCGCTTTTCTCCCAGGCTTGTGAGTATTGTGCGCGGGTGGCGGGAACAGCAGGCAGGAGTGCTTGAAAACCGGCCTTTGCAGGCAGATGGGGAGGTCTTCCAGGGCCCGGTGAGAGCACCACCCCAAAAAGCTTTTCTCCCGGGCTTGGGAGCATGGTGCGCGGCTGGTGGGAACAGCGGGCATGAGTGCTTGCAAACTGGCCATTGGAGGCAGCCGGGGAGGTCTTCCAAGGGCCTGTAGAGAGCACCACCCCAAAATGCTTTTCTCCCGGGCTTGGGAGCATTGTGCGTGGCTGGCAGGAACAGCAGGAAGGAGTCCTTGCAAACCGGCCTTTGGAGGCAGCCGGGGAGGTCTTCCAAGGGCCTGTAGAGAGCACCACCCCGAAGTGCTTTTCTCCCGGGCTTGGGAGCATTGTGCGTGCCTGGCGGGAACAGCGGGCGCGAGTGTTGTCAAACCGGCCTTTGGAGGCAGCCGGGGAGGTCTTCCAGTGGGAGAGGGCCGCTCATGCTCAGAGGCCCCACAGGCCAGGGGCAGGACCCAGCAGGGCCCCTGCCCCAGGCCAGACTTGCCCAGACCTTCCTGGCCTCCCGGGGTACTGCCCCACCAAGGGGCAAGCTGCGGGGACTGGGTCCAGACATTCCCGGGCGCCTCCCCAGGTTCATCCCCGCTGGTGCCTTTCCCTGGGACTAGGCCTCGGTTGAGGCCTCCTTGGAGAGGAGGTTGCTGGCAGGGGCTGTCTCCACACTGCAAGGTGCTGGAGCTCAGAGGGCCTCGTCAGAGGGAAGGGACCAGCAAAGGGCTGGATGTCCAAGACCTCTTTGGCCCAGCAGCCTCAGGGCAGCAGGGAGAGCAAGAGGCCCAACTTGCCCCTAGGTCGGCCCTGCCCCGTCCCACACAGGCGGCCAGCCCAGCAGCTGCCTGACAGACTCTGGCTCCCCCGAGCTCTCTGCCGGTGCAGGGGGCAGATCAGAGGTGTGCATGTGGTTCTGCCTTGGCCTGGGAGTGTGTTCCCCCTGCCTTGGCCCCAGGCTCAGGGGCAAGGGCCCGGAGAGAGCACCACCCAAAAGCGCTTTTCTCCCGGGCTTGGGAGCATTGTGCGAGCCTGGCGTGAACAGCGGGCGGGAGTGTTTGAAAACAGGACTTTGGAGGCAGCCGGGGAGGTCTTCCAATGGGAGAGGGCCGGTTGTGCTCAGAGGCCCCACAGGCCAGGGGCAGGACCCAGCAGGTCCCCTGCCCCTGCCCAGCCTTTCCCAGACCTTCCTGGCCTCAGGGGGTGCTGCCCCACCAAGGGGCAGGCTGCGGGGACTGGGTCCAGACATGCCCGGGCGCCTCCCCAGGCTCATCCCCGCTGGTGCCTTTCCCCTGGGCCTAGGCCTCGGTTTAGGCCTCCTTGGAGAGGAGGTTGCTGGCAGGGGCTGTCTCCACACTGCAAGGTGCTGGAGCTCAGAGGGCCTCGTCAGAGGGAAGGGACCAGCAAGGGGCTGGATGCCCAAGACCTCTTTGGCCCAGCAGCCTCAGGGCAGCAGGGAGAGCAAGAGGCCCAACTGGCCCCTAGGTCGGCTCTGCCACTTCCCACACAGGCGGCCAGCCCAGCAGCTGCCTGACAGACTCTGGCTCCCCCGAGCTCTCTGCCGGTGCAGGGGGCAGATCAGACGTGTGCATGTGGTTCTGCCTTGGCCTGGGAGTGTGGAAACTCTGCCTTGCCCCCAGGCTCAGGGGCAAGGTCCCAGAGAGAGCACCACCGTGAAGCGCTTTTCTCCCGGGTTTAGGAGCATTGTGCACGCCTGCTGGGAACAGTGGGCGGGAGCGCTTGCAAACCGGCCTTTGGAGGCAGCCGGGGAGGTCTTCCAGTGGGAGAGGGCCGGTTGTGCTCAGAGGCCCCACAGGCCAGGGGCAGGACCCAGCAGGGCCCCTGCCCCTGGCCAGCCTTGCCCAGACCTTCCTGGCCTCCGGGGGTACTGCCCCACCAAGGGGCAGGCTGCGGGGACTGGGTCCAGACATGCTCGGGCGCCTCCCCTGGCTCATCCCCGCTGGTGCCTTTCCCCTGGGCCTAGGCCTCGGTTGAGGCCTCCTTGGAGAGGAGGTTGCTGGCAGGTGCTGTCGCCACATTGCAAGGTGCTGGAGATCAGAGGGCCTCGTCAGAGGGAAGGGACCAGCAAAGGGCTGGATGCCCAAGACCTCTTTGACCCAGCAGCCTCAGGTCAGCAGGGAGAGCAAGAGGCCCAACTTGCCCCTAGGTCGGCTCTGCCCCGTCCCACACAGGCAGCCAGCCCAGCAGCAGCCTGGCTGTCTCTGGCTCCCCCGAGCTCTCTGCCGGTGTAGTGGGCAGGAACAGACGTGTGCATGTCATTCTGCCATGGCCTGGGAGTGTGTTACCCCTGCCTGGCCCCCAGGCTCAGGGGCAAGGGCCCGGAGAGAGCACCACCCCGAAGTGCTTTTCTCCCGGGCTTGGGAGCATTGTGCGCGCCTGGTGGGAACAGTGGGCGGGAGTGTTGGCAAACCGGCCTTTGGAGGCAGCCGGGGAGGTCTTCCAGCGGGAGAGGGCCGGATGTGCTCAGAGGCCCCACAGGCCAGGGGCAGGACCCAGCAGGTCCCCTGCCCATGGCCAGCCTTTCCCAGACCTTCCTGGCCTCAGGGGGTACTGCCCCACCAAGGGGCAGGCTGCGCGGACTGCGTCCAGACATGCCCGGCCGCCTCCCCAGGCTCATCCCCGCTGGTGCCTTTCCCCTGGGCCTAGGCCTCGGTTGAGGCCTCCTTGGAGAGGAGGTTGCTGGCAGGGGCTGTCTCCACACTGCAAGGTGCTGGAGCTCAGAGGGCCTTGTCAGAGGGAAGGGACCAGCAAGGGGCTGGATGCCCAAGACCTCTTTGGCCCAGCAGCATCGGGGCAGCAGGGAGAGCAAGAGGCCCAACTTGCCCCTAGGTCGGCTCTGCCCCTTCCCACACAGGCGGCCAGCCCAGCAGCTGCCTGACATACTCTGGCTCCCCCGAGCTCTCTGCCGGTGCAGGGGGCAGCTCAGAGGTGTGCATGTGTTTCTGCCTTGGCCTGGGAGTGTGTTCCCCCTGCCTTGCCCCCAGGCTCAGTGGCAAGGGCCCAGAGAGAGCACCACCCCAAAGCGCTTTTCTCCCGGGCTTGGGGCATTGTGCGAGCCTGGCGTGAACAGCGGGCGGGAGTGTTTGCAAACAGGACTTTGGAGGCAGCAGGGGAGGTCTTCCAGTGGGAGAGGGCCGGTTGTGCTCAGAGGCCCCACAGGCCAGGGGCAGGACCCAGCAGGGCCCCTGCCCCTGGCCAGCCTTTCCCAGACCTTCCTGGCCTCCGGGGGTACTGCCCCACCAAGGGGCAGGCTGCGCGGACTGGGTCCAGACATGCCCGGGCGCCTCCCCAAGCTCATCCCCGCTGGTGCCTTTCCCCTGGGCCTAGGCCTCGGTTTAGGCCTCCTTGGAGAGGAGGTTGCTGGCAGGGGCTGTCTCCACACTGGAAGGTGCTGGAGCTCAGAGGGCCTCGTCAGAGGGAAGGGACCAGCAAGGGGCTGGATGCCCAAGACCTCTTTGGCCCAGTAGCCTCAGGGCAGCAGGGAGAGCAAGAGGCCCAACTTGCCCCTAGGTCGGCTCTGCCACTTCCCACACAGGCGGCCAGCCCAGCAGCTGCCTGACAGACTCTGGCTCCCCCGAGCTCTCTGCCGGTGCAGGGGGCAGATCAGACGTGTGCATGTGGTTCTGCCTTGGCCTGGGAGTGTGGACACCCTGCCTTGCCCCCAGGCTCAGGGGCAAGGGCCCAGAGAGAGCACCACCCTGAAGCGCTTTTCTCCCGGGTTTAGGAGCATTGTGCACGCCTGCTGGGAACAGTGGGCGGGAGCGCTTGCAAACCGGCCTTTGGAGGCAGCCAGGGAGGTCTTCCAGTGGGAGAGGGTCGGTTGTGCTCAGAGGCCCCACAGGCCAGGGGCAGGACACACCAGGGCCCCTGCCCCTGGCCAGCCTTGCCCAGACCTTCCTGGCCTCCGGGGGTACTGCCCCACCAAGGGGCAGGCTGCGGAGACTGGGTCCAGACATGTCCGTGCGCCTCCCCAGGATCATCCCCGCTGGTGCCTTTCCACTTTCTGTAGTCCTCGGTTGAGGCCTCTTTGGAGAGGAAGTTGCTGGCAGGGGCTGTCTCCACACTGCAAGGTGCTGGAGCTCAGAGGGCCTCGTCAGAGGGAAGGCACCAGCAAAGGGCTGGATGCCCAAGACCTCTTTGACCCAGCAGCCTCAGGGCAGCAGGGAGAGCAAGAGGCCCAACTTGCCCCTAGGTCGGCTCTGCCCCGTCCCACACAGGCAACCAGCCCAGCAGCAGCCTGGCAGTCTCTGGCTCCCCCGAGCTCTCTGCCGGTGTAGGGGTCAGGAACAGACGTGTGCATGTCGTTCTCCCTTGGCCTGGGAGTGTGTTCACCGTTCCTGGCCCCAGGCTCAGGGGCAAGGGCCCGGAGAGAGCACCACCCTGAAGCGCTTTTCTCCGGGGCTTGGGAGCATTGTGCGTACCTGGCGGGAACAGCGGGTGGGAGTGCTTGCAAACCGTATTTTGGAGGCAGACGGGGAGGTCTTCCAGCGGGAGAGTGCCGGTTGTGCTCAGACACCCCACAGGCCAGGGGCAGGACCCAGCAGTGTCCCTGCCCCTGGCAGCCTTGCCCAGACCTTCCTGGCCTCCGGGGGTACTGCCCCACCAAGGGGCAGGCTGCGGTCACTGGGTCCAGACATCGCCGGGCGCCTCCCCAGGCTCATCCCCGCTGGTGCCTTTCCCCTAGGCCTAGGCCTCGGTTGAGGCCTCCTTGGAGAGGAGGTTGCTGGCAGGGGCTGTCTCCACACTGCAAGGTGCTGGAGCTCAGAGGGCCTCATCAGAGGGAAGGGACCAGCAAGGGGCTGGATGCCCAAGACCTCTTTGGCCCAGCAGCCTCAGGGCAGCAGGGAGAGCAAGAGGCCCAACTTGCCCCTAGGTCGGCTCTGCCCCTTCCCACACAGGCGGCCAGCCCAGCAGCTGCCTGACAGATTCTGGCTCCCCCCAGCTCTCTGCCGGTGGAGGGGGCAGGAACAGAGGTGTGCATGTGGTTCTGCCTTGGCCTGGGACTGTGGATCCCCTGCCTGGCCCCCAGGCTCAGGGGCAAGGGCCCGGAGAGAGCACCACCCCGAAGCGCTTTTCTCCCCGGCTTGGGAGCATTGTGCGCGCCTGGCGGGAACAGTGGGCGGGAGTGCTTGCAAACCTACCTTTGGAGGCAGTCGGGGAGGTTTTCCAGTGGGAGAGGGCCGGTTGTGCTCAGAGGCCCCACAGGCCAGGGGCAGGACCCAGCAGGGCCCCTGCCCCTGGCCAGCCTTGCCCAGACCTTCCTGGCCTCCGGGGGTACTGCCCCACCAAGGGGCAGGCTCCGGGGACAGGGTCCAGACATGCCCGGGCGCCTCCCCTGGCTCAACCCCGCTGGTGCCTTTCCCCTGGGCCTAGGCCTCGGTTGATGCCTCCTTGGAGAGGAGATTGCTGGCAGGGGCTGTCTCCACACTGCAAGGTGCTGGAGCTCAGAGGGCCTCGTCAGAGGGAAGGGACCAGTAAGGGGTTGGATGCCCAAGACGTCTTTGGCCCAGCAGCCTCAGGGCAGCAGGAGAGCAAGAGGCCCAACTTGCCCCTAGGGCGGCTCTGCCCCTTCCCACACAGGCGGCCAGCCCAGCAGCTGCCTGACATACTCTGGCTCCCCCGAGCTCTCTGCCGGTGCAGGGGGCAGATCAGAGGTGTGCATGTGGTTCTGACTTGGCCTGGGAGTATGGACACCGTGCCTTGCCCCCAGGCTCAGGGGCAAGGGCCCGGAGAGAGCACCACCCCGAAGCGCTTTTCTCCCCGGCTTGGGAGCATTGTACACGCCTGCTGGGAACAGTGGGCGGGAGCACTAGCAAACCGGCCTTTGGAGGCAGCCGGGGAGGTCTTCCAGCGGGAGAGTGCCGGTTGTGCTCAGACGCCCCACAGGCCAGGGGCAGGACCCAGCAGTGTCCCTGCCCCTGGCAGCCTTGCCCAGACCTTCCTGGCCTCCGGGGGTACTGCCCCACCAAGGGGCAGGCTGCGGGGACTGGGTCCAGACATGCCCGTGCGCCTCCACTGGCTCATCCCCGCTGGTGCCTTTCCCCTGGGCCTAGGCCTCGGTTGAGGCCTCCTTGGAGAGGAGGTTGCTGGCAGGGGCTGTCGCCACACTGCAAGGTGCAGGAGCTCAGAGGGCCTCGTCAGAGGGAAGGGACCAGCAAGGGGCTGGATGCCCAAGACCTCTTTGGTCCAGCAGCCTCAGGGAAGCAGGGAGAGCAAGAGGCCCAACTTGCCCCTAGGTCGGCTGTGCCCCTTCCCACACAGGCGGCCAGCCCAGCAGCTACCTGACAGACTCTGGCTCCCCCCAGCTCTCTGCCGGTGCAGGGGGCAGGAACAGACGTGTGCATGTGGTTCTGCCTTGGCCTGGGATTGTGGACCCCCTGCCTGTCCCCCAGGCTCAGGGGCAAGGGCCCGGAGAGAGCACCAACCTGAAGCGCTTTTCTCCCGGGCTTGGGAGCATTGTGCGCGCTTGGTGGGAACAGTGGGCAGGAGTGCTTGCAAACCGGCCTTTGGAGGCAGCCGGGGAGGTCTTCCTTTGGGAGAGGGCCGGTTGTGCTCAGAGGCCCCACAGGCCAGGGGCAGGACCCAGCAGGGCCCCTGCACCTGGCCAGCCTTGCCCAGACCTTCCTGCCTCCGGGGTTACAGCCCCACCAAGGGGCAGGCTGCGGGGACTGGGTCCAGACATGCCCGGGCGCCTCCCCAGGCTCATCCCCGCTGGTGCCTTTCCCCTGGGCCTAGGCCTCGGTTGAGGCCTCCTTGGAGAGGAGGTTGCTGGCAGGGGCTGTCTCCACACTGCAAGGTGCTGGAGCTCAGAGGGCCTCGTCAGAGGGAAGGGACCAGCAAGGGGCTGGATGCCCAAGACCTCTTTGGCCCAGCAGCCTCAGGGCAGCAGGGAGAGCAAGAGGCCCAACTTGCCCCTAGGTCGGCTCTGCCCCTTCCCACACAGGCGGCCAGCCCAGCAGCTGCCTGATAGACTCTGGCTCCCCTGAGCTCTCTGCCGGTGCAAGGGGCAGGAACAGACGTGTGCATGTGGTTCTGCCTTTGCCTGGGAGTGTGTTCCCCCTGCATTGCCTCCAGGCTCAGGGGCAAGGGCCCGGTGAGAGCACCACCCCGAAGCGCTTTTCTCCCGGGCTTGGGAGCATTGTGCGCGCCTGGTGGGAATAGTGGGCGGGAGTGTTGGCAAACCGGCCTTTGAAGGCAGCCGGGGAGGTCTTCCAGCGGGAGAGGGCCGGATGTGCTGAGAGGCCCCACAGGCCAGGGGCAGGACCCAGCAGGTCCCCTGCCCCTGGCCAGCCTTTCCGAGACCTTCCTGGCCTCAGGGGGTACTGCCCCACCAAGGGGCAGGCTGCGGGGACTGGGTCCAGACATGCCCGGGCGCTTCCCCAGGCTCATCCCCACTGGTGCCTTTCCCCTGGGCCTAGGCCTCGGTTTAGGCATCCTTGGAGAGGAGGTTGCTGGCATGGGCTGTCTCCACACTGCAAGGTGCTGGAGCTCAGAGGGCCTCGTCAGAGGGAAGGGACCAGCAAAGGGCTGGATGCCCAAGACCTCTTTGACCCAGCAGCCTCAGGACAGCAGGGAGAGCAAGAGGCCCAACTTGCCCCTAGGTCGGCTCTGCCCCGTCCCACACAGGCAGCCAGCCCAGCAGCAGCCTGGCAGTCTCTGGCTCCAACGAGCTCTCTGCCGGTGTAGAGGGCAGGAACCGACGTGTGCATGTCATTCTGCCTTAGCCTGGGAATGTGTTCCCCCTGCCTGGCCCCCAGGCTCAGGGGCAAGGGCCCGGAGAGAGCACCACCCCGAAGCGCTTTTCTCCCGGGCTTGGGAGCATTGTGCGTGCCTGGCAGGAACAGCGGGCGAGAGTGCTTGCAAACCGGCCTTTGGAGGCAGACGGGGAGGTCTTCCAGCGGGAGAGTGCCGGTTGTGCTCAGACGCCCCACAGGCCAGGGGCAGGACCCAGCAGTGTCCCTGCCCCTGGCAGCCTTGCCCAGACCTTCCTGGCCTCCGGGGGTACTACCCCACCAAGGGGCAGGCTGCGGGGACTGGGTCCAGACATGCCCGGGCGCCTCCCCAGGCTCATCCCCGCTGGTGCCTTTCCCCTGGGCCTAGGCCTCGGTTGAGGCCTCCTTGGAGAGGAGGTTGCTGGCAGGGGCTGTCTCTACACAGCAAGGTGCTGGAGTTCAGAGGGCCTCGTCAGCGGGAAGGGACCAGCAAGGGGCTGGATGCCCAAGACCTCTTTGGACCAGCAGCCTCAGGGCAGCAGGGAGAGCAAGAGGCCCAACTTGCCCCTAGGTCGGCTCTGCCCCTTCCCACACAGGCAGCCAACCCAGCAGCTGCCTGACAGACTCTGGCTCCCCCGAGCTCTCTGCCGGTGCAGGGGTCAGGAACAGACGTGTGCATGTTGTTCTGCCTTGGTCTGGGAGTGTGGACCCACTGCCTGGACCCCAGTCTCAGGGGCAAGGGCCCGGAGAGAGCAACACCCCGAAGCGCTTTTCTCCCGGGCTAGGGAGCATTGTGCGTGCCTGGCGGGAACAGCGGCCGGGAGTGTTGGCAAACCGGCCTTTGGAGGCAGCCGGGGAGGTCTTCCAGTGGGAGAGGGCCGGTTGTGCTCAGAGGCCCCACAGGCCAGGGGCAGGACCCAGCAGGGCCCCTGCCCCTGGCCAGCCTTGCCCAGACCTTCCTGGCCTCCGGGGGTACTGCCCCACCAAGGGGAAGGCTCTGGGGACTGGGTCCAGACATGCCCGTGCGCCTCCACTGACTCATCCCCGCTGGTGCCTTTCCCCTGGGCCTAGGCCTCGGTTGAGGCCTCCTTGGAGAGGAGGTTGCTGGCAGGGGCTGTCTCCACACTGCAAGGTGCTGGAGCTCAGAGGGCCTCGTCAGAGGGAAGGGACCAGCAAGGGGCTGGATGCCCAAGACCTCTTTGGTCCAGCAGCCTCAGGGAAGCAGGGAGAGCAAGAGGCCCAACATGCCCCTAGGTCGGCTCTGCCCCTTCCCACACAGCGGCCAGCCCAGCAGCTACCTGACAGACTCTGGCTCCCCCCAGCTCTCTGCCGGTGCAGGGGGCAGGAACAGACGTGTGCATGTGGTTCTGCCTTGGCCTGGGAGTGTGGACCCCCTGCCTGTCCCCCAGGCTCAGGGGCAAGGGCCCGGAGAGAGCACCAACCTGAAGCGCTTTTCTCCCGGGCTTGGGAGCATTGTGCGCGCTTGGTGGGAACAGTGGGCAGGAGTGCTTGCAAACCGGCCTTTGGAGGCAGCCGGGGAGGTCTTCCAGTGGGAGAGGGCCGGTTGTGCTCAGAGGCCCCACAGGCCAGGGGCAGGACCCAGCAGGGCCCCTGCACCTGGCCAGCCTTGCCCAGACCTTCCTGCCTCCGGGGTTACAGCCCCACCAAGGGGCAGGCTGCGGGGACTGGGTCCAGACATGCCCGGGCGCCTCCCCAGGCTCATCCCCGCTGGTGCATTTCCCATGGGCCTAGGCCTCGGTTGAGGCCTCCTTGGAGAGGAGGTTGCTGGCAGGGGCTGTCTCCACACTGCAAGGTGCTGGAGCTCAGAGGGCCTCGTCAGAGGGAAGGGACCAGCAAGGGGCTGGATGCCCAAGACCTCTTTGGCCCAGCAGCCTCAGGGCAGCAGGGAGAGCAAGAGGCCCAACTTGCCCCTAGGTCGGCTCTGCCCCTTCCCACACAGGCGGCCAGCCCAGCAGCTGCCTGATAGACTCTGGCTCCCCTGAGCTCTCTGCCGGTGCAAGGGGCAGGAACAGACGTGTGCATGTGGTTCTGCCTTTGCCTGGGAGTGTGTTCCCCCTGCATTGCCTCCAGGCTCAGGGGCAAGGGCCCGGTGAGAGCACCACCCCGAAGCGCTTTTCTCCTGGGCTTGGGAGCATTGTGCGCGCCTGGTGGGAATAGTGGGCGGGAGTGTTGGCAAACCGGCCTTTGGAGGCAGCCGGGGAGGTCTTCCAGCGGGAGAGGGCCGGATGTGCTGAGAGGCCCCACAGGCCAGGGGCAGGACCCAGCAGGTCCCCTGCCCCTGGCCAGCCTTTCCGAGACCTTCCTGGCCTCAGGGGGTACTGCCCCACCAAGGGGCAGGCTGCGGGGACTGGGTCCAGACATGCCCGGGCGCTTCCCCAGGCTCATCCCCACTGGTGCCTTTCCCCTGGGCCTAGGCCTCGGTTTAGGCATCCTTGGAGAGGAGGTTGCTGGCATGGGCTGTCTCCACACTGCAAGGTGCTGGAGCTCAGAGGGCCTCGTCAGAGGGAAGTGACCAGCAAGGGGCTGGACGCCCAAGAACAATTTGGCCCAGCAGCCTCAGGGCAGCAGGGAGAGCAAGAGGCCCAACTTGCCCCTAGGTCGGCTCTGCCCCTTCCCACACAGGCGGCCAGCCCAGCAGCTGCCTGACATACTCTGGCTCCCCCGAGCTCTCTGCCGGTGCAGGGGGCAGATCAGAGGTGTGCATGTGGTTCTGACTTGGCCTGGGAGTATGGACACCGTGCCTTGCCCCCAGGCTCAGGGGCAAGGGCCCGGAGAGAGCACCACCCCGAAGCGCTTTTCTCCCCGGCTTGGGAGCATTGTACACGCCTGCTGGGAACAGTGGGCGGGAGCACTAGCAAACCGGCCTTTGGAGGCAGCCGGGGAGGTCTTCCAGCGGGAGAGTGCCGGTTGTGCTCAGACGCCCCACAGGCCAGGGGCAGGACCCAGCAGTGTCCCTGCCCCTGGCAGCCTTGCCCAGACCTTCCTGGCCTCCGGGGGTACTGCCCCACCAAGGGGCAGGCTGCGGGGTCTGGGTCCAGACATGCCCGTGCGCCTCCACTGGCTCATCCCCGCTGGTGCCTTTCCCCTGGGCCTAGGCCTCGGTTGAGGCCTCCTTGGAGAGGAGGTTGCTGGCAGGGGCTGTCGCCACACTGCAAGGTGCAGGAGCTCAGAGGGCCTCGTCAGAGGGAAGGGACCAGCAAGGGGCTGGATGCCCAAGACCTCTTTGGTCCAGCAGCCTCAGGGAAGCAGGGAGAGCAAGAGGCCCAACTTGCCCCTAGGTCGGCTGTGCCCCTTCCCACACAGGCGGCCAGCCCAGCAGCTACCTGACAGACTCTGGCTCCCCCCAGCTCTCTGCCAGTGCAGGGGGCAGGAACAGACGTGTGCATGTGGTTCTGCCTTGGCCTGGGAGTGTGGACCCCCTGCCTGTCCCCCAGGCTCAGGGGCAAGGGCCCGGAGAGAGCACCAACCTGAAGCGCTTTTCTCCCGGGCTTGGGAGCATTGTGCGCGCTTGGTGGGAACAGTGGGCAGGAGTGCTTGCAAACCGGCCTTTGGAGGCAGCCGGGGAGGTCTTCCTTTGGGAGAGGGCCGGTTGTGCTCAGAGGCCCCACAGGCCAGGGGCAGGACCCAGCAGGGCCCCTGCACCTGGCCAGCCTTGCCCAGACCTTCCTGCCTCCGGGGTTACAGCCCCACCAAGGGGCAGGCTGCGGGGACTGGGTCCAGACATGCCCGGGCGCCTCCCCAGGCTCATCCCCGCTGGTGCCTTTCCCCTGGGCCTAGGCCTCGGTTGAGGCCTCCTTGGAGAGGAGGTTGCTGGCAGGGGCTGTCTCCACACTGCAAGGTGCTGGAGCTCAGAGGGCCTCGTCAGAGGGAAGGGACCAGCAAGGGGCTGGATGCCCAAGACCTCTTTGGCCCAGCAGCCTCAGGGCAGCAGGGAGAGCAAGAGGCCCAACTTGCCCCTAGGTCGGCTCTGCCCCTTCCCACACAGGCGGCCAGCCCAGCAGCTGCCTGATAGACTCTGGCTCCCCTGAGCTCTCTGCCGGTGCAAGGGGCAGGAACAGACGTGTGCATGTGGTTCTGCCTTTGCCTGGGAGTGTGTTCCCCCTGCATTGCCTCCAGGCTCAGGGGCAAGGGCCCGGTGAGAGCACCACCCCGAAGCGCTTTTCTCCCGGGCTTGGGAGCATTGTGCGCGCCTGGTGGGAATAGTGGGCGGGAGTGTTGGCAAACCGGCCTTTGGAGGCAGCCGGGGAGGTCTTCCAGCGGGAGAGGGCCGGATGTGCTGAGAGGCCCCACAGGCCAGGGGCAGGACCCAGCAGGTCCCCTGCCCCTGGCCAGCCTTTCCGAGACCTTCCTGGCCTCAGGGGGTACTGCCCCACCAAGGGGCAGGCTGCGGGGACTGGGTCCAGACATGCCCGGGCGCTTCCCCAGGCTCATCCCCACTGGTGCCTTTCCCCTGTGCCTAGGCCTCGGTTTAGGCATCCTTGGAGAGGAGGTTGCTGGCATGGGCTGTCTCCACACTGCAAGGTGCTGGAGCTCAGAGGGCCTCGTCAGAGGGAAGGGACCAGCAAGGGGCTGGACGCCCAAGAACAATTTGGCCCAGCAGCCTCAGGGCAGCAGGGAGAGCAAGAGGCCCAACTTGCCCCTAGGTCGGCTCTGCCCCTTCCCACACAGGCGGCCAGCCCAGCAGCTGCCTGACATACTCTGGCTCCCCCGAGCTCTCTGCCGGTGCAGGGGGCAGATCAGAGGTGTGCATGTGGTTCTGACTTGGCCTGGGAGTATGGACACCGTGCCTTGCCCCCAGGCTCAGGGGCAAGGGCCCGGAGAGAGCACCACCCCGAAGCGCTTTTCTCCCCGGCTTGGGAGCATTGTACACGCCTGCTGGGAACAGTGGGCGGGATCGCTTGCAAACCGGCCTTTGGAGGCAGCCGGGGAGGTCTTCCAGCGGGAGAGTGCCGGTTGTGCTCAGACGCCCCACAGGCCAGGGGCAGGACCCAGCAGTGTCCCTGCCCCTGGCAGCCTTGCCCAGACCTTCCTGGCCTCCGAGGGTACTGCCCCACCAAGGGGCAGGCTGCGGGGACTGGGTCCAGACATGCCCGTGCGCCTCCACTGGCTCATCCCCGCTGGTGCCTTTCCCCTGGGCCTAGGCCTCGGTTGAGGCCTCCTTGGAGAGGAGGTTGCTGGCAGGGGCTGTCTCCACACTGCAAGGTGCAGGAGCTCAGAGGGCCGCGTCAGAGGGAAGGGACCAGCAAGGGGCTGGATGCCCAAGACCTCTTTGGCCCAGCAGCCTCAGGGCAGCAGGGAGAGCAAAGGCCCAACTTGCCCCTAGGTCGGCTCTGCCCCTTCCCACACAGGCGGCCAGCCCAGCAGCTGCCTGACAGACTCTGGCTCCCCCGAGCTCTCTGCCGGTGCAGGGGTCAGGAACAGATGTGTGCATGTGGTTCTGCCTTGGTCTGGGAGTGTGGACCACCTGCCTGGCCCCCAGGCTCAGAGGCAAGGGCCCGGAGAGAGCAACACCCCGAAGCGCTTTTCTCCCGCGCTTGGGAGCATTGTGCGTGCCTGGCGGGAACAGCGGGCGGGAGTGTTGGCAAACCGGCCTTTGGAGGCAGCCGGGGAGGTTTTCCAGTGGGAGAGGGCCGGTTGTGCTCAGAGGCCCCACAGGCCAGGGGCAGGACCCAGCAGGTCCCCTGCCCCTGGCCAGCCTTTCCCAGACCTTCCTGGCCTCCGGGGGTACTGCCCCACCAAGGAGCAGGCTGCGGCGACTGGGTCCAGACATGCCCGGGCGCCTCCCCAGGCTCATCCCAGCTGGTGCCTTTCCCCTGGGCCTAGGCCTCGGTTTAGGCCTCCTTGGAGAGGAGGTTGCTGGCAGGGGCTGTCTCCACACTGCAAGGTGCTGGAGCTCAGAGGGCCTCGTCAGAGGGAAGGGACCAGCAAGGGGCTGGATGCCCAAGACCTCTTTGGCCCAGCAGCCTCAGGGCAGCAGGGAGAGCAAGAAGCCCAACTTGCCCCTAGGTCGGTACTGCGCCTTCCCACACAGGCGGCCAGCCCAGCAGCTGCCTGACAGACTCTGGCTCCCTCGAGCTCTCTGCCGGTGCAGGGGGCAGATCAGACGTGTGCATGTGGTTCTGCCATGGCCTGGGAGTGTGGACACCCTGCCTTGCCCCCAAGCTCAGGGGCAAGGGCCCGGAGAGAGCACCACCCTGAAGCGCTTTTCTCCCGGGCTTGGGAGCATTGTGTGCGCTTGGTGGGAACAGTCGGCGGGAGTGCTTGCAAACCGGCCTTTGGAGGCAGCCGGGGAGGTCTTCCAGTGGGAGAGGGCCGGTTGTGCTCAGAGGCCCCACAGGCCAGGGGCAGGACCCAGCATGTCCCCTGCCCCTGGCCAGCCTTGCCCAGACCTTCCTGGCCTCCGGGGGTACTGCCCCACCAAGGGGCAGGCTGCGGGGACTGGGTCCAGACATGCCCGGGCGCCTCCCCAGGCTCATCCCCGCTGGTGCCTTTCCCCTGGGCCTAGGCCTCGGTTGAGGCCTCCTTGGAGAGGAGGTTGCCGGCAGGGGCTGTCTCCGCACTGCAAGGTGCTGGAGCTCAGAGGGCCTCGTCAGAGGGAAGGGACCAGCAAGGGGCTGGATGCCCAAGACCTCTTTGGCCCAGCAGCCTCAGGGCAGCAGGGAGAGCAAGAGGCCCAACTTGCCCCTAGGTCGGCTCTGCCACTTCCCATACAGGCGGCCAGCCCAGCAGCTGCCTGACAGACTCTGGCTCCCCCGAGCTCTCTGCCGGTGCAGGGGGCAGATCAGACGTGTGCATGTGGTTCTGCCTTGGCCTGGGAGTGTGGACACCCTGCCTTGCCCCCAGGCTCAGGGGCAAGGGCCCAGAGAGAGCACCACCCTGAAGCGCTTTTCTTCCGGGCTTAGGAGCATTGTGCCCGCCTGCTGGTAACAGTGGCCGGGAGCGCTTGCAAACCGGCCTTTGGAGGCAGCCAGGGAGGTCCTCCATGGGCCCGGAGAGAACACCACCACGATGCGCTTTTCTCCCGGGCTAGGGAGCAGTGTCCGCGTGTGGCGGGAACAGTAGGCAGGAGTGCTTGCAAACCGGCCTTTGGAGGCAGGCGCGGAGGTCTTCCAAGGGAAAGGAGTGAGCACCACCCCAAAATGCTTTTCTCCCGTGCTTGTGAGCATTGTGCATGGCTGGTGGGAACAGCGGGCATGAGTTCTTGCATACCGCCCATTGGAGGCAGCCTGGGAAGTCTTCAAAGGGCCCTGAGAGAGCACCACCCCGAAGCGCTTTTCTCCCGTGATTGGGAGCATTGTGTGCGGCTGGCGGGACAGCGGGAGGGAGTTCTTGCAAACCGACCTTTGGAGGCAGCCGGGAAAGTCTTCCAAGGGCCGGGAGAGAGCACCACCCCAAAGCGCTTCTCTCCCGTGTTTTGGAGCATGTGCGTGGCTGGCGGGAACAGTCAGTGGGAGTGATTGCAAACCGGCCTTTGGGGGCAGCTGGGGTGGTCCTCCATGGGCACGGAGAGAACACCACCCCGAAGCGCATTTCTCCCGGTCTTGGGAGCATTGTGCGCGGCTGGCGGGAACGGCGGGCATGAGTTCTTGCAAACTGGACTTTGGAGGCAGCCGGGGAAGTCTTTCAAGGGCCCGGAGTGAGCACCACCCCAAAATGCTTTTCTCCCGGGCTTGGGAGCATTGTACGCGGCTGGCGGGAACAGCGGGCCTGAGTGCTTGCAAACCGGCCTTTTGAGGCAGCCGGGGTGGTCTTCCAAGGGCCCGGAGAGAGCACCACCGCAAAATGCTTTTCTCCCGGGCTTGGGAGAATTGTGCACAGCTGGCGGGAACAGCAGGAAGGAGTCCTTGCAAACCGGCCTTTGGAGGCAGCCGGGGAGGTCTTCCAAGGGCCTGTAGAGAGCACCACCCCGAAGCGCTTTTCTCCCGGGCTTGGGAGTATTGTGCGCGGGTGGCGGGAACAGCAGGCAGGAGTGCTTGAAAACCGGCCTTTGCAGGCAGCCGGGGAGGTCTTCCAGTGCCCTGTGTGAGCACCACCTCTAAAAGCTTTTCTCCCGGGCTTAGGAGCATTCTGCGCGGCTGGTGGGAACAGCGGGCATGAGTGCTTGCAAGCTGGCCATTGTAGGCAGCCGGGGAGGTCTTCCAAGGGCCTGTAGAGAGCACCACGCCAAAATGCTTTTCTCCCGGGCTTGGGAGCATTGTGCGCGGCTGGTGGGAACAGCGGGCATGAGTGCTTGCAAACCGGCCTTTGGAGACAAACGGGGAGGTCTTCCAAGGGCCCGGAGAGAGCACCACCCCGAAGCGCTTTTCTCCCGTGATTGGGAGCATTGTGTGCGGCTGGCGGGACAGCGGGAGGGAGTTCTTGAAAACCAGCCTTTGGAGGCAGCCGGGGAGGTCTTCCAAGGGCCGGGAGAGAGCACCACCCCGAAGCGCTTTTCTCCTGGGCTTGGAGCATTTGCACGGATGGCGGGAACAGCGAGTGGGAGTGCTTGCAAACCGGCGTTTGGGGGCAGCCCGGGAGGTCTTTCTTGGGCCCAGAGAGAACACCCCCCGAAACGCTTTTCTCCCGGGCTTGGGAGCATTGTGCGCGGTTGGCGGGAACAGCAGGCAGAAGTGCTTGCAAACCGGCCTTGGAGGCAGCCGGGGAGGTCTTCCAAAGCCCGGAGTGAGCACCACCCCAAAATGCTTTTCTCCCGGGCTTGGGAGCATTGTGCGCGGCTGGCGGGAACAGCGGGATTGAGTGCTTGCAAACCAGGCTTTGGAGGCAGCTGTGGAGGTCTTCCAGCGGGAGAGTGCCGGTTGTGCTCAGACGACCCACAGGCCAGGGGCGGGACCCAGCAGGGCCCCTGCCCCTGGCCAGCCTTGCCCAGACCTTCCTGGCCTCCGGGGTTACTGCCCCACCAAGGGGCAGGCTGCGGGGTCTGGGTCCAGACATGCCCGAGCGCCTCCCCAGGCTCATCCCCGCTGGTGCCTTTCCCCTGGGCCTAGGCCTCGGTTTAGGCCTCCTTGGAGAGGAGGTTGCTGGCAGGGGCTGTCTCCACACTGCAAGGTGCTGGAGCTCAGAGGGCCTCGTCAGAGGGAAGGGACCAGCAAAGGGCTGGATGCCCAAGACCTCTTTGACCCAGCAGACTCAGGGCAGCAGGGAGAGCAAGAGGCCCAACTTGCCCCTAGGTCGGCTCTGCCCCGTCCCACACAGGCAGCCAGCCCAGCAGCAGCCTGGCTGTCTCTGGCTCCCCCGAGCTCTCTGCCGGTGTAGGGGGCAGGAACAGACGTGTGGATGTCATTCTGCATTGGCCTGGGAGTGTGTTCCCCCTGCCTGGCCCCCAGGCTCAGGGGCAAGGGCCCGGAGAGAGCACCACCCCGAAGTGCTTTTCTCCCGGGCTTGGGAGCATTGTGCGCACCTGGTGGGAACAGTGGGCGGGAATGTTGGCAAACCGGCCTTTGGAGGCAGCCGGGGAGGTCTTCCAGCGGGAGAGGGCCGGATGTGCTCAGAGGCCCCACAGGCCAGAGGCAGGACCCCGCAGGTCCCCTGCCTCTGGCCAGCCTTTCCCAGACCTTCCTGGCCTCAGGGGGTACTGCCCCACCAAGGGGCAGGCTGCGGGGACTGGGTCCAGACATGCCCGGGCGCCTCCCCAGGCTCATCCCCGCTGGTGCCTTTCCCCTGGGCCTAGGCCTCGGTTTAGGCCTCCTTGGAGAGGAGGTTGCTGGCAGGGGCTGTCTCCACACTGCAAGGTGCTGGAGCTCAGAGGGCCTTGTCAGAGGGAAGGGACCAGCAAGGGGCTGGATGCCCAAGACCTCTTTGGCCCAGCAGCATCGGGGCAGCAGGGAGAGCAAGAGGCCCAACTTGCCCCTAGGTCGGCTCTGCCCCTTCCCACACAGGCGGCCAGCCCAGCAGCTGCCAGGCAGACTCTGACTCCCCCGAGCTCTCTGCCGGTGCAGGGGGAAGATCAGAGGTGTGCATGTGTTTCTGCCTTGGCCTGGGAGTGTGTTCCCCCTGCCTTGCCCCCAGGCTCAGGGGCAAGGGCCCGGAGAGAGCACCACCCCAAAGCTCTTTTCTCCCGGGCTTGGGAGCATTGTGCGAGCCTGGCGTGAACAGCGGGCGGGAGTGTTTGCAAACAGGACTTTGGAGGCAGCCGGGGAGGTCTTCCAGTGGGAGAGGGCCGGTTGTGCTCAGAGGCCCCACAGGCCAGGGGCAGGACCCAGCAGGGCCCCTGCCCCTGGCCAGCCTTTCCCAGACCTTCCTGGCCTCCGGGGGTACTGCCCCACCAAGGGGCAGGCTGCGGGGACTGGGTCCAGACATGCCCGGGCGCCTCCCCAGGATCATCCCCGCTTGTGCCTTTCCCCTGGGCCTAGGCCTCGGTTTAGGCCTCCTTGGAGAGGAGGTTGCTGGCAGGGGCTGTCTCCACACTGCAAGGTGCTGGAGCTCAGAGGGCCTCGTCAGAGGGAAGGGACCAGCAAGGGGCTGGATGCCCAAGACCTCTTTGGCCCAGCAGCCTCAGGGCAGCAGGGAGAGCAAGAGGCCCAACTTGCCCCTAGGTCGGCTCTGCCCCTTCCCACACAGGCGGCCAGCCCAGCAGCTGCCTGACATACTCTGGCTCCCCCGAGCTCTCTGCCGGTGCAGGGGGCAGATCAGGGGTGTGCATGTGGTTCTGACTTGGCCTGGGAGTGTGGACACCGTTCCTTGCCCCCAGGCTCAGGGGCAAGGGCCCGGAGAGAGCACCACCCCGAAGCGCTTTTCTCCCGGGCTTGGGAGCATTGTGCACGCCTGCTGGGAACAGTGGGCGGGAGTGCTTGCAAACCGGCCTTTGGAGGCAGCCGGGGAGGTCTTCCAGTGGGAGAGGGCCGGTTGTGCTCAGAGGCCCCACAGGCCAGGGGCAGGTCCCACCAGGGCCCCTGCCCCTGGCCAGCCTTGCCCAGACCTTCCTGGCCTCTGGGGGTACTGCCCCACCAAGGGTCAGGCTGCGGGGACTGGGTCCAGACATGTCCGTGCGCCTCCCCAGGATCATTTCCGCTGGTGCCTTTCCCCTGGGCCTAGGCCTCGGTTGAGGCCTCCTTGGAGAGGAGGTTACTGGCAGGGGCTGTCTCCACACTGCAAGGTGCTGGAGCTCAGAGGGCCTCGTCAGAGGGAAGGGACCAGCAAAGGGCTGGATGCCCAAGACCTCTTTGACCCAGCAGACTCAGGGCAGCAGGGAGAGCAAGAGGCCCAACTTGCCCCTAGGTCGGCTCTACCCCGTCCCACACAGGCAGCCAGCCCAGCAGCAGCCTGGCAGTCTCTGGCTCCCCCGAGCTCTCTGCCGGTGTAGGGGGCAGGAACAGACGTGTGCATGTCGTTCTGCCTTGGCCTGGGAGTGTGTTCCCCCTGCCTGGCCCCCAGGCTCAGGGGCAAGGGCCCGGAGAGAGCACCACCCCGAAGCGCTTTTCTCCCGGGCTTGGGAGCATTGTGCGTGCCTGGCGGGAACAGCGGGCGAGAGTGCTTGCAAACCGGCCTTTGGAGGCAGACGGGGAGGTCTTCCAGCGGGAGAGTGCCGGTTGTGCTCAGACGCCCCACAGGCCAGGGGCAGGACCCAGCAGTGTCCCTGCCCCTGGCAGCCTTGCCCAGACCTTCCTGGCCTCCGGGGGTACTGCCCCACCAAGTGGCAGGCTGCGGGGACAGGGTCCAGACATGCCCGGGCGCCTCCCCAGGCTCATCCCCGCTGGTGCCTTTCCCCTGGTCCTAGGCCTCGGTTGAGGCCTCCTTGGAGAGGAGGTTGCTGGCAGGGGCTGTCTCCACACTGCAAGGTGCTGGAGCTCAGAGGGCCTCGTCAGAGGGAAGGGACCAGCAAGGGGCTGGATGCCCAAGACCTCTTTGGCCCAGCAGCCTCAGGGCAGCAGGGAGAGCAAGAGGCCCAACTTGCCCCTAGGTCGGCTCTGCCACTTCCCACACAGGCAGCCAGCCCAGCAGCTGCCTGACAGACTCTGGCTCCCCCGAGCTCTCTGCCGGTGCAGGGGGCAGATCAGACGTGTGCATGTGGTTCTGCCTTGGCCTGGGTGTGTGGACACCCTGCCTTGCCCCCAGGCTCAGGGGCAAGGGCCCAGAGAGAGCACCACCCTGAAGCGCTTTTCTCCCTGGCTTAGGAGCATTGTGCACGCCTGCTGGGAACAGTGGGCGGTAGCGCTTGCAAACCGGCCTTTCGAGGCAGCCGGGGAGGTCTTTCAGTGGGAGAGGGCCGGTTGTGCTCAGAGGCCCCACAGGCCAGGGGCAGGACCCAGCAGGGCCCCTGCCCCTGGCCAGCCTTTCCCAGACCTTCCTGGCCTCCGGGGGTACTGCCCCACCAAGGGGCAGGCTGCGGGGACTGGGTCCAGACATGCTCGGGCGCCTCCCCTGGCTCATCCCCACTGGTGCCTTTCCCTTGGGCCTAGGCTTCGGTTGACGCCTCCTTGGAGAGGAGGTTGCTGGCAGGGGCTGTCTCCACACTGCAAGGTGCTGGAGCTCAGAGGGCCTCGTCAGAGGGAAGGGACCAGTGAGGGGCTGGATGCCCAAGACCTCTTTCGCCCAGCACCCTCAGGGCAGCAGGGAGAGCAAGAGGCCCAACTTGCCCCTAGGTCGGCTCTGCCCCTTCCCACACAGGCGGCTAACCCAGCAGCTGCCTGACAGACTCTGGCTCCCCCAAGCTCTCTGCCGGTGCAGGGGACAGGAACAGACGTGGGCATGTGGTTCTGCCTTGGCCTGGGAGTGTGTTCCCCCTGCCTTGCCCCCAGGCTCAGGGGCAAGGGCCCGGAGAGAGCACCACTCCGAAGCGCTTTTCTCCCGGGCTTGGCAGCATTGTGCGAGCCTGACGTGAACAGCGGGCGGGAGTGTTTGCAAACAGGACTTTGGAGGCAGCCGGGGAGGTCTTCCAGTGGGAGAGGGCCGTTTGTGCTCAGCGGCCCCACAGGCCAGGGTTAGACCCAGCAGGGCCCCTGCCCCTGGCCAGACTTGCCCAGACCTTCCTGGCCTCCTGGGGTACTGCCCCACCAAGGGGCAGGCTGCGGAGACTGGGTCCAGACATGTCCGTGCGCCTCCCCAGGATCATCCCCGTTGGTGCCTTTCCCCTGGGTGTAGTCCTTGTTTGAGGCCTCTTTGGAGAGGAAGTTGCTGGCAGGGGCTGTCTCCACACTGCAAGGTGCTGGAGCTCAGAGGGCCTCGTCAGAGGGAAGGCACCAGCAAAGGACTGGATGCCCAAGACCTCTTTGACCCAGCATCCTCAGGGCAGCAGGGAGAGCAAGAGGCCCAACTTGCCCCTAGGTCGGCTCTGCCCCGTCCCACACAGGCAGCCAGCCCAGCAGCAGCCTGGCAGTCTCTGGCTCCCCCGAGCTCTCTGCCGGTGTAGGGGGCAGGAACAGACGTGTGCATGTCATTCTGCCTTGGCCTGGGAGTGTGTTCCCCCTGCCTGGCCCCAGGCTCAGGGGCAAGGGCCCGGAGAGAGCACCACCCCAAAGCGCTTTTCTCCCGGGCTTGGGAGCATTGTGCGTGCCTGGCGGGAACAGCGGGTGGGAGTGCTTGCAAACCGTCTTTTGGAGGCAGATGGGGAGGTCTTCCAGCGGGAGAGTGCCGGTTGTGCTCAGACGCCCCACAGTCCCGGGGCAGGACCCAGCAGTGTCCCTGCCCCTGGCAGCCTTGCCCAGACCTTCCTGGCCTCCGGGGGTACTGCCCCACCAAGGGGCAGGCTGCGGGGACTGGGTCCAGACATCGCCGGGCGCCTCCCCAGGCTCATCCCCGCTGGTGCCTTTCCCCTAGGCCTAGGCCTCGGTTGAGGCCTCCTTGGAGAGGAGGTTGCTGGCAGGGGCTGTCTCCACACTGCAAGGTGCTGGAGCTCAGAGGGCCTCATCAGAGGGAAGGGACCAGCAAGGGGCTGGATGCCCAAGACCTCTTTGGCCCAGCAGCCTCAGGGCAGCAGGGAGAGCAAGAGGCCCAACTTGCCCCTAGGTCGGATCTGCCCCTTCCCACACAGGCGGCCAGCCCAGCAGCTGCCTGACAGACTCTGGCTCCCCCCAGCTCTCTGCCGGTGGAGGGGGCAGGAACAGACGTGTGCATGTGGTTCTGCCTTGGCCTGGGACTGTGGATCCCCTGCCTGGCCCCCAGGCTCAGGGGCAAGGGCCCGGAGAGACCACCACCCCGAAGCGCTTTTCTCCCGGGCTTGGGAGCATTGTGCGCGCCTGGCGGGAACAGTGGGCGGGAGTGCTTGCAAACCGGCCTTTGGAGGCAGCCGGGGAGGTCTTCCAGTGGGAGAGGGCCGGTTGTGCTCAGAGGCCCCACAGGCCAGGGTCAGGACCCAGCAGGGCCCCTGCCCCTGGCCAGCCTTGCCCAGACCTTCCTGGCCTCCGGGGGTACTTCCCCACCGGGGGGCAGGCTGGGGGACAGGGTCCAGACATGCTCGGGCGCCTCCCCTGGCTCAACCCCGCTGGTGCCTTTCCCCTGGGCCTAGGCCTCGGTTGAGGCCTCCTTGGAGAGGAGATTGCTGGCAGGTGCTGTCTCCACACTGCAAGGTGCTGGAGCTCAGAGGGCCTCGTCAGAGGGAAGGGACCAGTAAGGGGCTGGATGCCCAAGACGTCTTTGGCCCAGCAGCCTCAGGGCAGCAGGGAGAGCAAGAGGCCCAACTTGCCCCTAGGGCGGCTCTGCCCCTTCCCACACAGGCGGCCAACCCAGCAGCTGCCTGACAGACTCTGGCTCCCCCAAGCTCTCTGCCGGTGCAGGGGACAGGAACAGACGTGGGCATGTGGTTCTGCCTTGGCCAGGGAGTGTGTTCCCCCTGCCTTGCCCCCAGGCTCAGGGGCAAGGGCCCGGAGAGAGCACCACCCTGAAGCGCTTTTCTCCCGGGCTTGGGAGCATTGTGCGCGCCTGGCGTGAACAGCGGGCGGGAGTGTTTGCAAACAGGACTTTGGAGGCAGCCGGGGAGGTCTTCCAGTGGGAGAGGGCCGGTTGTGCTCAGAGGCCCCACAGGCCAGGGGCAGGACCCAGCAGGGCCCCTGCCCCTGGCCAGCCTTGCCCAGACCTTCCTGGCCTCCGGGGGTACTGCCCCACCAAGGGGCAGGCTGCGGGGACTGGGTCCAGACATGTCCGTGCGCCTCCCCAGGATCATCCCCGCTGGTGCCTTTCCCCTGGGCCTAGGCCTCGGTTGAGGCCTCTTTGGAGAGGAGGTTGCTGGCAGGGGCTGTCTCCACACTGCAAGGTGCTGGAGCTCAGAGGGCCTCGTCAGAGGGAAGGGACCAGCAAAGGGCTGGATGCCCAAGACCTCTTTGACCCAGCAGCCTCAGGGCAGCAGGGAGAGCAAGAGGCCCAACTTGCCCCTAGGTCGGCTCTGCCCCGTCCCACACAGGCAGCCAGCCCAGCAGCAGCCTGGCAGTCTCTGGCTCCCCCGAGCTCTCTGCCGGTGTAGGGTGCAGGAACAGACGTGTGCATGTCGTTCTGCCTTGGCCTGGGAGTGTGTTCCCCCTGCCTTGCCCCCAGGCTCAGGGGCAAGGGCCCGGAGAGAGCACCACCCCGAAGCGCTTTTCTCCCGGGCTTGGGAGCATTGTGCGTGCCCGGCGGGAACAGCGGGCGGGAGTGCTTGCAAACCGGCCTTTGGAGGCAGACGGGGAGGTCTTCCAGCGGGAGAGTGCCGGTTGTGCTCAGAGGCCCCACAGGCCAGGGGCAGGACCCAGCAGTGTCCCTGCCCCTGGCAGCCTTGCCCAGACCTTCCTCGCCTCCGGGGGTACTGCCCCACGAAGGGGCAGGCTGCGGGGACTGGGTCCAGACATGCCCGGGCGCCTCCCCAGGCTCATCCCCGCTGGTGCCTTTCCCCTGGGCCTAGGCCTCGGTTGAGGCCTCCTTGGAGAGGAGGTTGCTGGCAGAGGCTGTCTCCACACTGCAAGGTGCTGGAGCTCAGAGGGCCTCGTCAGAGGGAAGGGACCAGCAAGGGGCTGGATGCCCAAGACCTCTTTGGCCCAGCAGCCTCAGGGCAGCAGGGAGAGGAAGAGGCCCAACTTGCCCCTAGGTCGGCTCTGCCCCTTCCCACACAGGCGACCAGCCCAGCAGCTGCCTGACAGACTCTGGCTCCCCCGAGCTCTCTGCCGGTGCAGGGGTCAGGAACAGACGTGTGCATGTGGTTCTGCCTTGGCCTGGGAGTGTGGACACCCTGCCTTGCCCCCAGGCTCAGGGGCAAGGGCCCGGAGAGAGCACCACCCTGAAGCGCTTTTCTCCCGGGCTTGGGAGCATTGTGCACGCCTGCTGGGAACAGTGGGCGGGAGCGCTTGGAAACCGGCCTTTGGAGGCAGCCGGGGAGGTCTTCCAGTGGGAGAGGGCCGGTTGTGCTCAGAGGCCCCACAGGCCAGGGGCAGGACGCAGCAGGGCCCCTGCCCCTGGCCAGCCTTGCCCAGACCTTCCTGGTCTCCGGGGGTACTGCCCCACCAAGGGGCAGGCTGCGGGGATTGCGTCCAGACATGCCCGGGCGCCTCCCCAGGCTCATCCCCGCTGGTGCCTTTCCCCTGGGCCTAGGCCTCGGTTGAGGCCTCCTTGGAGAGGAGGTTGCTGGCAGGGGCTGTCTCCACACTGCAAGGTGCTGGAGCTCAGAGGGCCTCGTCAGAGGGAAGGGACCAGTAAGGGGCTGGATGCCCAAGACGTCTTTGGCCCAGCAGCCTCAGGACAGCAGGGAGAGCAAGAGGCCCAACTTGCCCCTAGGGCGGCTCTGCCCCATCCCACACAGGCGGCCAACCCAGCAGGTGCTTGACACTCTGGCTCCCCCAAGCTCTCTGCCTGTGCAGGGGACAGGAACAGACGTGGGCATGTGGTTCTACCTTGGCCTGGGAGTGTGTTCCCCCTGCCTTGCCCCCAGGCTCAGGGGCAAGGGCCCGGAGAGAGCACCACCCCAAAGCGCTTTTCTCCCGGGCTTGGAAGCATTGTGCGAGCCTGGCGTGAACAGCGGGCGGGAGTGTTGCAAACAGGACTTTGGAGGCAGCCGGGGAGGTCTTCCAGTGGGAGAGGGCCGGTTGTGCTCAGAGTCCTCACAGGCCAGGGGCAGGACCCAGCAGGGCCCCTGCCCCTGGCCAGCCTTGCCCAGACCTTCCTGGCCTCCGGGGGTACTGCCCCACCAAGGGGCAGGCTGCGGGGACTGGGTCCAGACATGTCCGTGTGCCTCCCTAGGATCATCCCCGCTGGTGCCTTTCCCCTGGGCGTAGGCCTCGGTTGAGGCCTCTTTGGAGAGGAGGTTGCTGGCAGGGGCTGTCTCCACACTGCAAGGTGCTGGAGCTCAGAGGGCCTCGTCAGAGGGAAGGGACCAGCAAAGGGCTGGATGCCCAAGACCTCTTTGACCCAGCAGCCTCAGGGCAGCAGGGAGAGCAAGAGGCCCAACTTGCCCCTAGGTCGGCTCTGCCCCGTCCCACACAGGCAGCCAGCCCAGCAGCAGCGTGGCAGTCTCTGGCTCCACCGAGCTCTCTGCCGGTGTAGGGGGCAGGAACAGACGTGTGCATGTCATTCTGCCTTAGCCTGGGAGTGTGTTCCCCCTGTCTGGCCCCCAGGCTCAGGTGCAAGGGCCCGGAGAGAGCACCACCCCGAAGCGCTTTTCTCCCGGGCTTGGGAGCATTGTGCATGCCTGGCGGGAACAGCGGGCGGGAGTGCTTGCAAACCGGCCTTTGGAGGCAGACGGGGAGGTCTTCCAGCGCGAGAGTGCCGGTTGTGCTCAGACGCCCCACAGGCCAGGGGCAGGACCCAGCACTGTCCCTGCCCCTGGCAGCCTTGCCCAGACCTTCCTGGCCTCCGGGGGTACTACCGCACCAAGGGGCAGGCTGCGGGGACTGGGTCCAGACATGCCCGTGCGCCTCCCCAGGCTCATCCCCGCTGGTGCCTTTCCCCTGGGCCTAGGCCTCGGTTGAGGCCTCCTTGGAGAGGAGGTTGCTGGCAGGGGCTGTCTCTACACAGCAAGGTGCTGGAGTTCAGAGGGCCTCGTCAGCGGGAAGGGACCAGCAAGGGGCTGGATGCCCAAGACCTCTTTGGCCCAGCAGCCTCCGGGCAGCAGAGAGAGCAAGAGGCCCAACTTGCTCCTAGGTCGGCTCTGCCCCTTCCGACACAGGCAGCCAACCCAGCAGCTGCCTGACAACTCTGGCTCCCCCGAGCTCTCTGCCGGTGCAGGGGTCAGGAACAGACGTGTGCATGTTGTTCTGCCTTGGTCTGGGAGTGTGGACCCACTGCCTGGACCCCAGGTTCAGGGGCAAGGGCCCGGAGAGAGCAACACCCCGAAGCGCTTTTCTCCCGGGCTTGGGAGCATTGTGCGTGCCTGGCGGGAACATCGGCCGGGAGTGTTGGCAAACCGGCCTTTGGAGGCAGCCGGGGAGGTCTTCCAGTGGGAGAGGGCCGGTTGTGCTCAGAGGCCCCACAGGCCAGGGGCAGGACCCAGCAGGGCCCCTTCCCCTGGCCAGCCTTGCCCAGACCTTCCTGGCCTCCGGGGGTACTGCCCCACCAAGGGGAAGGCTCTGGGGACTGGGTCCAGACATGCCCGTGCGCCTCCCCTGGCTCATCCCCGCTGGTGCCTTTCCCCTGGGCCTAGGCCTCGGTTGAGGCCTCCTTGGAGAGGAGGTTGCTGGCAGGGGCTGTCTCCACACTGCAAGGTGCTGGAGCTCAGAGGGCCTCGTCAGAGGGAAGGGACCAGCAAGGGGCTGGATGCCCAAGACCTCTTTGGCCCAGCAGCCTCAGGGCAGCAGGGAGGGCAAGAGGCCCACCTTGCCCCTAGGTCGGCTCTGCCACTTCCCACACAGGCGGCCAGCCCAGCAGCTGCCTGACAAACTCTGGCTCCCCCGAGCTCTCTGCCGGTGCAGGGGGCAGATCAGACGTGTGCATGTGGTTCTGCCTTGGCCAGGGAGTGTGGACACGCTGCCTTGCCCCCAGGCTCAGGGGCAAGGGCCCAGAGAGAGCACCACCCTGAAGCGCTTTTCTCCCGGGCTTGGGAGCATTGTGCACGCCTGCTGGGAACAGTGGGCGGTAGCGCTTGCAAACCGGCCTTTGGAGGCAGCCGGGGAGGTCTTTCAGTGGGAGAGGGCCGGTTGTGCTCAGAGGCCCCACAGGCCAGGGGCAGGACCCAGCAGGGCCCCTGCCCCTGGCCAGCTTTGCCCAGACCTTCCTGCCCTCCGGGGGTACTGCCCCACCAAGGGGCAGGCTGCGGGGACTGGGTCCAGACATGCCCCGGCGCCTCCCCAGGCTCATCCCCGCTGGTGCCTTTCCCCTGGGCCTAGGCCTCGGTTGAGGCCTCCTTGGAGAGGAGGTTGCTGGCAGGGCCTGTCTCCACACTGCAAGGTGCTGGAGCTCAGAGGGCCTTGTCAGAGGGAAAGGACCAGTGAGGGGCTGGATGCCCAAGACGTCTTTGGCCCAGCAGCCTCAGGGCAGCAGGGAGAGCAAGAGGCCCAACTTGCCCCTAGGTCGGCTCTGCCCCTTCCCACACAGGCGGCCAGCCCAGCAACTGCCTGAAAGACTCTGGCTCCCCGAAGCCCTCTGCCGGTGCAGGGGACAGGAACAGACGTGGGCATGTGGTTCTGCCTTGGTCTGGGAGTGTGTTCCCCCTGCCTTGCCCCCAGGCTCAGGGGCAAGGGCCCGGAGAGAGCACCACTCCAAAGTGCTTTTCTTCCGGGCTTGGGAGCATTGTGCGAGCCTGACGTGAACAGCGGGCGGGAGTGTTTGCAAACAGGATTTTGGAGGCAGCCGGGGAGGTCTTCCAGTGGGAGTGGGCCGGTTGTGCTCAGAGGCCCCACAGGCCAGGGTCAGGACCCAGCAGGGCCCCTGCCCCTGGCCAGACTTGCCCAGACCTTCCTGGCCTCCGGGGGTACTGCCCCACCAAGGGGCAGGCTGCGGAGACTGGATCCAGACATGTCCGTGCGCCTCCCCAGGATCATCCCCGCTGGTGCCTTTCCCCTGGGTGTAGTCCTCGGTTGAGGCCTCTTTGGAGAGGAGGTTGCTGGCAGGGGCTGTCTCCACACTGCAAGGTGCTGGAGCTCAGAGGGCCTCGTCAGAGGGAAGGGACCAGCAAAGGGCTGGATGCCCAAGACCTCTTTGACCCAGCAGCCTCAGGGCAGCAGGGAGAGCAAGAGGCCCAACTTGCCCCTAGGTCGGCTCTGCCCCGTCCCACACAGGCAGCCAGCCCAGCAGCACCCTGGCAGTCTCTGGCTCCCCCGAGCTCTCTGCCGGTGTAGGGGGCAGGAACAGACGTGTGCATGTCGTTCTGCCTTGGCCTGGGAGTGTGTTCCCCCTGCCTGGCCCCAGGCTCAGGGGCAAGGGCCCGGAGAGAGCACCACCCCGAAGCGCTTTTCTCCCGGGCTTGGGAGCATTGTGCGAGCCTGGCGTGAACAGCGGGCGGAAGTGTTTGCAAACAGGACTTTGGAGGCAGCCGGGGAGGTCTTCCAGTGGGAGTGGGCCGGTTGTGCTCAGAGTCCTCACAGGCCAGGGGCAGGACCCAGCAGGGCCCCTGCCCCTGGCCAGCCTTGCCCAGACCTTCCTGGCCTCCGGGGGTACTGCCCCACCAAGGGGCAGGCTGCGGGGACTGGGTCCAGACATGTCCGTGCGCCTCCCCAGGATCATCCCCGCTGGTGCCTTTCCCCTGGGTGTAGGCCTCGGTTGAGGCCTCTTTGGAGAGGAGGTTGCTGGCAGGGGCTGTCTCCACACTGCAAGGTGCTGGAGCTCAGAGGGCCTCGTCAGAGGGAAGGGACCAGCAAAGGGCTGGATGCCCAAGACCTCTTTGACCCAGCAGACTCAGGGCAGCAGGGACAGCAAGAGGCCCAACTTGCCCCTAGGTCGGCTCTGCCCCGTCGCACACAGGCAGCCAGTCCAGCAGCAGTCTGGCAGTCTCTGGCTCCCCTGAGCTCTCTGCCGGTGTAGGGGGCAGGAACAGACGTGTGCATGTCGTTCTGCCTTGGCCTGGGAGTGTGTTCCCCCTGCCTGGCCCCCAGGCTCAGGAGCAAGGGCCCGGAGAGAGCACCACCCCGAAGCGCTTTTCTCCCGGGCTTGGGAGCATTGTGCGTGCCTGGCGGGAACAGCGGGCGGGAGTGCTTGCAAACCGGCCTTTGGAGGCAGACGGGGAGGTCTTCCAGCGGGAGAGTGCCGGTTGTGCTCAGACGCCCCACAGGCCAGGGGCAGGACCCAGCAGTGTCCCTGCCCCTGGCAGCCTTGCCCAGACCTTCCTGGCCTCCGGGGGTACTGCCCCAGCAAGGGGCAGGCTGCGGGGACTGGGTCCAGAAATGCCCGGGCGCCTCCCCAGGCTCATCCCCGCTGGTGCCTTTCCCCTGGGCCTAGTCCTCGGTTGAGGCCTCCTTGGAGAGGAAGTTGCTGGCAGGGGCTGTCTCCACACTGCAAGGTGCTGGAGCTCAGAGGGCCTCGTCAGCGTGAAGGGACCAGCAAGGGGCTGGATGCCCAAGACGTCTTTGGCCCAGCAGCCTCAGGGCAGCAGGGAGAGCAAGAGGCCCAACTTGCCCCTAGGTCGGCTCTGCCACTTCCCACACAGGCAGCCAGCCCAGCAGCTGCCTGACAGACTCTGGCTCCCCCGAGCTCTCTGCCGGTGCAGGGGGCAGATCAGACGTGTGCATGTGGTTCTGCCTTGGCCTGGGTGTGTGGACACCCTGCCTTGCCCCCAGGCTCAGGGGCAAGGGCCCAGAGAGAGCACCACCCTGAAGCGCTTTTCTCCCGGGCTTAGGAGCATTGTGCACGCCTGCTGGGAACAGTGGGCGGTAGCGCTTGCAAACCGGCCTTTCGAGGCAGCCGGGGAGGTCTTTCAGTGGGAGAGGGCCGGTTGTGCTCAGAGGCCCCACAGGCCAGGGGCAGGACCCAGCAGGGCCCCTGCCCCTGGCCAGCCTTTCCCAGACCTTCCTGGCCTCCGGGGGTACTGCCCCACCAAGGGGCAGGCTGCGGGGACTGGGTCCAGACATGCTCGGGCGCCTCCCCTGGCTCATCCCCACTGGTGCCTTTCCCCTGGGCCTAGGCTTCGGTTGACGCCTCCTTGGAGAGGAGGTTGCTGGCAGGGGCTGTCTCCACACTGCAAGGTGCTGGAGCTCAGAGGGCCTCGTCAGAGGGAAGGGACCAGTGAGGGGCTGGATGCCCAAGACCTCTTTCGCCCAGCACCCTCAGGGCAGCAGGGAGAGCAAGAGGCCCAACTTGCCCCTAGGTCGGCTCTGCCCCTTCCCACACAGGCGGCTAACCCAGCAGCTGCCTGACAGACTCTGGCTCCCCCAAGCTCTCTGCCGGTGCAGGGGACAGGAACAGACGTGGGCATGTGGTTCTGCCTTGGCCTGGGAGTGTGTTCCCCCTGCCTTGCCCCCAGGCTCAGGGGCAAGGGCCCGGAGAGAGCACCACTCCGAAGTGCTTTTCTCCCGGGCTTGGGAGCATTGTGCGAGCCTGACGTGAACAGCGGGCGGGAGTGTTTGCAAACAGGACTTTGGAGGCAGCCGGGGAGGTCTTCCAGTGGGAGAGGGCCGTTTGTGCTCAGCGGCCCCACAGGCCAGGGTTAGGACCCAGCAGGGCCCCTGCCCCTGGCCAGACTTGCCCAGACCTTCCTGGCCTCCTGGGGTACTGCCCCACCAAGGGGCAGGCTGCGGAGACTGGGTCCAGACATGTCCGTGCGCCTCCCCAGGATCATCCCCGTTGGTGCCTTTCCCCTGGGTGTAGTCCTTGGTTGAGGCCTCTTTGGAGAGGAAGTTGCTGGCAGGGGCTGTCTCCACACTGCAAGGTGCTGGAGCTCAGAGGGCCTCGTCAGAGGGAAGGCACCAGCAAAGGACTGGATGCCCAAGACCTCTTTGACCCAGCAGCCTCAGGGCAGCAGGGAGAGCAAGAGGCCCAACTTGCCCCTAGGTCGGCTCTGCCCCGTCCCACACAGGCAGCCAGCCCAGGAGCAGCCTGGCAGTCTCTGGCTTCCCCGAGCTCTCTGCCGGTGTAGGGGGCAGGAACAGACGTGTGCATGTCATTCTGCCTTGGCCTGGGAGTGTGTTCCCCCTGCCTGGCCCCAGGCTCAGGGGCAAGGGCCCGGAGAGAGCACCACCCCAAAGCGCTTTTCTCCCGGGCTTGGGAGCATTGTGCGTGCCTGGCGGGAACAGCGGGTGGGAGTGCTTGCAAACCGTCTTTTGGAGGCAGACGGGGAGGTCTTCCAGCGGGAGAGTGCCGGTTGTGCTCAGACGCCCCACAGTCCCGGGGCAGGACCCAGCAGTGTCCCTGCCCCTGGCAGCCTTGCCCAGACCTTCCTGGCCTCCGGGGGTACTGCCCCACCAAGGGGCAGGCTGCGGGGACTGGGTCCAGACATCGCCGGGCGCCTCCCCAGGCTCATCCCCGCTGGTGCCTTTCCCCTGGGCCTAGGCCTCGGTTGAGGCCTCCTTGGAGAGGAGGTTGCTGGCAGAGGCTGTCTCCACACTGCAAGGTGCTGGAGCTCAGAGGGCCTCGTCAGAGGGAAGGGACCAGCAAGGGGCTGGATGCCCAAGACCTCTTTGGCCCAGCAGCCTCAGGGCAGCAGGGAGGGCAAGAGGCCCAACTTGCCCCTAGGTCGGCTCTGCCCCTTCCCACACAGGCGACCAGCCCAGCAGCTGCCTGACAGACTCTGGCTCCCCCGAGCTCTCTGCCGGTGCAGGGGTCAGGAACAGACGTGTGCATGTGGTTCTGCCTTGGCCTGGGAGTGTGGACAACCTGCCTTGCCCCCAGGCTCAGGGGCAAGGGCCCGGAGAGAGCACCACCCTGAAGCGCTTTTCTCCCGGGCTTGGGAGCATTGTGCACGCCTGCTGGGAACAGTGGGCGGGAGCGCTTGGAAACCGGCCTTTGGAGACAGCCGGGGAGGTCTTCCAGTGGGAGAGGGCCGGTTGTGCTCAGAGGCCCCACAGGCCAGGGGCAGGACGCAGCAGGGCCCCTGCCCCTGGCCAGCCTTGCCCAGACCTTCCTGGTCTCCGGGGGTACTGCCCCACCAAGGGGCAGGCTGCGGGGATTGCGTCCAGACATGCCCGGGCGCCTCCCCAGGCTCATCCCCGCTGGTGCCTTTCCCCTGGGCCTAGGCCTCGGTTGAGGCCTCCTTGGAGAGGAGGTTGCTGGCAGGGGCTGTCTCCACACTGCAAGGTGCTGGAGCTCAGAGGGCCTCGTCAGAGGGAAGGGACCAGTAAGGGGCTGGATGCCCAAGACGTCTTTGGCCCAGCAGCCTCAGGACAGCAGGGAGAGCAAGAGGCCCAACTTGCCCCTAGGGCGGCTCTGCCCCATCCCACACAGGCGGCCAACCCAACAGCTGCTTCACACTCTGGCGCCCCCAAGCTCTCTGCCTGTGCAGGGGACAGGAACAGACGTGGGCATGTGGTTCTACCTTGGCCTGGGAGTGTGTTCCCCCTGCCTTGCCCCCAGGCTCAGGGGCAAGGGCCCGGAGAGAGCACCACCCCGAAGCGCTTTTCTCCCGGGCTTGGAAGCATTGTGCGAGCCTGGCGTGAACAGCGGGCGGGAGTGTTGCAAACAGGACTTTGGAGGCAGCCGGGGAGGTCTTCCAGTGGGAGAGGGCCGGTTGTGCTCAGAGTCCTCACAGGCCAGGGGCAGGACCCAGCAGGGCCCCTGCCCCTGGCCAGCCTTGCCCAGACCTTCCTGGCCTCCGGGGGTACTGCCCCACCAAGGGGCAGGCTGCGGGGACTGGGTCCAGACATGTCCGTGTGCCTCCCTAGGATCATCCCCGCTGGTGCCTTTCCCCTGGGCGTAGGCCTCGGTTGAGGCCTCTTTGGAGAGGAGGTTGCTGGCAGGGGCTGTCTCCACACTGCAAGGTGCTGGAGCTCAGAGGGCCTCGTCAGAGGGAAGGGACCAGCAAAGGGCTGGATGCCCAAGACCTCTTTGACCCAGCAGCCTCAGGGCAGCAGGGAGAGCAAGAGGCCCAACTTGCCCCTAGGTCGGCTCTGCCCCGTCCCACACAGGCAGCCAGCCCAGCAGCAGCCTGGCAGTCTCTGGCTCCACCGAGCTCTCTGCCGGTGTAGGGGGCAGGAACAGACGTGTGCATGTCATTCTGCCTTAGCCTGGGAGTGTGTTCCCCCTGTCTGGCCCCCAGGCTCAGGTGCAAGGGCCCGGAGAGAGCACCACCCCGAAGCGCTTTTCTCCCGGGCTTGGGAGCATTGTGCATGCCTGGCGGGAACAGCGGGCGGGAGTGCTTGCAAACCGGCCTTTGGAGGCAGACGGGGAGGTCTTCCAGCGAGAGAGTGCCGGTTGTGCTCAGACGCCCCACAGGCCAGGGGCAGGACCCAGCAGTGTCCCTGCCCCTGGCAGCCTTGCCCAGACCTTCCTGGCCTCCGGGGGTACTGCCCCAGCAAGGGGCAGGCTGCGGGGACTGGGTCCAGAAATGCCCGGGCGCCTCCCCAGGCTCATCCCCGCTGGTGCCTTTCCCCTGGGCCTAGTCCTCGGTTGAGGCCTCCTTGGAGAGGAAGTTGCTGGCAGGGGCTGTCTCCACACTGCAAGGTGCTGGAGCTCAGAGGGCCTCGTCAGCGGGAAGGGACCAGCAAGGGGCTGGATGCCCAAGACGTCTTTGGCCCAGCAGCCTCAGGGCAGCAGGGAGAGCAAGAGGCCCAACTTGCCCCTAGGTCGGCTCTGCCCCTTCCCACACAGGCAGCCAACCCAGCAGCTGCCGGACAGACTCTGGCTCCCCCGAGCTCTCTGCCGGTGCAGGGGTCAGGAACAGACGTGTGCATGTGGTTCTGCTTTGGTCTGGGAGTGTGGACCCACTGCCTGGACCCCAGGCTCAGGGGCAAGGGCCCGGAGAGAGCAACACCCCGAAGCGCTTTTCTCCCGGGCTTGGGAGCATTGTGCGTGCCTGGTAGGAACAGCGGGCGGGAGTGTTGGCAAACCGGCCTTTCGAGGCAGCCAGGGAGGTTTCCAGTGGGAGAGGGCCGGTTGTGCTCAGAGGCCCCACAGGCCAGGGGCAGGACCCACCAGGGCCCCTGCCCCTGGCCAGCCTTGCCCAGACCTCCTGGCCTCTGAGGGTACTGCCCCACCAAGGGGCAGGCTGCGGGGACTGGGTCCAGACATGTCCGTGCGCCTCCCCAGGATCATCCCCGCTGGTGCCTTTCCCCTGGGCCTAGGCGTCGGTTGAGGCCTCCTTGGAGAGGAGGTTGCTGGCAGGGGCTGTCTCCACACTGCAAGGTGCTGGAGCTCAGAGGGCCTCGTCAGAGGGAAGGGACCAGCAAAGGGCTGGATGCCCAACACATCTTTGACCAAGCAGCCTCAGGGCAGCAGGGAGAGCAAGAGGCCCAACTTGCCCCTAGGTCGGCTCTACCCCGTCCCACACAGGCAGCCAGCCCAGCAGCAGCCTGGCAGTCTCTGGCTCCCCCGAGCTCTCTGCCGGTGTAGGGGGCAGGAACAGACATGTGCCTGTCGTTCTGCCTTGGCCTGGGAGTGTGTTCCCCCTGCCTGGCCCCCAGGCTCAGGGGCAAGGGCCCGGAGAGAGCACCACCCCGAAGCGCTTTTCTCCCGGGCTTGGGAGCATTGTGCGTGCCTGGCGGGAACAGCGGTTGGGAGTGCTTGCAAACCTTCCTTTGCAGGCAGACGGGGAGGTCTTCCAGCGGGAGAGTGCCGGTTGTGCTCAGACGCCCCACAGGACAGGGGCAGGACCCAGCAGTGTCCCTGCACCTGGCAGCCTTGCCCAGACCTTCCTGGCCTCCGGGGGTACTGCCCAACCAAGGGGCAAGCTGCGGGGACTGGGTCCAGACATGCCCGGGCGCCTCCCCAGGCTCATCCCCGCTGGTGCCTTTCCCCTAGGCCTAGGCCTCGGTTGAGGCCTCCTTGGAGAGGAGGTTGCTGGCAGGGGCTGTCTCCACACTGCAAGGTGCTGGAGCTCACAGGGCCTCATCAGAGCGAAGGGACCAGCAAGGGGCTGGATGCCCAAGACCTCTTTGGCCCAGCAGCCTCAGGGCAGCAGGGAGAGCAAGAGGCCCAACTTGCCCCTAGGTCGGCTCTGCCCCTTTCCACACAGGCCGCCAGCCCAGCAGCTGCCTGGCATACTCTGGCTCCCCCGAGCTCTCTGCCGGTGCAAGGGCCAGGAACAGACGTGTGCATGTGGTTCTGCCTTGGTCTGGGAGTGTGGACCCACTACCTGGCCCCCACGCTCAGGGGCAAGAGCCCGGAGAGAGCAACACCCCGAAGCGCTTTTCTCCCGGGCTTAGGAGAATTGTGCGTGCCTGGCGGGAACAGCGGGCGCGAGTGTTGCCAAACCAGCCTTTGGAGGCAGCCGCGGAGGTCTTCCAGTGGGAGAGGGCCGGTTGTGCTCAGAGGCCCCACAGGCCTGGGGCAGGACCCAGCCGGGCCCCTGCCCCTGGCCAGTTTTGCCCAGACCTTCCTGGCCTCCGGGGGTACTGCCCCACCAAGGGGCAGGCTGCGGGGACTGGGTCCAGACATGCCCGGGCGCCTCCCCAGGCTCATCCCCGCTGGTGCCTTTCCCCTTGTCCTAGGCCTCGGTTGAGGCCTCCTTGGAGAGGAGGTTGCTGGCAGGGGCTGTCTCCACACTGCAAGGTGCTGGAGCTCAGAGGGCATCGTCAGAGGGAAGGGACAAGCAAGGGGCTGGATGCCCAAGACCTCTATGGCCCAGCAGCCTCAGGGCAGCAGGGAGAGCAAGAGGCCCAACTTGCCCCTAGGTCGGCTCTGCCCCTTACCACACAGGCGGCCAGCCCAGCAGCTGCCTGACAGACTCTGGCTCCCCCGAGCTCTCTGCCGGTGCAGGGGGCAGGAGCAGACGTGTGCATGTCGTTCTGCCTTGGCCTGGGAGTGTGGACCCCCTGCCTGGCCCCCAGGCTCACGGAAAAGGGCTCGGAGAGAGCACCACCCCGAAGCACTTTTCTCCCGGGCTTGGGAGCGTTGTGCGCCCTTGGTGGGAACAGTGGGTGGGAGTGCTTGCAAACCGGCCTTTAGAGGCAGCCGGGGAGGTCTTCCAGTGGGAGAGGGCCGGTTGTGCTCAGAGGCCCCACAGGCCAGGGGCAGGACCCAGCAGGTCCCCTGCCCCTGGCCAGCCTTTCCCAGACCTTCCTGGCCTCCGGGGGTACTGCCCCACCAAGGGGCAGGCTGCGGGGACTGGGTCCAGACATGCCCGGGCGCCTCCCCAAGCTCATCCCCGCTGGTGCCTTTCCCCTGGGCCTAGGCCTCAGTTTAGGCCTCCTTGGAGAGGAGGTTACTGGCAGGGGCTGTCTCCACACTGCAAGGTGCTGGAGCTCAGAGGGCCTCGTCAGAGGGAAGGGACCAGCAAGGGGCTGGATGCCCAAGACCTCTTTGGCCCAGCAGCCTCAGGGCAGCAGGGAGAGCAAGAGGCCCAACTTGCCCCTAGGTCGGCTCTGCCACTTCCCACACAGGCGGCCAGCCCAGCAGCTGCCTGACAGACTCTGGCTCTCCCGAGCTCTCTGCCGTTACAGGGGGCAGGAACAGACGTGTGCATGTGGTTCTGCCTTGGCCTGGGAGTGTGGAACCCCTGCCTGGCCCCCAGGCTCAGGGGCAAGGGCCCGGAGAGAGCACCACCCCGAAGCGCTTTTCTCCCGGGCTTGGGAGCATTGTGCGCGCTTGGTGGGAACAGCGGGCGGGAGTGCTTGCAAACCGGCCTTCGGAGGCAGCCGGGGAGGTCTTCCAGTGGGAGAGGGCCGGTTGTGCTCAGAGGCCCCACAGGCCAGGGGCAGGACCCAGCAGGGCCCCTGCCCCTGGCCAGCCTTGCCCAGACCTTCCTGGCCTCCGGGGGTACTGCCCCACCAAGGGGCAGTCTGCGGGGACAGGGTCCAGACATTCACGGGCGCCTCCCCTGGCTCAACCCCGCTGGTGCCTTTCCCCTGGGCCTAGGCCTAGGTTGAGGCCTCCTTGGAGAGGAGATTGCTGGCAAGTGCTGTCTCCACACTGCAAGGTGCTGGAGCTCGGAGGGCCTCGTCAGAGGGAAGGGACCAGTAAGGGGCCGGATGCCCAAGACGTCTTTGGCCCAGCAGCCTCAGGGCAGCAGGGAGAGCAAGAGGCCCAACTTGCCCCTAGGTCGGCTCTGCCCCTTCCCACACAGGCGGCCAGCCCAGCACCTGCCTGAGAGACTCTGGCTCCCCCGAGCTCTCTGCCGGTGCAGGGGACAGGAACAGACGTGTGCATGTGGTTCTGCCTTGGTCTGGGAGAGTGTTCCCCCTGCCTTGCCCACAGGCTCAGGGGCAAGGGCCCGGAGAGAGCACCACCTCGAAGTGCTTTTCTCCCGGGCTTGGGAGCATTGTGCGTGCCTGGCGGGAACAGCGGGCAGGAGTGTTGGCAAACTGGCCTTTGGAGGCAGCTGGGGAGCTCTTCCAGCGGGAGAGGGCCGGTTGTGTTCAGAGGCCCTACAGGCAAGGGGCAGGACCCAGCAGGGCCCCTGCCCCTGGCCAGCCTTGCCCAGACCTTCCTGGCCTCCGGGGGTACTGCCCCACCAAGGGGCAGGCTGCGGGGACTGGGTCCAGACATGCCCGGGCGCCTCCCCAGGCTCATCCCCGCTGGTGCCTTTCCCCTGGGCCTAGGCCTCGGTTGAGGCCTCCTTGGAGAGGAGGTTGCTGGCAGGGGCTGTCTCCACACTGCAAGGTGCTGGAGCTCAGAGGGCCTCGTCAGAGGGAAGGGACCAGCAAGGGGCTGGATGCCCAAGATGTCTTTGGCCCAGCAGCCTCAGGGCAGCAGGGAGAGCAAGAGGCCCAACTTGCCCCTAGGTCGGCTCTGCCCCTTCCCACACAGGCGGCCAACCCAGCAGCTGCCTGACAGACTCTGGCTCCCCCAAGCTCTCTCCCAGTGCAGGGGACAGGAACAGACGTGGGCATGTGGTTCTGCCTTGGCCTGAGAGTGTGTTCCCCCTGCATTTCCCGCAGGCTCAGGGGCAAGGGCCCGGAGAGAGCACCACCCCAAAGCGCTTTTCTCCCGGGCTTGGGAGCATTGTGCGAGCCTGGCGTGAACAGCGGGCGGGAGTGTTTGCAAACAGGAATTTGGAGGCAGCCGGGGAGGTCTTCCAGTGGGAGAGGGCCGGTTGTGCTCAGAGGCCCCACAGGCCAGAGGCAGGACCCAGTAGGGCCCCTGCCCCTGGCCAGCCTTGCCCAGACCTTCCTGGCCTCCGGGGGTACTGCCCCACCAAGGGGCAGGCTGCGGGGCCTGGGTCCAGACATGTCCGTGCGCCTCCCCAGGATCATCCCCGCTGGTGCCTTTCCCCTGGGCGTAGGCCTCGGTTGAGGCCTCGTTGGAGAGGAGGTTGCTGGCAGGGGCTGTCTCCACACTGCAAGGTGCTAGAGCTCAGAGGGCCTCGTCAGAGGGAAGGGACCAGCAAAGGGCTGGATGCCCAAGACCTCATTGACCCAGCAGCCTCAGGGCAGCAGGGAGAGCAAGAGGCCCGACTTGCCCCTAGGTCGGCTCTGCCCCGTCGCACACAGGCAGCCAGCCCAGCAGCAGCCTGGCAGTCTCTGGCTCCCCCGAGCTCTCTGCCGGTGCAGGGGGCAGGAACATACGAGTTCATGTCGTTCTGCCTTGGCCTGGGAGTGTGTTCCCCCTGCCTGGCCCCCAGGCTCAGGGGCAAGGGCCCGGAGAGAGCACCACCCCGAAGCGCTTTTCTCCCGGGCTTGGGAGCATTGTGCGTGCCTGGCGGGAACAGCGGGCGGGAGTGCTTGCAAACCGGCCTTTGGAGGCAGACGGGGAGGTCTTCCAGCGGGAGAGTGCCGATTGTGCTCAAACGCCCCACAGGCCAGGGGCAGGACCCAGCGCTGTCCCTGCCCCTGGCAGCCTTGCACAGACTTTCCTGGCCTCCGGGGGTACTGCCCCACCAAGGGGCAGGCTGCAGGGACTGGGTCCAGACATGCCCGGGCGCCTCCCCAGGCTCATCCCCGCTGGTGCCTTTCCCCTGGACCTAGGCCTCGGTTGAGGCCTCATTGGAGAGGAGGTTGCTGGCAGGGGCTGTCTCCACACTGCAAGGTGCTGGAGCTCAGAGGGCCTCGTCAGAGGGAAGGGACCAGCAAGGGGCTGGATGCCCAAGACCTCTTTGGCCCAGCAGCCTCGGGGCAGCAGGGAGAGGAAGAGGCCCAACTTGCCCCTAGGTCGGCTCTGCCCCTTCCCACACAGGCGGCCAGCCCAGCAGCTGCCTGACAGACTCTGGATCCCCCCAGCTCTCTGTCGGTGGAGGGGGCAGGAACAGACGTGTGCATGTGATTCTGCCTTCGCCTGGGACTGTGGATCCCCTGCCTGGCCCCCAGGCTCAGGGGCAAGGGCCCGGAGAGACCACCACCCCGAAGCGCTTTTCTCCCGGGCTTGGGAGCATTGTGCGCGCCTGGCGGGAACAGTGGGCGGGAATGCTTGCAAACCGGCCTTTGGAGGCAGCCGGGGAGGTCTTCCAGTGGGAGAGGGCCGGTTGTGCTCAGAGGCCCCACAGGCCAGGGGCAGGACCCAGCAGGGCCCCTGCCCCTGGCCAGCCTTGCCCGACCTTCCTGGCCTCCGGGGGTACTGCCCCACCAAGGGGCAGGCTGCGGGGACTGGGTCCAGACATGCCCGTGCGCCTCCACTGGCTCATCCCCGCTGGTGCCTTTCCCCTGGGCCTAGGCCTCGGTTGAGGCCTCCTTGGAGAGGAGGTTGCTGGCAGGGGCTGTCTCCACACTGCAAGGTGCTGGAGCTCAGAGGGCCTCGTCAGAGGGAAGGGACCAGCAAGGGGCTGGATGCCCAAGACCTCTTTGGCCCAGCAGCCTCAGGGCAGCAGGGAGAGCAAGAGGCCCAACTTGCCCCTAGGTAGGCTCTGCCCCTTCTCACACAGGCGGCCAGCCCAGCAGCTGCCTGACAGACTCTGGCTCCCCCCAGCTCTCTGCCGGTGCAGGGGGCAGGAACAGACGTGTGCATGTGGTTCTGCCTTGGCCTGGGAGTGTGGACCCCCTGCCTGGCCCCCAGGCTCAGGGGCAAGGGCCCGGAGAGAGCACCAACCCGAGCGCTTTTCTCCCGGGCTTGGGAGCATTGTGCGCGCTTGGTGGGAACAGTGGGCGGGAGTGCTTGCTAACCGGCCTTTGGAGGCAGCCGCGGAGGTCTTCCAGTGGGAGAGGGCCGGTTGTGCTCAGAGGCCCCACAGGCCAGGGGCAGGACCCAGCAAGCCCCTGCCGCTGGCCAGCCTGTCCCAGACCTTCCTGGCCTCAGGAGGTACTGCCCCACCAAGGGGCAGGCTGCGGGGACTGGGTCCAGACATGCCCAGGCGCTTCCCCAGGCTCATCCCCACTGGTGCCTTTCCCCTGGGCCTAGGCCTCGGTTTAGGCATCCTTGGAGAGGAGGTTGCTGGCAGGGGCTGTCTCCACACTGCAAGGTCCTGGAGCTCAGAGGGCCTCGTCAGAGGGAAGGGACCAGCAAGGGGCTGGACGCCCAAGACCTCTTTGGCCCAGCAGCCTCAGGGCAGCAGGGAGAGCAAGAGGCCCATCTTGCCCCTAGGTCGGCTCTGCCCCTTCCCACACAGGCGGCCAGCCCAGCAGCTGCCTGACATACTCTGGCTCCCCCGAGCTCTCTGCCGGTGCAGGGGGCAAATCAGAGGTGTGCATGTGGTTCTGACTTGGCCTGGGAGAATGGACACCGTGCCTTGCCCCCAGGCTCAGGGGCAAGGGCCCGGAGAGAGCACCACCCCGAAGCGCTTTTCTCCCCGGCTTGGGAGCATTGTACACGCCTGCTGGGAACAGTGGGCGGGAGCACTTGCAAACCGGCCTTTGGAGGCAGCCGGGGAGGTCTTCCACCGGGAGAGTGCCGGTTGTGCTCAGACGCCCCACAGGCCAGGGGCAGGACCCAGCAGTGTCCCTGCCCCTGGCAGCCTTGCCCAGACCTTCCTGGCCTCCGGGGGTACTGCCCCACCAAGGGGCAGGTTGTGGGGACTGGGTCCAGACATGCCCGTGCGCCTCCACTGGCTCATCCCCGCTGGTGCCTTTCCCCTGGGCCTAGGCCTCGGTTGAGGCCTCCTTGGAGAGGAGGTTGCTGGCAGGGGCTCTCTCCACACTGCAAGGTGCAGAAGCTCAGAGGGCCTCGTCAGAGGGAAGGGACCAGCAAGGGGCTGGATGCCCAAGACCTCTTTGGCCCAGCAGCCTCAGGGCAGCAGGGAGAGCAAGAGGCCCAACTTGCCCCTAGGTCGGCTCTGCCCCTTCCCACACAGGCGGCCAGCCCAGCAGCTGCCTGACAGACTCTGGCTCCCCCCAGCTCTCTGTCGGTGCAGGGGGCAGGAACAGACGTGTGCATGTGGTTCTGCCCTGTTCTGGGAGTGTGGACCCACTGCCTGGCCCCCACGCTCAGGGGCAAGGGCCCGGAGAGAGCAACACCCCGAAGCGCTTTTCTCCCGGGCTTGGGAGAATTGTGCGTGCCTGGCGGGAACAGCGGGCGGGAGTGTTGGCAAACCGGCCTTTGGAGGCAGCCGGGGAGGTCTTCCAGTGGGAGAGGGCCGGTTGTGCTCAGAGGCCCCACAGGCCAGGGGCAGGACCCAGCAGGGCCCCTGCCCCTGGCCAGCCTTGCCCAGACCTTCCTGGCCTCCGGGGGTACTGCCCCACCAAGGGGCAGGCTGTGGGGACTGGGTCCAGTCATGCCCGGGCGCCTCCCCAGGCTCATCCCCGCTGGTGCCTTTTCCCTGGGCCTAGGCCTCGGTTGAGGCCTCTTTGGAGAGGAGGTTGCTGGCAGGGGATGTCTCCACACTGCAAGGTGCTGGAGCTCAGAGGGCCTCGTCAGAGGGAAGGGACCAGCAAAGGGCTGGATGCCCAAGACCTCTTTGACCCAGCAGCCTCAGGGCAGCAGGGAGAGCAAGAGGCCCAACTTGCCCCTAGGTCGGCTCTGCCTCGTCCCACACAGGCAGCCAGCCCAGCAGCAGCCTGGCAGTCTCTGGCTCCCCCGAGCTCTCTGCCGGTGTAGGGGGCAGGAACAGACGTGTGCATGTCGTTCTGCCTTGGCCTGGGAGTGTGTTCCCCCTGCCTGGCCCCCAGGCTCAGGGGCAAGGGCCCGGAGAGAGCACCACCCCGAAGCGCTTTTCTCCCGGGCTTGGGAGCATTGTGCGTGCCTGGCGGGAACAGCGGGCGGGAGTGCTTGCAAACCGGCCTTTGGAGGCAGACGGGGAGGTCTTCCAGCGGGAGAGTGCCACTTGTGCTCAGACGCCCCACAGGCCAGGGGCAGGACCCAGCGCTGTCCCTGCCCCTGGCAGCCTTGCCCAGACCTTCCTGGCCTCCGGGGGTACTACCCCAACAAGGGGCAGGCTGCGGGGACTGGGTCCAGACATGCCCGGGCGCCTCCCCAGGCTCATCCCCGCTGGTGCCTTTCCCCTGGGCCTAGGCCTCGGTTGAGGCCTCCTTGGAGAGGAGGTTGCTGGCAGGGGCTGTCTCCACACTGCAAGGTGCTGGAGCTCAGAGGGCCTCGTCAGAGGGAAGGGACCAGCAAAGGGCTGGATGCCCAAGACCTCATTGACCCAGCAGCCTCAGGGCAGCAGGGAGAGCAAGAGGCCCGACTTGCCCCTAGGTCGGCTCTGCCCCGTCGCACACAGGCAGCCAGCCCAGCAGCAGCCTGGCAGTCTCTGGCTCCCCCGAGCTCTCTGCCGGTGCAGGGGGCAGGAACATACGAGTTCATGTCGTTCTGTCTTGGCCTGGGAGTGTGTTCCCCCTGCCTGGCCCCCAGGCTCAGGGGCAAGGGCCCGGAGAGAGCACCACCCCGAAGCGCTTTTCTCCCGGGCTTGGGAGCATTGTGCGTGCCTGGCGGGAACAGCGGGCGGGAGTGCTTGCAAACCGGCCTTTGGAGGCAGACGGGGAGGTCTTCCAGCGGGAGAGTGCCGATTGTGCTCAAACGCCCCACAGGCCAGGGGCAGGACCCAGCGCTGTCCCTGCCCCTGGCAGCCTTGCACAGACTTTCCTGGCCTCCGGGGGTACTGCCCCACCAAGGGGCAGGCTGCAGGGACTGGGTCCAGACATGCCCGGGCGCCTCCCCAGGCTCATCCCCGCTGGTGCCTTTCCCCTGGACCTAGGCCTCGGTTGAGGCCTCATTGGAGAGGAGGTTGCTGGCAGGGGCTGTCTCCACACTGCAAGGTGCTGGAGCTCAGAGGGCCTCGTCAGAGGGAAGGGACCAGCAAGGGGCTGGATGCCCAAGACCTCTTTGGCCCAGCAGCCTCGGGGCAGCAGGGAGAGGAAGAGGCCCAACTTGCCCCTAGGTCGGCTCTGCCCCTTCCCACACAGGCGGCCAGCCCAGCAGCTGCCTGACAGACTCTGGATCCCCCCAGCTCTCTGTCGGTGGAGGGGGCAGGAACAGACGTGTGCATGTGATTCTGCCTTCGCCTGGGACTGTGGATCCCCTGCCTGGCCCCCAGGCTCAGGGGCAAGGGCCCGGAGAGACCACCACCCCGAAGCGCTTTTCTCCCGGGCTTGGGAGCATTGTGCGCGCCTGGCGGGAACAGTGGGCGGGAATGCTTGCAAACCGGCCTTTGGAGGCAGCCGGGGAGGTCTTCCAGTGGGAGAGGGCCGGTTGTGCTCAGAGGCCCCACAGGCCAGGGGCAGGACCCAGCAGGGCCCCTGCCCCTGGCCAGCCTTGCCCGACCTTCCTGGCCTCCGGGGGTACTGCCCCACCAAGGGGCAGGCTGCGGGGACTGGGTCCAGACATGCCCGTGCGCCTCCACTGGCTCATCCCCGCTGGTGCCTTTCCCCTGGGCCTAGGCCTCGGTTGAGGCCTCCTTGGAGAGGAGGTTGCTGGCAGGGGCTGTCTCCACACTGCAAGGTGCTGGAGCTCAGAGGGCCTCGTCAGAGGGAAGGGACCAGCAAGGGGCTGGATGCCCAAGACCTCTTTGGCCCAGCAGCCTCAGGGCAGCAGGGAGAGCAAGAGGCCCAACTTGCCCCTAGGTAGGCTCTGCCCCTTCTCACACAGGCGGCCAGCCCAGCAGCTGCCTGACAGACTCTGGCTCCCCCCAGCTCTCTGCCGGTGCAGGGGGCAGGAACAGACGTGTGCATGTGGTTCTGCCTTGGCCTGGGAGTGTGGACCCCCTGCCTGGCCCCCAGGCTCAGGGGCAAGGGCCCGGAGAGAGCACCAACCCGAGCGCTTTTCTCCCGGGCTTGGGAGCATTGTGCGCGCTTGGTGGGAACAGTGGGCGGGAGTGCTTGCTAACCGGCCTTTGGAGGCAGCCGCGGAGGTCTTCCAGTGGGAGAGGGCCGGTTGTGCTCAGAGGCCCCACAGGCCAGGGGCAGGACCCAGCAAGCCCCTGCCGCTGGCCAGCCTGTCCCAGACCTTCCTGGCCTCAGGAGGTACTGCCCCACCAAGGGGCAGGCTGCGGGGACTGGGTCCAGACATGCCCAGGCGCTTCCCCAGGCTCATCCCCACTGGTGCCTTTCCCCTGGGCCTAGGCCTCGGTTTAGGCATCCTTGGAGAGGAGGTTGCTGGCAGGGGCTGTCTCCACACTGCAAGGTCCTGGAGCTCAGAGGGCCTCGTCAGAGGGAAGGGACCAGCAAGGGGCTGGACGCCCAAGACCTCTTTGGCCCAGCAGCCTCAGGGCAGCAGGGAGAGCAAGAGGCCCATCTTGCCCCTAGGTCGGCTCTGCCCCTTCCCACACAGGCGGCCAGCCCAGCAGCTGCCTGACATACTCTGGCTCCCCCGAGCTCTCTGCCGGTGCAGGGGGCAAATCAGAGGTGTGCATGTGGTTCTGACTTGGCCTGGGAGAATGGACACCGTGCCTTGCCCCCAGGCTCAGGGGCAAGGGCCCGGAGAGAGCACCACCCCGAAGCGCTTTTCTCCCCGGCTTGGGAGCATTGTACACGCCTGCTGGGAACAGTGGGCGGGAGCACTTGCAAACCGGCCTTTGGAGGCAGCCGGGGAGGTCTTCCACCGGGAGAGTGCCGGTTGTGCTCAGACGCCCCACAGGCCAGGGGCAGGACCCAGCAGTGTCCCTGCCCCTGGCAGCCTTGCCCAGACCTTCCTGGCCTCCGGGGGTACTGCCCCACCAAGGGGCAGGTTGTAGGGACTGGGTCCAGACATGCCCGTGCGCCTCCACTGGCTCATCCCCGCTGGTGCCTTTCCCCTGGGCCTAGGCCTCGGTTGAGGCCTCCTTGGAGAGGAGGTTGCTGGCAGGGGCTCTCTCCACACTGCAAGGTGCAGAAGCTCAGAGGGCCTCGTCAGAGGGAAGGGACCAGCAAGGGGCTGGATGCCCAAGACCTCTTTGGCCCAGCAGCCTCAGGGCAGCAGGGAGAGCAAGAGGCCCAACTTGCCCCTAGGTCGGCTCTGCCCCTTCCCACACAGGCGGCCAGCCCAGCAGCTGCCTGACAGACTCTGGCTCCCCCCAGCTCTCTGTCGGTGCAGGGGGCAGGAACAGACGTGTGCATGTGGTTCTGCCCTGTTCTGGGAGTGTGGACCCACTGCCTGGCCCCCACGCTCAGGGGCAAGGGCCCGGAGAGAGCAACACCCCGAAGCGCTTTTCTCCCGGGCTTGGGAGAATTGTGCGTGCCTGGCGGGAACAGCGGGCGGGAGTGTTGGCAAACCGGCCTTTGGAGGCAGCCGGGGAGGTCTTCCAGTGGGAGAGGGCCGGTTGTGCTCAGAGGCCCCACAGGCCAGGGGCAGGACCCAGCAGGGCCCCTGCCCCTGGCCAGCCTTGCCCAGACCTTCCTGGCCTCCGGGGGTACTGCCCCACCAAGGGGCAGGCTGTGGGGACTGGGTCCAGTCATGCCCGGGCGCCTCCCCAGGCTCATCCCCGCTGGTGCCTTTTCCCTGGGCCTAGGCCTCGGTTGAGGCCTCTTTGGAGAGGAGGTTGCTGGCAGGGGATGTCTCCACACTGCAAGGTGCTGGAGCTCAGAGGGCCTCGTCAGAGGGAAGGGACCAGCAAAGGGCTGGATGCCCAAGACCTCTTTGACCCAGCAGCCTCAGGGCAGCAGGGAGAGCAAGAGGCCCAACTTGCCCCTAGGTCGGCTCTGCCTCGTCCCACACAGGCAGCCAGCCCAGCAGCAGCCTGGCAGTCTCTGGCTCCCCCGAGCTCTCTGCCGGTGTAGGGGGCAGGAACAGACATGTGCATGTCGTTCTGCCTTGGCCTGGGAGTGTGTTCCCCCTGCCTGGCCCCCAGGCTCAGGGGCAAGGGCCCGGAGAGAGCACCACCCCGAAGCGCTTTTCTCCCGGGCTTGGGAGCATTGTGCGTGCCTGGCGGGAACAGCGGGCGGGAGTGCTTGCAAACCGGCCTTTGGAGGCAGACGGGGAGGTCTTCCAGCGGGAGAGTGCCACTTGTGCTCAGACGCCCCACAGGCCAGGGGCAGGACCCAGCGCTGTCCCTGCCCCTGGCAGCCTTGCCCAGACCTTCCTGGCCTCCGGGGGTACTACCCCAACAAGGGGCAGGCTGCGGGGACTGGGTCCAGACATGCCCGGGCGCCTCCCCAGGCTCATCCCCGCTGGTGCCTTTCCCCTGGGCCTAGGCCTCGGTTGAGGCCTCCTTGGAGAGGAGGTTGCTGGCAGGGGCTGTCTCCACACTGCAAGGTGCTGGAGCTCAGAGGGCCTCGTCAGCGGGAAGGGACCAGCAAGGGGCTGGAGGCCCAAGACCTCTTTGGCCCAGCAGCCTCAGGGCAGCAGGGAGAGGAAGAGGCCCATCTTGCCCCTAGGTCGGCTCTGCCCCTTCCCACACAGGCGGCCAGCCCAGCAGCTGCCTGACAGACTCTGGCTCCCCCGAGCTCTCTGCCGATGCAGGGGTCAGGAACAGACGTGTGCATATGGTTCTGCCTTGGTCTGGGAGTGTGGACCCACTGCCTGGCCCCCACGCTCAGGGGCAAGGGCCCGGAGAGAGCAACACCCCGAAGCGCTTTTCTCCCGGGCTTGGGAGAATTGTGCGTGCCTGGCGAGAACAGCGGGCGGGAGTGTTGGCAAACCGGGCTTTGGAGGCAGCCGGGGAGGTCTTCCAGTGGGAGAGGGCCGGTTGTGCTCAGAGGCCCCACAGGCCAGGGGCAGGACCCAGCAGGGCCCCTACCCCTGGCCAGCCTTGCCCAGACCTTCCTGGCCTCCGGGGGTACTGCCCCACCAAGGGGCAGGCTGCGGGGACTGGGTCCAGTCATGCCCGGGCGCCTCCCCAGGCTCATCCCCGCTGGTGCCTTTCCCCTGGGCCTAGGCCTCGGTTTAGGCCTCCTTGGAGAGGAGGTTGCTGGCAGGGGCTGTCTCCACACTGCAAGGTGCTGGAGCTCAGAGGGCCTCGTCAGAGGGAAGGGACCAGCAAGGGGCTGGATGCCCAAGACCTCTTTGGCCCAGCAGCCTCAGGGCAGCAGGGAGAGCAAGAGGCCCAACTTGCCCCTAGGTCGGCTCTGCCACTTCCCACACAGGCGGCCAGCCCAGCAGCTGCCTGACAGACTCTGGCTCCCCCGAGCTCTCTGCCGGTGCAGGGGGCAGATCAGACGTGTGCATGTGGTTTTGCCTTGGCCTGGGAGTGTGGACACCCTGCCTTGCCCCCAGGCTCAGGGGCAAGGGCCCAGAGAGAGCACCACCCTGAAGCGCTTTTCTCCCGGGCTTAGGAGCATTGTGCACGTCTGCTGGGAACAGCGGGCGGGAGTGTTGGCAAACCGGGCTTTGGAGGCAACCGGGGAGGTCTTCCAGTGGGAGAGGGGCGGTTGGGCTCAGAGGCCCCACAGGCCAGGGGCAGGACCCAGCAGGGCCCCTGCCCCTGGCCAGCCTTGCCCAGACCTTCCTGGCCTCCGGGGGTACTGCCCCACCAAGGGGCAGGCTGCGGGGACTGGGTACAGACATGCTCGGGCGCCTCCCCAGGCTCATCCCCGCTGGTGCCTTTCCCCTGGGCCTAGGCCTCGGTTGAGGCCTCCTTGGAGAGGAGGTTGCTGGCAGGGGCTGTCTCCACACTGCAAGGTGCTGGAGCTCAGAGGGCCTCGTCAGAGGGAAGGGACCAGTAAGGGGCTGGATGCCCAAGACGTCTTTGGCCCAGCAGCCTCAGGGCAGCAGGCAGAGCAAGAGGCCCAACTTGCCCCTAGGGTGGCATTGCCCCTTCCCACACAGTCGGCTAACCCAGCAGCTGCCTGACAGACTCTGGCTCCCCCAAGCTCTCTGCCGGTGCAGGGGACAGGAACAGAAGTGGGCATGTGGTTCTGCCTTGGCCTGGGAGTGTGTTCCCCCTGCCTTGCCCCCAGGCTCAGGGGCAAGGGCCCGGAGAGAGCACCACCCCGAAGCGCTTTTCTCCCGGGCTTGGGAGCATTGTGCGAGCCTGGCGTGATCAGCGGGCGGGAGTGTTTGCAAACAGGACTTTGGAGGCAGCCGGGGAGGTCTTCCAGTGGGAGAGGGCCGGTTGTGCTCAGAGGCCTCACAGGCCAGGGGCAGGACCCAGCAGGGCCCCTGCCCCTGGCCAGCCTTGCCCAGACCTTCCTGGCCTCCGGGGGTACTGCCCCACCAAGGGGCAGGCTGCGGGGACTGGGTCCAGACATGTCCGTGCGCCTCCCCAGGATCATCCCCGCTGGTGCCTTTCCCCTGGGCCTAGGCCTCGGTTGAGGCCTCTTTGGAGAGGAGGTTGCTGGCAGGGGCTGTCTCCACACTGCAAGGTGCTGGAGCTCAGAGGGCCTCGTCAGAGGGAAGGGACCAGCAAAGGGCTGGATGTCCAAGACCTCTTTGACCCAGCAGCCTCAGGGCAGCAGGGAGAGCAAGAGGCCCAACTTGCCCCTAGGTCGGCTCTGCCCCTTCCCACACAGGCCGCCAGCCCAGGAGCTGCCTGACAGACTCTGGCTCCCCCGAGCTCTCTGCCGGTGCAGGGGGCAGGAACAGACGTGTGCATGTGGTTCTGACTTTACCTGGGCGTGTGGACCCCCTGCCTGGCCCCGAGGCACAGGGGCAAGGGCCCAGAGAGAGCACCACCCCAAAATGCTTTTCTCCCGGGCTTGGGAGCATTTGCGTGGCTGGCGGGAACAGCTAGTGGGAATGCTTGCAAACCGGCCTTTGGGGCAGCCGGGGAGGTCCTCCATGGGCCCGGAGAGAACACCATCCCGAAGCACTTTTCTCCCGGGATTGGGAGCATTGTGCGTGGCTGGCGGGAACAGCAGGCAGGAGTGCTTGCAAACCGGCCTTTGGAGGCAGCCGGGGAGGTCTTCCAAGGGCCCGGAGAGAGCACCACCTCGAAGCGCTTTTCTCTCGGGTTTTGGAGCATTGTGTGCGGCTGGTGGGACAGCGGGAGGGAATTCTTGCAAACCGGCCTTTGGAGGCAGCCAGAGAAGTCTTCCAAGGGCACGGAGAGAGCACCACCCCGAAGCGCTTTTCTCCGGGGTTTTGGAACATTGTGTGTGGCTGGCGGGAACAGCGAGTGGGAGTGCTTGCAAACCGGCCTTTGGGGGCAGCCGGGGAGGTCCTCCATGGTCCCGGAGAGAACACCACCCCGAAGCGCTTTTCTCACGGTCTTGGGAGCATTGTGCGCGGCTGGCGGGATCAGCGGGCATGAGTGCTTGCAAACTGTTCTTTGGAGGCAGCCGGGGAGGTCTTCCAAGGGCCCGGACTGATCACCACGCCAAAATGCTTTTCTCCCGGGCTTGGGAGCATTGTGCGCGGCTGTCGGGAACAGCGAACATGAGTGCTTGCAAACCGGCCTTTGGAGGCAGCCCGGGAGGTCTTCCAAGGGCCCGGAGAGAGCACCACCCCAAAATGCTTTTCTCCCGGGCTTGGGAGCATTGTGCGTGGCTGGCGGAAGCAGCGGGAATGAGTACTTACAAACCGGCCTTTGGAGGCAGCTGGGGAGGTCTTGAAAGTGCCCGGAGAGAGCACCACCCCGAAGCGCTTTTCTCCCGGGCTTGGGAGCATTGTGCGCGGCTGGCGGGAACAGCAGGCAGGAGTCCTTGCAAACCGGCCTTTGGAGGCAGCCGGGGAGGTCTTCCAAGGGCCTGTAGAGAGCACCACCCCGAAGCGCTTTTCTCCCGGGCTTGGAACATTTGCGCGGATGGCGGGAACAGCGAGTGGGAGTGCTTCCAAACCGGCCTTTGTGGGCACCCCGGGAGGTCTTCCATGGGCACGGAGAGAACACCACCCCGAAGCGCTTTTCTCCGGGGTTTTGGAGGATTGTGCGTGGCTGGCGGGAACAGCGAGTGGGAGTGCTTGCAAACCGGCCTTTGGGGGCAGCCAGGGAGGTCCTCCATTGCCACGGAGAGAACACCACCCCGAAGCGCTTTTCTCCCGGTCTTGGGAGCATTGTGCGAGGCTGGCGGGAACAGCGGGCGGGAGTGCTTGCAAACCGGCCTTTGGAGGCAGCTTGGGAGGTCTGCCAAGGGCCCGGAGAGAGCACCATGCCGAAGCACTTTTCTCACGGAATTGGGAGCATTGTGCGCGGCTGTCGGGAACAGCGGACATGAGTGCTTGCAAACCGGCCTTTAGAGGCAGCAGGGGAGGTCTTCCAAGGGCCCGGAGAGAGCACCACCCCAAAATGCTTTTCTCCCGGGCTTGGGAGCATTGTGTGCGGCTGGCGGGTCAGCGGGAGGGAGTTCTTGAAAACCAGCCTTTGGAGGCAGCCGGGGAGGTCTTCCAAGGGCCGGGAGATAGCACCAGCCCGAAGCGCTTTTCTCCCGGGCTTGGTAGCATTGTGTGCGGCTGGCGGGACAGCGGGAGGGAGTTCTTGAAAATCAGCCTTTGGAGGCAGCCGGGGAGGTCTTCCAAGGGCCCGGAGAGAGCACCACCCCGAAGCACTTTTCTCCCGGGCTTGGGAGCATTGTCCGTGGCTGGCGGGAACAGCAGGAAGGAGTCCTTGCAAACCGGCCTTTGGAGGCAGCGGGGGAGGTCTTCCAAGGGCCTGTAGAGAACACCACCCCGAAGCGCTTTTCTCCCGGGCTTGGGAGTATTGTGCGTGGGTGGCGGGAACAGCAGGCAGGAGTGCTTGAAAACCGGCCTTTGCAGGCAGCCGGGGAGGTCTTCCAGGGCCCGGTGTGAGCACCACCCCAAAAAGCTTTTCTCCCGGGCTTGGGAGCATTGTGCACGGCTGGTGGGAACAGCGGGCATGAGTGCTTGCAAACTGGCCATTGGAGGCAGCCGGGGAGGTCTTCCAAGGGCCAGGAGAGAGCACCATCCAGAAGCGCTTTTCTCCCGGGCTTGGAACATTTGCGCGGATGGCGGGAACAGCGAGTGGGAGTGCTTCCAAACCGGCCTTTGGGGGCACCCCGGGAGGTCTTCCTTGGGCACGGAGAGAACACCACCCCGAAGCGCTTTTCTCCGGGGTTTTGGAGGATTGTGCGTGGCTGGCGGGAACAGCGAGTGGGAGTGCTTGCAAACCGGCCTTTGGGGGCAGCCAGGGAGGTCCTCCATTGGCACGGAGAGAACACCACCCCGAAGCGCTTTTCTCCCGGGCTTGGGAGCATTGTGCGAGGCTGGCGGGAACAGCGGGCGGGAGTGCTTGCAAACCGGCCTTTGGAGGCAGCTTGGGAGGTCTTCCAAGAGCCCGGAGAGAGCACCATCCCGAAGCACTTTTCTCCGGAATTGGGAGCATTGTGCGCGGCTGTCGGGAAAGGCGGACGGGAGTGCTTGCAAACCGGCCTTTCGAGGAAGCCGGGGAGGTCTTCCATGGGCCCGGAGAGAGCACCACCCCAAAATGCTTTTCTCCCGGGCTTGGGAGCATTGTGTGCGGCTGGCGGGTCAGCGGGAGGGAGTTCTTGAAAACCAGCCTTTGGAGGCAGCCGGGGAGGTCTTCCAAGGGCCGGGAGAGAGCACCACCCCGAAGCGCTTTTCTCCCGGGCTTGGGAGCATTGTGCGCGGCTGGCGGGAACAGCGGGATTGAGTGCTTGCAAACCGGCCTTTGGAGGCAGCCGGGGAGGTCTTCCAGTGGGAGAGGGCCGGTTGTGCTCAGAGGCCCCACAGGCCAGGGGCAGGACCCAGCAGGGCCCCTGCCCCTGGCCAGCCTTGCCCAGACCTTCCTGGCCTCCGGGGGTACTGCCCCACCAAGGGGCAGGCTGCGGGGACTGGGTCCAGACATGCCCGGGCGCCTCCCCAGGATCATCCCCGCTGGTGCCTTTCCCCTGGGCCTAGGCCTCGGTTTAGGCCTCTTTGGAGAGGAGGTTGCTGGCAGGGGCTGTCTCCACACTGCAAGGTGCTGGAGCTCAGAGGGCCTTGTCAGAGGGAAGGGACCAGCAAGGGGCTGGATGCCCAAGAACTCTTTGGCCGAGCATCCTCAGGGCAGCAGGGAGAGCAAGAGGCCCAACTTGCCCCTAGGTCGGCTCTGCCCCTTCCCACACAGGCGGCCAGCCCAGCAGCTGCCTGACAGACTCTGGCTCCCCCGAGCTCTCTGCCGGTGCAGGGGGCAGGAACAGACGTGTGCATGTGGTTCTGCCTTGGCCTGGGAGTGTGGACCCCCTTCCTGGCCCCCAGGCTCAGGGGCAAGGGCCCGGAGAGAACACCACCCCGAAGCGCTTTTCTCCCGGGCTTGGGAGCATTGTGAGTGCTTGGTGGGAACAGTGGGCGGGAGTGCTTGCAAACCGGCCTTTGGAGGCAGCCGGGGAGGTCTTCCAGTGGGAGAGGGCCGGTTGTGCTCAGAGGCCCCACAGGCCAGGGGCAGGACCCAGCAGGTCCCCTGCCCCTGGCCAGCCATTCCCAGACCTTCCTGGCCTCCAGGGGTACTGCCCACCAAGGGGCAGGCTGCGGGAACTGGGTCCAGACATGCCCGGGCGCCTCCCCAGGCTCATCCCCGCTGGTGCCTTTCCCCTGGGCCTAGGCCTCGGTTTAGGCCTCCTTTGAGAGGAGGTTGCTGGCAGGGGCTGTCTCCACACTGCAAGGTGCTGGAGCTCAGAGGGCCTCGTCAGAGGGAAGGGACCAGCAAGGGGCTCGATGCCCAAGACCTCTTTGGCCCAGCAGCCTCAGGGCAGCAGGGAGAGCAAGAGGCCCAACTTGCCCCTAGGTTGGCTCTGCCACTTCCCACACAGGCGGCCAGCCCAGCAGCTGCCTGACAGACTCTGGCTCCCCCGAGCTCTCTGCCGGTGCAGGGGGCAGATCAGACGTGTGCATGTGGTTCTGCCTTGGCCTGGGAGTGTGGACCCCCTGCCTTGCCCCCAGGCTCAGGGGCAAGGTCCCAGAGAGAACACCACCCTGAAGCGCTTTTCTCCCGGGCTTAGGAGCATTGTGCCCGCCTGCTGGGAACAGTGGGCGGGAGCGCTTGCAAACCGGCCTTTGGAGGCAGCCGGGGAGGTCTTCCAGTGGGAGAGGGCCGGTTGTTCTCAGAGGCCTCACAGGCCAGGGGCGGGACCCAGCAGGGCCCCTGCCCCTGGCCAGCCTTGCACAGACCTTCCTGGCCTCCGGGGGTACTGCCCCACCAAGGGGCAGGCTGCGGGGACTGGGTCCAGACATGTCCGTGCGCCTCCACAGGATCATCCCCGCTGGTGCCTTTCCCCTGGGCGTAGGCCTCGGTTGAGGCCTCTTTGGAGAGGTGGTTGCTGGCAGGGGCTGTCTCCACACTGCAAGGTGCTGGAGCTCAGAGGGCCTCGTCAGAGGGAAGGGACCAGCAAAGGGCTGGATGCCCAAGACCTCTTTGACCCAGCAGCCTCAGGGCAGCAGGGAGAGCAAGAGGCCCAACTTGCCCCTAGGTCGGCTCTTCCCCTTCCCACACAGGCGGCCAGCCCAGCAGCTGCCTGACAGACTCTGGATCCCCCCAGCTCTTTGTCGGTGGAGGGGGCAGGAACAGACGTGTGCATGTGGTTCTGCCTTCGCCTGGGACTGTGGATCCCCTGCCTGGCCCCCAGGCTCAGGGGCAAGGGCCCGGAGAGACCACCACCACGAAGCGCTTTTCTCCCGGGCTTAGGAGCATTGTGCCCGCCTGCTGGGAACAGTGGGCGGGAGCGCTTGCAAACCGGCCTTTGGAGGCAGCCGGGGAGGTCTTCCAGTGGGAGAGGGCCGGTTGTGCTCAGAGGCCCCACAGGCCAGGGGCAGGACCCAGCAGGGCCCCTGCCCCTGGCCAGCCTTGCCCAGACCTTCCTGGCCTCCGGCGGTACTGCCCCACCAAGGGGCAGGCTGCGGGGACTGGGTCCAGACATGCTCGGGCGCCTCCCCTGGCTCATCCCCGCTGGTGCCTTTCCCCTGGGCCTAGGCCTCGGTTTAGGCCTCCTTGGAGAGGAGATTGCTGGCAGGGGCTGTCTCCACACTGCAAGGTGCTGGAGCTCAGAGGGCCTCGTCAGAGGGAAGGGACCAGTAAGGGGCTGGATGCCCAAGACGTCTTTGGCCCAGCAGCCTCAGGGCAGCAGGGAGAGCAAGAGGCCCAACTTGCCCCTAGGTCGGCTCTTCCACTTCCCACACAGGCGGCCAGCCCAGCAGCTGCCTGACAGACTCTGGCTCCCCCCAGCTCTCTGTCGGTGCAGGGGACAGGAACAGACGTGTGCATGTGGTTCTGCCTTGGTCTGGGAGTGTGTTCCCCCTGCCTTTCCCCCAGGCTCAGGCGCAAGGGCCCAGGGAGAGCACCACCCCGAAGCGCTTTTCTCCCAGGCTTGGGAGCATTGTGCGAGCCTGGCGTGAACAGCGAGCGGGAGTGTTTGCAAACAGGACTTTGGAGGCAGCCGGGGAGGTCTTCCAGTGGGAGAGGGCCGGTTGTTCTCAGAGGCCTCACAGGCCAGGGGCGGGACCCAGCAGGGCCCCTGCCCCTGGCCAGCCTTGCCCAGACCTTCCTGGCCTCCGGGGGTACTGCCCCACCAAGGGGCAGGCTGCGGGGACTGGGTCCAGACATGTCCGTGCGCCTCCCCAGGATCATCCCCGCTGGTGCCTTTCCCCTGGGCGTAGGCCTCGGTTGAGGCCTCTTTGGAGAGGTGGTTGCTGGCAGGGGCTGTCTCCACACTGCAAGGTGCTAGAGCTCAGAGGGCCTCGTCAGAGGGAAGGGACCAGCAAAGGGCTGGATGCCCAAGACCTCTTTGACCCAGCAGCCTCAGGGCAGCAGGGAGAGCAAGAGGCCCAACTTGCCCCTAGGTCGGCTCTTCCCCTTCCCACACAGGCGGCCAGCCCAGCAGCTGCCTGACAGACTCTGGATCCCCCCAGCTCTCTGTCGGTGGAGGGGGCAGGAACAGACGTGTGCATGTGGTTCTGCCTTCGCCTGGGACTGTGGATCCCCTGCCTGGCCCCCAGGCTCAGGGGCAAGGGCCCGGAGAGACCACCACCACGAAGCGCTTTTCTCCCGGGCTTAGGAGCATTGTGCCCGCCTGCTGGGAACAGTGGGCGGGAGCGCTTGCAAACCGGCCTTTGGAGGCAGCAGGGGAGGTCTTCAAAGGGCCTGTAGAGAGCACCACCCCGAAGCGCTTTTCTCCCGGGCTTGGGAGTATTGTGCGCGGGTGGCGGGAACAGCAGGCAGGAGTGCTTGAAAACCGGCCTTTGCAGGCAGCCGGGGAGGTCTTCCAGGGCCCGGTGTGAGCACCACCCCAAAAAGCTTCTCTCCCGGGCTTGGGAGCATTGTGCGCGGCTGGTGGGAACAGCGGGCATGAGTGCTTGCAAACTGGCCATTGGAGGCAGCCGGGGAGGTCTTCCAAGGGCCAGGAGAGAGCACCACCCAGAAGCGCTTTTCTCCCGGGCTTGGAACATTTGCGCCGATGGCGGGAACAGCGAGTGGGAGTGCTTCCAAACCGGCCTTTGGGGGCACCCCGGGAGGTCTTCCTTGGGCACGGAGAGAACACCACCCCGAAGCGCTTTTCTCCGGGGTTTTGGAGGATTGTGCGTGGCTGGCGGGAACAGCGAGTGGGAGTGCTTGCAAACCGGCCTTTGGGGGTAGCCAGGGAGGTCCTCCATTGGCACGGAGAGAACACCACCCCGAAGCGCTTTTCTCCCGGGCTTGGGAGCATTGTGCGAGGCTGGCGGGAACAGCGGGCAGGAGTGCTTGCAAACCGGCCTTTGGAGGCAGCTTGGGAGGTCTTCCAAGAGCCCGGAGAGAGCACCATCCCGAAGCACTTTTCTCCGGAATTGGGAGCATTGTGCGCGGCTGTCGGGAACAGCGGACGGGAGTGCTTGCAAACCGGCCTTTCGAGGCAGCCGGGGAGGTCTTCCATGGGCCCGGAGAGAGCACCACCCCAAAATGCTTTTCTCCCGGGCTTGGGAGCATTGTGTGCGGCTGGCGGGTCAGCGGGAGGGAGTTCTTGAAAACCAGCCTTTGGAGGCAGCCGGGGAGGTCTTCCAAGGGCCGGGAGAGAGCACCACCCCGAAGCGCTTTTCTCCCGGGCTTGGGAGCATTGTGCGCGGCTGGCGGGAACAGCGGGATTGAGTGCTTGCAAACCGGCCTTTGGAGGCAGCCGGGGAGGTCTTCCAGTGGGAGAGGGCCGGTTGTGCTCAGAGGCCCCACAGGCCCGGGTCAGGACCCAGCAGGGCCCGTGCCCCTGGCCAGACTTTCCCAGACCTTCCTGGACTCCGGGGGTACTGCCCCACCAAGGGGCAGGCTGCGGGGACTGGGTCCAGACATGTCCGTGCGCCTCCCCAGGATCATCCCCGCTGGTGCCTTTCCCCTGGGTGTAGTCCTCGGTTGAGGCCTCTTTGGAGAGGAGGTTGCTGGCAGGGGCTGTCTCCACACTGCAAGGTGCTGGAGCTCAGAGGGCCTCGTCAGAGGGAAGGCACCAGCAAAGGGCTGGATGCCCAAGACCTCTTTGACCCAGCAGCCTCAGGTCAGCAGGGAGAGCAAGAGGCCCAACTTGCCACTAGGTCGGCTCTGCCCCGTCCCACACAGGCAGCCAGCCCAGCAGCAGCCTGGCAGTCTCTGGCTCCCCCGAGCTCTCTGCCGGTGTAGGGGGCAGGAACAGACGTGTGCATGTCGTTCTGCCTTGGTCTGGGAGTGTGGACCCACTGACTGGCCCCCAGGCTCAGGGGCAAGGGCCCGGAGAGAGCACCACCCCGAAGCGCTTTTCTCCCGGGCTTGGGAGCATTGTGCGTGCCTGGGGGAACAGCGGGCGGGAGTGCTTGCAAACCGTCTTTTGGAGGCAGACGGGGAGGTCTTCCAGCGGGAGAGTGCCGGTTGTGCTCAGACGCCCAACAGGCCAGGGGCAGGACCCAGCAGTGTCCCTGCCCCTGGCAGCCTTGCCGAGACCTTCCTGGCTTCCGGGGGTACTGCCCCACCAAGGGGCAGGCTGCGGGGACTGGGTCCAGACATGGCCGGGCGCCTCCCCAGGCTCATCCCCGCTGGTGCCTTTCCCCTGGGCCTAGGCCTCGGTTGAGGCCTCCTTGGAGAGGAGGTTGCTGGCAGGGGCTGTCTCCACACTGCAAGGTGCTGGAGCTCAGAGGGCCTCATCAGAGGGAAGGGACCAGCAAGGGGCTGGATGCCCAAGACGTCTATGGCCCAGCAGCCTCAGGGCAGCAGGGAGAGCAAGAGGCCCAACTTGCCCCTAGGTCGGCTCTGCCCCTTCCCACACATGCGGCCAGCCCAGCAGCTGCCTGACAGACTCTGGCTCCCCCGAGCTCTCTGCCGGTGCAGGGGTCAGGAACAGACGTGTGCATGTGGTTCTGCCTTGGTCTCCGAGTGTGGACCAACTGCCTGGCCCCCAGGCTCAGGGGCAAGGGCCCGGAGAGAGCACCACCCTGAAGCGCTTTTCTCCCGGGCTTGGGAGAATTGTGCGCGCTTGGTGGGAACAGTGGGCGGGAGTGCTTGCAAACCGGCCTTTGGAGGCACCCGGGGAGGTCTTCCAGTGGGAGAGGGCCGGTTGTGCTCAGAGGCCCCACAGGCCAGGGGCAGGACGCAGCAGGGCCCCTGCCCGTGGCCAGCCTTGCCCAGATCTTCCTGGCCTCCGGGGGTACTGCCCCACCAAGGGGCAGGCTGCGGGGCCTGGGTCCAGACATCCCCGTGCGCCTCCCCAGGCTCATCCCCGCTGGTGCCTTTCCCCTGGGCCTAGGCCTCGGTTGAGGCCTCCTTGGAGAGGAGGTTGCTGGCAGGGGCTGTCTCCACACTGCAAGGTGCTGGAGATCAGAGGGCCTCGTCAGAGGGAAGGGACCAGCAAAGGGCTGGATGCCCAAGACCTCTTTGACCCAGCAGCCTCAGGGCAGCAGGGAGAGCAAGAGGCCCAACTTGCCCCTAGGTGGGCTCTGCCCCGTCCCACACAGGCAGCCAGCCCAGCAGCAGCCTGGCAGTCTCTGGCTCCCCCGAGCTCTCTGCCGGTGTAGGGGGCAGGAACAGACGTGTGCATGTGGTTCTGCCTTGGTCTCAGAGTGTGTTCCCCCTGCCTGGCCCCCAGGCTCAGGGGCAAGGGCCCGGTGAGAGCACCACACCGAAGCGCTTTTCTCCCGGGCTTGGGAGCATTGTGCGTGCCTGGCGGGAACAGCGGGCGGGAGTGCTTGCAAACCGGCCTTTGGAGGCAGACGGGGAGGTCTTCCAGCGGGAGAGTGCCGGTTGTGCTCAGACGCCCCACAGGCCAGGGGCAGGACCCAGCAGTGTCCCTGCCCCTGGCAGCCTTGCCCAGACCTTCCTGGCCTCGGGGGGTACTGCCCCACCAAGGGGCAGGCTGCGGGGACTGGGTCCAGACATGCCCGGGCGCCTCCCCAGGCTCATCCCCGCTGGTGCCTTTCCCCTGGGCCTAGGCCTCGGTTGAGGCCTCCTTGGAGAGGAGGTTGCTGGCAGGGGCTGTCTCCACACTGCAAGGTGCTGGAGCTCAGAGGGCCTCGTCAGAGGGAAGGGACCAGCAAGGGGCTGGATGCCCAAGACCTCTTTGGCCCAGCAGCCTCAGGGCAGCAGGGAGAGGAAGAGGCCCAACTTGCCCCTAGGTCGGCTCTGCCCCTTCCCACACAGGCGGCCAGCCCAGCAGCTGCCCGACAGACTCTGGCTCCTCCGAGCTCTCTGCCGGTGCAGGGGTCAGGAACAGACGTGTGCATGTGGTTCTGCCTTGGTCTGCGAGTGTGGACCCACTGCCTGGCCCCCAGGCTCAGGGGCAAGGGCCCGGAGAGAGCACCACCCCGAAGCGCTTTTTCTCCCGGGCTTGGGAGCATTGTGCGTGCCTGGCGGGAACAGCGGGCGGGAGTGTTGGCAAACCGGCCTTTGGAGGCAGCCGGGGAGGTCTTCCAGTGGGAGAGGGCCGGTTGTGGTCAGAGGCCCCACAGGCCAGGGGCAGTACCCAGCAGGGCCCCTGCCCCTGGCCAGCCTTGCCCAGACCTTCCTGCCTCCGGGGTTACAGCCCCACCAAGGGGCAGGCTGCGGGGACTGGGTCCAGACATGCCCGGGCGCCTCCCCAGGCTCATCCCCGCTGGTGCCTTTCCCCTGGGCCTAGGGCTCGGTTGAGGCCTCCTTGGAGAGGAGGTTGCTGGCAGGGGCTGTCTCCACAGTGCAAGGTGCTGGAGCTCAGAGGGCCTCGTCAGAGGGAAGGGACCAACAAGGTGCTTGATGCCCAAGACCTCTTTGGCCCAGCAGCCTCAGGGCAGCAGGGAGAGGAAGAGGCCCAACTTGCCCCTAGGTCGGCTCTGCCCCTTCCCACACAGGCGGCCAGCCCAGCAGCTGCCTGACAGACTCTGGCTCCTCCGAGCTCTCTGCCGGTGCAGGGGTCAGGAACAGACGTGTGCATGTGGTTCTGCCTTGGTCTGGGAGTGTGGACCCACTGCCTGGCCCCCACGCTCAGGGGCAAGGGCCCGGAGAGAGCAACACCCCGAAGCGCTTTTCTCCCGGGCTTGGGAGAATTGTGCGTGCCTGGCGGGAACAGCGGGCGGGAGTGTTGGCAAACCGGCCTTTGGAGGCAGCCGGGGAGGTCTTCCAGTGGGAGAGGGCCGGTTGTGCTCAGAGGCCCCACAGGCCAGGGGCAGGGCCCAGCAGGGCCCCTGCCCCTGGCCAGCCTTGCCCAGACCTTCCTGGCCTCCGGGGGTACTGCCCCACCAAGGGGCAGGCTGCGGGGACTGGGTCCAGACATGCCCGGGCGCCTCCCCAGGCTCTTCCCCGCTGGTGCCTTTCCCCTGGGGCTAGGCCTCGGTTTAGGCCTCCTTGGAGAGGAGGTTGCTGGCAGGGGCTGTCTCCACACTGCAAGGTGCTGGAGCTCAGAGGGCCTCGTCAGAGGGAAGGGACCAGCAAGGGGCTGGATGCCCAAGACCTCTTTGGCCCAGCAGCCTCAGGGCAGCAGGGAGAGCAGAGGCCCAATATGCCCCTAGGTCGGCTCTGCCACTTCCCACACAGGCGGCCAGCCCAGCAGCTGCCTGACAGACTCTGGCTCCCCCGAGCTCTCTGCCGGTGCAGGGGGCACATCAGACGTGTGCATGTGGTTCTGCCTTGGCCTGGGAGTGTGGACACCCTGCCTTGCCCCCAGGCTCAGGGGCAAGGGCCCGGAGAGAGCACCACCCCGAAGCACTTTTCTCCCGGGCTTAGGAGCATTGTGCACGCCTGCTGGGAACAGTGGGCGGGAGCGCTTGCAAACCGGACTTTGGAGGCAGCCGGGGAGGTCTTCCAGTGGGAGAGGGCCGGTTGTGCTCAGAGGCCCCACAGGCCAGGGGCAGCACCCAGCAGGGCCCCTGCCCCTGGCCAGCCTTGCCCAGACCTTCCTGGCCTCCGGGGGTACTGCCCCACCAAGGGGCAGGCTGCGGGGACTGGGTCCAGACAAGCTCGGGCGCCTCCCCTGGCTTATCCCCGCTTGTGCCTTTCCCCTGGGCCTAGGCCTCGGTTGAGGCCTCCTTGGAGAGGAGATTGCTGGCAGGGGCTGTCTCCACACTGCAAGGTGCTGGAGCTCAGAGGGCCTCGTCAGAGAGAAGGGACCATTAAGGGGCTGGATGCCCAAGACATCTTTGGCCCAGCAGCCTCAGGGCAGCAGGGAGAGGAAGAGGCCCAACTTGCCCCTAGGTCGGCTCTGCCCCTTCCCACACAGGTGGCCAACCCAGCAGCTGCCTGACAGACTCTGGCTCCCCCAAGCTCTCTGCCGGTGCAGGGGACAGGAACAGACGTGGGCATGTGGTTCTGCCTTGGCCTGGGATTGTGTTCCCCCTGCCTTGCCCCCAGGCTCAGGGGCAAGGGCCCGGAGAGAGCACCACTCCGAAGCGCTTTTCTCCCCGGCTTGGGAGCTTTGTGCATTCCTAACGTGAACAGCGGGCAGGAGTGTTTGCAAACAGGACTTTGGAGGCAGCCGGGGAGGTCTTCCAGTGGGAGAGGGCCGGTTGTGCTCAGAGGCCCCATAGGCCAGGGTCAGGACCCAGCAGGGCCCCTGCCCCTGGCCAGACTTGCCCAGACCTTCCTGGCCTCCGGGGGTACTGCCCCACCAAGGGGCAGGCTGCGGAGACTGGGTCCAGACATGTCCATGCGCCTCCCCAGGATCATCCCCGCTGGTGCCTTTCCCCTGGGCCTAGGCCTCGGTTGAGGCCTCTTTGGAGAGGAGGTTGCTGACAGGGGCTGTCTCCACACTGCAAGGTGCTGGAGCTCAGAGAGCCTCGACAGAGGGAATGCACCAGCAAAGGGCTCGATGCCCAAGACCTCTTTGACCCAACAGCCTCAGGGCAGCAGGGAGGGCAAGAGGCCCAACTTGCCCCTAGGTCGGCTCTGCCCCTTTCCACACAGGCCGCCAACCCAGCAGCTGCCTGGCATACTCTGGCTCCCCCGAGCTCTCTGCCGGTGCAGGGACCAGGAACAGACGTTTGCATGTGGTTCTGCCTTGGCCTGGGAGTGTGTTCCCCCTGCATTGCCCCCAGGCTCAGGGGCAAGGGCCCGGTGAGAGCACCACCCCGAAGCGCTTTTCTCCCGGGCTTGGGAGCATTGTGCGTGCCTGGCGGGAACAGCGGGCATGAGTTCTTGCAAACTGTCCTTTGGAGGCAGCCGGGGAGGTCTTCCAAGGGCCCGGACTGATCACCACCCCAAAATGCTTTTCTCCCGGGCTTGGGAGCATTGTGCGCGGCTGTCGGGACCAGCGGACATGACTGCTTGCAAACCGGCCTTTGGAGGCAGCCCGGGAGGTCTTCCAAGGGCCCGGAGAGAGCACTACCCCAAAATGCTTTTCTTCCGGGCTTGGGAGCATTGTGTGCGCGTGGCGGGAACAGCAGGCAGGAGTGCTTGCAAACCGGCCTTTGGAGGCAGCCGGGGAGGTCTTCCAAGGGCCCGGATAGAGCACCACCTCGAAGCGCTTTTCTCTCGGGTTTTGGAGCATTGTGTGCGGCTGGTGGGACAGCGGGAGGGAATTCTTGCAAACCGGCCTTTGGCGGCAGCCAGAGAATTCTTCCAAGGGCGCGGAGAGAGCACCACCCCGAAGCACTTTTCTCCGGGGTTTTGGAACATTGTGAGTGCCTGGCGGGAACAGCGAGTGGGAATGCTTGCAACCGGCCTTTGGGGGCAGCCGGGGAGGTCCTCCATGGTCCCTGAGAGAACACCGCCCCGAAGCGCTTTTCTCACGGTCTTGGGAGCATTGTGCGCGGCTGGCGGGAACAGCGGGCATGAGTGCTTGCAAACTGTCCTTTGGAGGCAGCCGGGGAGGTCTTCCAAGGGCCGGACTGATCACCACCCCAAAATGCTTTTCTCGTCGGGCTTGGGAGCATTGTGCGCGGCTGTCGGGAACAACGGACATGAATGCTTGCAAACCGGCCTTTGGAGGCAGCCCGGGAGGTCTTCCAAGGGCCCGGAGAGAGCACCACCCCAAAATGCTTTTCTCCCGGGCTTGGGAGCATTGTGCGTGGCTGGCGGAAGCAGCGGGAATGAGTACTTACAAACCGTCCTTTGGAGGCAGCCGGGGAGGTCTTGAAAGTGCCCGGAGAGAGCACCACCCCGAAGCGCTTTTCTCCCGGGCTTGAGAGCATTGTGCGCGGCTTGCGGGAACAGCAGGCAGGACTGCTTGCAAACTGGCCTTTGTAGGCAGCCGGGGAGGTCTTCCAAGGGCCCGAGTGAGCACCACCCCAAAATGCTTTTCTCCCGGGCTTGGGAGCATTGTGCGCGGCTGGTGGGAACAACGGGCATGAGTGCTTGCAAACCGGCCTTTGGAGGCAGCCGGGGACGTCTCCCAAGGGCCCGGAGAGAGCAACACCCCGAAGCGCTTTTCTCCCGGGCTTGGGAGCATTGTGCGCGGCTGGCGGGAACAGCAGGCAGGAGTGCTTGAAAACCGTCCTTTGGAGGCAGCCGGGGAGGTCTTCCAGGGCCCGGTGTGAGCACCACCCCAAAATGCTTTTCTCCCGGGCTTGGGAGCATTGTGCGCGGATGGCGGGAAAAGCAGGAAGGAGTCCTTGCAAACCGGCCTTTGGAGGCAGCCGGGGAGGTCTTCCAGGGCCCGGTGTGAGCACCACCCCAAAATGCTTTTCTCCCGGGCTTGGGAGCATTGTGCGCGGATGGCGGGAACAGCGAGTGGGAGTGCTTCCAAACCGGCCTTTGGGGGCACCCCGGGAGGTCTTCCATGGGCACTGAGAGAACACCACCCCGAAGCGCTTTTCTCCGGGGTTTTGGAGGATTGTGCGTGGCTGGCGGGAACAGCGAGTGGGAGTGCTTGCAAACCGGCCTTTGGGGGCAGCCAGGGAGGTCCTCCATTGGCACGGAGAGAACACCACCCCGAAGCGCTTTTCTCCCGGTCTTGGGAGCATTGTGCGAGGCTGGCGGGAACAGCGGGCGGGAGTGCTTGCAAACCGGCCTTTGGAGGCAGCTTGGGAGGTCTTCCAAGGGCCCGGAGAGAGCACCATCCCGAAGCACTTTTCTCACGGAATTGGGAGCATTGTTCGCGGCTGTCGGGAACAGAGGACATGAGTGCTTGCAAACCGGCCTTTAGAGGCAGCCGGGGAGTCTTCCAAGGGCCCGGAGAGAGACCACCCCAAAATGCTTTTCTCCCGGGCTTGGGAGCATTGTGTGCGGCTGGCGGGTCAGCGGGAGGGAGTTCTTGAAAACCAGCCTTTGGAGGCAGCCGGGGAGGTCTTCCAAGGGCCGGGAGAGAGCACCACCCCGAAGCGCTTTTCTCCCGGGCTTGGGAGCATTGTGCGCGGCTGGCAGGAACAGCGGGATTGAGTGCTTGCAAACCGGCCTTTGGAGGCAGCCGGGGAGGTCTTCCAAGGGCCGGGAGAGAGCACCACCCAGAAGTGCTTTTCTCCTAGGCTTGGGAGCATTGTGCGCGGCTGGCGGGAACAGCGGGAGGGAGTACTTGAAATCCAGCCTTTGGTGGCAGCCGGGGAGGTCTTCCAAGGGCCGGGAGAGAGCACCACCCTGAAGGGCTTTTCTCCTGGGCTTGGAGCATTTGCACGGATGGCGGGAACAGCGAGTGGGAGTGCTTGCAAACCGACATTTGGGGGCAGCCCGGGAGGTCTTTCTTGGGCCCAGAGAGAACACCACCCCGAAACGCTTTTCTCCCGGGCTTGGGAGCATTGTGCGCGGGTGGCGAGAACAGCAGGCAGAAGTGCTTGCAAACCGTCCTTGGAGGCAGCCGGGGAGGTCTTCCAAAGCCCGGAGTGAGCACCACCCCAAAATGCTTTTCTCCCGGGCTTGGGAGCATTGTGCGCAGCTGGCGTGAACAGCGGGATTGAGTGCTTGCAAACCAGCCTTTGGAGGCAGCCGGGGACGTCTTCCAGTGGGAGAGGGCCGGTTGTGCTCAGAGGCCCCACAGGCCAGGGGCAGGACCCAGCAGGTCCCCTGCCCCTGGCCAGCCTTTCCCAGACCTTCCTGGCCTCCGGGGGTACTGCCCCACCAAGGGGCAGGCTGCGGGGACTGGGTCCATACATGCCCGGGCGCCTCCCCAGGCTCATCCCCGCTGGTGCCTTTCCCCTGTGCCTAGGCCTCGGTTTAGGCCTCCTTGGAGAGGAGGTTGCTGGCAGGGGCTGTCTCCACACTGCAAGGTGCTGGAGCTCAGAGGGCCTCGTCAGAGGGAAGGGACCAGCAAGGGGTTGGATGCCCAAGACCTCTTTGGCCCAGCAGCCTCAGGGCAGCAGGGAGGGCAAGAGGCCCAACTTGCCCCTAGGTCGGCTCTGCCACTTCCCACACAGGCGGCCAGCCCAGCAGCTGCCTGACAGACTCTGGCTCCCCCGAGCTCTCTGCCGGTGCAGGGGGCAGATCAGACGTGTGCGTGTGGTTCTGCCTTGGCCTGGGAGTGTGTTCCCCCTGCCTTGCCCCCAGGCTCAGGGGCAAGGGCCCAGAGAGAGCACCACCCTGAAGCGCTTTTCTCCCGGGCTTAGGAGCATTGTGCACGCCTGCTGGGAACAGTGGGCGGTAGCGCTTGCAAACCGGCCTTTGGAGGCAGCCGGGGAGGTCTTTCAGTGGGAGAGGGCCGGTTGTGCTCAGAGGCCCCACAGGCCAGGGGCAGGACCCAGCAGGGCCCCTGCCCCTGGCCAGCCTTGCCCAGACCTTCCTGGCCTCCGGGGGTACTGCCCCACCAAGGGGCAGGCTGCGGGAACTGGGTCCAGACATGCTCGGGCGCCTCCCCTGGCTCATCCCCGCTGGTGCCTTTCCCCTGGGCCTAGGCCTCGGTTGAGGCCTCCTTGGAGAGGAGGTTGCTGGCAGGGGCTGTCTCCACACTGCAAGGTGCTGGAGCTCAGATGGCCTCGTCAGAGTGAAGGGCCCAGTGAGGGGCTGGATGCCCAAGACGACTTTGGCCCAGCAGCCTCAGGGCAGCAGGGAGAGCAAGAGGCCCAACTTGCCCCTAGGTCGGCTCTGCCCCTTCCCACACAGGCGGCCAACCCAGCAGCTGCCTGACAGACTCTGGCTCCCCCAAGCTCTCTGCCGGTGCAGGGGACAGGAACAGACGTAGGCATGTGGTTCTGCCTTGGCCTGGGAGTGTGTTCCCCCTGCCTTGCCCCCAGGCTCAGGGGCAAGGGCCCGGAGAGAGCACCACTCCTAAGTGCTTTTCTCCCTGGCTTGTTAGCATTGTGCGAGCCTGACGTGAACAGCGGGCGGGAGTGTTTTCAAACAGGACTTTGGAGGCAGCCGGGGAGGTCTTCCAGTGGGAGAGGGCCGGTTGTGCTCAGAGGCCCCACAGGCCCGGGTCAGGACCCAGCAGGGCCCGTGCCCCTGGCCAGACTTTCCCAGACCTTCCTGGACTCCGGGGGTACTGCCCCACCAAGGGGCAGGCTGCGGAGACTGGGTCCAGACATGTCCGTGCGCCTCCCCAGGATCATCCCCGCTGGTGCCTTTCCCCTGGGTGTAGTCCTCGGTTGAGGCCTCCTTGGAGAGGAGGTTGCTGGCAGGGGCTGTCTCCACACTGCAAGGTGCTGGAGCTCAGAGGGCCTCGTCAGAGGGAAGGGACCAGCAAGGGGCTGGATGCCCAAGACCTCTTTGGCCCAGCAGCCTCAGGGCAGCAGGGAGAGCAAGAGGCCCAATTTGCCCCTAGGTCGGCTCTGCCCCTTCCCACAAAGGCGGCCAGCCCAGCAGCTGCCTGACAGACTCTGGCTCCCCCGAGCTCTCTGCCGGTGCAGGGGGCAGGAACAGACGTGTGCATTTGGTTCTGCCTTGGCCTGGGACTGTGGATCCCCTGCCTGGCCCCCAGGCTCAGGGGCAGGGGCCCGGAGAGACCACCACCCCGAAGCGCTTTTCTCCCGGGCTTGGGAGCATTGTGCGCGCCTGGCGGGAACAGTGGGCGGGAGTGCTTGCAAACCGGCCTTTGGAGGCAGCCGGGGAGGTCTTCCAGTGGGCAAGGGCCGGTTGTGCTCAGAGGCCCCACAGGCCAGGGGCAGGACCCAGCAGGGCCCCTGCCCCTGGCCAGCCTTGCCCAGACCTTCCTGGCCTCCGGGGGTCCTGCCCCACCAAGGTGCAGGCTGTGGGGACAGGGTCCAGACATGCCCGGGCGCCTCCCCTGGCTCAACCCCGCTGGTGCCTTTTCCCTGGGCCGAGGCCTCGGTTGAGGCCTTCTTGGAGAAGAGATTGCTTGCAGGTGCTGTCTCCACACTGCAAGGTGCTGGAGCTCAGAGGGCCTCGTCAGAGGGAAGGGACAAGCAAGGGGCTGGATGCCCAAGACCTCTTTGGCCCAGCAGCCTCAGGGCAGCAGGGAGAGCAAGAGGCCCAACTTGCCCCTAGGTCGGCTCTGCCCCTTCCCACACAGGCGGCCAGCCCAGCAGCTGCCTGACAGACTCTGGCTCCCCCGAGCTCTCTGCCGGTGCAGGGGGCAGATCAGACGTTTGCATGTGGTTCTGCCTTGGCCTGGGAGTGTGGACACCCTGCCTTGCCCCCAGGCTCAGGGGCAAGGGCCCGGAGAGAGCACCACCCCGAAGCGCTTTTCTCCCGGGCTTGGGAGCATTGTGCACGCCTGCTGGGAACAGTGGGCGGGAGCGCTTGTAAACCGGCCTTTGGAGGCACCCGGGGAGGTCTTCCAGTGGGAGAGGGCCGGTTGTGCTCAGAGGCCCCACAGGCCAGGGGCAGGACCCAGCAGGGCCCCTGCCCCTGGCCAGCCTTGCCCAGACCTTCCTGGCCTCCGGGGGTACTGCCCCACCAAGGGGCAGGCTGCGGGGACTGGGTCCAGACATGTCCATGCGCCTCCCCAGGATCATCCCCGCTGGTGCCTTTCCCCTGGGCGTAGGCCTCGGTTGAGGCCTCTTTGGAGAGGAGGTTGCTGGCAGGGGCTGTCTCCACACTGCAAGGTGCTGGAGCTCAGAGGGCCTCGTCAGAGGGAAGGGACCAGCAAAGGGCTGGATGCCCAAGACCTCTTTGACCCAGCAGCCTCAGGGCAGCAGGGAGAGCAAGAGGCCCAACTTGCCCCTAGGTCGGCTCTGCCCCGTCCCAGACAGGCAGCCAGCCCAGCAGCAGCCTGGCAGTCTCTGGCTCTCCCGAGCTCTCTGCCAGTGCAGGGGGCAGGAACAGACGTGTTCATGTCGTTCTGTCTTGGCCTGGGAGTGTGTTCCCCCTGCCTGGCCCCCAGGCTCAGGGGCAAGGGCCCGGAGAGAGCACCACCCCGAAGCGCTTTTCTCCCGGGCTTGGGAGCATTGTGCGTGCCTGGCGGGAACAGCGGGCGGGAGTGCTTGCAAACCGGCCTTTGGAGGCAGACGGGGAGGTCTTCCAGCGGGAGAGTGCCGGTTGTGCTCAGACGTCCCACAGGCCAGGGGCAGGACCCAGCAGTGTCCCTGCCCCTGGCAGCCTTGCACAGACCTTCCTGGCCTCCGGGGGTACTGCCCCACCAAGGGGCAGGCTGCGGGGACTGGGTCCAGACATGCCCGGGCGCCTCCCCAGGCTCATCCCCGCTGGTGCCTTTCCCCTTGGCCTAGGCCTCGGTTGAGGCCTCCTTGGAGAGGAGATTGCTGGCAGGGGCTGTCTCCACACTGCAAGGTGCTGGAGCTCAGAGGGCCTCGTCAGAGGGAAGGGACCAGCAAGGGGCTGGATGCCCAAGACCTCTTTGGCCCAGCAGCCTCAGGGCAGCAGGGAGAGCAAGAGGCCCAACTTTCCCCTAGGTCGGCTCTGCCACTTCCCACACAGGCGGCCAGCCCAGCACCTGCCTGACAGACTCTGGCTCCCCCGAGCTCTCTGCCGGTGCAGGGGTCAGGAACAGACGTGTTCATGTGGTTCTGCCTTGGTCTGGGAGTGTGGACCCACTGCCTGGCCCCCAGGCTCAGGGGCAAGGGCCCGGAGAGAGCACCACCCCGAAGCGCTTTTCTCCCGGGCTTGGGAGCATTGTGCGAGCCTGGCGTGAACAGCGGGCGGTAGTGCTTGCAAACCGGCCTTTGGAGGCAGACGGGGAGGTCTTCCAGCTGGAGAGTGCCGGTTGTGCTCAGACGCCCCACAGGCCAGGGGCAGGACCCAGCAGGGCCCCTGCCCCTCGCAGCCTTGCCCAGACCTTCCTGGCCTCCGGGGGTACTGCCCCACCAAGAGGCAGGCTGAGGGGACTGGGTCCAGACATGCCCGTGCGCCTCCACTGGCTCATCCCCGCTGGTGCCTTTCCCCTGGGCCTAGGCCTCGGTTGAGGCCTCCTTGGAGAGGAGGTTGCTGGCAGGGGCTGTCTCCACACTGCAAGGTGCTGGACCTCAGAGGGCCTCGTCAGAGGGAAGGGACCAGTAAGGGGCTGGATGCCCAAGACCTCTTTGGCCCAGCAGCCTCAGGGCAGCAGGGAGAGCAAGAGGCCCAACTTGCCCCTAGGTCGGCTCTGCCCCTTCCCACACAGGCGGCTAGCCCAGCAGCTGCCTGACAGACTCTGGCTCCCCCGAGCTCTCTGCCGGTGCAGGGGGCAGATCAGACGTGTGCATGTGGTTCTGCCTTGGCCTGGGAGTGTGGACACCCTGCCTTGCCCCCAGGCTCAGGGGCAAGGGCTCAGAGAGAGCACCACCCTGAAGCGCTTTTCTCCCGGGCTTGGGAGCATTGTGCATGCCTGCTGGGAACAGTGGGCGGGAGCGCTTGCAAACCGGCCTTTGCAGGCAGCCGGGGAGGTCTTCCAGTGGGAGAGGGCCGGTTGGGCTCAGAGGCCCCACAGGCCAGGGGCAGGACCCAGCAGGGCCCCTGCCCCTGGCCAGCCTTGCCCAGACCTTCCTGGCCTCCGGGGGTACTGCCCCACCAAGGGGCAGGCTGCGGGGACTGGGTCCAGACATGCTCGGGGGCCTCCCCTGGCTCATCACCGCTGGTGCCTTTCCCCTGGGCCTAGGCCTCCCTTGAGGCCTCCTTGGAGAGGAGGTTGCTGGCAGGGGCTGTCTCCACACTGCAAGGTGCTGGAGCTCAGAGGGCCTCGTCAGAGGGAAGAGACCAGTAAGGGGCTGGATGCCCAAGACGTCTTTGGCCCAGCAGCCTCAGGGCAGCAGGGAGAGCAAGAGGCCCAACTTGCCCCTAGGTCGGCTCTGCCCCTTCCCACACAGGCGGCCAACCCAGCAGCTGCCTGACAGACTCTGGCTCCCCCAAGCTCTCTGCCGGTGCAGGGGACAGGAACAGACGTAGGCATGTGGTTCTGCCTTGGCCTGGGAGTGTGTTCCCCCTGCCTTGCCCCCAGGCTCAGGGGCAAGGGCCCGGAGAGAGCACAACCCCGAAGCGCTTTTCTCCCGGGCTTGGGAGCATTGTGCGAGCCTGGCGTGAACAGCGGGCGGGAGTGTTTGCAAACAGGACTTTGGAGGCAGCCGGGGAGGTCTTCCAGTGGGAGAGGGCCGGTTGTGCTCAGAGGCCTCACAGGACAGGGGCAGGACCCAGCAGGGCCCCTGCCCCTGGCCAGCCTTGCCCAGACCTTCCTGGCCTCCGGGGGTACTGCCCCACCAAGGGGCAGGCTGCGGGGACTGGGTCCAGACATGTCCGTGCGCCTCCCCAGGATCATCCCCGCTGGTGCCTTTCCCCTGGGCGTAGGCCTCGGTTGAGGCCTCTTTGGAGAGGAGGTTGCTGGCAGGGGCTGTCTCCACACTGCAAGGTGCTGGAGCTCAGAGGGCCTCGTCAGAGGGAAGGGACCAGCAAAGGGCTGGATGCCCAAGACCTCTTTGACCCAGCAGCCTCAGGGCAGCAGGGAGAGCAAGAGGCCCAACTTGCCCCTAGGTCGGCTCTGCCCCGTCCCAGACAGGCAGCCAGCCCAGCAGCAGCCTGGCAGTCTCTGGCTCCCCCGATCTCTCTGCCGGTGTAGGGGGCAGGAACAGACGTGTGCATGTCGTTCTGCCTTGGCCTGGGAGTGTGTTCCCCCTGCCTGGCCCCCAGGCTCAGGGGCAAGGGCCCGGAGAGAGCACCACCCCGAAGCGCTTTTCTCCCGGGCTTGGGAGCATTGTGCGTGCCTGGCGGGAACAGCGGGCGGGAGTGCTTGCAAACCGGCCTTTGGAGGCAGACGGGGAAGTCTTCCAGCGGGAGAGTGCCGGTTGTGCTCAGACGCCCCACAGGCCAGGGGCAGGACCCAGCAGTGTCCCTGCCCCTGGCAGCCTTGCCCAGACCTTCCTGGCCTCCGGGGTTACTACCCCACCAAGGGGCAGGCTGCGGGGACTGGGTCCAGACATGCCCGGGCGCCTCCCCAGACTCATCCCCGCTGGTGCCTTTCCCCTGGGCCTAGGCCTCGGTTGAGGCCTCCTTGGAGAGGAGGTTGCTGGCAGGGGCTGTCTCCACACTGCAAGGTGCTGGAGCTCAGAGGGCCTCGTCAGCGGGAAGGGACCAGCAAGGGGCTGGATGCCCAAGACCTCTTAGGCCCAGCAGCCTCAGGGCAGCAGGGAGAGCAAGAGGCCCAACTTGCCCCTAGGTCGGCTCTGCCCCTTCCCACACAGGCAGCCAACCCAGCAGCTGCCTGACAGACTGTGGCTCCCCCGAGCTCTCTGCCGGTGCAGGGGTCAGGAACAGACGTGTGCATGTGGTTCTGCCTTGGTCTGGGAGTGTGGACCCACTGCCTAGACCCCAGGCTCAGGGGCAAGGGTCCGGAGAGAGCAACACCCCGAAGCGCTTTTCTCCCGGGCTTGGGAGCATTGTGCATGCCTGGCGGGAACAGCGGGCGGGAGTGTTGGCAAACCGGCCTTTGGAGGCAGCCGGGGAGGTCTTCCAGTGGGAGAGGGCCGGTTGTGCTCAGAGGCCCCACAGGCCAGGGGCAGGACCCAGCAGGGCCCCTGCCCCTGGCCAGCCTTGCCCAGACCTTCCTGGCCTCCGGGGGTACTGCCCCACCAAGGGGCAGGCTGCGGGGACTGGGTCCAGACATGCCCGGGCGCCTCCCCAGGCTCATCCCCGCTGGTACCTTTCCCCTGGGCCTAGGCCTCGGTTGAGGCCTCCTTGGAGAGGAGGTTGCTGGCAGGGGCTGTCTCCACACTGCAAGGTGCTGGAGCTCAGAGGGCCTCGTCAGAGGGAAGGGACCAGTAAGGGGCTGGATGCCCAAGACCTCTTTGGCCCAGCAGCCTCAGGGCAGCAGGGAGAGCAAGAGGCCCAACTTGCCCCTAGGTCGGCTCTGCCCCTTCCCACACAGGCGGCCAACCCAGCAGCTGCCTGACAGACTCTGGCTCCCCCAAGCTCTCTGCCGGTGCAGGGGACAGGAACAGACGTGGGCATGTGGTTCTGCCTTGGCCTGGGAGTGTGTTCCCCCTGCCTTGCCCCCAGGCTCAGGGGCAAGGGCCCGGAGAGAGCACAACCCCGAAGCGCTTTTCTCCCGGGCTTGGGAGCATTGTGCGAGCCTGGCGTGAACAGCGGGCGGGAGTGTTTGCAAACAGGACTTTGGAGGCAGCCGGGGAGGTCTTCCAGTGGGAGAGGGCCGGTTGTGCTCAGAGGCCTCACAGGACAGGGGCAGGACCCAGCAGGGCCCCTGCCCCTGGCCAGCCTTGCCCAGACCTTCCTGGCCTCCGGGGGTACTGCCCCACCAAGGGGCAGGCTGCGGGGACTGGGTCCAGACATGTCCGTGCGCCTCCCCAGGATCATCCCCGCTGGTGCCTTTCCCCTGGGCGTAGGCCTCGGTTGAGGCCTCTTTGGAGAGGAGGTTGCTGGCAGGGGCTGTCTCCACACTGCAAGGTGCTGGAGCTCAGAGGGCCTCGTCAGAGGGAAGGGACCAGCAAAGGGCTGGATGCCCAAGACCTCTTTGACCCAGCAGCCTCAGGGCAGCAGGGAGAGCAAGAGGCCCAACTTGCCCCTAGGTCGGCTCTGCCCCGTCCCAGACAGGCAGCCAGCCCAGCAGCAGCCTGGCAGTCTCTGGCTCCACCGATCTCTCTGCCTGTGTAGGGGGCAGGAACAGACGTGTGCATGTCGTTCTGCCTTGGCCTGGGAGTGTGTTTCCCCTGCCTGGACCCCAGGCTCAGGGGCAAGGTCCCGGAGAGAGCACCACCCCGAAGCGCTTTTCTCCCGGGCTTGGGAGCATTGTGCGTGCCTGGCGGGAACAGCAGGCGGGAGTGTTTGCAAACCGGCCTTTGGAGGCAGACGGGGAAGTCTTCCAGCGGGAGAGTGCCGGTTGTGCTCAGACGCCCCATAGGCCAGGGGCAGGACCCAGCAGTGTCCCTGCCCCTGGCAGCCTTGCACAGACCTTCCTGGCCTCCGGGGTTACTACCCCACCAAGGGGCAGGCTGCGGGGACTGGGTCCAGACATGCCCGGGCGCCTCCCCAGGCTCATCCCCGCTGGTGCCTTTCCCCTGGGCCTAGGCCTCGGTTGAGGCCCCCTTGGAGAGGAGGTTGCTGGCAGGGGCTGTCTCCACACTGCAAGGTGCTGGAGCTCAGAGGGCCTCGTCAGCGGGAAGGGACCAGCAAGGGGCTGGATGCCCAAGACCTCTTTGGCCCAGCAGCCTCAGGGCAGCAGGGAGAGCAAGAGGCCCAACTTGCCCCTAGGTCGGCTCTGCCCCTTCCCACACAGGCAGCCAACCCAGCAGCTGCCTGACAGACTGTGGCTCCCCCGAGCTCTCTGCCGGTGCAGGGGTCAGGAACAGACGTGTGCATGTGGTTCTGCCTTGGTCTGGGAGTGTGGACCCACTGCCTAGACCCCAGGCTCAGGGGCAAGGGTCCGGAGAGAGCAACACCCCGAAGCGCTTTTCTCCCGGGCTTGGGAGCATTGTGCGTGCCTGGCGGGAACAGCGGGCGGGAGTGTTGGCAAACCGGCCTTTGGAGGCAGCCGGGGAGGTCTTCCAGTGGGAGAGGGCCGGTTGTGCTCAGAGGCCCCACAGGCCAGGGGCAGGACCCAGCAGGGCCCCTGCCCCTGGCCAGCCTTGCCCAGACCTTCCTGGCCTCCGGGGGTACTGCCCCACCAAGGGGCAGGCTGCGGGGCCTGGGTCCAGACATGCCCGGGCGCCTCCCCAGGCTCATCCCCGCTGGTGCCTTTCCCCTGGGCCTAGGCCTCGGTTGAGGCCTCCTTGGAGAGGAGGTTGCTGGCAGGGGCTGTCTCCACACTGCAAGGTGCTGGAGCTCAGAGGGCCTCGTCAGCGGGAAGGGACCAGCAAGGGGCTGGATGCCCAAGACCTCTTTGGCCCAGCAGCCTCAGGGCAGCAGGGAGAGCAAGAGGCCCAACTTGCCCCTAGGTCGGCTCTGCCCCTTCCCACAAAGGCGGCCAGCCCAGCAGCTGCCTGACAGACTCTGGCTCCCCCGAGCTCTCTGCCGGTGCAGGGGGCAGGAACAGACGTGTGCATGTGGTTCTGCCTTGGCCTGGGAGTGTGGACCCCCTGCCTGGCCCCGAGGCTCAGGGGCAAGGGCCCGGAGAGAGCACCACCCCGAAGCGCTTTTCTCCCGGGCTTGGGAGCATTGTGCGCGATTGGTGGGAACAGTGGGCGGGAGTGCGTGCAAAACGGCCTTTGGAGGCAGCCGGGGAGGTCTTCCAGTGGGAGAGGGCCGGTTGTGCTCAGAGGCCCCACAGGCCAGGGGCAGGACCCAGCAGTGTCCCTGCCCCTGGCAGCCTTGCCGAGACCTTCCTGGCCTCCGGGGGTATTGCCCCACCAAGGGGCAGGCTGCGGGGCCTGGTCCAGACATCGCCGGGCGCCTCCCCAGGCTCATCCCCGCTGGTGCCTTTCCCCTAGGCCTAGGCCTCGGTTGAGGCCTCCTTGGAGAGGAGGTTGCTGGCAGGGGCTGTCTCCACACAGCAAGGTGCTGGAGCTCAGAGGGCCTCATCAGAGGGAAGGGACCAGCAAGGGGCTGGATGCCCAAGACCTCTTTGGCCCAGCAGCCTCAGGGCAGCAGGGAGAGCAAGAGGCCCAACTTGCCCCTAGGTCGGCTCTGCCCCTTCCCACAGAGGCGGCCAGCCCAGCAGCTGCCTGACAGACTCTGGCTCCCCCCAGCTCTCTGCCGGTGGAGGGGGCAGGAACAGACGTGTGCATGTGGTTCTGCCTTGGCCTGGGACTGTGGATCCCCTGCCTGGCCCCCAGGCTCAGGGGCAAGGGCCCGGAGAGAGCACCACCCCGAAGCGCTTTTCTCCCGGGCTTGGGAGCATTGTGCTTGCTTGGTGGGAACAGTGGGCGGGAGTGCTTGCAAACCGGCCTTTGAAGGCAGCCGGGGAGGTCTTCCAGTGGGAGAGGGCCGGTTGTGCTCAGAGGCCCCACATGCCAGGGGCAGGACCCAGCAGGGCCCCTGCCCCTGGCCAGCCTTGCCCAGACCTTCCTGCCTCCGGGGTTACAGCCCCACCAAGTGGCAGGCTGCGGGGACTGGGTCCAGACATGCCCGGGCGCCTCCCCAGGCTCATCCCCGCTGGTGCCTTTCCCCTGGGCCTAGGCCTCGGTTGAGGCCTCCTTGGAGAGGAGGTTGCTGGCAGGGGCTGTCTCCACACTGCAAGGTGCTGGAGCTCAGAGGGCCTCGTCAGAGGGAAGGGACCAGCAAGGGGCTGGATGCCCAAGACCTCTTTGGCCCAGCAGCCTCAGGGCAGCAGGGAGAGCAAGAGGCCCAACTTGCCCCTAGGTCGGCTCTTCCCCTTCCCACACAGGCGGCCAGCCCAGCAGCTGCCTGACAGACTCTGGCTCCCCCGAGCTCTCTGCCGGTGCAGGGGGCAGGAACAGACGTGTGCATGTGGTTCTGACTTGGCCTGGGAGTGTGGACACCGTGCCTTGACCCCAGGCTCAGGGGCAAGGGCCCTGAGAGAGCACCACCCTGAAGCGCTTTTCTCCCGGGCTTGGGAGCATTGTGCATGCCTGGCGTGAACAGCGGGCGGGAGTGTTTGCAAACAGGACTTTGGAGGCAGCCGGGGAGGTCTTCCAGTGGGAGAGGGCCGGTTGTGCTCAGAGTCCTCACAGGCCAGGGGCAGGACCCAGCAGGGCCCCTGCCCCTGGCCAGCCTTGCCCAGACCTTCCTGGCCTCCGGGGGTACTGCCCCACCAAGGGGCAGGCTGCGGGGACTGGGTCCAGACATGTCCGTGCGCCTCCCCAGGATCATCCCCGCTGGTGCCTTTCCCCTGGGTGTAGGCCTCGGTTGAGGCCTCTTTGGAGAGGAGGTTGCTGGCAGGGGCTGTCTCCACACTGCAAGGTGCTGGAGCTCAGAGGGCCTCGTCAGAGGGAAGGGACCAGCAAAGGGCTGGATACCCAAGACCTCTTTGACCCAACAGACTCAAGGTAGCAGGGAGAGCAAGAGGCCCAACTTGCCCCTAGGTCGGCTCTGTCCCGTCGCACACAGGCAGCCAGCCCAGCAGCAGTCTGGCAGTCTCTGGCTCCCCCGAGCTCTCTGCCGGTGTAGGGGGCAGGAACAGACATGTGCATGTCGTTCTGCCTTGGCCTGGGAGTGTGTTCCCCCTGCCTGGCCCCCAGGCTCAGGAGCAAGGGCCCGGAGAGAGCACCACCCCGAAGCGCTTTTCTCCCGGGCTTGGGAGCATTGTGCGTGCCTGGCGGGAACAGCGGGCGAGAGTGCTTGCAAACCGGCCTTTAGAGGCAGACGGGGAGGTCTTCCAGCGGGAGAGTGCCGGTTGTGCTCAGACGCCCCACAGGCCAGGGGCAGGACCCAGCGCTGTCCCTGCCCCTGGCAGCCTTGCACAGACCTTCCTGGCCTCCGGGGGTACTACCCCGCCAAGGGGCAGGCTGCGGGGACTGGGTCCAGACATGACCGGGCGCCTCCCCAGGCTCATCCCCGCTGGTGCCTTTCCCCTGGGCCTAGGCCTCGGTTGAGGCCTCCTTGGAGAGGAGGTTGCTGGCAGGGGCTGTCTCCACACTGCAAGGTGCTGGAGCTCAGAGGGCCTCGTCATGGGAAGGGACCAGCAAGGGGCTGGATGCCCAAGACCTCTTTCGCCCAGCAGCCTCAGGGCAGCAGGGAGAGCAATAGGCCCAACTTGCCCCTAAGTCGGCTCTGCCCCTTCCCACACAGGCAGCCAACCCAGCAGCTGCCTGACAGACTCTGGCTCCCCCGAGCTCTCTGCCGGTGCAGGGGTCAGGAACAGACGTGTGCATGTGGTTCTGACTTTGCCTGGGAGTGTGGACCCCCTGCCTGGCCCCAAGGCACAGGGGCAAGGGCCCGGAGAGAGCACCACCCCAAAATGCTTTTCTCCCGGGCTTGGGAGCATTTGCGTGGCTGGCGGGAACAGCTAGTGGGAATGCTTGCAAACCGGCCTTTGGGGGCAGCCGGGGAGGTCCTCCATGGGCCCGGAGAGAACACCACCCTGATGCGCTTTTCTCCCGGGCTTGGGAGCAGTGTTCGCGTGTGGCGGGAACAGCAGGCAGGAGTGCTTGCAAACCGGCCTTTGGAGGCAGGCGCGGAGGTCTTCCAAGTGCAAGGAGTGAGCACCACACCAAAATGCTTTTCTCCCGTGCTTGGGAGCATTGTGCATGGCTGGTGGGAACAGCGGGCATGAGTGCTTGCATACCACCCTTTGGAGGCAGCCGGGGAAGTCTTCAAAGGGCCCTGAGAGAGCACCACCCCGAAGCGCTTTTTCCCGTGATTGGGAGCATTGTGTGCGGCTGGCGGGACAGCGGGAGGGAGTTCTTGCAAACCGGCCTTTGGAGGCAGCCAGGGAAGTCTTCCAAGGGCCGGGAGAGAGCACCACCCCAAAGCGCTTCTCTCCCGTGTTTTGGAGCATGTGCGTGGCTGGCGGGAACAATGAGTGGGAGTGATTGCAAACCGGCCTTTGGGGGCAGCTGGGGTGGTCCTCCATGGGCACGGAGAGAACACCACCCCGAAGCGCATTTCTCCCGGTCTTGGGAGCATTGTGCGCGGCTGGCGGGAACAGTGGGCATGAGTTCTTGCAAACTGTCCTTTGGAGGCAGCCGGGGAGGTCTTCCAAGGGCCCGGACTGATCACCACCCCAAAATGCTTTTCTCCCGGGCTTGGGAGCATTGTGCGCGGCTGTCGGGAACAGCGGACATGAGTACTTGCAAACCGGCCTTTGGAGGCAGCCCGGGAGGTCTTCCAAGGGCCCGGAGAGAGCACCACCCCAAAATGCTTTTCTTCCGGGCTTGGGAGCATTGTGCGCATGTGGCGGGAACAGCAGGCAGGAGTGCTTGCAAACCGGCCTTTGGAGGCAGCCGGGGAGGTCTTCCAAGGGCCCGGAGAGAGCACCACCTCGAAGCGCTTTTCTCCGGGGTTTTGGAACATTGTGTGTGGCTGGCGGGACAGCGAGTGGGAGTGCTTGCAAACCGGCCTTTGGGGGCAGCCGGGGAGGTCCTCCATGGTCCCTAGTAGAACACCACCTTGAAGCGCTTTTCTCACGGTCTTGGGAGCATTGTGCGCGGCTGGTGGAAGCAGCAGGAATGAGTACTTACAAACCGGCCTTTGGAGGCAGCCGAGGAGGTCTTGGAAGTGCCCGGAGAGAGCACCACCCCGAAGCGCTTTTCTCCCGGGCTTGGGAGCATTGTGCGCGTCTGGCGGGAACAGCAGGCAGGAGTGCTTGCAAACTGGCCTTTGGAGGCAGCCGGGGAGGTCTTCCAAGGGCCCGGAGTGAGCACCACCCCAAAATGCTTTTCTCCCGGGCTTGGGAGCATTGTGCGCGGCTGGTGGGAACAACGGGCATGAGTGCTTGCAAACCGGCCTTTGGAGGCAGCCGGGGACGTCTTCCAAGGGCCCGGAGAGAGCACCACCCCGAAGCACTTTTCTCCCGGGCTTGGGAGCATTGTGCGTGGCTGGCGGGAACAGCAGGAAGGAGTCCTTGCAAACCGGCCTTTGGAGGCAGCGGGGGAGGTCTTCCAAGGGCCTGTAGAGAGCACCACCCCGAAGCGCTTTTCTCCCGGGCTTGGGAGTATTGTGCGCGGGTGGCGGGAACAGCAGGCAGGAGTGCTTGAAAACCGGCCTTTGCAGGCAGCCGGGGAGGTCTTCCAGGGCCCGGTGTGAGCACCACCCCAAAAAGCTTTTCTCCCGGGCTTGGGAGCATTGTGCGCGGCTGGTGGGAACAGCGGGCATGAGTGCTTGCAAACTGGCCATTGGAGGCAGCCGGGGAGGTCTTCCAAGGGCCTGTAGAGAGCACCACCCCAAAATGCTTTTCTCCCGGGCTTGGGAGCATTGTGCGTGGCTGGCGGGAACAGCAGGAAGGAGTCCTTGCAAACCGGCCTTTGGAGGCAGCCGGGGAGGTCTTCCAAGGGCCTGTAGAGAGCACCACCCCGAAGTGCTTTTCTCCCGGGCTTGGGAGGATTGTGCGCAGGTGGTGGGAACAGCAGGCAGGAGTGCTTGAAAACCGGCCTTTGGAGGCAGCCGGGGAGGTCTTCCAGGGCCCGGTGTGAGCACCACCCCAAAAGCTTTTCTCCCGGGCTTGGGAGCATTGTGCGCGGCTGGTGGGAACAGTGGGCATGAGTGCTTGCAAACTGGCCATTGGAGGCAGCCGGGGAGGTCTTCCAAGGGCCCGGAGTGAGCACCACCCCAAAATGCTTTTCTCCCGGGATTGGGAGCATTGTGCGTGGCTGGCGGGAACAGCAGGAAGGAGTCCTTGCAAACCGGCCTTTGGAGGCAGCCGGGGAGGTCTTCCAAGGGCCTGTAGAGAGCACCACCCCGAAGCGCTTTTCTCCCGGGCTTGGGAGCATTGTGCGCGGGTGGCGGGAACAGCAGGCAGGAGTGCTTGAAAACCGTCCTTTGGAGGCAGCCGGGGAGGTCTTCCAGGGCCCGGTGTGAGCACCACCCCAAAATGCTTTTCTCCCGGGCTTGGGAGCATTGTGCGTGGCTGGTGGGAACAGCGGGCGGGAGTGCTTGCAAACCGGCCTTTGGAGGCAGCCGGGGAGGTCTTCCAAGGGCCAGGAGAGAGCACCACCCAGAAGCGCTTTTCTCCCGGGCTTGGAACATTTGCGCGGATGGCGGGAACAGCGAGTGGGAGTGCTTCCAAACCGGCCTTTGGGGGCACCCCGGGAGGTCTTCCATGGGCACGGAGAGAACACCACCCCGAAGCGCCTTTCTCCGGGGTTTTGGAGGATTGTGCGTGGCTGGCGGGAACAGCGAGTGGGAGTGCTTGCAAACCGGCCTTTGGGGGCAGCCAGGGAGGTCCTCCATTGGCACGGAGAGAACACCACCCCGAAGCGCTTTTCTCCCGGGCTTGGGAGCATTGTGCGAGGCTGGCGGGAACAGCGGGCGGGAGTGCTTGCAAACCGGCCTTTGGAGGCAGCCGGGGAGGTCTTCCAGTGGGAGAGGGCCGGTTGTGCTCAGAGGCCCCACAGGCGAGGGGCAGGACCCAGCAGGGCCCCTGCCCCTGGCCAGCCTTGCCCAGACCTTCCTGGCCTCCGGGGGTACTACCCCACCAAGGGGCAGGCTGCGGGGACTGGGTCCAGACATGCCCGGGCGCCTCCCCTGGCTCATCCCCGCTGGTGCCTTTCCCCTGGGCCTAGGCCTCGGTTGAGGCCTCCTTGGAGAGGAGGTTGCCGGCAGGGGCTGTCTCCACACTGCAAGCTGCTGGAGCTCAGAGGGCCTCGTCAGCGGGAAGGGACCAGCAAGGGGCTGGATGCCCAAGACCCCTTTGGCCCAGCAGACTCAGGGCAGCAGGGAGAGGAAGAGGCCCAACTTGCCCCTAGGTCGGCTCTACCCCGTCCCACACAGGCAGCCATCCCAGCAGCAGCCTGGCAGTCTCTGGCTCCCCCGAGCTCTCTGCCGGTGTAGGGGGCAGGAACAGACGTGTGCATGTCGTTCTGCCTTGGCCTGGGAGTGTGTTCCCCCTGCCTGGCCCCAAGGCTCATGGGCAAGAGCCCGGAGAGAGCACCACCCCGAAGCGCTTTTCTCCCGGGCTTGGGAGCATTGTGCGTGCCTGGCGGGAACAGCGGGCGAGAGAGCTTGCAAACCGGCCTTTGGAGGCAGACGGGGAGGTCTTCCAGCGGGAGAGTGCCGGTTGTGCTCAGACGCCCCACAGGCCAGGGGCAGGACCCAGCAGTGTTCCTGCCCCTAGCAGACTTCCCCAGACCTTCCTGGCCTCCGGGGGTACTGCCCCACCAAGGGGCAGGCTGCGGGGACTGGGTCCAGACATGCCCGGGCGCCTCCCCAGGCTCATCCCCGCTGGTGCCTTTCCCCTGGGCCTAGGCCTCGGTTGAGGCCTCCTTGGAGAGGAGGTTGCTGGCAGGGGCTGTCTCCACACTGCAAGGTGCTGGAGCTCAGAGGGCCTCGTCAGAGGGAAGGGACCAGCAAGGGGCTGGATGCCCAAGACCTCTTTGGCCCAGCAGCCTCAGGGCAGCAGGGAGAGGAAGAGGCCCAACTTGCCCCTAGGTCGGCTCTGCCCCTTCCCACACAGGCGGCCAGCCCAGCAGCTGCCTGACAGACTCTGGCTCCCCCGAGCTCTCTGCCGGTGCAGGGGTCAGGAACAGACGTGTGCATGTGGTTCTGCCTTGGTCTGGGAGTGTGGACCCACTACCTGGCCCCCACGCTCAGGGGCAAGAGCCCAGAGAGAGCAACACCCCGAAGCGCTTTTCTCCCGGGCTTGGGAGAATTGTGCGTGCCTGGTGGGAACAGCGGGCAGGAGTGTTGGCAAACCGGCCTTTGGAGGCAGCCGCGGAGGTCTTCCAGTGGGAGAGGGCCGGTTGTGCTCAGAGGCCCCACAGGCCAGGGGCCGGTCCCAGCAGGGCCCCTGCCCCTGGCCAGCCTTGCCCAGACCTTCCTGGCCTCCGGGGGTACTGCCCCACCAAGGGGCAGGCTGCGGGGACTGGGTCCAGACATGCCCGGGCGCCTCCCCAGGCTCATCCCCGCTGGTGCCTTTCCCCTGGTCCTAGGACTCGGTTGAGGCCTCCTTGGAGAGGAGGTTGCTGGCAGGGGCTGTCTCCACACTGCAAGGTGCTGGAGCTCAGAGGGCCTCGTCAGAGGGAAGGGACCACCAAGGGGCTGGATGCCCAAGACCTCTTTGGCCCAGCAGCCTCAGGGCAGCAGGGAGAGGAAGAGGCCCAACTTGCCCCTAGGGCGGCTCTGCCACTTCCCACACAGGCGGCCAGCCCAGCAGCTGCCTGACAGACTCTGGCTCCCCCGAGCTCTCTGCCGGTGCAGGGGGCAGATCAGACGTGTGCATGTGGTTCTGCCTTGGCCTGGGAGTGTGGACACCCTGCCTTGCCCCCAGGCTCAGGGGCAAGGGCCCAGAGAGAGCACCACCCTGAAGCGCTTTTCTCCCTGGCTTAGGAGCATTGTGCACGCCTGTTGGGAACAGTGGGCGGTAGCGCTTGCAAACCGTCCTTTGGCGGCAGCCGGGGAGGTCTTTCAGTGGGAGAGGGCCGGTTGTGCTCAGAGGCCCCACAGGCCAGTGGCAGGACCCAGCAGGGCCCCTGCCCCTGGCCAGCCTTGCCCAGACCTTCCTGGCCTCCGGGGGTACTGCCCCACCAAGGGGCAGGCTGCGGGGACTGGGTCCAGACATGCTCGGGCGCTTCCCCTGGCTCATCCCCGCTGGTGCCTTTCCCCTGGGCCTAGGCCTCGGTTGAGGCCTCCTTGGAGAGGAGGTTGCTGGCAGGGGCTGTCTCCACACTGCAAGGTGCTGGAGCTCAGAGGGCCTCGTCAGAGGGAAGGGACCAGTGAGGGGCTGGATGCCCAAGACCTCTTTCGCCCAGCAGCCTCAGGGCAGCAGGGAGAGCAAGAGGCCCAACTTGCCCCTAGGTCGGCTTTGCCCCTTCCCACACAGGCGGCCAGCCCAGCAGCTGCCTGACAGACTCTGGCTCCCCCGAGCTCTCTGCCGGTGCAGGGGGCAGATCAGAGGTGTGCATGTGTTTCTGCCTTGGCCTGGGAGTGTGTTCCCCCTGCCTTGCCCCCAGGCTCAGGGGCAAGGGCCCGGAGAGAGCACCACCCCGAAGCGCTTTTCTCCCGGGCTTGGGAGCATTGTGCACGCCTGCTGGGAACAGTGGGCGGGAGCGCTTGCAAACCGGCCTTTGGAGGCAGCCGGGTAGGTCTTCCAGTGGGAGAGGGCCGGTTGTGCTCAGAGGCCCCACAGGCCAGGGGCAGGACCCACCAGGGACCCTGCCCCTGGCCAGCCTTGCCCAGACTTTCCTGGCCTCTGGGGGTACTGCCCCACCAAGGGTCAGGCTGCGGGGACTGGGTCCAGACATGTCCGTGCGCCTCTCCAGGATCATTCCCGCTGGTGCCTTTCCCCTGGGCCTAGGCCACGGTTGAGGCCTCCTTGGAGAGGAGGTTGCTGGCAGGGGCTGTCTCCACACTGCAAGGTGCTGGAGCTCAGAGGGCCTCGTCAGAGGGAAGGGACCAGCAAAGGGCTGGATGCCCAAGACCTCTTTGACCCAGCAGCCTCAGGGCAGCAGGGAGAGCAAGAGGCCCAACTTGCCCCTAGGTCGGCTCTACCCCGTCCCACACAGGCAGCCATCCCAGCAGCAGCCTGGCAGTCTCTGGCTCCCCCGAGCTCTCTGCCGGTGTAGGGGGCAGGAACAGACGTGTGCATGTCGTTCTGCCTTGGCCTGGGAGTGTGTTCCCCCTGCCTGGCCCCCAGGCTCAGGGGTAAGGGCCCGGAGAGAGCACCACCCCGAAGCGCTTTTCTCCCGGGCTTGGGAGCATTGTGCGTGCCTGGCGGGAACAGCGGGCGGGAGTGCTTGCAAACCGGCCTTTGGAGGCAGACGGGGAGGTCTTCCAGCGGGAGAGTGCCGGTTGTGCTCAGACACCCCACAGGCCAGGGGCAGGACCCAGCAGTGTTCCTGCCCCTGGCAGCCTTGCCCAGACCTTCCTGGCCTCCGGGGGTACTGCCCCACCAAGGGGCAGGCTGCGGGGACTGGGTCCAGACATGCCCGGGCGCCTCCCCAGGCTCATCCCCGCTGGTGCCTTTCCCCTGGGCCTAGGCCTCGGTTTAGGCCTCCTTGGAGAGGAGGTTGCTGGCAGGGGCTGTCTCCACACTGCAAGGTGCTGGAGCTCAGAGGGCCTCGTCAGAGGGAAGGCACCAGCAAAGGGCTGGATGCCCAAGACCTCTTTGACCCAGCAGCCTCAGGGCAGCAGGGAGAGCAAGAGGCCCAACTTGCCCCTAGGTCGGCTCTGCCCCGTCCCACACAGGCAGCCAGCCCAGCAGCAGCCTGGCAGTCTCTGGCTCCCCCGAGCTCTCTGCCGGTGTAGGGGGCAGGAACAGACGTGTGCATGTCGTTCTCCCTTGGCCTGGGAGTGTGTTCCCCCTGCCTGGCCCCAGGCTCAGGGGCATGGGCCCGGAGAGAGCACCACCCCGAAGCGCTTTTCTCCCGGGCTTGGGAGCATTGTGCGCGGCTGTCGGGAACAGCGGACATGAGTGCTCTCAAACCGGCCTTTGGAGGCAGCCCGGGAGGTCTTCCAAGGGCCCGGAGAGAGCACCACCCCATAATGCTTTTCTCCCGGGCTTGGTAGCATTGTGCGTGGCTGGCGGAAGCAGCGGGAATGAGTACTTACAAACCCGCCTTTGGAGGCAGCCGGGGAGGTCTTGAAAGTGCCCGGAGAGAGCACCACCCCGAAGCGCTTTTCGCCCGGGCTTGGGAGCATTGTGCGCGGCTGGCGGGAACAGCAGGCAGGAGTGCTTGCAAACTGGCCTTTGGAGGCAGCCGGGGCGGTCTTGCAAGGGCCCGGAGTGAGCACCACCCCAAAATGCTTTTCTCCCGGGCTTGGGAGCATTCTGCGCGGCTGGTGGGAACAACGGGCATGAGTGCTTGCAAACCGGCCTTTGGAGGCAGCCGGGGACGTCTTCCAACGGCCCGGAGAGAGCACCACCCCGAAGCACTTTTCTCCCGGGCTTGGGAGCATTGTGCGTGGCTGGCGGGAACAGCAGGAAGGAGTCCTTGCAAACCGGCCTTTGGAGGCAGCGGGGGAGGTCTTCCAAGGGCCTGTAGAGAGCACCACCCCGAAGCGCTTTTCTCCCGGGCTTGTGAGTATTGTGCGCGGCTGGCGGGAACAGCAGGCATGAGTGCTTGCAAACCGGCCTTTGGAGGCAGCCGGGGACGTCTTCCAACGGCCCGGAGAGAGCACCACCCCGAAGCGCTTTTCTCCCGGGCTTGGGAGCATTGTGCGCGGCTGGTGGGAACAGCGGGCATGAGTGCTTGCAAACTGGCCATTGGAGGCAGCCGGGGAGGTCTTCCAAGGGCCTGTAGAGAGCACCTCCCCAAAATGCTTTTCTCCCGGGCTTGGGAGCATTGTGCGTGGCTGGCGGGAACAGCAGGAAGGAGTCCTTGCAAACCGGTCTTTGGAGGCAGCCGGGGAGGTCTTCCAAGGGCCTGTAGAGAGCACCCCCCGAAGTGCTTTTCTCCCGGGCTTGGGAGCATTCTGCGTGCCTGGCGGGAACAGCGGGCGCGAGTGTTGTCAAATCGGCCTTTGGAGGCAGCCGGGGAGGTCTTCCAGCGGGAGAGGGCCGCTCATGCTCAGACGCCCCACAGGCCGGGGGCAGGACCCAGCAGTGTCCCTGCCCCTGGCAGCCTTGCCCAGACCTTCCTGGCCTCCGGGGGTACTTCCCCACCAAGGGGTAGGCTGTGGGGACTGGGTCCAGACATGCCCGGGCGCCTCCCCAGGCTCATCCCCGCTGGTGCCTTTCCCCTGGGCCTAGGCCTCGGTTGAGCCCTCCTTGGAGAGGAGGTTGCTGGCAGGGGCTGTCTCCACACTGCAAGGTGCTGGAGCTCAGAGGGCCTCGTCAGAGGGAAGGGACCAGTAAGTGGCTGGATGCCCAAGACGTCTTTGGCCCAGCAGCCTCAGGGCAGCAGGGAGAGCAAGAGGCCCAACTTGCCCCTAGGGCGGCTCTGCCCCTTCCCACACAGGTGGCCAACCCAGCAGCTGCCTGACAGACTCTGGCTCCCCCAAGCTCTCTGCCGGTGCAGGGGACAGGAACAGACGTGGGCATGTGGTTCTGCCTTGGCCTGGGAGTGTATTCCCCCTGCCTTGCCCCCAGGCTCAGGGGCAAGGGCCCGGAGAGAGCACCACCCCGAAGCGCTTTTCTCCCGGGCTTGGGAGCATTGTGCGAGCCTGGCGTGAACAGCGGGCAGGAGTGTTTGCAAACAGGACTTTGGATGCAGCCGCGGAGGTCTTCCAGTGGGAGAGGGCCGGTTGTGCTCAGAGGCCTCACAGGCCAGGGGCAGGACCCAGCAGGGCCCCTGCCCCTGGCCAGCCTTGCCCAGACCTTCCTGGCCTCCGGGGGTACTGCCCCACCAAGGGGCAGGCTGCGGGGACAGGGTCCAGAAATGCCCGGGCGCCTCCCCTGGCTCAACCCCGCTGGTGCCTTTCCCCTGGGCCTAGGCCTCGGTTGAGGCCTCCTTGGAAAGGAGATTGCTGGCAGGGGCTGTCTCCACACTGCAAGGTGCTGGAGCTCAGAGGGCCTCGTCAGAGTGAAGGGACCAGTAAGAGGCTGGATGCCCTAGACATCTTTGGACCAGCAGCCTCAGGGCAGCAGGGAGAGCAAGAGGCCCAACTTGCCCCTCGGTCGGCTCTGCCCCTTCCCACACAGGCGGCCAGCCCAGCATCTGCCTGACAGATTCTGGCTCCCCCGAGCTCTCTGCCGGTGTAGGGGACAGGAACTGACGTGTGCATGTGGTTCTGCCTTGGTCTGGGAGTGTGTTCCCCCTGCCTTGCCCACAGGCTCAGGGGCAAGGGCCCGGAGAGAGCACCACCCCGAAGCGCTTTTCTCCCGGGCTTGGGAGCATTGTGCGTGCCTGGTGGGAACAGCGGGCAGGAGTGTTGGCAAACTGGCCTTTGGAGGCAGCTGGGGAGGTCTTGCAGCGGGAGAGGGCCGGTTGTGCTCAGAGGTCCTACAGGCCAGGGGCAGGACCCAGCAGGGCCCCTGCCTCTGGCCAGCCTTGCCCAGACCTTCCTGGCCTCCGGGGGTACTGCCCCACCAAGGGGCAGGCTGCGGGGACTGGGTCCAGACATGCCCGGGCGCCTCTCCAGGCTCATCCCCGCTGGTGCCTTTCCCCTGGTCCTAGGCCTCGGTTGAGGCCTCCATGGAGAGGAGGTTGCTGGCAGGGGCTGTCTCCACACTGCAAGGTGCTGGACCTCAGAGGGCCTCGTCAGAGGGAAGGGACCAGCAAGGGGCTGGATGCCCAAGACCTCGTTGGCCCAGCAGCCTCAGGGCAGCAGGGAGAGCAAGAGGCCCAACTTGCCCCTAGGTCGGCTCTGCCCCTTCACACACAGGCCGCCAGCCCAGCAGCTGCCTGTCAGACTGTGGCTCCCCCGAGCTCTCTGCTGGTGCAGGGGGCAGGAACAGACGTGTGCATGTGGTTCTGCTTTGGCCTGGGAGTGTGGACCCCCTGCCTGGCCCCCAGGCTCAGGGGCAAGGGCCCGGAGAGAGCACCAGCCCGAAGCGCTTTTCTCCCGGGCTTGGGAGCATTGTGCGCGCTTGGTGGGAACAGTGGGCGGGAGTGTTGGCAAACGGGCCTTTGGAGGCAGCCGGGGAGGTCTTCCAGTGGGAGAGGGCCGGTTGTGCTCAGAGGCCCCACAGGCCAGGGGCAGGACCCAGCAGGGCCCCTGCCCCTGGCCAGCCTTGCCCAGACCTTCCTGGCCTCCGGGGGTACTGCCCCACCAAGGGGCAGGCTGCGGGGACTGGGTCCAGACATGCTTGGGCACCTCCCCTGGCTCATCCCCGCTGGTGCCTTTCCCCTGGGCCTAGGCCTCGGTTGAGGCCTCCTTAGAGAGGAGGTTGCTGGCAGGGGCTGTCTCCACACTGCAAGGTGCTGGAGATCAGAGGGCCTCGTCAGAGGGAAGGGACCAGTAAGGGGCTGGATGCCCAAGACGTCTTTGGCGCAGCAGCCTCAGGGCAGCAGGGAGAGCAAGAGGCCCAACTTGCCCCTAGGGCGGCTCTGCCCCTTCCCACACAGTTGGCCAACCCAGCAGCTGCCTGACAGACTCTGGCTCCCCCGACCTCTCTGCCGGCGCAGGGGACAGGAACAGACGTGGGCATGTGGTTCTGCCTTGGCCTGGGAGTGTGATCCCCCTGCCTTGCCCCCAGGCTCGGGCAAGGGCCCGGAGAGAGCACCACCCCGAAGCGCTTTTCTCCCGGGCTTGGGAGCATTGTGCGAGCCTGGCGTGAACAGCGGGCGGGAGTGTTTGCAAACAGGACTTTGGAGGCAGCCGGGGAGGTCTTCCAGTGGGAGAGGGCCGGTTGTGCTCAGAGGCCCCACAGGCCAGGGGCAGGACCCAGCAGGGCCCCTGCCCCTGGCCAGCCTTGCCCAGACCTTCCTGGCCTCCGGGGGTGCTGCCCCACCAAGGGGCAGCCTGCGGGGACTGGGTCCAGACATGTCCGTGCGCCTCCCCAGGATCATCCCCGCTGGTGCGATTCCCCTGGGCGTAGGCCTCGGTTGAGGCCTCTTTGGAGAGGAGGTTGCTGGCAGGGGATGTCTCCACACTGCAAGGTGCTGGAGCTCAGAGGGCCTCGTCAGAGGGAAGGGACCAGCAAAGGGCTGGATGCCCAAGACCTCTTTGACCCAGCAGCCTCAGGGCAGCAGGGAGAGCAAGAGGCCCAACTTGCCCCTAGGTCGGCTCTGCCCCGTCCCACACAGGCAGTCATCCCAGCAGCAGCCTGGCAGTCTCTGGCTCCCCCGAACTCTCTGCCGGTGTATGGGGCAGGAACAGACGTGTGCATGTCGTTCTGCCTTGGCCTGGGAGTGTGTTCCCCCTGCCTGGCCCCGAGGCTCAGGGGCAAGGGCCCGGAGAGAGCACCACCCCGAAGCGCTTTTCTCTTGGGCTTGGGAGCATTGTGCGTGCCTGGCGGGAACAGCGGGCGGGAGTGCTTGCAAACCGGCCTTTGGAGGCAGACGGGGAGGTCTTCCAGCGGGAGAGTGCCGGTTGTGCTCAGACGCCCCACAGGCCAGGGGCAGGACCCAGCAGGGCCCCTGCCCCTGGCAGCCTTGCCCAGACCTTCCTGGCCTCCGGAGGTACTACCCCACCAAGGGGCAGGCTGCGGGGACTGGGTCCAGACATGCCCGGGCGCCTCCCCAGGCTCATCCCCGCTGGTGCCTTTCCCCTGGGCCTAGGCCACGGATGAGGCCTCTTTGGAGAGGAGGTTGCTGGCAGGGGCTGTCTCCACACTGCAAGGTGCTGGAGCTCAGAGGGCCTCGTCAGAGGAAAGGGACCAGGAAGGGGCTGGATGCCGAAGACCTCTTTGGCCCAGCAGCCTCAGGGCAGCAGGGAGAGGAAGTGGCCCAACTTGCCCCTAGGTCGGCTCTCCCCCTTCCCACACAGGCAGCCAGCCCAGCAGCTGCCTGACAGACTCTGGCTCCCCCGAGCTCTCTGCCGGTGCAGGGGTCAGGAACAGACGTGTGCATGTGGTTCTGCCTTGGTCTGGGAGTGTGGACCCACTGCCTGGACCCCAGGCTCAGGGGCAAGGGCCCGGAGAGAGCAACACCCCGAAGCGCTTTTCTCCCGGGCTTGGGAGCATTGTGCGTGCATGGCGGGAACAGCGGGCGGGAGTGTTGGCAAACCGGCCTTTGGAGGCAGCCGGGGAGGTCTTCCAGTGGGAGAGGGCCGGTTGTGCTCAGAGGCCCCACAGGCCAGGGGCAGGACCCAGCAGGGCCCCTGCCCCTGGCCAGCCTTGCCCAGACCTTCCTGGCCTCCGGGGGTACTGCCCCACCAAGGGGCAGGCTGCGGGGACTGGGTCCAGACATGCCCGTGCGCCTCCACTGGCTCAGACCCTCTGGTGCCTTTCCCCTGGGCCTAGGCCTCGGTTGAGGCCTCCTTGGAGAGGAGGTTGCTGGCAGGGGCTGTCTCCACACTGCAAGGTGCTGGAGGTCAGAGGGCCTCGTCAGCGGGAAGGGACCAGCAAGGGGCTGGATGCCCAAGACCTCTTTGGCCCAGCAGCCTCAGGGCAGCAGGGAGAGCAAGAGGCCCAACTTGCCCCTAGGTCGGCTCTGCCCCTTCCCACACAGGCGGCCAGCCCAGCAGCTGCCTGACAGACTCTGGCTCCCCCCAGCTCTCTGCCGGTGGAGGGGGCAGGGACAGACGTGTGCATGTGGTTCTGCCTTGGCCTGGGACTGTGGATCCCCTGCCTGGCCCCCAGGCTCAGGGGCAAGGGCCCGGAGAGAGCACCACCCCGAAGCCCTTTTCTCACGGGCTTGGGAGCATTGTGGGAGCCTGGCGTGAACAGCGGGCGGGAGTGTTGGCAAACAGGACTTTGGAGGCAGCCGGGGAGGTCTTCCAGTGGGAGAGGGCCGGTTGTGCTCAGAGGCCCCACAGGCCAGGGGCAGGATCCAGCAGGGCCCCTGCCCCTGGCCAGCCTTGCCCAGACCTTCCTGGCCTCCGGGGGTACTGCCCCACCAAGGGGCAGCCTGCGGGGACTGGGTCCAGACATGTCCGTGCGCCTCCCCAGGATCATCCCCGCTGGTGCCTTTCCCCTGGGCGTAGGCCTCGATTGAGGCCTCTTTGGAGAGGAGGTTGCTGGCAGGGTCTGTCTCCACACTGCAAGGTGCTGGAGCTCAGAGGGCCTCGTCAGAGGGAAGGGACCAGCAAAGGGCTGGATGTCCAAGACCTCTTTGACCCAGCAGCCTCAGGGCAGCAGGGAGAGCAAGAGGCCCAACTTGCCCCTAGGTCGGCTCTGCCCCGTCCCACACAGGCAGCCAGCCCAGCAGCAGCCTGGCAGTCTCTGGCTCCCCCGAGCTCTCTGCCGGTGTAGGGGGCAGGAACAGACGTGTGCATGTCGTTCTGCCTTGGCCTGGGAGTGTGTTCCCCCTGCCTGGCCCCCAGGCTCAGGGGCAAGGGCCCGGAGAGAGCACCACCACGAAGCACTTTTCTACCGGGCTTGGGAGCATTGTGCGTGCCTGGCGGGAACAGCAGGCGGGAGTGCTTGCAAACCGGCCTTTGGAGGCAGACGGGGAGGTCTTCCAGCGGGAGAGGGCCGGTTGTGCTCAGAGGCCCCACAGGCCAGGGGCAGCACCCAGCAGGGCCCCTGCCCCTGGGCAGCATTGCCCATACCTTCCTGGCCTCCGGGGGTACTGCCCCACCAAGGGGCAGTCTGCGGGGACTGGGTCCAGACATGCCCGTGCGCCTCCACTGGCTCATCCCCGCTGGTGCCTTTCCCCTGGGCCTAGGCCTCGGTTGAGGCCTCCTTGGAGAGGAGGTTGCTGGCAGGGGCTGTCTCCACACTGCAAGGTGCTGGAGCTCAGAGGGCCTCGTCAGAGGGAAGGGACCAGCAAGGGGCTGGATGCCCAAGACCTCTTTGGCCCAGCAGCCTCAGGGCAGCAGGGAGAGCAAGAGGCCCAACTTGCCCCTAGGGCGGCTCTGCCCCTTCCCACACAGGCGGACAGGCCAGCAGCTGCCTGAGAGACTCTGGCTTTTCCCAGCTCTCTGCCGGTGGAGGGGGCAGGATCAGACGTGTGCATGTGGTTCTGCCTTGGCCTGGGACTGTGGATCCCCTGCCTGGCCCCCAGGCTCATGGGCAGGGGCCCGGAGAGACCACCACCCCGAAGCGCTTTTCTCCCGGGCTTGGGAGCATTGTGCGCGCCTGGCGGGAACAGTGGGCAGGAGTGCTTGCAAACCGGCCTTTGGAGGCAGCCGGGGAGGTCTTCCAGTGGGAGAGGGCCGGTTGTGCTCAGAGGCCCCACAGGCCAGGGGCAGGACCCAGGAGGGCCCCTGGCCCTGGTCAGCCTTGCCCAGACCTTCCTGGCCTCCGGGGGTACTGCCCCACCAAGGGGCAGGCTGCGGGGACAGGGTGCAGACATGCCCGGGCGCCTCCCCAGGCTCATCCCCGCTGGTGCCTTTCCCCTGGGCCTAGGCCTCGGTTGAGGCCTCCTTGGAGAGGAGGTTGCTGGCAGGGGCTGTCTCCACACTGCAAGGTGCTGGAGCTCAGAGGGCCTCGTCAGAGGGAAGGGACCAGCAAGGGGCTGGATGTGCAAGACCTCTTTGGCCCAGCAGCCTCAGAGCAGCAGGGAGAGCAAGAGGCCCAACTTGCCCCTAGGTCGGCTCTGCCCCTTCCCACACAGGCGGCCAGCCCAGCAGCTGCCTGACAGACTCTGGCTCCCCCGAGCTCTCTGCCGGTGCAGGGGGCAGATCAGGGGTGTGCATGTGGTTCTGACTTGGCCTGGGAGTGTGGACACCGTTCCTTGCCCCCAGGCTCAGGGGCAAGGGCCCGGAGAGAGCACCACCCCGAAGCGCTTTTCTCCCGGGCTTGGGAGCATTGTGCACGCCTGCTGGGAACAGTGGGCGGGAGCGCTTGCAAACTGGCCTTTGGAGGCAGCCGGGGAGGTCTTCCAGTGGGAGAGGGCCGGTTGTGCTCAGAGGCCCCACAGGCCAGGGGCAGGTCCCACCAGGGCCCCTGACTCTGGCCAGCCTTGCCCAGACCTTCCTGGCCTCTGGGGGTACTGCCCCACCAAGGGTCAGGCTGCGGGGACTGGGTCCAGACATGTCCGTGCGCCTCCCCAGGATCATTCCCGCTGGTGCCTTTCCCCTGGGCCTAGGCCTCGGTTGAGGCCTCCTTGGAGAGGAGGTTGCTGGCAGGGGCTGTCTCCACACTGCAAGGTGCTGGAGCTCAGAGGGCCTCGTCAGAGGGAAGGGACCAGCAAAGGGCTGGATGCCCAAGACCTCTTTGACCCAGCAGCCTCAGGGCAGCAGGGAGAGCAAGAGGCCCAACTTGCCCCTCGGTCGGCTCTACCCCGTCCCACACAGGCAGCCAGCCCAGCAGCAGCCTGGCAGTCTCTGGCTCCCCGAGCTCTCTGCCAGTGTAGGGGGAAGGAACAGACGTGTGCATGTCGTTCTGCCTTGGCCTGGGAGTGTGTTCCCCCTGCCTGGCCCCCAGGCTCAGGGGCAAGGGCTCGGAGAGAGCACCACCCCGAAGCGCTTTTCTCCCGGGCTTGGGAGCATTGTGCGTGCCTGACGGGAACAGCGGGCGAGAGTGCTTGCAAACCGGCCTTTGGAGGCAGCCTGGGAGGTCTTCCAAGGGCCCGGAGTGAGCACCACCCCAAAATGCTTTTCTCCCGGGCTTGGAAGCATTGTGTGCGGCTGGTGGGAACAACGGGCATGAGTGCTTGCAAACCGGCCTTTGGAGGCAGCCGGGGACGTCTTCCAAGGGCCCGGAGAGAGCACCACCCCGAAGCGCTTTTCTCCGGGGTTTTGGAGGATTGTGCGTGGCTGGCGGGAACAGCAGGAAGGAGTCCTTGCAAACCGGCCTTTGGAGGCAGCGGGGGAGGTCTTCCAAGGGCCTGTAGAGAGCACCACCCCGAAGCGCTTTTCTCCCGGGCTTGGGAGTATTGTGCGCGGGTGGCGGGAACAGCAGGCAGGAGTGCTTGAAAACCGGCCTTTGCAGGCAGCTGGGGATGTCTTCCAGGGCCCGGTGTGAGCACCACCCCAAAAAGCTTTTCTCCCGGGCTTGGGAGCATTGTGCGCGGCTGGTGGGAACAGCGGGCATGAGTGCTTGCAAACTGGCCATTGGAGGCAGCCGGGGAGGTCTTCCAAGGGCCTGTAGAGAGCACCACCCCAAAATGCTTTTCTCCCGGGCTTGGGAGCATTGTGCGTGGCTGGCGGGAACAGCAGGAAGGAGTCCTTGCAAACCGGCCTTTGGAGGCAGCCGGGGAGGTCTTCCAAGGGCCTGTAGCGAGCACCACCCCGAAGTGCTTTTCTCCCGGACTTGGGAGCATTGTGCGCGGGTGGCGGGAACAGCAGGCAGGAGTGCTTGAAAACCGTCCTTTGGAGGCAGCCGGGGAGGTCTTCCTGGGCCCGGTGTGAGCACCACACCAAAATGCTTTTCTCCCGGGCTTGGGAGCATTGTGCGTGGCTGGTGGGAACAGCGGGCGGGAGTGCTTGCAAACCGGCCTTTGGAGGCAGCCGGGGAGGTCTTCCAAGGGCCAGGAGAGAGCACCACCCAGAAGCGCTTATCTCCCGGGCTTGGAACATTTGCGCGGATGGCGGGAACAGCGAGTGGGAGTGCTTCTAAACCGGCCTTTGGGGGCACCCCGGGAGGTCTTCCATGGGCACGGAGAGAACACCACCCCGAAGCGCTTTTCTCCGGGGTTTTGGAGGATTGTGCGTGGCTGGCGGGAACAGCGAGTGGGAGTGCTTGCAAACCGGCCTTTGGGGGCAGCCAGGGAGGTCCTCCATTGGCACGGAGAGAACACCACCCCGAAGCGCTTTTCTCCCGGGCTTGGGAGCATTGTGCGAGGCTGGCGGGAACAGCGGGCGGGAGTGCTTGCAAACCGGCCTTTGGAGGCAGCTTGGGAGGTCTTCCAAGGGCCCGGAGAGAGCACCATCCCGAAGCACTTTTCTCCCGGAATTGGGAGCATTGTGCGTGCCTGGCGGGAACAGCGGGCGGGAGTGCTTGCAAACCGGCCTTGGAGGCAGACGGGGAGGTCTTCCAGCGGGAGAGTGCCGGTTGTGCTCAGACGCCCCACAGGCCAGGGGCAGGACTCAGCAGTGTCCCTGCCCCTGGCAGCCTTGCCCAGACCTTCCTGGCCTCCGGGGGTACTGCCCCACCAAGGGGCAGGCTGCGGGGACTGGGTCCAGACATGCTCGGGCGCCTCCCCAGGCTCATCCCCGCTGGTGCCTTTCCCCTGGGCCTAGGCCTCGGTTGAGGCCTCCTTGGAGAGGAGGTTGCTGGCAGGGGCTGTCTCCACACTGCAAGGTGCTGGAGCTCAGAGGGCCTCGTCAGAGGGAAGGGACCAGCAAGAGGCTGGATACCCAAGACCTCTTTGGCCCAGCAGCCTCAGGGCAGCAGGGAGAGGAAGAGGCCCAACTTGCCCCTAGATCGGCTCTGCCCCTTCCGACACAGGCGGCCAGCCCAGCAGCTGCCTGACAGACTCTGGCTCCCCCGAGCTCTCTGCCGGTGCAGTGGTCAGGAACAGACGTGTGCATGTCGTTCTGCCTTGGTCTGGGAGTGTGGACCAAGTGCCTGGCCCCCAGGCTCAGGGGCAAGGGCCCGGAGAGAGCAACACCCCGAAGCGCCTTTCTCCCGGGCTTGGGAGCATTGTGTGTGCCTGGCGGGAACAGCGGGCGGGAGTGTTGGCAAACCGGCCTTTGGAGGCAGCCGGGGAGGTCTTCCAGTGGGAGAGGGCCGGTTGTGCTCAGAGGCCCCACAGGCCAGGTGCAGGACCCAGCAGGGCCCCTGCCCCTGGCCAGCCTTGCCCAGACCTTCCTGGCCTCCGGGGGTACTGCCCCACCAAGGGGCAGGCTGCGGGGACTGGGTCCAGACATGCCCGTGCGCCTCCCCAGGCTCATCCCCGCTGGTGCCTTTCCCCTGGGCCTAGGTCTCGGTTGAGGCCTCCTTGGAGAGGAGGTTGCTGGCAGGGGCTGTGTCCACACTGCAAGGTGCTGGAGCTCAGAGTGCCTCGTCAGCGGGAAGGGACCAGCAAGGGGCTGGATGCCCATGACCTCTTTGGCCCAGCAGCCTCAGGGCAGCAGGGAGAGCAAGAGGCCCAACTTGCCCCTAGGTCGGCTCTGCCCCTTCCCACACAGGCGGCCAGCCCAGCAGCTGCCTGACAGACTCTGGCTCCCCCAGCTCTCTGCCGGTGGAGGGGGCAGGAACAGACGTGTGCATGTGGTTCTGCCTTGGCCTGGGACTGTGGATCCCCTGCCTGGCCCCCAGGCTCAGGGGCAAGGGCCCGGAGAGACCACCACCCCGAAGCCCTTTTCTCCCGGGCTTGAGAGCATTGTGCGCGCCTGGCGGGAACAGTGGGCGGGAGTGCTTGCAAACCGGCCTTTGGAGGCAGCCGGGGAGGTCTTCCAGTGGGAGAGGGCCGGTTGTGCTCAGAGGTCCCACAGGCCAGGGGCAGGACCCAGCAGGGCCCCTGCCCCTGGCCAGCCTTGCCCAGACCTTCCTGGCCTCCGGGGGTACTGCCCCACCAAGGGGCAGGCTGCGGGGACAGGGTCCAGATATACCCGGGCGCCTTCCCTGGCTCATCCCTGCGGGTGCCTTTCCCCTGGGCCTAGGCCTCGGTTGAGGCCTCCTTGGAGAGGAGATTGCTGGCAGGTGCTGTCTCCACACTGCAAGGTGCTGGAGCTCAGAGGGCCTCGTCAGAGGGAAGGGACCAGTAAGAGGCTGGATGCCCAAGACCTCTTTGGCCCAGCAGCCTCTGGGCAGCAGGGAGAGCAAGAGGCCCAACTTGCCCCTAGGTCGGCTCTGCCCCTTCCCACACAGGCGGCCAGCCCAGCACCTGCCTGAGAGACTCTGGCTCCCCCGAGCTCTCTGCCGGTGCAGGGGGCAGGAACAGACGTGTGCATGTCGTTCTGCCTTGGTCTGGGAGTGTGTTCCCCCTGCCTTGCCCACAGGCTCAGGGGCAAGGGCCCGGAGAGAGCACCACCCCGAAGCGCTTTTCTCCCGGGCTTGGGAGCATTGTGCGAGCCTGGCGTGAACAGCGGGCGGGAGTGTTTGCAAACAGGACTTTGGAGGCAGCCGGGGAGGTCTTCCAGTGGGAGAGGGCCGGTTGTGCTCAGAGGCCCCACAGGACAGGGGCAGGACCCAGCAGGGCCCTTGCCCCTGGCCAGCCTTGCCCAGACCTTCCTGGCCTCCGGGGGTACTGCCCCACCAAGGGGCAGCCTGCGGGGACTGGGTCCAGACATGTCCGTGCGCCTCCCCAGGATCATCCCCGCTGGTGCCTTTCCCCTGGGCGTAGGCCTCGGTTGAGGCCTCTTTGGAGAGGAGGTTGCTGGCAGGGGCTGTCTCCACACTGCAAGGTGCTGGAGCTCAGAGGGCCTCGTCAGAGGGAAGGGACCAGCAAAGGGCTGGATGCCCAAGTCCTCTTTGACCCAGCAGCCTCAGGGCAGCAGGGAGAGCAAGCGGCCCAACTTGCCCCTAGGTCGTCTCTGCCCCGTCCCACACAGGCAGCCAGCCCAGCAGCAGCCTGGCAGTCTCTGGCTCCCCCGAGCTCTCTGCCGGTGTAGGGGGCAGGAACAGACGTGTGCATGTCGTTCTGCCTTGGCCTGGGAGTGTGTTCCCCCTGCCTGGCCCCCAGGCTCAGGGGCAAGGGCCCGGAGAGAGCACCACCACGAAGCACTTTTCTACCGGGCTTGGGAGCATTGTGCGTGCCTGGCGGGAACAGTGGGCGGGAGTGATTGCAAACCGGCCTTTGGAGGCAGACGGGGAGGTGTTCCAGCGGGAGAGTGCCGGTTGTGCTCAGACGCCCCACAGGCCAGGGGCAGGACCCAGCAGTGTCCCTGCCCCTGGCAGCCTTGCCCAGACCTTCCTGGCCTCCGGGGGTTCTACCCCACCAAGGGGCAGGCTGCGGGGACTGGGTCCAGACATGCCCGGGTGCCTCCCCAGGCTCATCACCGCTGGTGCCTTTCCCCTGGGCCTAGGCCTCGGTTGAGGCCTCCTTGGAGAGGAAGTTGCTGGCAGGGGCTGTCACCACACTGCAAGGTGCTGGAGCTCAGAGGGCCTCGTCAGAGGGAAGGGACCAGCAAGGGGCTGGATGCCCAAGACCTCTTTGGCCCAGCAGCCTCAGGGCAGCAGGGAGAGCAAGAGGCCCAACTTGCCCCTAGGTCGGCTCTGCCCCTTCCCACACAGGCAGCCAACCCAGCAGCTGCCTGACAGACTCTGTCTCCCCCGAGCTCTCTGCCGGTGCAAGGGGCAGGAACAGACGTGTGCATGTCGTTCTGCCTTGGCCTGGGAGTGTGTTCCCCCTGCCTGGCCCCCAGGCTCAGGGGCAAGGGCCCGGAGAGAGCACCACCTCGAAGCGCTTTTCACCCGGGCTTGGGAGCATTGTGCGTGCCTGGCGGGAACAGCGGGCGGGAGTGCTTGCAAACCGGCCTTTGGAGGCAGACGGGGAGGTCTTCCAGCGGGAGAGTGCCGGTTGTGCTCAGACGCCCCACAGGCCAGGGGCAGGACCCAGCAGTGTCCCTGCCCCTGGCAGCCCTGCCCAGACATTCCTGGCCTCCGGGGGTACTGCCCCACCAAGGGGCAGGCTGCGGGGACTGGGTCCAGACATGCTCGGGCGCCTCCCCAGGCTCATCCCCGCTGGTGCCTTTCCCCTGGGCCTAGGCCTCGGTTGAGGCCTCTTTGGAGAGGAGGTTGCTGGCAGGGGCTGTCTCCACACTGCAAGGTGCTGGAGCTCAGAGGGCCTCGTCAGAGGGAAGGGACCAGCAAGGGGCTGGATCCCCAAGACCTCTTTGGCCCAGCAGCCTCAGGGCAGCAGGGAGAGGAAGAGGCCCAACTTGCCCCTAGATCGGCTCTGCCCCTTCCCACACAGGCGGCCAGCCCAGCAGCTGCCTGAAAGACTCTGGCTCCCCCGAGCTCTCTGCCGGTGCAGGGGTCAGGAACAGACGTGTGCATGTGGTTCTGCCTTGGTCTGGGAGTGTGGACCAACTGCCTGGCCCCCAGGCTCAGGGGCAAGGGCCCGGAGAGAAAAACACCCCGAAGCGCTTTTCTCCCGGGCTTGGGAGCATTGTGCGTGCCTGGCGGGAACAGCGGGCGGGAGTGTTGGCAAACCGGCCTTTGGAGGCAGCCGGGGAGGTCTTCCAGTGGGAGAGGGCCGGTTGTGCTCAGAGGCCCCACAGGCCAGGGGCAGGACCCAGCAGGGCCCCTGCCCCTGGCCAGCCTTGCCCAGACCTTCCTGGCCTCCGGGGTTACTGCCCCACCAAGGGGCAGGCTGCGGGGACTGGGTCCAGACATGCCCGGGCGCCTCCCCAGGCTCATCCCCGCTGGTGCCTTTCCCCTGGGCCTAGGCCTCCGTTTAGGCCTCCTTGGAGAGGAGGTTGCTGGCAGGGGCTGTCTCCACACTGCAAGGTGCTGGAGCTCAGAGGGCCTCGTGAGAGGGAAGGGACCAGCAAGGGGCTGGATGCCCAAGACGTCTTTGGCCCAGCAGCCTCAGGGCAGCAGGGAGAGCAAGAGGCCCAACTTGCCCCTAGGTCGGCTCTGCCCCTTCCCACACAGGCGGCCAGCCCAGTAGCTGCCTGACAGACTCTGGCTCCCTCGAGCTCTCTGCCGGTGCAGGGGGCAGATCAGACGTGTGCATGTGGTTCTGCCTTGGCCTGGGAGTGTGGACACCCTGCCTTTCCCCCAGGCTCAGGGGCAAGGGCCCGGAGAGAGCACAACCCTGAAGCGCTTTTCTCCCGGGCTTAGGAGCATTGTGCACGCCTGCTGGGAACAGTGGGCGGGAGCGCTTGCAAACCGGCCTTTGGAGGCAGCCGGGGAGGTCTTCCAGTGGGAGAGGGCCGGTTGTGCTCAGAGGCCCCACAGGCCAGGGGCAGGACGCAGCAGGGCCCCTGCCCCTGGCCAGCCTTGCCCAGATCTTCCTGGTCTCCGGGGGTACTGCCCCACCAAGGGGCAGGCTGCGGGGACTGGGTCCAGACATGCCCGGGCGCCTCCCCAGGCTCATCCCCGCTGGTGCCTTTCCCCTGGGCCTAGGCCTCGGTTGAGGCCTCCTTGGAGAGGAGGTTGCTGGCAGGGGCTGTCTCCACACTGCAAGGTGCTGGAGCTCAGAGGGCCTCGTCAGAGGGAAGGGACCAGCAAAGGGCTGGATGCCCAAGACCTCTTTGACCCAGCAGCCTCAGGGCAGCAGGGAGAGCAAGAGGCCCAACTTGCCCCTAGGTGGGCTCTGCCCCGTCCCACACAGGCAGCCAGCCCAGCAGCAGCCTGGCAGTCTCTGGCTCCCCCGAGCTCTCTGCCGGTGCAGGGGGCAGATCAGAGGTGTGCATGTGGTTCTGCCTTGGCCTGGGAGTGTGGACACCCTGCCTTGCCCCCAGGCTCAGGGGCAAGGGCCCAGAGAGAGCACCACCCTGAAGCGCTTTTCTCCCGGGCTTGGGAGCATTGTGCGCGGCTGTCGGGAACAGCGGACATGAGTGCTTTCAAACCGGCCTTTGGAGGCAGCCCGGGAGGTCTTCCAAGGGCCCGGAGAGAGCACCACCCCAAAATGCTTTTCTCCCGGGCTTGGGAGCATTGTGCGTGGCTGGCGGAAGCAGCGGGAATGAGTACTTACAAACCGGCCTTTGGAGGCAGCCGGGGAGGTCTTGAAAGTGCCCGGAGAGAGCACCACCCCGAAGCGCTTTTCTCCCGGGCTTGGGAGCATTGTGCGCGGCTGGCAGGAACAGCAGGCAGGAGTGCTTGCAAACTGGCCTTTGGAGGCAGCCGGGGAGGTCTTCCAAGGGCCCGGAGTGAGCACCACCCCAAAATGCTTTTCTCCCGGGCTTGGGAGCATTGTGTGCGGCTGGTGGGAACAACGGGCATGAGTGCTTGCAAACCGGCCTTTGGAGGCAGCCGGGGACGTCTTCCAAGGGCCCGGAGAGAGCACCATCCCGAAGCACTTTTCTCCCGGGCTTGGGAGCATTGTGCGTGGCTGGCGGGAACAGCAGGAAGGAGTCCTTGCAAACCGGCCTTTGGAGGCAGCGGGGGAGGTCTTCCAAGGGCCTGTAGAGAGCACCACCCCGAAGCGCTTTTCTCCCGGGCTTGGGAGTATTGTGCGCGGGTGGCGGGAACAGCAGGCAGGAGTGCTTGAAAACCGGCCTTTGCAGGCAGCTGGGGAGGTCTTCCAGGGCCCGGTGTGAGCACCACCCCAAAAAGCTTTTCTCCCGGGCTTAGGAGCATTGTGCGCGGCTGGTGGGAACAGCGGGCATGAGTGCTTGCAAACCGGCCTTTGGAGGCAGCGGGGGACGTCTTCCAAGGGCCCGGAGAGAGCACCACCCCGAAGCACTTTTCTCCCGGGCTTGGGAGCATTGTGCGTGGCTGGCGGGAACAGCAGGAAGGAGTCCTTGCAAACCGGCCTTTGGAGGCAGCGGGGGAGGTCTTCCAAGGGCCTGTAGAGAGCACCACACCGAAGTGCTTTTCTCCCGGGCTTGGGAGCATTGTGCGCGGGTGGCGGGAACAGCAGGCAGGAGTGCTTGAAAACCGTCCTTTGGAGGCAGCCGGGGAGGTCTTCCAGGGCCCGGTGTGAGCACCACCCCAAAATGCTTTTCTCCCGGGCTTGGGAGCATTGTGCGTGGCTGGTGGGAACAGCGGGCGGGAGTGCTTGCAAACCGGCCTTTGGAGGCAGCCCGGGAGGCCTTCCAAGGGCCAGGAGAGAGCACCACCCAGAAGCGCTTTTCTCCCGGGCTTGGAACATTTGCGCGGATGGCGGGAACAGCGAGTGGGAGTGCTTCCAAACCGGCCTTTGGGGGCACCCCGGGAGGTCTTCCATGGGCACGGAGAGAACACCACCCCGAAGCGCTTTTCTCCGGGGTTTTGGAGGATTGTGCGTGGCTGGCGGGAACAGCGAGTGGGAGTGCTTGCAAACCGGCCTTTGGGGGCAGCCAGGGAGGTCCTCCATTGGCACGGAGAGAACACCACCCCGAAGCGCTTTTCTCCCGGGCTTGGGAGCATTGTGCGAGGCTGGCGGGAACAGCGGGCGGGAGTGCTTGCAAACCGGCCTTTGGAGGCAGCATGGGAGGTCTTCCAAGGGCCCGGAGAGAGCACCATCCCGAAGCACTTTTCTCCCGGAATTGGGAGCATTGTGCGCGGCTATCGGGAACAGCGGACGTGAGTGCTTCCAAACCGGCCTTTCGAGGCAGCCGGGGAGGTCTTCCAAGGGCCCGGAGAGAGCACCACCCCAAAATGTTTTTCTCCCGGGCTTGGGAGCATTATGTGCGGCTGGCGGGTCAGCGGGAGGGAGTTCTTGAAAACCAGCCTTTGGAGGCAGCCTGGGAGGTCTTCCAAGGGCCGGGAGAGAGCACCACCCCGAAGCGCTTTTCTCCCCGGCTTGGGAGCATTGTGCGTGCCTGGCGGGAACAGCGGGGGGGAGTGCTTGCAAACCGTCCTTTGGAGGCAGACGGGGAGGTCTTCCAGCGGGAGAGTGCCGGTTGTGCTCAGACGCCCCACAGGCCAGGGGCAGGACCCAGCAGTGTCCCTGCCCGTGGCAGCCTTGCCCAGACCTTCCTGGCCTCCGGGGGTACTGCCCCACCAAGGGGCAGGCTGCGGGGACTGGGTCCAGACATGCCCGGGCGCCTCCCCAGGCTCATCCCCGCTGGTGCCTTTCCCCTGGGCCTAGGCCTCGGTTTAGGCCTCCTTGGAGAGGAGGTTGCTGGCAGGGGCTGTCTCCACACTGCAAGGTGCTGGAGCTCAGAGGGCCTCGTCAGAGGGAAGGGACCAGCAAGGGGCTGGATCCCCAAGACCTCTTTGGCCCAGCAGCCTCAGGGCAGCAGGGAGAGCAAGAGGCCCAACTTGCCCCTAGGTCGGTACTACCCCTTCCCACACAGGCGGCCAGCCCAGCAGCTGCCTGACAGACTCTGGCTCCCCCGAGCTCTCTGCCGGTGCATGGGGCAGATCAGACGTGTCCATGTGGTTCTGCCTTGGCCTGGGAGTGTGGACACCCTGCCTTGCCCCCAGGCTCAGGGGCAAGGGCCCGGAGAGAGCACCACCCCGAAGCGCTTTTCTCCCGGGCTTGGGAGCATTGTGCACGCCTGCTGGGAACAGTGGGCGGGAGCGCTTGCAAACCGGCCTTTGGAGGCAGCCGGGGAGGTCTTCCAGTGGAAGAGGGCCGGTTGTGCTCAGAGGCCCCACAGGCCAGGGGCAGGACCCAGCAGGGCCCCTGCCCCTGGCCAGCCTTGCCCAGACCTTCCTGGCCTCCGGGGGTACTGCCCCACCAAGGGGCAGGCTGCGGGGACTGGGTCCAGACATGCCCGGGTGCCTACCCAGGCTCATCCCCGCTGGTGCCTTTCCCCTGGGCCTAGGCCTCGGTTGAGGCCTCCTTGGAGAGGAGGTTGCTGGCAGGGGCTGTCTCCACACTGCAAGGTGCTGGAGCTCAGAGGGCCTCGTCAGAGGGAAGGGACCAGCAAGGGGCTGGATGCCCAAGACCTCTTTGGCCCAGCAGCCTCAGGGCAGCAGGAAGAGGAAGAGGCCCAACTGGCCCCTAGGTCGGCTCTGCCCCTTCCCACACAGGCGGCCAGCCCAGCAGCTGCCTGACAGACTCTGGCTCCCCCGAGCTCTCTGCCGGTGCAGGGGTCAGGAACAGACGTGTGCATGTGGTTCTGCCTTGGACTGGGAGTGTGGACCAACTGCCTGGCCCCCAGGCTCAGGGGCAAGGGCCCGGAGAGAGCAACACCCCGAAGCGCTTTTCTCCCGGGCTTGGGAGCATTGTGCGTGCCTGGCGGGAACAGGGGGCGGGAGTGTTGGCAAACCGGCCTTTGGAGGCAGCCGGGGAGGTCTTCCAGTGGGAGAGGGCCGGTTGTGCTCAGAGGCCCCACAGGCCAGGGGCAGGACCCAGCAGGGCCCCTGCCCCTGGCCAGCCTTGCCCAGACCTTCCTGGCCTCCGGGGGTACTGCCCCACCAAGGGGCAGGCTGCGGGGACTGGGTCCAGACATGCCCGGGCGCCTCCCCAGGCTCATCCCCGCTGGTGCCTTTCCCCTGGGCCTAGGCCTCGGTTGAGGCCTCCTTGGAGAGGAGGTTGCTGCCAGGGGCTGTCTCCACACTGCAAGGTGCTGGAGCTCAGAGGGCCTCGTCAGAGGGAAGGGACAAGCAAGGGGCTGGATGCCCAAGACCTCTTTGGCCCAGCAGCCTCAGGGCAGCAGGGAGAGCAAGAGGCCCAAATTGCCCCTAGGTCGGCTCTGCCCCTTCCCACACAGGCGGCCAGCCCAGCAGCTGCCTGACAGACTCTGGCTCCCCCGAGCTCTCTGCCGGTGCAGGGGGCAGGAACAGACGTGTGCATGTGGTTCTGCCTTGGCCTGGGAGTGTGGACCCCCTGCCTGGCCCCCAGGCTCAGGGGCAAGGGCCCGGAGAGAGCACCACCCCGAAGCGCTTTTCTCCCGGGCTTGGGAGCATTGTGTGGGCTTGGTGGGAACAGTGGGCGGGAGTGCTTGCAAACCGGCCTTTGGAGGCAGCCGGGGAGGTCTTCCAGTGGGAGAGGGCCGGTTGTGCTCAGAGGCCCCACAGGCCAGGGGCAGGACCCAGCAGGTCCCCTGCCCCTGGCCAGCCTTGCCCAGACCTTCCTGGCCTCCGGGGGTACTGCCCCACCAAGGGGCAGGCTGCGGGGACTGGGTCCAGACATGCCCGGGCGCCTCCCCAGGCTCATCCCCGCTGGTGCCTTTCCCCTGGGCCTAGGCCTCGGTTGAGGCCTCCTTGGAGAGGAGGTTGCTGGCAGGGGCTGTCTCCACACTGCAAGGTGCTGGAGCTCAGAGGGCCTCGTCAGAGGGAAGGGACCAGCAAGGGGCTGGATGCCCAAGACATCTTTGGCCCAGCAGCCTCAGGGCAGCAGGGAGAGCAAGAGGCCCAACTTGCCCCTAGGTCGGCTCTGCCACTTCCCATACAGGCAGCCAGCCCAGCAGCTGCTTGACAGACTCTGGCTCCCCCGAGCTCTCTGCCGGTGCATGGGGCAGATCAGACGTGTGCATGTGGTTCTGCCTTGGCCTGGGAGTGTGGACACCCTGCCTTGCCCCCAGGCTCAGGGGCAAGGGCCCGGAGAGAGCACGACCCTGAAGCGCTTTTCTCCCGGGCTTGGGAGCATTGTCCACGCCTGCTGGGAACAGTGGCTGGGAGCGCTTGCAAACCGGCCTTTGGAGGCAGCCGGGGAGGTCTTCCAGTGGGAGAGGGCCGGTTGTGCTCAGAGGCCCCACAGGCCAGGGGCAGGACCCACCAGGGCCCCTGCCCCTGGCCAGCCTTGCCCAGACCTTCCTGGCCTCCGGGGGTACTGCCCCACCAAGGGGCAGGCTGCGGGGACTGGGTCCAGACATGTCCGTGCGCCTCCCCAGGATCATCCCCGCTGGTGCCTTTCCCCTGGGCCTAGGCCTCGGTTGAGGCCTCTTTGGAGAGGAGGTTGCTGGCAGGGGCTGTCTCCACACGGCAAGGTGCTGGAGCTCAGAGGGCCTCGTCAGAGGGAAGGGACCAGCAAAGGGCTGGATGCCCAAGACCTCTTTGACCCAGCAGCCTCAGGGCAGCAGGGAGAGCAAGAGGCCCAACTTGCCCCTAGGTCGGCTCTGCCCCGTCCCACACAGGCAGCCAGCCCAGCAGCAGCCTCTCAGTATCTGGCTCCCCCGAGCTCTCTGCCGGTGTAGGGGGCAGGAACAGACGTGTGCATGTCGTTCTGCCTTGGCCTGGGAGTGTGTTCCCCCTGCCTGGCCCCCAGGCCCAGGGGCAAGGGCCCGGAGAGTGCACCACCCCGAAGCGCTTTTCTCCCGGGCTTGGGAGCATTGTGCGTGCCTGGCGGGAACAGCGGGCGGGAGTGCTTGCAAACCGGCCTTTGGAGGCAGACGGGGAGGTCTTCCAGCGGGAGAGTGCTGGTTGTGCTCAGACGCCCCACAGGCCAGGGGCAGGACCCAGCAGTGTCCCTGCCCCTGGCAGCCTTGCCCAGACATTCCTGGCCTCCGGGGGTACTGCCCCACCAAGGGGCAGGCTGCGGTGACTGGGTCCAGACATGCCCGGGCGCCTCCCCAGGCTCATCCCCGCTGGTGCCTTTCCCCTGGGCCTAGGCCTCGGTTGAGGCCTCCTTGGAGAGGAGGTTGCTCGCAGGGGCTGTCTCCACACTGCAAGGTGCTGGAGCTCAGAGGGCCTCGTCAGAGGGAAGGGACCAGCAAGGGGCTGGATGCCCAAGACCTCTTTGGCCCAGCATCCTCAGGGCAGCAGGGAGAGGAAGAGGCCCAACTTGCCCCTAGGTCGGCTCTGCCCCTTCCCACACAGGCGGCCAGCCCAGCAGCTGCCTGACAGACTCTGGCTCCCCCGAGCTCTCTGCCGGTGCAGGGGTCAGGAACAGACGTGTGCATGTGGTTCTGCCTTGGACTGGGAGTGTGGACCAACTGCCTGGACCCCAGGCTCAGGGGCAAGGGCCCGGAGAGAGCAACACCCCGAAGCGCTTTTCTCCCGGGCTTGGGAGCATTGTGCGTGCCTGGCGGGAACAGGGGTCGGGAGTGTTGGCAAACCGGCCTTTGGAGGCAGCCGGGGAGGTCTTCCAGTGGGAGAGGGCCGGTTGTGCTCAGAGGCCCCACAGGACAGGGGCAGGACCCAGCAGGGCCCCTGCCCCTGGCCAGCCTTGCCCAGACCTTCCTGGCCTCCGGGGGTACTGCCCCACCAAGAGGCAGGCTGCGGGGACTGGGTCCAGACATGCCCGGGCGCCTCCCCAGGCTCATCCCCGCTGGTGCCTTTCCCCTGGGCCTAGGCCTCGGTTTAGGCCTCCTTGGAGAGGAGGTTGCTGGCAGGGGCTGTCTCCACACTGCAAGGTGCTAGAGCTCAGAGGGCCTCGTCAGAGGGAAGGGACAAGCAAGGGGCTGGATGCCCAAGACCTCTTTGGCCCAGCAGCCTCAGGGCAGCAGGGAGAGCAAGAGGCCCAAATTGCCCCTAGGTCGGCTCTGCCCCTTCCCACACAGGCGGCCAGCCCAGCAGCTGCCTGACAGACTCTGGCTCCCCCGAGCTCTCTGCCCTTGCAGGGGGCAGGAACAGACGTGTGCATGTGGTTCTGCCTTGGCCTGGGAGTGTGGACCCCCTGCCTGGCCCCCAGGCTCAGGGGCAAGGGCCCGGAGAGAGCACCACCCCGAAGCGCTTTTCTCCCGGGCTTGGGAGCATTGTGTGGGCTTGGTGGGAACAGTGGGCGGGAGTGCTTGCAAACCGGCCTTTGGAGGCAGCCGGGGAGGTCTTCCAGTGGGAGAGGGCCGGTTGTGCTCAGAGGCCCCACAGGCCAGGGGCAGGACCCAGCAGGTCCCCTGCCCCTGGCCAGCCTTGCCCAGACCTTCCTGGCCTCCGGGGTACTGCCCCACCAAGGGGCAGGCTGCGGGGACTGGGTCCAGACATGCCCGGGCGCCTCCCCAGGCTCATCCCCGCTGGTGCCTTTCCCCTGGGCCTAGGCCTCGGTTGAGGCCTCCTTGGAGAGGAGGTTGCTGGCAGGGGCTGTCTCCACACTGCAAGGTGCTGGAGCTCAGAGGGCCTCGTCAGAGGGAAGGGACCAGCAAGGGGCTGGATGCCCAAGACCTCTTTGGCCCAGCAGCCTCAGGGCAGCAGGGAGAGGAAGAGGCCCAACTTGCCCCTAGGTCGGCTCTGCCCCGTCCCACACAGGCAGCCAGCCCAGCAGCAGCCTCGCAGTATCTGGCTCCCCCGAGCTCTCTGCCGGTGCATGGGGCAGATCAGACGTGTGCATGTGGTTCTGCCTTGGCCTGGGAGTGTGGACACCCTGGCTTGCCCCCAGGCTCAGGGGCAAGGGCCCGGAGAGAGCACGACCCTGAAGCGCTTTTCTCCCGGGCTTGGGAGCATTGTCCACGCCTGCTGGGAACAGTGGCCGGGAGCGCTTGCAAACCGGCCTTTGGAGGCAGCCGGGGAGGTCTTCCAGTGGGAGAGGGCTGGTTGTGCTCAGAGGCCCCACAGGCCAGGGGCAAGACCCACCAGGGCCCCTGCCCCTGGCCAGCCTTGCCCAGACCTTCCTGGCCTCCGGGGGTACTGCCCCACCAAGGGGCAGGCTGCGGGGACTGGGTCCAGACATGTCCGTGCGCCTCCCCAGGATCATCCCCGCTGGTGCCTTTCCCCTGGGCCTAGGCCTCGGTTGAGGCCTCTTTGGAGAGGAGGTTGCTGGCAGGGGCTGTCTCCACACTGCAAGGTGCTGGAGCTCAGAGGGCCTCGTCAGAGGGAAGGGACCAGCAAAGGGCTGGATGCCCAAGACCTCTTTGACCCAGCAGCCTCAGGGCAGCAGGGAGAGCAAGAGGCCCAACTTGCCCCTAGGTCGGCTCTGCCCCGTCCCACACAGGCAGCCAGCCCAGCAGCAGCCTCGCAGTATCTGGCTCCCCCGAGCTCTCTGCCGGTGTAGGGGGCAGGAACAGACGTGTGCATGTCGTTCTGCCTTGGCCTGGGAGTGTGTTCCCCCTGCCTGGCCCCCAGGCCCAGGGGCAAGGGCCCGGAGAGTGCATCACCCCGAAGCGCTTTTCTCCCGGGCTTGGGAGCATTGTGCGTGCCTGGCGGGAACAGCGGGCGGGAGTGCTTGCAAACCGGCCTTTGGAGGCAGACGGGGAGGTCTTCCAGCGGGAGAGTGCTGGTTGTGCTCAGACGCCCCACAGGCCAGGGGCAGGACCCAGCAGTGTCCCTGCCCCTGGCAGCCTTGCCCAGACATTCCTGGCCTCCGGGGGTACTGCCCCACCAAGGGGCAGGCTGCGGTGACTGGGTCCAGACATGCCCGGGCGCCTCCCCAGGCTCATCCCCGCTGGTGCCTTTCCCCTGGGCCTAGGCCTCGGTTGAGGCCTCCTTGGAGAGGAGGTTGCTGGCAGGGGCTGTCTCCACACTGCAAGGTGCTGGAGCTCAGAGGGCCTCGTCAGAGGGAAGGGACCAGCAAGGGGCTGGATGCCCAAGACCTCTTTGGCCCAGCATCCTCAGGGCAGCAGGGAGAGGAAGAGGCCCAACTTGCCCCTAGGTCGGCTCTGCCCCTTCCCACACAGGCGGCCAGCCCAGCAGCTGCCTGACAGACTCTGGCTCCCCCGAGCTCTCTGCCGGTGCAGGGGTCAGGAACAGACGTGTGCATGTGGTTCTGCCTTGGACTGGGAGTGTGGACCAACTGCCTGGCCCCCAGGCTCAGGGGCAAGGGCCCGGAGAGAGCAACACCCCGAAGCGCTTTTCTCCCGGGCTTGGGAGCATTGTGCGTGCCTGGCGGGAACAGGGGTCGGGAGTGTTGGCAAACCGGCCTTTGGAGGCAGCCGGGGAGGTCTTCCAGTGGGAGAGGGCCGGTTGTGCTCAGAGGCCCCACAGGACAGGGGCAGGACCCAGCAGGGCCCCTGCCCCTGGCCAGCCTTGCCCAGACCTTCCTGGCCTCCGGGGGTACTGCCCCACCAAGAGGCAGGCTGCGGGGACTGGGTCCAGACATGCCCGGGCGCCTCCCCAGGCTCATCCCCGCTGGTGCCTTTCCCCTGGGCCTAGGCCTCGGTTTAGGCCTCCTTGGAGAGGAGGTTGCTGGCAGGGGCTGTCTCCACACTGCAAGGTGCTAGAGCTCAGAGGGCCTCGTCAGAGGGAAGGGACAAGCAAGGGGCTGGATGCCCAAGACCTCTTTGGCCCAGCAGCCTCAGGGCAGCAGGGAGAGCAAGAGGCCCAAATTGCCCCTAGGTCGGCTCTGCCCCTTCCCACACAGGCGGCCAGCCCAGCAGCTGCCTGACAGACTCTGGCTCCCCCGAGCTCTCTGCCCTTGCAGGGGGCAGGAACAGACGTGTGCATGTGGTTCTGCCTTGGCCTGGGAGTGTGGACCCCCTGCCTGGCCCCCAGGCTCAGGGGCAAGGGCCCGGAGAGAGCACCACCCCGAAGCGCTTTTCTCCCGGGCTTGGGAGCATTGTGTGGGCTTGGTGGGAACAGTGGGCGGGAGTGCTTGCAAACCGGCCTTTGGAGGCAGCCGGGGAGGTCTTCCAGTGGGAGAGGGCCGGTTGTGCTCAGAGGCCCCACAGGCCAGGGGCAGGACCCAGCAGGTCCCCTGCCCCTGGCCAGCCTTGCCCAGACCTTCCTGGCCTCCGGGGTACTGCCCCACCAAGGGGCAGGCTGCGGGGACTGGGTCCAGACATGCCCGGGCGCCTCCCCAGGCTCATCCCCGCTGGTGCCTTTCCCCTGGGCCTAGGCCTCGGTTGAGGCCTCCTTGGAGAGGAGGTTGCTGGCAGGGGCTGTCTCCACACTGCAAGGTGCTGGAGCTCAGAGGGCCTCGTCAGAGGGAAGGGACCAGCAAGGGGCTGGATGCCCAAGACCTCTTTGGCCCAGCAGCCTCAGGGCAGCAGGGAGAGGAAGAGGCCCAACTTGCCCCTAGGTCGGCTCTGCCCCGTCCCACACAGGCAGCCAGCCCAGCAGCAGCCTCGCAGTATCTGGCTCCCCCGAGCTCTCTGCCGGTGCATGGGGCAGATCAGACGTGTGCATGTGGTTCTGCCTTGGCCTGGGAGTGTGGACACCCTGGCTTGCCCCCAGGCTCAGGGGCAAGGGCCCGGAGAGAGCACGACCCTGAAGCGCTTTTCTCCCGGGCTTGGGAGCATTGTCCACGCCTGCTGGGAACAGTGGCCGGGAGCGCTTGCAAACCGGCCTTTGGAGGCAGCCGGGGAGGTCTTCCAGTGGGAGAGGGCCGGTTGTGCTCAGAGGCCCCACAGGCCAGGGGCAAGACCCACCAGGGCCCCTGCCCCTGGCCAGCCTTGCCCAGACCTTCCTGGCCTCCGGGGGTACTGCCCCACCAAGGGGCAGGCTGCGGGGACTGGGTCCAGACATGTCCGTGCGCCTCCCCAGGATCATCCCCGCTGGTGCCTTTCCCCTGGGCCTAGGCCTCGGTTGAGGCCTCTTTGGAGAGGAGGTTGCTGGCAGGGGCTGTCTCCACACTGCAAGGTGCTGGAGCTCAGAGGGCCTCGTCAGAGGGAAGGGACCAGCAAAGGGCTGGATGCCCAAGACCTCTTTGACCCAGCAGCCTCAGGGCAGCAGGGAGAGCAAGAGGCCCAACTTGCCCCTAGGTCGGCTCTGCCCCGTCCCACACAGGCAGCCAGCCCAGCAGCAGCCTCGCAGTATCTGGCTCCCCCGAGCTCTCTGCCGGTGTAGGGGGCAGGAACAGACGTGTGCATGTCGTTCTGCCTTGGCCTGGGAGTGTGTTCCCCCTGCCTGGCCCCCAGGCTCAGGGGCAAGGGCCCGGAGAGAGCACCACCCCGAAGCGCTTTTCTCCCGGGCTTGGGAGCATTGTGCGTGCCTGGCGGGAACAGCGGGCGGGAGTGCTTGCAAACCGGCCTTTGGAGGCAGACGGGGAGGTCTTCCAGCGGGAGAGTGCCGGTTGTGCTCAGACGCCCCACAGGCCAGGGGCAGGACCCAGCAGTGTCCCTGCCCCTGGCAGCCTTGCCCAGACATTCCTGGCCTCCGGGGGTACTGCCCCACCAAGGGGCAGGCTGCGGGGACTGGGTCCAGACATGCTCGGGCGCCTCCCCAGGCTCATCCCCGCTGGTGCCTTTCCCCTGGGCCTAGGCCTCGGTTGAGGCCTCTTTGGAGAGGAGGTTGCTGGCAGGGGCTGTCTCCACACTGCAAGGTGCTGGCGCTCAGAGGGCCTCGTCAGAGGGAAGGGACCAGCAAGGGGCTGGATCCCCAAGACCTCTTTGGCCCAGCAGCCTCAGGGCAGCAGGGAGAGGAAGAGGCCCAACTTGCCCCTAGATCGGCTCTGCCCCTTCCCACACAGGCGGCCAGCCCAGCAGCTGCCTGACAACTCTGGCTCCCTCGAGCTCTCTGCCGGTGCAGGGGGCAGATCAGACGTGTGCATGTGGTTCTGCCTTGGCCTGGGAGTGTGGACACCCTGCCTTGCCCCCAGGCTCAGGGGCAAGGGCCCGGAGAGAGCACCACCCTGAAGCGCTTTTCTCCCGGGCTTAGGAGCATTGTGCACGCCTGCTGGGAACAGTGGGCGGGAGCGCTTGCAAACCGGCCTTTGGAGGCAGCCGGGGAGGTCTTCCAGTGGGAGAGGGCCGGTTGTGCTCAGAGGCCCCACAGGCCAGGGGCAGGACGCAGCAGGGCCCCTGCCCCTGGCCAGCCTTGCCCAGATCTTCCTGGTCTCCGGGGGTACTGCCCCACCAAGGGGCAGGCTGCGGGGACTGGGTCCAGACATGCCCGGGCGCCTCCCCAGGCTCATCCCCGCTGGTGCCTTTCCCCTGGGCCTAGGCCTCGGTTGAGTCCTCCTTGGAGAGGAGGTTGCTGGCAGGGGCTGTCTCCACACTGCAAGGTGCTGGAGCTCAGAGGGCCTCGTCAGAGGGAAGGGACCAGCAAAGGGCTGGATGCCCAAGACCTCTTTGACCCAGCAGCCTCAGGGCAGCAGGGAGAGCAAGAGGCCCAACTTGCCCCTAGGTCGGCTCTGCCCCGTCCCACACAGGCAGCCAGCCCAGCAGCAGCCTCGCAGTATCTGGCTCCCCCGAGCTCTCTGCCGGTGTAGGGGGCAGGAACAGACGTGTGCATGTGGTTCTGCCTTGGCCTGGGAGTGTGGACCCCCTGCCTGGCCCCCAGGCTCAGGGGCAAGGGCCCGGAGAGAGCACCACCCCGAAGCGCTTTTCTCCCGGGCTTGGGAGCATTGTGTGGGCTTGGTGGGAACAGTGGGCGGGAGTGCTTGCAAACCGGCCTTTGGAGGCAGCCGGGGAGGTCTTCCAGTGGGAGAGGGCCGGTTGTGCTCAGAGGCCCCACAGGCCAGGGGCAGGACCCAGCAGGTCCCCTGCCCCTGGCCAGCCTTGCCCAGACCTTCCTGGCCTCCGGGGGTACTGCCCCACCAAGGGGCAGGCTGCGGGGACTGGGTCCAGACATGCCCGGGCGCCTCCCCAGGCTCATCCCCGCTGGTGCCTTTCCCCTGGACCTAGGCCTCGGTTGAGGCCTCCTTGGAGAGGAGGTTGCTGGCAGGGGCTGTCTCCACACTGCAAGGTGCTGGAGCTCAGAGGGCCTCGTCAGAGGGAAGGGACCAGCAAGGGGCTGGATGCCCAAGACCTCTTTGGCCCAGCAGCCTCAGGGCAGCAGGGAGAGCAAGAGGTCCAACTTGCCCCTAGGTCGGCTCTGCCACTTCCCATACAGGCAGCCAGCCCAGCAGCTGCTTGACAGACTCTGGCTCCCCCGAGCTCTCTGCCGGTGCATGGGGCAGATCAGACGTGTGCATGTGGTTCTGCCTTGGCCTGGGAGTGTGTTCCCCCTGCCTGGCCCCCAGGCTCAGGGGCAAGGGCCCGGTGAGAGCACCACCCCGAAGCGCTTTTCTCCCGGGCTTGGGAGCATTGTGCGTGCCTGGCGGGAACAGCGGGCGGGAGTGCTTGCAAACCGGCCTTTGGAGGCAGACGGGGAGGTCTTCCAGCGGGAGAGTGCCGGTTGTGCTCAGAGGCCCCACAGGCCAGGGGCAAGACCCAGCAGTGTCCCTGCCCCTGGCAGCCTTGCCCAGACCTTCCTGGCCTCCGGGGGTACTGCCCCACCAAGGGGCAGGCTGCGGGGACTGGGTCTAGACATGCCCGGGCGCCTCCCCAGGCTCATCCCCGCTGGTGCCTTTCCCCTGGGCCTAGGCCTCGGTTGAGGCCTCCTTGGAGAGGAGGTTGCTGGCAGGGGCTGTCTCCACACTGCAAGTGCTAGAGCTCAGAGGGCCTCGTCAGAGGGAAGGGACCAGCAAGGGGCTGGATGCCCAAGACCTCTTTGGCCCAGCAGCCTCAGGGCAGCAGGGAGAGGAAGAGGCCCAACTTGCCCCTAGGTCGGCTCTGCCCCTTCCCACACAGGCGGCCAGCCCAGCAGCTGCCTGACAGACTCTGGCTCCCCCGAGCTCTCTGCCGGTACAGGGGTCAGGAACAGACGTGTGCATGTGGTTCTGCCTTGGCCTGGGAGTGTGGACACCCTGCCTTGGGCCCAGGCTCAGGGGCAGGGGCCCGGAGAGAGCAACACCCCGAAGCGCTTTTCTCCCGGGCTTGGGAGCATTGTGCGTGCCTGGCGGGAACAGCGGGCGGGAGTGTTGGCAAACCGGCCTTTGGAGGCAGCCGGGGAGGTTTTCCAGTGGGAGAGGGCCGGTTGTGCTCAGAGGCCCCACAGGCCAGGGGCAGGACCCTGCAGGTCCCCTGCCCCTGGCCAGCCTTTCCCAGACCTTCCTGGCCTCCGGGGGTACTGCCCCACCAAGGGGCAGGCTGCGGGGACTGGGTCCAGACATGCCCGGGCGCCTCCCCAGGCTCATCCCCGCTGGTGCCTTTCCCCTGGGCCTAGGCCTCGGTTGAGGCCTCCTTGGAGAGGAGGTTGCTGGCAGGGGCTGTCTCCACACTGCAAGGTGCTGGAGCTCAGAGGGCCTCGTCAGAGGGAAGGGACCAGCAAGGGGCTGGATGCCCAAGACCTCTTTGGCCCAGCAGCCTCAGGGCAGCGGGGAGAGCAAGAGGCCCAACTTGCCCCTAGGTCGGTACTGCCCCTTCCCACACAGGCGGCCAGCCCAGCAGCTGCCTGACAGACTCTGGCTCCCCCGAGCTCTCTGCCGGTGCATGGGGCAGATCAGACGTGTGCATGTGGTTCTGCCTTGGCCTGGGAGTGTGTTCCCCCTGCCTGGCCCCCAGGCTCAGGGGCAAGGGCCCGGAGAGAGCACCACCATGAAGCGCTTTTCTCCCGGGCTTGGGAGCATTGTGCACGCCTGCTGGGAACAGTGGGCGGGAGCGCTTGCAAACCGGCCTTTGGAGGCAGCCGGGGAGGTCTTCCAGTGGGAGAGGGCCGGTTGTGCTCAGAGGCCCCACAGGCCAGGGGCAGGACCCAGCAGGACCCCTGCCCCTGGCCAGCCTTGCCCAGACCTTCCTGGCCTCCGGGGGTACTGCCCCACCAAGGGGCAGGCTGCGGGGACTGGGTCCAGACATGCCCGGGCGCCTCCCCAGGCTCATCCCCGCTGGTGCCTTTCCCCTGGGTGTAGGCCTCGGTTGAGGCCTCCTTGGAGAGGAGGTTGCTGGCAGGAGCTGTCTCCACACTGCAAGGTGCTGGAGCTCAGAGGGCCTCGTCAGAGGGAAGGGACAAGCAAGAGGCTGGATGCCCAAGACCTATTTGGCCCAGCAGCCTCAGGGCAGCAGGGAGAGCAAGAGGCCCAACTTGCCCCTAGGTCGGCTCTGCCCCTTCCCACACAGGCGGCCAGCCCAGCAGCTGCCTGACAGACTCTGGCTCTGCCGAGCTCTCTGCCGGTGCAGGGGGCAGGAACATACGTGTGCATGTGGTTCTGCCTTGGCCTGGGAGTGTGGACCCCCTGCCTGGCCCCCAGGCTCAGGGGCAAGGGCCCGGAGAGAGCACCACCCCGAAGCGCTTTTCTCCCGGGCTTGGGAGCATTGTGCGCGCTTGGTGGGAACAGTGGGCGGGAGTGCTTGCAAACCGGCCTTTGGAGGCAGCCGGGGAGGTCTTCCAGTGGGAGAGTGCCGGTTGTGCTCAGACGCCCCACAGGCCAGGGGCAGGACCCAGCAGGTCCCCTGCCCCTGGCCAGCCTTGCCCAGACCTTCCTGGCCTCCGGGGGTACTGCCCCACCAAGGGGCAGGCTGTGGGGACTGGGTCCAGACATGCCCGGGCGCCTCCCCAGGCTCATCCCCGCTGGTGCCTTTCCCCTGGGCCTAGGCCTCGGTTGAGGCCTCCTTGGAGAGGAGGTTGCTGGCAGGGGCTGTCTCCACACTGCAAGGTGCTGGAGCTCAGAGGGCCTCGTCAGAGGGAAGGGACCAGCAAGGGGCTGGATGCCCAAGACCTCTTTGGCCCAGCAGCCTCAGGGCAGCAGGGAGAGCAAGAGGCCCAACTTGCCCCTAGGTCGGCTCTTCCACTTCCCATACAGGCGGCCAGCCCAGCAGCTGCCTGACAGACTCTGGCTCCCCCGAGCTCTCTGCCGGTGCAGGGGGCAGATCAGAGGTGTGCATGTGGTTCTGCCTTGGCCTGGGAGTGTGGACACCCTGCCTTGCCCCCAGGCTCAGGGGCAAGGGCCCAGAGAGAGCACCACCCTGAAGCGCTTTTCTTCCGGGCTTAGGAGCATTGTGCCCGCCTGCTGGTAACACTGGCCGGGAGCGCTTGCAAACCGGCCTTTGAAGGCAGCCGGGGAGGTCTTCCAGTGGGAGAGGGCCGGTTGTGCTCAGAGGCCCCACATGCCAGGGGCAGAACCCAGCAGGGCCCCTGCCCCTGGCCAGCCTTGCCCAGACCTTCCTGGCCTCCGGGGGTACTGCCCCACCAAGGGGCAGGCTGCGGGGACTGGGTCCAGAGATGCTCGGGCGCCTCCCCTGGCTCATCCCCGCTGGTGCCTTTCCCCTGGGCCTAGGCCTCGGTTGAGGCCTCCTTGGAGAGGAGGTTGCTGGCAGGGGCTGTCTCCACACTGCAAGGTGCTGGAGCTCAGAGGGCCTCGTCAGAGGGAAGGGACCAGTAAGGGGCTGGATGCCCAAGACGTCTTTGACCCAGCAGCATCAGGGCAGCAGGGAGAGCAAGAGGCCCAACTTGCCCCTAGGGCGGCTCTGCCCCTTCTCACACAGGCGGCCAACCCAGCAGCTGCCTGACACTCTGGCTCCCCCAAGCTCTCTGCCGGTGCAGGGGACAGGAACAGACGTGGGCATGTGGTTCTGCCTTGGCCTGGGAGTGTGTTCCCCCTGCCTTGCCCCCAGGCTCAGGGGCAAGGGCCCGGAGAGAGCACCACCCCGAAGCGCTTTTCTCCCGGGCTTGGGAGCATTGTGCGCGGCTGTCGGGAACAGCGGACATGAGTGCTTTCAAACCGGCCTTTGGAGGCAGCCCGGGAGGTCTTCCAAGGGCCCGGAGAGAGCACCACCCCAAAATGCTTTTCTCCCGGGCTTGGGAGCATTGTGCGTGGCTGGCGGAAGCAGCGGGAATGAGTACTTACAAACCGGCCTTTGGAGGCAGCCGGGGAGGTCTTGAAAGTGCCCGGAGAGAGCACCACCCCGAAGCGCTTTTCTCCCGGGCTTGGGGGCATTGTGCGCGGCTGGCGGGAACAGCAGGCAGGAGTGCTTGCAAACTGGCCTTTGGAGGCAGCCGGGGAGGTCTTCCAAGGGCCCGGAGTGAGCACCACCCCAAAATGCTTTTCTCCCGGGCTTGGGAGCATTGTGTGCGGCTGGTGGGAACAACGGGCATGAGTGCTTGCAAACCGGCCTTTGGAGGCAGCCGGGGACGTCTTCCAAGGGCCCGGAGAGAGCACCACCCCGAAGCACTTTTCTCCCGGGCTTGGGAGCATTGTGCGTGGCTGGCGGGAACAGCAGGAAGGAGTCCTTGCAAACCGGCCTTTGGAGGCAGCGGGGGAGGTCTTCCAAGGGCCTGTAGAGAGCACCACCCCGAAGCGCTTTTCTCCCGGGCTTGGGAGTATTGTGCGCGGGTGGCGGGAACAGCAGGCAGGAGTGCTTGAAAACCGGCCTTTGCAGGCAGCTGGGGAGGTCTTCCAGGGCCCGGTGTGAGCACCACCCCAAAAAGCTTTTCTCCGGGGCTTGGGAGCATTGTGCGCGGCTGGTGGGAACAGCGGGCATGAGTGCTTGCAAACCGGCCTTTGGAGGCAGCCGGGGACGTCTTCCAAGGGCCCGGAGAGAGCACCACCCCGAAGCACTTTTCTCCCGGGCTTGGGAGCATTGTGCGTGGCTGGCGGGAACAGCAGGAAGGAGTCCTTGCAAACCGGCCTTTGGAGGCAGCGGGGGAGGTCTTCCAAGGGCCTGTAGAGAGCACCACACCGAAGTGCTTTTCTCCCGGGCTTGGGAGCATTGTGCGCGGGTGGCGGGAACAGCAGGCAGGAGTGCTTGAAAACCGTCCTTTGGAGGCAGCCGGGGAGGTCTTCCAGGGCCCGGTGTGAGCACCACCCCAAAATGCTTTTCTCCCGGGCTTGGGAGCATTGTGCGTGGCTGGTGGGAACAGCGGGCGGGAGTGCTTGCAAACCGGCCTTTGGAGGAAGCCGGGGAGGCCTTCCAAGGGCCAGGAGAGAGCACCACCCAGAAGCGCTTTTCTCCCGGGCTTGGAACATTTGCGCGGATGGCGGGAACAGCGAGTGGGAGTGCTTCCAAACCGGCCTTTGGGGGCACCCCGGGAGGTCTTCCATGGGCACGGAGAGAACACCACCCCGAAGCGCTTTTCTCCGGGGTTTTGGAGGATTGTGCGTGGCTGGCGGGAACAGCGAGTGGGAGTGCTTGCAAACCGGCCTTTGGGGGCAGCCAGGGAGGTCCTCCATTGGCACGGAGAGAACACCACCCCGAAGCGCTTTTCTCCCGGGCTTGGGAGCATTGTGCGAGGCTGGCGGGAACAGCGGGCGGGAGTGCTTGCAAACCGGCCTTTGGAGGCAGCATGGGAGGTCTTCCAAGGGCCCGGAGAGAGCACCATCCCGAAGCACTTTTCTCCCGGAATTGGGAGCATTGTGCGCGGCTATCGGGAACAGCGGACGTGAGTGCTTCCAAACCGGCCTTTCGAGGCAGCCGGGGAGGTCTTCCAAGGGCCCGGAGAGAGCACCACCCCAAAATGTTTTTCTCCCGGGCTTGGGAGCATTATGTGCGGCTGGCGGGTCAGCGGGAGGGAGTTCTTGAAAACCAGCCTTTGGAGGCAGCCGGGGAGGTCTTCCAAGGGCCGGGAGAGAGCACCACCCCGAAGCACTTTTCTCCCGGGCTTGGGAGCATTGTGCGTGCCTGGCGGGAACAGCGGGGGGGAGTGCTTGTAAACCGTCCTTTGGAGGCAGACGGGGAGGTCTTCCAGCGGGAGAGTGCCGGTTGTGCTCAGACGCCCCACAGGCCAGGGGCAGGACCCAGCAGTGTCCCTGCCCGTGGCAGCCTTGCCCAGACCTTCCTGGCCTCCGGGGGTACTGCCCCACCAAGGGGCAGGCTGCGGGGACTGGGTCCAGACATGCCCGGGCGCCTCCCCAGGCTCATCCCCGCTGGTGCCTTTCCCCTGGGCCTAGGCCTCGGTTTAGGCCTCCTTGGAGAGGAGGTTGCTGGCAGGGGCTGTCTCCACACTGCAAGGTGCTGGAGCTCAGAGGGCCTCGTCAGAGGGAAGGGACCAGCAAGGGGCTGGATCCCCAAGACCTCTTTGGCCCAGCAGCCTCAGGGCAGCAGGGAGAGCAAGAGGCCCAACTTGCCCCTAGGTCGGTACTACCCCTTCCCACACAGGCGGCCAGCCCAGCAGCTGCCTGACAGACTCTGGCTCCCCCGAGCTCTCTGCCGGTGCATGGGGCAGATCAGACGTGTGCATGTGGTTCTGCCTTGGCCTGGGAGTGTGGACACCCTGCCTTGCCCCCAGGCTCAGGGGCAAGGGCCCGGAGAGAGCACGACCCTGAAGCGTTTTTCTCCCGGGCTTGGGAGCATTGTCCACGCCTGCTGGGAACAGTGGCCGGGAGCGCTTGCAAACCGGCCTTTGGAGGCAGCCGGGGAGGTCTTCCAGTGGGAGAGGGCCGGTTGTGCTCAGAGGCCCCACAGGCCAGGGGCAGGACCCACCAGGGCCCCTGCCCCTGGCCAGCCTTGCCCAGACCTTCCTGGCCTCCGGGGGTACTGCCCCACCAAGGGGCAGGCTGCGGGGACTGGGTCCAGACATGCCCGGGCGCCTCCCCAGGCTCATCCCCGCTGGTGCCTTTCCCCTGGGCCTAGGCCTCGGTTTAGGCCTCCTTGGAGAGGAGGTTGCTGGCAGGGGCTGTCTCCACACTGCAAGGTGCTAGAACTCAGAGGGCCTCGTGAGAGGGAAGGGACCAGCAAGGGGCTGGATGCCCAAGACGTCTTTGGCCCAGCAGCCTCAGGGCAGCAGGGAGAGCAAGAGGCCCAACTTGCCCCTAGGTCGGCTCTGCCCCTTCCCACACAGGCGGCCAGCCCAGCAGCTGCCTGACAGACTCTGGCTCCCTCGAGCTCTCTGCCGGTGCAGGGGGCAGATCAGACGTGTGCATGTGGTTCTGCCTTGGCCTGGGAGTGTGGACACCCTGCCTTTCCCCCAGGCTCAGGGGCAAGGGCCCGGAGAGAGCACCACCCTGAAGCGCTTTTCTCCCGGGCTTAGGATCATTGTGCACGCCTGCTGGGAACAGTGGGCGGGAGCGCTTGCAAACCGGCCTTTGGAGGCAGCCGGGGAGGTCTTCCAGTGGGAGAGGGCCGGTTGTGCTCAGAGGCCCCACAGGCCAGGGGCAGGACGCAGCAGGGCCCCTGCCCCTGGCCAGCCTTGCCCAGATCTTCCTGGTCTCCGGGGGTACTGCCCCACCAAGGGGCAGGCTGCGGGGACTGGGTCCAGACATGCCCAGGCGCCTCCCCAGGCTCATCCCCGCTGGTGCCTTTCCCCTGGGCCTAGGCCTCGGTTGAGGCCTCCTTGGAGAGGAGGTTGCTGGCAGGGGCTGTCTCCACACTGCAAGGTGCTGGAGCTCAGAGGGCCTCGTCAGAGGGAAGGGACCAGCAAAGGGCTGGATGCCCAAGACCTCTTTGACCCAGCAGCCTCAGGGCAGCAGGGAGAGCAAGAGGCCCAACTTGCCCCTAGGTGGGCTCTGCCCCGTCCCACACAGGCAGCCAGCCCAGCAGCAGCCTGGCAGTCTCTGGCTCCCCCGAGCTCTCTGCCGGTGTAGGGGGCAGGAACAGACGTGTGCATGTCGTTCTGCCTTGGCCTGGGAGTGTGTTCCCCCTGCCTGGCCCCCAGGCTCAGGGGCAAGGGCCCGGAGAGAGCACCACCCCGAAGCGCTTTTCTCCCGGGCTTGGGAGCATTGTGCGTGCCTGGCGGGAACAGCGGGCGGGAGTGCTTGCAAACCGGCCTTTGGAGGCAGACGGGGAGGTCTTCCAGCGGGAGAGTGCCGGTTGTGCTCAGACGCCCCACAGGCCAGGGGCAGGACCCAGCAGTGTCCCTGCCCGTGGCAGCCTTGCCCAGACCTTCCTGGCCTCCGGGGGTACTGCCCCACCAAGGGGCAGGCTGCGGGGACTGGGTCCAGACATGCCCGGGCGCCTCCCCAGGCTCATCCCCGCTGGTGCCTTTCCCCTGGGCATAGGCCTCGGTTGAGGCCTCTTTGGAGAGGAGGTTGCTGGCAGGGGCTGTCTCCACACTGCAAGGTGCTGGAGCTCAGAGGGCCTCGTCAGAGGGAAGGGATCAGCAAGGGGCTGGATCCCCAAGACCTCTTTGGCCCAGCAGCCTCAGGGCAGCAGGGAGAGGAAGAGGCCCCACTTGCCCCTAGATCGGCTCTGCCCCTTCCCACACAGGCGGCCAGCCCAGCAGCTGCCTGACAGACTCTGGCTCCCCCGAGCTCTCTGCCGGTGCAGGGGTCAGGAACAGACGTGTGCATGTGGTTCTGCCTTGGTCTGGGAGTGTGGACCAACTGCCTGGCCCCCAGGCTCAGGGGCAAGGGCCCGGAGAGAAAAACACCCCGAAGCGCTTTTCTCCCGGGCTTGGGAGCATTGTGCGTGCCTGGCGGGAACAGCGGGCGGGAGTGTTGGCAAACCGGCCTTTGGAGGCAGCCGGGGAGGTCTTCCAGTGGGAGAGGGCCGGTTGTGCTCAGAGGCCCCACAGGCCAGGGGCAGGACCCAGCAGGGCCCCTGCCCCTGGCCAGCCTTGCCCAGACCTTCCTGGCCTCCGGGGTTACTGCCCCACCAAGGGGCAGGCTGCGGGGACTGGGTCCAGACATGCCCGGGCGCCTCCCCAGGCTCATCCCCGCTGGTGCCTTTCCCCTGGGCCTAGGCCTCGGTTTAGGCCTCCTTGGAGAGGAGGTTGCTGGCAGGGGCTGTCTCCACACTGCAAGGTGCTGGCGCTCAGAGGGCCTCGTCAGAGGGAAGGGACAAGCAAGGGGCTGGATGCCCAAGACCTCTTTGGCCCAGCAGCCTCAGGGCAGCAGGGAGAGCAAGAGGCCCAAATTGCCCCTAGGTCGGCTCTGTCCCGTCCCACACAGGCAGCCAGCCCAGCAGCAGCCTGGCAGTCTCTGGCTCCCCCGAGCTCTCTGCCGGTGTAGGGGGCAGGAACAGACGTGTGCATGTGGTTCTGCCTTGGCCTGGGAGTGTGTTCCCCCTGCCTGTCCCCCAGGCTCAGGGGCAAGGGCCCGGAGAGAGCACCACCCCGAAGCGCTTTTCTCCCGGGCTTGGGAGCATTGTGCGCGGCTGTCGGGAACAGCGGACATGAGTGCTTTCAAACCGGCCTTTGGAGGCAGCCCGGGAGGTCTTCCAACGGCCCGGAGAGAGCACCACCCCAAAATGCTTTTCTCCCGGGCTTGGGAGCATTGTGCGTGGCTGGCGGAAGCAGCGGGAATGAGTACTTACAAACCGGCCTTTGGAGGCAGCCGGGGAGGTCTTGAAAGTGCCCGGAGAGAGCACCACCCCGTAGCGCTTTTCTCCCGGGCTTGGGAGCATTGTGCGCGGCTGGCGGGAACAGCAGGCAGGAGTGCTTGCAAACTGGCCTTTGGAGGCAGCCGGGGAGGTCTTCCAAGGGCCCGGAGTGAGCACCACCCCAAAATGCTTTTCTCCCGGTCTTGGGAGCATTGTGTGCGGCTGGTGGGAACAACGGGCATGAGTGCTTGCAAACCGGCCTTTGGAGGCAGCCGGGGACGTCTTCCAAGGGCCCGGAGAGAGCACCACCCCGAAGCACTTTTCTCCCGGGCTTGGGAGCATTGTGCGTGGCTGGCGGGAACAGCAGGAAGGAGTCCTTGCAAACCGGCCTTTGGAGGCAGCGGGGGAGGTCTTCCAAGGGCCTGTAGAGAGCACCACCCCGAAGCGCTTTTCTCCCGGGCTTGGGAGTATTGTGCGCGGGTGGCGGGAACAGCAGGCAGGAGTGCTTGAAAACCGGCCTTTGCAGGCAGCTGGGGAGGTCTTCCAGGGCCCGGTGTGAGCACCACCCCAAAAAGCTTTTCTCCCGGGCTTAGGAGCATTGTGCGCGGCTGGTGGGAACAGCGGGCATGAGTGCTTGCAAACCGGCCTTTGGAGGCAGCCGGGGACGTCTTCCAAGGGCCCGGAGAGAGCACCACCCCGAAGCACTTTTCTCCCGGGCTTGGGAGCATTGTGCGTGGCTGGCGGGAACAGCAGGAAGGAGTCCTTGCAAACCGGCCTTTGGAGGCAGCGGGGGAGGTCTTCCAAGGGCCTGTAGAGAGCACCACACCGAAGTGCTTTTCTCCCGGGCTTGGGAGCATTGTGCGCGGGTGGCGGGAACAGCAGGCAGGAGTGCTTGAAAACCGTCCTTTGGAGGCAGCCGGGGAGGTCTTCCAGGGCCCGGTGTGAGCACCACCCCAAAATGCTTTTCTCCCGGGCTTGGGAGCATTGTGCGTGGCTGGTGGGAACAGCGGGCGGGAGTGCTTGCAAACCGGCCTTTGGAGGCAGCCGGGGAGGCCTTCCAAGGGCCAGGAGAGAGCACCACCCAGAAGCGCTTTTCTCCCGGGCTTGGAACATTTGCGCGGATGGCGGAACAGCGAGTGGGAGTGCTTCCAAACCGGCCTTTGGGGGCACCCCGGGAGGTCTTCCATGGGCACGGAGAGAACACCACCCCGAAGCGCTTTTCTCCCGGGCTTGGGAGCATTGTGCGAGGCTGGCGGGAACAGCGGGCGGGAGTGCTTGCAAACCGGCCTTTGGAGGCAGCATGGGAGGTCTTCCAAGGGCCCGGAGAGAGCACCATCCCGAAGCACTTTTCTCCCGGAATTGGGAGCATTGTGCGCGGCTATCGGGAACAGCGGACGTGAGTGCTTGCAAACCGGCCTTTCGAGGCAGCCGGGGAGGTCTTCCAAGGGCCCGGAGAGAGCACCACCCCAAAATGTTTTTCTCCCGGGCATGGGAGCATTATGTGCGGCTGGCGGGTCAGCGGGAGGGAGTTCTTGAAAACCAGCCTTTGGAGGCAGCCGGGGAGGTCTTCCAAGGGCCGGGAGAGAGCACCACCCCGAAGCGCTTTTCTCCCGGGCTTGGGAGCATTGTGCGTGCCTGGCGGGAACAGCGGGGGGGAGTGCTTGCAAACCTTCCTTTGGAGGCAGACGGGGAGGTCTTCCAGCGGGAGAGTGCCGGTTGTGCTCAGACGCCCCACAGGCCAGGGGCAGGACCCAGCAGTGTCCCTGCCCGTGGCAGCCTTGCCCAGACCTTCCTGGCCTCCGGGGGTACTGCCCCACCAAGGGGCAGGCTGCGGGGACTGGGTCCAGACATGCCCGGGCGCCTCCCCAGGCTCATCCCCGCTGGTGCCTTTCCCCTGGGCCTAGGCCTCGGTTTAGGCCTCCTTGGAGAGGAGGTTGCTGGCAGGGGCTGTCTCCACACTGCAAGGTGCTGGAGCTCAGAGGGCCTCGTCAGAGGGAAGGGACCAGCAAGGGGCTGGATGCCCAAGACCTCTTTGGCCCAGCAGCCTCAGGGCAGCAGGGAGAGCAAGAGGCCCAACTTGCCCCTAGGTCGGTACTACCCCTTCCCACACAGGCGGCCAGCCCAGCAGCTGCCTGACAGACTCTGGCTCCCCCGAGCTCTCTGCCGGTGCATGGGGCAGATCAGACGTGTCCATGTGGTTCTGCCTTGGCCTGGGAGTGTGGACACCCTGCCTTGCCCCCAGGCTCAGGGGCAAGGGCCCGGAGAGAGCACCACCCCGAAGCGCTTTTCTCCCGGGCTTGGGAGCATTGTGCACGCCTGCTGGGAACAGTGGGCGGGAGCGCTTGCAAACCGGCCTTTGGAGGCAGCCGGGGAGGTCTTCCAGTGGAAGAGGGCCGGTTGTGCTCAGAGGCCCCACAGGCCAGGGGCAGGACCCAGCAGGGCCCCTGCCCCTGGCCAGCCTTGCCCAGACCTTCCTGGCCTCCGGGGGTACTGCACCACCAAGGGGCAGGCTGCGGGGACTGGGTCCAGACATGCCCGGGCGCCTCCCCAGGCTCATCCCCGCTGGTGCCTTTCCCCTGGGCCTAGGCCTCGGTTGAGGCCTCCTTGGAGAGGAGGTTGCTGGCAGGGGCTGTCTCCACACTGCAAGGTGCTGGATCTCAGAGCGCCTCGTCAGAGGGAAGGGACAAGCAAGGGGCTGGATGCCCAAGACCTCTTTGGCCCAGCAGCCTCAGGGCAGCAGGGAGAGCAAGAGGCCCAAATTGCCCCTAGGTCGGCTCTGCCCCTTCCCACACAGGCGGCCAGCCCAGCAGCTGCCTGACAGACTCTGGCTCCCCCGAGCTCTCTGCCGGTGCAGGGGGCAGGAACAGACGTGTGCATGTGGTTCTGCCTTGGCCTGGGAGTGTGGACCCCCTGCCTGGCCCCCAGGCTCAGGGGCAAGGGCCCGGAGAGAGCACCACCCCGAAGCGCTTTTCTCCCGGGCTTGGGAGCATTGTGTGCGCTTGGTGGGAACAGTGGGCGGGAGTGCTTGCAAACCGGCCTTTGGAGGCAGCCGGGGAGGTCTTCCAGTGGGAGAGGGCCGGTTGTGCTCAGAGGCCCCACAGGCCAGGGGCAGGACCCAGCAGGTCCCCTGTCCCTGGCCAGCCTTGCCCAGACCTTCCTGGCCTCCGGGGGTACTGCCCCACCAAGGGGCAGGCTGCGGGGACTGGGTCCAGACATGCCCGGGCGCCTCCCCAGGCTCATCCCCGCTGGTGCCTTTCCCCTGGGCCTAGGCCTCGGTTGAGGCCTCCTTGGAGAGGAGGTTGCTGGCAGGGGCTGTCTCCACACTGCAAGGTGCTGGAGCTCAGAGGGCCTCGTCAGAGGGAAGGGACCAGCAAGGGGCTGGATGCCCAAGACCTCTTTGGCCCAGCAGCCTCAGGGCAGCAGGGAGAGCAAGAGGCCCAACTTGCCCCTAGGTCGGCTCTGCCACTTCCCATACAGGCAGCCAGCCCAGCAGCTGCTTGACAGACTCTGGCTCCCCCGAGCTCTCTGCTGGTGCATGGGGCAGATCAGACGTGTGCATGTGGTTCTGCCTTGGCCTGGGAGTGTGGACACCCTGCCTTGCCCCCAGGCTCAGGGGCAAGGGCCCGGAGAGAGCACGACCCTGAAGCGCTTTTCTCCCGGGCTTAGGAGCATTGTCCACGCCTGCTGGGAACAGTGGCCGGGAGCGCTTGCAAACCGGCCTTTGGAGGCAGCCGGGGAGGTCTTCCAGTGGGAGAGGGCCGGTTGTGCTCAGAGGCCCCACAGGCCAGGGGCAGGACCCACCAGGGCCCCTGCCCCTGGCCAGCCTTGCCCAGACCTTCCTGGCCTCCGGGGGTACTGCCCCACCAAGGGGCAGGCTGCGGGGACTGGGTCCAGACATGTCCGTGCGCCTCCCCAGGATCATCCCCGCTGGTGCCTTTCCCCTGGGCCTAGGCCTCGGTTGAGGCCTCTTTGGAGAGGAGGTTGCTGGCAGGGGCTGTCTCCACACTGCAAGGTGCTGGAGCTCAGAGGGCCTCGTCAGAGGGAAGGGACCAGCAAAGGGCTGGATGCCCAAGACCTCTTTGACCCAGCAGCCTCAGGGCAGCAGGGAGAGCAAGAGGCCCAACTTGCCCCTAGGTCGGCTCTGCCCCGTCCCACACAGGCAGCCAGCCCAGCAGCAGCCTCGCAGTATCTGGCTCCCCCGAGCTCTCTGCCGGTGTAGGGGGCAGGAACAGACGTGTGCATGTCGTTCTGCCTTGGCCTGGGAGTGTGTTCCCCCTGCCTGGCCCCCAGGCCCAGGGGCAAGGGCCCGGAGAGAGCACCACCCCGAAGCGCTTTTCTCCCGGGCTTGGGAGCATTGTGCGTGCCTGGCGGGAACAGCGGGCGGGAGTGCTTGCAAACCGGCCTTTGGAGGCAGACGGGGAGGTCTTCCAGCGGGAGAGTGCTGGTTGTGCTCAGACGGCCCACAGGCCAGGGTCAGGACCCAGCAGTGTCCCTGCCCCTGGCAGCCTTGCCCAGACATTCCTGGCCTCCGGGGGTACTGCCCCACCAAGGGGCAGGCTGCGGGGACTGGGTCCAGACATGCTCGGGCGCCTCCCCAGGCTCATCCCCGCTGGTGCCTTTCCCCTGGTCCTAGGCCTCGGTTGAGGCCTCCTTGGAGAGGAGGTTGCTGGCAGGGGCTGTCTCCACACTGCAAGGTGCTGGAGCTCAGAGGGCCTCGTCAGAGGGAAGGGACCAGCAAGGGGCTGGATGCCCAAGACCTCTTTGGCCCAGCAGCCTCAGGGCAGCAGGGAGAGCAAGAGGCCCAAATTGCCCCTAGGTCGGCTCTGCCCCTTCCCACACAGGTGGCCAGCCCAGCAGCTGCCTGACAGACTCTGGCTCCCCCGAGCTCTCTGCCGGTGCAGGGGGCAGGAACAGACGTGTGCATGTGGTTCTGCCTTGGCCTGGGAGTGTGGACCCCCTGCCTGGCCCCCAGGCTCAGGGCCAAGGGCCCGGAGAGAGCACCACCCCGAAGCGCTTTTCTCCCGGGCTTGGGAGCATTGTGTGCGCTTGGTGGGAACAGTGGGCGGGAGTGCTTGCAAACCGGCCTTTGGAGGCAGCCGGGGAGGTCTTCCAGTGGGAGAGGGCCGGTTGTGCTCAGAGGCCCCACAGGCCAGGGGCAGGACCCAGCAGGTCCCCTGCCCCTGGCCAGCCTTGCCCAGACCTTCCTGGCCTCCGGGGGTACTGCCCCACCAAGGGGCAGGCTGCGGTGACTGGGTCCAGACATGCCCGGGCGCCTCCCCAGGCTCATCCCCGCTGGTGCCTTTCCCCTGGGCCTAGGCCTCGGTTGAGGCCTCCTTGGAGAGGAGGTTGCTGGCAGGGGCTGTCTCCACACTGCAAGGTGCTGGAGCTCAGAGGGCCTCGTCAGAGGGAAGGGACCAGCAAGGGGCTGGATGCCCAAGACCTCTTTGGCCCAGCATCCTCAGGGCAGCAGGGAGAGGAAGAGGCCCAACTTGCCCCTAGGTCGGCTCTGCCCCTTCCCACACAGGCGGCCAGCCCAGCAGCTGCCTGACAGACTCTGGCTCCCCCGAGCTCTCTGCCGGTGCAGGGGTCAGGAACAGACGTGTGCATGTGGTTCTGCCTTGGACTGGGAGTGTGGACCAACTGCCTGGCCCCCAGGCTCAGGGGCAAGGGCCCAGAGAGAGCAACACCCCGAAGCGCTTTTCTCCCGGGCTTGGGAGCATTGTGCGTGCCTGGCGGGAACAGCGGGCGGGAGTGTTGGCAAACCGGCCTTTGGAGGCAGCCGGGGAGGTCTTCCAGTGGGAGAGGGCCGGTTGTGCTCAGAGGCCCCACAGGCCAGCGGCAGGACCCAGCAGGGCCCCTGCCCCTGGCCAGCCTTGCCCAGACCTTCCTGGCCTCCGGGGGTACTGCCCCACAAAGGGGCAGGCTGCGGGGACTGGGTCCAGACATGCCCGGGCGCCTCCCCAGGCTCATCCCCGCTGGTGCCTTTCCCCTGGGCCTAGGCCTCGGTTGAGGCCTCCTTGGAGAGGAGGTTGCTGGCAGGGGCTGTCTCCACACTGCAAGGTGCTGGAGCTCAGAGGGCCTCGTCAGAGGGAAGGGACAAGCAAGGGGCTGGATGCCCAAGACCTCTTTGGCCCAGCAGCCTCAGGGCAGCAGGGAGAGCAAGAGGCCCAAATTGCCCCTAGGTCGGCTCTGCCCCTTCCCACACAGGCGGCCAGCCCAGCAGCTGCCTGACAGACTCTGGCTCCCCCGAGCTCTCTGCCGGTGCAGGGGGCAGGAACAGACGTGTGCATGTGGTTCTGCCTTGGCCTGGGAGTGTGGACCCCCTGCCTGGCCCCCAGGCTCAGGGGCAAGGGCCCGGAGAGAGCACCACCCCGAAGCGCTTTTCTCCCGGGCTTGGGAGCATTGTGTGCGCTTGGTGGGAACAGTGGGCGGGAGTGCTTGCAAACCGGCCTTTGGAGGCAGCCGGGGAGGTCTTCCAGTGGGAGAGGGCCGGTTGTGCTCAGAGGCCCCACAGGCCAGGGGCAGGACCCAGCAAGTCCCTTGTCCCTGGCCAGCCTTGCCCAGACCTTCCTGGCCTCCGGGGGTACTGCCCCACCAAGGGGCAGGCTGCGGGGACTGGGTCCAGACATGCCCGGGCGCCTCCCCAGGCTCATCCCCGCTGGTGCCTTTCCCCTGGGCCTAGGCCTCGGTTGAGGCCTCCTTGGAGAGGAGGTTGCTGGCAGGGGCTGTCTCCACACTGCAAGGTGCTGGAGCTCAGAGGGCCTCGTCAGAGGGAAGGGACCAGCAAGGGGCTGGATGCCCAAGACCTCTTTGGCCCAGCAGCCTCAGGGCAGCAGGGAGAGCAAGAGGCCCAACTTGCCCCTAGGTCGGCTCTGCCACTTCCCATACAGGCAGCCAGCCCAGCAGCAGCCTCGCAGTATCTGGCTCCCCCGAGCTCTCTGCCGGTGTAGGGGGCAGGAACAGACGTGTGCATGTCGTTCTGCCTTGGCCTGGGAGTGTGTTCCCCCTGCCTGGCCCCCAGGCTCAGGGGCAAGGGCCCGGAGAGAAAAACACCCCGAAGCGCTTTTCTCCCGGGCTTGGGAGCATTGTGCGTGCCTGGCGGGAACAGCGGGCGGGAGTGTTGGCAAACCGGCCTTTGGAGGCAGCCCGGGAGGTCTTCCAAGGGCCCGGAGAGAGCACCACCCCAAAATGCTTTTCTCCCGGGCTTGGGAGCATTGTGCGTGGCTGGCGGAAGCAGCGGGAATGAGTACATACAAACCGGCCTTTGGAGGCAGCCGGGGAGGTCTTGAAAGTGCCCGGAGAGAGCACCACCCCGAAGCGCTTTTCTCCCGGGCTTGGGAGCATTGTGCGCGGCTGGCGGGAACAGCAGGCAGGAGTGCTTGCAAACTGGCCTTTGGAGGCAGCCGGGGAGGTCTTCCAAGGGCCCGGAGTGAGCACCACCCCAAAATGCTTTTCTCCCGGGCTTGGGAGCATTGTGTGCGGCTGGTGGGAACAAAGGGCATGAGTGCTTGCAAACCGGCCTTTGGAGGCAGCCGGGGACGTCTTCCAAGGGCCCGGAGAGAGCACCACCCCGAAGCACTTTTCTCCCGGGCTTGGGAGCATTGTGCGTGGCTGGCGGGAACAGCAGGAAGGAGTCCTTGCTAACCGGCCTTTGGAGGCAGCGGGGGAGGTCTTCCAAGGGCCTGTAGAGAGCACCACCCCGAAGCGCTTTTCTCCCGGGCTTGGGAGTATTGTGCGCGGGTGGCGGGAACAGCAGGCAGGAGTGCTTGAAAACCGGCCTTTGCAGGCAGCTGGGGAGGTCTTCCAGGGCCCGGTGTGAGCACCACCCCAAAAAGCTTTTCTCCCGGGCTTGGGAGCATTGTGCGCGGCTGGTGGAACAGCGGGCATGAGTGCTTGCAAACCGGCCTTTGGAAGCAGCGGGGGAGGTCTTCCAAGGGCCTGTAGAGAGCACCACCCCGAAGCGCTTTTCTCCCGGGCTTGGGAGTATTGTGCGTGGGTGGCGGGAACAGCAGGCAGGAGTGCTTGAAAACCGTCCTTTCGAGGCAGCCGGGGAGGTCTTCCAGGGCCCGGTGTGAGCACCACCCCAAAATGCTTTTCTCCCGGGCTTGGGAGCATTGTGCGTGGCTGGTGGGAACAGCGGGCGGGAGTGCTTGCAAACTGGCCTTTGGAGGCAGCCGGGGAGGTCTTCCAAGGGCCAGGAGAGAGCACCACCCAGAAGCGCTTTTCTCCCGGGCTTGGAACATTTTTGCGGATGGCGGGAACAGCGAGTGGGAGTGCTTCCTAACCGGCCTTTGGGGGCACCCCGGGAGGTCTTCCATGGGCACAGAGAGAACACCACCCCGAAGCGCTTTTCTCCGGGGTTTTGGAGGATTGTGCGTGGCTGGCGGGAACAGTGAGTGCAGTGCTTGCAAATCGGCCTTTGGGGGCAGCCAGGGAGGTCCTCCATTGGCACGGAGAGAACACCACCCCGAAGCGCTTTTCTCCCGGTCTTGGGAGCATTGTGCGAGGCTGGCGGGAACAGTGGGCGGGAGTGCTTGCAAACCGGCCTTTGGAGGCAGCTTGGGAGGTCTTCCAAGGGCCCGGAGAGAGCACCATCCCGAAGCACTTTTCTCCCGGAATTGGGAGCATTGTGCGCGGCTGTGGGGAACAGCGGACCTGAGTGCTTGCAAACCGGCCTTTCGAGGCAGCCGGGGAGGTCTTCCAAGGGCCCGGAGAGAACACCACCCCAAAATGCTTTTCTGCCGGGCTTGGGAGCATTGTGTGCGGCTGGCGGGTCAGCGGGAGGGAGTTCTTGAAAACCAGCCTTTGGAGGCAGCCGGGGAGGTCTTCCAAGGGCCGGGAGAGAGCACCACACCGAAGCGCTTTTCTCCCGGGCTTGGGAGCATTGTGCGCGGCTGGCGGGAACAGCGGGATTGAGTGCTTGCAAACCGGCCTTTGGAGGCAGCCGGGGAGGTCTTCCAGCGGGAGAGTGCCGGTTGTGCTCAGGCGCCCCACAGGCCAGGGGCAGGACCCAGCAGTGTCCCTGCCCCTGGCAGCCTTGCCCAGACCTTCCTGGCCTCCGGGGGTACTACCCCACCAAGGGGCAGGCTGCGGAGACTGGTCCAGACATGCCCGGGCGCCTCCCCAGGCTCATCCCCGCTGGTGCCTTTCCCCTGGGCCTAGGCCTCGGTTGAGGCCTCCTTGGAGAGGAGGTTGCTGGCAGGGGCTGTCTCCACACTGCAAGGTGCTGGAGCTCAGAGGGCCTCGTCCGCGGGAAGGGACCAGCAAGGGGCTGGATGCCCAAGACCTCTTTGGCCCAGCAGCCTCAGGGCAGCAGGGAGACGAAGAGGCCCAACTTGCCCCTAGGTCGGCTCTGCCCCTTCCCACACAGGCAGCCAACCCAGCAGCTGCCTGACAGACTCTGGCTCCCCTGAGCTCTCTGCCGGTGCAGGGGTCAGGAACAGACGTGTGCATGTGGTTCTGCCTTGGTCTGGGAGTGTGGACCCACTGCCTGGACCCCAGGCTCAGGGGCAAGGGCCCGGAGAGACCAGCACCCCGAAGCGCTTTTCTCCCGGGCTTGGGAGCATTGTGCACGCCTGGCGGGAACAGTGGGCGGGAGTGCTTGCAAACCGGCCTTTAGAGGCAGCCGGGGAGGTCTTCCAGTGGGAGAGGGCCGGTTGTGCCCAGAGGCCCCACAGGCCAGGACCCAGCAGGGCCCCTGCCCCTGGCCAGCCTTGCCCAGACCTTCCTGGCCTCCGGGGGTACTGCACCACCAAGGGGCAGGCTGCGGGGACTGGGTCCAGACATGCCCGGGCGCCTCCCCAGGCTCATCCCCGCTGGTGCCTTTCCCCTGGGCCTAGGCCTCGGTTGAGGCCTCCTTGGAGAGGAGGTTGCTGGCAGGGGCTGTCTCCACACTGCAAGGTGCTGGATCTCAGAGCGCCTCGTCAGAGGGAAGGGACAAGCAAGGGGCTGGATGCCCAAGACCTCTTTGGCCCAGCAGCCTCAGGGCAGCAGGGAGAGCAAGAGGCCCAAATTGCCCCTAGGTCGGCTCTGCCCCTTCCCACACAGGCGGCCAGCCCAGCAGCTGCCTGACAGACTCTGGCTCCCCCGAGCTCTCTGCCGGTGCAGGGGGCAGGAACAGACGTGTGCATGTGGTTCTGCCTTGGCCTGGGAGTGTGGACCCCCTGCCTGGCCCCCAGGCTCAGGGGCAAGGGCCCGGAGAGAGCACCACCCCGAAGCGCTTTTCTCCCGGGCTTGGGAGCATTGTGTGCGCTTGGTGGGAACAGTGGGCGGGAGTGCTTGCAAACCGGCCTTTGGAGGCAGCCGGGGAGGTCTTCCAGTGGGAGAGGGCCGGTTGTGCTCAGAGGCCCCACAGGCCAGGGGCAGGACCCAGCAGGTCCCCTGTCCCTGGCCAGCCTTGCCCAGACCTTCCTGGCCTCCGGGGGTACTGCCCCACCAAGGGGCAGGCTGCGGGGACTGGGTCCAGACATGCCCGGGCGCCTCCCCAGGCTCATCCCCGCTGGTGCCTTTCCCCTGGGCCTAGGCCTCGGTTGAGGCCTCCTTGGAGAGGAGGTTGCTGGCAGGGGCTGTCTCCACACTGCAAGGTGCTGGAGCTCAGAGGGCCTCGTCAGAGGGAAGGGACCAGCAAGGGGCTGGATGCCCAAGACCTCTTTGGCCCAGCAGCCTCAGGGCAGCAGGGAGAGCAAGAGGCCCAACTTGCCCCTAGGTCGGCTCTGCCACTTCCCATACAGGCAGCCAGCCCAGCAGCTGCTTGACAGACTCTGGCTCCCCCGAGCTCTCTGCTGGTGCATGGGGCAGATCAGACGTGTGCATGTGGTTCTGCCTTGGCCTGGGAGTGTGGACACCCTGCCTTGCCCCCAGGCTCAGGGGCAAGGGCCCGGAGAGAGCACGACCCTGAAGCGCTTTTCTCCCGGGCTTAGGAGCATTGTCCACGCCTGCTGGGAACAGTGGCCGGGAGCGCTTGCAAACCGGCCTTTGGAGGCAGCCGGGGAGGTCTTCCAGTGGGAGAGGGCCGGTTGTGCTCAGAGGCCCCACAGGCCAGGGGCAGGACCCACCAGGGCCCCTGCCCCTGGCCAGCCTTGCCCAGACCTTCCTGGCCTCCGGGGGTACTGCCCCACCAAGGGGCAGGCTGCGGGGACTGGGTCCAGACATGTCCGTGCGCCTCCCCAGAATCATCCCCGCTGGTGCCTTTCCCCTGGGCCTAGGCCTCGGTTGAGGCCTCTTTGGAGAGGAGGTTGCTGGCAGGGGCTGTCTCCACACTGCAAGGTGCTGGAGCTCAGAGGGCCTCGTCAGAGGGAAGGGACCAGCAAAGGGCTGGATGCCCAAGACCTCTTTGACCCAGCAGCCTCAGGGCAGCAGGGAGAGCAAGAGGCCCAACTTGCCCCTAGGTCGGCTCTGCCCCGTCCCACACAGGCAGCCAGCCCAGCAGCAGCCTCGCAGTATCTGGCTCCCCCGAGCTCTCTGCCGGTGTAGGGGGCAGGAACAGACGTGTGCATGTCGTTCTGCCTTGGCCTGGGAGTGTGTTCCCCCTGCCTGGCCCCCAGGCCCAGGGGCAAGGGCCCGGAGAGAGCACCACCCCGAAGCGCTTTTCTCCCGGGCTTGGGAGCATTGTGCGTGCCTGGCGGGAACAGCGGGCGGGAGTGCTTGCAAACCGGCCTTTGGAGGCAGACGGGGAGGTCTTCCAGCGGGAGAGTGCTGGTTGTGCTCAGACGGCCCACAGGCCAGGGTCAGGACCCAGCAGTGTCCCTGCCCCTGGCAGCCTTGCCCAGACATTCCTGGCCTCCGGGGGTACTGCCCCACCAAGGGGCAGGCTGCGGGGACTGGGTCCAGACATGCTCGGGCGCCTCCCCAGGCTCATCCCCGCTGGTGCCTTTCCCCTGGTCCTAGGCCTCGGTTGAGGCCTCCTTGGAGAGGAGGTTGCTGGCAGGGGCTGTCTCCACACTGCAAGGTGCTGGAGCTCAGAGGGCCTCGTCAGAGGGAAGGGACCAGCAAGGGGCTGGATGCCCAAGACCTCTTTGGCCCAGCAGCCTCAGGGCAGCAGGGAGAGCAAGAGGCCCAAATTGCCCCTAGGTCGGCTCTGCCCCTTCCCACACAGGTGGCCAGCCCAGCAGCTGCCTGACAGACTCTGGCTCCCCCGAGCTCTCTGCCGGTGCAGGGGGCAGGAACAGACGTGTGCATGTGGTTCTGCCTTGGCCTGGGAGTGTGGACCCCCTGCCTGGCCCCCAGGCTCAGGGCCAAGGGCCCGGAGAGAGCACCACCCCGAAGCGCTTTTCTCCCGGGCTTGGGAGCATTGTGTGCGCTTGGTGGGAACAGTGGGCGGGAGTGCTTGCAAACCGGCCTTTGGAGGCAGCCGGGGAGGTCTTCCAGTGGGAGAGGGCCGGTTGTGCTCAGAGGCCCCACAGGTCAGGGGCAGGACCCAGCAAGTCCCTTGTCCCTGGCCAGCCTTGCCCAGACCTTCCTGGCCTCCGGGGGTACTGCCCCACCAAGGGGCAGGCTGCGGGGACTGGGTCCAGACATGCCCGGGCGCCTCCCCAGGCTCATCCCCGCTGGTGCCTTTCCCCTGGGCCTAGGCCTCGGTTGAGGCCTCCTTGGAGAGGAGGTTGCTGGCAGGGGCTGTCTCCACACTGCAAGGTGCTGGAGCTCAGAGGGCCTCGTCAGAGGGAAGGGACAAGCAAGGGGCTGGATGCCCAAGACCTCTTTGGCCCAGCAGCCTCAGGGCAGCAGGGAGAGCAAGAGGCCCAAATTGCCCCTAGGTCGGCTCTGCCCCTTCCCACACAGGCGGCCAGCCCAGCAGCTGCCTGACAGACTCTGGCTCCCCCGAGCTCTCTGCCGGTGCAGGGGGCAGGAACAGACGTGTGCATGTGGTTCTGCCTTGGCCTGGGAGTGTGGACCCCCTGCCTGGCCCCCAGGCTCAGGGGCAAGGGCCCGGAGAGAGCACCACCCCGAAGCGCTTTTCTCCCGGGCTTGGGAGCATTGTGTGCGCTTGGTGGGAACAGTGGGCGGGAGTGCTTGCAAACCGGCCTTTGGAGGCAGCCGGGGAGGTCTTCCAGTGGGAGAGGGCCGGTTGTGCTCAGAGGCCCCACAGGCCAGGGGCAGGACCCAGCAAGTCCCTTGTCCCTGGCCAGCCTTGCCCAGACCTTCCTGGCCTCCGGGGGTACTGCCCCACCAAGGGGCAGGCTGCGGGGACTGGGTCCAGACATGCCCGGGCGCCTCCCCAGGCTCATCCCCGCTGGTGCCTTTCCCCTGGGCCTAGGCCTCGGTTGAGGCCTCCTTGGAGAGGAGGTTGCTGGCAGGGGCTGTCTCCACACTGCAAGGTGCTGGAGCTCAGAGGGCCTCGTCAGAGGGAAGGGACCAGCAAGGGGCTGGATGCCCAAGACCTCTTTGGCCCAGCAGCCTCAGGGCAGCAGGGAGAGCAAGAGGCCCAACTTGCCCCTAGGTCGGCTCTGCCACTTCCCATACAGGCAGCCAGCCCAGCAGCAGCCTCGCAGTATCTGGCTCCCCCGAGCTCTCTGCCGGTGTAGGGGGCAGGAACAGACGTGTGCATGTCGTTCTGCCTTGGCCTGGGAGTGTGTTCCCCCTGCCTGGCCCCCAGGCTCAGGGGCAAGGGCCCGGAGAGAAAAACACCCCGAAGCGCTTTTCTCCCGGGCTTGGGAGCATTGTGCGTGCCTGGCGGGAACAGCGGGCGGGAGTGTTGGCAAACCGGCCTTTGGAGGCAGCCCGGGAGGTCTTCCAAGGGCCCGGAGAGAGCACCACCCCAAAATGCTTTTCTCCCGGGCTTGGGAGCATTGTGCGTGGCTGGCGGAAGCAGCGGGAATGAGTACATACAAACCGGCCTTTGGAGGCAGCCGGGGAGGTCTTGAAAGTGCCCGGAGAGAGCACCACCCCGAAGCGCTTTTCTCCCGGGCTTGGGAGCATTGTGCGCGGCTGGCGGGAACAGCAGGCAGGAGTGCTTGCAAACTGGCCTTTGGAGGCAGCCGGGGAGGTCTTCCAAGGGCCCGGAGTGAGCACCACCCCAAAATGCTTTTCTCCCGGGCTTGGGAGCATTGTGTGCGGCTGGTGGGAACAAAGGGCATGAGTGCTTGCAAACCGGCCTTTGGAGGCAGCCGGGGACGTCTTCCAAGGGCCCGGAGAGAGCACCACCCCGAAGCACTTTTCTCCCGGGCTTGGGAGCATTGTGCGTGGCTGGCGGGAACAGCAGGAAGGAGTCCTTGCTAACCGGCCTTTGGAGGCAGCGGGGGAGGTCTTCCAAGGGCCTGTAGAGAGCACCACCCCGAAGCGCTTTTCTCCCGGGCTTGGGAGTATTGTGCGCGGGTGGCGGGAACAGCAGGCAGGAGTGCTTGAAAACCGGCCTTTGCAGGCAGCTGGGGAGGTCTTCCAGGGCCCGGTGTGAGCACCACCCCAAAAAGCTTTTCTCCCGGGCTTGGGAGCATTGTGCGCGGCTGGTGGAACAGCGGGCATGAGTGCTTGCAAACCGGCCTTTGGAAGCAGCGGGGGAGGTCTTCCAAGGGCCTGTAGAGAGCACCACCCCGAAGCGCTTTTCTCCCGGGCTTGGGAGTATTGTGCGTGGGTGGCGGGAACAGCAGGCAGGAGTGCTTGAAAACCGTCCTTTCGAGGCAGCCGGGGAGGTCTTCCAGGGCCCGGTGTGAGCACCACCCCAAAATGCTTTTCTCCCGGGCTTGGGAGCATTGTGCGTGGCTGGTGGGAACAGCGGGCGGGAGTGCTTGCAAACTGGCCTTTGGAGGCAGCCGGGGAGGTCTTCCAAGGGCCAGGAGAGAGCACCACCCAGAAGCGCTTTTCTCCCGGGCTTGGAACATTTTTGCGGATGGCGGGAACAGCGAGTGGGAGTGCTTCCTAACCGGCCTTTGGGGGCACCCCGGGAGGTCTTCCATGGGCACAGAGAGAACACCACCCCGAAGCGCTTTTCTCCGGGGTTTTGGAGGATTGTGCGTGGCTGGCGGGAACAGTGAGTGCAGTGCTTGCAAATCGGCCTTTGGGGGCAGCCAGGGAGGTCCTCCATTGGCACGGAGAGAACACCACCCCGAAGCGCTTTTCTCCCGGTCTTGGGAGCATTGTGCGAGGCTGGCGGGAACAGTGGGCGGGAGTGCTTGCAAACCGGCCTTTGGAGGCAGCTTGGGAGGTCTTCCAAGGGCCCGGAGAGAGCACCATCCCGAAGCACTTTTCTCCCGGAATTGGGAGCATTGTGCGCGGCTGTGGGGAACAGCGGACCTGAGTGCTTGCAAACCGGCCTTTCGAGGCAGCCGGGGAGGTCTTCCAAGGGCCCGGAGAGAACACCACCCCAAAATGCTTTTCTGCCGGGCTTGGGAGCATTGTGTGCGGCTGGCGGGTCAGCGGGAGGGAGTTCTTGAAAACCAGCCTTTGGAGGCAGCCGGGGAGGTCTTCCAAGGGCCGGGAGAGAGCACCACACCGAAGCGCTTTTCTCCCGGGCTTGGGAGCATTGTGCGCGGCTGGCGGGAACAGCGGGATTGAGTGCTTGCAAACCGGCCTTTGGAGGCAGCCGGGGAGGTCTTCCAGCGGGAGAGTGCCGGTTGTGCTCAGGCGCCCCACAGGCCAGGGGCAGGACCCAGCAGTGTCCCTGCCCCTGGCAGCCTTGCCCAGACCTTCCTGGCCTCCGGGGGTACTACCCCACCAAGGGGCAGGCTGCGGAGACTGGTCCAGACATGCCCGGGCGCCTCCCCAGGCTCATCCCCGCTGGTGCCTTTCCCCTGGGCCTAGGCCTCGGTTGAGGCCTCCTTGGAGAGGAGGTTGCTGGCAGGGGCTGTCTCCACACTGCAAGGTGCTGGAGCTCAGAGGGCCTCGTCCGCGGGAAGGGACCAGCAAGGGGCTGGATGCCCAAGACCTCTTTGGCCCAGCAGCCTCAGGGCAGCAGGGAGACGAAGAGGCCCAACTTGCCCCTAGGTCGGCTCTGCCCCTTCCCACACAGGCAGCCAACCCAGCAGCTGCCTGACAGACTCTGGCTCCCCTGAGCTCTCTGCCGGTGCAGGGGTCAGGAACAGACGTGTGCATGTGGTTCTGCCTTGGTCTGGGAGTGTGGACCCACTGCCTGGACCCCAGGCTCAGGGGCAAGGGCCCGGAGAGACCAGCACCCCGAAGCGCTTTTCTCCCGGGCTTGGGAGCATTGTGCACGCCTGGCGGGAACAGTGGGCGGGAGTGCTTGCAAACCGGCCTTTAGAGGCAGCCGGGGAGGTCTTCCAGTGGGAGAGGGCCGGTTGTGCCCAGAGGCCCCACAGGCCAGGACCCAGCAGGGCCCCTGCCCCTGGCCAGCCTTGCCCAGACCTTCCTGGCCTCCGGGGGTACTGCCCCACCAAGGGGCAGGCTGCGGGGACTGGGTCCAGACATGCCCGGGCGCCTCCCCAGGCTCATCCCCGCTGGTGCCTTTCCCCTGGGCCTAGGCCTCGGTTGAGGCCTCCTTGGAGAGGAGGTTGCCGGCAGGGGCTGTCTCCACACTGCAAGGTGCTGGAGCTCAGAGGGCCTCGTAAGAGGGAAGGGACAAGCAAGGGGCTGGATGCCCAAGACCTCTTTGGCCCAGCAGCCTCAGGGCAGCAGGGAGAGCAAGAGGCCCAACTTGCCCCTAGGTCGGCTCTGCCTCTTCCCACACAGGCGGCCAGCCCAGCAGCTGCCTGACAGACTCTGGCTCCCCCGAGCTCTCTGCCGGTGCAGCGGGCAGGAACAGACGTGTGCATGTGGTTCTGCCTTGGCCTGGGAGTGTGGACCCCCTGCCTGGCCCCCAGGCTCAGGGGCAAGGGCCCGGAGAGAGCACCACCCCGAAGCGCTTTTCTCCCGGGCTTGGGAGCATTGTGCGTGCTTGGTGGGAACAGTGGGCGGGAGTGCTTGCAAACCGGCCTTTGGAGGCAGCCGGGGAGGTCTTCCAGTGGGAGAGGGCCGGTTGTGCTCAGAGGCCCCACAGGCCAGGGGCAGGACCCAGCAGGTCCCCTGCCCCTGATCAGCCTTGCCCAGACCTTCCTGCCCTCCGGGGGTACTGCCCCACCAAGGGGCAGGCTGCGGGGACTGGGTCCAGACATTCTCGGGCGCCTCCCCTGTCTCATCCCCGCTGGTGCCTTTCCCCTGGGCCTAGGCCTCCGTTGAGGCCTCCTTGGACAGGAGGTTGCTGACAGGGGCTGTCTCCACACTGCAAGGTGCTGGAGCTCAGAGGGTCTCGTCAGAGGGAAGGGACCAGTAAGAGGCTGGATGCCCAACACTTCTTTGGCCCAGCAGCCTCAGGGCAGCAGGGAGAGCAAGAGGCCCAACCTGCCCCTAGGGCGGCTCTGCCCCTTCCCACACAGGCGGCCAACCCAGCAGCTGCCTGACAGACTCTGGCTCCCCCAAGCTCTCTGCCGGTGCAGGGGACAGGAACAGACGTGGGCATGTGTTTCTGCCTTGGCCTGGGAGTGTGTTCCCCCTGCCTTGCCCCCAGGCTCAGGGGCAACGGCTCGGAGAGAGCACCACCCCAAAGCGCTTTTCTCCCGGGCTTGGGAGCATTGTGCGAGCCTGGCGTGCACAGCGGGCGGGAGTGTTTGCAAGCAGGACTTTGGAGGCAGCCGGGGAGGTCTTCCAGTGGGAGAGGGCCGGTTGTGCTCAGCGGCCCCACAGGCCAGGGGCAGGACCCAGCAGGGCCCCTGCCCCTGGCCAGCCTTGCCCAGACCTTCCTGGCCTCCGGGGGTACTGCCCCACCAAGGGGCAGGCTGCGGGGACTGGGTCCAGACATGCCCGGGCGCCTCCCCAGGCTCATCCCCGCTGGTGCCTTTCCCCTGGGCCTAGGCCTCGGTTGAGGCCTCCTTGGAGAGGAGGTTGCCGGCAGGGGCTGTCTCCACACTGCAAGGTGCTGGAGCTCAGAGGGCCTCGTCAGCGGGAAGGGACCAGCAAGGGGCTGGATGCCCAAGACCTCTTTGGCCCAGCAGCCTCAGGGCAGCAGGGAGAGGAAGAGGCCCAATTTGCCCCTAGGTCGGCACTGCCCCTTCCCATACAGGCAGCCAACCCAGCAGCTGCCTGACAGACTCTGGCTCCCCCGAGCTCTCTGCCGGTGCAGGGGTCAGGAACAGACGTGTGCATGTCGTTCTGCCTTGGCCTGGGAGTGTGTTCCCCCTGCCTGGCCCCCTGGCTCAGGGGCAAGGGCCCGGAGAGAGCACCACCCCGAAGCGCTCTTCTCCCGGGCTTGGGAGCATTGTGCGCGCCTGGTGGGAACAGTGGGCGGGAGTGTTGGCAAATCGGCCTTTGGAGGCAGCCGGGGAGATCTTCCAGCGGGAGAGGGCCGGATGTGCTCAGAGGCCCCACAGGCCAGGGGTAGGACCCAGCAGGTCCCCTGCCCCTGGCCAGCCTTTCCCAGACCTTCCTGGCCTCAGGGGGTACTGCCCCACCAAGGGGCAGGCTGCGGGGACTGGGTCCAGACATGCCCGGGCGCCTCCCCAGGCTCATCCCCGCTGGTGCCTTTCCCCTGGGCCTAGGCCTCGGTTGAGGCCTCCTTGGAGAGGAGGTTGCTGGCAGGGGCTGTCTCCACACTGCAAGGTGCTGGAGCTCAGAGGGCCTCGTCAGAGGGAAGGGACAAGCAAGGGGCTGGATGCCCAAGACGTCTTTGGCCCAGCAGCCTCAGGGCAGCAGGGAGAGCAAGAGGCCCAAATTGCCCCTAGGTCGGCTCTGCCCCTTCCCACACAGGCGGCCAGCCCAGCAGCTGCCTGACAGACTCTGGCTCCCCCGAGCTCTCTGCCGGTGCAGGGGGCAGGAACAGACGTGTGCATGTGGTTCTGCCTTGGCCTGGGAGTGTGGACCCCCTGCCTGGCCCCCAGGCTCAGGGGCAAGGGCCCGGAGAGAGCACCACCCCGAAGCGCTTTTCTCCCGGGCTTGGGAGCATTGTGCCCGCCTGCTGGGAACAGTGTGCGGGAGCGCTTGCAAACCGGCCTTTGGAGGCAGCCGGGGAGGTCTTCCAGTGGGAGAGGGCCGGTTGTGCTCAGAGGCCCCAAAGGCCACGGGCAGGACGCAGCAGGGCCCCTGCCCCTGGCTAGACTTGCCCAGACCTTCCTGGTCTCCGGGGGTACTGCCCCACCAAGGGGCAGGCTGCGGGGATTGGGTCCAGACATGCCCGGGCGCCTCCCCAGGCTCATCCCCGCTGGTGCCTTTCCCCTGGGCCTAGGCCTCGGTTGAGGCCTCCTTGGAGAGGAGGTTACTGGCAGGGGCTGTCTCCACACTGCAAGGTGCTGGAGCTCAGAGGGCCTCGTCAGAGGGAAGGGACCAGCAAAGGGCTGGATGCCCAAGACCTCTTTGACCCAGCAGCCTCAGGGCAGCAGGGAGAGCAAGAGGCCCAACTTGCCCCTAAGTGGGCTCTGCCCCGTCCCACACAGGTAGCCAGCCCAGCAGCAGCCTGGCAGTCTCTGGCTCTCTCGAGCTCTCTGCCGGTGTAGGGTGCAGGAACAGACGTGTGCATGTCGTTCTGCCTTGGCCTGGGAGTGTGTTCCCCCTGCCTGGCCCCCAGGGTCAGGGGCAAGGGCCCGGTGAGAGCACCACCCCGAAGCGCTTTTCTCCCGGGCTTGGGAGCATTGTGCGTGCCTGGCGGGAACAGCGGGCGGGAGTGCTTGCAAACCGGCCTTTGGAGGCAGACGGGGAGGTCTTCCAGTGGGAGAGGGCCGGTTGTGCTCAGAGGCCCCACAGGCCAGGGGCAGGACCCAGCAGGGCCCCTGCCCCTGGCCAGCCTTGCCCAGACCTTCCTGGCCTCCGGGGGTACTGCCCCACCAAGGGGCAGGCTGCGGGGACTGGGTCCAGACATGCCCGGGCGCCTCCCCAGGCTCATCCCCGCTGGTGCCTTTCCCCTGGGCCTAGGCCTCGGTTTAGGCCTCCTTGGAGAGGAGGTTGCTGGCAGGGGCTGTCTCCACACTGCAAGGTGCTGGAGCTCAGAGGGCCTCGTCAGAGGGAAGGGACCAGCAAGGGGCTGGATGCCCAAGACCTCTTTGGCCCAGCAGCCTCAGGGCAGCAGGGAGAGCAAGAGGCCCAACTTGCCCCTAGGTCGGCTCTGCCCCTTCCCACACAGGCGGCCAGCCCAGCAGCTGCCTGAAAGACTCTGGCTCCCCCGAGCTCTCTGCCGGTGCAGGGGGCAGATCAGACGTGTGCATGTGGTTCTGCCTTGGCCTGGGAGTGTGGACACCCTGCCTTGCCCCCAGGCTCAGGGGCAAGGGCCCAGAGAGAGCACCACCCTGAAGCGCTTTTCTCCCGGGCTTCGGAGCATTGTGCACGCCTGCTGGGAACAGTGGGCGGGAGCGCTTGCAAACCGGCCTTTGGAGGCAGCCGGGGAGGTCTTGCAGTGGGAGAGGGCCGGTTGTGCTCAGAGGCCCCACAGGCCAGGGGCAGGACCCAGCAGGTCCCCTGCCCCTGGCCAGCCTTTCCCAGACCTTCCTGGCCTCAGGGGGTACTGCCCCACCAAGGGGCAGGCTGCGGGGACTGGGTCCAGACATGCCCGGGCGCCTCCCCAGGCTCATCCCCGCTGGTGCCTTTCCCCTGGGCCTAGGCCTCGGTTGAGGCCTCCTTGGAGAGGAGGTTGCTGGCAGGGGCTGTCTCCACACTGCAAGGTGCTGGAGCTCAGAGGGCCTCGTCAGAGGGAGGGGACCAGCAAGGGGCTGGATGCCCAAGACCTCTTTGGCCCAGCAGCCTCAGGGCAGCAGGGAGAGCAAGAGGCCCAACTTGCCCCTAGGTCGGCTCTGCCCCTTCCCACACAGGCGGCCAGCCCAGCAGCTGCCTGACAGACTCTGGCTCCCCCGAGCTCTCTGCCGGTGCAGGGGTCAGGAACAGACGTGTGCATGTGGTTCTGCCTTGGTCTGGGAGTGTGGACCCCCTGCCTGGCCCCCAGGCTCAGGGGCAAGGGCCCGGAGAGAGCAACACCCCGAAGCGCTTTTCTCCCGGGCTTGGGAGCATTGTGTGTGCCTAGTGGGAACAGTGGGCGGGAGCGCTTGCAAACCGGCCTTTGGAGGCAGCCGGGGAGGTCTTCCAGTGGGAGAGGGCCGGTTGTGCTCAGAGGCCCCACAGGCCAGGGGCAGGACCCAGCAGGTCCCCTGCCCCTGGCCAGCCTTGCCCAGACCTTCCTGGCCTCCGGGGGTACTGCCCCACCCAGGGGCAGGCTGCGGGGACTGGGTCCAGACATGCCCGGGCGCCTCCCCAGGCTCATCCCCGCTGGTGCCTTTCCCCTGGTCCTAGGCCTGGGTTGAGGCCTCCTTGGAGAGGAGGTTCCTGGCAGGGGCTGTCTCCACACTGCAAGGTGCTGGAGGTCAGAGGGCCTCGTCAGAGGGAAGGGACAAGCAAGGGGCTGGATGCCAAGACCTCTTTGGCCCAGCAGCCTCAGGGCAGCAGGGAGAGCAAGAGGCCCAACTTGACCCTAGGTCGGCTCTGCCCCTTCCCACACAGGCGGCCAGCCCAGCAGCTGCCTGACAGACTCTGGCTCCCCCGAGCTCTCTGCCGGTGCAGGGGGCAGGAACAGACGTGTGCATGTGGTTGTGCCTTGGCCTGAGAGTGTGTTCCCCTGCCTGGCCCCCAGGCTCAGGGGCAAGGGCCCGGTGAGAGCACCACCCCGAAGCGCTTTTCTCCCGGGCTTGGGAGCATTGTGCGTGCCTGGCGGGAACAGCGGGCGGGAGTGCTTGCAAACCGGCCTTTGGAGGCAGACGGGGAGGTCTTCCAGCGGGAGAGTGCCGGTTGTGCTCAGAGGCCCCACAGGCCAGGGGCAGGACCCAGCAGTGTCCCTGCCCCTGGCAGCCTTGCCCAGACCTTCCTGGCCTCCGGGGGTACTGCCCCACCAAGGGGCAGGCTGCGGGGACTGGGTCCAGACATGCCCGGGCGCCTCCCCAGGCTCATCCCCGCTGGTGCATTTCCCCTGGGTCTAGGCCTAGGTTGAGGCCTCCTTGGAGAGGAGGTTGCTGGCAGGGGCTGTCTCCACACTGCAAGGTGCTGGAGCTCAGAGGGCCTCATCAGAGGGAAGGGACCAGCAAGGGGCTGGATGCCCAAGACCTCTTTGGCCCAGCAGCCTCAGGGCAGCAGGGAGAGCAAGAGGCCCAACTTGCCCCTAGGTCGGCTCTGCCCCTTCCCACACAGGCGGCCAGCCCAGCAGCTGCCTGACAGACTGTGGCTCCCCCGAGCTCTCTGCCGGTGCAGGGGTCAGGAACAGACGTGTGCATGTGGTTCTGCCTTGGTCTGGGAGTGTGAACCAACTGCCTGGCCACCAGGCTCAGGGGCAAGGGCCCGGAGAGAGCAACACCCCGAAGCGCTTTTCTCCCGGGCTTGGGAGCATTGTGCGTGCCTGGCGGGAACAGCGGGCGGGAGTGTTGGCAAACCGGCCTTTGGAGGCAGCCGGGGAGGTCTTCCAGTGGGAGAGGGCCGGTTGTGCTCAGAGGCCCCACAGGCCAGGGGCAGGACCCAGCAGGTCCCCTGCCCCTGGCCAGCCTTGCCCAGACCTTCCTGGCCTCCGGGGGTACTGCCCCACCAAGGGGGAGGCTGCGGGGACTGGGTCCAGACATGCCCGGGCGCCTCCCCAGGCTCATCCCCGCTGGTGCCTTTCCCCTGGTCCTAGGCCTCGGTTGAGGCCTCCTTGGAGAGGAGGTTGCTGGCAGGGGCTGTTTCCACACTGCAAGGTGCTGGAGCTCAGAGGGCCTCGTCAGAGGGAAGGGACAAGCAAGGGGCTGGATGCCCAAGACCTCTTTGGCCCAGCAGCCTCAGGGCAGCAGGGAGAGCAAGAGGCCCAAATTGCCCCTAGGTCGGCTCTGCCCCTTCCTACACAGGCGGCCAGCCCAGCAGCTGCCTGACAGACTCTGGCTCCCCCGAGCTCTCTGCCGGTGCAGGGGGCAGGAACAGACGTGTGCATGTGGTTCTGCCTTGGCCTGGGAGTGTGGACCCCCTGCCTGGCCCCCAGGCTCAGGGGCAAGGGCCCAGAGAGAGCACCACCCTGAAGCGCTTTTCTCCCGGGCTTAGGAGCATTGTGCACGCCTGCTGGGAACAGTGGGCGGGAGCGCTTGCAAACCGGCCTTTGGAGGCAGCCGGGGAGGTCTTCCAGTGGGAGAGGGCCGGTTGTGCTCAGAGGCCCCACAGGCCAGGGGCAGGACCCAGCAGGGCCCCTGCCCCTGGCCAGCCTTGCCCAGACCTTCCTGGCCTCCGGGGGTACTGCCCCACCAAGGGGCAGGCTGCGGGGACTGGGTCCAGACATGCTCGGGCGCCTCCCCTGGCTCATCCCCGCTGGTGCCTTTCCCCTGGGCCTAGGCCTCGGTTGAGGCCTCCTTGGAGAGGAGGTTGCTGGCAGGGGCTGTCTCCACACTGCAAGGTGCTGGAGCTCAGAGGGCCTCGTCAGAGGGAAGGGACCAGCAAAGGGCTGGATGCCCAAGACCTCTTTGGCCCAGCAGTCTCAGGGCAGCAGGGAGAGCAAGAGGCCCAACTTGCCCCTAGGTCGGCTCTGCCCCGTCCCATACAGGCAGCCAGCCGAGCAGCAGCCTGGCTGTCTCTGGCTCCCCCGAGCTCTCTGCCGGTGTAGGGGGCAGGAACAGACGTGTGCATGTCCTTCTGCCTTGGCCTGGGAGTGTGTTCCCCCTGCCTGGCCCCCAGGCTCAGTGGCAAGGGCCCGGAGAGAGCACCACCCCGAAGCGCTTTTCTCCCGGGCTTCGGAGCATTTTGCGTGCCTGGCGGGAACAGCGGGCGGGAGTGTTGGCAACCCGGACTTTGGAGGCAGCCGTGGAGGTCTTCCAGCGGGAGAGGGCCGGATGTGCTCAGAGGCCCCACAGGCCAGGGGCAGGACCCAGCAGGTCCCCTGCCCCTGGCCAGCCTTTCCCAGACCTTCCTGTCCTCAGGGGGTACTGCCCCACCAAGGGGCAGGCTGCGGGGACTGGGTCCAGACATGCCCGGGCGCCTCCCCAGGCTGATCCCCGCTGGTGCCTTTCCCCTGGGCCTAGGCCTCGGTTTAGGCCTCCTTGGAGAGGAGGTTGCTGGCAGGGGCTGTCTCCACACTGCAAGGTGCTGGAGCTCAGAGGGCCTCGTCAGAGGGAAGGGACCAGCAAAGGGCTGGATGTCCAAGACCTCTTTGACCCAGCAGACTCAGGGCAGCAGGGAGAGCAAGAGGCCCAACTTGCCCCTAGGTAGGCTCTGACCCGTCCCACACAGGCAGCCAGCCCAGCAGCTGCCTGGCAGTCTCTGGCTCCCCCGAGCTCTCTGCCGTGCAGGGCGCAGGAACAGACGTGTGCATCTCGTTCTGCCTTGGCCTGGGAGTGTGTTTCCCTTGCCTGGCCCCCAGGCTCAGGGGCAAGGGCCTGGAGAGAGCACCACCCCGAAGCGCTTTTCTACTGGGCTTGGGGGCATTGTGCGCGCCTGGTGGGAACAGTGGGCGGGAGTGTTGGCAAACCGGCCTTTGGAGGCAGCCGGGGAGGTCTTCCAGCGGGAGAGGGCCGGATGTGCTCAGAGGGCCCACAGGCCAGGGGCAGGACCCAGCAGGTCCCCTGCCCCTGGCCAGCCTTTCCCAGACCTTCCTGGCCTCAGGGGGTACTGCCCCACCAAGGGGCAGGCTGCAGGGACTGGGTCAAGACATGCCCGGGCGCCTCCCCAGGCTCATCCCCGCTGGTGCCTTTCCCCTGGGCCTAGGCCTCGGTTTAGGCCTCCTTGGAGAGGAGGTTGCTGGCAGGGGCTGTCTCCACACTGCAAGGTGCTGGAGCTCAGAGGGCCTCGTCAGAGGGAAGGGACCAGCAAAGGGCTGGATGTCCAAGACCTCTTTGACCCAGCAGACTCAGGGCAGCAGGGAGAGCAAGAGGCCCAACTTGCCCCTAGGTCGGCTCTGACCCGTCCCACACAGGCAGCCAGCCCAGCAGCTGCCTGGCAGTCTCTGGCTCCCCCGAGCTCTCTGCCGTGCAGGGCGCAGGAACAGACGTGTGCATCTCGTTCTGCCTTGGCCTGGGAGTGTGTTTCCCTTGCCTGGCCCCCAGGCTCAGGGGCAAGGGCCTGGAGAGAGCACCACCCCGAAGCGCTTTTCTCCTGGGCTTGGAGCATTTGCACGGATGGCGGGAACAGCGAGTGGGAGTGCTTGAAAACGAGCCTTTGGAGGCAGCCGGGGAGGTCTTCCAAGGGCCGGGAGAGAGCACCACCCCGAAGCGCTTTTCTCCCGGGCTTGGGAGCATTGTGCGTGGCTGGCGGGAACAGCGGGCATGAGTGCTTGCAAACCGGCCTTTGGAGGCAGCCGCGGAGGTCTTCCAGTGGGAGAGGGCCCAGCAGCTACCTAACAGACTCTGGCTCCCCCGAGCTCTCTGCCAGTGCAGGGGTCAGGAACAGAAGTGTGCATGTGGTTCTGCCTTGGTCTGGGAGTGTGGACCCACTGCCTGGCCCCCACGCTCAGGGTCAAGGGCCCGGAGAGAGCAACACACCGAAGCGCTTTTCTCGCGGGCTTGGGAGAATTGTGCGTGCCTGGCGGGAACAGCGGGCGGGAGTGTTGGCAAACCGGCCTTTGGAGGCAGCCGCGGAGGTCTTCCAGTGGGAGAGGGCCGGTTGTGCTCAGAGGCCCCACAGGCCAGGGGCAGGACCCAGCAGGGCCCCTGCCCCTGGCCAGCCTTGCCCAGACCTTCCTGGCCTCCGGGGGTACTGCCCCACCAAGGGGCAGGCTGCGGGGACTGGGTCTAGACATGCCCGGGCGCCTCCCCAGGCTCATCCCCGCTGGTGCCTTTCCCCTGGTCCTAGGCCTCGGTTTAGGCCTCCTTGGAGAGGAGGTTGCTGGCAGGGGCTGTCTCCACACTGCAAGGTGCTGGAGCTCAGAGGGCCTCATCAGAGGGAAGGGACCAGCAAGGGGCTGGATGCCCAAGACCTCTTTGGCCCAGCAGCCTCAGGGCAGCAGGGAGAGGAAGAGGCCCAACTTGCCCCTAGGTCGGCTCTGCCCCTTCCCACACAGGCCGCCAGCCCAGCAGCTGCCTGGCAGACTCTGGCTCCCCCGAGCTCTCTGCCCGTGCAGGGGCCGGGAACAGACGTGTGCATGTGGTTCTGCCTTGGCCTGGGAGTGTGTACCCCCTGCATTGCCCCCAGGCTCAGGGGCAAGGGCCCGGTGAGAGCACCACCCCGAAGCACTTTTTTCCCGGGCTTGGGAGCATTGTGCGTGCCTAGCGGGAACAGCGGGCGCGAGTGTTGTCAAATCGGCCTTTGGAGGCAGCCGGGGAGGTCTTCCGGCGGGAGAGGGCCGCTCATGCTCAGAGGCCCCACAGGACAGGGGCAGGACCCAGCAGGGCCCCTGCCCCAGGCCAGCCTTGCCCAGACCTTCCTGGCCTCCGGGGGTACTGCCCCACCAAGGGGCAGGCTGCGGGGTTGGGTCCAGACATTCCCGGGCGCCTCCCCAGGTTCATCCCCGCTGGTGCCTTTCCCTGGGACTAGGCCTCGGTTGAGGCCTCCTTGGGGAGGAGGTTGCTGGCAGGGTCTGTCTCCACACTGCAAGGTGCTGGAGCTCAGAGGGCCTCGTCAGATGGAAGGGACCAGCAAAGGGCTGGATGTCCAAGACCTCTTTGGCCCAGCAGCCTCAGGGCAGCAGGGAGAGCAAGAGGCCCAACTTGCCCCTAGGTCGGCTCTGCCCCTTCCCACACAGGCTGCCAGCCCAGCAGCTGCCTGGCAGACTCTGGCTCCCCCGAGCTCTCTGCCGGTGCAGGGGGCAGGAACAGACGTGTGCATGTGGTTCTGACTTTGCCTGGGAGTGTGGACCCCCTGCCTGGCCCCCAGGCACAGGGGCAAGGGCCCGGAGAGAGCACCACCCCAAAATGCTTTTCTCCCGGGCTTGGGAGCATTTGCGTGGCTGGCGGGAACAGCTAGTGGGAATGCTTGCAAACCGGCCTTTGAGGGCATCCGGTGAGGTCCTCCATGGGCCCGGAGAGAACACCACCCCGATGCGCTTTTCTCCCGGGCTTGGGAGCAGTGTGCGCAGGTGGCGGGAACAGCAGGCAGGAGTGCTTGCAAACCGGCCTTTGGAGGCAGGCGCGGAGGTCTTCCAAGGGCAAGGATTGAGCACCACCCCATAATGCTTTTCTCCCGTGCTTGGGAGCATTGTGCATGGCTGGTGGGAACAGCGGGCATGAGTGCTTGCATACCGGCCATTGGAGGCAGCCGGGGAAGTCTTCAAAGGGCCCTGAGAGAGCACCACCCCGAAGCGCTTTCTCCCGTGATTGGGAGCATTGTGTGCGGCTGGCGGGACAGCGGGAGGGAGTTCTTGAAAACCAGCCTTTGGAGGCAGCCGGGGAGGTCTTCTAAGGGCCGGGAGAGAGCACCACCCCGAAGCGCTTTTCTCCCGTGATTGGGAGCATTGTGTGCGGCTGGCGGGACAGCGGGAGGGAGTTCTTGAAAACCAGCCTTTGGAGGCAGCCGGGGAGGTCTTCCAAGGGCCGGGAGAGAGCACCACCCCGAAGCGCTTTTCTCCTGGGCTTGGAGCATTTGCACGGATGGCGGGAACAGCGAGTGGGAGTGCTTGCAAACCGGCCTTTGGGGGCAGCCCGGGAGGTCTTTCTTGGGCCCAGAGAGAACACCACCCCGAAACGCTTTTCTCCCGGGCTTGGGAGCATTGTGCGCGGGTGGCGGGAACAGCAGGCAGAAGTGCTTGCAAACCGGCCTTGGAGGCAGCCGGGGAGGTCTTCCAAGGGCCTGGAGTGAGCACCACCCAAAAATGCTTTTCTCCCGGGCTTGGGAGCATTGTGCGCGCCTGGTGGGAACAGTGGGCGGGAGTGTTGGCAAACCGGCCTTTGGAGGCAGCCGGGGAGGTCTTCCAGCGGGAGAGGGCCGGATGTGCTCAGAGGCCCCACAGGCCAGGGGCAGGACCCAGCAGGGCCCCTGCCCCTGGCCAGCCTTGCCCAGACCTTTCTGGCCTCCGGGGGTACTGCCCCACCAAGGGGCAGGCTGCGGGGACTGGGTCCAGACATGCCCGGGCGCCTCCCCAGGCTCATCCCCGCTGGTGCCTTTCCCCTGGTCCTAGGCCTCGGTTGAGTCCTCCTTGGAGAGGAGGTTGCTGGCAGGGGCTGTCTCCACACTGCAAGGTGCTGGAGCTCAGAGGGCCTCGTAAGAGGGAAGGGACAAGCAAGGGGCTGGATGCCCAAGACGTCTTTGGCCCAGCAGCCTCAGGGCAGCAGGGAGAGCAAGAGGCCCAACTTGCCCCTAGGTCGGCTCTGCCTCTTCCCACACAGGCGGCCAGCCCAGCACCTGCCTGACAAACTCTGGCTCCCCCGAGCTCTCTGCCGGTGCAGGGGACAGGAACAGACGTGTGCATGTGGTTCTGCCTTGGTCTGGGAGTGTGTCCCCCTGCCTTGCCCACAGGCTCAGGGGCAAGGGCCCGGAGAGAACACCACCCCGAAGCGCTTTTCTCCCGGGCTTGGGAGCATTGTGCGAGCCTGGCGTGAACAGCGGGTGGGAGTGTTTGCAAACAGGACTTTGGAGGCAGCCGGGGAGGTCTTCCAGTGGGAGAGGGCCGGTTGTGCTCAGAGGCCCCACAGGCCAGGGGCAGGACCCAGCAGGGCCCCTGCCCCTGGCCAGCCTTGCCCAGACCTTCCTGGCCTCCGGGGGTACTGCCCCACCAAGGGGCAGGCTGCGGGGACTGGGTCCAGACATGTCCGTGCGCCTCCCCAGGATCATCCCCGCTGGTGCCTTTCCCCTGGGCCTAGGCCTCGGTTGAGGCCTCCTTGGAGAGGAGGTTGCTGGCAGGGGCTGTCTCCACACTGCAAGGTGCTGGAGCTCAGAGGGCCTCGTCAGAGGGAAGGGACCAGCAAAGGGCTGGATGCCCAAGACCTCTTTGACCCAGCAGCCTCAGGGCTGCAGGGAGAGCAAGAGGCCCAACTTGCCCCTAGGTCAGCTCTGCCCCTTCCCACACAGGCAGCCAGCCCAGCAGCAGCCTGGCAGTCTCTGGCTCCCCCGAGCTCTCTGCCGGTGTAGGGGGCAGGAACAGACGTGTGCATGTCGTTCTGCCTTGGCCTGGGAGTGTGTTCCCCCTGCCTGGCCCCCAGGCTCAGGGGCAAGGGCCCGGAGAGAGCACCACCCCAAAATGCTTTTCTCCCGGGCTTGGGAGCATTTGCGTGGTTGGCGGGAACAGCTAGTGGGGATGCTTGCAAAGCGGCCTTTGGGGGCAGCCGGGGTGGTCCTCCATGGACCCGAGAGTACACCACCCCGATGCGCTTTTCTCCCGGGCTTGGGAGCAGTGTGCGCAGGTGGCGGGAACAGCAGGCAGGAGTGCTGCAAACCGGCCTTTGGAGGCAGGCGCGGAGGTCTTCCAAGGGCAAGGAGTGAGCACCACCCCAAAATGCTTTTCTCCCGTGCTTGGGAGCATTGTGCATGGCTGGTGGGAACACCGGGCATGAGTGCTTGCATACCGGCCATTGGAGGCAGCCGGGGAAGTCTTCAAAGGGCCCTGAGAGAGCACCACCCCGAAGCGCTTTTCTCCCGTGATTGGGAGCATTGTGTGCGGCTGGCGGGACAGCGGGAGGGAGTCCTTGAAAACCGGCCTTTGGAGGCAGCCGGGGAGGTCTTCCAAAGGCCTGTAGAGAGCACCACCCCGAAGCGCTTTTCTCCCGGGCTTGGGATCATTGTGCGTGCCTGGCGGGAACAGCGGGCGGGAGTGTTTGCAAACCGGCCTTTGGAGGCAGCCGGGGAGGTCTTCCAGTGGGAGAAGGCCGGTTGTGCTCAGAGGCCCCACAGGCCAGGGGCCGGACCCATCAGGGCCCCTGCCCCTGGCCAGCCTTGCCCAGACCTTCCTGGCCTCCGGGGTTACTGCCCCACCAAGGGTCAGGCTGCGGGGACTGGGTCCAGAAATGCCCGGGCGCCTCCCCAGGCTCATCCCCGCTGGTGCCTTTCCCCTGGGCCTAGGCCTCGGTTGAGGCCTCCTTGGAGAGGAGGTTGCTGGCAGGGGCTGTCTCCACACTGCAAGGTGCTGGAGCTCAGAGGGCCTCGTCAGAGGGAAGGGACCAGCAAGGGGCTGGATGCCCAAGACCTCTTTGGCTCAGCAGCCTCAGGGCAGCAGGGAGAGCAAGAGGCCGAACTTGCCCCTAGGTCGGCTCTGCCACTTCCCACACAGGCCGCCAGCCCAGCAGCTGCCTGACAGACTCTGGCTCCCCCGAGCTCTCTGCCGGTGCAGGAGGCAGGAACAGACGTGTGCATGTGGTTCTCCCTTGGCCTGGGAGTGTGTTCCCCCTGCATTGCCCCCAGGCTCAGGGGCAAGGGCCCGGAGAGAGCACCACACCAAAGCGCTTTTCTCCCGGGCTTGGGAGCATTGTGCGTGCCTAGCGGGAACAGCGGGCGCGAGTGTTGGCAAACCGGCCTTTGGAGGCAGTCGGGGAGGTCTTCCAGCGGGAGAGGGCCGGTCGTGGTCAGAGGCCCCACAGGCCAGGGGCAGGACCCAGCAGGGCCCCTGCCCCTGGCCAGCCTTGCCCAGACCTTCCTGGCCTCCGGGGGTACTGCCCCACCAAGGGGCAGGCTGCGGGGACTGGGTCCAGACATTCCCGGGCGCCTCCCCAGGCTCATCCCCGCTTGTGCCTTTCCCCTGGGCCTAGGCCTCGGTTGAGGCCTCCTTGGAGAGGAGGTTGCTGGCAGGGTCTGTCTCCACACTGCGAGGTGCTGGAGCTCAGAGGGCCTCGTCAGAGGGAAGGGACCAGCAAGGGGCTGGATGCCCAAGACCTCTTTGGCCCAGCAGCCTCAGGGCAGCAGGGAGAGCAAGAGGCCCAACTTGCCCCTAGGTCGGCTCTGCCCCTTCCCACACAGGCGGCCAGCCCAGCAGCTACCTAACAGACTCTGGCTCCCCCGAGCTCTCTGCCGGTGCAGGGGGCAGGAACAGACGTGTGCATGTGGTTCTGCCTTGGCCTGGGAGTGTGTTCCCCCTGCCTGGCCCACATCCTCAGGGGCAAGACCCGGAGAGAGCACCACTCCGAAGCACTTTTCTCCCGGGCTTGGGAGCATTGTGCGTGCCTGGCGGGAACAGCGGGCAGGAGTATTGGCAATCCGGACTTTGGACGCAGCCGCGGAGGTCTTCCAGCGGGAGAGGGCTGGTTCTGCTCAGAGGCCCCACAGACCAGGGGCAGGACCCAGCAGGGCCCCTGCCCCTGGCCAGCCTTGCCCAGACCTTCCTGGCCTCCGGGGGTACTGCCCCACCAAGGGGCAGGCTGCGGGGACTGGGTCCAGACATGTCCGTGCGCCTCCCCAGGATCATCCCCGCTGGTGCCTTTCCCCTGGGCGTAGGCCTCGGTTGAGGCCTCTTTGGAGAGAAGGTTGCTGGCAGGGGCTGTCTCCACACTGCAAGGTGCTGGAGCTCAGAGGGCCTCGTCAGAGGGAAGGGACCAGCAAAGGGCTGGATGCCCAAGACGTCGTTGACCCAGCAGCCTCAGGGCAGCAGGGAGAGCAAGAGGCCCAACTTGCCCCTAGGTCGGCTCTGCCCCTTCCCACACAGGCGGCCAGCCCAGCACCTGCCTGAGAGACTCTGGCTCCCCCGAGCTCTCTGCCGGTGCAGGGGGCAGATCAGACGTGTGCATGTGGTTCTGCCTTGGCCTGGGAGTGTGGACACCCTGCCTTGCCCCCAGGCTCAGGGGCAAGGGCCCGGAGAGAGCAACACCCTGAAGCGCTTTTCTCCCGGGCTTAGGAGCATTGTGCCCGCCTGCTGGGAACAGTGGGCGGGAGCGCTTGCAAACCGGCCTTTGGAGGCAGCCGGGGAGGTCTTCCAGTGGGAGAGGGCCGGTTGTGCTCAGAGGCCCCACAGGCCAGGGGCATTACCCAGCAGGGCCCCTGCCCCTGGCCAGCCTTGCCCAGACCTTCCTGGCCTCCGGGGGTACTGCCCCACCAAGGGGCAGGCTGCGGGGACTGGGTCCAGACATGCTCGGGCGCCTCCCCTGGCTCATCCCCGCTGGTGCCTTTCCCCTGAGCCTAGGCCACAGTTGAGGCCTCCTTGGAGAGGAGGTTGCTGGCAGGGGCTGTCTCCACACTGCAAGGTGCTGGAGCTCAGAGGGCCTCGTCAGAGGGAAGGGACCAGTAAGGGGCTGGATGCCCAAGACGTCTTTGGCCCAGCAGCCTCAGGGCAGCAGGGAGAGCAAGAGGCCCAACTTGCCCCTAGGGCGGCTCTGCCCCTTCCCACACAGGCGGCCAACCCAGCAGCTGCCTGACAGACTCTGGCTCCCCCAAGCTCTCTGCCGGTGCAGGGGACAGGAACAGACGTGGGCATGTGGTTCTGCCTTGGCCTGGGAGTGTGTCCCCCTGCCTTGCCCCCAGGCTCAGGGGCAAGGGCCCAGAGAGAGCACCACCCCGAAGTGCTTTTCTGCCCGGCTTGGGAGCATTGTGCGAGCCTGGCATGAACAGAGGGCGGGAGTGTTTGCAAACAGGACTTTGGAGGCAGCCGGGGAGGTCTTCCAGCGGGAGAGGGCCGGTTGTGCTCAGAGGCCCCACAGGCCAGGGGCAGGACACAGCAGGGCCCCTGCCCCTGGCCAGCCTTGCCCAGACCTTCCTGGCCTCCGGGGGTACTGCCCCACCAAGGGGGAGGCTGCGGGGACAGGGTCCAGACATGCTCGGGCGCCTCCCCTGGCTCATCCCCGCTGGAGCCTTTCCCCTGGGCCTAGGCCTCGGTTGAGGCCTCCTTGGAGAGGAGGTTGCTGGCAGGGGCTGTCTCCACACTGCAAGATGCTGGAGCTCAGAGGGCCTCGTCAGAGGGAAGGGACCAGTAAGGGGCTGGATGCCCAAGACGTTTTTGGCCCAGCAGCCTCAGGGTAGCAGGGAGAGCAAGAGGCCCAACTTGCCCCTAGGGCATCTCTGCCCCTTCCCACACAGGCGGCCAGCCCAGCAGCTGCCTGACAGACTCTGGCTCCCCCGAGCTCTCTGCCAGTGCAGGGGGCAGATCAGACGTGTGCATGTGGTTCTGCCTTGGCCTGGGAGTGTGGACACCCTGCCTTGCCCCCAGGCTCAGGGGCAAGGGCCCAGAGAGAGCACCACCCTGAAGTGCTTTTCTCCCGGGCTTAGGAGCATTGTGCCCGCCTGCTGGGAACAGTGGGCGGGAGCGCTTGCAAACCGGCCTTTGGAGGCAGCCGGGGATGTCTTCCAGTGGGAGAGGGCCGGTTGTGCTCAGAGGCCCCACAGGCCAGGGGCAGGACCCAGCAGGGCCCCTGCCCCTGGCCAGCCTTGCCCAGACCTTCCTGGCCTCCGGGGGTACTGCCCCACCAAGGGGCAGGCTGCGGGGACTGGGTCCAGACATGCCCGGGCGCCTCCCCAAGCTCATCCCCGCTGGTGCCTTTCCCCTGGGCCTAGGCCTCGGTTGAGGCCTCCTTGGAGAGGAGGTTGCTGGCAGGGGCTGTCTCCACACTGCTAGGTGCCGGAGCTCAGAGGGCCTCGTCAGAGGGAAGGGACCAGTAAGGGGCTGGATGCCCAAGACGTCTTTGGCCCAGCAGCCTCAGGGCAGCAGGGAGAGCAAGAGGCCCAACTTGCCCCTAGGGCGGCTCTGCCCCTTCCCACACAGGCGGCCAACCCTGCAGCTGCCTGACCGACTCTGGCTCCCCCAAGCTCTCTGCCGGTGCAGGGGACAGGAACAGACGTGAGCATGTGGTTCTGCCTTGGCCTGGGAGTGTGGACACCCTGCCTTGCCCCCAGGCTCAGGGGCAAGGGCCCAGGGAGAGCACCACCCCGAAGCGCTTTTCTCCCGGGCTTGGGAGCATTGTGCGTGCCTGGCGGGAACAGCGGGCGGGAGTGTTGGCAAACCGGCCTTTGGAGGCAGCCGGGGAGGTCTTCCAGTGGGAGAGGGCCGGTTGTGCTCAGAGGCCCCACAGGCCAGGGGCAGGACCCAGCAGGGCCCCTGCCCCTGGCCAGCCTTGCCCAGACCTTCCTGGCCTCCGGGGGTACTTCCCCACCAAGGGGCAGGCTGCGGGGACTGGGTCCAGACATGCCCGTGCGCCTCCACTGGCTCATCCCCGCTGGTGCCTTTTCCCTGGGCCTAGGCCTCGGTTGAGGCCTCCTTGGAGAGGAGATTGCTGGCAGGTGCTCTCTCCACACTGCAAGGTGCTGGAGCTCAGAGGGCCTCGTCAGAGGGAAGGGACCAGTAAGGGGCTGGATGCCCAAGACGTCTTTGGCCCAGCAGCCTCAGGGCTGCAGGGAGAGCAAGAGGCCCAAATTGCCCTTAGGTCCGCTCTGCCCCTTCCCACACAGGCGGCCAGCCCAGCACCTGCCTGAGAGCCTCTGGCTCCCCCGAGCTCTCTGCCGGTGCAGGGGACAGGAACAGACGTGTGCATGTGGTTCTGCCTTGGTCTGGGAGTGTGTCCCCCTGCCTTGCCCACAGGCTCAGGGGCAAGGGCCCGGAGAGAACACCACCCCGAAGCGCTTTTCTCCCGGGCTTGGGAGCATTGTGCGAGCCTGGCGTGAACAGCGGGTGGGAGTGTTTGCAAACAGGACTTTGGAGGCAGCCGGGGAGGTCTTCCAGTGGGAGAGGGCCGGTTGTGCTCAGAGGCCCCACAGGCCAGGGGCAGGACCCAGCAGGGCCCCTGCCCCTGGCCAGCCTTGCCCAGACCTTCCTGGCCTCCGGGGGTACTGCCCCACCAAGGGGCAGGCTGCGGGGACTGGGTCCAGACATGTCCGTGCGCCTCCCCAGGATCATCCCCGCTGGTGCCTTTCCCCTGGGCCTAGGCCTCGGTTGAGGCCTCCTTGGAGAGGAGGTTGCTGGCAGGGGCTGTCTCCACACTGCAAGGTGCTGGAGCTCAGAGGGCCTCGTCAGAGGGAAGGGACCAGCAAAGGGCTGGATGCCCAAGACCTCTTTGACCCAGCAGCCTCAGGGCTGCAGGGAGAGCAAGAGGCCCAACTTGCCCCTAGGTCAGCTCTGCCCCTTCCCACACAGGCAGCCAGCCCAGCAGCAGCCTGGCAGTCTCTGGCTCCCCCGAGCTCTCTGCCGGTGTAGGGGGCAGGAACAGACGTGTGCATGTCGTTCTGCCTTGGCCTGGGAGTGTGTTCCCCCTGCCTGGCCCCCAGGCTCAGGGGCAAGGGCCCGGAGAGAGCACCACCCCAAAATGCTTTTCTCCCGGGCTTGGGAGCATTTGCGTGGTTGGCGGGAACAGCTAGTGGGGATGCTTGCAAAGCGGCCTTTGGGGGCAGCCGGGGTGGTCCTCCATGGACCCGAGAGTACACCACCCCGATGCGCTTTTCTCCCGGGCTTGGGAGCAGTGTGCGCAGGTGGCGGGAACAGCAGGCAGGAGTGCTGCAAACCGGCCTTTGGAGGCAGGCGCGGAGGTCTTCCAAGGGCAAGGAGTGAGCACCACCCCAAAATGCTTTTCTCCCGTGCTTGGGAGCATTGTGCATGGCTGGTGGGAACACCGGGCATGAGTGCTTGCATACCGGCCATTGGAGGCAGCCGGGGAAGTCTTCAAAGGGCCCTGAGAGAGCACCACCCCGAAGCGCTTTTCTCCCGTGATTGGGAGCATTGTGTGCGGCTGGCGGGACAGCGGGAGGGAGTCCTTGAAAACCGGCCTTTGGAGGCAGCCGGGGAGGTCTTCCAAAGGCCTGTAGAGAGCACCACCCCGAAGCGCTTTTCTCCCGGGCTTGGGATCATTGTGCGTGCCTGGCGGGAACAGCGGGCGGGAGTGTTTGCAAACCGGCCTTTGGAGGCAGCCGGGGAGGTCTTCCAGTGGGAGAAGGCCGGTTGTGCTCAGAGGCCCCACAGGCCAGGGGCCGGACCCATCAGGGCCCCTGCCCCTGGCCAGCCTTGCCCAGACCTTCCTGGCCTCCGGGGTTACTGCCCCACCAAGGGTCAGGCTGCGGGGACTGGGTCCAGAAATGCCCGGGCGCCTCCCCAGGCTCATCCCCGCTGGTGCCTTTCCCCTGGGCCTAGGCCTCGGTTGAGGCCTCCTTGGAGAGGAGGTTGCTGGCAGGGGCTGTCTCCACACTGCAAGGTGCTGGAGCTCAGAGGGCCTCGTCAGAGGGAAGGGACCAGCAAGGGGCTGGATGCCCAAGACCTCTTTGGCTCAGCAGCCTCAGGGCAGCAGGGAGAGCAAGAGGCCGAACTTGCCCCTAGGTCGGCTCTGCCACTTCCCACACAGGCCGCCAGCCCAGCAGCTGCCTGACAGACTCTGGCTCCCCCGAGCTCTCTGCCGGTGCAGGAGGCAGGAACAGACGTGTGCATGTGGTTCTCCCTTGGCCTGGGAGTGTGTTCCCCCTGCATTGCCCCCAGGCTCAGGGGCAAGGGCCCGGAGAGAGCACCACACCAAAGCGCTTTTCTCCCGGGCTTGGGAGCATTGTGCGTGCCTAGCGGGAACAGCGGGCGCGAGTGTTGGCAAACCGGCCTTTGGAGGCAGTCGGGGAGGTCTTCCAGCGGGAGAGGGCCGGTCGTGGTCAGAGGCCCCACAGGCCAGGGGCAGGACCCAGCAGGGCCCCTGCCCCTGGCCAGCCTTGCCCAGACCTTCCTGGCCTCCGGGGGTACTGCCCCACCAAGGGGCAGGCTGCGGGGACTGGCTCCAGACATTCCCGGGCGCCTCCCCAGGCTCATCCCCGCTTGTGCCTTTCCCCTGGGCCTAGGCCTCGGTTGAGGCCTCCTTGGAGAGGAGGTTGCTGTCAGGGTCTGTCTCCACACTGCGAGGTGCTGGAGCTCAGAGGGCCTCGTCAGAGGGAAGGGACCAGCAAGGGGCTGGATGCCCAAGACCTCTTTGGCCCAGCAGCCTCAGGGCAGCAGGGAGAGCAAGAGGCCCAACTTGCCCCTAGGTCGGCTCTGCCCCTTCCCACACAGGCGGCCAGCCCAGCAGCTACCTAACAGACTCTGGCTCCCCCGAGCTCTCTGCCGGTGCAGGGGGCAGGAACAGACGTGTGCATGTGGTTCTGCCTTGGCCTGGGAGTGTGTTCCCCCTGCCTGGCCCACAGCCTCAGGGGCAAGACCCGGAGAGAGCACCACTCCGAAGCGCTTTTCTCCCGGGCTTGGGAGCATTGTGCGTGCCTGGCGGGAACAGCGGGCAGGAGTATTGGCAATCCGGACTTTGGACGCAGCCGCGGAGGTCTTCCAGCGGGAGAGGGCTGGTTCTGCTCAGAGGCCCCACAGACCAGGGGCAGGACCCAGCAGGGCCCCTGCCCCTGGCCAGCATTTCCCAGACCTTCCTGGCCTCCCGGGGTACTGCGCCACCAAGGGGGAGGCTGCGGGAACTGGGTCCAGACATGCCCGGGCGCCTCCCCAGGCTCATCCCCGCTGGTGCCTTTCCCCTGGGCCTAGGCCTCGGTTGAGGCCTCCTTGGAGAGGAGGTTGCTGGCAGGGGCTGGGTCCACACTGCAACGTGCTGGAGCACAGAGGGCCTCGTCAGAGGGAAGGGACCAGCAAGGGGCTGGATGCCCAAGACCTCTTTGGCCCAGCAGCCTCAGGGCAGCAGGGAGAGCAAGAGGCCCAAGTTGCCCCTAGGTCGGCTCTGCCCCTTCCCACACAGGCAGCCAGCACAGCAGCAGCCTGGCAGTCTCTGGCTCCCCCGAGCTCTCTGCCGGTGTAGGGGGCAGGAACAGACGTGTGCATGTCGTTCTGCCTTGACCTGGTAGTGTGGACCCACTGCCTGGCCCCCAGGCTCAGGGGAAAGGGCCCGGATAGAGCACCACCTCGAAGCGCTTTTCTCCCGGGCTTGGGAGCATTGTGCGTGCCTGGCGGGAACAGCGGGCGGGAGTGCTTGCACCCGGCCTTTGGAGGCAGCCGGGGAGGTCTTACAGCGGGAGAGTGCCGGTTGTGCTCAGAGGCCCCACATGCCAGGGGCAGGACACAGCAGTGTCCCTGCCCCTGGCAGCCTTGCCCAGACCTTCCTGGCCTCCGGGGGTACTGTGCCACCAAGGGGCAGACTGCCGGGACTGGGTCCAGACATGCCCGGGCGCCTCCCCAGGCTCATCCACGCTGGTGCATTTCCCCTGGGCCTAGGCCTCGGTTGAGGCCTCATTGGAGAGGAGCTTGCTGGCAGGGGCTGTCTCCACACTGCGAGGTGCTGGAACTCAGAGGGCCTCGTCAGAGGGAAGTGACCAGCAAGTGGCTGGATGCCCAAGACCTCTTTGGCCCAGCAGCCTCAGGGCAGCAGGGAGAGCAAGAGGCCCAACTTGCCCCTGGGTCGGCTCTGCCCGTTCCCACACAGGCAGCCAACCCAGCAGCTGCCTGGCAGATTCTGGCTCCCTCGAGCTCTCTGCCGGTGCAGGGGGCATGAACAGACGTGTGCATGTGGTTCTGCCTTGGCCTAGGAGTTTGTTCCCCCTGCATTGACCCCAGGCTCAGGGGCAAGGGCCCGGAGAGAGCACCTCCCCGAAGCGCTTTTCTCGCGGGCTTGGGAGCATTGTGCGTGCCTGGCGGGAACAGCGGGCGGGAGTGCTTGCAAACCGGCCTTTGGAGGCAGCCGGGGAGGTCTTCCAGCGGGAGAGGGCCGGTTGTGCTCAGACGCCCCACAGGCCAGGGGCAGGACCCAGCAGGGCCACTGCCCCTGGCCAGCCTTGCCCAGACCTTCCTCGCCTCCGGGGGTACTGCCCCACCAAGGGGCAGGCTGCAGGGACTGGGTCCAGACATGCCCGGGCGCCTCCCCAGGCTCATCCCCGCTGGTGCCTTTCCCCTGGGCCTAGGCCTCGGTTGAGGCCTCCTTGGAGAGGAGGTTGCTGGCAGGGGCTGTCTACACACTGAGAGGTGCTGGAGCTCAGAGGGCCTCGTCAGAGGGAAAGGACCAGCAAGGGGCTGGATGCCCAAGACCTCTTTGGCCCAGCAGCCTCAGGGCAGCAGGGAGAGCAAGAGGCCCAACTTGCCCCTAGGTCGGCTCTGCCCCTTCCCACACAGGCCGCCAGCCCAGCAGCTACCTAACAGACTCTGGCTCCCCCGAGCTCTCTGCCGGTGCACGGGGCAGGAACAGACGTGTGCATGTGGTTCTGCCTTGGCCTGGGAGTGTGTTCCCCCTGCCTGGCCAACAGCCTCAGGGGCAAGGGCCCAGAGAGAGCACCACTCCGAAGCGCTTTTCTCCCGGGCTTGGGAGCATTGTGCGTGCCTGGCGGGAACAGCGGGCAGGAGTACTGGCAATCCGGCCTTTGGACGCAGCCGCGGAGGTCTTCCAGCGGGAGAGGGCTGGTTCTGCTCAGAGGCCCCACAGACCAGGGGCAGGACCCAGCAGGGCCCCTGCCCCTGGCCAGCCTTGCCCAGACCTTCCTGGCCTCCCGGGGTACTGCCCCACCAAGGGGAAGGCTGCGGGACCTGGGTCCAGACATGCCCGGGCGCCTCCCCAGGCTCATCCCCGCTGGTGCCTTTCCCCTGGGCCTAGGCCTCGTTTGAGGACTCCTTGGAGAGGAGGTTGCTGGCAGGGTCTGTTTCCAAACTGCAAGGTGCTGTAGCTCAGAGGGCCTCGTCAGAGGGAAGGGACCAGCAAGGGGCTGGATGCCCAAGACCTCTTTGGCCCAGCAGACTCAGGGCAGCAGGGAGATCAAGAGGCCTACTTGCCCCTAGGTCGGCTCTGCCCCTTCCCACACAGGCGGCCAGCCCCGCAGCTGCCTGGCAGACTCTGTCTCCCCCGAGCTCTCTGCCGGTGCAGGGGACACGAACAGACGTGGGCATGTGGTTCTGCCTTGGCCTGGGAGTGTGTTCCCCCTGCCTTGCCCCGAGGCTCAGGGGCAAGGGCCCGGAGAGAGCACCACCCCGAAGCGCTTTTCTCCCGGGCTTGGGAGCATTGTGCATGCCTGGCGTGAAAGGCGGGCGGGAGTGTTTGCAAACCGGCCTTTGGAGGCAGCCGGGGAAGTCTTCCAGCGGGAGAGGGCCGGTTGTGCTCAGAGGCCCCACAGGCCAGGGGCAGGACCCAGTAGTGTCCCTGCCCCTGGCAGCCTTGCCCAGACCTTCCTGGCCTCCGGGGGTACTGCGGCATCAAGGGGCACACTGCCGGGACTGGGTCCAAACATGCCCGGGCGCATCCCCAGGCTCATCCCCGCTGGTGCCTTTCCCCTGGGCCTAGGCCTCGGTTGAGGCCTCCTTGGAGAGGAGGTTGCTGGCAGGGGCTGTCTCCACACTGCGAGGTGCTGGAACTCAGAGGGCCTCGTCATAGGGAAGCGACCAGCAAGGGGCTGGATGCCAAGGCCTCTTTGGCCCAGCAGCCTCAGGGCAGCAGGGAGAGCAAGAGGCCCAATTTGCCCCTAGGTCGGCTCTGCCCCTTCCCACACAGGCCGCCAGCCTAGCAGGTACCTAACAGACTCTGGCTCCCCCGAGATCTCTGCCGGTGTAGGGGGCAGGAACAGACGTGTGCATGTGGTTCTGCCTTGGCCTGGGAGTGTGTTCCCCCTGCCTGGCCCACAGCCTCAGGGTCAAGGGCCCGGAGAGAGCACCACTTCGAAGCGCTTTTCTCCCGGGCATGGGAGCATTGTGCGTGCCTGGCGGGAACAGCGAGCAGGAGTATTGGCAATCCGGCCTTTGGACGCAGCCGCGGAGGTCTTCCAGCGGGAGAGGGCTGGTTGTGCTCAGAGGCCCCACAGACCAGGGGCAGGACCCAGCAGGGCCCCTGCCCCTGGCCAGCCTTGCCCAGACCTTCCTGGCCTCCCGGGGTACTGCCCCACCAAGGGGGAGGCTGCGGGAACTGGGTCCAGACATGCCCGCGCGCATCCCCAGGCTCATCCCCGATGGTGCCTTTCCCCTGGGCATAGGCCTCGGTTGAGGCCTCCTTGGAGAGGAGGTTGCTGGCAGGGGCTGTCTCCACACTGCGAGGTGCTGGAACTCAGAGGGCCTCGTCAGCGGGAAGGGACCAGCAAGGGGCTGGATGCCCAAGACCTCTTTGGCCCAGCATCCTCAGGGCAGCAGGGAGAGCAAGAGGCCCAACTTGCCCCTAGGTCGGCTCTGCCCCTTCCCACACAGGCAAACAGCCCAGCAGCTGCCTGGCAGACTCTGGCTCTGCCGACCTTTCTGCCGGTGCAGGGGGCAAGAACAGACGTGTGCATGTGGTTCTGACTTGGCCTGGGAGTGTGGAACCCCTGCCTGGCCCGCAGGCTCAGGGGCAAGGGCCCGGAGAGAGCACCACCCCGAAGCGCTTTTCTCCTGGGCTTGGGAGCATTGTGCGTGCCTGGCGGGAACAGCGGGCGGGAGTGTTGGCAAATCGGCCTTTGGAGGCAGCCGGGGAGGTCTTCCAGCGGGACAGGGCCGGTTGTGCTCAGAAGCCCCACAGGCCAGGGGCAGGACCCAGCAGGGCCCCTGCCCCTGGCCAGCCTTGCCCATACATTCCTGGCCTCCGGGGGTACTGCCCCACCAAGGGGCAGGCTGCGGGGACTGGGTCCAGACATGCCCGGGCGCCTCCACAGGCTCATACCCGCTGGTGCCTTTCCCCTGGGCCTAAGCCTCGGTTAAGGCCTCCTTGGAGAGGAGGTTGCTGGCAGGGGCTGTCTCCACACTGCAAGTTGCTGGAGCTCAGAGGGCCTCGTCAGAGGGAAGGGACCAGCAAGGGGCTGGATGCCCAAGATCTCTTTGGCCCAGCAGCCTCAGGGCAGCAGGGAGAGCAAGAGGCCCAACTTTCCCCTAGGTCGGCTCTGCCCCTTCCCACACAGGCGGCCAGCCCAGCAGCTGCCGGACAGACTCTGGCTCCCCCGAGCTCTCTGCCGGTGCAGGGGGCAGGAACAGACGTGTGCATGTGGTTCTGCCTTGGCCTGGGGGTGTGTTCCCTCTGCATTGCCCCCAGGCTCAAGGGCAAGGGCCCGGTGAGAGCACCACCCCGAAGTGCTTTTCTCCCGGGCTTGGGAGCATTGTGCGTGCCTGGCGGGAACAGCGGGCGCGAGTGTTGGCAAACCGGCCTTTGGAGACAGTCGGGGAGGTCTTCCAGCGGGAGAGGGCCGGTCGTGCTCAGAGGCCCCACAGGCCAGGGGCAGGACCCAGCAGGGCCCCTGCCCCTGGCCAGCCTTGCCCAGACCTTCCTGGCCTCCGGGGGTACTGCCCCACCAAGGGGCAGGCTGCGGGGACTGGGTCCAGACATGCCCGGGCGCCTCCCCAGGCTCATCCCCGCTGGTGCCTTTCCCCTGGGCCTAGGCCTCGGTTGAGGCCTCCTTGGAGAGGAGGTTGCTGGCAGGGGCTGTCTCCACACTGCGAGGTGCTGGAGCTCAGAGGGCCTCGTCAGAGGGAAGGGACCAGCAAGGGGCTGGATGCCCAAGACCTCTTTGGCCCAGCAGCCTCAGGGCAGCAGGGAGAGCAAGAGGCCCAACTTGCCCCTAGGTCGGCTCTGCCCCTTCCCACACAGGCCGCCAGCCCAGCAGCTACCTAACAGACTCTGGCTCTGCCGAGCTCTCTGCCGGTGCAGGGGGCAGGAACAGACGTGGGCATGTGGTTGTGCCTTGGCCTGGGAGTGTGTTCCCCCTGCCTTGCTCCCAGGCTCAGGGGCAAGGGCCCGGAGAGAGCACCACCCTGAAGCGATTTTCTCCCGGGCTTGGGAGCATTGTGCGTGCCTGGCGTGAAAGGCGGGCGGGAGTGTTTGCAAACCGGCCATTGGAGGCAGCCGGGGAGGTCTTCCAGCGGGAGAGGGCCGGTTGTGCTCAGGGGCCCCACAGGCCAGGGGCAGGACCCAGCAGGGCTCCTGTCCCTGGCCAGCTTGCCCAGACCTTCCTGGCCTCCGGGGTTACTGCCCCACCAAGGGGCAGGCTGCGGGGACTGGGTCCATACATACCCGGGCGCCTCCCCAGGCTCATCCCCGCTGGTGCCTTTCCCCTGGTCCTAGACCTCGGTTGAGGCCTCCATGGAGAGGAGGTTGCTGGCAGGGGCTGTCTCCACACTGCAAGGTGCTGCAGCTCAGAGGGTCTCGTCAGAGGGAAGGGACCAGCAAGGGGCTGGATGCCCAAGACCTCTTTGGCCCAGCAGCCTCAGGGCAGCAGGGAGATCAAGAGGCCCAACTTGCCCCTAGGTCGGCTCTGCCCCTTCCCACACAGGCAGCCAGCCCAGCAGCAGCCTGGGAGTCTCTGGCTCCCCCGAGCTCTCTGCCGGTGTAGGGGGTAGGAACAGACGTGTGCATGTGGTTCTGCCTTGGCCTGGGAGTGTGTACCCCCTGCCTGTCCCCCAGGCTCAGGGGAAAGGGCCTGGAGAGTCACCACCCCGAAGCGCTTTTCTCCCGGGCTTGGGATCATTGTGCGTGCCTGGCGGGAACAGCGGGCGGGAGTGTTGGCAAACCGGCCTTTGGAGGCAGCCGGGGAGGTCTTCCAGCGGGAGAGTGCCGGTCGTGCTCAGCGGCCCCACAGGCCAGGGGCAGGACCCAGCACGGCCCCCGCCCCTGGCCAGCCTTGCCCAGAATTTCCTGGCCTCCCGGTGTACTGCCCCACCAAGGGTCAGGCTGCGGGGACTGGGTCCAGACAAGCCCGGGCGCCTCCGCAGGCTCATCCCCGCTGGTGCATTTCCCCTGGGCCTAGGCCTCGGTTTAGGCCTCCTTGGAGAGGAGGTTGCTGGCAGGGGCTGTCTCCACACTCCAAGGTGCTGGAGCTCAGAGGGCCTCGTCAGAGGGAAGGGACCAGCAACGGGCTGGATGCCCAAGACCTCTTTGGCCCAGCAGCCTCAGGGCAGTAGGGAGAGCAAGAGGCCCAACTTGCCCCTAGGTCGGCTCTGCCCCTTCCCACACAGGAAGACAGCCCAGCAGCTGCCTGGCAGACTCTGGCTCCCCCGAGCTCTCTGCCGGTGCAGGGGGCAGGAACAGACGTGTGCATGTGGTTCTGCCTTGGCCTGGGAGTGTGTTCCCCCTGCATTGCCCCCAGGCTCAGGGGCAAGGGCCCGGTGAGAGCACCACCCCGAAGCGCTTTTCTCCCGGGCTTGGGAGCATTGTGCATGCCTGGCGGGAACAGCGGGCAGGAGTGTTGGCAAATCGGCCTTTGGAGGCAGCCGGGGAGGTCTTCCAGCAGGAGAGGGTCGGTTGTGCTCAGAGGCCCCACAGGACAGGGGCAGGACCCAGCAGGGCCCCAGCCCCTGGCCATCCTTGCCCAGACCTTCCTGTCCTCCGGGCGTACTGCCCCACCAAGGGGCAGGCTGCGGGGACTGGGTCCAGACATGCCCGGGCGCCTCCCCAGGCTCATCCCCGCTGGTGCCTTTCCCCTGGGCCTAGGACTCGGTTGAGGCCTCCTTGGAGAGGAGGTTGCTGGCAGGGGCTGTCTCCACACTGCAAGGTGCTGGAGCTCAGAGGGCCTCGTCAGAGGGAAGGGACCAGCAAAGGGCTGGATGCCCAAGACCTCTTTGGCCCAGCACCATCAGGGCAGCAGGGAGAGCAAGAGGCCCAACTTGCCCCTAGGTCAGCTCTGCCCCTTCCCACACAGGCGTACAGCCCAGCAGCTGCCTGAAAGACTCTGGCTCCCCCGAGCTCTCTGCCGGTGCAGGGGGAAGGAACAGACGTGTGCATGTGGTTCTGCCTTGGCCTGGGACTGTGTTCCCCCTGCCTGGCCCCCAGGCTCAGGGTCAACGGACAGGTGAGAGCACCACCCCGAAGCGCTTTTCTCCCGGGCTTGGGAGCATTGTGCGTGCCTGGCGGGAACAGCAGGCGCGAGTGTTGTCAAACCGGCCTTTCGAGACAGTCGGGGAAGTCTTCCAGCGGGAGAGGGCCGGTCGTGCTCAGAGGCCCCACAGGCCAGGGGCAGGACCCAGCAGGGCCCCTGCCCCTGGCCAGCCTTGCCCAGAATTTCCTGGCCTCCGGGCGTACTGCCCCACCAAGGGTCAGGCTGCGGGGACTGGGTCCAGACAAGCCCGGGCGCCTCCCCAGGCTCATCCCCGCTGGTGCCTTTCCCCTGGGCCTAGGCCTCGGTTTAGGCCTCCTTGGAGAGGAGGTTGCTGGCAGGTGCTTTCTCCACACTGCAAGGGACGGGAGCTCAGAGGGCCTCGTCAGAGGGAAGGGACCAGCAACGGGTTGGATGCCCAAGACCTCTTTGGCCCAGCAGCCTCAGGGCAGCAGGGAGAGCAAGAGGCCCAACTTGCCCCTAGGTCGGCTCTGCCCCTTCCCACACAGGCAGACAGCCCAGCAGCTGCCTGGCAGACTCTGGCTCCCCCAAGCTCTCTGCCGGTGCAGGGGGCAGGAACAGACGTGTGCATGTGGTTCTGCCTTGGCCTGGGAGTGTGTTCCCCCTGCATTGCCCCCAGGCTCAGGGGCAAGGGCCCGGAGAGAGCACCACACCAAAGCGCTTTTCTCCCGGGCTTGGGAGCATTGTGCGTGCCTAGCGGGAACAGCGGGCGCGAGTGTTGGCAAACCGGCCTTTGGAGGCAGTCGGGGAGGTCTTCCAGCGGGAGAGGGCCGGTCGTGGTCAGAGGCCCCACAGGCCAGGGGCAGGACCCAGCAGGGCCCCTGCCCCTGGCCAGCCTTGCCCAGACCTTCCTGGCCTCCGGGGGTACTGCCCCACCAAGGGGCAGGCTGCGGGGACTGGGTCCAGACATTCCCGGGCGCCTCCCCAGGCTCATCCCCGCTTGTGCCTTTCCCCTGGGCCTAGGCCTCGGTTGAGGCCTCCTTGGAGAGGAGGTTGCTGGCAGGGTCTGTCTCCACACTGCGAGGTGCTGGAGCTCAGAGGGCCTCGTCAGAGGGAAGGGACCAGCAAGGGGCTGGATGCCCAAGACCTCTTTGGCCCAGCAGCCTCAGGGCAGCAGGGAGAGCAAGAGGCCCAACTTGCCCCTAGGTCGGCTCTGCCCCTTCCCACACAGGCGGCCAGCCCAGCAGCTACCTAACAGACTCTGGCTCCCCCGAGCTCTCTGCCGGTGCAGGGGGCAGGAACAGACGTGTGCATGTGGTTCTGCCTTGGCCTGGGAGTGTGTTCCCCCTGCCTGGCCCACATCCTCAGGGGCAAGACCCGGAGAGAGCACCACTCCGAAGCGCTTTTCTCCCGGGCTTGGGAGCATTGTGCGTGCCTGGCGGGAACAGCGGGCAGGAGTATTGGCAATCCGGACTTTGGACGCAGCCGCGGAGGTCTTCCAGCGGGAGAGGGCTGGTTCTGCTCAGAGGCCCCACAGACCAGGGGCAGGACCCAGCAGGGCCCCTGCCCCTGGCCAGCCTTGCCCAGACCTTCCTGGCCTCCGGGGGTACTGCCCCACCAAGGGGCAGGCTGCGGGGACTGGGTCCAGACATGTCCGTGCGCCTCCCCAGGATCATCCCCGCTGGTGCCTTTCCCCTGGGCGTAGGCCTCGGTTGAGGCCTCTTTGGAGAGAAGGTTGCTGGCAGGGGCTGTCTCCACACTGCAAGGTGCTGGAGCTCAGAGGGCCTCGTCAGAGGGAAGGGACCAGCAAAGGGCTGGATGCCCAAGACGTCGTTGACCCAGCAGCCTCAGGGCAGCAGGGAGAGCAAGAGGCCCAACTTGCCCCTAGGTCGGCTCTGCCCCTTCCCACACAGGCGGCCAGCCCAGCACCTGCCTGAGAGACTCTGGCTCCCCCGAGCTCTCTGCCGGTGCAGGGGGCAGATCAGACGTGTGCATGTGGTTCTGCCTTGGCCTGGGAGTGTGGACACCCTGCCTTGCCCCCAGGCTCAGGGGCAAGGGCCCGGAGAGAGCAACACCCTGAAGCGCTTTTCTCCCGGGCTTAGGAGCATTGTGCCCGCCTGCTGGGAACAGTGGGCGGGAGCGCTTGCAAACCGGCCTTTGGAGGCAGCCGGGGAGGTCTTCCAGTGGGAGAGGGCCGGTTGTGCTCAGAGGCCCCACAGGCCAGGGGCATTACCCAGCAGGGCCCCTGCCCCTGGCCAGCCTTGCCCAGACCTTCCTGGCCTCCGGGGGTACTGCCCCACCAAGGGGCAGGCTGCGGGGACTGGGTCCAGACATGCTCGGGCGCCTCCCCTGGCTCATCCCCGCTGGTGCCTTTCCCCTGAGCCTAGGCCACAGTTGAGGCCTCCTTGGAGAGGAGGTTGCTGGCAGGGGCTGTCTCCACACTGCAAGGTGCTGGAGCTCAGAGGGCCTCGTCAGAGGGAAGGGACCAGTAAGGGGCTGGATGCCCAAGACGTCTTTGGCCCAGCAGCCTCAGGGCAGCAGGGAGAGCAAGAGGCCCAACTTGCCCCTAGGGCGGCTCTGCCCCTTCCCACACAGGCGGCCAACCCAGCAGCTGCCTGACAGACTCTGGCTCCCCCAAGCTCTCTGCCGGTGCAGGGGACAGGAACAGACGTGGGCATGTGGTTCTGCCTTGGCCTGGGAGTGTGTCCCCCTGCCTTGCCCCCAGGCTCAGGGGCAAGGGCCCAGAGAGAGCACCACCCCGAAGTGCTTTTCTGCCCGGCTTGGGAGCATTGTGCGAGCCTGGCATGAACAGAGGGCGGGAGTGTTTGCAAACAGGACTTTGGAGGCAGCCGGGGAGGTCTTCCAGCGGGAGAGGGCCGGTTGTGCTCAGAGGCCCCACAGGCCAGGGGCAGGACACAGCAGGGCCCCTGCCCCTGGCCAGCCTTGCCCAGACCTTCCTGGCCTCCGGGGGTACTGCCCCACCAAGGGGGAGGCTGCGGGGACAGGGTCCAGACATGCTCGGGCGCCTCCCCTGGCTCATCCCCGCTGGAGCCTTTCCCCTGGGCCTAGGCCTCGGTTGAGGCCTCCTTGGAGAGGAGGTTGCTGGCAGGGGCTGTCTCCACACTGCAAGATGCTGGAGCTCAGAGGGCCTCGTCAGAGGGAAGGGACCAGTAAGGGGCTGGATGCCCAAGACGTTTTTGGCCCAGCAGCCTCAGGGTAGCAGGGAGAGCAAGAGGCCCAACTTGCCCCTAGGGCATCTCTGCCCCTTCCCACACAGGCGGCCAGCCCAGCAGCTGCCTGACAGACTCTGGCTCCCCCGAGCTCTCTGCCAGTGCAGGGGGCAGATCAGACGTGTGCATGTGGTTCTGCCTTGGCCTGGGAGTGTGGACACCCTGCCTTGCCCCCAGGCTCAGGGGCAAGGGCCCAGAGAGAGCACCACCCTGAAGTGCTTTTCTCCCGGGCTTAGGAGCATTGTGCCCGCCTGCTGGGAACAGTGGGCGGGAGCGCTTGCAAACCGGCCTTTGGAGGCAGCCGGGGATGTCTTCCAGTGGGAGAGGGCCGGTTGTGCTCAGAGGCCCCACAGGCCAGGGGCAGGACCCAGCAGGGCCCCTGCCCCTGGCCAGCCTTGCCCAGACCTTCCTGGCCTCCGGGGGTACTGCCCCACCAAGGGGCAGGCTGCGGGGACTGGGTCCAGACATGCCCGGGCGCCTCCCCAAGCTCATCCCCGCTGGTGCCTTTCCCCTGGGCCTAGGCCTCGGTTGAGGCCTCCTTGGAGAGGAGGTTGCTGGCAGGGGCTGTCTCCACACTGCTAGGTGCCGGAGCTCAGAGGGCCTCGTCAGAGGGAAGGGACCAGTAAGGGGCTGGATGCCCAAGACGTCTTTGGCCCAGCAGCCTCAGGGCAGCAGGGAGAGCAAGAGGCCCAACTTGCCCCTAGGGCGGCTCTGCCCCTTCCCACACAGGCGGCCAACCCTGCAGCTGCCTGACCGACTCTGGCTCCCCCAAGCTCTCTGCCGGTGCAGGGGACAGGAACAGACGTGAGCATGTGGTTCTGCCTTGGCCTGGGAGTGTGGACACCCTGCCTTGCCCCCAGGCTCAGGGGCAAGGGCCCAGGGAGAGCACCACCCCGAAGCGCTTTTCTCCCGGGCTTGGGAGCATTGTGCGTGCCTGGCGGGAACAGCGGGCGGGAGTGTTGGCAAACCGGCCTTTGGAGGCAGCCGGGGAGGTCTTCCAGTGGGAGAGGGCCGGTTGTGCTCAGAGGCCCCACAGGCCAGGGGCAGGACCCAGCAGGGCCCCTGCCCCTGGCCAGCCTTGCCCAGACCTTCCTGGCCTCCGGGGGTACTTCCCCACCAAGGGGCAGGCTGCGGGGACTGGGTCCAGACATGCCCGTGCGCCTCCACTGGCTCATCCCCGCTGGTGCCTTTTCCCTGGGCCTAGGCCTCGGTTGAGGCCTCCTTGGAGAGGAGATTGCTGGCAGGTGCTCTCTCCACACTGCAAGGTGCTGGAGCTCAGAGGGCCTCGTCAGAGGGAAGGGACCAGTAAGGGGCTGGATGCCCAAGACGTCTTTGGCCCAGCAGCCTCAGGGCTGCAGGGAGAGCAAGAGGCCCAAATTGCCCTTAGGTCCGCTCTGCCCCTTCCCACACAGGCGGCCAGCCCAGCACCTGCCTGAGAGCCTCTGGCTCCCCCGAGCTCTCTGCCGGTGCAGGGGACAGGAACAGACGTGTGCATGTGGTTCTGCCTTGGTCTGGGAGTGTGTCCCCCTGCCTTGCCCACAGGCTCAGGGGCAAGGGCCCGGAGAGAACACCACCCCGAAGCGCTTTTCTCCCGGGCTTGGGAGCATTGTGCGAGCCTGGCGTGAACAGCGGGTGGGAGTGTTTGCAAACAGGACTTTGGAGGCAGCCGGGGAGGTCTTCCAGTGGGAGAGGGCCGGTTGTGCTCAGAGGCCCCACAGGCCAGGGGCAGGACCCAGCAGGGCCCCTGCCCCTGGCCAGCCTTGCCCAGACCTTCCTGGCCTCCGGGGGTACTGCCCCACCAAGGGGCAGGCTGCGGGGACTGGGTCCAGACATGTCCGTGCGCCTCCCCAGGATCATCCCCGCTGGTGCCTTTCCCCTGGGCCTAGGCCTCGGTTGAGGCCTCCTTGGAGAGGAGGTTGCTGGCAGGGGCTGTCTCCACACTGCAAGGTGCTGGAGCTCAGAGGGCCTCGTCAGAGGGAAGGGACCAGCAAAGGGCTGGATGCCCAAGACCTCTTTGACCCAGCAGCCTCAGGGCTGCAGGGAGAGCAAGAGGCCCAACTTGCCCCTAGGTCAGCTCTGCCCCTTCCCACACAGGCAGCCAGCCCAGCAGCAGCCTGGCAGTCTCTGGCTCCCCCGAGCTCTCTGCCGGTGTAGGGGGCAGGAACAGACGTGTGCATGTCGTTCTGCCTTGGCCTGGGAGTGTGTTCCCCCTGCCTGGCCCCCAGGCTCAGGGGCAAGGGCCCGGAGAGAGCACCACCCCAAAATGCTTTTCTCCCGGGCTTGGGAGCATTTGCGTGGTTGGCGGGAACAGCTAGTGGGGATGCTTGCAAAGCGGCCTTTGGGGGCAGCCGGGGTGGTCCTCCATGGACCCGAGAGTACACCACCCCGATGCGCTTTTCTCCCGGGCTTGGGAGCAGTGTGCGCAGGTGGCGGGAACAGCAGGCAGGAGTGCTGCAAACCGGCCTTTGGAGGCAGGCGCGGAGGTCTTCCAAGGGCAAGGAGTGAGCACCACCCCAAAATGCTTTTCTCCCGTGCTTGGGAGCATTGTGCATGGCTGGTGGGAACACCGGGCATGAGTGCTTGCATACCGGCCATTGGAGGCAGCCGGGGAAGTCTTCAAAGGGCCCTGAGAGAGCACCACCCCGAAGCGCTTTTCTCCCGTGATTGGGAGCATTGTGTGCGGCTGGCGGGACAGCGGGAGGGAGTCCTTGAAAACCGGCCTTTGGAGGCAGCCGGGGAGGTCTTCCAAAGGCCTGTAGAGAGCACCACCCCGAAGCGCTTTTCTCCCGGGCTTGGGATCATTGTGCGTGCCTGGCGGGAACAGCGGGCGGGAGTGTTTGCAAACCGGCCTTTGGAGGCAGCCGGGGAGGTCTTCCAGTGGGAGAAGGCCGGTTGTGCTCAGAGGCCCCACAGGCCAGGGGCCGGACCCATCAGGGCCCCTGCCCCTGGCCAGCCTTGCCCAGACCTTCCTGGCCTCCGGGGTTACTGCCCCACCAAGGGTCAGGCTGCGGGGACTGGGTCCAGAAATGCCCGGGCGCCTCCCCAGGCTCATCCCCGCTGGTGCCTTTCCCCTGGGCCTAGGCCTCGGTTGAGGCCTCCTTGGAGAGGAGGTTGCTGGCAGGGGCTGTCTCCACACTGCAAGGTGCTGGAGCTCAGAGGGCCTCGTCAGAGGGAAGGGACCAGCAAGGGGCTGGATGCCCAAGACCTCTTTGGCCCAGCAGCCTCAGGGCAGCAGGGAGAGCAAGAGGCCCAACTTTCCCCTAGGTCGGCTCTGCCCCTTCCCACACAGGCGGCCAGCCCAGTAGCTCCCTGAAAGACTCTGGCTCCCCCCAGCTCTCTGCCGGTGAGGGGGCAGGAACAGACGTGGGCATGTGGTTCTGCCTTGGCCTGGGAGTGTGGATCCCCTGCCTGACCCCCAAGCTTAGGGGCAAGGGCCCGGAGAGAGCACCACCCCGAAGCGCTTTTCTCCCGGGCTTGGGAGCATTGTGCGTGCCTGGCGGGAACAGCGGCGGGAGTGCTTGCAAACTGGCCTTTGGAGGCAGCCGGGGAGGTTTCCAGCGGGAGAGGGCCGCTTGTGCTCAGAGTCCCCACAGGCAAGGGGCAGGACCCAGCAGGGCCCCTGCCCCTGACCAGCCTTGCCCAGACCTTCCTGGCCTCCGGGGGTACTGCGCCACCAAGGGGCAGGCTGCGAGCACTGGGTCCACACATGTCCGGGCGCCTCCCCAGTCTCATCCCCGCTGGTGCCTTTCCCCTGGGCCTAGGCCTCGGTTAAGGCCTCCTTGGAGAGGAGGTTGCTGGCAGGGGCTGTCTCCACACTGCAAGGTGCTGGAGCTCAGAGGGCCTCGTCAGCGGGAAGGGACCAGCAAAGGGCTGGATGCCCAAGACCTCTTTGGCCCAGCAGCCTCAGGGCAGCAGGGAGAGCAAGAGGCCCAACTTGCCCCTAGGTCGGCTCTGCCCCTTCCCACACAGGCGGCCAGCCCAGCAGCTGCCTGGCAGACTCTGGCTCCCCCGAGGTCTCTGCCGGTGCAGGGGGCAGGAACAGACGTGTGCATGTGGTTCTGCCTTGGCCTGGGAGTGTGTTCCCCCTGCATTGCCCCCAGGCTCAGGGGCAAGGGCCCGGTGAGAGCACCACCCCGAAGCGCTTTTCTCCCGGGCTTGGGAGCATTGTGCGTGCCTGGCGGGAACAGCGGGCGCGACTGTTGTCAAACCGGCCTTTCTAGACATTCGGGGAGGTCTTCCAGCGGGAGAGGGCCGGTCGTGCTCAGAGGCCCCACAGGCCAGGGGCAGGACCCAGCACGGCCCCCGCCCCTGGCCAGTCTTGCCCAGAATTTCCTGGCCTCCCGGTGTACTGCCCCACCAAGGGTCAGGCTGCGGGGACTGGGTCCAGACAAGCCCGGGCGCCTCCGCAGGCTCATCCCCGCTGGTGCATTTCCCCTGGGCCTAGGCCTCGGTTTAGGCCTCCTTGGAGAGGAGGTTGCTGGCAGGGGCTGTCTCCACACTGCAAGGTGCTGGAGCTCAGAGGGCCTCGTCAGAGGGAAGGGACCAGCAACGGGCTGGATGCCCAAGACCTCTTTGGCCCAGCAGCCTCAGGGCAGCAGGGAGAGCAAGAGGCCCAACTTGCCCCTAGGTCGGCTCTGCCCCTTCCCACACAGGAAGACAGCCCAGCAGCTGCCTGGCAGACTCTGGCTCCCCCGAGCTCTCTGCCGGTGCAGGGGGCAGGAACAGACGTGTGCATGTGGTTCTGCCTTGGCCTGGGAGTGTGTTCCCCCTGCATTGCCCCCAGGCTCAGGGGCAAGGGCCCGGTGAGAGCACCACCCCGAAGCGCTTTTCTCCCGGGCTTGGGAGCATTGTGCATGCCTGGCGGGAACAGTGGGCAGGAGTGTTGGCAAATCGGCCTTTGGAGGCAGCCGGGGAGGTCTTCCAGCAGGAGAGGGTCGGTTGTGCTCAGAGGCCCCACAGGACAGGGGCAGGACCCAGCAGGGCCCCAGCCCCTGGCCATCCTTGCCCAGACCTTCCTGTCCTCCGGGCGTACTGCCCCACAAAGGGGCAGGCTGCGGGGACTCGGTCCAGACATGCCCGGGCGCCTCCCCAGGCTCATCCCCGCTGGTGCCTTTCCCCTGGGCCTAGGACTCGGTTGAGGCCTCCTTGGAGAGGAGGTTGCTGGCAGGGGCTGTCTCCACACTGCAAGGTGCTGGAGCTCAGAGGGCCTCGTCAGAGGGAAGGGACCAGCAAAGGGCTGGATGCCCAAGACCTCTTTGGCCCAGCACCATCAGGGCAGCAGGGAGAGCAAGAGGCCCAACTTGCCCCTAGGTCGGCTCTGCCCCTTCCCACACAGGCGTACAGCCCAGCAGCTGCCTGAAAGACTCTGGCTCCCCCGAGCTCTCTGCCGGTGCAGGGGGAAGGAACAGACGTGTGCATGTGGTTCTGCCTTGGCCTGGGACTGTGTTTCCCCTGCCTGGCCCCCAGGCTCAGGGTCAACGGACAGGTGAGAGCACCACCCCGAAGCGCTTTTCTCCCGGGCTTGGGAGCATTGTGCGTGCCTGGCGGGAACAGCAGGCGCGAGTGTTGTCAAACCGGCCTTTCGAGACAGTCGGGGAAGTCTTCCAGCGGGAGAGGGCCGGTCGTGCTCAGAGGCCCCACAGGCCAGGGGCAGGACCCAGCAGGGCCCCTGCCCCTGGCCAGCCTTGCCCAGAATTTCCTGGCCTCCGGGCGTACTGCCCCACCAAGGGTCAGCTGCGGGGACTGGGTCCAGACAAGCCCGGGCGCCTCCCCAGGCTCATCCCCGCTGGTGCCTTTCCCCTGGGCCTAGGCCTCGGTTTAGGCCTCCTTGGAGAGGAGGTTGCTGGCACGGGCTTTCTCCACACTGCAAGGGACGGGAGCTCAGAGGGCCTCGTCAGAGGGAAGGGACCAGCAACGGGTTGGATGCCCAAGACCTCTTTGGCCCAGCAGCCTCAGGGCAGCAGGGAGAGCAAGAGGCCCAACTTGCCCCTAGGTCGGCTCTGCCCCTTCCCACACAGGCAGACAGCCCAGCAGCTGCCTGGCAGATTCTGGCTCCCCCAAGCTCTCTGCCGGTGCAGGGGGCAGGAACAGACGTGTGCATGTGGTTCTGCCTTGGCCTGGGAGTGTGTTCCCCCTGCATTGCCCCCAGGCTCAGGGGCAAGGGCCCGGTGAGAGCACCACCCCGAAGCGCTTTTCTCCCGGGCTTGGGAGCATTGTGCGTGCCTGGTGGGAACAGCGGGCGGGAGTGCTTGCAAACTGGCCTTTGGAGGCAGCCGGGGAGGTCTTCCAGCGGGAGACGGCCAGTGGTGCTCAGAGGCCCCACAGGACAGGGGCAGGACCCAGCAGGGCTCCTGCCCCTGGCCAGCCTTGCTCAGACCTTCCTGGCCTCCGGGGGTACTGCCCCACCAAGGGGCAGGCTGCGGGGACTGGGTCCAGACATGCCCGGGCGCCTCCCCAGTCTCATCCCCGCTGGTGCCTTTCCCCTGGGCCTAGGCCTCGGTTAAGGCCTCCTTGGAGAGGAGGTTGCTGGCAGGGGCTGTCTCCACACTGCAAGGTGCTGGAGCTCAGAGGGCCTCGTCAGAGGGAAGGGACCAGCAAGGGGCTGGATGCCCAAGACCTCTTTGGCCCAGCAGCCTCAGGGCAGCAGGGAGAGCAAGAGGCCCAACTTGCCCCTAGGTCGGGTCTGCCCCTTCCCACACAGGCAGCCAACCCAGCAGCTGCCTGGCAGATTCTGGCTCCCCCGAGCTCTCTGCCGGTGCAGGGGGCAGGAACAGACGTGTGCATGTGGGTCTGCCTTGGCCTAGGAGTGTGTTCCCCATGCATTGCCCCCAGGCTCAGGGGCAAGGGCCCGGAGAGAGCACCACCCCGAAGCGCTTTTCTCCTGGGCTTGGGAGAATTGTGCACGCCTGGCGGGAACAGCGGGCGGGAGTGTTGGGAAACCGGCCTTTGGAGGCAGCCAGGGATGTCTTCCAGTGGGAGAGGGCCGGTTGTGCTCAGAGGCCCCACAGGTCAGGGGCAGGACCCAGCAGGGCCCCTGCCCCTGGCCAGCCTTGCCCAGACCTTCCTGGCCTCCGGGGGTACTGCCCCACCAAGGGTCAGGCTGCGGGGACTGGGTCCAGAAATGCCCGGGCGCCTCCACTGGCTCATCCCCGCTGGTGCCTATCCCCTGGGCCTAGGCCTCGGTTGAGGCCTCCTTGGAGAGGAGGTTGCTGGCAGGGGCTGTCTCCACACTGCAAGGTGCTGGAGCTCAGAGGGCCTCGTCAGAGGGAAGGGACCAGCAAGGGGCTGGATGCCCAAGACCTCTTTGGCCCAGCAGCCTCAGGGCAGCAGGGAGAGCAAGAGGCCCAACTTTCCCCTAGGTCGGCTCTGCCCCTTCCCACACAGGCGGCCAGCCCAGTAGCTCCCTGAAAGACTCTGGCTCCCCCCAGCTCTCTGCCGGTGAGGGGGCAGGAACAGACGTGGGCATGTGGTTCTGCCTTGGCCTGGGAGTGTGGATCCCCTGCCTGACCCCCAAGCTCAGGGGCAAGGGCCCGGTGAGAGCACCACCCCGAAGCGCTTTTCTTCCGGGCTTGGGAGCATTGTGCGTGCCTGGCGGGAACAGCGGGCGGGAGTGTTTGCAATCCGGCCTTTGGAGGCAGCCGGGGAGGTCTTCCAGCGGGAGAGGGCCGGTTGTGCTCAGAGGCCCCACAGGCCAGGGGCAGGACCCAGCAGGGCCCCTGCCCCTGGCCAGCCTTGCCCAGACCTTCCTGGCCTCCGGGGGTACTGCCCCACCAAGGGGCAGGCTGCGGGGACTGGGTCCAGACATGCCCGGGCGCCTCCCCAGGCTCATCCCCGCTGGTGCCTTTCCCCTGGGCCTAGGCCTAGGTTGAGGCCTCCTTGGAGAGGAGGTTGCTGGCAGGGTCTGTCTGCACACTGCGAGGTGCTGGAGCTCAGAGGGCCTCGTCAGAGGGAAGGGACCAGCAAGGGGCTGGATGCCCAAGACCTCTTTAGCCCAGCAGCCTCATGGCAGCAGGGAGAGCAAGAGGCCCAACTTGCCCCTATGTCGTCTCTGCACCTTCCCACACAGACGGCCAGCCCAGCAGCTGCCCGACAGACTCAGGCTCCCCCGAGCTCTCTGCCGGTGCAGGGGGCAGGAACAGACTTGTGCATGTGGTTCTGCCTTGGCCTGGGAGTGTGTTCCCCCTGCATTGCCCCCAGGTTCAGGGGCAAGGGTCCGGAGAGAGCACGACACCGAAGCGCTTTTCTCCCTGGCTTGGGAGCATTGTGCGTGCCTGGCGGGAACAGCGGGCGCGAGTGTTGGCAAACCGGCCTTTGGAGACAGTCGGGGAGGTCTTCCAGCGGGAGAGGGCCGGTCGTGCTCAGAGGCCCCACAGGCCAGGGGGAGGACCCAGCAGGGCCCCTGCCCCTGGCCAGCCTTGCCCAGACCTTCATGGCCTCCGGGGGTACTGCCCCACCAAGGGGCAGGCTGCGGGGACTGGGTCCAGACATGCGCGGGCGCCTCCCCAGGCTCATCCCCGCTGGTGCCTTTCCCCTGGGCCTAGGCCTCGGTTAAGGCCTCCTTGGAGAGGAGGTTGCTGGCAGGGGCTGTCTACACACTGAGAGGTGCTGGAGCTCAGAGGGCCTCGTCAGAGGGAAAGGACCAGCAAGGGGCTGGATGCCCAAGACCTCTTTGGCTCAGCAGCCTGAGGGCAGCAGGGAGAGCAAGAGGCCCAACTTGCCCCTAGGTCGGCTCTGCCCCTTCCTACACAGGCCGCCAGCCCAGCAGCTGCCTGACAGACTCTGGCTCTGCCGAGCTCTCTGCCGGTGCAGGGGGCAGGAACAGACGTGTGCATGTGGTTCTGCCTTGGCCTGGGAGTGTGTTCCCCCTGCATTGCCCCCAGGCTTAGGGGCAATGGCCCCGTGAGAGCACCACCCCGAAGCGCTTTTCTCCCGGGCTTGGGAGCATTGTGCGTGCCTGGCGGGAACAGCGGGCGGGAGTGTTGGCAAACCGGCCTTTGGAGGCAGCCGGGGAGGTCTTCCAGCGGAAGAGGGCCCGTTGTGCTCAGAGGCCCCACAGGCCAGGGGCAGGCCCCAGCAGGGCCCCTGCCCCTGGCCAGCCTTGCCCAGACCTTCCTGGCCTCCGGGGGTACTGCCCCACCAAGGGGCAGGCTGCGGGGACTGGGTCCAGACATGCCCGGGCGCCTCCCCAGGCTCATCCCCGCTGGAGCCTTTCCCCTGGGCCTAAGCCTCGGTTGAGGCCTCCTTGGAGAGGAGATTGCTGGCAGGTGCTGTCTCCACACTGCAAGGTGCTGGAGCTCAGAGGGCCTCGTCAGAGGGAAGGGACCAGCAAGGGGCTGGATGCCCAAGACCTCTTTGGCCCAGCATCCTCAGGGCAGCAGGGAGAGCAAGAGGCCCAACTTGCCCCTAGGTCGGCTCTGCCCCTTCCCACACAGGCGGCCAGCCCAGCAGCTGCCTGACAGACTCTGGCTCCCCCGAGCTCTCTGCCGGTGCAGGGGGCAGGAACAGACGTGTGCATGTGGTTCTGCCTTGGCCTGGGAGTGTGTTCCCCCTGCTTTGCCCCCAGGCTCAGGGGCAAGGGCCCGGAGAGAGCACCACCCCGAAGTGCTTTTCTCCCGGGCTTGGGAGCATTGTGCGTGCCTGGCGGGAACAGCGGGCGCGAGTGTTGGCAAACCGGCCTTTGGAGACAGTCGGGGAGGTCTTCCAGCAGGAAAGGGCCGGTCGTGCTCAGAGGCCCCACAGGCCAGGGGCAGGACCCAGCAGGGCCCCTGCCCCTGGCCTGCCTTGCCCAGACCTTCCTGGACTCCGGGGGCACTGCCCCACCATGGGGCTGGCTGCGGGGACTGGGTCCAGACATGCACGGGCGCCTCCCCAGGCTCATCCCCGCTGGTGCCTTTCCCCTGGTCCTAGGCCTCGGTTGAGGCCTCTTTGGAGAGGAGGTTGCTGGCAGGGGCTGTCTACACACTGAGAGATGCTGGAGCTCAGAGGGCCTCGTCAGAGGGAAAGGACCAGCAAGTGGCTGGATGCCCAAGACCTCTTTGGCCCAGCAGCCTCAGGGCAGCAGGGAGAGCAAGAGGCCCAACTTGCCCTAGGTCGGCTCTGCCCCTTCCCACACAGGCCGCCAGCCCAGCAGCTACCCAACAGACTCTGGCTCTGCCGAGCTCTCTGCCGGTGCAGGGGGCAGGAACAGACGTGGGCATGTGGTTCTGCCTTGGCCTGGGAGTGTGTTCCCCCTGCCTGGCCCACAGGCTCAGGGGCAAGGGCCTGTGGAGAGCACCACTCCGAAGCGCTTTTCTCCCGGGCTTGGGAGCATTGTGCATGCCTGGCGGGAACAGCGGGCAGGAGTATTGTCAATCCGGCCTTTGGACGCAGCCTGGGAGGTCTTACAGCGGGAGAGGGATGGTTGTGCTCAGAGGCCCCACAGACCAGGGGCAGGACCCAGCAGGGCCCCTGCCCCTGGCCAGCCTTGCCCAGACCTTCCTGGCCTCCCGGGGTACTGCACCATCAAGGGGCAGGCTGCGGGGACTGGGTCCAGACATGCCCGGGCGCCTCCCCAGGCTCATCCCCGCTGGTGCCTTTCCCCTGGGCCTAGGCCTCGGTTGAGGCCTCCTTGGAGTGGAGGTTGCTGGCAGGGGCTGTCTCCACACTGCAAGGTGCTGGAGCTCAGAGGGCCTCGTCAGAGGGAAGGGACCAGCAAGGGGCTGGATGCCCAAGACCTCTTTGGCCCAGCAGCCTCAGGGCACCAGGGAGAGCAAGAGGCCCAACTTGCCCCTAGGTCGGCTCTGCCCTTTCCCACACAGGCGGCCAGCCCAGCAGCTGCCTGACAGACTCTGGCTCCCCCCAGCTCTCTGCCGGTGGAGGGGGCAGGAACCTACGTGGGCATGTGGTTCTGCCTTGGCCTGGGAGTGTGGATCCCCTGCCTGGCCCCCAGGCTCATGGGCAAGGGCCCGGAGAGAGCACCACCCCGAAGCGCTTTTCTCCCAGGCTTGGGAGCATTGTGCGTGCCTGGCGGGAACAGCGGGCGGGAGTGCTTGCAAACCGGCCTTTGGAGGCAGCCGGGGAGGTTTACAGCGGGAGAGGGCCGCTTGTGCTCAGAGGCCCCACAGGCCAGGGGCAGAACCCAGCAGGGCACCTGCCCCTGGCCAGCCTTGCCCAGACCTTCCTGGCCTCCGGGGGTACTGCCCCACCAAGGGGCAGGCTGCGGGGACTGGGTCCAGACATGCCCGGGCGCCTCCCCAGGCTCATCCCCGCTGGTGCCTTTCCCCTGGGCCTAGGCCTCGGTTTAGGCCTCCTTGGAGAGGAGGTTGATGGCAGGGGCTGTCTCCACACTGCAAGGTGCTGGAGCTCAGAGGGCCTCGTCAGAGGGAAGGGACCAGCAAGGGGCTGGATGCCCAAGACCTCTTTCGCCCAGCAGCCTGAGGGCAGCAGGGAGAGCAAGAGGCCCAACTTGCCCCTAGGTCGGCTCTGCCCCTTCCCACACAGGCCGCCAGCCCAGCAGCTGCCTGGCAGACTCTGGCTCCCCCGAGCTCTCTGCCGGTGCAGGGGGCAGGAACAGACGTGTGCATGTGGTTCTGCCTTGGCCTGGGAGTGTGGACCCCCTGCCTGGCCCCCAGGCTCAGGGGCAAGAGACCGGAGAGAGCACCACCCCGAAGCGCTTTTCTCCCGGGCTTGGGAGCATTGTGTGCGGCTGGCGGGACAGCGGGAGGGAGTTCTTGCAAACCGGCCTTTGGAGGCAGCCGGGGAAGTCTTCCAAGGGCCGGGAGAGAGCACCACCCCGAAGCGCTTCTCTCCCGTGTTTTGGAGCATTGTGCGTGGCTGGCGGGAACAGCGAGTGGGAGTGATTGCAAACCGGCCTTTGGGGGCAGCCGGGGAGGTCCTCCATGGGCACGGAGAGAACACCACCCCGAAGCGCATTTCTCCCGGTCTTGGGAGCATTGTGCGCGGCTGGCGGGAACAGCGGGCATGAGTTCTTGCAAACCGGACTTTGGAGGCAGCCGGGGAGGTCTTTCAAGGGCCCGGAGTGAGCACCACCCCAAAATGCTTTTCTGCCGGGCTTGGGAGCATTGTACGCGGCTGGCGGGAACAGCGGGAATGAGTGCTTGCAAACCGGCCTTTTGAGGCAGCCGGGGTGGTCTTCCAAGGGCCCGGAGAGAGCACCACCCCAAAATGCTTTTCTCCCGGGCTTGGGAGCATTGTGCGCAGCTGGCGGGAACAGCGGGAATGAGTACTTGCAAACCGGCCTTTGGAGGTAGCCGGGGAGGTCTTTCAAGGGCCCGGAGAGAACACCATCCCGAAGCACATTTCTCCTGGGATTGGGAGCATTGTGCGTGGCTGGCGGGAACAGCAGGAAGGAGTCCTTGCAAACCGGCCTTTGGAGGCAGCCGGGGAGGTCTTCCAAAGGCCCGGAGAGAGCACCACCCCGAAGCGCTTTTCTCCCGGGCTTGGGTGCATTGTGCGCGTGTGGCGGGAACAGCAGGCAGGAGTGCTTGCAAACCGGCCTTTGGAGGCAGCCGGGGAGGTCTTCCAAGGGCCCAGAGAGAGCACCACCTCGAAGCACTTTTCTCACGGGTTTTGGAGCATTGTGTGCGGCTGGTGGGACAGCGGGAAGGAATTCTTGCAAACCGGCCTTTGGAGGCAGCCAGAGAAGTCTTCCAAGGGCCCGGAGAGAGCACCACCCCGAAGTGCTTTTCTCCGTGGTTTTGGAACATTGTGCGTGGCTGGCGGGAACAGCGAGTGGGAGTGCTTTCAAACCGGCCTTTGGGGGCAGCCGGGGAGGTCCTGCATGGTCCCGGAGAGAACACCACCCCGAAGCGCTTTTCTCATGGTCTTGGGAGCATTGTGCATGGCTGGCAGGAACAGCGGACATGAGTGCTTGCAAACCGGCCTTTGGAGGCAGCCGGGGACGTCTTCCAAGGGCCTGTAGAGAGCACCACCCCGAAGCGCTTTTCTCCCGGGCTTGGGAGCATTGTGCGCGGGTGGCGGGAACAGCAGGCAGGAGTGCTTGAAAACCGGCCTTTGGAGGCAGCCGGGGAGGTCTTCCAAGGCCCGGTGTGAGCACCACCCCAAAATGCTTTTCTCCCGGGCTTGGGAGCATTGTGCGCGGCTGGTGGGAACAGCGGGCATGAGTGCTTGGAAACTGGCCATTGGAGGCAGACGGGGAGGTCTTCCAAGGGCCCAGAGAGAGCACCACCCCGAAGCGCTTTTCTCCCGTGATTGGGAGCATTGTGCGTGGCTGGCGGGAACAGCGGGCGGGAGTGCTTGCAAACCGGCCTTTGGAGGCAGCCGGGGAGGTCTTCCAAGGGCCAGGAGAGAGCACCACCCCGAAGCGCTTTTCTCCCGGGCTTGGAACATTTGCGCGGATGGCGGGAACAGCGAGTGGGAGTGCTTCCAAACAGGCCTTTGGGGGCAGCCGGCGAGGTCTTCCAAGGGCCCAGAGAGAGCACCACCCCAAAATGCTTTTCTCCCGGGCTTGGGAGCATTGTGCGTGGCTGGCGGAAGCAGCGGGAATGAGTACTTACAAACCGGCCTTTGGAGGCAGCCGGGGAGGTCTTGAAAGTGCCCGGAGAGAGCACCACCCCGAAGCGTTTTTCTCCCGGGTTTTGCTGCATTGTGCGTGGCTGGCGGGAACAGCGAGTGGGAGTGATTGCAAACCAGCCTTTGGGGGCAGCTGGGGAGGTCCTCCATGGGCACGGAGAGAACACCACCCCGAAGCGCATTTCTCCCGGTCTTGGGAGCATTGTACGCGGCTGGCGGGAACAGAGGGCATGAGTGCTTGCAAACTGGCCTTTTGAGGCAGCCGGGGTGGTCTTCCAAGGGCCCGGAGAGAGCACCACCCCAAAATGCTTTTCTCCCGGGCTTGGGAGCATTGTGCGCAGCTGGCGGGAACAGCGGGAATGAGTACTTTAAACACGCCTTTGGAGGTAGCCGGGGAGGTCTTCCAAGGGCCCTGAGAGAGCACCATCCCGAAGCACTTTTCTCCCGGGATTGGGAGCATTGTGCGTGGTTGGCGGGAACAGCGGGAAGGAGTCCTTGCAAACCGGCCTTTGGAGGCAGCCGGGGAGGTCTTCAAAAGGCCCGGAGAGAGCACCACCCCGAAGCGCTTTTCTCCTGGGCTTGGGAGCATTGTGCGTGCCTGGCGGGAACAGCGGCGGGAGTGCTTGCAAACTGGCCTTTGGAGGCAACCGGGGAGGTTTCCAGCGGGAGAGGGCCGCTTGTGCTCAGAGGCCCCACAGGCAAGGGGCAGGACCCAGCAGGGCCCCTGCCCCTGACCAGCCTTGCCCAGACCTTCCTGGCCTCCGGGGGTACTGCCCCACCAAGGGGCAGGCTGCGAGCACTGGGTCCACACATGCCCGGGCGCCTCCCCTGGCTCATCCCCGCTGGTGCCTTTCCCCTGGACCTAGGCCTCGGTTGAGGCCTCCTTGGAGAGGAGGTTGCTGGCAGGGGTTGTCTCCACACTGCAAGGTGCTGGAGCTCAGAGGGCCTCGTCAGAGGGAAGGGACCAGCAAGGGGCTGGATGCCCAAGACCTCTTTGGCCCAGCAGCCTCAGGGCAGCAGGGAGAGCAAGAGGCCCAACTTGCCCCTAGGTCAGCTCTGCCCCTTCCCACACATGCCGCCAGCCCAGCAGCTGCCTGACAGACTCTGGCTCCCCCGAGCTTTCTGCCGGTGCAGGGGGCAGGAACAGACGTGTGCATGTGGTTCTGCCTTGGCCTGGGAGTGTGTTCCCCCTGCATTGCCCCGAGGCTCAGGGGCAAGGGCCCGGAGAGAACACCACACCGAGGCGCTTTTCCCCCGGGCTTGGGAGCATTGTGCGTGCCTAGCGGGAACAGCGGGCGCGAGTGTTGGCAAACCGGCCTTTGGAGGCAGTCGGGGAGGTCTTCCAGCGGGAGAGGGCCGGTCGTGCTCAGAGGCCCCACAGGCCAGGGGCAGGACCCAGCAGGGCCCCTGCCCCTGGCCAGCCTTGCCCAGACCTTCCTGGCCTCCGGGGGTACTGCCCCACCAAGGGGCAGGCTGCGGGGACTGGGTCCAGACATGCCCGGGCGCCTCCGCAGGCTCATCCCCGCTGGTGCCTTTCCCCTGGGCCTAGGCCTCGGTTGAGGCCTCCGTGGAGAATAGGTTGCTGGCAGGGGCTGTCTACACACTGAGAGATGCTGGAGCTCAGAGGGCCTCGTCAGAGGGAAAGGACCAGCAAGGGGCTGGATGCCCAAGACCTCTTTGGCCCAGCAGCCTCAGGGCAGCAGGGAGAGCAAGAGGCGCAACTTGCCCCTAGGTCGGCTCTGCCCCTTCCCACACAGGCCGCCAGCCCAGCAGCTGCCTGACAGACTCTGGCTCTGCCGAGCTCTCTGCCGGTGCAGGGGGCAGGAACAAACATGTGCATGTGGTTCTGCCTTGGCCTGGGAGTGTGTTCCCCCTGCATTGCCCCCAGGCTTAGTGACAAGGGCCCCGTGAGAGCACCACCCCGAAGCGCTTTTCTCCCGGGCTTGGGAGCATTGTGCGTGCCTGGCGGGAACAGCGGGCGGGAGTGTTGGCAAACCGGCCTTTGGAGGCAGCCGGGGAGGTCTTCCAGCGGAAGAGGGCCCGTTGTGCTCAGAGGCCCGACAGGCCAGGGGCAGGCCCCAGCAGGGCCCCTGCCCCTGGCCAGCCTTGCCCAGACCTTCCTGGCCTCCGGGGGTACTGCCCCACCAAGGGGCAGGCTGCGGGGACTGGGTCCAGACATGCCCGGGCGCCTCCCCAGGCTCATCCCCGCTGGAGCCTTTCCCCTGGGCCTAAGCCTCGGTTGAGGCCTCCTTGGAGAGGAGATTGCTGGCAGGGGCTGTCTCCACACTGCAAGGTGCTGGAGCTCAGAGGGCCTCGTCAGAGGGAAGGGACCAGCAAGGGGCTGGATGCCCAAGACCTCTTTGGCCCAGCAGCCTCAGGGCAGCAGGGAGAGCAAGAGGCCCAACTTGCCCCTAGGTCGGCTCTGCCCCTTCCCACACAGGCGGCCAGCCCAGCAGCTGCCTGACAGTCTCTGGCTCCCCCGAGCTCTCTGCCGGTGCAGGGGGCAGGAACAGACGTGTGCATGTGGTTCTGCCTTAGCCTGGGAGTGTGTTCCCCCTGCTTTGCCCCCAGGCTCAGGGGCAAGGGCCCGGAGAGAGCACCACCCCGAAGCGCTTTTCTCCCGGGCTTGGGAGCATTGTGCGTGCCTGGCGGGAACAGCGGGCGCGAGTGTTGGCAAACCGGCCTTTGGAGACAGTCGGGGAGGTCTTCCAGCAGGAGAGGGCCGGTCGTGCTCAGAGGCCCCACAGGCCAGGGGCAGGACCCAGCAGGGCCCCTGCCCCTGGCCAGCCTTGCCCAGACATTCCTGGACTCCGGGGGCACTGCCCCACCATGGGGCAGGCTGCGGGGACTGGGTCCAGACATGCCCGGGTGCCTCCCCAGGCTCATCCCCGCTGGTGCCTTTCCCCTGGGCCTAGGCCTCGGTTGAGGCCTCCTTGGAGAGGAGGTTGCTGGCAGGGGCTGTCTACACACTGAGAGATGCTGGAGCTCAGAGGGCCTCGTCAGAGGGAAAGGACTAGCAAGGGGCTGGATGCCCAAGACCTCTTTGGCCCAGCAGCCTCAGGGCAGCAGGGAGAGCAAGAGGCCCAACTTGCCCCTAGGTCGGCTCTGCCCCTTCCCACACAGGCCGCCAGCCCAGCAGCTACCCAACAGACTCTGGCTCTGCCGAGCTCTCTGCCGGTGCAGGGGGCAGGAACAGACGTGGGCATGTGGTTCTGCCTTGGCCTGGGAGTGTGTTCCCCCTGCCTGGCCCACAGGCTCAGGGGCAAGGGCCTGTGGAGAGCACCACTCCGAAGCGCTTTTCTCCCGGGCTTGGGAGCATTGTGCGTGCCTGGCGGGAACAGCGGGCAGGAGTATTGTCAATCCGGCCTTTGGACGCAGCCTGGGAGGTCTTACAGCGGGAGAGGGCTGGTTGTGCTCAGAGGCCCCACAGACCAGGGGCAGGACCCAGCAGGGCCCCTGCCCCTGGCCAGCCTTGCCCAGACCTTCCTGGCCTCCCGGGGTACTGCACCACCAAGGGGCAGGCTGCGGGGACTGGGTCCAGACATGCCCGGGCGCCTCCCCAGGCTCATCCCCGCTGGTGCCTTTCCCCTGGGCCTAGGCCTCGGTTGAGGCCTCCTTGGAGAGGAGGTTGCTGGCAGGGGCTGTCTCCACACTGCAAGGTGCTGTAGCTCAGAGGGCCTTGTCAGAGGGAAGGGACCAGCAAAGGGCTGGATGCCCAAGACCTCTTTGGCCCAGCAGCCTCAGGGCACCAGGGAGAGCAAGAGGCCCAACTTGCCCCTAGGTCGGCTCTGCCCTTTCCCACACAGGCGGCCAGCCCAGCAGCTGCCTGACAGACTCTGGCTCCCCCCAGCTCTCTGCCGGTGGAGGGGGCAGGAACAGACGTGGGCATGTGGTTCTGCCTTGGCCTGGGAGTGTGGATCCCCTGCCTGGCCCCCAGGCTCATGGGCAAGGGCCCGGAGAGAGCACCACCCCGAAGCGCTTTTCTCCCAGGCTTGGGAGCATTGTGCGTGCCTGGCGGGAACAGCGGGCGGGAGTGCTTGCAAACCGGCCTTTGGAGGCAGCCGGGGAGGTTTACAGCGGGAGAGGGCCGCTTGTGCTCAGAGGCCCCACAGGCCAGGGGCAGAACCCAGCAGGGCACCTGCCCCTGGCCAGCCTTGCCCAGACCTTCCTGGCCTCCGGGGGTACTGCCCCACCAAGGGGCAGGCTGCGGGGACTGGGTCCAGACATGCCCGGGCGCCTCCCCAGGCTCATCCCCGCTGGTGCCTTTCCCCTGGGCCTAGGCCTCGGTTTAGGCCTCCTTGGAGAGGAGGTTGATGGCAGGGGCTGTCTCCACACTGCAAGGTGCTGGAGCTCAGAGGGCCTCATCAGAGGGAAGGGACCAGCAAGGGGCTGGATGCCCAAGACCTCTTTCGCCCAGCAGCCTGAGGGCAGCAGGGAGAGCAAGAGGCCCAACTTGCCCCTAGGTCGGCTCTGACCCTTCCCACACAGGCCGCCAGCCCAGCAGCTGCCTGGCAGACTCTGGCTCCCCCGAGCTCTCTGCCCGTGCAGGGGGCAGGAACAGACGTGTGCATGTGGTTCTGCCTTGGCCTGGGAGTGTGTTCCCCCTGCATTGCCCCCAGGCTCAGGGGCAAGGGTCCGGTGAGAGCACCACCCCGAAGCGCTTTTCTCCCGAGGTTGGGAGCATTGTGCGTGCCTGGCGGGAACAGCGGGCGGGAGTGTTGGCAAACAGGACTTTGGAGGCAGCCGGGGAGGTCTTCCAGCGGGAGAGGGTCGGTTGTGCTCAGAGGCCCCACAGGCCAGGGGCAGGACCCAGCAGTGCCCCTGCCCCTGGCCAGCCTTGCCCAGACCTTCCTGGCCTCCGGTGGTACTGCCCCACCAAGGGGCAGGCTGCGGGGACTGGGTCCAGACATGCCCGGGCGCCTCCCCAGGCTCATCCACGCTGGTGCCTTTCCCCTTGGCCTAGGCCTCGGTTGAGGCCTCCTTGGAGAGGAGGTTGCTGGCAGGGGCTGTCTCCACACTGCAAGGTGCTGGAGCTCAGAGGGCCTCGTCAGAGGGAAGGGACAAGCAAGGGGCTGGATGCCCAAGACCTCTTTGGCTCAGCAGCCTCAGGGCAGCAGGGAGAGCAAGAGGCCCAACTTGCCCCTAGGTCGGCTCTGCCCCTTCCCACACAGGCCGCCAGCCCAGCAGCTGCCTGGCAGACTCTGGCTCCCCCGAGCTCTCTGCCGGTGCAGGGGGCAGGAACAGACGTGTGCATGTGGTTCTGCCTTGGCCTGGGAGTGTGGACCCCCTGCCTGGCCCCCAGGCTCAGGGGCAAGAGACCGGAGAGAGCACCACCCCGAAGCGCTTTTCTCCCGGGCTTGGGAGCATTGTGTGCGGCTGGCGGGACAGCGGGAGGGAGTTCTTGCAAACCGGCCTTTGGAGGCAGCCGGGGAAGTCTTCCAAGGGCCGGGAGAGAGCACCACCCCGAAGCGCTTCTCTCCCGTGTTTTGGAGCATTGTGCGTGGCTGGCGGGAACAGCGAGTGGGAGTGATTGCAAACCGGCCTTTGGGGGCAGCCGGGGAGGTCCTCCATGGGCACGGAGAGAACACCACCCCGAAGCGCATTTCTCCCGGTCTTGGGAGCATTGTGCGCGGCTGGCGGGAACAGCGGGCATGAGTTCTTGCAAACCGGACTTTGGAGGCAGCCGGGGAGGTCTTTCAAGGGCCCGGAGTGAGCGCCACCCCAAAATGCTTTTCTGCCGGGCTTGGGAGCATTGTACGCGGCTGGCGGGAACAGCGGGAATGAGTGCTTGCAAACCGGCCTTTTGAGGCAGCCGGGGTGGTCTTCCAAGGGCCCGGAGAGAGCACCACCCCAAAATGCTTTTCTCCCGGGCTTGGGAGCATTGTGCGCAGCTGGCGGGAACAGCGGGAATGAGTACTTGCAAACCGGCCTTTGGAGGTAGCCGGGGAGGTCTTTCAAGGGCCCAGAGAGAACACCATCCCGAAGCACTTTTCTCCTGGGATTGGGAGCATTGTGCGTGGCTGGCGGGAACAGCAGGAAGGAGTCCTTGCAAACCGGCCTTTGGAGGCAGCCGGGGAGGTCTTCCAAAGGCCCGGAGAGAGCACCACCCCGAAGCGCTTTTCTCCCGGGCTTGGGTGCATTGTGCGCGTGTGGCGGGAACAGCAGGCAGGAGTGCTTGCAAACCGGCCTTTGGAGGCAGCCGGGGAGGTCTTCCAAGGGCCCAGAGAGAGCACCACCTCGAAGCACTTTTCTCACGGGTTTTGGAGCATTGTGTGCGGCTGGTGGGACAGCGGGAGGGAATTCTTGCAAACCGGCCTTTGGAGGCAGCCAGAGAAGTCTTCCAAGGGCCCGGAGAGAGCACCACCCCGAAGTGCTTTTCTCCGTGGTTTTGGAACATTGTGCGTGGCTGGCGGGAACAGCGAGTGGGAGTGCTTTCAAACCGGCCTTTGGGGGCAGCCGGGGAGGTCCTGCATGGTCCCGGAGAGAACACCACCCCGAAGCGCTTTTCTCATGGTCTTGGGAGCATTGTGCATGGCTGGCAGGAACAGCGGACATGAGTGCTTGCAAACCGGCCTTTGGAGGCAGCCGGGGACGTCTTCCAAGGGCCCGGAGAGAGCACCACCTCGAAGCACTTTTCTCCCGGGCTTGGGAGCATTGTACGTGGCTGGCGGGAACAGCAGGAAGGAGTCCTTGCAAACTGGCCTTTGGAGGCAGCCGGGGAGGTCTTCCAAGGGCCTGTAGAGAGCACCACCCTGAAGCGCTTTTCTCCCGGGCTTGGGAGCATTGTGCGCAGGTGGCGGGAACAGCAGGCAGGAGTGCTTGAAAACCGGCCTTTGGAGGCAGCCGGGGAGGTCTTCCAGGGCCCGGTGTGAGCACCACCCCAAAATGCTTTTCTCCCGGGCTTGGGAGCATTGTGCGCGGCTGGTGGGAACAGCGGGCATGAGTGCTTGGAAACTGGCCATTGGAGGCAGACGGGGAGGTCTTCCAAGGGCCCAGAGAGAGCACCACCCCGAAGCGCTTTTCTCCCGTGATTGGGAGCATTGTGCGTGGCTGGCGGGAACAGCGGGCGGGAGTGCTTGCAAACCGGCCTTTGGAGGCAGCCGGGGAGGTCTTCCAAGGGCCAGGAGAGAGCACCACCCCGAAGCGCTTTTCTCCCGGGCTTGGAACATTTGCGCGGATGGCGGGAACAGCGAGTGGGAGTGCTTCCAAACAGGCCTTTGGGGGCAGCCGGCGAGGTCTTCCAAGGGCCCAGAGAGAGCACCACCCCAAAATGCTTTTCTCCCGGGCTTGGGAGCATTGTGCGTGGCTGGCGGAAGCAGCGGGAATGAGTACTTACAAACCGGCCTTTGGAGGCAGCCGGGGAGGTCTTGAAAGTGCCCGGAGAGAGCACCACCCCGAAGCGTTTTTCTCCCGGGTTTTGCTGCATTGTGCGTGGCTGGCGGGAACAGCGAGTGGGAGTGATTGCAAACCGGCCTTTGGGGGCAGCTGGGGAGGTCCTCCATGGGCACGGAGAGAACACCACCCCGAAGCGCATTTCTCCCGGTCTTGGGAGCATTGTACGCGGCTGGCGGGAACAGAGGGCATGAGTGCTTGCAAACTGGCCTTTTGAGGCAGCCGGGGTGGTCTTCCAAGGGCCCGGAGAGAGCACCACCCCAAAATGCTTTTCTCCCGGGCTTGGGAGCATTGTGCGCAGCTGGCGGGAACAGCGGGAATGAGTACTTTAAACACGCCTTTGGAGGTAGCCGGGGAGGTCTTCCAAGGGCCCTGAGAGAGCACCATCCCGAAGCACTTTTCTCCCGGGATTGGGAGCATTGTGCGTGGTTGGCGGGAACAGCGGGAAGGAGTCCTTGCAAACCGGCCTTTGGAGGCAGCCGGGGAGGTCTTCCAAAGGCCCGGAGAGAGCACCAGCCCGAAGCGCTTTTCTCCCGGACTTGGGAGCATTGTGCTAGTGTGGCGGGAACAGCAGGCAGGAGTGCTTGCAAACCGGCCTTTGGAGGCAGCCGGGGAGGTCTTCCAGTGGGAGAGGGCCGGTTGTGCTCAGAGGCCCCACAGGCCAGGGGCAGGACCCAGCAGGGCCCCTGCCCCTGGCCAGCCTTGCCCAGACCTTCCTGGCCTCCGGGGGTACTGCCCCACCAAGGGGCAGGCTGCGGGGACTGGGTCCAGACATGCCCGGGCGCCTCCCCAGGCTCATCCCCGCTGGTGCCTTTCCCCTGGGCCTAGGCCTCGGTTGAGGCCTCCTTGGAGAGGCGGTTGCTGGCAGGGTCTGTCTGCACACTGCGAGGTGCTGGAGCTCAGAGGGCCTCGTCAGAGGGAAGGGACCAGCAAGGGGCTGGATGCCCAAGACCTCTTTGGCCCAGCAGCCTCAGGGCAGCAGGGAGAGCAAGAGGCCCAACTTGCCCCTAGGTCGGCTCTGCCCCTTCCCACACAGGCGGCCAGCCCAGCAGCTGCACGACAGACTCTGGCTCCCCCGAGCTCTCTGCCGGTGCAGGGGGCAGGAACAGAGGTGTGCATGTGGTTCTGCCTTGGCCTGGGAGTGTGTTCCCCCTGCTTTGCCCCCAGGCTCAGGGTCAAGGGCCCGGTGAGAGCACCACCCCGAAGCGCTTTTCTCCCCGGCTTGGGAGCATTGTGCGTGCCTGGCGGGAACAGCGGGCGCGAGTGTTGGCAAACCGGCCTTTGGAGACAGTCGGGGAGGTCTTCCAGCGGGAGAGGGCCGGTCGTGCTCAGAGGCCCCACAGGCCAGGGGCAGGATCCAGCAGGGCCCCTGCCCCTGGCCAGCCTTGCCCAGACCTTCCTGGCCTCCGGGGGTACTGCCCCACCAAGGGGCAGGCTGCGGGGACTGGGTCCAGACATGCCCGGGCGCCTCCCCAGTCTTATCCCCGCTGGTGCCTTTCCCCTGGGCCTAGGCCTCGGTTAAGGCCTCCTTGGAGAGGAGGTTGCTGGCAGGGGCTGTCTACACAATGAGAGGTGCTGGAGCTCAGAGGGCCTCGTCAGAGGGAAAGGACCAGCAAGGGGCTGGATGCCCAAGACCTCTTTGGCCCAGCATCCTCAGGGCAGCAGGGAGAGCAAGAGGCCCAACTTGCCCCTAGGTCGGCTCTGCCCCTTCCCACACAGGCAGCCAGCCCAGCAGCTGCCTGACAGACTCTGGCTCCCCCGAGCTCTCTGCCGGTGCAGGGGTCAGGAACAGACGTGTGCATGTGGTTCTGCCTTGGTCTGGGAGTGTGGATCCACTGCCTGGACCCCAGGCTCAGGGGCAAGGGACCGGAGAGAGCAACACCCCGAAGCGCTTTTTTCCCGGGCTTGGGAGCATTGTGCGTGCCTGGCGGGAACAGCGGGCGGGAGTGTTGGCAAACCGGCCTTTGGAGGCAGCCGGGGAGGTCTTCCAGTGGGAGAGGGCCGGTTGTGCTCAGAGGCCCCACAGGCCAGGGGCAGGACCCAGCAGGGCCCCTGCCCCTGGCCAGCCTTGCCCAGACCTTCCTGGCCTCCGGGGGTACTGCCCCACCAAGGGGCAGGCTGCGGGGACTGAGTCCAGACATGCCCGTGCGCCTCCACTGGCTCATCCCCGCTGTGCCTTTCCCCTGGGCCTAGGCCTCGGTTGAGGCCTCCTTGGAGAGGAGGTTGCTGGCAGGGGCTGTCTCCACACTGCAAGGTGCTGGAGCTCAGAGGGCCTCGTCAGAGGGAAGGGACCAGCAAGGGGCTGGATGCCCAAGACCTCTTTGGCCCAGCAGCCTCAGGGCAGCAGGGAGAGCAAGAGGCCCAACTTGCCCCTAGGTCGGCTCTGCCCCTTCCCACACAGGCGGCCAGCCCAGCAGCTGCCTGACAGACTCTGGCTCCCCCAAGCTCTCTGCCGGTGCAGGGGGCAGATCAGAGGTGTGCATGTGGTTCTGACTTGGCCTGGGAGTGTGGACCCCGTGCCTTGCCCCCAGGCTCAGGGGCAAGGGCCCGGAGAGAGCACCACCCTGAAGCGCTTTTCTCCCGGGCTTGGGAGCATTGTGCACGCCTGCTGGGAACAGTGGGCGGGAGCGCTTGCAAACCGGCCTTTGGAGGCAGCCGGGGAGGTCTTCCAGTGGGAGAGGGCCGGTTGTGCTCAGAGACCCCACAGGCCATGGGCAGGACCCAGCAGGGCCCCTGCCCCTGGCCAGCCTTGCCCAGACCTTCCTGGCCTCCGGGGGTACTGCCCCACCAAGGGGCAGGCTGCGAGGACTGGGTCCAGACATGCTCGGGCGCCTCCCCTGGCTCATCCCCGCTGGTGCCTTTCCCCTGGGCCTAGGCCTCGGTTGAGGCCTCCATGGAGAGGAGGTTGCTGGCAGGGGCTGTCTCCACACTGCAAGGTGCTGGAGCTCAGAGGGCCTCGTCAGAGGGAAGGGACCAGCAAGGGGCTGGATGCCCAAGACCTCTTTGGCCCAGCAGCCTCAGGGCAGCATGGAGAGCAAGAGGCCCAACTTGCCCCTAGGTCGGCTCTGCCCTTCCCACACAGGCGGCCAGCCCAGCAGCTGCCTGACAGACTCTGGCTCCCCCCAGCTCTCTGCCGGTGGAGGAGGCAGGAACAGACGTGTGCATGTGGTTCTGCCTTGGCCTGGGAGTGTGGATCCCCTGCCTGGCCCCCAGGCTCAGGGGCAAGGGCCCGGAGAGAGCACCAACCTGAAGCGCTTTTCTCCCGGGCTTGGGAGCATTGTGCGTGCCTGGCGGGAACAGCGGGCGGGAGTGCTTGCAAACCGGCCTTTGGAGGCAGCCGGGGAGGTTTCCAGAGGGAGAGGGCCGCTTGTGCTCAGAGGCCCCACAGGCCAGGGGCAGGACACAGCAGGGCCCCTGCCCCTGGCCAGCCTTGCCCAGACCTTCCTGGCCTCCGGGGGTACTGCACCACCAAGGGTCAGGCTGCGGGGACTGGGTCCAGACATGCCCGGGCGCCTCCCCAGGCTCATCCCCGCTGGTGCCTTTCCCCTGGGCCTAGGCCTCGGTTGAGGCCTCCTTGGAGAGGAGGTTGCTGGCAGGGGCTGTCTCCACACTGCAAGGTGCTGGAGCTCAGAGGGCCTCGTCAGCGGGAAGGGACCAGCAAGGGGCTGGATGCCCAAGACCTCTTTGGCCCAGCAGCCTCAGGGCAGCAGGGAGAGCAAGAGGCCCAACTTGCCCCTAGGTCGGCTCTGCCCCTTCCCACACAGGCCGCCAGCCCAGCACCTGCCTGGCAGACTCTGGCTCCCCCGAGCTCTCTGCCGGTGCGGGGGCAGGAACAGACATGTGCATGTGGTTCTGCCTTGGCCTGGGAGTGTGTTCCCCCTGCATTGCCCCCAGGTTCAGGGGCAAGGGCCCGGTGAGAGCACCACCCCGAAGCGCTTTTCTCCCTGGCTTGCGAGCATTGTGCGTGCCCGGCGGGAACAGCGGGCGCGAGTGTTGGCAAATCGCCCTTTGGAGGCAGCCGGGGAGGTCTTCCAGCGGGAGAGGGCCGGTTATGCTCAGAGGCCCCACAGGACAGGGGCAGGACCCAGCAGGGCCCCTGCCCCTGGCCATCCTTGCCCAGACCTTCCTGTCCTCCAGGGGTACTGCCCCACCAAGGGGCAGGCTGCGGGGACTGGGTCCAGACATGCCCGGGCGCCTCCCCAGGCTCATCCCCGCTGGTGCCTTTCCCCTGGGCCTAGGCCTCGGTTGAGGCCCCCTTGGAGAGGAGGTTGCTGGCAGGGGCTGTCTCCACACTGCAAGGTGCTGGAGCTCAGAGGGCCTCATCAGAGGGAAGGGACCAGCAAGGGGCTGGATGCCCAAGACCTCTTTGGCCCAGCAGCCTCAGGGCAGCAGGGAGAGCAAGAGGCCCAACTTGCCCCTAGGTCGGCTCTGTCCCTTCCCACACAGGCGGCCAGCCCAGCAGCTGCCTGACAGACTCTGGCTCCCCCGAGCTCTCTGCCGGTGCAGGGGGCAGGAACAGACGTGTGCATGTGGTTCTGCCTTGGCCTGGGATTGTGTTCCCCCTGCATTGCCCCCAGGCTCAGGGGCAAGGGCCAGGTGAGAGCACCACCGCGAAGTGCTTTTCTCCCGGGCTTGGGAGCATTGTGCGTGCCTGGCGGGAACAGCGGGTGCGAGTGTTGGCAAACCGGCCTTTGGAGACAGTCGGGGAGGTCTTCCAGCGGGAGAGGGCCGGTCGTGCTCAGAGGCCCCACAGGCCAGGGGCAGGACCCAGCAGGGCCCCTGCCCCTGGCCAAGCTTGCCCAGACCTTCCTGGCCTCCGGGGGTACTGCGCCACCAAGGGGCAGGCTGCGGGGACTGGGTACAGACATGCCCGGGCGCCTCCCCAGGCTCATCCCCGCTGGTGCCTTTCCCCTGGGCCTAGGCCTGGTTGAGGCCTCCTTGGAGAGGAGGTTGCTGGCAGGGGCTGTCTCCACACTGCGAGGTGCTGGAGCTCAGAGGGCCTCGTCAGAGGGAAGGGACCAGCAAAGGGCTGGATGCCCAAGACCTCTTTGGCCCAGGAGTCTCAGGCAGCAGGGAGAGCAAGAGGCCCAACTTGCCCCTAGGTCGGCTCTGCCACTTCCCACACAGGCAGCCAGCCCAGCAGCTGCCTGGCAGACTCTGGCTCCCCCGAGCTCTCTGCCGGTGCAGGGGGCAGGAACAGACGTGTGCATGTGGTTCTGACTTGGCCTGGGAGTGTGGAACCCCTGCCTGGCCCCCAGGCTCAGGGGAAAGGGCCCGGAGAGAGCACCACCCAGAAGCGCTTTTCTCCCGGGCTTGGGAGCATTGTGCGTGCCTGGCGGGAACAGCGGGCGGGAGTGCTTGCAAACCGGCCTTTGGAGGCAGCCGGGGAGGTCTTCCAGCGGGAGAATGCCGGTTGTGCTCAGAGGCCCCAAAGGCCAGGGGCAGGACCCAGCAGTGTCCCTGCCCCTGGCAGCCTTGCCCAGACCTTCCTGGCCTCCGGGGGTACTGTGCCACCAAGGGGCAGACTGCCGGGACTGGGTCCAGACATGCCCGGGCGCCTCCCCAGGCTCATCCCCGCTGGTGCCTTTCCCCTGGGCCTAGGCCTCGGTTGAGGCCTCCTTGGAGCGCAGGTTGCTGGCAGGGGCTGTCTCCACACTGCGAGGTGCTGGAGCTCAGAGGGCCTCGTCAGAGGGAAGGGACCAGCAAGGGGCTGGATGCCCAAGAACTCTTTGGCCCAGCAGCCTCAGGGCAGCAGGGAGAGCAAGAGGCCCAACTTGCCCCTAGGTCGTCTCTGCCCCTTCCCACACAGGCAGACATCCCAGCAGCTGCCTGGCAGACTCTGGATCCCCCGAGCTCTCTGCCAATGCAGGGAGCAGGAACAGACGTGTGCATGTGGTTCTGACTTGGCCTGGGAGTGTGGAACCCCTGCCTGGCCCCCAGGCTCAGGGGAAAGGGCCCGGAGAGAGCACCACCCCGAAGCGCTTTTCTCCCGGGCTTGGGAACATTGTGCGTGCCTGGCGGGAACAGAGGGCATGAGTGCTTGCAAACTGGCCTTTTGAGGCAGCCGGGGTGGTTTTCCAAGGGCCCGGAGAGAGCACCACCCCAAAATGCTTTTCTCCCGGGCTTGGGAGCATTGTGCGCAGCTGACGGGAACAGCGGGAATGAGTACTTGCAAACCGGCCTTTGGAGGTAGCCGGGGAGGTCTTCCAAGGGCCCTGAGAGAGCACCATCCCGAAGCAATTTTCTCCCGGGATTGGGAGCATTGTGCGTGGCTGGCGGGAACAGCGGGAAGGAGTCCTTGCAAACCGGCCTTTGGAGGCAGCCGGGGAGGTCTTCCAAAGGCCCGGAGAGAGCACCACCCCGCAGCGCTTTTCTCCCGGGCTTGGGAGCATTGTGCGCGGGTGGCGGGAACAGCAGGCAGGAGTGCTTGCAAACCGGCCTTTGGAGGCAGCCGGGGATGTCTTCCAGCGGGAGAGGGCCGGTTGTGCTCAGAGGCCCGACAGGCTAGGGGCAGGACCCAGCAGGGCCCCTGCCGCTGGCCAGCCTTGCCCAGACCTTCCTGGCTTCCGGGTGTACTGACCCACCAAGGGGCAGGCAGCGGGGTCTGGGTCCAGACATGCCCGGGCGCCTCCCCAGGCTCATCCCCGCTGGTGCCTTTCCCCTGGGCCTAGGGCTCGGTTGAGGCATCATTGAAGAGGAGGTTGCTGGCAGGGGCTGTCTCCACACTGCAAGGTGCTGGAGCTCAGAGGGCCTCGTCAGAGGGAAGGGACCAGCAAGGTGCTGGATGCCCAAGACCTCTTTGGCCCAGCAGCCTCAGGGCAGCAGGGAGAGCAAGAGTCCCAACTTGCCCCTAGGTCGGTTCTGCCACTTCTCACACAGGCGGCTAGCCTAGCAGCTGCCTGACCGACTCTGGCTCCCCCGAGCTCTCTGCCCGTGCAGGGGGCAGGAACAGACGTGTGCATGTGGTTCTGCCTTGGCCTTGGAGTGTGGACCCCCTGCCTGGCCCCCAGGCTCAGGGGCAAGGGCCCGGAGAGAGCACCACCCTGAAGCGCTTTTCTCCCTGGCTTGGGAGCATTGTGCGCATCTGGTGGTAACAGTGGGCGGGAGTGCTTGCAAACCAGCGTTTGGAGGCAGCTGGGGAGGTATTCCAGCGGGAGAGGGCCGGTTGTGCTCAGAGTCCCCACAGGACAGGGGCAGGACCCAGCAGGGCCCCTGCCCCTGGCCAGCCTTGCCCAGACCTTCCTGGCCTCCGGGGGTAATGCCCCACCAAGGGGCAGGCTGCGGGGACTGGGTCCAGACATGCCCGGGCGCCTCCCCAGGCTCATCCCCGCTGGTGCCTTTCCCCTGGGCCTAGGCCTCGGTTGAGGCCTCCTTAGAGAGGAGGTTGCTGGCAGGGGCTGTCTCCACACTGCAAGATGCTGGAGTTCAGAGGGCCTCGTCAGAGGGAAGGGACCAGCAAGGGGCTGGATGCCCAAGACCTCTTTGGCCCAGCAGCCTCAGGGCAGCAGGGAGAGCTAGAGGCCCAACTTGCCCCTAGGTCGGCTCTGCCCCTTCCCACACAGGCAGCCAACCCAGCAGCTGCCTGGCAGACTCTGGCTCCCCCGAGCTCTCTGCCGGTGCAGGGGGCAGGATCAGACGTGTGCATGTGGTTCTGCCTTGGCCTAGGAGTGTGTTCCCCCTGCATTGCCCCCAGGCTCAGGGGCTAGGGCCCGGAGAGATCACCACCCCGAGAGCTTTTCTCCCGGGCTTGGGAGCATTGTGCGTGCCTGGCGGGAACAGCGGGCGGGAGTGTTGCCAAACCGGCCTTTGGAGGCAGCCGGGGAGGTTTCCAGCGGGAGAGGGCCGCTTGTGCTCAGAGGCCCCACAGGACAGGGGCAGAACCCAGCAGGGCCCCTGCCCCTGGCCAACCTTGCCCAGACCTTCCTGTCCTCCGGGGGTACTGCCCCACCAAGGGGCAGGCTGCGGGGACTGGGTCCAGACATGCCCGGGCGCCTCCCCAGGCTCATCCCCGCTGGTGCCTTTCCCCTGGGCCTAGGCCTCGGTTGAGGCCTCCTTGGAGAGGAGGTTGCTGGCAGGGGCTGTCTCCACACTGCAAGGTGCTGGAGCTCAGAGGGCCTCGTCCGAGGGAAGGGACCAGCAAGGGGCTGGATCCCCAAGACCTCTTTCGCCCAGCAGCCTCAGGGCAGCAGGGAGAGCAAGAGGCCCAACTTGCCCCTAGGTCGGCTCTGACCCTTCCCACACAGACCGCCAACCCAGCAGCTGCCTGGCAGACTCTGGCTCCCCCGAGCTCTCTGCCGGTGCAGGGGGCAGGAACAGACGTGTGCATGTGTTTCTGCCTTGGCCTGGGAGTGTGTTCCCCCTGCATTGCCCCCAGGCTCAGGGGCAAGGGTCCGCTGTGAGCACCACCCCGAAGCGCTTTTCTCCCGGGCTTGGGAGCATTGTGCGTGCCTGGCGGGAACAGCGCGCGGGAGTGTTGGCAAACAGGACTTTGGAGGCAGCCGTGGAGGTCTTCCAGCGGGAGAGGGTCGGTTGTGCTCAGAGGCCCCACAGGCCAGGGGCAGGACCCAGCATTGCCCCTGCCCCTGGCCAGCCTTGCCCAGACCTTCCTGGCCTCCGGGGGTACTGCCCCACCAAGGGGCAGGCTGCGGGGACTGGGTCCAGACATGCCCGGGCGCCTCTCCAGGCTCATCCCCGCTGGTGCCTTTCCCCTTGGCCTAGGCCTCGGTTGAGGCCTCCTTGGAGAGGAGGTTGCTGGCAGGGGCTGTCTCCACACTGCAAGGTGCTGGAGCTCAGAGGGCCTCGTCAGAGGGAAGGGACCAGCAAGGGGCTGGATGCCCAAGACCTCTTTGGCCCAGCAGCCTCAGGGCAGCAGGGAGAGCAAGAGGCCCAACTTGCCCCTAGGTCGGCTCTGCCCCTTCCCACACAGGCGGCCAGCCCAGCAGCTGCCTGGCAGACTCTGGCTCCCCCGAGCTCTCTGCCGGTGCAGGGGGCAGGAACAGATGTGTGCATGTGGTTCTGCCTTGGCCTGGGAGTGTGGATCCCCTGCCTGGCCCCCAGGCTCAGGGGCAAGAGACCGGAGAGAGCACCACCCCGAAGCGCTTTTCTCCCGGGCTTGGGAGCATTGTGTGCGGCTGGCGGGACAGCGGGAGGGAGTTCTTGCAAACCGGCCTTTGGAGGCAGCCGGGGAAGTCTTCCAAGGGCCGGGAGAGAGCACCACCCCGAAGCGCTTCTCTCCCGTGTTTTGGAGCATTGTGCGTGGCTGGCGGGAACAGCGAGTGGGAGTGATTGCAAACCGGCCTTTGGGGGCAGCCGGGAAGGTCCTCCATGGGCACGGAGAGAACACCACCCCGAAGGGCATTTCTCCCGGTCTTGGGAGCATTGTGCGCGGCTGGCGGGAACAGCGGGCATGAGTTCTTGCAAACCGGACTTTGGAGGCAGCCGGGGAGGTCTTCCAAAGGCCCGGAGAGAGCACCACCCCGAAGCGCTTTTCTCCCGGGCTTGGGTGCATTGCGCGCGTGTGGCGGGAACAGCAGGCAGGAGTGCTTGCAAACCGGCCTTTGGAGGCACCCGGGGAGGTCTTCCAAGGGCCCGGAGAGAGCACCACCTCGAAGCACTTTTCTCACGGGTTTTGGAGCATTGTGTGTGGCTGGTGGGACAGCGGGAGGGAATTCTTGCAAACCGGCCTTTGGAGGCAGCCAGAGAAGTCTTCCAAGGTCCCGGAGAGAGCACCACCCCGAAGTGCTTTTCTCCGGGGTTTTGGAACATTGTGCGTGGCTGGCGGGAACAGCGAGTGGGAGTGCTTTCAAACCGGCCTTTGGGGGCAGCCGGGGAGGTCCTGCATGGTCCCGGAGAGAACACCACCCCGAAGCGCTTTTCTCATGGTCTTGGGAGCATTGTGCATGGCTGGCGGGAACAGCGGACATGAGTGCTTGCAAACCGGCCTTTGGAGGCAGCCGGGGACGTCTTCCAAGGGCCCGGAGAGAGCACCACCCCGAAGCACTTTTCTCCCGGTCTTGGGAGCATTGTGCGTGGCTGGCGGGAACAGCAGGAAGGAGTCCTTGCAAACTGGCCTTTGGAGGCCGCCGGGGAGGTCTTCCAAGGGCCTGTAAAGAGCACCACCCCGAAGCGCTTTTCTCCCGGGCTTGGGAGCATTGTGCGCGGGTGGCGGGAACAGCAGGCAGGAGTGCTTGCAAACTGGCCTTTGGAGGCAGCCGGGGAGGTCTTCCAGCGGGAGAGGGCCGGTTGTGCTCAGAGGCCCTACAGGCAAGAAGCAGGACCCAGCAGGGCCCCTGCCCCTTACCAGCCTTGCCCAGAACTTCCTGGCCTCCGGGGGTACTGCCCCACAAAGGGGCAGGCTGCGAGCACTGGGTCCACACATGCCCGGGCGCCTCCCCAGGCTCATCCCCGCTGGTGCCTTTCCCCTGGGCCTAGGCCTCGGTTGAGGCCTCCTTGGAGAGGAGGTTGCTGGCAGGGGTTGTCTCCACACTGCAAGGTGCTGGAGCCCAGAGGGCCTCGTCAGAGGGAATGGACCAGCAAGGGGCTGGATGCCCAAGACCTCTTTGGCCCAGCAGCCTCAGGGCAGCAGGGAGAGCAAGAGGCCCAACTTGCCGCTAGGTCGGCTCTGCCCCTTCCCACACAGGCCGCCAGCCCAGCAGCTGTCTGACAGACTCTGGCTCCCCCGAGCTCTCTGCCGGTGCAGGGGGCAGGAGCAGACGTGTGCATGTGGTTCTGCCTTGGCCTGGGAGTGTGTTCCCCCTGCATTGCCCCCAGGTTCAGGGGCAAGGGTCCGGAGAGAGCACGACACCGAAGCGCTTTTCTCCCGGGCTTGGGAGCATTGTGCGTGCCTAGCGGGAACAGCGGGCGCGAGTGTTGGCAAACCGGCCTTTGGAGGCAGTCGGGGAGGTCTTCCAGCGGGAGAGGGCCGGTCGTGCTCAGAGGCCCCACAGGCCAGGGACAAGACCCAGCAGGGCCCCTGCCCCTGGCCAGCCTTGCCCAGATTTTCCTGGCCTCCGGGGGTACTGCCCGACCAAGGGGCAGGATGCGGGGACTGGGTCCAGACATGCCCGGGCGCCTCCCCAGGCTCATCCCCGCTGGTGCCTTTCCCCTGGGCCTAGGCCTTGGTTTAGGCCTCCTTGGAGAAGAGGTTGCTGGAAGGGGCTTTGTCCACACTGCAAGGTGCTGGAGATCAGAGGGCCTCGTCAGAGGGAAGGGACCAGCAAGGGGCTGGATGCCCAAGACCTCTTTGGTCCAGCAGCCTCAGGGCAGCAGGGAGAGCAAGAGGCCCAACTTGCCCCTAGGTCGGCTCTGCCCCTTCCCACACAGGCGGCCAGCCCAGCAGCTGCCTGACAGACTCTGGCTCCCCCGAGCTCTCTGCCGGTGCAGGGGGCAGGAACAGACGTGTGCATGTGGTTCTGCCTTGGCCTGGGAGTGTGGACCCCCTGCCTGGCCCCCAGGCTCATGGGCAAGGGCCCGGAGAGAGCACCACCCCGAAGCGCGTTTCTCCCGGGCTTGGGAGCATTGTGCGCGCCTGGTGGGAACAGTGGGCGGGAGTGCTTGCAAACCGGCCTTTGGAGGCAGCCAGTGAGGTCTTCCAGTGGGAGAGGGCCGGTTGTGCTCAGAGGACCCACAGGCCAGGGGCAGGACCCAGCAGGGCCCCTGCCCCTTGCCAGCCTTGCCCAGACCTTCCTGGCCTCCGGGGGTACTGCCTCACCAAGGGGCAGGCTGCGGGGACTGGGTCCAGACATGCCCGGGCGCCTCCACTGGATCATCCCCGCTGGTGCCTTTCCCCTGGGCGTAGGCCTCGGTTGAGGCCTCTTTGGAGAGGAGCTTACTGGCAGGGGCTGTCTCCACACTGCATGGAGCTGGAGTTCAGAGTGCCTCGTCAGAGGGAAGGGACCAGCAAAGGGCTGGATGCCCAAGACCTCTTTGGCCCAGCAGCCTCAGGGCAGCAGGGAGAGCAAGAGGCCCAACTTGCCCCTAGGTCCGCTCTGCCCCTGCCCACAAGGCCGCCAGACAAGCAGCTGCCTGACAGACCCTGGCTCCCCCGAGCTCTCTGCCGGTGCCGTGGACAGGAACAGACGTGTGCATGTGGTTCTGCCGTGGCCTGGTAGTGTGTTCCCCCTGCATTGCCCCCAGCCTCAGGGGCAAGGGCCCGGTGAGAGCACCACCCCGAAGCGCTTTTTTCCCGGGCTTGGGAGCATTGTGCATGCCTGGCGGGAACAGCGGGCGCGAGTGTTGGCAAACCGGCCTTTGGAGGCAGTCGGGGAGGTCTTCCAGCGGGAGAGGGCCGGTTGTGCTCAGAGGCCCCACAGGCCAGGGGCAGGACCCAGCAGGGCCCCTGCCCCTGGCCAGCCTTGCCCAGACCCTCCTGACCTCCGGGGGTACTGCCCCACCAAGGGGCAGGCTGCGGGGACTGGGTCCAGACATTCCCGGGCGCCTCCCCAGGCTCATCCCCGCTGGTGCCTTTCCCTGGGACTAGGCCTCGGTTGAGGCCTCCTTGGAGAGGAGGTTGCTGGCAGGGTCTGTCTCCACACTGCAAGGTGCTGGGGCTCAGAGGGCCTCGTCAGATGGAAGGGACCAGCAAGGGGCTTGATGCCCAAGTCCTCTTTGGCCCAGCAGCCTGAGGGCAGCAGGGAGAGCAAGAGGCCCAACTTGCCCCTAGGTCGGCTCTGCCCCTAATCACACAGGTGGCCAGCCCAGCAGCTGCCTGGCAGACTCTGGCTCCCCCGAGCTCTCTGCCAGTGCAGGGGGCAGGAACAGACGTGTGCATGTGGTTCTGCCTTGGCCTGGGAGTGTGGACCCCTGCCTGGCCCCCAGGCTCAGGGGCAAGGGCCCGGAGAGAGCACCACCCCGAAGCGCTTTACTCCCGAGGTTGGGAGCATTGTGCGCGCCTGGCGGGAACAGTGGACGGGAGTGCTTGCAAACCGGCCTTTGGAGGCAGCCGGGGAGGTCTTCCAGTGGGAGAGGGCCGGTTGTGCTCAGAGGCCCCACAGGCCAGGGGCAGGACCCAGCAGGGCCCCTGCCCCTGGCCAGCCTTGCCCAGACCTTCCTGGCTCCGGGGGTACTGCCCCACCAAGGGGCAGGCTGCGGGGACAGGGTCCAGACATGCCTGGGCGCCTCCCCAGGCTCATCCCCGCTGGTGCCTTTCCCCTGAGCCTAGGCCTTGGTCGAGGCCTCCTTGGAGAGGAGGTTGCTGGCAGGGGCTGTCTCCACACTGCAAGGTGCTGGAGCTCAGAGGGCCTCGTCAGAGGGAAGGGACCAGCAAGGGGCTGGATGCCCAAGACCTCTTTGGCCCAGCAGCCTCAGGGCAGCAGGGAGAGCAAGAGGCCCAACTTGCCCCTAGGTCGGCTCTGCCCCTTCCCACACAGGCCGCCAGCCCAGCAGCTGTCTGACAGACTCTGGCTCCCCCGAGCTCTCTGCCGGTGCAGGGGGCAGGAACAGACGTGTGCATGTGGTTCTGCCTTGGCCTGGGAGTGTGTTCCCCCTGCATTGCCCCCAGGCTCAGGGGCAAGGGTCCGGAGAGAGCACGACACCGAAGCGCTTTTCTCCCGGGCTTGGGAGCATTGTGCGTGCCTAGCGGGAACAGCGGGCGCGAGTGTTGGCAAACCGGCCTTTGGAGGCAGTCGGGGAGGTCTTCCAGCGGGAGAGGGCCGGTCGTGCTCAGAGGCCCCACAGGCCAGGGGCAAGACCCAGCAGGGCCCCTGCCCCTGGCCAGCCTTGCCCAGATTTTCCTGGCCTCCGGGGGTACTGCCCCACCAAGGGGCAGGCTGCGGGGACTGGGTCCAGACATGCACGGGCGCCTCCCCAGGCTCATCCCCGCTGGTGCCTTTCCCCTGGGCCTAGGCCTTGGTTTAGGCCTCCTTGGAGAAGAGGTTGCTGGAAGGGTCTTTGTCCACACTGCAAGGTGCTGGAGATCAGAGGGCCTCGTCAGATGGAAGGGACCAGCAAGGGGCTGGATGCCCAAGACCTCTTTGGTCCAGCAGCCTCAGGGCAGCAGGGAGAGCAAGAGGCCCAACTTGCCCCTAGGTCGGCTCTGCCCCTTCCCACACAGGTGGCCAGCCCAGCAGCTGCCTGACAGACTCTGGCTCCCCCGAGCTCTCTGCCGGTGCAGGGGGCAGGAACAGACGTGTGCATGTGGTTCTGCCTTGGCCTGGGAGTGTGGACCCCCTGCCTGGCCCCCAGGCTCATGGGCAAGGGCCCGGAGAGAGCACCACCCCGAAGCGCGTTTCTCCCGGGCTAGGGAGCATTGTGCGTGCCTGGTGGGAACAGTGGGCGGGAGTGCTTGCAAACCGGCCTTTGGAGGCAGCCAGTGAGGTCTTCCAGTGGGAGAGGGCCGGTTGTGCTCAGAGGACCCACAGGCCAGGGGCAGGACCCAGCAGGGCCCCTGCCCCTTGCCAGCCTTGCCCAGACCTTCCTGGCCTCCGGGGGTACTGCCCCACCAAGGGGCAGGCTGCGGGGACTGGGTCCAGACATGCCCGGGCACCTCCACTGGATCATCCCCACTGGTGCCTTTCCCCTGGGCGTAGGCCTCGGTTGAGGCCTCTTTGGAGAGGAGCTTGCTGGCAGGGGCTGTCTCCACACTGCATGGAGCTGGAGTTCAGAGGGCCTCGTCAGAGGGAAGGGACCAGCCAAGGGCTGGATGCCCAAGACCTCTTTGGCCCAGCAGCCTCAGGGCAGCAGGGAGAGCAAGAGGCCCAACTTGCCCCTAGGTCGGCTCTGCCCCTGCCCACAAGGCCGCCAGACAAGCAGCTGCCTGACAGACCCTGGCTCCCCCGAGCTCTCTGCCGGTGCCGTGGACAGGAACAGACGTGTGCATGTGGTTCTGCCTTGGCCTGGTAGTGTGTTCCCCCTGCATTGCCCCCAGGCTCAGGGGCAAGGGCCCGGTGAGAGCACCACCCCGAAGCGCTTTTTTCCCGGGCTTGGGAGCATTGTGCATGCCTGGCGGGAACAGCGGGCGCGAGTGTTGGCAAACCGGCCTTTGGAGGCAGTCGGGGAGGTCTTCCAGCGGGAGAGGGCCGGTTGTGCTCAGAGGCCCCACAGGCCAGGGGCAGGACCCAGCAGGGCCCCTGCCCCTGGCCAGCCTTGCCCAGACCCTCCTGACCTCCGGGGGTACTGCCCCACCAAGGGGCAGGCTGCGGGGACTGGGTCCAGACATTCCCGGGCGCCTCCCCAGGCTCATCGCCGCTGGTGCCTTTCCCTGGGACTAGGCCTCGGTTGAGGCCTCCTTGGAGAGGAGGTTGCTGGCAGGGTCTGTCTCCACACTGCAAGGTGCTGGAGCTCAGAGGGCCTCGTCAGATGGAAGGGACCAGCAAGGGGCTTGATGCCCAAGTCCTCTTTGGCCCAGCAGCCTGAGGGCAGCAGGCAGAGCAAGAGGCCCAACTTGCCCCTAGGTCGGCTCTGCCCCTAATCACACAGGCGGCCAGCCCAGCAGCTGCCTGGCAGACTCTGGCTCCCCCGAGCTCTCTGCCAGTGCAGGGGGCAGGAACAGACGTGTGCATGTGGTTCTGCCTTGGCCTGGGAGTGTGGACCCCTGCCTGGCCCCCAGGCTCAGGGGCAAGGGCCCGGAGAGAGCACCACCCCGAAGCGCTTTTCTCCCGTGCTTGGGAGCATTGTGCGCGCCTGGCGGGAACAGTGGGCGGGAGTGCTTGCAAACCGGCCTTTGGAGGCAGCCGGGGAGGTCTTCCAGTGGGAGAGGGCCGGTTGTGCTCAGAGGCCCCACAGGCCAGGGGCAGGGACCCAGCAGGGCCCCTGCCCCTGTCCAGACTTGCCCAGACCTTCCTGGCTCCGGGGGTACTGCCCCACCAAGGGGCAGGCTGCGGGGACAGGGTCCAGACATGCCCGGGCGCCTCCCCAGGCTCATCCCCGCTGGTGCCTTTCCCCTGGGCCTAGGCCTTGGTTGAGGCCTCCTTGGAGAGGAGGTTGCTGGCAGGGGCTGTCTCCACACTGCAAGGTGCTGGAGCTCAGAGGGCCTCGTCAGAGGGAAGGGACCAGCAAGGGGCTGGATGCCCAAGACCTCTTTGGCCCAGCAGCCTCAGAGCAGCAGGGAGAGCAAGAGGCCCAACTTGCCCCTAGGTCGGCTCTGCCCCTGCCCACAAGGCCGCCAGAGAAGCAGCTGCCTGACAGACTCTGGCTCCCCAGAGCTCTCTGCCGGTGCCGTGGACAGTAACAGACGTGTGCTGTGGTTCTGCCTTGGCCTGGGAGTGTGTTCCCCCTGCATTGCCCCCAGGCTCAGGGGCAAGGGCCCGGTGAGAGCACCACCCCGAAGCGTTTTTTCCCGGGCTTGGGAGCATTGTGCATGCCTGGCGGGAACAGCGGGCGCGAGTGTTGTCAAACCGGCCTTTGGAGGCAGTCGGGGAGGTCTTCCAGCGGGAGAGGGCCGGTCATCCTCAGAGGCCCCACAGGCCAGGGGCAGGACCCAGCAGGGCCCCTGCCCCTGGCCAGCCTTGCCCAGACCTTCCTGGCCTCCGGGGGTACTGCCCCACCAAGGGGCAGGCTGCGGGGACTGGGTCCAGACATGCCCAGGCCCCTCCCCAGGCTCATCCCCGCTGGTGCCTTTCCCTGGGACTAGGCCTCGTTTGAGGCCTCCTTGGAGAGGAGGTTGTTGGCAGGGGCTGTCTCCACACTGCAAGGTGCTGGAGCTCAGAGGGCCTCGTCAGAGGGAAGGGACCAGCAAGGGGCTGGATGTTCAAGACCTCTTTGGCCCAGCAGCCTCAGGGCAGCAGGGAGAGCAAGAGGCCCAACTTGCCCCTAGGTCGGCTCTGCCCCTTCCCACACAGGCCGCCAGACCAGCAGCTGCCTGACAGACTCTGGCTCCCCCGAGCTCTCTGCCGGTGCAGGGGGCAGGAACAGACGTGTGCATGTGGTTCTGCCTTTGCCTGGGAGTGTGGACCCCCTGCCTGCCCCCCAGGCACAGGGGCAAGGGCCCGGAGAGAGCACCACCCCAAAATGCTTTTCTCCCGGGCTTGGGAGCATTTGCGTGGCTGGCGGGAACAGCTAGTGGGAATGCTTGCAAACCGGCCTTTGGGGGCAGCCGGGGAGGTCCTCCATGGGCCCGGAGAGAACACCACCCCGACGCGCTTTTCTCCCGGGCTTGGGAGCAGTGTGCGCGGGTGGCGGGAACAGGAGGCAGGAGTGCTTGCAAACCAGCCTTTGGAGTCAGGCACGGAGGTCTTCCAAGGGCAAGGAGTGAGCACCACCCCAAAATGCTTTTCTCCCGGGCTTGGGAGCATTGTGCACGGCTGGTGGGAACAGCGGGCATGAGTGCTTGCATACCGGCCATTGGAGGCTGCCGGGGAGGTCTTCAAAGGGCCCTGAGAGAGCACCACCACGAAGGGCTTTTCTCCCGTGATTGGGAGCATTGTGTGCGGCTGGCGAGACAGCGGGAGGTAGTTCTTGCAAAGGGGCCTTTGGAGGCAGCCGGGGAAGTCTTCCAAGGGTCGGGAGAGAGCACCACCCCGAAGCGCTTCTCTCCCGTGTTTTGGAGCATTGTGCGTGGCTGGCGGGAACAGTGAGTGGGAGTGATTGCAAACCGGCCTTTGGGGGCAGCCTGGGAGGTCCTCCATGGGCACGGAGAGAACACCACCCCGAAGCGCATTTCTCCTGGTCTTGGGAGCATTGTACGCGGCTGGCGGGAACAGCGGGCATGAGTTCTTGCAAACCGGACTTTGGAGGCAGCCGGGGAGGTCTTTCAAGGGCCCGGAGTGAGCACCACCTCAAAATGCTTTTCTCCCGGGCTTATGAGCATTGTACGCTGCTGGCGGGAACATCGGGGCTGAGTGCTTGCAAACCGGCCTTTGGAGGCAGCCGGGGAGGTCTTCCATCGGAAGAGGGCCGGTCGTGCTCAGAGGCCCCACAGGCCAGGGGCAGGACCCAGCAGGGCCCCTGCCCCTGGCCAGCCTTGCGCAGACCTTCCTGGCCTCCGGGGGTACTGCCCCACCAAGGGGCGGCTGCGGGGACTGGGTCCAGAAATTACCGGGCGCCTCCCCAGGCTCAACCCCGCTGGTGCCTTTCCCCTGGGCCTAGGCCTCGGTTGAGGCCTCCTTGGAGAAAAGGTTGCTGGCAGGGTCTGTCTCCACACTGCGAGGTGCTGGAGCTCAGAGGGCCTCATCAGAGGGAAGGGACCAGCAAGGGGCTGGATGCCCAAGACCTTTTGGCCCAGCAGCCTCAGGGCAGCAGGGAGAGCAAGAGGCCCAACTTGCCCGGAGGGCGGCTCTGCCCCTTCCCACACAGGCGGCCAGCCCAGCAGCTGCCTGGCAGACTCTGGCTCCCCCGAGCTCTCTGCCAGTGCAGGGGGCAGGAACAGACGTGTGCATGTGGTTCTGACTTGGCCTGGGAGTGTGGAACCCCTGCCTGGCCCCCAGGCTCAGGGGCAAGGGCCCGGAGAGAGCTCCACACCGAAGCGCTTTTCTCCCGGGCTTGGGAGCATTGTGCGCATCTGGCGGGAACAGCGGGAATGAGTACTTGCAAACCGGCCTTTGGAGGTAGCCGGGGAGGTCTTCCAAGGGCCCGGAGAGAGCACCATCCCGAAGCACTTTTCTCCCGGGATTGGGAGCATTGTGCGTGGCTGGCGGGAACAGCAGGAAGGAGTCCTTGCAAACCGGCCTTTGGAGGCAGCCGGGGAGGTCTTCCAAAGGCCCGGAGAGAGCACCACCCCGAAGCGCTTTTCTCCCGGGCTTGGGTGCATTGTGCGCGTGTGGCGGGAACAGCAGGCAGGAGTGCTTGCAAACTGGCCTTTGGAGGCAGCCGGGGAGGTCTTCCAAGGGCCCGGAGAGAGCACCACCTCGAAGCGCTTTTCTCAGGGGTTTTGGAGCATTGTGTGCGGCTGGTGGGCCAGCGGGAGGGAATTCTTGCAAACCGGCCTTTGGAGGCAGCCAGAGAAGTCTTCCAAGGGCCCGGAGAGAGCACCACACCGAAGCGTTTTTCTCCGGGGTTTTGGATCATTGTGTGTGGCTGCGGGAACAGCGAGTGGGAGTGCTTGCAAACCGGCCTTTGGGGGCAGCCGGGGAGGTCCTCCATGGTCCCGGAGAGAACACCACCCCGAAGCGCTTTTCTCACGGTCTTGGGAGCATTGTGCGCGGCTGGCGGGAACAGCGGGCATGAGTGCTTGCAAACCGGCCTTTGGAGGCAGCCGGGGAGGTCTTCCAAGGGCCCGGAGAGAGCACCACCCCAAAATGCTTTTCTCTCGGGCTTGGGAGCATTGTGCGTGGCTGGCGGAAGCAGCGGGAATGAGTACTTAGAAACCAGCCTTTGGAGGCAGCCGGGGAGGTCTTGAAAGTGCCCGGAGAGAGCACCACGCCGAAGCGCTTTTCTCCCGGGCTTGGGAGCATTGTGCGTGCCTGGCGGGAACAGTGGGCAGGAGTGTTGGCAAACTGGCCTTTGGAGGCAGCCGGGGAGGTCTTCCAGCGGGAGAGGGCCGGTTGTGCTCAGAGGCCCCACCGGCCAGGGGCAGGACCCAGCAGGGCCGCTGCCCCTGGCCAGCCTTGCCCAGACCTTCCTGGCCTCCGGGGGTACTGCCCCACCAAGGGGCAGGCTGCGGGGACTGGGTCCAGACATGCCCGGGCGCCTCCCCAGCCTCATCCCCGCTGGTGCCTTTCCCCTGGGCCTAGGGCTCGGTTGAGGCCTCCTTTTAGAAGAGGTTGCTGGCAGGGGCTGTCTCCACACTGCAAGGTGCTGGAGCTCAGAGGGCCTCGTCAGAAGGAAGGGAGCAGCAAGGGGCTGGATGCCGAAGACCTCTTTGGCCCAGCAGCCTCAGGGCAGCAGGGAGAGCAAGAGGCCCAACTTGCTCCTAGGTCGGCTCTGCCCCTTCCCACACAGGCCGCTAGCCCAGCAGCTGCCTGACAGACTCTGGCTCCCCCGAGCTCTCTGCCGGTGCAGGGGGTAGGAACAGACGTGTGCATGTGTTTCTGCCTTGGCCTGGGAGTAGTTCCCCCTGCATTGCCCCCAGGCTCAGGGGCAAGGGCCCGGTGAGAGAACCACCCCGAAGCGCTTGTCTCCCTGGCTTGGGAGCATTTGCGTGGCTGGCTGGAACAGCTAGTGGGAATGCTTGCAAACCAGCCTTTGGGGGCAGCCGGGGAGGTCCTCCATGGGCCCGGAGAGAACACCACCCCGATGCGCTTTTCTCCCGGGCTTGGGAGCATTGTGCGCGGGTGGCAGGAACAGCAGGCAGGAGTGCTTGCAAACCGGCCATTGGAGGCAGGCGCGGACGTCTTCCAAGGGCAAGGAGTGAGCACCACCCCAAAATGCTTTTCTCCCGTGCTTGGGAGCATTGTGCACGGCTGGTGGGAACAGCGGGCATGAGTGCTTGCATACCCGCCATTGGAGGCAGCCGGGGAGGTCTTCAACGGGCCCTGAGAGAGCACCACCCCGAAGCGCTTTTCTCCCGTGATTGGGAGCATTGTGTGCGGCTATCGGGACAGCGGGAGGGAGTTCTTGCAAACCGGCCTTTGGAGGCAGCCGGGGAAGTCTTCCAAGGGCCGGGAGAGAGCACCACCCCGAAGCGCTTCTCTCCTGTGTTTTGGAGCATTGTGCGTGGCTGGCGGGAACAGCTAGTGGGAGTGATTGCAAACCGGCCTTGGGGGCAGCCGGGGAGGTCCTCCATGGGCACGGAGAGAACACCACCCCGAAGCGCATTTCTCCCGGTCTTGGGAGCATTGTGCGCAGCTGGCGGGAACAGCGGGCATGAGTTCTTGCAAACCGGACTTTGGAGGCAGCCGGGGAGGTCTTTCAAGGGCCCGGAGTGAGCACCACCCCAAAATGCTTTTCTCCCGGGCTTGGGAGCATTGTACGCGGCTGGCGGGAACAGCGGGCATGAGTGCTTGCAAACCGGCCTTTGGAGGTAGCCGGGGAGGTCTTCCAAGGGCCCGGAGAGAGCACCACCCCGAAGCGCTTTTCTCCCGGGATTGGGAGCATTGTGCTGGCTGGCAGGAACAGCAGGAAGGAGTCTTTGCAAACGGGCCTTTGGAGGCAGCCGGGGAGGTCTTCCAAAGGCCCGGAGAGAGCCTCACCCCGAAGCGCTTTTCTCCCGGGCTTGGGTGCATTGTGCGCGTGTGGCGGGAACAGCAGGCAGGAGTGCTTGCAAACCGGCCTTTGGAGGCAGCCGGGGAGGTCTTCCAAGGGCCCGGAGAGAGCACCACCTCGAAGCACTTTTCTCACGGGTTTTGGAGCATTGTGTGCGGCTGGTGGGACAGCGGGAGGGAATTCTTGCAAACCGGCCTTTGGAGGCAGCCAGAGAAGTCTTCCAAGGGCCCGGAGAGAGCACCACCCCGAAGCGCTTTTCTCCGGGGTTTTGGAACATTGTGTGTGGCTGGCGGGAACAGCGAGTGGGAATGCTTGCAAACTTGCCTTTGGGGGCAGCCGGGGAGGTCCTCCATGGTCCCGGAGAGAACACCACCCCGAAGCGCTTTTCTCATGGTCTTGGGAGCATTGTGCACGCTGGCGAGAACAGCAGGCAGGAGTGCTTGCAAACTGGCCTTTGGAGGCAGCCGGGGAGGTCTTCCAAGGGCCCTGACTGATCACCACCCCAAAATGCTTTTCTCCCGGGCTTGGAGCATTTGCGCTTATGGCGGGAACAGCGGGCGGGAATGTTTGCAAACCGGTCTTTGGAGGCAGCCGGGGAGGTCTTCCAGTGGGAGAGGGCCGGTTGTGCTCAGAGGCCCCACAGGCCAGGGGAAAGGACCCCCAGGACCCCTGCCCCTGGCCAGTCTTGCCCAGACCTTCCTGGCCTCCGGGGGTACTGACCCACCAAGGGGCAGGCTGCGGGGACTGGGTCCAGACATGCCCGGGCGCCTCCCCAGGCTCATCCCCGCTGGTGCCTTTCCCCTGGGCCTAGGCCTCGGTTGAGGCCTCCTTGGAGAGGAGGTTGCTGGCAGGGGCTGTCTCCACACTGCAAGGTGCTGGAGCTCAGAGGGCCTCGTCAGAGGGAAGGGACCAGCAAGGGGCTGGATGCCCAAGACCTCTTTGGCCCAGCAGCCTCAGGGCAGCAGGGAGAGCAAGAGGCCCAACTTGCCCCTAGGTCGGCTCTGCCCCTTCCCACACAGGCGGCCAGAACAGCAGCTGCCTGGCAGAATCTGGCTCCCCCGAGCTCTCTGCCGGTGCAGGGGACAGGAACAGACGTGGGCATGTGGTTCTGCCTTGGCCTGGGAGTGTGTTCCCCCTGCCTTGCCCCCAGGCTCAGGGGCAAGTGCCCGGAGAGAGCACCACCCCGAATCGCTTTTCTCCCGGGATTGGGAGCATTGTGCGTGCCTGGCGGGAGTAGCGTGCGGGAGTGTTGGCAAATCGGCCTTTGGAGGCAGCCGGGGAGGTCTTCCAGCGGGAGAGGGCCGGTTGTGCTCAGAGGCCCCACAGGCCAGGGGCAGGACACAGCAGGGCCCCTGCCCCTGGCCAGCCTTGCCCAGACCTTCCTGGCCTCAGGGGGTACTGCCCCACCAAGGGGCAGGCTGCGGGGACTGGGTCCAGACATGCCCGGGCGCCTCCCCAGGCTCATCCCCGCTGGTGCCTTTCCCCTGGGCCTAGGCCTCGGTTTAGGCCTCTTTGGAGAGGAGGTTGCTGGCAGGGGCTGTCTCCACACTGCAAGGTGCTGGAGCTCAGAGGGCCTCGTCAGAGGGAAGGGACCAGCAAGGGGCTGGATGCCCAAGACCTCTTTGGCCCAGCAGCCTCAGGGCAGCAGGGAGAGCAAGAGGCCCAACTTGCCCCTAGGTCGGCTCTGCCCCTTCCCACACAGGCGGCCAGCCCAGCAGCTGCCTGACAGACTCTGGCTCCCCCGAGCTCTCTGCCGGTGCAGGGGACAGGAACAGACGTGGGCATGTGGTTCTGCCTTGGCCTGAGAGTGTGTTCCCCCTGCCTTGACCCAGGCTCAGGGGCAAGGGCCCGGAGAGAGCACCACCCCGAATCGCTTTTCTCCCGGGATTGGGAGCATTGTGCGTGCCTGGCGGGAACAGCGGGCGGGAGTGTTGGCAAACCGGCCTTTGGAGGCAGCCGGGGAGTCTTCCAGCGGGAGAGGGCCGGTTGTGCTCAGAGGCCCCACAGGCCAGGGGCAGGACCCAGCATGGCCCCTGCCCCTGGCCAGCCTTGCCCAGACCTTCGTGGCCTTTGGGGGTACTGTGCCACCAAGGGGCAGGCTGCGGGGACTGGGTCCAGACATGCCCGGGCGCCTCCCCAGGCTCATCCCCGCTGGTGCCTTTCCCCTGGGCCTAGGCCTCTGTTGAGGCCTCCTTGGAGAGGAGGTTGCTGGCAGGGGCTGTCTCCAACTGCGAGGTGCTGGAACGCAGAGGGCCTCGTCAGAGGGAAGGGACCAGCAAGGGGCTGAATGCCCAAGACCTCTTTGGCCCAGCAGCCTCAGGGCAGCAGGGAGAGCAAGAGGCCCAACTTGCCCCTAGGTCGGCTCTGCCCCTTCCCACACAGGCAGCCAGCCCAGCAGCTGCCTGACAGACTCTGGCTCCCCCGAGCTCTCTGCCGGTGCAGGGGGCAGGAACAGACGTGTGCATGTGGTTCTGGCTTGGCCTGGGAGTGTGGAACCCCTGCCTGGCCCCCAGGCTCTGGGGAAAGGGCACGGAGAGAGCACCACCCCGAAGCGCTTTTCTCCCGGGCTTGGGAGCATTGTGCGCGCCTAGTGGGAACAGTGGGCGGGAGTGCTTGCAAACCGTCCTTTGGAGGCAGCCGGGGAGGTCTTCCAGTGGGAGAGGGCCGGATGTGCTCAGAGGCCCCGTAGGCCAGGGGCAGGACCCAGCAGGGCCCCTGTCCCTGGCCAGCCTTGCCCAGACCTTCCTGGCCTCCAGGGGTACTGCCCCACCAAGGGGCAGGCTGCGGGGACTGGGTCCAGACATGCCCGGGCGCCTCCCCAGGCTCATCCCCGCTGGTGCCTTTCCCCTGGGCCTAGGTCTCGGTTGAGCCCTCCTTGGAGAGGTGGTTGCTGGCAGGGGCTGTCTCCACACTGCAAGGTGCTGGAGCTCAGAGGGCCTCGTCAGAGGGAAGGGACCAGCTAGGGGCTGGATGCCCAAGACCTCTCTGGCCCAGCAGCCTCAGGGCAGCAGGGAGAGCAAGAGGCCCAACTTGCCCCTAGGTCGGCTCTGCCCCTTCCCACACAGGCCGCCAGCCCAGCAGCTGCCTGACAGACTCTGGCTCTGCTGAGCTCTCTGCCGGTGCAGGGGGCAGGATCAGACGTGGGCATGTGGTTCTGCCTTGGCCTGGGAGTGTGTTCCCCCTTTCTTGCCCCAGGCTTAGGGGCAAGGGCCCGGAGAGAGCACCTCCCCGAAGCACTTTTCTCCCGGGCTTGGGAGCATTGTGCGTGACTGGCGTGAACAGCGGGCGGGAATGTTTGCAAACCGGTCTTTGGAGGCAGCCGGGGAGGTCTTCCAGTGGGAGAGGGCCGGTTGTGCTCAGAGGCCCCACAGGCCAGGGGAAAGGACCCCCAGGACCCCTGCCCCTGGCCAGCCTTGCCCAGACCTTCCTGGCCTCCGGGGGTACTGACCCACCAAGGGGCAGGCTGCGGGGACTGGGTCCAGACATGCCCGGGCGCCTCCCCAGGCTCATCCCCGCTGGTGCCTTTCCCCTGGGCCTAGGCCTCGGTTGAGGCCTCCTTGGAGAGGAGGTTGCTGGCAGGGGCTGTCTCCACACTGCAAGGTGCTGGAGCTCAGAGGGCCTCGTCAGAGGGAAGGGACCAGCAAGGGGCTGGATGCCCAAGACCTCTTTGGCCCAGCAGCCTCAGGGCAGCAGGGAGAGCAAGAGGCCCAACTTGCCCCTAGGTCGGCTCTGCCCTTTCCCACACAGGCGGCCAGAACAGCAGCTGCCTGGCAGAATCTGGCTCCCCCGAGCTCTCTGCCGGTGCAGGGGACAGGAACAGACGTGGGCATGTGGTTCTGCCTTGGCCTGGGAGTGTGTTCCCCCTGCCTTGCCCCCAGGCTCAGGGGCAAGTGCCCGGAGAGAGCACCACCCCGAATCGCTTTTCTCCCGGGATTGGGAGCATTGTGCGTGCCTGGCGGGAGTAGCGGGCGGGAGTGTTGGCAAATCGGCCTTTGGAGGCAGCCGGGGAGGTCTTCCAGCGGGAGAGGGCCGGTTGTGCTCAGAGGCCCCACAGGCCAGGGGCAGGACACAGCAGGGCCCCTGCCCCTGGCCAGCCTTGCCCAGACCTTCCTGGCCTCAGGGGGTACTGCCCCACCAAGGGGCAGGCTGCGGGGACTGGGTCCAGACATGCCCGGGCGCCTCCCCAGGCTCATCCCCGCTGGTGCCTTTCCCCTGGGCCTAGGCCTCGGTTTAGGCCTCTTTGGAGAGGAGGTTGCTGGCAGGGGCTGTCTCCACACTGCAAGGTGCTGGAGCTCAGAGGGCCTCGTCAGAGGGAAGGGACCATCAAGGGGCTGGATGCCCAAGACCTCTTTGGCCCAGCAGCCTCAGGGCAGCAGGGAGAGCAAGAGGCCCAACTTGCCCCTAGGTCGGCTCTGCCCCTTCCCACACAGGCGGCCAGCCCAGCAGCTGCCTGACAGACTCTGGCTCCCCCGAGCTCTCTGCCGGTGCAGGGGATAGGAACAGACGTGGGCATGTGGTTCTGCCTTGGCCTGAGTGTGTGTTCCCCCTGCCTTGACCCAGGCTCAGGGGCAAGGGCCCGGAGAGAGCACCACCCCGAATCGCTTTTCTCCCGGGATTGGGAGCATTGTGCGTGCCTGGCGGGAACAGCGGGCGGGAGTGTTGGCAAACCGGCCTTTGGAGGCAGCCGGGGAGTCTTCCAGCGGGAGAGGGCCGGTTGTGCTCAGAGGCCCCACAGGCCAGGGGCAGGACCCAGCATGGCCCCTGCCCCTGGCCAGCCTTGCCCAGACCTTCCTGGCCTTTGGGGGTACTGTGCCACCAAGGGGCAGGCTGCGGGGACTGGGTCCAGACATGCCCGGGCGCCTCCCCAGGCTCAACCCTGCTGGTGCCTTTCCCCTGGGCCTAGGCCTCGGGTGAGGCCTCCTTGGAGAGGAGGTTGCTGGCAGGGTCTGTCTCCACACAGCAAGGTGCTGGAGCTCAGAGGGCCTCGTCAGAGGGAAGGGACCAGCAAGGGGCTGGATGCCCAAGACTTCTTTGGTCCAGCAGCCTCAGGGCAGCAGGCAGAGCAAGCGGCCCAACTTGCCCCAAGGTCGGCTCTGCCCCTTTCCACACAGACAGCCAGCCCAGCAGCTGCCTGACAGACCTGGCTCCCCCGAGCTCTCTGTCGGTGCAGGGGACAGGAACAGACGTGGGCATGTGGTTCTGCCTTGGCCTGGGAGTGTGTTCCCCCTGCCTTGACCCCAGGCTCAGGGGCAGGGGCCCGGAGAGAGCACCACCCCGAAGTGCTTTTCTCCCGGGCTTGGGAGCATGGTGCGTGCCTGGCGTGAACAGCGGGCGGGAGTGTTGGCAAACCGGCCTTTGGAGGCAGCCGGGCAGGTCTTCCAGCGGGAGAGGGCCGGTTGAGGTCAGAGGCCCCACAGGCCAGGGGCAGGACCCAGCAGGGCCCCTGCCCCTGGCCAGCCTTGCCCACATCTTCCTGGCCTCCGGGGGTACTGCCCCACCAAGGGGCAGGCTCCGGGGTCTCGGTCCAGACATGCCCGTGCGCCTCCCCTGGCTCATCCCCGCTGGTGCCTTTCCCCTGGGCCTAGGGCTCGTTTGAGGCCTCCTTGGAGAGGAGGTTGCTGGCAGGGGCTGTCTCCACACTGCAAGGTGCTGGAGCTCAGAGGGCCTCGTCAGAGGGAAGGGACCAGCAAGGGGCTGGATGCCCAAGACCTCTTTGGCCCAGCAGCCTCAGGGCAGCAGGGAGAGCAAGAGGCCCAACTTGCCCCTAGGTCGGCTCTGCCACTTCCCACACAGGCCGCCAGCCCAGCAGCTGCCTGACAGACTCTGGCTCCCCCGAGCTCTCTGCCGGTGCAGGGGGCAGGAACAGACGTGTGCATGTGGTTCTGCCTTGGCCTGGGAGTGTGTTCCCCCTGCATTGCCCCCAGGCTTAGGGGCAATGGCCCGGTGAGAGAACCACCCCGAAGCGCTTGTCTCCCGGGCTTGGGAGCATTTGCGTGGCTGGCGGGAAGAGCTAGTGGGAATGCTTGCAAACCGGCCTTCGGGGGCAGCCGGGGAGGTCCTCCATGGGCCCGGAGAGAACACCACCCCGATGCGCTTTTCTCCCGCGCTTGGGAGCATTGTGCGCGGGTGGCGGGAACAGCAGGCAGGAGTGCTTGCAAACCGGCCTTTGGAGGCAGGCGCGGAGGTCTTCCAAGGGCAAGGAGTGAGGATCACCCCAAAATGCTTTTCTCCCGTGCTTGGGAGCATTGTGCACGGCTGGTGGGTACAGCGGGTATGAGTGCTTGCATACCCGCCATTGGAGGCAGCTGGGGAGGTCTTCAAAGGGCCCTGAGAGAGCACCACCCCGAAGCGCTTTTCTCCCGTGTTTGGGAGCATTGTGTGCGGCTGGCGGGACAGCGGGAGGGAGTTCTTGCAAACCGGCCTTTGGAGGCAGCCGGGGAAGTCTTCCAAGGGCCGGGAGAGAGCACCACCCCGAAGCGCTTCTCTCCCGTGTTTTGGAGCATTGTGCGTGGCTGGCGGGAACAGCGAGTGGGAGTGATTGCAAACCGGCCTTTGGGGGCAGCCGGGGAGGTCCTCCATGGGCACGGAGAGAACACCACCGCGAAGCGCATTTCTCCATGTCTTGGGAGCATTGTGCGCGGCTGGCGGGAACAGCGGGCATGAGTTCTTGCAAACCGGACTTTGCAGGCAGCCGGGGAGGTCTTTCAAGGGCCCGGAGTGAGCACCACCCCAAAATGCTTTTCTCCCGGGCTTGGGAGCATTGTGCGCAGCTGGCGGGAACAGCGGGAATGAGTACTTGCAAACCGGCCTTTGGAGGCAGCCAAAGAAGTCTTCCAAGGGCCCGGAGAGAGCACCACCCCGAAGCGCTTTTCTCCGGGATTTTGGAACATTGTGCGTGGCTGGCGGGAACAGCGAGTGGGAGTGCTTGCAAACCGGCCTTTGGAGGTAGCCGGGGAGGTCTTCCAAGGGCCCGGAGAGAGCACCATCCCGAAGCACTTTTCTCCCGGGATTGGTAGCATTGTGCGCGCCTGCTGGGAACACTGGGCGGGAGCGCTTGCAATCCGGCCTTTGGAGGCAGCCGGGGAGGTCTTCCAGTGGGAGAGGGCCGGTTGTGCTCAGAGGCCCCACAGGCCAGGGGCAGGACCCAGCAGGGCCCCTGCCACTGGCCACCCTTGCCCAGATCTTCCTGGCCTCCGGGGGTACTGCCCCACCAAGGGGCAGGCTGCAGGGACTGGGTCCAGACATGCCCGGGCGCCTCCCCAGGCTCATCCCCGCTGGTGCCTTTCCCCTGGGCCTAGGCCTCGGTTGAGGCCTCCTTGGAGAGGAGGTTGCTGGCAGGGGCTGTCTCCACACTGCAAGGTGCTGGAGCTCAGAGGGCCTCGTCAGAGGGAAGGGACCAGTAAGGGGCTGAATGCCCAAGACGTCTTTGGCCCAGCAGCCTCAGGGCAGCAGGGAGAGCAAGAGGCCCAACTTGCCCCTAGGGCGGCTCTGCCCTTTCCCACACAGGCAGACAGCCCAGCAGCTGCCTGACAGACTCTGGCTCCCCCAAGCTCTCTGCCGGTGCAGGGGACAGGAACAGACGTGGGCATGTGGTTCTGCCTTGGCCTGGGAGTGTGTTCCCCCTGCCTTGCCCCCAGGCTCAGGGGCAAGGGCCCGGAGAGAGCACCACCCCGAAGCGCTTTTCTCCCGGGCTTGGGAGCATTGTGCGAGCCTGGCGTGAACAGCGGACGGGAGTGTTTGCAAAAAGGACTTTGGAGGCAGCCGGGGAGGTCTTCCAGCGGGAGAGGGCCAGTTGTGCTCAGAGGCCCCACAGGCCAGGGTCAGGGCCCAGCAGGGCCCCTGCCCCTGGCCAGCCTTGCCCAGACCTTCCTGGCCTCCAGGGGTACTGCCCCACCAAGGGGCAGGCTGCGGGGACTGGGTCCAGACATGCCCGGGCGCCTCCCCAGGATCATCCCCGCTGGTGCCTTTCCCATGTGCGTAGGCCTCGGTTGAGGCCTCTTTGGAGACGAGGTTGCTGGCAGGGGCTGTCTCCACACTGCAAGGTGCTGGAGCTCAGAGGCCCTCGTCAGAGGGAAGGGACCAGCAAGGGGCTGGATGCCCAAGACCTCTTTGGCCCAGCAGCCTCAGGGCAGCAGGGAGAGCAAGAGGCCCAACTTGCCCCTAGGTCGGCTCTGCCCCTTCCCACACAGGCCGCCAGCCCAGCAGCTGCCTGACAGACTCTGGCTCCCCCGAGCTCTCTGCCGGTGCAGGGGGCAGGAACAGACGTGTGCATGTGGTTCTGCCTTGGCCTGGGAGTGTGTTCCCCCTGCATTGCCCCCAGGCTTAGGGGCAATGGCCCGGTGAGAGAACCACCCCGAAGCGCTTGTCTCCCGGGCTTGGGAGCATTTGCGTGGCTGGCGGCAAGAGCTAGTGGGAATGCTTGCAAACCGGCCTTCGGGGGCAGCCGGGGAGGTCCTCCATGGGCCCGGAGAGAACACCACCCCGATGCGCTTTTCTCCCGCGCTTGGGAGCATTGTGCGCGGGTGGCGGGAACAGCAGGCAGGAGTGCTTGCAAACCGGCCTTTGGAGGCAGGCCCGGAGGTCTTCCAAGGGCAAGGAGTGAGGATCACCCCAAAATGCTTTTCTCCCGTGCTTGGGAGCATTGTGCACGGCTGGTGGGTACAGCGGGTATGAGTGCTTGCATACCCGCCATTGGAGGCAGCTGGGGAGGTCTTCAAAGGGCCCTGAGAGAGCACCACCCCGAAGCACATTTCTCCATGTCTTGGGAGCATTGTGCGCGGCTGGCGGGAACAGCGGGCATGAGTTCTTGCAAACCGGACTTTGCAGGCAGCCGGGGAGGTCTTTCAAGGGCCCGGAGTGAGCACCACCCCAAAATGCTTTTCTCCCGGGCTTGGGAGCATTGTGCGCAGCTGGCGGGAACAGCGGGAATGAGTACTTGCAAACCGGCCTTTGGAGGCAGCCAAAGAAGTATTCCAAGGGCCAGGAGAGAGCACCACCCCGAAGCGCTTTTCTCCGGGATTTTGGAACATTGTGCGTGGCTGGCGGGAACAGCGAGTGGGAGTGCTTGCAAACCGGCCTTTGGAGGTAGCCGGGGAGGTCTTCCAAGGGCCCGGAGAGAGCACCATCCCGAAGCACTTTTCTCCCGGGATTGGTAGCATTGTGCGCGCCTGCTGGGAACACTGGGCGGGAGCGCTTGCAATCCGGCCTTTGGAGGCAGCCGGGGAGGTCTTCCAGTGGGAGAGGGCCGGTTGTGCTCAGAGGCCCCACAGGCCAGGGGCAGGACCCAGCAGGGCCCCTGCCACTGGCCACCCTTGCCCAGATCTTCCTGGCCTCCGGGGGTACTGCCCCACCAAGGGGCAGGCTGCAGGGACTGGGTCCAGACATGCCCGGGCGCCTCCCCTGGCTCATCCCCGCTGGTGCCTTTCCCCTGGGCCTAGGCCTCGGTTGAGGCCTCCTTGGAGAGGAGGTTGCTGGCAGGGGCTGTCTCCACACTGCAAGGTGCTGGAGCTCAGAGGGCCTCGTCAGAGGGAAGGGACCAGTAAGGGGCTGAATGCCCAAGACGTCTTTGGCCCAGCAGCCTCAGGGCAGCAGGGAGAGCAAGAGGCCCAACTTGCCCCTAGGTCGGCTCTGCCCCTTCCCACACAGGCCGCCAGCCCAGCAGTTGCCTGACAGACTCTGGCTCCCCCAAGCTCTCTGCCGGTGCAGGGGACAGGAACAGACGTGGGCATGTGGTTCTGCCTTGGCCTGGGAGTGTGTTCCCCCTGCCTTGCCCCCAGGCTCAGGGGCAAGGGCCCGGAGAGAGCACCACCCCGAAGCGCTTTTCTCCCGGGCTTGGGAGCATTGTGCGTGCCTGGCGGGAACAGCGGGCGGGAGTGCTTGCAAACCGGCCTTTGGAGGCAGCCGGGGAGGTCTTCCAGCGGGAGAGGGCCGGTTGTGCTCAGAGGCCCCACAGGCCAGGGGCAGGACCCAGCAGGGCCCCTGCCCCTGACCAGCCTTGCCCAGACCTTCCTGGCCTCCGGGGGTACTGCCCCACGAAGGGGCAGGATGAGGGGACTGGGTCCAGACATGCCCGGGCGCCTCCCCAGTCTCATCCCCGCTGGTGCCTTTCCCCTGGGCCTAGGCCTCGGTTGAGGCCTCCTTGGAGAGGAGGTTGCTGGCAGGGGCTGGGTCCACACTGCAAGGTGCTGGAGCTCAGAGGGCCTTGTCAGAGGGAATGGACCAGGAAGGGGCTGGATGCCCAAGACCTCTTTGGGCCAGCAGCCTCAGGGCAGCAGGGAGAGCAAGAGGCCCAACTTGCCCCTAGGTCGGCTCTGCCCCTTCCCACACAGGGCGCCAGCCCAGCAGCTGCCTGACAGACTCTGGCTCCCCCGAGCTCTCCGCTGGTGCAAGGGGCAGGAACAGACGTGTGCATGTGGTTTTGCCTTGGCCTGGGAGTGTGTTCCCCCTGCCTGTCCCCCAGGGTTAGGGGCAAGGGCCCGGAGAGAGCACCACCCCGAAGCGCTTTTCTCCCGGGCTTGGGAGCATTGGGCGTGCCTGGCGTGAACAGCGGGTAGGAGTGTTTGCAAACCGTTCTTTGGAGGCAGCCGGGGAGGTCTTCCAGTGAATGAAGGCCCGTTGTGCTCAGAGGCCCCACAGGCCAGGGGCAGGACCCAGCAGGGCCCCTGCCCCTGGCCAGCCTTGCCCAGACCTTCCTGGCCTCCGGGGGTACTGCCCCACCAAGGGGCAGGCTGCGGGGTCTGGGTCCAGACATGCCCGGGCGGCTCCCCAGTCTCATCCCCGCTGGTGCCTTTCCCCTGGGCCTAGGCCTCAGTTTAGGCCTCCTTGGAGAGGAGGTTGCTGGCAGGGGCTGTCTCCACACTGCAAGGTGCTGGAGCTCAGAGGGCCTCGTCAGAGGGAAGGGACCAGCAAGGGGCTGGATGCCCAAGACCTCTTTGGCCCAGCAGCCTCAGGGCAGCAGGGAGAGCAAGAGGCCCAACTTGCCCCTAGGTCGGCTCTGCCCCTTCCCACACAAGCGGCCAGCCCAGCAGCTGCCTGACAGACTCTGGCTCCCCCGAGCTCTCTGCCGGTGCAGGGGGCAGGAACAGACGTGTGCATGTGGTTCTGCCTTCGCCTGGGAGTGTTGACCCCATGCCTGTCCCCCAGGCTCAGGGGCAAGGGCCCGGAGAGAGCACCACCCCGAAGCGCTTTTCTCCCGGGCTTGGGAGCATTGTGCGTGCCTGGCGGGAACAACGGGCGCGAGTGTTGGCAAACCGGACTTTGGAGGCAGTCGGGGAGGTCTTCCAGCGGGAGAGGGCCGGTTGTGCTCAGAGGCCCCACAGGCCAGGGGCAGGACCCAGCAGGGCCCCTGCCCCTGGCCAGCCTTGCCCAGATCTTCCTGGCCTCCGGGGGTACTGCCCCACCAAGGGGCAGGCTGCAGGGACTGGGTCCAGACATGCCCGGGCGCCTCCCCTGGCTCATCCCCGCTGGTGCCTTTCCCCTGGGCCTAGGCCTCGGTTTAGGCCTCCTTGGAGAGGAGGTTGCTGGCAGGGGCTGTCTCCACACTGCAAGGTGCTGGAGCTCAGAGGGCCTCGTCAGAGGGAAGGGACCAGTAAGGGGCTGGATGCCCAAGACGTCTTTGGCCCAGCAGCCTCAGGGCAGCAGGGAGAGCAAGAGGCCCTACTTGCCCCTAGGGCGGCTCTGCCCCTTCCCACACAGGCAGACAGCCCAGCAGCTGCCTGACAGACTCTGGCTCCCCCATGCTCTCTGCCGGTGCAGGGGACAGGAACAGACGTGGGCATGTGGTTCTGCCTTGGCCTGGGAGTGTGTTCCCCCTGCCTTGCCCCCAGGCTCAGGGGCAAGGGCCCGGAGAGAGCACCACCCCGAAGCGCTTTTCTCCCGGGCTTGGGAGCATTGTGTGTGGCTGGCAGAAGCAGCGGGAATGAGTACTTACAAACCGGCCTTTGGAGGCAGCCGGGGAGGTCTTGAAAGTGCCCGGAGAGAGCACCACCCCGAAGCGCTTTTCTCCCGGGCTTGTGAGCATTGTGCGCGGCTGGCGGGAACAGCAGGCAGGAGTGCTTGCAAACTGGCCTTTGGAGGCAGCCGGGGAGGTCTTCCAAGGGCCTGGAGTGAGCACCACCCCAAAATGCTTTTCTCCCGGGCTTGGGAGCATTGTGCGTGGCTGGTGGGAACAACGGGCATGAGTGCTTGCAAACCGGCCTTTGCAGGCAGCCGGGGACGTCTTCCAAGGGCCCGGAGAGAGCACCACCCAGAAGCACTTTTCTCCCGGGCTTGGAAGCATTGTGCGTGGCTGGCGGGAACAGCAGGAAGGAGTCCTTGCAAAATGGCTTTTGGAGGCAGCCGGGGAGGTCTTCCAAGGGCCTATAGAGAGCACCACCCCGAAGCGCTTTTCTCCCGGGCTTGGGAGCATTGTGCGCGGGTGGCGGGAACAGCAGGCATGAGTGCTTGAAAACCGGCCTTTGGAGGCAGCCGGGGAGGTCTTCCAGGGCCCAGTGTGAGCACCACCCCAAAATGCTTTTCTCCCGGGCTTGGGAGCATTGTGCGCGGCTGGTGGGAAAAGCGGGTATGAGTGCTTGCAAACTGGCCATTGGAGGCAGACGGGGAGGTTTTCCAAGGGCCCGGAGAGAGCACCACCCCGAAGCGCTTTTCTCCCGTGATTCGGAGCATTGTGCGCGGCTGGCGGGAACAGCGGGCGGGAGTGCTTGCAAATCGGCATTTGGAGGCAGCCGGGGAGGTCTTCCAAGGGCCAGGAGAGAGCACCACCCCGAAGCGCTTTTCTCCCGGGCTTGGAACATTTGCGCGGATGGCGGGAACATCGAGAGGGAGTGCTTCCAAACCGGCCTTTGGGGGCAGCCGGGGAGGTCTTCCAAGGGCAGAGAGAGAGCACCACCCCAAAATGCTTTTCTCCCGGGCTTGGGAGCATTGTGAGTGGCAGGCGGAAGCAGCGGGAATGAGTACTTACAAACCGGCCTTTGGAGGCAGCCGGGGAGGTCTTGAAGGTGCCCGGAGAGAGCACCACCCCGAAGCACTTTTCTCCTGGGCTTGGGAGCATTGTGCGTGCCTTGCGGGAACAGCGGGCGCGAGTGTTGGCAAACCGGCCTTTGGAGGCAGTCGGGGAGGTCTTCCAGCGGGAGAGGGCCGGTCGTGCTCAGAGGCCCCACAGGTCAGGGGCAGGACCCAGCAGGGCCCCTGCCCCTGGCCAGCCTTGCCCAGACCTTCCTGGCCTCCGGGGGTACTGCCCCACCAAGGGGCAGGCTGCGGGGACTGGGTCCTGACATTCCCGGGGGCCTCCCCAGGCTCATCCCCGCTGGTGCCTTTCCCCTGGGCCTAGGCCTCAGTTGAGGCCTCCTTGGAGAGGAGGTTGCTGGCAGGGGCTGTCTCCACACTGCGAGGTGCTGGAGCTCAGAGGGCCTCGTCAGAGGGAAGGGACCAGCAAGGGGCTGGATGCCCAAGACCTCTTTGGCCCAGCAGCCTCAGGGCAGCAGGGAGAGCTAGAGGCCCAACTTGCCCCTAGGTCGGCTCTGCCCCTTCCCACACAGGCAGCCAGCCCAGCAGCTGCCTGACAGACTCTGGCTCCCCCGAGCTCTATGCCGGTGCAGGGTGCAGGAATAGACGTGTGCATGTGGTTCTGACTTGGCCTGGGAGTGTGGAACCCCTGCCTGGCCCCCAGGCTCAGGGGAAAGGGCACGGAGAGAGCACCACCCCGAAGCGCTTTTCTCCCGGGCTTGGGAGCATTGTGCGCGCCTGCTGGGAACAGTGGGCGGGAGCGCTTGCAAACCGGCCTTTGGATGCAGCCGGGGAGGACTTCCAGTGGGAGAGGGCCGGTTGTGCTCAGAGGCCCCAAAGGCCAGGGTCAAGACCCAGCAGGGCCCCTGCCCCTGGCCAGCCTTGCCCAGACCTTCCTGGCCTCCGGGGGTACTGCCCCACCAAGGGGCAGGCTGCGGTGACTGGGTCCAGACATGCCCGTGCGCCTGCCCAGGATCATCCCCGCTGGTTCCTTTCCCCTGGGCGTAGGCCTCGGTTGAGGCCTCTTTGGAGAGGAGGTTGCTGGCAGGGGCTGTCTCCACACTGCAAGGTGCTGGAGCTCAGAGGGCTTCGTCAGAGGGAAGGGACCAGCAAAGGGCTGGATGCCCAAGACCTCTTTGACCCAGCAGCCTCAGGGCAGTAGGGAGAGCAAGAGGCCCAACTTGCCCCTAGGTCGGCTCTGACCCGTCCCACACAGGCAGCCAGCCCAGCAGCAGCCTGGCAGTCTCGGGCTCCCCCGAGCTCTCTGCCGGTGAAGGGGGCAGGAACAGACGTTTGCATGTGGTTCTGCCTTGGCCTGGGAGTGTGGACCCTCTGCCTGGCCCCCAGGCTCAGGGGCAAGGGCCCGGAGAGAGCACCACCCCGAAGCGCTTTTCTCCCGGGCTTGGGAGCATTATGCGTGCCTGGCGGGAACAGCGGGCGGGAGTGCTTGCAAACCTGCCTTTGGAGGCAGACGGGGAGGACTTCCAGCGGGAGAGTGCCGGTTGTGCTCAGAGGCCCCACAGGACAGGGGCAGGACCCAGCAGTGTCCCTGCCCCTGGCAGCCTTGCCCAGACCTTCCTGGCCTCCGGGGGTACTGCTCCACCAAGGGGCAGGCTGCGGGGACTGGGTCCAGACATGGCCGGGCGCCTCCCCAGGCTCATCCCCGCTGGTGCCTTTCCCCTGGGCCTAGGCCTGGTTGAGGCCTCCTTGTAGAGGAGGTTGCTGGCAGGGACTGTCTCCACACTGCAAGGTGCTGGAGCTCAGAGGGCCTCGTCAGAGAGAAGGGACCAGCAAGGGGCTGGATGCCCAAGACCTCTTTGGCCCAGCAGCCTCACGGAAGCAGGGAGAGCAAGAGGCCCAACTTGCCCCTAGGTCGGCTCTGCCCCTTCCCACACAGGCCGCCAGCCCAGCAGCTGCCTGGCAGACTCTGGCTCCTCCGAGCTCTCTGCCGGTGCAGGGGGCAGGAACAGACGTGTGCATGTGGTTCTGCCTTGGCCTGGGAGTGTGTTCCCCCTGCATTGTCCCCAGGCTCAGGGGCAAGGGCCCGGTGAGAGCACCACCCCGAAGCGCTTTTCTCCCGGGCTTGGGAGCATTGTGCGTGCCTGGCGGGAACAGCGGGCGGGAGTGTTGGCAAATCTGCCTTTGGAGGCAGCCGGGGAGGCCTTCCAGCGGGAGAGGGCCGGTTGTGCTCAGAGGCCCCACCGGCCAGGGGCAGGACCCAACAGGGCCCCTGCCCCTGGCCAGCCTTGCCCAGACCTTCCTGGCCTCCGCGGGTACTGCCCCACGAAGGGCAGGCTGCGGGGACTGGGTCCAGACATGCCCGGGCGCCTCCCCAGCCTCATCCCCGCTGGTGCCTTTCCCCTGGGCCTAGGGCTCGGTTGAGGCCTCCTTGGAGAGGAGGTTGCTGGCAGGGGCTGTCTCCACACTGCAAGGTGCTGGAGCTCAGAGGGCCTTGTCAGAGGGAAGGGACCAGCAAGGGGCTGGATGCCCAAGACCTCTTTGGCCCAGCAGCCTCATGGCAGCAGGGAGAGCAAGAGGCCCAACTTGCCCCTAGTTCGCTCTGACCCTTCCCACACAGGCTGCCAGCCCAGCAGCTGCCTGACAGACTCTGGCTCCCCCGAGCTCTCTGCCGGTGCAGGGGGCAGGAACAGACGTGTGCATGTGGTTCTGCCTTGGCCTGGGAATGTGTTCCCCCTGCATTGCCCCCAGGCTCAGGGGCAAGGGCCCGGTGAGAGAACCACCCCGAAGCGCTTGTCTCCCGGGCTTGGGAGCATTTGCGTGGCTGGCGGGAACAGCTAGTGGGAATGCTTGCAATCCGGCCTTTGGGGGCAGCCGGGGAGGTCCTCCATGGGCCCGGAGAGAACACCACCCCGATGCGCTTTTCTCCCGGGCTTGGGAGCATTGTGCGCGGGTGGCGGGAACAGCAGGCAGGAGTGCTTGCAAACCGGCCTTTGGAGGCAGGCGCGGAGGTCTTCCAAGGGCAAGGAGTGAGCACCACCCCAAAATGCTTTTCTCCCGTGCTTGGGAGCATTGTGCACGGCTGGTGGGAACAGCGGGCATGAGTGCTTGCATACCCGCCATTGGAGGCAGCCGGGGAGGTCTTCAAAGGGCCCTGAGAGAGCACCACCCTGAAGCCCTTTTCTCCGGGGTTTTGGAGCATTGTGCGTGGCTGGCGGGAACAGCGAGTGGGATGCTGGCAAACTGGACTTTGGGGTCAGCCGGGGACGTCCTCCATGGTCTCGGAGAGAACACAACCCCAAAATGCTTTTCTCCCGGGCTTGGGAGCATTGTGCGCGGCTGTCTGGAACAGTGGACATGAGTGCTTGCAAACCGGCCTTTGGAGGCAGCCGGGGAGGTCTTCCAAGGGCCCGGAGAGAGCACCACCCCAAAATGCTTTTCTCCCGGGCTTGGGAGCATTGTGCGTGGCTGGCGGAAGCAGCGGGAATGAGTACTTACAAACCGGCCTTTGGAGGCAGCCGGCGAGGTCTTGAAAGTGCCCGGAGAGAGCACCACCCTGAAGCGCTTTTCTCCCGGGCTTGTGAGCATTGTGCACGGCTGGCGGGACAGCAGGCAGGAATGCTTGCAAATTGGCCTTTGGAGGCAGCCGGGGAGGTCTTCCAAGGGCCCCGAGAGAGCACCACAACAAAGCGCTTTTCTCCCGGGCTTGGGAGCATTGTGCGTGCCTGGCTTGAACAGCGGGCGGGAGTGTTTGCAAACCGGCCTTTGGCGGCAGCCGGGGAGGTCTTCCAGCGGGAGAGGGCCGGTTGTGCTCAGAGGCCCCACAGGCCAGGGGCAGGACCCAGCAGGGCCCCTGCCCCTGGCCAGCCTTGCCCAGACCTTCCTGGCCTCCGGGGGTACTGCCCCACCAAGGGGCAGGCTGCGGGGACTGGCTCCAGACATGCCCGGGCGCCTCCCCAGGCTCATCCCCGCTGGTGCCTTTCCCCTGGGCCTAGGCCTCAGTTGAGGCCTCCTTGGAGAGGAGGTTGCTGGCAGGGGCTGTCTACACACTGCGAGGTGCTGGAGCTCAGAGGGCCTCGTCAGAGGGAAGGGACCAGCAAGGGGCTGGATGCCCAAGACCTCTTTGGCAAAGCAGCCTCAGGGCAGGAGGGAGAGCAAGAGGCCCAACTTGCCCCAAGGTCGGCTCTGCCCCTTCCCACACAGGCGGCCAGCCCAGCAGCTGCCTGACAGACTCTGGCTCCCCCGAGCTCTCTGCCGGTGCAGGGGGCAGGAACAGACGTGTGCATGTGGTTCTGCCTTTGCCTGGGAATGTGTTCCCCCTGCATTGCCCCCAGGCTCAGGGGCAAGGGCCCGGTGAGAGCATCACCTCGAAGCGCTTTTCTCCCGGGCTTGGGAGCATTGTGCGTGGCTGTCGGGAACAACGGGCAGGAGTATTGGCAATCCGGCTTTGGACGCAGCCGGGGAGGTCTTCCAGCGGGAGAGGGCTGGTTGTGCTCAGAGGCCCCACAGACCAGGGGCAGGACCCAGCAGGGCCCCTGCCCCTGGCCAGCCTTGCCCAGACCTTCCTGGCCTCCCGGGGTACTGCCCCACCAAGGGGCACGCTGCGGGGACTGGGTCCAGACATGCCCGGGCGCCTCCCCAGGCTCATCCCCGCTGGTGCCTTTCCCCGGGGCCTAGGCCTCGGTTGAGGCCTCCTTGGAGAGGAGGTTGCTGGCAGGGGCTTTCTCCACACTGCAAGGTGCGGGAGCTCAGAGGGCCTCGTCAGAGGGAAGGGACCAGCAAGGGACTGGATGCCCAAGACGCCTTTGGCCCAGCAGCCTCAGCGCAGGAGGGAGAGCAAGAGGCCCAACTTGCCCCTAGGTCGGCTCTGCCCCTTCCCACACAGGCGGCCAGCCCAGCAGCTGCCTGACAGTCTCTGGCCCCCCCGAGCTCTCTGCCAGTGCAGGGGACAGGAACAGACGTGTGCATGTGTTTCTGCCTTGGTCTGGGAGTGTGTTCCCCCTGCCTTGCCCACAGGCTCAGGGGCAAGGGCCCGGAGAGAGCACCACCCCGAAGCGCTTTTCTCCCGGGCTTGGGAGCATTGTGCGTGCCTGGCGTGAACAGCGGGCGGGAGTGTTTGCAAACCGGCCTTTGGAGGCAGCCAGGGAGTTCTTCCAGTGGGAGAGGGCCGGTTGTGCTCAGAGGCCCCACAGGCCAGGGGCAGGACCCAGCAGGGCCCCTGTCCCTGTCCAGCCTTGCCCAGATCTTCCTGGCCTCCGGGCGTACGGCCCCACCGAGGGGCGGGCTGCGGGGACTGGGTCCAGACATACCCGGGCGCCTCCCCAGGCTCATCCCCGCTGGTGCCTTTCCCCTGGGCCTAGGCCTCGGTTGAGGCCTCCTTGGAGAGGAGTTTGCTGGCAGGGGCTGTCTCCACACTGCGAGGTGCTGGAGCTCAGAGGGCCTCGTCAGAGGGAAGGGACCAGCAAGGGGCTGGATGCCCAAGACCTCTTTGGCCCAGCAGCCTCAGGGCAGCAGGGAGAGCAAGAGGCCCAACTTGCCCCTAGGTCGGCTCTGCCCCTTCCCACACAGGCAGCCAGCCCAGCAGCTGCCTGACAGACTCTGGCTCCACCGAGCTCTATACCGGTGCAGGGTGCAGGAATAGACGTGTGCATGTGGTTCTGACTTGGCCTGGGAGTGTGGAACCCCTGCCTGGCCCCCAGGCTCAGGGGAAAGGCCCGGAGAGAGCACCACCCCGAAGCGCTTTTCTCCCGGGCTTGGGAGCATTGTGCGTGCCTGGCGGGAACAGCGGGCGGGAGTGTTGGCAAACCGGCCTTTGGAGGCAGCCGGGGAGGTGTTCCAGCGGGAGAGGGCCGGTTGTGCTCAGAGGCCCCACAGGCCAGGGGCAGGACCCACCAGGGCCCGTGCCCCTGGCCAGCCTTGCCCAGACCTTCCTGGCCTCCGGGGGTACTGCCCCACCAAGGGGCAGGCTGCGGGGACTGGGTCCAGACATGCCCGGGTGCCTCCGCCGGCTCATCCCCGCTGGTGCTTTTCCTCTGAGCCTAGGCCTCAGTTGAGGCCTCCTTGGAGAGTAGGTTGCTGGCAGGGGCTGTCTCCACACTGCGAGGTGCTGGAACTCAGAGGGCCTCGTCAGAGGGAAGGGACAAGCAAGGGGCTGGATGCCCAAGACCTCTTTGGCCCAGCAGCCTCAGGGCAGCAGGGAGAGCAAGAGGCCCAACTTGCCCCTAGGTCGGCTCTGCCCCTTCCCACACAGGCCGCCAGCCCAGCAGCTGCCTGGCAGACTCTGGCTCCCCCGAGCTCTCTGCCGGTGCAGGGGGCAGGAACCCACGTGTGCATGTGGTTCTGCCTTGGCCTGGGAGTGTGGATCCCCTGCCTGGCCCCCAGGCTCAGGGGCAAGGGCCCGGAGAGAGCACCACACCGAAGCGCTTTTCTCCCGGACTTGGAAGCATTGTGCGTGCCTGGCGGGAACAGCGGGCGGGAGTGCTTGCAAACCAGCCTTTGGAGGCAGCCGGGGAGGTTTCCAGCGGGAGAGGGCCGGTTGTGCTCAGAGGCCCCACAGGCCAGGGGCAGAACCCAGCAGGGCCCCTGCCCCTGGCCAGCCTTGCCCAAACCTTCCTGGCCTCCGGGGGTACTGCCCCACCAAGGGGCAGGCTGCGGGCACTGGGTCCAGACATGCCCGGGCGCCTCCCCAGGCTCATCCCTGCTGGTGCCTTTCCCCTGGGCATAGAACTCGGTTGAGGCCTCCTTGGAGAGGAGGTTGCTGGCAGGGGCTGTCTCCACACTGCAAGGTGCTGGAGCTCAGAGGGCCTCGTCAGAGGGAAGGGACCAGCAATGGGCTGGATGCCCAAGACCTCTTTGGCCCAGCAGCCTCAGTGCAGCAGGGAGAGCAAGAGGCCCAACTTGCCCCTAGGTCGTCTCTGCCCCTTCCCACACAGGCAGCCAGCCCAGCATCAGCCTGGCAGACTCTGGCTCCCCCGAGCTCTCTGCCGGTGCAGGGGGCAGGAACAGACGTGTGCATGTGGTTCTGCCTTGGCCTGGGAGTGTGGACCCCCTGCCTGGCCCCCAGGCTCAGGGGCAAGGGCCCGGAGAGAGCACCACCCCGAAGCGCTTTTCTCCCGGGCTTGGCAACATTGTGCGTGCCTGGCGGGAACAGCGGGCGGGATTGCTTGCACACCGGCCTTTGGATTCAGCCGGGGAGGTCTTCCAAGGGCTCGGAGTGAGCACCTCCCCAAAATGCTTTTCTCCCGGGCTTGGGAGCATTGTGCACGGCTGGGGGGAACAGCGGGCATGAGTGCTTGCATACCGGCCATTGGAGGCAGCCGGGGAGGTCTTCCAAGGGCCAGGAGAGAGCACCACCCCGAAGTGGTTTTCTCACGGGTTTTGGAGCATTGTGCGTAGCTGGCTGGAAAAGCGAGTGGGAGTGATTGCAAACCGGCATTTGGGGGCAGCCGGGGAGGTCCTCAATGGGCACGGAGAGAACACCACCCGGAAGCGCTTTTCTCCCGGTCTTGGGAGCATTGTCAGAGGCTGGCGGGAACAGCGGGCATTAGTGCTTGCATACCGGCCTTTTGAGGCGGCCGGGGTGGTCTTCCAAGGGCCCGGAGAGAGCACCACCCCAAAATGCTTTTCTCCCGGGCTTGGGAGCATTGTGTGCAGCTGGCGGGAACAGCGGGAATGAGTACTTGCAAACTGGCCTTTGGAGGTAGCCGGGGAGGTCTTCCAGGGGCCCGGCGAGAGCACCATCCCGAAGCACTTTTCTCCCGGGATTGGGAGCATTGTGCGTGCCTGGCGGGAAAAGCGGACGGGAGTGCTTGCAAACCGGCCTTTGGAGGCAGCCGCGGAGGTATTCCAGCGGGAGAGGGCCGGTTGTGCTCAGAGGCCTCACAGGCCAGGGGAAGGACCCAGCAGTGCCCCTGCCCCTGGCCAGCCTTGCCCAGGCTTTAATGGCCTCTGGGGGTACTGCTCCACCAAGGGGCAGGCTGCGGGTACTGGGTCCAGACATGCCCGGGCGCCTCCCCAGTCTCATCCCCGCTGGTGCCTTTACCCTGGGCCTAGGGCTCGGTTGAGGCCTCCTTGGAGAGGAGGTTGCTGGCAGGGGCTGTCTCCACACAGCAAGGTTCTGGAGCTCAGAGGGCCTCGTCAGAGGGAAGGGACCAGCAAGGGGCTGGATGCCCAAGACCTCTTTGGCCCAGCAGCCTCAGGGCAGCAGGGAGAGCAAGAGGCCTAACTTGCCCCTAGGTCGGCTCTGCCCCTTCCCACAAGGCCGCCAGCCAAGCAACTGCCTGACAGACTCTGGCTCACCCGACCTCTCTGCCGGTGCAGTGGACAGGAAGAGACGTGGGCATGTGGTTCTGCCTTGGCCTGGGAGTGTGTTCCCTCTGCCTGGCCCCCAGGATCAGGGCAAGGGCCCGGAGAGAGCACCACCCCGAAGCGCTTTTCTCCCGGGCTTGGGAGCATTGTGCGTGCCTGGCGGGAACAGCGGGCAGGAGTGTTTGCAAACCGGCCTTTGGAGGCAGCCGGGGAGGTATTCCAGCGGGAGAGGGCCGGTTGTGCTTCAAGGCCCCACAGGCCAGGGGTAGGACCCAGCAGGGCCCCTGCCCCTGGACAGCCTTGCCCAGACCTTCCTGGCCTCCGGGGGTACTGCCCCACCAAGGGGCAGGCTGCGGGGACTGGGTCCAGACATGCCTGGGCGCCTCCCCAGGCTCATCTCCGCTGGTGCCTTTCCCCTGGGCCTAGGCCTCGGTTGGGGCCTCCTTGGAGAGGAGGTTGCTGGCAGGGGCTGTCTCCACACTGCAAGGTGCTGGAGCTCAGAGGCCCTCGTCAGAGGGAAGGGACCAGCCAGGGGCTGGGTGCCCAAGACCTCTTTGGCCCAGCAGCCTCAGGGCAGCAGGGAGAGCAAGAGGCCCAACTTGCCCCTAGGTCGGCTCTGCCCCTTCCCACACAGGCGGCCAGCCCAGCAGCTGCCTGATAGACTCTGGCTCCCCCGAGCTCTCTGCCGTTGCAGGGAGCAGGAACAGACGTGTGCATTTGGTTCTGTCTTGGCCTGGGAGTGTATTCCCCCTGCATTGCCCCCAGGCTCAGGGGCAAGAGCCCAGTGAGAGCACCACCCCGAAGCTCTTTTCTCCCGGGCTTGGGAGCATTGTTCGTGCCTGGCGGGAATAGCGGGCACGAGTGTTGGCAAACCGGACTTTGGAGGCAGTCGGGGAGGTCTACGAGCGGGAGAGGGCCGGTCGTACTCAGAGGCCCCACAGGCCAGGGGCAGGACCCAGCAGGGCCTCTGCCCCTGGCCAGCCTTGCCCAGACCTTCCTGGCCTCCGGGGGTACTGCCCCACCAAGGGGCAGGCTGCGGGGTCTGGGTCCAGACATGCCCAGGCGCCTCCCCAGGCTCATCCCCGCTGGTGCCTTTCCCCTGGGCCTAGGCCTCAGTTTAGGCCTCCTTGGAGAGGAGGTTGCTGGCAGGGGCTGTCTCCACACTGCAAGGTGCTGGAGCTCAGAGGGCCTCGTCAGAGGGAAGGGACCAGCAAGGGGCTGGATGCCCAAGACCTCTTTGGCCCAGCAGCCTCAGGGCAGCAGGGAGAGCAAGAGGCCCAACTTGCCCCTAGGTCGGCTCTGCCCCTTCACACACAGGGAACCAGCCCAGCAGCTGCCTGGAAGACTCTGGCTCCCCCGAGCTCTCTGCCGGTGCAGGGGGCAGGATCAGACGTGTGCATGTGGTTCTGGCTTGGCCTGGGAGTGTCCACCCCTGCCTGGCCCCAGGCTCAGGGACAAGGGCCCGGAGAGAGCACCACCCCGAAGCGCTTTTCTCCCGGGCTTGGCAGCATTGTGCGCGCCTGATGGAAACAGTGGACTGGAGTGCTTGCAAACCAGCCTTTGGAGGCAGCCGGGGAGGTATTCCAGCGGGAGAGGACCGGTTGTGCTCAGAGGCCCCACAGGCCAGGGGCAGACCCTGCAGGGCCCCTGCCCCTGGCAGACTTGCCCAGACCTTCCTGGCCTCCGGGGGTACTGCGCCACCAAGGGGCAGGCTGTGGGGACTGGGTCCAGACATGCCCAGGCGCCTCCCCAGGCTCATCCCCGCTGGTGACTTTCCCCTGGGCCTAGGCCTCGGTTGAGACCTCCTTGGAGAGGAGGTTTCTGGCAGGGGCTGTGTCCACACTGCAAGGTGCTGGAGCTCAGAGGGCCTCGTCAGAGGGAAGGGACCAGCAAGGGGCTGGATGCCCAAGACGTCTTTGGCCCAGCAGCCTCAGGGCAGCAGGGAGAGCAAGAGGCCCAACTTGCCCCTAGGTCGGCTCTGCCCCTTGCCACACAGGCCGCCAGCCCAGCAGCTGCCTGAAAGACTCTGGCTGCCCCGAGCTCTCTGCCGGTGCAGGGGGCAGGAACAGACGTGTGCATGTGGTTCTGACTTGGCCTGGGAGTGTGGAACCCTTGCCTGGCCCCCAGGCTCAGGGGCAAGGGCCCGGAGAGAGCACCACCCCGAAGCGCTTTTCTCCCGGGCTTGGGAGCATTGTGCGTGCCTGGCGGGAACAGCGGGAGCGAGTGTTGGCAAACCATCCTTTGGAGGCAGTCGGGGAGGTCTTCCAGCGGGAGAGGGCCGGTCGTGCTCAGAGGCCCCACAGGCCAGGGGCAGGACCCAGCAGGGCCCCTGCCCCTGGCCAGCCTTGCCCAGACCTTCCTGGCCTCCGGGGGTACTGCCCCACCAAGGGGGAGGCTGCGGGGACTAGGTCCAGACATGCCCGGGCGCCTCCCCAGGCTCATCCCCGCTGGTGTTATTCCCCTGTGCCTAGGCCACGGTTGAGGCCTCCTTGGAGAGGAGGTTGTTGGCAGTGGCTGTCTCCACACTGCGAGGTGCTGGAACTCAGAGGGCCTGGTCAGAGGGAAGGGACCAGCAAGGGGCTGGATGCCCAAGACCTCTTTGGCCCAGCAGCCTCAGGGCAGCAGGGAGAGCAAGAGGCCCAACTTGCCCCTAGGTCGGCTCGGCCCCTTCCTACACAGGCCGCCAGCCCAGCAGCAGCCTGGCAGACTCTGGCTCCCCCGAGCTCTCTGCCGGTGCAGGGGGCAGGAACAGACGTGTGCATGTGGTTCTGCCTTGGCCTGGGGGTGTGAACCCCCTGCCTGGCCCCCAGGCTCAGGGGCAAGGGCCCGGAGAGTGCACTACCCCGAAGCGCTTTTCTCCCGGGCTTAGGAGCATTGTGCGTGTCTGGCGGGAACAGCGGGCGGGAGTGCTTGCAAACCGGCCTTTGGAGGCAGCCGGGGAGGTCTTCCAGCGGGAGAGGGCTGGTTTTGCTCAGAGGCCCCACAGGCCAGGGGCAGGACACAGCAGTGCCCCTGCCCCTGCCAGCCTTGCCCAGAACTTCCTGGCCTCCGGGGGTACTGCCCCACCAAGGGGCAGGCTGCGGGGACTGGGTCCAGACATGCGCGAGCGCCTCCCCAGGCTCATCCCCGCTGGTGCCTTTCCCCTGGGCCTAGGCCTCGGTTGAGGCCTCCTTGGAGAGGAGGTTGCTGGCAGGGGCTGTCTCCACACTGCAAGGTGCTGGAGCTCAGAGGGCCTCGTCAGAGGGAAGGGACCTGTAAGGGGCTGGATGCCCAAGACCTCTTTGGCACAGCAGCCTCAGGGCAGCAGGGAGAGCAAGAGGCCCAACTTGCCCCTAGGTAGGCTCTGCCCCTTCCCACACAGGCGGCCAGCCCAGCAGCTGCCTGACAGACTCTGGCTCCCCCGAGCTCTCTGCCGGTGCAGTGGTCAGGAACAGACTTGGACATGTGGTTCTGCCTTGGCCTGGGAGTGTGTTCCACCTGCCTTGCCCCCAGGCTCAGGGGCAAGGGCCCGGAGAGAGCACCACCCCGAAGCCCTTTTCTACCGGGCTTGGGAGCATTGTGCGCGCCTGTTGGGAACAGTGGACGGGAGTGCTTCCAAACCAGCCTTTGGAGGCAGCCGGGGAGGTCTTCCAGCGGGAGAGGGCCGGTTGTGCTCAGAGGCCCCACAGGCCAGGGGCAGGACCCAGCAGGGACCCTGCCCCTGGCCAGACTTGCCCAGACCTTCCTGGCCTCCGGGGGTACTGCCCCACCAAGGGGAAGGCTGCGGGGCCTGGGTCCAGGCCTGCCCGGGCGCCTCCCCAGGATCATCCCCGCCAGTGCCTTTCCCCTGGGCCTAGGCCTCGGTTGAGGTCTTCTTGGAGAGGAGGTTGCTGGCAGGGGTTGTCTCCACACTGCAAGGTGCTGGAGCTCAGAGGGTCTCGTCAGAGGGAAGGGACCAGCAAGGGGCTGGATGCCCAAGACCTCTTTGGCCCAGCAGCCTCAGGGCAGCAGGGAGAGCAAGAGGCCCAACTTGCCCCTAGGTCGGCTCTGCCCCTTCCCACACAGGCAGCCAGCCCAACAGCAGCCTGGCAGACTCTGGCTACCCCGAACTCTCTGCCGGTGCAGGGGGCAGGAACAGACGTGTGCATGTGGTTCTGCCTTGGCCTGGGAGTGTGGACCCCCTGCCTGGCCCCCAGGCTCAGGGGCAAGGGCCCGGAGAGAGCACCACCCCGAAGCGCTTTTCTCCTGGGCTTGGGAGCATTGTGCGTGCCTGGCGGGAACAGCGGGCGGGAATGCTTGCAAACTGGCCTTTGGAGGTAGCCGGGGAGGTCTTCCAGCGAGAGAGTGCCGGTTGTGCTCAGAGGCCCCACAGGCCAGGGGCAGGACCCAGCAGGGTCCCTGCCCCTGGCAGCCTTGCCCAGACCTTCCTGGCCTCCGGGGGTACTGCGCCACCAAGGGGCAGGCTGCGGGGACTGGGTCCAGACATGCCCGGGAGCCTCCCCAGGCTCATCCCCGCTGGTGCCTTTCCCCTGGGCCTAGGCCTCGGTTGAGGCCTCCTTGGAGAGGAGGTTTCTGGCATGGGCTGTCTCCACACTGCAAGGTGCTGGAGCTCAGAGGGCCTCGTCAGAGGGAAGGGACCAGCTAGGGGCTGGTTGCCCAAGACCTCTTTGGCCCAGCAGCCTCAGGGCAGCAGGGAGAGAAAGAGGCCCAACTTGCCCCTAGGACGGCTCTGCCCCTTCCCACACAGGCGGCCAGCCCAAAAGTTGCCTGGCAGACTCTGGCTCCCCCGAACTCTCTGGCGGTGCAGGGGGCAGGAACAGACGTGTGCATGTGTTTCTGCCTTGGCCTGGGTGTGTGGATCCCCTGCCTGGCCCCCAGGCTCAGGGGCAAGGGCCCGGTGAGAGCACCACCCCGAAGCGCTTTTCTCCCGGGTTTTGGAGCATTGTGCGCGGCTGGCGGGAACAGCGGGAATGAGTGGTTGCAAACCAGATTTTGGAGGCAGCCGGGGAGGTCTTTCAAGGGCCCGGAGTGAGCACCACCCCAAAATGCTTTTCTCCCGGGCTTGGAGCATTGTAGGCGGCTGGCGGGAACAGCGGCCATGAGTGCTTGCAAACCATCCTTTTGAGGCAGCCGGGGTGGTCTTCCAAGGGCCCGGAGAGAGCACCACCCCAAAATGCTTTTCTCCCGGGCTTGGGAGCATTGTGCACAGCTGGCGGGAACAGCGGGAATGAGTACTTGCAAATCGGCCTTTGGAGGTAGCCGGGGAGGTCTTCCAAGGACCCGGAGAGAGCCCCATCCCGAAGCACTTTTCTCCCGGGATTGGGAGCATTGTGCGTGGCTGGCGGGAACAGCAGGAAGGAGTCCTTGCAAACCGGCCTTTGGAGGCAGTCGGGGAGGTCTTCCAAGGGCCCGGAGAGAGCACCACCCCGAAGCGCTTTTCTCCCGGCTTGGGAGCATTGTGCACGGGTGGTGGGAACAGCAGGCAGGAGTGCTTGCAAACCGGCCTTTGGAGGCAGCCGGGGAGGTCTTCCAAGGGCCTGGAGAGAGCACCACCTCGAAGCGCTTTTCTCACGGGTTTTGGAGCATTGTGTGGGGCTGGCGGGACAGCGGGAGGGAATTCTTGCAAATCTGCCTTTGGAGGCAGCCTGAGAAGTCTTCCAAGGGCCAGGAGAGAGCACCACTCCGAAGCGCTTCTCTCCCGGGCTTGGGAGCATTTCCTCGGATGGAGGGAACAGCGAGTGGGAGTGCTTGCAAACCGGCCTTTGGGGGCAGCTCGGGAGGTTCTCCATGGGCCCGGAGAGAACACCACCCCGAAGCGCTTTTCTCCCGGGTTTGGAGCATTTGCGCGGATGGCAGGAACAGCGAGTGGGAGTGATTGCAAAACGGCCTTTGGGGGCAGCCGGGGAGGTCCTCCATGGGCACGGAGAGAACACCACCCCGAAGCGCTTTTCTCCCGGTCTTGGGAGCATTGTGCGCGGCTGGCGGGAACAGCGGGCATTAGTGCTTGCAAACCGGACTTTGGAGGCAGCCGGGGAGGTCTTTCAAGGGCCTGGAGTGAGCACCACCCCAAAATGGTTTTCTCCCGGGCTTGGGAGCATTGTACGCGGCTGGCGGGAACAGCGGACATGAGTGCTTGCAAACCGGACTTTGGAGGCAGCCGGGGTGGTCTTCCAAGGGCCCGGAGAGAGCACCACCCCAAAATGCTTTTCTCCCGGACTTGGGAGCATTGTGCGCAGCTGGCGGGAACAGCGGGAATGAGTACTTGCAAACCTTCCTTTGGAGGTAGCCGGGGAGGTCTTCCAAGGGCCCGGCGAGAGCACCATCCGGAAGCACTTTTCTCCCGGGATTGGGAGCATTGTGCGTGGCTGGCGGGAACAGCAGGAAGGAGTCCTTGCAAACCGGCCTTTGGAGGCAGCCGGGGAGGTCTTCCAAAGGCCCGGAGAGAGCACCACCCCGAAGCGCTTTTCTCCCGGGCTTGGGAACATTGTGCACCTGTGGCGGGAACAGCAGGCTGGAGTCCTTGCAAACCGGCCTTTGGAGGCAACCGGGGAGGTCTTCCAAGGTCCTGGAGAGAGCACCACCTCGAAACGCTTTTCTCACGGGTTTTGGAGCATTGTGTGCGGCTGGCGGGACAGCGAGAGGGAATTCTTGCAAACAGGCCTTTGGAGGCAGCCGGAGAAGTCTTCCAAGGGCGCCGAGAGAGCACCACCCCGAAGCGCTTTTCTCCGGGGTTTTGGAGCATGTGCGTGGCTGGCGGGAACCGCGAGTGGGAATGCTTGTAAACCGGCCTTTGGGGGCAGCCATGGAGGTCCTCCATGGTCCCGGAGAGAACACCACCCCGAAGCGCTTTTCTCACGGTCTTGGGAGCATTGTGGGCGGCTGGCGGGAACAGCGGGCATGAGTGCTTGCAAACCAGCCTTTGGAGGTAGCCGGGGAGGTCTTCCAAGGGCCCGGAGAGAGCACCATCCCGAAGCACTTTTCTCCCGGGATTGGGAGCATTGTGCGCGGCTGGCGGGAACAGTGGGCGGGAGTGCTTGCAAACCGGCCTTTGGAGGCAGCCGGGTAGGTCTTCCAAGGGCCAGGAGAGGGCACCACCCCGAAGCGCTTTTCTCCCGGTCTTGGGAGCATTTGCGCGGATGGCGGGAACAGCGAGTGGGAGTGCTTGCAAACCGGCCTTTGGGGGCAGCCCAGGAGGTCTTCCATGGGCCCTGAGAGAACACCACCCCGAAACGCTTTTCTCCCGGGCTTGGGAGCATTGTGCGCGCCTGGTGGGAACAGTGGGAGGGAGTGCTTGCAAACAAGCCTTTGGAGGCAGCCGGGGAGGTATTCCAGCGGGAGAGGGCCGGTTGTGCTCAGAGGCCCCACAGGCCAGGGGCAGGACCCAGCAGGGCCCCTGCCCCTAGCCAGCCTCGCCCAGATCTTCCTGGCCTCCGGGGGTACTGCGCCACCAAGGGGCAGGCTTTGGGGACTGGGTCCAGACATGCCCGGGCGCCTCCCCAGGCTCATCCCCGCTGGTGCCTTTCCCCTGGGCCTAGGGCTCGGTTGAGGCCTCCTTGGAGAGGAGGTTGCTGGCAGGGGCTGTCTCCACACTGCAAGGTGCTGGAGCTCAGAGGGCCTCGTCAGAGGGAAGGGACCAGCAAGGGGCTGGATGCCCAAGACCTCTTTGGCCCAGCAGCCTCAGGGCAGCAGGGAGAGCAAGAGGCCCAACTTGCCCCTAGGTCAGCTCTGCCCCTTCCCACACAGGCGGCCAGCCCAACAGCTGCCTGGCAGACTCTGGCTCCCCCGAGCTCTCTGCCGGTGCAGGGGGCAGGAACAGACGTGTGCATGTGGTTCTGCCTTGGCCTGGCAGTGTGGTCCCCCTGCCTGGCCCCCAGGCTGAGGGGCAAGGGCCCGGAGAGAGCACCACCCCGAAGCGCTTTTCTCCCGGGCTTGGGAGCATTGTGCGTGCCTGGCGTGAACATCGGGCGCGACTGTTTGCAAACCGGCCTTTGGAGTCAGCCGGCGAGGTCTTCCAGTGGGAGAGGGCCGGTTGTGCTCAGAAGCCCCACAGGCCAGGGGAAGGACCCAGCAGGGCTCCTGCCCCTTGCCAGCCTTGCCCAGACCTTCCTGGCCTCCGGGGGTACTGCCCCACCATGGGGCAGGCTGCGGGGACTGGGTCCAGACATGCCATGGCGCCTCCCCATGCTAATCCCCGATGGTGCCTTTCCCCTGGGCCTAGGCCTCGGTTTAGGCCTCCTTAGAGAGGAGGTTGCTGGCAGGGTCTTTCTCCACACTGCAAGGTGCTGGAGCTCAGAGGGCCTCGTCAGAGGGAAGGGACCAGCAAGGGGCTGGATGCCCAAGACCTCTTTGGCCCAGCAGCCTCAGGGCAGCAGGGAGAGCAAAAGGCCCAACTTGCCCCTAGGTCGGCTCTGCTCCTTCCCACACAGGCCGCCAGCCCAGCAGCTGCCTGACAGACTCTGGCTCCCCCGAGCTCTCTGCCGGTGCAGGGGGCAGGAACAGACGTGTGCATGTGGTTCTGCCTTGGCCTGGGAGTGTGGACCCCATGCCTGGCCCCCAGGCTCAGGGGCAAGGGCCCGGAGAGAGCACCACCCCGAAGCGCTTTTCTCCCGGGCTTGGGAGCATTGTGCGCGCCTGGTGGGAACAGTGGGCGGGAGTGCTTGCAAACAAGCCTTTGGAGGCATCCGGGGAGGTCTTCCAGTGGGAGAGGGCCGGTTGTGCTCAGAGGCCCCACAGGCCAGGGGCAGGACCCAGCAGGGCCCCTGCCCCTGGCCAGCCTTGCCCAGACCTTCCTGCCCCCCGGGGGTACTGCCCCACCAAGGGGCAGGCTGCGGGGACTGGGTCCAGACATGCCCGTGCGCCTCCCCAGGCTAATCCCCGCTGGTGCCTTTTCCCTCGGCCTAGGCCTCGGTTGAGGCCTCCTTGGAGAGGAGGTTGCTGGCAGGGGCTGTCTCCACACTGCAAGGTGCTGGAGCTCAGAGGGCCTCGTCAGAGGGAAGGGACCAGCAAGGGGCTGGATGCCCAAGACCTCTTTGGCCCAGCAGCCTCAGGGCAGCAGGGAGAGCAAGAGGCCCAACTTGCCGCTAGGTCGGCTCTGCCCCTTCCCACAAGGCCGCCAGCCCAGCAGCTGCCTGACAGACTCTGGCTCCCCCGAGCTCTCTGCCGGTGCATGGGGCAGGAACAGATGTGGGCATGTGGTTCTGCCTTGGCCTGGGAATGTGGACCCCCTGCCTGGCCCCCATGCTCAGGGGCAAGGGCACGGAGAGAGCACCACACCGAAGCGCTTTTCTCCCGGGCTTGGGAGCATTGTGCGCGTCTGGTGGGAACAGTGGACGGGAGTGCTTGCAAACCAGCCTTTGGAGGCAGCCGGGGAGGTATTCCAGCGGGAGAAGGCCGGTTGTGCTCAGAGGCCCCACAGGCCAGGGGCAGGACCCAGCAGGGCCCCTGCCCCTGGCCAGCCTTGCCCAGACCTTCCTGGCCTCCGGGGTTACTGCCCCACCAAGGGGCAGGCTTTGGGGTCTGGGTCCAGACATGCCCGGGTGCATCCCCAGGCTCATCCCCGCTGGTGCCTTTTCCCTGGGCCTAGGCCTCGGTTGAGGCCTCCTTGGAGAGGAGGTTGCTGGCAGGGGCTGTCTCCACACTACAAGGTGCTGGAGCTCAGAGGGCCTCGTCAGAGGGAAGGGACCAGCAAGGGGCTGGATGCCCAAGACCTCTTTGGCCCAGAAGCCTCAGGGCAGCAGGGAGAGCAAGAGGCCCAACTTGCCCCCAGGTCGCCTCTGCCCCTTCCCACACAGGCCGCCAGCCCAGCAGCTGCCTGACAGACTCTGGCTCCCCCGAGCTCTCTGCCGGTGCAGGGGCAGGAACAGCCGTGTGCATGTGGTTCTGACTTGGCCTGGGAGTGTGGACCCCCTGCCTGGCCCCCAGGCTCAGGGGCAAGGGCCCGGAGAGAGCACCACCACGAAGCGCTTTTCTCCGGGGCTTGGGAGCACTGTATTCGCCCGGCGGGAACAGCGGGCAGGAGTGCTTGCAAACCGGCCTTTGGAGGCAACCGGGGAGGTCTTCCAGCGGGAGAGGGCCGGTTGTGCTCAGAGCCCCACAGGCGAGGGGCAGGACCCAGCAGGGCCCCTGCCCCTGGCCCGCCATGCCCAGACCTTCCTGGCCTCCGGGGGTACTGCCCCACCAAGGGGCAGGCTGCGGGGACTGGGTCCAGACATGCCCGGGTGCCTCCCCAGGCACATCCCCGCTGGTGCCTTTCCCCTGGGCCTAGGCCTCGGTTGAGGCCTCCTTGGAGAGGAGGTTGCTGGCAGGGGCTGTTTCCATACTGCAAGGTGCTGGAGCTCAGAGGGCCTCGTCAGAGGGAAGGGACCAGCAAGGGGCTGGATGCCCAAGAGTTCTTTGGCCCAGCACCCTCAGGGCAGCAGGAAGAGCAAGAGGCCCAACTTGCCCCTAGGTCGGCTCTGCCCCTTCCCACACAGGCGGCCAGCCCAGCAGCTGCCTGGCAGACTCTGGCTCCCCCGAGCTCTCTGCCGGTGCAGGGGGCAGGAACAGACGTGTGCATGTTGTTCTGCCTTGGCCTGGGAGTGTGCACCGCCTGCATGGCCCCCAGGCTCAGGGGCAAGGGTCCGGAGAGAGCACCACCCCGAAGCGCTTTTCTCCCGGGCTTGGGAGCATTCTGCACGCCTGGTGGGAACAGCGGGCGGGAGTGCTTGCAAACCGGCCTTTGGAGGCAGCTGGGGAGGTCTTCCAGCGGGAGAGGGCCGGTTGTGCTCAGAGGCCCCAGAGGCCAGGGGCAGGACTCAGCAGGACCCCTGCCCCTGGCCAGCCTTGCCCAGACCTTCCTGGCCTCCGGGGGTACTGCGCCACCAAGGGGCAGGCTGCGGGGACTGGGTCCATACATGACCGGGCGCCTCCCCAGGCTCATCACCGCTGGTGCCTTTCCCCTGGGCCTAGGCCTCGGTTGAGGCCTCCTTGGAGAGGAGGTTGCTGGCAGGGTTGTCTCCACACTGCAAGGTGCTGGAGCTCAGAGGGCCTCGTCAGAGGGAAGGGACCAGCAAGGGGCTGGATGCCCAAGACCTCTTTGGCCCAGCAGCCCCAGGGCAGCAGGGAGAGCAAGAGGCCCAACTTGCCCCTAGGTCGGCTCTGCCCCTTCCCACACAGGCCGCCAGCCCAGCAGCTGCCTGACAGACTCTGGCTCCCCCGAGCTCTCTGCCGGTGCAGGGGGCAGGATCAGACGTGTGCATGTGGTTCTGCCTTGGCCTGGGAGTGTGTTCCCCCTGCATTGCACCCAGGCTCAGGGGCAAGGGCCCTAGAGAGCACCACCCCGAAGCGCTTTTCTCCCGGGCTTGGGAGCATTGTGCGTGCCCGGCGGGAACAGCGGGCGGGGGTGTTGGCAATCCTTCCTTTTGAGGCAGCCGGGGAGGTCTTCCAGCGGGAGAGGGCCGGTTGTGCTCAGAGGCCCCACAGGCCAGTGGCAGGACCCAGCAGGGCCCCTGCCCCTGGCCAGCCATGCCCAGACCTTCCTGGCCTCCGGGGGTACTGCCCCACCAAGGGGCAGGCTGCGGGGACTGGGTCCAGACATGCCCGGGCGCCTCCCCAGGCTCATCCGCGCTGGTGCCTTTCCCCTGGGCCAAGGCCTCGGTTGAGGCCTCCTTGGAGAGGAGGTTGCTGGCAGGGGCTGTCTCCACACTGCAAGGTGCTGGAGCTCAGAGGGCCTCGTCAGAGGGAAGGGACCTGTAAGGGGCTGGATGCCCAAGTCCTCTTTGGTCCAGCAGCCTCAGGGCAGCAGGGAGAGCAAGAGGCCCAACTTGCCCCTAGGTCGGCTCTGCCCCTTCCCACACAGGCCGCCAGCCCAGCAGCTGCCTGACAGACTCTGGCTCCTCCGAGCTCTCTGCCGGTGCAGGGGGCAGGAACAGACTTGTGCATGTGGTTCTGCCTTGGCCTGGGAGTGTGTTCCCCCTGCCTGGCCCCCAGGCTCAGTGGCAAGGGCCCGGAGAGATCACCACCCCGAAGCGCTTTTCTCCCGGGCTTGGGAGCACTGTGTTCGCTGGAGGGAACAGCAGGCGGGAGTGCTTGCAAACCGGCCTTTGGAGGCAGCCGGGGAGGTCTTCCAGCGGGAGAGGGCCGGTTGAGCTCAGAGGCCCAACAGGACAGGGGCAGGAACCAGCAGGTCCCCTGCCCCTGGCCAGCCTTGCCCAGACCTTCCTGGCCTCCGGGGGTACTGCGCCACCAAGGGGCAGTCTGCGGGGACTGGGTCCAGACATGCCCGGGCGCCTCCCCAGGCTCATCCCTGCTGGTGCCTTTCCCCTGGGCCTAGGCCTCGGTTGAGGCCTCCTTGGAGAGGAGGTTGCTGGCAGGGGCTGTCTCCCCACTGCAAGGTGCTGGAGCTCAGAGGGCCTCGTCAGAGGGAAGGGACCAGCAAGGGACTGGATGCCCAAGACCTCTTTGGCCCAGCAGCCTCAGGGCAGCAGGGAGAGCAAGAGGCCCAACTTGCCCCTAGGTCGGCTCTGCCCCTTCCCACACAGGCCGCCAGCCCAGCAGTTGCCTGACAGACTCTTGCTCCCCCGAGGTCTCTGCCGGTGCAGGGGGCAGGAACAGACGTGTGCATGTGGTTCTACCTTGGCCTGGGGGTGTGGAACCCCTGCCTGGCCCCCAGGCTCAGGGGCAAGGGCCCAGAGAGAGCACCACCCCGAAGCGCTTTTCTCCCGGGCTTGGGAGCATTGTGCTCGCCTGGCGGGAACAGCGGGCGGGAGTGTTGGCAAACCGGCCTTTGGTGGCAGCCGGGGATGTCTTCCAGCGGGAGAGGGCCGGTTGTGCTCAGAGGCCCCACAGGCCAGGGGCAGGACCCAGCAGGGCCCCTGCCCCTGGCCAGCCTTGCCCAGACCTTCCTGGCCTCCGGGGTTACTGGTCCACCAAGGGGCAGGCTGCGGGGACTGGGTCCAGACATGCCCGGGCGCCTCCCCAGGCTCATCCCCGCTGGTGCCTTTCCCCCGGGCCTAGGCCTCAGTTGAGGCCTCCTTGGAGAGGAGGTTGCTGGCAGGGGCTGTCTCCACACTGCAAGGTGCTGGAGCTCAGAGGGCCTCATCAGATTGAAGGGACTAGCAAGGGGCTGGATGCCCAAGACCTCTTTGGCCCAGCAGCCTCAGGGCAGCAGGGAGAGCAAGAGGCCCAACATGCCCCTAGGTCGGCTCTGCCCCTTCCCACACAGGCGGCCAGCCCAGCAGCTGCCTGAGAGACTCTGGCTCCCCCGAGCTCTCTGCCGGTGCAGGGGGCAGAAACAGACGTGTGCATGTGGTTTTGCCTTGGCCTGGGAGTGTGTTCCCCCTGCATGGCCCCCAGGCTCCGGGGCAAGGGCCCGGAGAGATCACCACCCCGAAGCGCTTTTCTCCCGGGCTTGGGAGCATTTTGCGTTCCTGGCGGGAACAGCGGGTGGGAGTGTTTGCAAACCGTCCTTTGGCGTCAGCCGGGGAGGTCTTCCAGCGGGTGAGGGTCGGTTGTGCTCAGAGGCCCCACAGGCCAGGGGCAGGACCCAGCAGGGCCCCTGCCCCTGGCCAGCCTTGCCCATACCTTCCTGGCCTGCGGGGGTACTGCCCCACCAAGGGGCAGGCTGCGGGGACTGGGTCCAGACATGCCCGGGCGCCTCCTAGGCTCATCCCCGCTGGTGCATTTCCCCTGGGCCTAGTCCTCGGTTGAGGCCTCCTTGGAGAGGCGGTGGTGGCAGGGGCTGTCTCCACACTGCAAGGTGCTGGAGCTCAGAGGGCCTCGTCAGAGGGAAGGGACCAGCAAGGGGCTGGATGCCCAAGACCTCTTTGGCCCAGCAGCCTCAGGGCAGCAGGGAGAGCAAGAGGCCCAACTTGCCCCTAGTTCGGCTCTGCCCCTTCCCACACAGGCCGCCAGCCCAGCAGCTGCCTGGCAGACTCTGGCTCCCCCGAGGTCTCTGCCGGTGCAGGGGGCAGGAACAGACGTGTGCATGTGGTTCTGCCTTGGCCTGGGAGTGTGAACCCCCTGCCTTGCCCCCAGGCTCATGGGCAAGGGCCAGAGGAGAGCACCACCCCGAAGTGCTTTTCTCCCGGGCTTGGGAGCATTGTGCGTGCCTGGCGGGATCAGCGGGCGGGAGTGCTTGCAAACCGGCCTTTGGAGTCAGCTGGGGAGGTCTTCCAGCGGGAGAAGGCCGGTTGTGCTCAGACGCCCCACAGGCCAGGCCAGGACCCAGAAGGGCCCCTCCCCCTGGCCAGCCTTGCCCAGACCTTCCTGGCCTCCGGGGGTACTGCGCCACCAAGTTGCAGGCTGCGGGGACTGGGTCCAGACATGCCCGGGCGCCTCCCCAGGCTCATCCCCGCTGGTGCCTTTCCCCTGGGCCTAGGCCTCGGTTGAGGCCTCCTTGGAGAGGAGGTTGCTGGCAGGGGCTGTCTCCACACTGCAAGGTGCTGGAGCTCAGAGGGCCTCGTCAGAGGGAAGGGACCAGCAAGGGGCTGGATGCCCAAGACCTCTTTGGCCCAGCAGCCTCAGGGCAGCAGGGAGAACAAGAGTCCCAACTTGCCCCTAGGTCGGCTCTGCCCCTTCCCACACAGGCGGCCAGCCCAGCAGCTGCCTGGCAGACTCTGGCTCCCCCGAGGTCTCTGCCGGTGCAGGGGGCAGGAACAGACGTGTGCATGTGGTTCTACCTTGGCCTGGGAGTGTGGACCCCCTGCCTGGCCCCCAGGCTCAGGGGCAAGGGCCCGGAGAGAGCACGACCCCGAAGCGCTGTTCTCCCGGGCTTGGGAGCATTGTGCTCGCCTGCCGGGAACAGCGGGCGAGAGTGTTGGCAAACCGGCCTTTGGTGGCAGCCGGGGAGGTCTTCTAGCGGGAGAGGGCCGATTGTGCTCAGAGGCCCCACAGGTCAGGGGCAGGACCCAGCAGGGCCCCTGCCCCTGGCCAGCCTTGCCCAGACCTTCCTGGCCTCCGCGGGTACTGCCCCACTAAGGGGCAGGCTGCGGGGACTGGGTCCAGACATGCCCGGGCGCCTCCCCAGGCTCATCCCCGCTGGTGCCTTTCCCCTGGGCCTAGGCCTCGGTTTAGGCCTCCTTGGAGAGGAGGTTGCGGGCAGGGGTTGTCTCCACACTGCAAGGTGCTGGAGCTCAGAGGGCCTCGTCAGATTGAAGGGACCAGCAAGGGGCTGGATGCCCAAGACCTCTTTGGCCCAGCAGCCTCAGGGCAGCAGGGAGAGCAAGAGACCCAACATGCCCCTAGGTCGGCTCTGCCCCTTCCCACACAGGCGGCCAGCCTAGCAGCTGCCTGACAGACTCTGGCTCCCCCGAGCTCTCTGCCGGTGCAGGGGGCAGGAACAGACGTGGGCATGTGGTTCTGCCTTGGCCTGGGAGTGTTGACCCCCTGCATTGCACCCAGGCTCAGGGGCAAGGGCCCGGAGAGAGCACCACCCCGAAGCGCTTTTCTCCCGAGCTTGGGAGCATTGTGCGTGCCTGGCGGGAACAGCGGGCGGGAGTCCTTGCAAACCGGCCTTTGGAGGCAGCCAGGGAGGTCTTCCAAGGGCCCGGAGTGGGCACCACCCCGAAGCGCTTTTCTCCGGGGCTTGGGAGCATTGTGCGCGGCTGGCGGGAACAGCGGGCGGGAGTGCTTGCAAACCGGCCTTTGAAGGCAGCCGGGGAGGTCTTCCAAGGGCCCAGAGTGAGCACCACCCCGAAACGCTTTTCTCCTGGGCTAGGGACCATTGTGCGCGGCTGGCGGGAACAGCCGGAGGGAGTCCTTGCAAACCGGCCTTTGGAGGCAGCCGGGGAGGTCTTCCAAGGGCCCGGAGTGGGCACCACCACGAAGCGCTTTTCTCCCGGGCTTGGGAGCATTGTGCGCGGCTGGCGGGAACAGCAGGCAGGAGTGCTTGCAAAGCGGCCTTTGGAGGCAGCCGGGGAGGTCTTCCAAGGGCCCGGAGAGGGCACCACCCCGAAGCGCTTTTCTCCCGGGCTTGGGAGCATTGTGCAAGGCTGGCGGGAACAGCGGGCTGGAGTGCTTGCAAACCCGCCTTTGAAGGCAGCCGGGGAGGTCTTCCAAGGCCCGGAGTGAGCACCACCCCAAAATGCTTTTCTCCCGGGCTTGGGAGCATTGTGCGTGTTTGTCGGGAACAGCGGGAATGAGTACTTGCAAACCGCCCTTTGGAGGTAGCCGGGGAGGTCTTCCAGCGGAACAGGGCCGGAGGTGCTCAGAAGCCCCACAGGCCAGGGGCAGGACACAGCAAGGCCCCTGCCCCTGGCCAGCGTTGCCCAGACCTTCCTGGCCTCCGGGGGTACTGCCCCACCAAGGGGCAGGCTGCGGGCCTGGGTCCAGACATGCCCGGGCGCCTCCCCAGGCTCATGCCCGTTGGTGCCTTTCCCCTTGGCCTAGGCCTTGGTTGAGGCCTCCTTGGAGAGGAGGTTGCTGGCAGGGGCTGTCTCCACACTGCAAGGTGCTGGAGCTCAGAGGGCCTCGTCAGAGGGAAGGGACCAGCAAGGGGCTGGATGCCTAACACCTCCTTGTCCCAGCAGCCTCAGGGCAGCAGGGAGAGCAAGAGGCCCAACTTGCCCCTAGGTCGGCTCTGCCCCTTCCCACACAGGCGGCCAGCCCAGCAGCTGCCTGGCAGACTCTGGCTCCCCCGAGCTCTCCGCCGGGGCAGGAGGCAGGAACAGACGTGTGCATGTGGTTCTGCCTTTGCCTGGGAGTGTGGACCCCCTGCCTGGCCCCCAGGCTCAGGCGAAAGGGCCCGGAGAGAGCACCACCCCGAAGCGCTTTACTCCCGGGCTTGGGAGCATTGTGCGTGGCTGGCGGGAACAGCGGGCGGGAGTGCTTGCAAACCGGCCTTTGGGGGCAGCCGGGGAGGTCTTCCATGGGCCCGGAGAGAGCACTACCCCCAAGCCCTTTTCTCCCGGGTTTGGGAGCATTGTGCGCGATTGGCGGGAACAGCGACTGGGAGTGCTTGCAAACCCGCCTTTGGGGGCAGCCGGGGAGGTCCTCCATGGGCCCGGAGAGAACACCACCCCGAAGCGCTTTTCTCCCGGGCTTGGGAGCATTGTGCGCGGCTGGTGGAACAGCAGGCGGGAGTGCTTGCAAATCGGACTTTGGAGGTAGCCGGCGAGGTCTTCCAAGGGCCCGGAGAGAGCACCACCCCGAAGCGCTTTTCTCACGGGCTTGGGAGCATTGTGCGCGGCTGGCGGGAACAGCGGGCGGGAGTCCTTGCAAACCAGCCTTTGGAGGCAGCCGGGGAGGTCTTCCAAGGGCCCGGAGTGAGCACCACCCCAAAATGCTTTTCTCCTGGGCTTCAGATCATTGTGCGCGGATGGCGGGAATAGCGGGCATGAGTGCTTGCAAAGCGGCCTTTGGAGGCAGCCGGGGAGGTCTTCCAAGGGCCAGGAGAGAGCACCACCCCAAAGCGCTTTTCTCCCGGCTTGGGAGCATTTGCGCGGCTGGCGGGAACAGCGAGTGGGAGTGCTTGCAAACCGGCCTTTGGGGGCAGCCGAGGAGGTCTTCCATGGGCCCAGAGAGAACACCACACCGAAGCGCTTTTCTCCGGGGTTGGGAGCATTGTGCGCGGCTGGCAGGAACAGCGGGCATGAGTGCTTGCAAACCTGCCTTTGGAGGGAGCCGGGGAGGTCTTCCATGGGCCCAGGGAGAGAGCACCACCCCGAAGCGCTTTTCTCCCGGGCTTGGGAGCATTGTGCGCGGCTGGCGGGAACAGCAGGTAGGAGTGCTTGCAAACCAGCCTTTGGAGGCAGCCGGGGAGTTCTTCCAAGGGCCCGGAGTGAGCAACACCCCAAAATGCTTTTCTCCCGGGCTTGAGAGCATTGTTCGCCGCTGGTGGAACAGAGGGCATGAGTGCTTGCAAACCGGCCTTTGGAGGCAGTCAGGGAGGTCTTCCAAGAGCCCGGAGAGAGCACCACCCCGAAGAGCTTTTCTCCCGGGCTTGGGAGCATTGTGCGCGGCTGTCGGAAACGGCCGGCATGAGTGCTTGCAAACTGGCCTTTGGAGGCAGCCGGGGAGGTCATTCAAGGGCGGGAGAGAGCACCACGCCAAAGGGTTTTCTCCCGGGCTTGGGAGCATTGTGCGTGGCTGGCGCGAACAGCTGGCAGGAGTGCTTGCAATCCGGCCTTTGGAGGTAACCGGGGAGGTCTTCCAAGGGCCCGGAGTGAGCACCACCCCAAAATGCTTTTCTCCCGGGCTTCAGATCATTGTGCGCGGATGGCGGGAATAGCGGGCATGAGTGCTTGCAAACCAGCCTTTGGAGGCAGCCGGGGAGGTCTTCCAAGGGCCAGGAGAGAGCACCACCCCGAAGTGCTTTTCTCCCGGCTTGGGAGCATTTGCGCGGCTGGCGGGAACAGAGAGTGGGAGTGCTTGCAAACCGGCCTTTGGGGGTAGCCGTGGAGATCTTCCATGGGCCCAGAGAGAACACCACACCGAAGCGCTTTTCTCCGGGGTTCGGAGCATTGTGCGCGGCTGGCAGGAACAGCGGGCATGAGTGCTTGCAAACCGGCCTTTAGAGGGAGCCGGGGAGGTCTTCCAAGGGCCCAGGGAGAGAGCACCACCCCGAAGCGCTTTTCTCCCGGGCTTGGGAGCATTGTGCGCGGCTGGCGCGAACAGCTGGCAGGAGTGCTTGCAATCCGGCCTTTGGAGGTAGCTGGGGAGGTCTTCCAAGGGCCCGGAGAGAGCACCACCCCGAAGCACTTTTCTCCCGGGCTTTGGATCATTGTGCTCGCCTGGGGGGAACAGCGGGAGGTAGTGCTTCCAAACCGGCCTTTGGAGGCAGCCGGGGAGGTCTTCCAGCGGGAGAGGGCCGGTTGTGCTCAGAGGCCCCATCGGCCAGGGGCAGGACCGAGCAGGGCCCCTGCCCCTGGCCAGCCTTGCCCAGACCTTCCTGACCTCCGGGGGTACTGCCCCATCAAGGGGCAGGTTGCGGGCACTGGGTCCAGACATGCCCGGGCGCCTCCCCAGGCTCATCCCCTCCGGTGCCTTTCCCCTGGGCCTAGGCTTCGGTTGAGGCCTTTTTGGAGAGGAGGTTGCTGGCAGGGGCTGTCTCCACACTGCAAGGTGCTGGAGCTCAGAGGGCCTCGTCAGAGGGAAGGGACCAGCAAGGGGCTGGATGCCCAAGACCTCTTTGGCCCAGCAGCCTCAGGGCAGCAGGGAGAGCAAGAGACCCAACATGCCCCTAGGTCGGCTCTGCCCCTTCCCACACAGGCGGCCAGCCTAGCAGCTGCCTGACAGACTCTGGCTCCCCCGAGCTCTCTGCCGGTGCAGGGGGCAGGAACAGACGTGGGCATGTGGTTCTGCCTTGGCCTGGGAGTGTTGACCCCCTGCATTGCACCCAGGCTCAGGGGCAAGGGCCCGGAGAGAGCACCACCCCGAAGCGCTTTTCTCCCGAGCTTGGGAGCATTGTGCGTGCCTGGCGGGAACAGCGGGCGGGAGTCCTTGCAAACCGGCCTTTGGAGGCAGCCAGGGAGGTCTTCCAAGGGCCCGGAGTGGGCACCACCCCGAAGCGCTTTTCTCCGGGGCTTGGGAGCATTGTGCGCGGCTGGCGGGAACAGCGGGCGGGAGTGCTTGCAAACCGGCCTTTGAAGGCAGCCGGGGAGGTCTTCCAAGGGCCCAGAGTGAGCACCACCCCGAAACGCTTTTCTCCTGGGCTAGGGACCATTGTGCGCGGCTGGCGGGAACAGCCGGAGGGAGTCCTTGCAAACCGGCCTTTGGAGGCAGCCGGGGAGGTCTTCCAAGGGCCCGGAGTGGGCACCACCACGAAGCGCTTTTCTCCCGGGCTTGGGAGCATTGTGCGCGGCTGGCGGGAACAGCAGGCAGGAGTGCTTGCAAAGCGGCCTTTGGAGGCAGCCGGGGAGGTCTTCCAAGGGCCCGGAGAGGGCACCACCCCGAAGCGCTTTTCTCCCGGGCTTGGGAGCATTGTGCAAGGCTGGCGGGAACAGCGGGCTGGAGTGCTTGCAAACCCGCCTTTGAAGGCAGCCGGGGAGGTCTTCCAAGGCCCGGAGTGAGCACCACCCCAAAATGCTTTTCTCCCGGGCTTGGGAGCATTGTGCGTGTTTGTCGGGAACAGCGGGAATGAGTACTTGCAAACCGCCCTTTGGAGGTAGCCGGGGAGGTCTTCCAGCGGAACAGGGCCGGAGGTGCTCAGAAGCCCCACAGGCCAGGGGCAGGACACAGCAAGGCCCCTGCCCCTGGCCAGCGTTGCCCAGACCTTCCTGGCCTCCGGGGGTACTGCCCCACCAAGGGGCAGGCTGCGGGCCTGGGTCCAGACATGCCCGGGCGCCTCCCCAGGCTCATGCCCGTTGGTGCCTTTCCCCTTGGCCTAGGCCTTGGTTGAGGCCTCCTTGGAGAGGAGGTTGCTGGCAGGGGCTGTCTCCACACTGCAAGGTGCTGGAGCTCAGAGGGCCTCGTCAGAGGGAAGGGACCAGCAAGGGGCTGGATGCCTAACACCTCCTTGTCCCAGCAGCCTCAGGGCAGCAGGGAGAGCAAGAGGCCCAACTTGCCCCTAGGTCGGCTCTGCCCCTTCCCACACAGGCGGCCAGCCCAGCAGCTGCCTGGCAGACTCTGGCTCCCCCGAGCTCTCCGCCGGGGCAGGAGGCAGGAACAGACGTGTGCATGTGGTTCTGCCTTTGCCTGGGAGTGTGGACCCCCTGCCTGGCCCCCAGGCTCAGGCGAAAGGGCCCGGAGAGAGCACCACCCCGAAGCGCTTTACTCCCGGGCTTGGGAGCATTGTGCGTGGCTGGCGGGAACAGCGGGCGGGAGTGCTTGCAAACCGGCCTTTGGGGGCAGCCGGGGAGGTCTTCCATGGGCCCGGAGAGAGCACTACCCCCAAGCCCTTTTCTCCCGGGTTTGGGAGCATTGTGCGCGATTGGCGGGAACAGCGACTGGGAGTGCTTGCAAACCCGCCTTTGGGGGCAGCCGGGGAGGTCCTCCATGGGCCCGGAGAGAACACCACCCCGAAGCGCTTTTCTCCCGGGCTTGGGAGCATTGTGCGCGGCTGGTGGAACAGCAGGCGGGAGTGCTTGCAAATCGGACTTTGGAGGTAGCCGGCGAGGTCTTCCAAGGGCCCGGAGAGAGCACCACCCCGAAGCGCTTTTCTCACGGGCTTGGGAGCATTGTGCGCGGCTGGCGGGAACAGCGGGCGGGAGTCCTTGCAAACCAGCCTTTGGAGGCAGCCGGGGAGGTCTTCCAAGGGCCCGGAGTGAGCACCACCCCAAAATGCTTTTCTCCTGGGCTTCAGATCATTGTGCGCGGATGGCGGGAATAGCGGGCATGAGTGCTTGCAAAGCGGCCTTTGGAGGCAGCCGGGGAGGTCTTCCAAGGGCCAGGAGAGAGCACCACCCCAAAGCGCTTTTCTCCCGGCTTGGGAGCATTTGCGCGGCTGGCGGGAACAGCGAGTGGGAGTGCTTGCAAACCGGCCTTTGGGGGCAGCCGAGGAGGTCTTCCATGGGCCCAGAGAGAACACCACACCGAAGCGCTTTTCTCCGGGGTTGGGAGCATTGTGCGCGGCTGGCAGGAACAGCGGGCATGAGTGCTTGCAAACCTGCCTTTGGAGGGAGCCGGGGAGGTCTTCCATGGGCCCAGGGAGAGAGCACCACCCCGAAGCGCTTTTCTCCCGGGCTTGGGAGCATTGTGCGCGGCTGGCGGGAACAGCAGGTAGGAGTGCTTGCAAACCAGCCTTTGGAGGCAGCCGGGGAGTTCTTCCAAGGGCCCGGAGTGAGCAACACCCCAAAATGCTTTTCTCCCGGGCTTGAGAGCATTGTTCGCCGCTGGTGGAACAGAGGGCATGAGTGCTTGCAAACCGGCCTTTGGAGGCAGTCAGGGAGGTCTTCCAAGAGCCCGGAGAGAGCACCACCCCGAAGAGCTTTTCTCCCGGGCTTGGGAGCATTGTGCGCGGCTGTCGGAAACGGCCGGCATGAGTGCTTGCAAACTGGCCTTTGGAGGCAGCCGGGGAGGTCATTCAAGGGCGGGAGAGAGCACCACGCCAAAGGGTTTTCTCCCGGGCTTGGGAGCATTGTGCGTGGCTGGCGCGAACAGCTGGCAGGAGTGCTTGCAATCCGGCCTTTGGAGGTAACCGGGGAGGTCTTCCAAGGGCCCGGAGTGAGCACCACCCCAAAATGCTTTTCTCCCGGGCTTCAGATCATTGTGCGCGGATGGCGGGAATAGCGGGCATGAGTGCTTGCAAACCAGCCTTTGGAGGCAGCCGGGGAGGTCTTCCAAGGGCCAGGAGAGAGCACCACCCCGAAGTGCTTTTCTCCCGGCTTGGGAGCATTTGCGCGGCTGGCGGGAACAGAGAGTGGGAGTGCTTGCAAACCGGCCTTTGGGGGTAGCCGTGGAGATCTTCCATGGGCCCAGAGAGAACACCACACCGAAGCGCTTTTCTCCGGGGTTCGGAGCATTGTGCGCGGCTGGCAGGAACAGCGGGCATGAGTGCTTGCAAACCGGCCTTTAGAGGGAGCCGGGGAGGTCTTCCAAGGGCCCAGGGAGAGAGCACCACCCCGAAGCGCTTTTCTCCCGGGCTTGGGAGCATTGTGCGCGGCTGGCGCGAACAGCTGGCAGGAGTGCTTGCAATCCGGCCTTTGGAGGTAGCTGGGGAGGTCTTCCAAGGGCCCGGAGAGAGCACCACCCCGAAGCACTTTTCTCCCGGGCTTTGGATCATTGTGCTCGCCTGGGGGGAACAGCGGGAGGTAGTGCTTCCAAACCGGCCTTTGGAGGCAGCCGGGGAGGTCTTCCAGCGGGAGAGGGCCGGTTGTGCTCAGAGGCCCCATCGGCCAGGGGCAGGACCGAGCAGGGCCCCTGCCCCTGGCCAGCCTTGCCCAGACCTTCCTGACCTCCGGGGGTACTGCCCCATCAAGGGGCAGGTTGCGGGCACTGGGTCCAGACATGCCCGGGCGCCTCCCCAGGCTCATCCCCTCCGGTGCCTTTCCCCTGGGCCTAGGCTTCGGTTGAGGCCTTTTTGGAGAGGAGGTTGCTGGCAGGGGCTGTCTCCACACTGCAAGGTGCTGGAGCTCAGAGGGCCTCGTCAGAGGGAAGGGACCAGCAAGGGGCTGGATGCCCAAGACCTCTTTGGCCCAGCAGCCTCAGGGCAGCAGGGAGATCAAGAGGCGCAACTTGCCCCTAGGTCGGCTCTGCACCTTCGCACACAGGCGGCCAGCCCAGCAGCTGCCTGGCAGACTATGGCTCCCCCGAGCTCTCTGCCGGTCCAGGGGGCAGGAACAGACGTGTGCATTTGGTTCTGCCTTGGCCTGGGAGTGTGGACCCCGTGCCTGGCCCCCAGGCTCAGTGGCAAGGGCCCGGAGGGAACACCACCCGAAGCGCTTTTCTCCCGGGCTTGGGAGCATTGTGCTTGCCTGGCGGGAACAGCGGGCGGGAGTTCTTGCAAACCAGCCTTTGGAGGCAGCCGGGGAGGTCTTCCAGCGGGAGAGGGCCGGTTGTGCTCAGAGGCCCCACCGGCCAGGGGCAGGACCCAACAGGGCCCCTGCCCCTGGCCAGCCTTGCCCAGACCTTCCTGGCCTCCGGGGGTACTGCCCCACCAAGGGGCAGGCTGCGGGGACTGGGTCCAGAGATGCCCGGGCGCCTCCCCAGGCTCATCCCCGCTGGTGCCTTTCCCCTGGGCCTAGGCCTCGGTTTAGGCCTCCTTGGAGAGGAGGTTGCTGGCAGGGGCTGTCTCCACACTGCAAGGTGCTGGAGGTCAGAGGGCCTCGTCAGAGGGAAGGGATCAGCAAGGGGCTGGATGCCCAAGACCTCCTTGGCCCAGCAGCCTCAGGGCAGCACAGGTGATTCACACATGATTCCCATATGATTCCCACGTGATGCACAGTTTTTCACACGTGATTTCCACGTGACGCACACGTATTTCACACGTGATTCATACGTAATGCCTACGTGATTGACACGTGATTATCACGTTAAACACATGTGATTTCCACGTGATTCACACGTGATTTCGACGTGTCGCACACGTGACTCACAGGTGATTCCCACGTGACGCAGACGTGATTGACATGTGATTCCCACGTGATACACACGTGATTCCCTCGTGATGCACACGTGACGCACACGTGATTCACACGTTTTTCCCACGTGATGCACACGTGATTCCCACGTGATTTCCACGTGATGCACAGGTGACTGACACGTGATTTCCACGTGACGCACTAGTGATTCACAAGTGATTCCCACGTGATGCACACGTGATTCCGAGATTATTTCCACGTGACGCACACGTGATTTCCACGTGATTCCCACGTGACACACACGTGATTCAGACGTGATTCCCACGTGATGCACACGTGTTTCACATGTAATTTCCACGAGATGCACACGTGACTCACAGGTGATTCCCACGTGATGCACACGTGATTCCCACGTGACGCACACGTGATTCACTCGTGATTCCCACGTGACGCACACGTGATTCACACGTGATTCACACGTGATGCACACTCCTTGAGACTGAAACTCAGGGTCCCTGTCACATACCTATAGCTGAAAGCAGCCTCCTGTTCAGGTGCTTGTGGAAAGTTGGTATTCCTCTAGAGTCGAAGCCATGTACTAAGCTCTCATCTCTAGTTGATTTGGGGTACACGGAGCTCTTTCTTGTTGCTATAGTGACCTCAGGATCCCTCTAGACCTGAGACAAGGTTCCTGGGGTTTCTCTGGAGTGCCATCTAGGAAATCAAGTCTCCTTTCGAGTTTTATGTGGAATATGGAATTTCTCTGCACGCAATGCAGCGGAATCGTGCCTACTCTAGCGGCAAAGGGGAAGTCTCATATCTCTTCTCAAGTTGTGGTGGGAACCTGGGGTATATTCTCAAGGTACAACAGGGATGCCCGTTCAAAACTCGGATTTGTTAAGTGATGTCAGGATTCCTGTCTAGTTAAGAGGGACACTTGTGTGCCACGTGTGCGTCAGTGTGCGTCACGTGGGAATGACGTGTCAATCACGTGAGAGACACGTGTGAATCAAGCGAGTGTCAAGTGTGTATCACGTGTGCACCACTTGTGCGTCTCAAGTGTGTCACCAGTGTGTCACGTGGGAATCACGTGTGCGTCACGTGTGAATCACGAGTGCATCACGTTGGAATCAAGTGTACTTCACGTGTGCATCACGTGGGAATCACGTGTTCTTCACGTAGGCATCACTTGGGAATCACGTGTGCGTCACGTGGGAATCACGTGTGCGTCACGTGGGAATCACGTGTGAATCACGTGTGGGTCACGTGGGAGTCATGTGTCAGTCACGTGTGCATCACGTGGTAATCACGTGTGCATCACGTGGTAATCACGTGTCCATCCCGTGGGAATCACGTGTGCATCACGTGGGAATCACGTGTCAGTCACGTGTGCATCACGTGGGAATCACGTGTGCCTCATGTGGGAATCACGTGTGCATCCCCTCGTAATCACGTGTGCCTCATGTGGGAATCACGTGTGCGTCACGTGGGAATCACGTGTGCGTCATGCAGGAATCACATGAGAATCACCTGTGCGTCATGTGGAAGTCAGTTGGGAATCACCTGTGAATTACGTGTGCATCACGTGGAAATCACGTGTGAGTCAGGTGTGCATCACGTTGAAATCAAGTGCGAAACACGTGTGCGTCACGTGGGAATCACGTGGGAATAACATGGGAATCACTTGTGTGTCACGTGGAAATCACGTGTGAATCACGTGCACGTCACGTGGGAATCACGTGTGAAACATGTGTGAGTCACGTGTGCATCACGTGGGAATCACGTGTGTGTCACGTGCGAATCACGTGGAAATCATGTGTGAATCACGTGTGCATCACGTGGGAATCACGTGTCAGTCACGTGTGCATCACTTGGGAATCACGTGTGCCTCATGTGGGAATCACGTGTGCATCCCGTGGGAATCACGTGTGCATCACCTGGTAATCACGTGTGCCTCATGTGGGAATCACGTGTGCGTCACATGTGAATCACGTGTGCGTCATGCAGGAATCACATGAGAATCACCTGTGCGTCACGTGGAAGTCAGTTGGGAATCACCTGTGGATTACGTGTGCATCACGTGGAAATCACGTGTGAGTCAGGTGTGCATCACGTTGAAATCACGTGTGAAACACGTGTGCATCACGTGGAAATCACGTGGGAATAACATGGGAATCACCTGTGTGTCACGTGGAAATCACGTGCGCGTCACGTGGGAATCACGTGTGAAACACGTGTGAGTCACGTGTGCATCACGTGGGAATCACGTGTGTGTCACGTGCGCATCACGTGTAAATCATGTGTGAATCACGTGTGCATCACTTGGGAATCATGTGTGAGTCACGTGTGCGTCACGTGGAAATCACGTGTGAATCACGTGTGCGTCACCTGGCAATCACGAGTGAATTACGTGTGCATCACGTGGAAATCACGTGTGAATCACATGTGCTTCACATGGGAATCACGTGTTAAACACGTGTGCGTCACCTGGGAATCATGTGGGAATCACGTGTGCATCATGTGGGAATCACGTGTCATTCAGGTTTCATTCAGGTGTGCTTCGTGTGGGAATCACGTGGAAATCACGTGTCATTCACGGGTGAATCACGTGGGAAACATGTGCCTCGCGTGGGAGTCACGTGTGAATCACGTGTGCATCACGTGTGAATCCCGTGGGTATCAAGAGTGCGTCATGCGGGAATCATTTGCGAATCACGTGTGTGTCACCTGTCCATCGCTTGGGAATCACGTGTAAATCACGTGTCCGTCACTTGCGAATCACGTGTGCATCACGTGGGAATCACGTGTCAGTCACGTGTGCATCACGTGGGATTCACGTGTGCGTCATGTGGGAGTCACGTGGGAATCACGTGTCCATCCCACGGGAATCACGTGTCCATCCCGTGGGAATCACGTGTCCATCACGTGGGAATCACGTGTCAGTCACGTGTGCATCACGTGGGAATGACGTGTGCTTCATGTGGGAATCACGTGGGAATCACGTGTCCATCCCGTGGGAATCACGTGTGAATCACCTGTTAATCACGTGTCATTCACGTGTGGGTCATGAGGGAATCACGTGTGAAACACGTGTGAGTCACGTGTGCATCACGTGGGAATCACGTGTCATTCACATGTGAATCATGTCTGAATCACGTGCAAGTCAAAAGGTAATCACGTGTAAATCACGTGCGCGTCACGTGGGAATTACGTGTGCGTCATGTGGGAATCATTTGCGAATCATGTGTGCATCACGTGGGAGTCACGTGGGAATCACGTGTGAATCACGTGTGCGTCACGAGGAAATCACATGTCAGTCACGTGTGCATCACGTGGGAATCACGTGTGCATCACGGGGGAATCACGTGTGAGTCACGTGTGCGTCACGTGGAAATCGCGTGTGATTCACGTGTGCGTCACGTGGGAATCACATGTGAAAAAGCTGTGAGTCACGTGTGCATCACATGGGAATCACGTGGGAATCACGTGTGCGTCATGCAGGAATCATTTGCGAATCACGTGTGTGTCACGTGTGAATCACCTCTGAATCACTTGCACGTCACATGGGAATCACGTGTGAATCACGTGTGCGTCACGTGCGAATCACGTGTGCATCACGTGGGAATTACGTGGCAGTCACGTGTGTGTCACCTGGGAATCACGTGTGAAACACGTGTGTGTCACGTGTGCATCACGTGGAAATCATGTGTGAAACATGTGTGCATCACGTGGGAATCATGTGTGACTCACGTGTGCAGCACATGGGAATCACGTGTACGTCATGGGGGAATCAGTATGGAATCACGTGTACGTCACGTGGGAATCACGTGTAAATCACGTGTGCATCACGTGGAAATCACGTGGGAATCAAGTGCGCGTCACGTGGGAATAACGTGTGAAACACGTGTGTGTCACGTGTGCATTCCATGGAAATCACGTGTGAAACACCTGTGAGTCACGTGTGCATCACGTGGAAATCAGGTGTGAAACACGTGTGCGTCACGTGGGAATAATGTGGGAATCACGTGTGCGTCACGTGGAAATCACGTGTAAGTCACTTGTGCATCACATAGGAGTCACGTGTGTGTCACGTGGGAATCACGTGTGAATCACGTGTGCGTCACGTGGGAGTCACGTGGAAATCACGTGTGCATCACGTGGGAATCACGTGTCATTCAGGTTTAATTCACGTGTGCATCGTGTGGGAATCACGTGGGAATCACGTGTCAATCACGGGTGAATCACGTGGGAATCACGTGTGCCTCAGTGGGGAGTCACGTGGGAATCACGTGTCATTCACGTGTGTGTCACCTGGGAATCACGTGTGAAACACGTGTGCGTCACGTGTGAATCACATGTGCGTCACGTGGGCATCAAGTGTGCATCACGTGGGAATCACGTGTCAGTCATGTGTGCATCACGTGGGAATCACGTGTGCGTCACGTGGAAGTCACGTGTGAATCACGTGTGCGTCAGGTGGGAATCACGTGTGCGTCATGCAGGAATCACGTGGGAAAAACTTGTGAATCACTTGTGTGCCACATGGGTATCACGTGTGAAACACGTTCGCAACACGTGGGAATCACGTGTGAATCATTTGTGAAACACGTGTGCGTCACGTGTGAATTATGTGTGAAACACGGGTGTGTCACGTGTGCATCACGTGGGAATCACCTGTGTGTCAGTTTGGAATCACGTGTGCATCAAGTGTGCATCACGTGCAAATCACGTGAGCGTCACGTGGGAATCACGTGTGAAACACGTGTGAGTCACGTGTGCATAACGTGGGAATCACGTGTGCCTCATGTGGGAATCACTTGTGTATCCCGTGGGAATCACGTGTGCATCACGTGTGCGTCACGAGGAAATCACATGTCAGTCACGTGTGCATCACGTGGGAATCACGTGTGCGTCACGGGGGAATCACGTGTGAATCACGTGTTCGTCACGGGGGAATCACGTGTGAAATACGTGTGCGTCACGGGGGAATCACGTGTGAATCACGTGTGCGTCACGGGGGAATCATGTGTGAATCACGTGTGCGTCACGTGGGAATCACATGTGAAAAAGGAGTGAGTCACGTGTGCATCACATGGGAATCACGTGGGAATCACGTGTGCGTCATGCGGGAATCATTTGCGAATCACGTGTGTGTCACGTGTGAATCACGTCTGAATCACGTGTGCGTCACGTGGGAATAACGTGGGAATCACGTGTGTGTCACGTGAAAATCACGTGTGAATCACGTGGAAATCACTTGTAAGTCAAGTGTGCATCACGTGCGAATCACGTGTGAAACACGTGTGTGTCACGTGTGAATCACGTCTGAATCAAGTGCACGTCACATGGGAATCACGTGTGAATCACGTGTGCAAAACGTGGGAATCACGTGTCATTCAGGATTCATTCACGTGTGCATCATGTGGGAATCACGTGGGAATCTCGTGTCATTCACGGGTGAATCACATGGGAATCACGTGTGCCTCTCATGGGAGTCACGTGTGTGTCACGTGTGCATCACGTGGGAATCACGTGGGAATCACGTGTGAATCACGTGTGCATCACACGCGAATCACGTGTGCATCAGCGTGGGAATCACGTGTCAGTCACGTGTGCAACACGTGGTAATCACGTGTGCCTCATGTGGGAATCACGTGGGAATCACGTGTCCATCCCGTGGGAATCACATGTGCCTCACGTGGGAATCACGTGGGAATCACGTGTGCATCCTGTGGGAATCACGTGTGCATCACGTGGGAATCACCTGTGCCTCATGTGGGAAACACGTGGGAATCACGTGTGCATCCTGTGGGAATCACGTTTGCATCCCGTGGGAATCACTTGTGCATCACGTTGAAATCACGTGTGAAACACGTGTGTGTCACGTGGGAATCACGTGGGAATAACATGGGAATCACGTGTGTGTCACGTGGAAATCACGTGTGAATCACGTGTGAAACACGTGTGATTCACTTGTGCATCACGTGGGAATCACGTGTGTGTCACGTGTGCATCACGTGGAAATCATGTGTGAAACACGTGTGCATCACGTGGGAATCATGTGTGACTCACGTGTGCACCACATGGGAATCACATGTACGTCATGGGGGAATCAGTATGGAATCACGTGTACGTCACGTGGGAATCACGTGTAAATCACGTGTGAATCACGTGCGCGTCACGTGGGAATCACGTGTGAAACACGTGTGAGTCACGTGTGCATCACGTGGAAATCACGTGTGAAACAGCTGAGTTACTTGTGCATCACGTGGAAATCATGTGTGAATCACGTGTGCGTCACGTGGGAGTCACGTGGGAACACGTGTGCATCACGTGGGAATCACTTGGGAATCACGTGTGCGTCACGTGGGAGTCACGTGTGAATCACGTGTTCATCACGTGGGATTCACGTGTGCCTCACGTGGGAGTCACGTGGGAATCACGTGTGAATCACGTGTGCATCACGTGTCATTCACCTGTGTGTCACCTGGGAATCACGTGTGAAACACGTGTGCGTCACGTGTGAATCACGTGTCCGTCACTTGCGAATCACGTGTGCATCAGGTGGTAATCACGTGTCAGTCACGTGTGCATCCCGTGGGAATCACTTGTGTATCACGTGGGAATCATTTGTCAGTCACGTGTGCGTCACGTGGGAATCACGTGTGCGTCATGCAGGAATCACTTGAGAATCACCTGTGCGTCACGTGGAAGTCAGTTGGGAATCACCTGTGAATTATGTGTGCATCACGTGGAAATCACGTGTGAGTCAGGTGTGCATCACGTTGAAATCACGTGTGAAACACGTGCGCGTCACGTGGGAATCACGTGTGAAACACGTGTGAGTCACGTGTGCATCACGTGGGAATCACGTGTGTGTCACGTGCGCATCACGTGGAAATCATGTGTGAATCACGTGTGCATCACTGGGGAATCATGTGTGAGTCACGTGTGCGTCACGCGGAAATCACGTGTGAATCACGTGTGCGTCACGTGGGAATCACATGGGAATCACGTGTGCGTCATGGGGGAATCACTATGTTATCACGTGTATGTCACGTGTGCGTCACGTGGAAATCACGTGTGTGTCACGTGGAAATCACGAGTGAATCACGTGTGCGTCACGTGGGAATCACATGGGAATCACATGTGCGTCATGGGGGAATCACTATGGAATCACGTGTACGTAATGTGGGAATCACGTGTAAATCACGTGTGCTTCACGTGGAAATAACGTGCGTGTCACGTGTGTATCACGTGTGCATCACGTGGGAATCACTTGTGCGTCATGCAGGGATCACGTGGGAAAAACGTGTGAATCATGTGTGTGTCACGTGGGTATAACGTGTGAAACACGTGCGCATCACGTGGGAATCACGTGTGAATCACGTCTGCGTCACTTGGAAATAACGTGTTTGTCACGTCTGCCTCACGTGGGATTCACGTGTGAGTCACGTGTGCAATACGTGGAAATCATGTGTGAATCACGTGTGCGTCACGTGTGAATCACGTGGGAATCACGTGTGCAGCATGGGGGAATCACGTGTGAATCATTTGTGCGTCATGGGGGAATCACGTGGGAATCACGTGTGTAGCACGGGGGAATCACTTGTGAATCATTTGTGCGTCATGGGGGAATCACGAGGAATCACGTGTGCATCACCAGGGAATTACGAGTTAATCACGTGTGGGTCACAGGGGAATCACGTGGGAATCACGTGTGAATCACGTTTGCGTGACGGGGGAATCACGTGGGAATCAGTATGGAATCACGTGTACGTCACGTGGGAATCACAGGTAAATCACGTGTACGTCACGTGGGAATCACAGGTAAATCACGTGTGCGTCACGTGGAAATCACGTGGGAATCACGTGTGGTTCATGGGGAAATTAGTATGGAATCACGTGTACGTCACGTGGGAATCACGTGTAAGTCACGTGTGCGTCAAGTGGAAATCACGTGGGAATCACGTGCGCGTCACGTGTGTATCACGTGTGAATCACGTGTGCGTCACGTGGGAATCACGTGTGCGTATTGCAGGGATCACGTGGGAAAAACTTGTGAATCACGTGTGTGTCACGTGGGTATCACGTGTGAAACACGTGCGCGTCACGTGGGAATATCGTGTCAGTCACGTGTGTCTCACGTGGAATTCACCTGTGAGTCACGTGTGCAATACGTGGAAGTCACATGTGAATCACGTGTGCGTCACGTGTGAATCACGTGTGAATCACGTGTGCATCACATGGAAATCACGTGTGCGTCACGTGGGAGTCACGTGTGCATCACGTGTGAATCACTTGTGCTTCACGTGGGAATCAGGTGTGAAACACGTGTGCGTCACTTGGAAATCACGTGTCAGTCACGAGTGCATTATGTGGGAATCAGGTGTGCGTCACGTGGGAATCACGTGTGCATCACAGGGCAATCACTTGTGAATCACGTGTGCGTCACGGGGGAATCACGTGGGAATCACGTGTGCATCATAGGGGAATCATGTGTGCGTCACGGGGGAATCACAAGTGAATCACATGTGCGTTACGAGGGAATCACGAGTGAATCACGTGTGCGTCACGTGCGAATCACGTGTGAATCACGTGTGCGTCACGGGGGAATCACGTGTGAATCACGTGTGCGTCACATAGGAATCACGTGTGAATCACGTCGTAATTTGAGATGAGAGTTTCGTCCCTGGCTTCGAATCCAGAGGAATACCAACTTACCACAAGCACCTCAAGAGGAGGCTTCTGTTAGCTACAGGTATGTGAGAGGGACCCTGAGTTTGTGGCCTTAAGTGGAATTTACACCAAGATGCTCTGACTCGAAAGGCCAGATATCCCTGCAGTGAATTGAATGCAGGCTCTTCTTGCATCTCCCAAGACGAAGTTATGTCTGAATCCCCTGTGGAGACCACAGAGAAAGACCTAGTTCTCCGCCTCATCACGACCGGAGGCCTCACATCCTTTGAAAATTCGAGAGGTTCCCGGAGATCAATGTTTCCAAAGCAGACGATGCTTGACTCCTCTTGAAAATTGATAGGAGTCCTAGGATCCCTGTGGCACGTGAAAAGGGGCCCTGGGTCTCCCGCCTCACGTGGAGATGCGTCCCACTTGCCATGCCAAGACTCGAGGAGAATCCCGAGGTGTCCCTCGCACCTAGGCAGGAGTCCTGACTTCGCTGAACAAACACGGGTCTGGAAGGGCCCTCCCCGTCGTAAATCAAGAATATACCCCAGGTTCCGGCCGCAACTCGAGAAAAACCATGAGACTTCCCCCTCGCCGCGAGATGAGGCCCGATTCCCCTGCACTGCGTGCAGAGCAATTCCGTGTTCCACATCAAACGTGAAAGGAGCCTTGATTTCCTTGATGGCTCTCCAGAGAAAACCCAAGATCACTGTCTCAAGTCTAGAGGGATCCTGAGGTCACTGTAGCAAGACGAAAGGCTCCGTGGACCCCAAATCAACTCGAGATGAGAGCTTAGTCCCTGGCTTCGACTCAAGAGGAATACCAACTTTCCAGAAGCACCTCAAGAGGAGGCTTCTCTCAGCTACAAGTATGAGAGAGGGACCCTGAGTTTGTGGCCTCAAGTGGAATGGACACCGAGATGCTCTGACTCGAAGTAAGGCCGGATATCCCTGCAATGAATTGAATGCAGGCTCGTCTTGCATCTCCCAAGACGAAGGGATGTCTGAATCCCCTGTGGAGACCACAGAGAAAGCCCTAGTTCTCCGGCTCATCACTACCGGATTCCTCAGATCCTTTGAAAACTCGAGAGGTCCGCGGAGATTAGTGCTTCCAAAGGAGATGATGCCTGACTCCTCTTGAAAATGGATAGGAGTCCCAGGATCCCTGTGGCACGTGGAAAGGGACCCTGGGTCTCCCGCCTCACATGGAGATGCGTCCCAATTGCCATGCCAAGACTCTAGGAGAATCCCGAGGGGTCCCTTGCACCTAGGCATGAGTCCTGACGTCGCTGAACAAACACTTGTCTGGAAGGGCCCTCCCCGTCGTAACTCGAGAATATACCCCAGGTTCCGGCTGTAACTCGAGAAAAACCATGAGACTTCCCCCTCGCTGCGACATGAGACCCGATTATCTGCACTGCGTGCAGAGCAATTCCGTGTTCCACTTCAAACGTGAAAGGAACCTTGGTTTCCTTGATGGCACTCCAGAGAAAACCCAAGATCACTGTCTCAAGTCTAGAGGGATCCTGAGGTAACTGTAGCAACACGAAAGGGCTCTGTGGACCCCAAATCAACTCGAGATGAGAGCTTAGTCCCTGGCTTCGACTCAAGAGGAATACCAACTTTCCACAAGCACCTCAAGAGGAGGCTTCTCTCAGCTACAGGTATGTGAGAGGGACCCTGAGTTTCTGACCTCAAGTGGAATGGACACCGAGATGCTCTGACTCAAAGTAAGGCCGGATATCCCTGCAGTGAGTTGAATGCAGGCTCGTCTTGCATCTCCCAAGACGAAAGGGTGTCTGAATGCCCTGTGGAGACCACAGAGAAAGACCTAGTTCTCCGCCTAATAGCCACCGGATTCCTCAGATCCTTTGAAAACTCGAGAGGTCCGCGGAGATCAGTGCTTCCAAAGGAGACGATGCCTGACTCCTCTTGAAAATGGATAGGAGTCCCAGGTTCCCTGTGGCACGTGGAAAGGGACCCTGGGTCTCCCGCCTCAGGTGGAGACACGTTCCAATTGCCATGTCAAGACTCGAGGAGAATCCCGAGGTGTGCCTCGCACCTAGGCAGGAGTCCTGACGTCGCTGAACCAACACGTGTCTGGAAGGGCCCTCCCAGTCGTAAATCGAGAATATACCCCAGGTTCCGGCCGCAACTCGAGAAAAACAATGAGACTTCCCCCTCGCCGCGAGATGAGGCCCGATTCCCATGCACTGCGTGCAGAGCAATTCCGTGTTCCACATCAAACGTGAAAGGAGCCTTGATTTCCTTGATGGCACTCCAGAGAAAACCCAAGATCACTGTCTCAAGTCTAGAGGGATCCTGAGGTCATTGTAGCAACACGAAAGGGCTCGGTGGACCCCAAATCAACTCGAGATGAGAGCTTAGTCCCTGGTTTCGACTCAAGAGGAATAGCGACTTTCCACAAGCACCTCAAGAGGAGGCTTCTCTCAGCTACAGGAATGTGAGAGGGACCCTGAGTTTGTGGCCTCAAGTGGAATGGACACCGAGATGCTCTGACTCGAAGTAAGGCCGGATATCCCTGCAGTGAATTGAATGCAGGCTCGTCTTGCATCTCCCAAGACGAAGGGATGTCTGAATCCCCTGAGGAGACCACAGAGAAAGACCGAGTTCTCCGCCTCATCGCGACCGGAGGCCTCACATCCTTTGAAAACTCGAGATGTCCGCGGAGATCCGTGCTTCCAATGGAGACGGTGCCTGATTACTCTTGAAAATGGATAGGAGTCCCAGGATCCCTGTGGCACGTGGAAAGGGACCCTGGGTCTCCCGCCTAGCGTGGAGACGCGTCACAATTGCCATGCCAAGACTCGAGGAGAAACCCGAGGTGTCCCTCGCACCTAGGCAGGAGTCCTGACATCGCTGAACAAACACGTGTCTGGAAGGGCCCTCCCCGTTGTAACTGAGAATATACCCCAGATTCCAGCCGCAACTCTAGAAAAACCATGAGACTTCCCCCTCGCCGCGAGATGAGGCCCGATTCCCCTGCACTGCGTGCAGAGCAATTCCGTGTTCCACATCAAACGTGAAAGGAGCCTTGATTTCCTTGATGGCTCTCCAGAGAAAACCCAAGATCACTGTCTCAAGTCTAGAGGGATCCTGAGGTCACTGTAGCAAGACGAAAGGCTCCGTGGACCCCAAATCAACTCGAGATGAGAGCTTAGTCCCTGGCTTCGACTCAAGAGGAATACCAACTTTCCAGAAGCACCTCAAGAGGAGGCTTCTCTCAGCTACAGGTATGTGAGAGGGACCCTGAGTTTGTGGCCTCAAGTGGAATGGACACCGAGATGCTCTGACTCGAAGTAAGGCCGGATATCCCTGCAGTGAATTGAATGCAGGCTCGTCTTGCATCTCCCAAGACGAAGGGATGTCTGAATCCCCTGTGGAGACCACAGAGAAAGCCCTAGTTCTCCGGCTCATCGCGACCGGAGGCCTCACATCCTTTGAAAACTCGAGAGGTCCACGGAGATCAGTGCTTCCAAAGGAGATGATGCCTGACTCCTCTTGAAAATGGATAGGAGTCCCAGGATCCCTGTGGCACGTGGAAAGGGACCCTGGGTCTCCCGCCTCACATGGAGACGCGTCCCAATTGCCATGCCAAGACTCTAGGAGAATCCCGAGGGGTCCCTCGCACCTAGGCATGAGTCCTGACGTCGCTGAACAAACACGTGTCTGGAAGGGCCCTCCCCGTCGTAACTCGAGAATATACCCCAGGTTCCGGCTGCAACTCGAGAAAAACCATGAGACTTCCCCCTCGCTGCGACATGAGACCTGATTATCTGCACTGCGTGCAGAGCAATTCCGCGTTCCACATCAAACGTGAAAGGAGCCTTGATTTCCTTGATGGCACTCCAGAGAAAACCGAAGATCACTGTCTCAAGTCTAGAGGGATCCTGAGGTCATTGTAGCAACACGAAAGGGCTCCGTGGACCCCAAATCAACTCGAGATGAGAGCTTAGTCCCTGGTTTCGACTCAAGAGGAATAGCGACTTTCCACAAGCACCTCAAGAGGAGGCTTCTCTCAGCTACAGGTATGTGAGAGGGACCCTGAGTTTGTGGCCTCAAGTGGAATGGACACCGAGATGCTCTGACTCGAAGTAAGGCCGGATATCCCTGCAGTGAATTGAATGCAGGCTCGTCTTGCATCTGCCAAGACGAAGGGATGTCTGAATCCCCTGTGGAGACCACAGAGAAAGACCTAGTTCTCCGCGTCATTGCCAACAGATGTCTCACATCCTTTGAAAACTCGAGAGGTCTGCGGAGATCAGTGCTTCCAAAGGAGACGATGCCTGACTCCTCTTGAAAATGGATAGGAGTCCCAGGATCCCTGTGGCACATGGTAAGGGACACTCGGTCTCCCGCCTCACGTGTAGACGCGTCCCAATTTCCGTGCCAAGACTCGAGGAGAATCCCGAGGTGTCCCTCGCACCTGGCAGGAGTCCTGACATCACTAAACAAACACGGGTCTGGAAGGACCCTCCCCGCGGTAACTCGGGAAATAACCCAAGGTTCCGGCCGCAACTCGAGAAAAACCATGAGACTTCTCCCTCGCCGCGAGATGAGGCCCGATTCCCCTGCACTGCGTGCAGAGCAATTCCGTGTTCCACATCAAACGTGAAAGGAGCCTTGATTTCCGTGATGGCACTCCAGAGAAAACCCAAGATCACTGTCTCAAGTCTAGAGGGATCCTGAGGTCACTGTAGCAACAGGAAAGGGCTCCGTGGTCCCCAAATCAACTCAAGATGACAGCTTAGTCCCTGGCTTCGACTCAAGAGGAATACCAACTATCCACAAGCACCTCAAGAGGAGGCTTCTCTCAGCTACAGGTATGTGAGAGGGACCCTGAGTTTGTGGCCTCAAGTGGAATGGACACCGAGATGCTCTGACTCGAAGTAAGGCCGGACATCCCTTCAGTGAATTGAATGCAGGCTCGTCTTGCATCTGCCAAGATGAAGGGATGTCTGAATCCACTGTGGAGGCCACAGAGAAAGACCTAGATCTCCGCCTCATCGCAACTGGAGGCCTCACATCCTTTGAAAACTCGAGAGGTCCGCAGAGATCAGTGCTTCCAAAGGAGACGATGCCTGACTCCTCTTGAAAATGGATAGGAGTCCCAGGATCCCTGTGGCACGTGGAAAGGGACCCTGGGTCTCCCGCCTCACGTGAAGACGCGTCCCAATTGCCATGCCAAGACTCGAGGAGAATCCCGAAGTGTCCCTCGCACCTAGGCAGGAGTCCTGACGTCGCTGAACAAACACGTGTGTGGAAGGGCCCTACCCGTCGTAACTCGAGAATATACCCCAGGTTCCGGCCGCAACTCGAGAAAAACCATGAGACTTCCCCCTAGCCGCGAGATGAGGCCCGATTCCCCTGCACTGCGTGCAGAGCAATTCCGTGTTCCACATCAAACGTGAAAGGAGCCTTGATTTCCTTGACGGCACTCCAGAGAAAATCCAAGATCACTGTCTCAAGTCTAGAGGGATCCTGAGGTTACTGTAGCAACAGGAAAGGGCTCTGTGGACACCAAATCAACTCGAGATGAGAGCTTAGTCCCTGCCTTCGACTGAAGAGGAATACCAACTTACTACAAGCACCTCAAGAGGAGGCTTCTGTCAGCTACAGGTATGTGAGAGGGACCCTGAGTTTGTGGCCTCAAGTGGAATGGTCACCGAGATGCTCTTACTTGAAGTAAGGACGGATATCCGTGCAGTGAATTGAATGCAGGCTCGTCTTGCATCTCCCAAGATGAAGGGATGTCTGAAATCCCTGAGGAGACCACAGAGAAAGACCTAGTTCTCCGCCTAATAGCCACCGGATGCCTCACATTCTTTGAAAACTCGAGAGGTCTGCGGAGATCAATGCTTCCAAAGGAGACGATGCCTGACTCCTCTTGAAAATGGACAGGAGTCCCAGGATCCCTGTGGCACGTGGAAAGGGACCCTGGGTCTCCCGCCTCACGTGGAGATGCGTCCCAATTGCCATGCCAAGACTCGAGGAGAATCCCGAGGTGTCCCTCGCACCTAGGCAGGAATCCTGACGTCGCCGAACAAACACGGGTCTGGAAGGGCCCTCCCCGTCGTAACTCGAGAATATACCCCAGGTTCCGGCCGCAACTCGAGAAAAACGATGAGACTTCCCCCTCGCAGCGAGATGAGGCCCGATTCCCCTGCACTGCGTGCAGAGCAATTCCGTGTTCCACATCAACGTGAAAGGAGCCTTGATTTCCTTGATGGCACTCCAAAGAAAACCCAAGATCACTGTCTCAAGTCTAGAGGGATCCTGAGGTCACTGTAGCAACACGAAAGGGCTCCATGGACCCCAAACAACTCGAGATGAGTGCTTGGTCCCTGGCTTCGACTCAAGAGGAATACCAACTTTCCACAAGCATCTCAAGAGGAGGCTTCTCTCAGCTACAGGTATGTGAGAGGGACCCTGAGTTTGTGGCCTCAAGTGGAATGGACACCGAATTGCTCTGACTTGAAGTAAGGCCGGATATCCCTGCGGTGAATTGAATGCAGGCTCGTCTTGCATCTCCCAAGATGAAGGGATGTCTGAATCCCCTGTGGAGACCACAGAGAAAGACCTAGGTCTCCGCCTCATCGCGACCGGAGGCCTCACATCCTTTGAAAAATCCAGAGGTCCGCGGAGATCAATGCTTCCAAAGGAGACGATGCCTGACTCCTCTTGAAAATGGATAGGAGTCCCAGGATCCCTGTGGCACGTGGAAAGGGACCCTGGCTCTCCCGCCTCACGTGCAGACGAGTCCCAATTGCCATGCCAAGACTCGAGGAGAATCCCGAGGTGTCCCTCACACCTAGGCAGGAGTCCTGACGGCGCTGAACAAACACCTGTCAGGAAGGGCCCTCCCGGTCATAACTCGAGAATATTCCCCAGGTTCCGGCCGCAACTTGAGGAAAACCATGAGACTTCCCCCTCGCCGCGAGATGAGGCCCGATTCCCCAGCACTGCGTGCAGAGCAATTCCGTGTTCCACATCAAACGTGAAAGGAGCCTTGATTTCCTTGATGGCACTCCAGAGAAAACCCAAGACCACTGTCTCAAGTCTAGAGGGATCCTGAGGTCACTGTAGCAACACGAAAGGGCTCCGTGCACCCCGAATCAACTCGAGATGAGAGCTTCGTCCCTGGCTTCGACTCAAGAGGAATACCAACTTTCCACAAGCACCTCAATCGGAGGCTTCTCTCAGCTATAGGTATGTGAGAGGGACCCTGAGTTTGTGGCCTCAAGTGGAATGGACATCGAGATGCTCTGACTCGAAGTAAGGCCAGATATCCCTGCAGTGAATTGAATGCAGGCTCGTCCTGCATCTCCCAAGATGAAGGGATGTCTGAATCCCTTGTGGAGACCACAGAGAAAGACCTAGTTCTCCGCCTCATCGAGACCGGAGGGCTCACATCTTTTTAAAATTCGAGAGGTACGTGGAGATCAATGCTTCCAAAGGAGACGATGCCTGACTCCTCTTGAAAATTGATAGGAGTCACGGGATCCCTGTGGCACGTGGAAAGGGTCCCTGGGTCTCCCGCCTCATGTGGAGATGGATCCCAATTGCCATGCCAAGACTCGAGGAGAATCCCGAGCTGTCCCTCGCATCTACGCAGAAGTCCTTACGTCGCTGAACAAACACGTGTCTGGAAGGACCCTCCCAGTGGTACCTCGAGAATATACACAAGGTTCCAGCCGCAACTCGAGAAAAACCATGAGAGTTCCCCTCGCCGCGATATGAGGCCCGAACCCCTGCACTGCATGCAGAGCAATTCCGTGTTCCGCATCAAACATGAAAGGAGTCTTGGTTTCCTTAATGGCACTCCAGAGAATAACGAAGAACATGAGAAGTTGTGAAAAATATGAAGAGCATGACAAGGTGTGAAAAATACGAGGAGCTTGTAAAGGTCTGCAAAATACGAGGAGCATGAAATGGTGTGAAAAATACGAAGAGTGTGAAAAGGTGTGAAAAATATGAAGAGTGTGAAAAGTACTGAAAAATACGAGGAGCATGAAAACATCTGAAAAATACGAGGAGCATAAAAAGGTGTGAAAAATACGAGGAGCATGAAAAGGTTTGAAAAATAGGAAGAACAGGAAAGTCTGAAAAATACGAGGATCATTAAAAGGTGTGAAAAATTCGAAGAGCAGGAAAAGGTGTGAAAAATACGAGGAGCATGACAAGGTGTGAAAAACACGTGGAGCATGACAAGGTGTGAACACTACGAGGAGCATGAAAAAGTCTGAAAAATTCGAGTATCATGACAAGGTGTGAAAAATTTGAGGAGCATGAAAGTGTCTGAAAAATGAGAGGAGCATGAGAAGGTGTGAAAAATATGAGGAGCATGGAAAGGTCTGACAAAATTGAGGAGCATGTGAAGATCTGAAAAATACGAGAAGCCTTAAAAAGTGTGAATATTCAAGGAGCAGGAAAAGGTGTGAAAAATATGAGGAGCATGAAAAGGTTTGAAAAATACAAGGAGCATAATAAGGTGTGAAAAATACGATAAGCATGAAAAGGTCTGAAATATACGAGGAGCAATAAAAGGTGTGAAAAATTCGAGGATCAAGAAAAGGTGTGAAATATATGAGAAGCATGAAAAGGTCTGAAAATTACGAGGAGCATGACAGGTGTGAAAAACACGAGGTGCATGAAAAGGTGTGAAAAATACGAAGAGCATGAAAAGGTCTGAAAAATATGAGGAGCATGAAAAGGTGTCAAAAATATGAAGAGCGTGAAAAGGTGTGAAAAATACGAGGAGCATGAGAATGTCTGACAAATATGAGGAGCATGAAAAGGTCTGAAAAATAAGAGGAGCATGAAAAGGTGTCAAAAATACGTAGAACTTAAAAAAGTGTGAAAAATACGAGGAGCATGAAAATGTCTGAAAAATACGAGGAGCATGAACAGGTGTGAAAAATACGAGGAGCATGAAAACGTGTGAAAAATTCGAGTAGCAGGAAAAGGTGTGAAAAATATGAAGAGCATGAAAAGGTTTGAAAAATACAAGGAGCATGACAAGGTGTGAAACATACGAGTAGCATGACAGGGTGTGAAAAATTCAAGGAGCATGAAAATGTCTGAAAAACAAGAGGAGCATGAAAAGGTGTGAAAAATACGAGGAGCATGACAAGGTTTGAAAAATACGAGGAGCATGACAAGGTGTGAAATAAACGAGGAGCATGAAAAATTGTCAAAAATACGAGGAGAGTGAAAAGATCTGAAAAATACGAGGAGCATGAAAAGGTCTGAAAAATACGAGGAGCATGAAAAGTTGTCAAAAATACGAAGAGAATGAAAAGGTGTGAAAAATATGAAGAGCGTGAAAAGGTCTGAAATATTCGAGGAGCATGAAAATGTCTGGAAAATACGAGGAGCATGAAAAGGTGTGAAAAATATGAAGAGCATGAAAAGGTGTGAAAAATTCGAAGAGCAGGTAAGGTGTGAAAATACGAGGAGCATGAAAAGGTCTGAAAAATACGAGGAGCATGAAAAGTTGTCAAAAATACGAAGAGAATGAAAAGGTGTGAAAAATATGAAGAGCGTGAAAAGGTTTGAAAAATTCGAGGAGCATGAAAATGTCTGGAAAATACGAGGAGCATGAAAAGATGTGAAAAATACGAAGAGCAGGAAAAGGTGTGAAAAATATGAAGAGCATGAAAAGCTTTGAAAAATACGAGGAGCATGACAAGGTGTGAAAAATACGAGGAGCATGAAAAGGTGTGAAAAATATGAAGAGCATGAAAAGGTGGGAAAAATATGAGGAGCATGACAAGCTGTGAAAATTTCGAGGAGCATGAAAAGGTCTGACAAATACGAGGAGCATGAAAAGGTCTGAAAAATACGAGGAGCATTAAAACGTGTGAAAAATCCGAGGAGCAAGAAAAGGTGTGAAAAATACGAGGATCATGACAAGGTGTGAAAAATATGAGGAGCATGACAAGTTGAGAAAAATACGAGGAGCATGACAAGGTGTGAAATGTAGGAGGAACATGAAAAGATCTGAAAAATACAACGAGCATGACAAGGTGTGAAAAATACGAGGAACATGAAAAGGTGTGAAAAATATGAAGAGCATGAAAAGGTTGAAAAATACGAGGAGGATGAAAAGGTCTGAAATATACGAGGAGCATGAAACGGTGTGAAAAATTCGAGGAGCATGAAAAGGTGTGAAAAATACGAAGAGCGTGAAAACGTGTGAAAAATATGAAGAGCGTGAAATGGTCTGAAAAATTCGAGGAGCATGAAAAGATCTGAAAAATACGAGGAGCATGAAAAGGTGTGAAAAATACGAGGAGCATATAAAGGTGTGAAAAATACAAGGAGCATGAAAAGGTGTGAATAATTCGAAGAATAGAAAAATGTGTGAAAAATATGAGGAGCATGAAAAGGTGTGAAAATACGAGGAGCATGAAAAGATCTGAAAAATTCTAGGAGCATGAAAAAGCCTGAAAAATACGAAGAGCATGACAAGATATGAAAAATACGAGCAACATGACAAGGTGTGAAAAATACGAGGAGCATAACAAGGTGTGAAAAATACGAGGAGCATGACAAGGTGTGAAATATACGAGGAGCATGATAAGGTCTGACAAATACGAGGAGCATGACAAGGTGTGAAAAATATGAAGAGCATGAAAGGGTCTGAAAAATACGAGGAGCAGGACAAGGTTTGAAAAATACGAAGCGAATGAAAAGGTCTGAAAAATACGAGGAGCATGAAAAGTTGTGAAAAATAAGAGGAAAATGAAAAGGTGTGAAAAATACGAAGAGCATGAAAAGGTCTGAAGAATACGAGGAGCATGAAAATGTGTGAAAAATACGAGGAGCATGAAAAGGTGTGAAAATTACGACAGCAGGAAAAGTGTGAAAAATACGAGGAGCATAGAATGGTGTGAAAAATTCAAAGACCAGGAAAAGGTGTGAAATATACGATAAGCATGAAATGGTCTGAAAAATACGAGGAGCATGAAAAGGTGTCAAAAATACGGAGAGCGTGAAAAGGTGTGAAAAATATGAAGAGCGTGAAAAGGTGTGAAATTTCGAAGAGCATGAAAAGGTCTGAAAATGTTCTAGTTTCATTCTTTTACAAGTGGTTGACCAGTTATCCCAGCACCACTTGTTAAAGAGGTTGTCTTTTTTCCATTGTATATCCTTGCCTCCTTTGTCAAAGATAAGGTGTCCATAGGTCCGTGGATTTATCTCTGGGCTTTCTATTCTGTTCCATTGATCTATATTTCTGTCTTTGTGCCAGTACCATACTGTCTTGATGACTGTGGCTTTGTAGTAGAGTCTGAAGTCAGGCAGGTTGATTCCTCCCGTTCCATTCTTCTTTCTCAAGATTACTTTGGCTATTCGAGGTTTTTTGTATTTCCATACAAATTGTGAAATTCTTTGGTCTACTTCTGTGAAAAATACCGTTGGTAACTTGATAGGGATTGCATTGAATCTATAGATTGCTTTGGGTAGAATAGCCATTTTGACAATTTTGATTCTTCCAATCCATGAACACGGTATGTTTCTCCATCTGTTTGTGTCCTCTTTGATTTCTTTCATCAGTGTTTTATAGTTTTCTATGTATAGGTCCTTTGTTTCTTTAGGTAGATATACTCCTAAGTATTTTATTCTTTTTGTTGCAATGGTGAATGGTATTGTTTCTTTAATTTCTCTGTCTGTTTTTTCATTGTTAGTATATAGGAATGCAAGGGATTTCTGTGTGTTAATTTTATATCCTGCAACTTTACTATATTCATTGATTAGCTCTAGTAATTTTCTGGTAGAGACTTTAGGGTTTTTTATGTAGAGGATCATGTCATCTGCAAACAGTGAGAGTTTCACTTCTTCTTTTCCTATCTGGATTCCTTTTACTTCTTTTTCTGATCTGATTGCTGTGGCCAGAACTTCCAACACTATGTTGAATAGTAGTGGTGAGAGTGGGCACCCTTGTCTTGTTCCTGATTTCAGGGTAAATGCTTTCAATTTTTCACCATTGAGGGTGATGCTCGCTGTGGGTTTGTCATATATAGCTTTTATTATGTTGAGGTATGTTCCTTCTATTCCTGCTTTTTGGAGACACAAAAATAAACTCAAAATGGATTAAAGATCTAAATGTAAGACCAGAAACTATAAAACTCCTAGAGGAGAACATAGGCAAAACTCTCTCGGACATAAATCACAGCAAGATCCTCTATGACCCACCTCCCAGAATATTGGAAATAAAAGTAAAAATAAACAAATGGGACCTAATGAAACTTAAAAGCTTTTGCACTACAAAGCAAACTATAAGTAAGGTGAAAAGACAGCCCTCAGATTGGGAGAAAATAATAGCAACTGAAGAAACAGACAAAGGATTAATCTCAAAAATATACAAACAACTCCTACAGCTCAATTCCAGAAAAATAAATGACCCAATCAAAAAATGGGCCAAAGAACTAAACAGACATTTCTCCAAAGAAGACATACAGATGGCTAACAAACACATGAAAAGATGCTCAACATCACTCATTATTAGAGAAATGCAAATCAAAACCACAATGAGGTACCATTACACGCCAGTCAGGATGGCTGCTATCCAAATGTCTACAAGCAATAAATGCTGAAGAGGGTGTGGAGAAAAGGGAACCCTCTTACACTGTTGGTGGGAATGCAAACTAGTACAGCTGCTATGGAAAACAGTGTGGAGATTTCTTAAAAAACTGGAAATAGAACTGCCATATGACCCAGCAATCCCACTTCTGGGCATGCACACTGAGGAAACCAGATCTGAAAGAAACACGTGCACCCCAATGTTCATCACAGCACTGTTTATAATAGCCAGGACATGGAAGCAACCTAGATGCCCATCAGCAGATGAATGGATAAGGAAGCTGTGGTACATATGCACCATGGAATATTACTCAGCCATTAAAAAGAATTCATTTGAACCAGTCCTAATGAGATGGATGAAACTGGAGCCCCTTATACAGAGTGAAGTAAGCCAGAAAGATAAAGAACATTACAGCATACTAACACATGTATATGGAATTTAGAAAGATGGTAACGATAACCCTATATTCAAAACAGAAAAAGAGGCACAGTAATACAGAACAGACTTTTGAACTCTGTGGGAGAATGTGAGGGTGAGATATTTCAAAAGAACAGCATGTATACTATCTATGGTGAAACAGATCACCAGCCCAGGTGGAATGCATAAGACAAGTGCCCGGACCTGGTGCACTGGGAGGACCCCGAGGAATCGGGTGGAGAGGGAGGTAGGAGGGGGATCGGGATGGGGAATACGTGTAAATCTATGGCTGATTCATACCAATGTATGACAAAATAATAATAATAATAATAATAATAATAATAATAATAATAATAAAGAAAAGGTCTGAAAAATACGAGGAGCATGAAAAGGTGTGAAAAATACGAGGAGAAGGAAAAGGTTTGAAAAATACGAGGAGCAGGACAAGGTGTGAAAATGCCAGGAGCATGACATCGTGTAAAAAACACGAGGAGCAGGAAAAGGCGTGAAAAATACGAGCAGAATGAAAAGTGGTGAAAAATACAAAGAGCATGAAAAGGTCTGAAAAATACGAAGAGCATGAAAAGGTCTGAAAAATACGAGGAGCATGAAAACGTGTGAAAAATCCGAGGAGCAGAAAAAGGTGTGAAAAATACGAAGAGAATGAAAAGGTCTGAAAAGTACGAGATGCATGAAAAGGTGTGAAAAATACGAGGAGCGTGAACAGGTGTGAAAAATATGAAGGGCGTGAAAAAGTCTGAAAAATACGAGGAGCATGAAAAGGTCTGAAAAATACGAGGAGCATGAAAAGGTGTGAAAAATATGAGGAGCATGGCAATGTGTGAAAAATACGAGGAGCATGAAAATGTCTGAAAAATACGAGGATCAGGAAAAGGTTCGAAAAATACGAAGAGAATGAAAAGGTCTGAAAAATACGAGGAGCATGAAAAGTTGTCAAAAATACGAGGAGAATGAAAAGGTGTGAAAAATACGAGGTGCACGAAAAGGTCTGAAAAATACAAGGAGCATGACAAGTTGTGAAAAATACGAGGAGCGTGACAACGTGTGAAAAATATGAGGAGCAGGGAAAGGCGTGAAAAATACGAGGAGCATGACAAGGTTTGAAATATATGAAGAGCATGAAAAGGTCTGAAAAGTACGAGGAGCATGACATGGTGTGAAAAATACGAGGAGCATGAAAAGGTGTGAAAAATACGAGAGCAGGAAAAGGTGAAAAATATGAGGAGAATGAAAAGGTGTGAAAAATACGAAGAGCATGAAAAGGTCTGAAGAATACGAGGAGCATGATAAAGTGTGTAAAATACGAGGCGCATGGAAAGGTGTGAAAAACACGACAGCAGGAAAAGGTGTGAAAAATACGAGGAGCATAGAAAGGTGAGAAAAATTCAAAGACAAGGAAAAGGTCTGAAAAATACGAGGAGCATGAAAAGGTGTCAAAAATACGAAGAGCGTGAAAAGGTGTGAAAAGTACGAGGAGCACGAAAAGGTGTGAAAAATTCGAAGAGTAAGAAAAGGTGTGAAAAATACGAGGATCAGGAAAAGGTGTGAAAAATACGAGGTGGATGAAAAGGTGAAAAATACCAGGTGCATGAAAAGGTCTGAAAAATACAAGGAGCATGACAAGGTGTGAAAAATACGAGGAGCGTGACAACGTGTGAAAAATACGAGGAGCAGGGAAAGGCGTGAAAAATACGAGGAGCATGACAAGGTTTGAAATATATGAAGAGCATGAAAAGGTCTGAAAAATACGAGGAGAATGACATGGTGTGAAAAATACGAGGAGCATGAAAAGGTGTGAAAAATACGAGAGGAGGAAAAGGTGAAAAATATGAGGAGAATGAAAAGGTGTGAAAAATATGAAGAGCATGAAAAGGTCTGAAGAATACGAGGACCATGATAAAGTGTGTAAAATACGAGGAGCATGGAACGGTGTGAAAAATACGACAGCAGGAAAAGGTGTGAAAAATTCGAAGAGTAAGAAAAGGTGTGAAAAATATGAGGATCAGGAAAAGGTGTGAAAAATACGAGGTGGATGAAAAGGTGAAAAATATGAGGAGCATGAAAAGGTGTGAAAAATACGAAGAGCATGAAAAGACTTGAAAAATAGGAGGAGCACGACAAGGTTTGAAAAATATGAAGAGCATGAAAAGGTCTGAATAATACGAGGAGCATGAAAAGGTGTGAAAAATATGAGGAGCATGAAAAGGTGTGAAAAATGCAAAGAACAGCAAGAGGTGTCAAAAATACGAAGAGCATGAAAATGTCTGAAAAATAAGAAGAGCATGAAAAGGTCTGAAAAATACAAGGAGCATGAAAAGGTTTCAAAAATACAAAGAGCGTGAACAGGTGTGAAAAATATGAAGAGCGTGAAAAGGCTTGAAAAATTCGAGGAGCATGAAAAGGTGTGAAAAATATGAGGAGCAAGAAAAGGTGTGAAAAATCCGAGGAACAGGAAAAGTTCAGAAATATGCGAGGAGCATGAAAACGTGTGAAAAATCCGAGGAGCAGGAAAAGGTGTGAAAAATACGAGGAGCATGAAAGGTGTAAAAATTCAAAGACCAGGAAAAGGTGTGAAAAATATGAAGAGCTTCAAAAGGTGTCAAAATAATGAGGAGCATGAAACAGTCTGAAAAATCGGAGGAGCATGAAACGGTGTTGAAAAACATGAAGAGCTTCAAAAGTTGTCAAAAATATGAGGAGCATGAAATGGTCGGAAAAATAGGAGGAGCATGAAGTGGTGTTCAAAAACATGAAGAGCCTGAAAATGTGTGAAAAATATGAGGAGCTTCAAAAAGTGTTAAAAATATGAGAAGCATGAATCGGTCTGAAAAATAAGAGGAGCATGAAGTGGAGTTCAAAAACATGAAGAGACTGAAAAGGTGTGAAAAATATGAAGAGCTTCAAAAGGTGTGAAATACATGAGGAGCATGAAACTGTCTGAAAAATAGGAGGAGCATGGAGCGGTGTTCAAAACACGAAGAGCCTGAAAAGGTGTGAAAAATATGAAGCGCTTCAAAAGGTGTCAAAAATATGAGGAGCATGAAAACGCCGGAAAAATAGGAGGAGCATGAAGTGGTATTGAAAAACATGAAGAGCCTGAAAAAGTGTGAAAAATATGAAGAGCTTCAAAAGGTGTGAAAAATATGAAGAGTTTCATAAGGTGTCAAAAATGACATGAGAAGGAAACTGTCTGAAAAATAGGAGGAGCAAGAAGTGGTGTTGAAAAACATGAAGAGCCTGAAAAGGTGTGAAAAATATGAAGAGGTTCAAAAGGTGTGAAATACATGAGGAGCATGAAACTGTCTGAAAAATAGGAGGAGCATGGAGCGGTGTTCAAAAACATGAAGAGCCTGAAAAGGTGTGAAAAATATGAAGAGCTTCAAAAGGTGTAAAAATTGGAGGAGCATGAAATGTTCTGAAAATAGGAGGAGCATGAAGCGGTGTTCAAACACATGAAGAGCCTGAAGACGTGTGAAAAATATGAAGGGCTTCAAAAGGTGTCAAAAATATGAGGAGCATGAAACGGTCTGAAAAATAGAAGGAGCATGATGCGGTGTTGAAAAACATGAAGAGCCTGAAAAGGTGTGAAAAATATGAACAGCTTCAAAAGGTGTCAAAAATATGAGGAGCATGAAACGGTCTGAAAAATAGGAGGAGAATGAAACGGTGTTCAAAAACATGAAGAGAGTGAAAGGGTGTGAAAAATATGAAGAGCTTCAAAACGTGTGAAATACATGAGAAGCATGAAACGGTTTGAATATAAGGAGGAGCATGAAGCGGTGTTCAAAAAGATGTAGAGCATGAAAAGGTGTGAAAAATATGAAGAGCTTCAAAAGGTGTCAAAAATATGAGGAGCATAAAACGGACTGAAAAATAGGAGGAGCATGAAGTTGTATTGAAAAAGTCGAAGAGAATGAAAAGGTGTGAGAAATATGAAGAGCTTCAAAAGGTGTGAAATACATGAGGAGCATGAAACGGTCTGAAAAATAGGAGGAGCAGAAAGAGGTGTTCAAAAACATGAAGAGCCTGAAAAGGTGGGAAATATATGAAGAGCTTGAAAAGGTGTCAAAAGTATGAGGAGCATGAAACCGACTGAAAAATAGGAGGAGCATGAAGTTGTATTGAAAAAGTCGAAGAGCATGAAAAGGTGTGAGAAATATGAAGAGCTTTAAAAGGTGTGAAAAATATGAAGAGCATGAAACGTTCTGAAAAATAGGAGGAGCATGAAAAGGTGTTCAAAAACATGAAGAGCCTGAAAAGGTGTGAAAAATATGGGGAGCTTGAAAAGGTGTCAAAATTATGAGGAGCATGAAACGGTCTGAAAAATAGGAGGTGCATGGAGCAGTGTTCAAAAACACGAAGAGCCTTAAAAGGTGTGAAAAATATGAAGAGCTTCAAAAGGTGTCAAAAATATGAGGAGCATGAAACGGTGTGAAAAATAGGAGGAACATGAAGCGGAGTTTAAAAACATGAAGATCCTGAAAAGGTGTGAAAAATATGAAGAGATTCAAAAGGTGTCAAAAATATGAGGAGCATGAAACGGTCTGAAAAATAGGAGGAGCATGAAGCGGTGTTGAAAAACATGAAGAGCCTGAAAAGGTGTGAAAAGTATGAAGCACTTCAAAAGGTGTCAAAAATATGAGGAGTATGAAACGGCCAGAAAAATAGGAGGAGCATGAAGTGTTATTGAAAAACATGAAGAGCCTGAAAAGGTGTGAAAAATATGAAGAGCTTCCAAAATTGTCAAAATATGAGGAGAATGAAACGGTCTGAAAAATACGAGGATCATGAAGCGGTGTTGAAAGACATGAAGAACCTGAAAAGGTATGAAAAATATGAAGAGCTTAAAAAGGTGTCAAAAATGACATGAGAATGAAACGGTCTGAAAAATAGGAGGAGCATGAAGTGGTGTTGAAAAACATGAAGAGCCTGAAAAGGTGTGAAATATATGAAGAGCTACAAAAGGTGTCAAAAATATGAGGAGCATGAAACGGTCTGAAAAATAGGAGGAGAATGAAACGGTGTTCAAAAACATGAAGAGAGTGAAAGGGTGTGAAAAATATGAAGAGCTTCAAAACGTGTGAAATACATGAGAAGCATGAAACGGTTTGAATATAAGGAGGAGCATGAAGCGGTGTTCAAAAAGATGTAGAGCATGAAAAGGTGTGAAAAATATGAAGAGCTTCAAAAGGTGTCAAAAATATGAGGAGCATGAAACGGACTGAAAAATAGGAGGAGCATGAAGTTGTATTGAAAAAGTCGAAGAGAATGAAAAGGTGTGAGAAATATGAAGAGCTTCAAAAGGTGTGAAATACATGAGGAGCATGAAACGGTCTGAAAAATAGGAGGAGCAGAAAGAGGTGTTCAAAAACATGAAGAGCCTGAAAAGGTGGGAAATATATGAAGAGCTTGAAAAGGTGTCAAAAATATGAGGAGCATGAAACGGACTGAAAAATAGGAGGAGCATGAAGTTGTATTGAAAAAGTCGAAGAGCATGAAAAGTTGTGAGAAATATGAAGAGCTTTAAAAGGTGTGAAAAATATGAGGGCATGAAACGTTCTGAAAAATAGGAGGAGCATGAAAAGGTGTTCAAAAACATGAAGAGCCTGAAAAGGTGTGAAAAATATGGGGAGCTTGAAAAGGTGTCAAAATTATGAGGAGCATGAAACGGTCTGAAAAATAGGAGGAGCATGAAGTGGTGTTGAAAAACATGAAGAGCCTGAAAAGGTGTGAAATATATGAAGAGCTACAAAAGGTGTCAAAAATATGAGGAGCATAAAACGGTCTGAAAAATAGGAGGAGCATGAAGTGGTGTTGAAAAACATGGAGAGCCTGAAAAGGTGTGAAAAATATGAAGAGCTTCAAATTGTGTGAAATAATGAGGAGCATGAAACTGTCTGAAAAATAGAGGGGCATGAAAAGTTGTCAAAAATACGAGGAGAATGAAAAGGTGTGAAAAATACGAGGTGCATGAAAAGGTCTGAAAAATACAAGGAGCATGACAAGTTGTGAAAAATACGAGGAGCGTGACAACGTGTGAAAAATACGAGGAGCAGGGAAAGGCGTGAAAAATACGAGGAGCATGACAAGGTTTGAAATATATGAAGAGCATGAAAAGGTCTGAAAAGTACGAGGAGCATGACATGGTGTGAAAAATACGAGGAGCATGAAAAGGTGTGAAAAATACGAGAGCAGGAAAAGGTGAAAAATATGAGGAGAATGAAAAGGTGTGAAAAATACGAAGAGCATGAAAAGGTCTGAAGAATACGAGGAGCATGATAAAGTGTGTAAAATACGAGGCGCATGGAAAGGTGTGAAAAACACGACAGCAGGAAAAGGTGTGAAAAATACGAGGAGCATAGAAAGGTGAGAAAAATTCAAAGACAAGGAAAAGGTCTGAAAAATACGAGGAGCATGAAAAGGTGTCAAAAATACGAAGAGCGTGAAAAGGTGTGAAAAGTACGAGGAGCACGAAAAGGTGTGAAAAATTCGAAGAGTAAGAAAAGGTGTGAAAAATACGAGGATCAGGAAAAGTTGTGAAAAATACGAGGTGGATGAAAAGGTGAAAAATACCAGGTGCATGAAAAGGTCTGAAAAATACAAGGAGCATGACAAGGTGTGAAAAATACGAGGAGCGTGACAACGTGTGAAAAATACGAGGAGCAGGGAAAGGCGTGAAAAATACGAGGAGCATGACAAGGTTTGAAATATATGAAGAGAATGAAAAGGTCTGAAAAGTACGAGGAGCATGACATGGTGTGAAAAATACGAGGAGCATGAAAAGGTGTGAAAAATACGAGAGAAGGAAAAGGTGAAAAATATGAGGAGAATGAAAAGGTGTGAAAAATATGAAGAGCATGAAAAGGTCTGAAGAATACGAGGAAAATGATAAAGTGTGTAAAATACGAGGAGCATGGAACGGTGTGAAAAATATGAGGAGCAAGAAAAGGTGTGAAAAATCCGAGGAACAGGAAAAGTTCAGAAATATGCGAGGAGCATGAAAACGTGTGAAAAATCCGAGGAGCAGGAAAAGGTGTGAAAAATATGAGGAGCATGAAAGGTGTAAAAAATTCAAAGACCAGGAAAAGGTGTGAAAAATATGAAGAGCTTCAAAAGGTGTCAAAATAATGAGGAGCATGAAACGGTCTGAAAAATCGGAGGAGCATGAAACGGTGTTGAAAAACATGAAGAGCTTCAAAAGTTGTCAAAAATATGAGGAGCATGAAATGGTCTGAAAAATAGGAGGAGCATGAAGTGGTGTTCAAAAACATGAAGAGCCTGAAAATGTGTGAAAAATATGAGGAGCTTCAAAAAGTGTCAAAAATATGAGAAGCATGAATCGGTCTGAAAAATAAGAGGAGCATGAAGTGGAGTTCAAAAACATGAAGAGACTGAAAAGGTGTGAAAAATATGAAGAGCTTCAAAAGGTGTGAAATACATGAGGAGCATGAAACTGTCTGAAAAATAGGAGGAGCATGGAGCGGTGTTCAAAACACGAAGAGCCAGAAAAGGTGTGAAAAATATGAAGCACTTCAAAAGGTGTCAAAAATATGAGGAGCATGAAAACGCCGGAAAAATAGGAGGAGCATGAAGTGGTATTGAAAAACATGAAGAGCCTGAAAAAGTGTGAAAAATATGAAGAGCTTCAAAAGGTGTGAAAAATATGAAGAGTTTCATAAGGTGTCAAAAATGACATGAGAAGGAAACTGTCTGAAAAATAGGAGGAGCAAGAAGTGGTGTTGAAATACATGAAGAGCCTGAAAAGGTGTGAAAAATATGAAGAGGTTCAAAAGGTGTGAAATATATGAGGAGCATGAAACTGTCTGAAAAATAGGAGGAGCATGATGCGGTGTTCAAAAACATGAAGAGCCTGAAAAGGTGTGAAAAATATGAAGAGCTTCAAAAGGTGTAAAAATTGGAGGAGCATGAAATGTTCTGAAAATAGGAGGAGCATGAAGCGGTGTTCAAACACATGAAGAGCCTGAAGACGTGTGAAAAATATGAAGGGCTTCAAAAGGTGTCAAAAATATGAGGAGCATGAAACGGTCTGAAAAATAGAAGGAGCATGATGCGGTGTTGAAAATCATGAGGAGCATGAAAAGGTGTGAAAAATATGAAGAGCTTCAAAAGGTGTGAAAAATGAGAAGAGCATGAAAAGATCTGAAAAATAGGAGGAGGATGAAGTGGTGTTGAAAAACATGAAGAGCCTGAAAATGTGTGAAATATATAAAGAGCTTCAAAATGTGTCAAAAATATGAGGAGCATGAAACGTTCTGAAAAGTAGGAGGAGCATGAAGCGGTGTTGAAAAACATGAAGAGCCTGAAAAGGTGTGAAAAATATGAACAGCTTCAAAAGGTGTCAAAAATATGAGGAGCATGAAACGGTCTGAAAAATAGGAGGAGAATGAAATGGTGTTCATAAACATGAAGAGAGTGAAAGGGTGTGAAAAATATGAAGAGCTTCAAAACGTGTGAAATACATGAGAAGCATGAAACGGTTTGAATATAAGGAGGAGCATGAAGCGGTGTTCAAAAAGATGTAGAGCATGAAAAGGTGTGAAAAATATGAAGAGCTTCAAAAGGTGTCAAAAATATGAGGAGCATGAAACGGACTGAAAAATAGGAGGAGCATGAAGTTGTATTGAAAAAGTCGAAGAGAATGAAAAGGTGTGAGAAATATGAAGAGCTTCAAAAGGTGTGAAATACATGGGGAGCATGAAACGGTCTGAAAAATAGGAGGAGCAGAAAGAGGTGTTCAAAAACATGAAGAGCCTGAAAAGGTGGGAAATATATGAAGAGCTTGAAAAGGTGTCAAAAATATGAGGAGCATGAAACGGACTGAAAAATAGGAGGAGCATGAAGTTGTATTGAAAAAGTCGAAGAGCATGAAAAGGTGTGAGAAATATGAAGAGCTTTAAAAGGTGTGAAAAATATGAAGAGCATGAATCGTTCTGAAAAATAGGAGGAGCATGAAAAGGTGTTCAAAAACATGCAGAGCCTGAAAAGGTGTGAAAAATATGGGGAGCTTGAAAAGGTGTCAAAATTATGAGGAGCATGAAACGGTCTGAAAAATAGGAGGTGCATGGAGCAGTGTTCAAAAACACGAAGAGCCTTAAAAGGAGTGAAAAATACGAAGAGCTTCAAAAGGTGTCAAAAATATGAGGAGCATGAAACGGTCTGAAAAATAGGATGAACATGAAGCGGAGTTTAAAAACATGAAGATCCTGAAAAGGTGTGAAAAATATGAAGAGATTCAAAAGGTGTCAAAAATATGAGGAGCATGAAACGGTCTGAAAAATAGGAGGAGCATGAAGCGGTGTTGAAAAACATGAAGAGCCTGAAAAGGTGTGAAAAGTATGACGCACTTCAAAAGGTGTCAAAAATATGAGGAGTATGAAACGGCCAGAAAAATAGGAGGAGCATGAAGTGTTATTGAAAAACATGAAGAGCCTGAAAAGGTGTGAAAAATATGAAGAGCTTCCAAAATTGTCAAAATATGAGGAGAATGAAACGGTCTGAAAAATAAGCGGATCATGAAGCGGTGTTGAAAGACATGAAGAGCCTGAAAAGGTGTGAAATATATGAAGAGCTACAAAAGGTGTCAAAAATATGAGGAGCATAAAACGGTCTGAAAAATAGGAGGAGCATGAAGTGGTGTTGAAAAACATGAAGAGCCTGAAAAGGTGTGAAATATATGAAGAGCTACAAAAGGTGTCAAAAATATGAGGAGCATAAAACGGTCTGAAAAATAGGAGGAGCATGAAGTGGTGTTGAAAAACATGGAGAGCCTGAAAAGGTGTGAAAAATATGAAGAGCTTCAAATTGTGTGAAATAATGAGGAGCATGAAACTGTCTGAAAAATAGGAGGAGCATGAAGCGGTGTTCAAAAACATGAAGAGCCTGAAAAGGTGTGTAAAATATGAAGAGCTTCAAAAAGTGTCAAAAATATGAGGAGCATGAATCGTTCTGAAAAATAGGAGGAGCATGAAACGGTGTTCAAAAACATGAAGAGCCTGAAAAGGTGTGAAAAATATGAAGAGCTTCAAAAGCTGTGAAATATATGAGGAACATGAAACGGTCCGAAAAGTAAGACGTGCATGAAGCAGTGTTCAAAAACATGAAGAGCCTGAAAAGGTGTAAAATATGAAGAGCTTCAAAGGTGTCAAAAATATGAGGACCATGAAACGGTCTGAAAAATAGAAGGAGCATGAAGAGGTGTTGAAAATCATGAGGAGCATGAAAAGGTGTGAAAAATATGAATAGCTTCAAAAGGTGTGAAAAATGAGAGGAGCATGAAAAGATCTGAAAAATAGGAGGAGGATGAAGTGGAGTTGAAAAACATGAAGAGCATGAAAAGGTGTGAAAAATATGAAGAGCTTCAAAAGGTGTCAAAAATATGAGGAGCATGAAAGGTTCTGAAAAATAGGAGGAACATGAAGTGGTGTTCAAAAACATGAAGAGCCTGAAAAGGAGTGAAAAATATGAAGAGCTTCAAAAGGTGTCAAAAATATGAGGAGCATGAAACGGTCTGAAAAATAGGAGGAGCACGAAGTGGTGTTGAAAAACATGAAGAGCCTGAAAAGGTGTGAAAAATATGAAGAGCTTCAAAACGTGTAAAAATTGGAGGAGCATGAAATGTTCTGAAAATAGGAGGAGCATGAGGCGGTGTTCAAAAACATGGAGAGCCTGAAGACGTGTGAAAAATATGAAGAGCTTCAAAAGGTGTCAAAGATATGAGGAGCATGAAACGGTCTGAAAAATAGAAGGAGCATGATGCGGTGTTGAAAATCATGAGGAGCATGAAAATGTGTGAAAAATATGAAGAGCTTCAAAAGGTGTGAAAAATGAGAGGAGCATGAAAAGATCTGAAAAATAGGAGGAGGATGAAGTGGTGTTGAAAAACATGAAGAGCCTGAAAATGTGTGAAATATATAAAGAGCTTCAAAATGTGTCAAAAATATGACGAGCATGAAACGTTCTGAAAAATAGGAGGAGCATGAAGCGGTGTTGAAAAACATGAAGAGCCTGAAAGGGTGTGAAAAATATGAACAGCTTCAAAAGGTGTCAAAAATATGAGGAGCATGAAACGGACTGAAAAATAGGAGGAGCATGAAGTTGTATTGAAAAAGTCGAAGAGAATGAAAAGGTGTGAGAAATATGAAGAGCTTCAAAAGGTGTGAAATACATGAGGAGCATGAAACGGTCTGAAAAATAGGAGGAGCATGAAGAGGTGTTCAAAAACATGAAGAGCTTGAAAAGGTGGGAAATAGATGAAGAGCTTGAAAAGGTGTCAAAAATATTAGGAGCATGAAACGGACTGAAAAATAGGAGGAGCATGAAGTTGTATTGAAAAAGTCAAAGAGCATGAAAAGGTGTGAGAAATATGAAGAGCTTTAAAAGGTGTGAAAAATATGAAGAGCATGAAACGTTCTGAAAAATAGGAGGAGCATGAAAAGGTGTTCAAAAACATGAAGAGGCTGAAAAGGTGTGAAAAATATGGGGAGCTTGAAAAGGTGTCAAAATTATGAGGAGCATGAAACGGTCTGAAAAATAGGAGGTGCATGGAGCAGTGTTCAAAAACACGAAGAGCCTTAAAAGTTGTGAAAAATACGAAGAGCTTCAAAAGGTGTCAAAAATATGAGGAGCCTGAAACGGTCTGAAAAACAGGAGGAACATAAAACGGTCTGAAAAATAGGAGGAGCATGAATTGGTGTTGAAAAACATGAAGAGCCTTAAAAGGTGTGAAAAATATGAAGAGCTTCAAAAGGTGTGAAAAATATGAAGAGCTTCAAAAGGTGTGAAATACATGAGGAGCATGAAACGGTCTGAAAAATAGGAGGAGCATGAAACGGTGTTGAAAAACATGAACAGCTTGAAAAGCTGTGAAAAATATGAAAGGCTTCAAAAGGTGTGAAATACATGAGGAGCATGAAACGGTCTGAAAAATAGGAGGAGCATGAAACTGTGTTCAAAAACATGAAGAGCCTGTAAGGTGTGAAACATATGAGGAGCTTCAAACGGTGTGAAATACATGAGGAGCATGAAACGGTCTGAAAAATAGGAGGAGCTTGAAGCGGTGTTCAAAAACATGAAGAGCCTCAGAAGGTGTGAAAATTATGAAGAGCTTTAAAAGATGTCAGAAATATGAGGAGCATGAAACGATCTGAAAAACAGCAGGAGCATGAAGTGGTGTTGAAAAACATGAAGAGCCTGAAAAGCTGTGAAATATATGAAGAGCTTCAAAATGTGTCAAAAATATGAGGAGCATGAAACGGTCAGAAAAATAGGAGGAGCATGAAGCGGTGTTGAAAAACATGAAGAGCCTGAAAAGCTGTGAAAAATATGAAGAGCTTAAAAGGTGTCAAAAATATGAGGAGCAAGAAACGGTCTGAAAAATAGAAGGAGCATAAAGCGGTGTTGAAAAATTTGAAGAGCCTGAAAAGGTGTGAAAAATATGAAGAGCTTCAAAAGCTGTCAAATATATGAGGAGCATGAAACGGTGTGAAAAGTACGAGGAGCATGAAGCGATGTTGAAAAACATGAAAAGCCTGAAAAGGTGTGAAAATTATGAAAAGCTTCAAAAGGTTTCAAAAATATGAGGAGCATGAAACGGTCTGAAAAATAGGAGGAGCATGAAGCGGTGTTGAAAAACATGACGAGCGTTAAAAGGTATGAAAAATAGGAAGAGTTTCAAAAGGTGTCAATAATAAGAAATGCATGAAACAGTCTGAAGTATAGGAGGAGCAAGAAATGGTCTGAAAAATAGGAGGAGCATGAAGCGGTGTTCAAAAACATGATGAGCCTGGAAAGGTGTGAAAAATATGAAGAGCTTCAAAAGGTGTCAATAATATGAGGAGCATGAAACGGTCTGAAATATAGGAGGGTCATGAAGGAGTGTTGAAAAACATGAAGAGGCTGAAAATGTGTGAAAAATATGAAGAGATTCAAAAGGTGTGAAAAATATGAAGAGCTTCAAAAGGTGTCAAAAATGAGATGAGCATGAAACGATCTGAAAAATAGGAGGAGCATGAAGCGGTGTTGAAAAACATGAAGTGACTGAAAAGGTGTGAGAAATATGAAGAGCTTCAAATGTTGTCAAAAATACGAGGAGCATGAAACGGTCTTAAAAATAGGAGTAGCATGAAGCGGTGTTCAAAAACATGATGAGCCTGGAAAGGTGTGAAAAATATGAAGAGCTTCAAAAGGTGTCAAAATATGAGGAACATGAAATGGTATGAAAATATGAGGAGCATGAAACGGTCTGAAAATAGGAGGAGCATGAAGCGGTGTTCAAAAACATTGAGAACCTGAAAAGGTGTGAAAATTATAAAGAGCTTCAAAAGGTGTCAAAAATATGAGGAGCATGAAACGGTCTGAAAAATAGGAGGAGCATGAAGCAGTGTTGAAAAACATGAAGAGCCTGAAAAGGTGTGAAAAACAGGAGTATCTTCAAAAGATGTCAAAAATATGAGGAGCATGAAACGGTCTGAACATACGAGGAGCATGAAGCGGTGTTCAAAAACGTGAAGAGCGTGAAGAGGTGTGAAAAATATGAACAGCTTCAAAAAGTGTCAAAAGTATGAAGAGCATGAAACGTTCTGAAAAAGGAGTAGCATGAAACGGTGTTCAAAAACATGAAGAGCCTGAAAAGGTGTGAAAAATATGAAGAGCATCAAAAGGTGTCAAAATATGAGGAACATGAAATGGTATGAAAATATGAGGAGCATGAAACGGTCTGAAAATAGGAGGAGCATGAAGCGATGTTAAAAAACATGGAGAACCTGAAAAGGTGTGAAAATTATAAAGAGCTTCAAAAAGTGTCAAAAATATGAGGAGCATGAAACGGTCTGAACATACGAGGAGCATGAAGAGGTGTTCAAAAACATGAAGAGCGTGAAAAGGTGTGAAAAATATGAAGAGCTTCAAAACGTGTGAAAAATGAGATGAGCATGAAACGGTCTGAAAAATAGGAGGAGAATGAAGCGGTGTTCAAAAACATGAAGAGCCTGAAAAAGTGTGAAAAATATGAAGAGCTTCAAAAGGTGTCAAATATATGAGGAGCATGAAACGGTCTCAAAAATAGGAGGAGCTTGAAGCGGTGTTCAAAAACATGAAGAGCCTGAAAAGATTTGAAAAATATGAAGAGCTTCAATAGGTGTCAAAAATATGAGGAGAAAAACCGGTCTGAAAAATAGAAGGAGCATGAAGCGGTGTTCAAAATATGATGAGCCTGAAAAGGTGTGAAAATATGAACAGCTTCAAAAGCTGTCAAATATATGAGGAGCATGAAACGGTCTGAAAAATAGGAGGAGCATGAAGCGGTGTTGAAAAACATGAAGAGCCTGAAAAGGTGTGAAAAATATGAAGAGCTTCCAGAGGTGTAAAAAATGAGATGAGCATGAAACGGTCTGCAAAATAGGAGGAGCATGAAACGGTCTTAAAAATAGGAGGGACATGAAGCGGTGTTCAAAAACATGGAGAGCCTGAAAAGGTGTGAAAAATAGGTGGAGCATGAAACGTTCTCAAAAAAGGAGGAGCATGAAACGATCTTAAAAATAGGAGGAGAATGAAGCGGTGTTCAAAAACATGGAGAGCCGGAAAAGGTGTGAAAAACATGAAGAGCTTCAAAAGGTGTCAACAATATGAAGAGCATGAAACGGTCTGAAAAATATGAGGAGCATGAAGCGGTGTTCAAAAACATGGAGAGGATGAAAAGGTGTGAAAAATATGAAGAGCTTCAAACGGTGTCAAAAATAAGAGGAGCATGAAACGGTCTGAAAAATAGGAGGAGCATGAAGCAGTGTTGAAAAACATGAAGAGCCTGAAAAGGTGTGAAAAATATGAAGAGCTTCAAAAGTTGTGAAAAATATGAAGAGCTTCAAAAGGTGTAAAAAATGAGATGAGCATGAAACGGTCTGTAAAATAGGAGGAGCATGAAACGGTGTTCAAAACATGAAGAGCCTGAAAAGGTGTGAAAAATATGAAGAGCTTCAAAAGTTGTGAAAAATATGAAGAGCTTCAAAAGGTGTCAAAGAAAATGAGGAGCATGAAACAGTGTGAAAAATAGGAGGAGCATGAAGCGGTGTTCAAAAACATGAAGAGCCTGAAAAGGTGTGGAAAATATGAAGAGTTTCAAAAGCTGTTAAAAATATGAGGAGCATGAAACGATTTGAAAAACAGGAGGAGCATGATGTGGTGTTGAAAAACATGAAGAGCCTGAAAAGGTGTGAAAAATGTGAAGTGCTTCAAAAGGTGTCATAAATGAGATGAGCATGAAACGGTCTGAAAAATAGGAGGAATATGAAGCGGTGTTCAAAAACATGAAGAGCCTGAAAAGGTGTGAGAAATAGGAGGACCTTCAACAGGTGTCAAATATATGAGGAGCATGAAACGGTCTGAAATATAGAAGGATCATGAAGCAGTGTTGAAAAACATGAAGAGGCTGAAAATGTGTGAAAAATATGAAGAGCTTCAAAAGGTGTGAAAAATATGAAGAGCTTCAAAAGGTGTCAAAAATGAGATGAGCATGAAACGGTCTGAAAAATAGGAGGAGCATGAAGTGGTGTTGAAAAACATGAAGAGCCTAAAAGGTGTGAAATACATGAAGAGCTTCAAAAGGTGTGAAAAATATGAGGAGCATGAAACGGTCTGAAAAATCGGAGGAGCATGAAGCGGTGTTCAAAAATATGAAGAACCTGAAAAGGTGTGAAAAATATGAAGACCTTTAAAAGGTGTCAAATATATGAGGAACATGAAACGGTCTCAAAAATAGGAGGAGCATGAAGCGGTATTCAACTACATGGAGATCCTGAAAAGGTACGAAAAATATGAAGAGCTTCAAAAAGTGTCAAAAGTATGAAGAGCATGAAACGTTCTGAAAAAGGAGTAGCATGAAACGGTGTTCAAAAACATGATGAGCCTGGAAAGGTGTGAAAAATATGAAGAGCTTCAAAAGGTGTCAATAATATGAGGAGCATGAAACGGTCTGAAATATAGGAGGATCATGAAGGAGTGTTGAAAAACATGAAGAGGCTGAAAATGTGTGAAAAATATGAAGAGATTCAAAAGGTGTGAAAAATATGAAGAGCTTCAAAAGGTGTCAAAAATGAGATGAGCATGAAACGATCTGAAAAATAGGAGGAGCATGAAGCGGTGTTGAAAAACATGAAGAGCCTGAAAAGGTGTGAAACATATTAAGAGCTTCAAAAGGTGTCAAAAAGATGAGGAGCATGAAACGGTCTGAAAAATCGGAGGAGCATGAAGCGGTGTTCAAAAACATGAAGAGCCTGAAAAGGTGTGAAAAATATGAAGAGCTTCAAAAGGTGTCAAAATATGAGGAACATGAAATGGTATGAAAATATGAGGAGCATGAAATGGTCTGAAAATAGGAGGAACATGAAGCGGTGTTCAAAAACATGGAGAACCTGAAAAGGTGTGAAAATTATAAAGAGCTTCAAAAGGTGTCAAAAATATGAGGAGCATGAAACGGTCTGAAAAATAGGAGGAGCATGAAGCAGTGTTGAAAAACATGAAGAGCCTGAAAAGGTGTGAAAAACAGGAGGATCTTCAAAAGGTGTCAAAATATGAGGAGCATGAAACGGTCTGAACATACGAGGAGCATGAAGCGGTGTTCAAAAACGTGAAGAGCGTGAAAAGATGTGAAAAATATGAAGAGTTTCAAAAGCTGTTAAAAATATGAGGAGCATGAAACGTTCTGAAAAAGGAGTAGCATGAAACGGTGTTCAAAAACATGAAGAGCCTGAAAAGGTGTGAAAAATATGAAGAGCTTCAAAAGGTGTCAAAATATGAGGAACATGAAATGGTATGAAAATATGAGGAGCATGAAACGGTCTGAAAATAGGAGGAGCATGAAGCGGTGTTCAAAAACATGGAGAACCTGAAAAGGTGTGAAAATTATAAAGAGCTTCAAAAAGTGTCAAAAATATGAGGAGCATGAAACGGTCTGAAAAATAGGAGGAGCATGAAGCAGTGTTGAAAAACATGCAGAGCCTGAAAAGGTGTGAAAAACAGGAGGATCTTCAAAAGGTGTCAAAAATATGAGGAGCATGAAACGGTCTGAACATACGAGGAGCATGAAGCGGTGTTCAAAAACATGAAGAGCGTGAAAAGGTGTGAAAAATATGAAGAGCTTCAAAACGTGTGAAAAATGAGATGAGCATGAAACAGTCTGAAAAATAGGAGGAGCATGAAGCGGTGTTCAAAAACATGAAGAGCCTGAAAAAGTGTGAAAAATATGAAGAGCTTCAAAAGGTGTCAAAAATATGAGGAGCATGAAACGGTCTCAAAAATAGGAGGAGCTTGAAGCGGTGTTCAAAAACATGAAGAGCCTGAAAAGATTTGAAAAATATGAAGAGCTTCAATAGGTGTCAAAAATATGAGGAGAAAGAACCGGTCTGAAAAATAGAAGGAGCATGAAGCGGTGTTCAAAATATGATGAGCCTGAAAAGGTGTGAAAAATATGAACAGCTTCAAAAGCTGTCAAATATATGAGGAGCATGAAACGGTCTGAAAAATAGGAGGAGCATGAAGCGGTGTTGAAAAACATGAAGAGCCTGAAAAGGTGTGAAAAATATGAAGAGTTTCAAAAGGTGTGAAAAATATGAAGAGCTTCAAGAGGTGTAAAAAATGAGATGAGCATGAAACGGTCTGCAAAATAGGAGGAGCATGAAACGGTCTTAAAAATAGGAGGGACATGAAGCGGTGTTCAAAAACATGGAGAGCCTGAAAAGGTGTGAAAAATAGGTGGAGCATGAAACGTTCTCAAAAAAGGAGGAGCATGAAACGGTCTTAAAAATAGGAGGAGAATGAAGCCGTGTTCAAAAACATGGAGAGCCGGAAAAGGTGTGAAAAACATGAAGAGCTTCAAAAGGTGTCAACAATATGAAGAGCATGAAACGGTCTGAAAAATATGAGGAGCATGAAGCGGTGTTCAAAAACATGGAGAGGATGAAAAGGTGTGAAAAATATGAAGAGCTTCAAACGGTGTCAAAAATAAGAGGAGCATGAAACGGTCTGAAAAATAGGAGGAGCATGAAGCAGTGTTGAAAAACATGAAGAGCCTGAAAAGGTGTGAAAAATATGAAGAGCTGCAAAAGTTGTGAAAAATATGAAGAGCTTCAAAAGGTGTAAAAAATGAGATGAGCATGAAACGGTCTGTAAAATAGGAGGAGCATGAAGCGGTGTTCAAAACATGAAGAGCCTGAAAAGGTGTGAAAAATATGAAGAGCTTCAAAAGTTGTGAAAAATATGAAGAGCTTCAAAAGGTGTCAAAGAAAATGAGGAGCATGAAACGGTCTGAAAAATAGGAGGAGCATGAAGCGGTGTTCAAAAACATGAAGAGCCTGAAAAGGTGTGGAAAATATGAAGAGTTTCAAAAGCTGTTAAAAATATGAGGAGCATGAAACGATTTGAAAAACAGGAGGAGCATGATGTGGTGTTGAAAAACATGAAGAGCCTGAAAAGGTGTGAAAAATGTGAAGTGCTTCAAAAGGTGTCATAAATGAGATGAGCATGAAACGGTCTGAAAAATAGGAGGAGCATGAAGCGGTGTTCAAAAACATGAAGAGCCTGAAAAGGTGTGAGAAATAGGAGGACCTTCAACAGGTGTCAAAAATATGAGGAGCATGAAACGGTCTGAAATATAGAAGGATCATGAAGCAGTGTTGAAAAACATGAACAGGCTGAAAATGTGTGAAAAATATGAAGAGCTTCAAAAGGTGTGAAAAATATGAAGAGCTTCAAAAGGTGTCAAAAATGAGATGAGCATGAAACGGTCTGAAAAATAGGAGGAGCATGAAGTGGTGTTGAAAAACATGAAGAGCCTAAAAGGTGTGAAATATATGAAGAACTTCAAAAGGTGTGAAAAATATGAGGAGCATGAAACGGTCTGAAAAATCGGAGGAGCATGAAGCGGTGTTCAAAAATATGAAGAACCTGAAAAGGTGTGAAAAATATGAAGACCTTTAAAAGGAGTCAAAAATATGAGGAGCATGAAACGGTCTCAAAAATAGGAGGAGCATGAAGCGGTATTCAACTACATGGAGATCCTGAAAAGGTACGAAAAATATGAAGAGCTTCAAAAAGTGTCAAAAGTATGAAGAGCATGAAACGTTCTGAAAAAGGAGTAGCATGAAACGGTGTTCAAAAACATGATGAGCCTGGAAAGGTGTGAAAAATATGAAGAGCTTCAAAAGGTGTCAATAATATGAGGAGCATGAAACGGTCTGAAATATAGGAGGATCATGAAGGAGTGTTGAAAAACATGAAGAGGCTGAAAATGTGTGAAAAATATGAAGAGATTCAAAAGGTGTGAAAAATATGAAGAGCTTCAAAAGGTGTCAAAAATGAGATGAGCATGAAACGATCTGAAAAATAGGAGGAGCATGAAGCGGTGCTGAAAAACATGAAGAGCCTGAAAACGTGTGAAAAATATTAAGAGCTTCAAAAGGTGTCAAAAAGATGAGGAGCATGAAACGGTCTGAAAAATCGGAGGAGCATGAAGCGGTGTTCAAAAACATGAAGAGCCTGAAAAGGTGTGAAAAATATGAAGAGCTTCAAAAGGTGTCAAAATATGAGAAACATGAGATGGTATGAAAATATGAGGAGCATGAAACGGTCTGAAAATAGGAGGAGCATGAAGCGGTGTTCAAAAACATGGAGAACCTGAAAAGGTGTGAAAATTATAAAGAGCTTCAAAAGGTGTCAAAAATATGAGGAGCATGAAACGGTCTGAAAAATAGGAGGAGCATGAAGCAGTGTTGAAAAACATGAAGAGCCAGAAAAGGTGTGAAAAACAGGAGGATCTTCAAAAGGTGTCAAAAATATGAGGAGCATGAAACGGTCTGAACATACGAGGAGCATGAAGCGGTGTTCAAAAACGTGAAGAGCGTGAAAAGGTGTGAAAAATATGAAGAGTTTCAAAAGCTGTTAAAAATATGAGGAGCATGAAACGTTCTGAAAAAGGAGTAGCATGAAACGGTGTTCAAAACATGAAGAGCCTGAAAAGGTGTGAAAAATATGAAGAGCTTCAAAAGGAGTCAAAATATGAGAAACATGAAATGGTATGAAAATATGAGGAGCATGAAACGGTCTGAAAATAGGAGGAGCATGAAGCGATGTTCAAAAACATGGAGAACCTAAAAGGTGTGAAAATTATAAAGAGCTACAAAAAGTGTCAAAAATATGAGGAGCATGAAACGGTCTGAAAAATAGGAGGAACATGAAGCAGTGTTGAAAAACATGCAGAGCCTGAAAAGGTGTGAAAAACAGGAGGATCTTCAAAAGGTGTCAAAAATATGAGGAGCATGAAACGGTCTGAACATACGAGGAGCATGAAGCGGTGTTCAAAAACATGAAGAGCGTGAAAAGGTGTGAAAAATATGAAGAGCTTCAAAAGGTGTCAAAATATGAGGAACATGAAATGGTATGAAAATATGAGGAGCATGAAACGGTCTGAAAATAGGAGGAGCATGAAGCAGTGTTAAAAAACATGCAGAGCCTGAAAAGGTGTGAAAAACAGGAGGATCTTCAAAGGTGTCAAAAATATGAGGAGCATGAAACAGTCTGAACATACGAGGAGCATGAAGCGGTGTTCAAAAACATGAAGAGCGTGAAAAGGTGTGAAAAATATGAAGAGCTTCAAAACGTGTGAAAAATGAGATGAGCATGAAACGGTCTGAAAAATAGGAGGAGCATGAAGCGGTGTTCAAAAACATGAAGAGCCTGAAAAAGTGTGAAAAATATGAAGAGCTTTAAAAGGTGTCAAAAATATGAGGAGCATGAAACGGTCTCAAAAATAGGAGGAGCTTGAAGCGGTGTTCAAAAACATGAAGAGCCTGAAAAGATTTGAAAAATATGAAGAGCTTCAATAGGTGTCAAAAATATGAGGAGAAAGAACCGGTCTGAAAAATAGAAGGAGCATGAAGCGGTGTTCAAAAAATGAAGAGCCTGAAAAGGTGTGAAAAATATGAACAGCTTCAAAAGCTGTCAAATATATGAGGAGCATGAAACGGTCTGAAAAATAGGAGGAGCATGAAGCAGTGTTGAAAAACATGAAGAGCCTGAAAAGGTGTGAAAAATATGAAGAGTTTCAAAAGGTGTGAAAAATATGAAGAGCTTCAAGAGGTGTAAAAAATGAGATGAGCATGAAACGGTCTGCAAAATAGGAGGAGCATGAAACGGTCTTAAAAATAGGAGGTACATGAAGCGGTGTTCAAAAACATGGAGAGCCTGCAAAGGTGTGAAAAATAGGAGGAGCATGAAACGTTCTCAAAAAAGGAGGAGCATGAAACGGTCTAAAAAATAGGAGGAGAATGAAGCGGTGTTCAAAAACATCGAGAGCCGGAAAAGGTGTGAAAAACATGAAGAGCTTCAAAAGGTGTCAATAATATGAAGAGCATGAAACGGTCTGAAAAATATGAGGAGCATGAAGCGGTGTTCAAAAACATGGAGAGGCTGAAAAGGTGTGAAAAATATGAAGAGCTTCAAACGGTGTCAAAAATAAGAGGAGCATGAAACGGTCTGAAAAATAGGAGGAGCATGAAGCAGTGTTGAAAAACATGAAGAGCCTGAAAAGGTGTGAAAAATATGAAGAGCTTCAAAACTTGTGAAAAATATGAAGAGCTTCAAAAGGTGTAAAAAATGAGATGAGCATGAAACGGTCTGAAAAATAGGAGGAGCTTGAAGCGGTGTTCAAAAACATGAAGAGCCTCAGAAGGTGTGAAAATTATGAAGAGCTTTAAAAGATGTCAGAAATATTAGGAGCATGAAACGATCTGAAAAACAGCAGGAGCATGAAGTGGTGTTGAAAAACTTAAAGAGCCTGAAAAGCTGTGAAAAATATGAAGAGCTTAAAAAGTTGTCAAAAATATGAGGAGCAAGAAACGGTCTGAAAAATAGAAGGAGCATAAAGCGGTGTTGAAAAATTTGAAGAGCCTGAAAAGGTGTGAAAAATATGAAGAGCTTCAAAAGCTGTCAAATATATGAGGAGCATGAAACGGTCTGAAAAATACGAGGAGCATGAAGCGATGTTGAAAAACATGAAAAGACTGAAAAGGTGTGAAAATTATGAAGAGCTCCAAAAGGTTTCAAAAATATGAGGAGCATGAAACGTTCTGAAAAATAGGAGGAGCATGAAGCGGTGTTGAAAAACATGAAGAGCGTTAAAAGGTGTGAAAAATAGGAAGAGTTTCAAAAGGTGTCAATAATAAGAAATGCATGAAACAGTCTGAAGTATAGGAGGAGCAAAAATGGTCTGAAAAATAGGAGGAGCATGAAGCGGTGTTCAAAAACATGAAGAGCCTGAAAAGTTGTGAAAAATATGAAGAGCTTCAAAATTTGTCAAAAATAAGAGGAGCATGAAAAGGTGTCAAAAATCGGAGGAGCATGAAGCGGTGTTCAAAAACATGGAGAGACTGAAAAGGTGTGAAAAATATGAAGACCTTCAAAAGTTGTCAAAAATATGAGGAGCATGAAACGGTCTGAAAAATAGGAGGAGCATGAAGCGGTGTTGAAAAACATGAAGAGCCTGAAAAGGTGTGAAATATATGAAGAGCTTACAAAGGTGTCGAAAATATGATTAGCATGAAAAGGTCTGGAAAATAGGAGGAACATGAAACGGTCTGAAAAATAGGAGGAGCATGAAACGGTGTTTAAAAACATGAAGAGCCTGAAAAGGTGTGAGAAATAGGAGGACCTTCAAAAGGTGTCAAAAATATGAGGAGCATGAAAGGGTCTGAAATATAGAGGGAGCATGAAGCGGTGTTCAAAAACATGAAGAGCAAGAAAAGATGTGAAAAATAGGAAGAGCTTCAAAAGGTGTCAAAAATATGAGGAGCATGAAACGGTCTGAAAAATAGGAGGAGCATGAAGTGGAGTTCAAAAACATGAATTGACTGAAAAGGTGTGAAAAATATGAAGAGCTTCAAAAGGTGTGAAATACATGAGGAGCATGAAACTGTCTGAAAAATAGGAGGAGCATGGAGCGGTGTTCAAAACACGAAGAGCCTGAAAAGGTGTGAAAAATATGAAGCGCTTCAAAAGGTGTCAAAAATATGAGGAGCATGAAAACGCCGGAAAAATAGGAGGAGCATGAAGTGGTATTGAAAAACATGAAGAGCCTGAAAAAGTGTGAAAAATATGAAGAGCTTCAAAAGGTGTGAAAAATATGAAGAGCTTCATAAGGTGTCAAAAATGACATGAGAAGGAAACTGTCTGAAAAATAGGAGGAGCAAGAAGTGGTGTTGAAAAACATGAAGAGCCTGAAAAGGTGTGAAAAATATGAAGAGGTTCAAAAGGTGTGAAATACATGAGGAGCATGAAACTGTCTGAAAAATAGGAGGAGCATGGAGCGGTGTTCAAAAACATGAAGAGCCTGAAAAGGTGTGAAAAATATGAAGAGCTTCAAAAGGTGTAAAAATTGGAGGAGCATGAAATGTTCTGAAAATAGGAGGAGCATGAAGCGGTGTTCAAACACATGAAGAGCCTGAAGACGTGTGAAAAATATGAAGGGCTTCAAAAGGTGTCAAAAATATGAGGAGCATGAAACGGTCTGAAAAATAGAAGGAGCATGATGCGGTGTTGAAAAACATGAAGAGCCTGAAAAGGTGTGAAAAATATGAACAGCTTCAAAAGGTGTCAAAAATATGAGGAGCATGAAACGGTCTGAAAAATAGGAGGAGAATGAAACGGTGTTCAAAAACATGAAGAGAGTGAAAGGGTGTGAAAAATATGAAGAGCTTCAAAACGTGTGAAATACATGAGAAGCATGAAACGGTTTGAATATAAGGAGGAGCATGAAGCGGTGTTCAAAAAGATGTAGAGCATGAAAAGGTGTGAAAAATATGAAGAGCTTCAAAAGGTGTCAAAAATATGAGGAGCATAAAACGGACTGAAAAATAGGAGGAGCATGAAGTTGTATTGAAAAAGTCGAAGAGAATGAAAAGGTGTGAGAAATATGAAGAGCTTCAAAAGGTGTGAAATACATGAGGAGCATGAAACGGTCTGAAAAATAGGAGGAGCAGAAAGAGGTGTTCAAAAACATGAAGAGCCTGAAAAGGTGGGAAATATATGAAGAGCTTGAAAAGGTGTCAAAAGTATGAGGAGCATGAAACCGACTGAAAAATAGGAGGAGCATGAAGTTGTATTGAAAAAGTCGAAGAGCATGAAAAGGTGTGAGAAATATGAAGAGCTTTAAAAGGTGTGAAAAATATGAAGAGCATGAAACGTTCTGAAAAATAGGAGGAGCATGAAAAGGTGTTCAAAAACATGAAGAGCCTGAAAAGGTGTGAAAAATATGGGGAGCTTGAAAAGGTGTCAAAATTATGAGGAGCATGAAACGGTCTGAAAAATAGGAGGTGCATGGAGCAGTGTTCAAAAACACGAAGAGCCTTAAAAGGTGTGAAAAATATGAAGAGCTTCAAAAGGTGTCAAAAATATGAGGAGCATGAAACGGTGTGAAAAATAGGAGGAACATGAAGCGGAGTTTAAAAACATGAAGATCCTGAAAAGGTGTGAAAAATATGAAGAGATTCAAAAGGTGTCAAAAATATGAGGAGCATGAAACGGTCTGAAAAATAGGAGGAGCATGAAGCGGTGTTGAAAAACATGAAGAGCCTGAAAAGGTGTGAAAAGTATGAAGCACTTCAAAAGGTGTCAAAAATATGAGGAGTATGAAACGGCCAGAAAAATAGGAGGAGCATGAAGTGTTATTGAAAAACATGAAGAGCCTGAAAAGGTGTGAAAAATATGAAGAGCTTCCAAAATTGTCAAAATATGAGGAGAATGAAATGGTCTGAAAAATACGAGGATCATGAAGCGGTGTTGAAAGACATGAAGAGCCTGAAAAGGTATGAAAAATATGAAGAGCTTAAAAAGGTGTCAAAAATGACATGAGAATGAAACGGTCTGAAAAATAGGAGGAGCATGAAGTGGTGTTGAAAAACATGAAGAGCCTGAAAAGGTGTGAAATATATGAAGAGCTACAAAAGGTGTCAAAAATATGAGGAGCATGAAACGGTCTGAAAAATAGGAGGAGAATGAAACGGTGTTCAAAAACATGAAGAGAGTGAAAGGGTGTGAAAAATATGAAGAGCTTCAAAACGTGTGAAATACATGAGAAGCATGAAACGGTTTGAATATAAGGAGGAGCATGAAGCGGTGTTCAAAAAGATGTAGAGCATGAAAAGGTGTGAAAAATATGAAGAGCTTCAAAAGGTGTCAAAAATATGAGGAGCATGAAACGGACTGAAAAATAGGAGGAGCATGAAGTTGTATTGAAAAAGTCGAAGAGAATGAAAAGGTGTGAGAAATATGAAGAGCTTCAAAAGGTGTGAAATACATGAGGAGCATGAAACGGTCTGAAAAATAGGAGGAGCAGAAAGAGGTGTTCAAAAACATGAAGAGCCTGAAAAGGTGGGAAATATATGAAGAGCTTGAAAAGGTGTCAAAAATATGAGGAGCATGAAACGGACTGAAAAATAGGAGGAGCATGAAGTTGTATTGAAAAAGTCGAAGAGCATGAAAAGTTGTGAGAAATATGAAGAGCTTTAAAAGGTGTGAAAAATATGAGGGCATGAAACGTTCTGAAAAATAGGAGGAGCATGAAAAGGTGTTCAAAAACATGAAGAGCCTGAAAAGGTGTGAAAAATATGGGGAGCTTGAAAAGGTGTCAAAATTATGAGGAGCATGAAACGGTCTGAAAAATAGGAGGAGCATGAAGTGGTGTTGAAAAACATGAAGAGCCTGAAAAGGTGTGAAATATATGAAGAGCTACAAAAGGTGTCAAAAATATGAGGAGCATAAAACGGTCTGAAAAATAGGAGGAGCATGAAGTGGTGTTGAAAAACATGGAGAGCCTGAAAAGGTGTGAAAAATATGAAGAGCTTCAAATTGTGTGAAATAATGAGGAGCATGAAACTGTCTGAAAAATAGAGGGGCATGAAAAGTTGTCAAAAATACGAGGAGAATGAAAAGGTGTGAAAAATACGAGGTGCATGAAAAGGTCTGAAAAATACAAGGAGCATGACAAGTTGTGAAAAATACGAGGAGCGTGACAACGTGTGAAAAATACGAGGAGCAGGGAAAGGCGTGAAAAATACGAGGAGCATGACAAGGTTTGAAATATATGAAGAGCATGAAAAGGTCTGAAAAGTACGAGGAGCATGACATGGTGTGAAAAATACGAGGAGCATGAAAAGGTGTGAAAAATACGAGAGCAGGAAAAGGTGAAAAATATGAGGAGAATGAAAAGGTGTGAAAAATACGAAGAGCATGAAAAGGTCTGAAGAATACGAGGAGCATGATAAAGTGTGTAAAATACGAGGCGCATGGAAAGGTGTGAAAAATACGACAGCAGGAAAAGGTGTGAAAAATACGAGGAGCATAGAAAGGTGTGAAAAATTCAAAGACAAGGAAAAGGTCTGAAAAATACGAGGAGCATGAAAAGGTGTCAAAAATACGAAGAGCGTGAAAAGGTGTGAAAAGTACGAGGAGCACGAAAAGGTGTGAAAAATTCGAAGAGTAAGAAAAGGTGTGAAAAATACGAGGATCAGGAAAAGGTGTGAAAAATACGAGGTGGATGAAAAGGTGAAAAATACCAGGTGCATGAAAAGGTTTGAAAAATACAAGGAGCATGACAAGGTGTGAAAAATACGAGGAGCGTGACAACGTGTGAAAAATACGAGGAGCAGGGAAAGGCGTGAAAAATACGAGGAGCATGACAAGGTTTGAAATATATGAAGAGAATGAAAAGGTCTGAAAAGTACGAGGAGCATGACATGGTGTGAAAAATACGAGGAGCATGAAAAGGTGTGAAAAATACGAGAGAAGGAAAAGGTGAAAAATATGAGGAGAATGAAAAGGTGTGAAAAATATGAAGAGCATGAAAAGGTCTGAAGAATACGAGGAAAATGATAAAGTGTGTAAAATACGAGGAGCATGGAACGGTGTGAAAAATATGAGGAGCAAGAAAAGGTGTGAAAAATCCGAGGAACAGGAAAAGTTCAGAAATATGCGAGGAGCATGAAAACGTGTGAAAAATCCGAGGAGCAGGAAAAGGTGTGAAAAATACGAGGAGCATGAAAGGTGTAAAAAATTCAAAGACCAGGAAAAGGTGTGAAAAATATGAAGAGCTTCAAAAGGTGTCAAAATAATGAGGAGCATGAAACGGTCTGAAAAATCGGAGGAGCATGAAACGGTGTTGAAAAACATGAAGAGCTTCAAAAGTTGTCAAAAATATGAGGAGCATGAAATGGTCTGAAAAATAGGAGGAGCATGAAGTGGTGTTCAAAAACATGAAGAGCCTGAAAATGTGTGAAAAATATGAGGAGCTTCAAAAAGTGTCAAAAATATGAGAAGCATGAATCGGTCTGAAAAATAAGAGGAGCATGAAGTGGAGTTCAAAAACATGAAGAGACTGAAAAGGTGTGAAAAATATGAAGAGCTTCAAAAGGTGTGAAATACATGAGGAGCATGAAACTGTCTGAAAAATAGGAGGAGCATGGAGCGGTGTTCAAAACACGAAGAGCCAGAAAAGGTGTGAAAAATATGAAGCACTTCAAAAGGTGTCAAAAATATGAGGAGCATGAAAACGCCGGAAAAATAGGAGGAGCATGAAGTGGTATTGAAAAACATGAAGAGCCTGAAAAAGTGTGAAAAATATGAAGAGCTTCAAAAGGTGTGAAAAATATGAAGAGTTTCATAAGGTGTCAAAAATGACATGAGAAGGAAACTGTCTGAAAAATAGGAGGAGCAAGAAGTGGTGTTGAAATACATGAAGAGCCTGAAAAGGTGTGAAAAATATGAAGAGGTTCAAAAGGTGTGAAATATATGAGGAGCATGAAACTGTCTGAAAAATAGGAGGAGCATGATGCGGTGTTCAAAAACATGAAGAGCCTGAAAAGGTGTGAAAAATATGAAGAGCTTCAAAAGGTGTAAAAATTGGAGGAGCATGAAATGTTCTGAAAATAGGAGGAGCATGAAGCGGTGTTCAAACACATGAAGAGCCTGAAGACGTGTGAAAAATATGAAGGGCTTCAAAAGGTGTCAAAAATATGAGGAGCATGAAACGGTCTGAAAAATAGAAGGAGCATGATGCGGTGTTGAAAATCATGAGGAGCATGAAAAGGTGTGAAAAATATGAAGAGCTTCAAAAGGTGTGAAAAATGAGAGGAGCATGAAAAGATCTGAAAAATAGGAGGAGGATGAAGTGGTGTTGAAAAACATGAAGAGCCTGAAAATGTGTGAAATATATAAAGAGCTTCAAAATGTGTCAAAAATATGAGGAGCATGAAACGTTCTGAAAAGTAGGAGGAGCATGAAGCGGTGTTGAAAAACATGAAGAGCCTGAAAAGGTGTGAAAAATATGAACAGCTTCAAAAGGTGTCAAAAATATGAGGAGCATGAAACGGTCTGAAAAATAGGAGGAGAATGAAATGGTGTTCATAAACATGAAGAGAGTGAAAGGGTGTGAAAAATATGAAGAGCTTCAAAACGTGTGAAATACATGAGAAGCATGAAACGGTTTGAATATAAGGAGGAGCATGAAGCGGTGTTCAAAAAGATGTAGAGCATGAAAAGGTGTGAAAAATATGAAGAGCTTCAAAAGGTGTCAAAAATATGAGGAGCATGAAACGGACTGAAAAATAGGAGGAGCATGAAGTTGTATTGAAAAAGTCGAAGAGAATGAAAAGGTGTGAGAAATATGAAGAGCTTCAAAAGGTGTGAAATACATGGGGAGCATGAAACGGTCTGAAAAATAGGAGGAGCAGAAAGAGGTGTTCAAAAACATGAAGAGCCTGAAAAGGTGGGAAATATATGAAGAGCTTGAAAAGGTGTCAAAAATATGAGGAGCATGAAACGGACTGAAAAATAGGAGGAGCATGAAGTTGTATTGAAAAAGTCGAAGAGCATGAAAAGGTGTGAGAAATATGAAGAGCTTTAAAAGGTGTGAAAAATATGAAGAGCATGAATCGTTCTGAAAAATAGGAGGAGCATGAAAAGGTGTTCAAAAACATGCAGAGCCTGAAAAGGTGTGAAAAATATGGGGAGCTTGAAAAGGTGTCAAAATTATGAGGAGCATGAAACGGTCTGAAAAATAGGAGGTGCATGGAGCAGTGTTCAAAAACACGAAGAGCCTTAAAAGGAGTGAAAAATACGAAGAGCTTCAAAAGGTGTCAAAAATATGAGGAGCATGAAACGGTCTGAAAAATAGGATGAACATGAAGCGGAGTTTAAAAACATGAAGATCCTGAAAAGGTGTGAAAAATATGAAGAGATTCAAAAGGTGTCAAAAATATGAGGAGCATGAAACGGTCTGAAAAATAGGAGGAGCATGAAGCGGTGTTGAAAAACATGAAGAGCCTGAAAAGGTGTGAAAAGTATGACGCACTTCAAAAGGTGTCAAAAATATGAGGAGTATGAAACGGCCAGAAAAATAGGAGGAGCATGAAGTGTTATTGAAAAACATGAAGAGCCTGAAAAGGTGTGAAAAATATGAAGAGCTTCCAAAATTGTCAAAATATGAGGAGAATGAAACGGTCTGAAAAATAAGCGGATCATGAAGCGGTGTTGAAAGACATGAAGAGCCTGAAAAGGTGTGAAATATATGAAGAGCTACAAAAGGTGTCAAAAATATGAGGAGCATAAAACGGTCTGAAAAATAGGAGGAGCATGAAGTGGTGTTGAAAAACATGAAGAGCCTGAAAAGGTGTGAAATATATGAAGAGCTACAAAAGGTGTCAAAAATATGAGGAGCATAAAACGGTCTGAAAAATAGGAGGAGCATGAAGTGGTGTTGAAAAACATGGAGAGGCTGAAAAGGTGTGAAAAATATGAAGAGCTTCAAATTGTGTGAAATAATGAGGAGCATGAAACTGTCTGAAAAATAGGAGGAGCATGAAGCGGTGTTCAAAAACATGAAGAGCCTGAAAAGGTGTGTAAAATATGAAGAGCTTCAAAAAGTGTCAAAAATATGAGGAGCATGAATCGTTCTGAAAAATAGGAGGAGCATGAAACGGTGTTCAAAAACATGAAGAGCCTGAAAAGGTGTGAAAAATATGAAGAGCTTCAAAAGCTGTGAAATATATGAGGAACATGAAACGGTCCGAAAAGTAAGACGTGCATGAAGCAGTGTTCAAAAACATGAAGAGCCTGAAAAGGTGTAAAATATGAAGAGCTTCAAAGGTGTCAAAAATATGAGGACCATGAAACGGTCTGAAAAATAGAAGGAGCATGAAGAGGTGTTGAAAATCATGAGGAGCATGAAAAGGTGTGAAAAATATGAATAGCTTCAAAAGGTGTGAAAAATGAGAGGAGCATGAAAAGATCTGAAAAATAGGAGGAGGATGAAGTGGAGTTGAAAAACATGAAGAGCATGAAAAGGTGTGAAAAATATGAAGAGCTTCAAAAGGTGTCAAAAATATGAGGAGCATGAAAGGTTCTGAAAAATAGGAGGAACATGAAGTGGTGTTCAAAAACATGAAGAGCCTGAAAAGGAGTGAAAAATATGAAGAGCTTCAAAAGGTGTCAAAAATATGAGGAGCATGAAACGGTCTGAAAAATAGGAGGAGCACGAAGTGGTGTTGAAAAACATGAAGAGCCTGAAAAGGTGTGAAAAATATGAAGAGCTTCAAAACGTGTAAAAATTGGAGGAGCATGAAATGTTCTGAAAATAGGAGGAGCATGAGGCGGTGTTCAAAAACATGGAGAGCCTGAAGACGTGTGAAAAATATGAAGAGCTTCAAAAGGTGTCAAAGATATGAGGAGCATGAAACGGTCTGAAAAATAGAAGGAGCATGATGCGGTGTTGAAAATCATGAGGAGCATGAAAATGTGTGAAAAATATGAAGAGCTTCAAAAGGTGTGAAAAATGAGAGGAGCATGAAAAGATCTGAAAAATAGGAGGAGGATGAAGTGGTGTTGAAAAACATGAAGAGCCTGAAAATGTGTGAAATATATAAAGAGCTTCAAAATGTGTCAAAAATATGACGAGCATGAAACGTTCTGAAAAATAGGAGGAGCATGAAGCGGTGTTGAAAAACATGAAGAGCCTGAAAGGGTGTGAAAAATATGAACAGCTTCAAAAGGTGTCAAAAATATGAGGAGCATGAAACGGACTGAAAAATAGGAGGAGCATGAAGTTGTATTGAAAAAGTCGAAGAGAATGAAAAGGTGTGAGAAATATGAAGAGCTTCAAAAGGTGTGAAATACATGAGGAGCATGAAACGGTCTGAAAAATAGGAGGAGCATGAAGAGGTGTTCAAAAACATGAAGAGCTTGAAAAGGTGGGAAATAGATGAAGAGCTTGAAAAGGTGTTAAAAATATTAGGAGCATGAAACGGACTGAAAAATAGGAGGAGCATGAAGTTGTATTGAAAAAGTCGAAGAGCATGAAAAGGTGTGAGAAATATGAAGAGCTTTAAAAGGTGTGAAAAATATGAAGAGCATGAAACGTTCTGAAAAATAGGAGGAGCATGAAAAGGTGTTCAAAAACATGAAGAGGCTGAAAAGGTGTGAAAAATATGGGGAGCTTGAAAAGGTGTCAAAATTATGAGGAGCATGAAACGGTCTGAAAAATAGGAGGTGCATGGAGCAGTGTTCAAAAACACGAAGAGCCTTAAAAGTTGTGAAAAATACGAAGAGCTTCAAAAGGTGTCAAAAATATGAGGAGCCTGAAACGGTCTGAAAAACAGGAGGAACATAAAACGGTCTGAAAAATAGGAGGAGCATGAATTGGTGTTGAAAAACATGAAGAGCCTTAAAAGGTGTGAAAAATATGAAGAGCTTCAAAAGGTGTGAAAAATATGAAGAGCTTCAAAAGGTGTGAAATACATGAGGAGCATGAAACTGTCTGAAAAATAGGAGGAGCATGAAACGGTGTTGAAAAACATGAACAGCTTGAAAAGCTGTGAAAAATATGAAAGGCTTCAAAAGGTGTGAAATACATGAGGAGCATGAAACGGTCTGAAAAATAGGAGGAGCATGAAACTGTGTTCAAAAACATGAAGAGCCTGTAAGGTGTGAAACATATGAGGAGCTTCAAACGGTGTGAAATACATGAGGAGCATGAAACGGTCTGAAAAATAGGAGGAGCTTGAAGCGGTGTTCAAAAACATGAAGAGCCTCAGAAGGTGTGAAAATTATGAAGAGCTTTAAAAGATGTCAGAAATATGAGGAGCATGAAACGATCTGAAAAACAGCAGGAGCATGAAGTGGTGTTGAAAAACATGAAGAGCCTGAAAAGCTGTGAAATATATGAAGAGCTTCACAATGTGTCAAAAATATGAGGAGCATGAAACGGTCAGAAAAATAGGAGGAGCATGAAGCGGTGTTGAAAAACATGAAGAGCCTGAAAAGCTGTGAAAAATATGAAGAGCTTAAAAGGTGTCAAAAATATGAGGAGCAAGAAACGGTCTGAAAAATAGAAGGAGCATAAAGCGGTGTTGAAAAATTTGAAGAGCCTGAAAAGGTGTGAAAAATATGAAGAGCTTCAAAAGCTGTCAAATATATGAGGAGCATGAAACGGTGTGAAAAGTACGAGGAGCTTGAAGCGATGTTGAAAAACATGAAAAGCCTGAAAAGGTGTGAAAATTATGAAAAGCTTCAAAAGGTTTCAAAAATATGAGGAGCATGAAACGGTCTGAAAAATAGGAGGAGGATGAAGTGGAGTTGAAAAACATGAAGAGCATGAAAAGGTGTGAAAAATATGAAGAGCTTCAAAAGGTGTCAAAAATATGAGGAGCATGAAAGGTTCTGAAAAATAGGAGGAACATGAAGTGGTGTTCAAAAACATGAAGAGCCTGAAAAGGAGTGAAAAATATGAAGAGCTTCAAAAGGTGTCAAAAATATGAGGAGCATGAAACGGTCTGAAAAATAGGAGGAGCACGAAGTGGTGTTGAAAAACATGAAGAGCCTGAAAAGGTGTGAAAAATATGAAGAGCTTCAAAACGTGTAAAAATTGGAGGAGCATGAAATGTTCTGAAAATAGGAGGAGCATGAGGCGGTGTTCAAAAACATGGAGAGCCTGAAGACGTGTGAAAAATATGAAGAGCTTCAAAAGGTGTCAAAGATATGAGGAGCATGAAACGGTCTGAAAAATAGAAGGAGCATGATGCGGTGTTGAAAATCATGAGGAGCATGAAAATGTGTGAAAAATATGAAGAGCTTCAAAAGGTGTGAAAAATGAGAGGAGCATGAAAAGATCTGAAAAATAGGAGGAGGATGAAGTGGTGTTGAAAAACATGAAGAGCCTGAAAATGTGTGAAATATATAAAGAGCTTCAAAATGTGTCAAAAATATGACGAGCATGAAACGTTCTGAAAAATAGGAGGAGCATGAAGCGGTGTTGAAAAACATGAAGAGCCTGAAAGGGTGTGAAAAATATGAACAGCTTCAAAAGGTGTCAAAAATATGAGGAGCATGAAACGGACTGAAAAATAGGAGGAGCATGAAGTTGTATTGAAAAAGTCGAAGAGAATGAAAAGGTGTGAGAAATATGAAGAGCTTCAAAAGGTGTGAAATACATGAGGAGCATGAAACGGTCTGAAAAATAGGAGGAGCATGAAGAGGTGTTCAAAAACATGAAGAGCTTGAAAAGGTGGGAAATAGATGAAGAGCTTGAAAAGGTGTTAAAAATATTAGGAGCATGAAACGGACTGAAAAATAGGAGGAGCATGAAGTTGTATTGAAAAAGTCGAAGAGCATGAAAAGGTGTGAGAAATATGAAGAGCTTTAAAAGGTGTGAAAAATATGAAGAGCATGAAACGTTCTGAAAAATAGGAGGAGCATGAAAAGGTGTTCAAAAACATGAAGAGGCTGAAAAGGTGTGAAAAATATGGGGAGCTTGAAAAGGTGTCAAAATTATGAGGAGCATGAAACGGTCTGAAAAATAGGAGGTGCATGGAGCAGTGTTCAAAAACACGAAGAGCCTTAAAAGTTGTGAAAAATACGAAGAGCTTCAAAAGGTGTCAAAAATATGAGGAGCCTGAAACGGTCTGAAAAACAGGAGGAACATAAAACGGTCTGAAAAATAGGAGGAGCATGAATTGGTGTTGAAAAACATGAAGAGCCTTAAAAGGTGTGAAAAATATGAAGAGCTTCAAAAGGTGTGAAAAATATGAAGAGCTTCAAAAGGTGTGAAATACATGAGGAGCATGAAACTGTCTGAAAAATAGGAGGAGCATGAAACGGTGTTGAAAAACATGAACAGCTTGAAAAGCTGTGAAAAATATGAAAGGCTTCAAAAGGTGTGAAATACATGAGGAGCAGGAAACGGTCTGAAAAATAGGAGGAGCATGAAACTGTGTTCAAAAACATGAAGAGCCTGTAAGGTGTGAAACATATGAGGAGCTTCAAACGGTGTGAAATACATGAGGAGCATGAAACGGTCTGAAAAATAGGAGGAGCTTGAAGCGGTGTTCAAAAACATGAAGAGCCTCAGAAGGTGTGAAAATTATGAAGAGCTTTAAAAGATGTCAGAAATATGAGGAGCATGAAACGATCTGAAAAACAGCAGGAGCATGAAGTGGTGTTGAAAAACATGAAGAGCCTGAAAAGCTGTGAAATATATGAAGAGCTTCACAATGTGTCAAAAATATGAGGAGCATGAAACGGTCAGAAAAATAGGAGGAGCATGAAGCGGTGTTGAAAAACATGAAGAGCCTGAAAAGCTGTGAAAAATATGAAGAGCTTAAAAGGTGTCAAAAATATGAGGAGCAAGAAACGGTCTGAAAAATAGAAGGAGCATAAAGCGGTGTTGAAAAATTTGAAGAGCCTGAAAAGGTGTGAAAAATATGAAGAGCTTCAAAAGCTGTCAAATATATGAGGAGCATGAAACGGTGTGAAAAGTACGAGGAGCTTGAAGCAATGTTGAAAAACATGAAAAGCCTGAAAAGGTGTGAAAATTATGAAAAGCTTCAAAAGGTTTCAAAAATATGAGGAGCATGAAACGGTCTGAAAAATAGGAGGAGCATGAAGCGGTGTTGAAAAACATGACGAGCGTTAAAAGGTATGAAAAATAGGAAGAGTTTCAAAAGGTGTCAATAATAAGAAATGCATGAAACAGTCTGAAGTATAGGAGGAGCAAGAAATGGTCTGAAAAATAGGAGGAGCATGAAGCGGTGTTCAAAAACATGATGAGCCTGGAAAGGTGTGAAAAATATGAAGAGCTTCAAAAGGTGTCAATAATATGAGGAGCATGAAACGGTCTGAAATATAGGAGGGTCATGAAGGAGTGTTGAAAAACATGAAGAGGCTGAAAATGTGTGAAAAATATGAAGAGATTCAAAAGGTGTGAAAAATATGAAGAGCTTCAAAAGGTGTCAAAAATGAGATGAGCATGAAACGATCTGAAAAATAGGAGGAGCATGAAGCGGTGTTGAAAAACATGAAGTGACTGAAAAGGTGTGAGAAATATGAAGAGCTTCAAATGTTGTCAAAAATACGAGGAGCATGAAACGGTCTTAAAAATAGGAGTAGCATGAAGCGGTGTTCAAAAACATGATGAGCCTGGAAAGGTGTGAAAAATATGAAGAGCTTCAAAAGGTGTCAAAATATGAGGAACATGAAATGGTATGAAAATATGAGGAGCATGAAACGGTCTGAAAATAGGAGGAGCATGAAGCGGTGTTCAAAAACATTGAGAACCTGAAAAGGTGTGAAAATTATAAAGAGCTTCAAAAGGTGTCAAAAATATGAGGAGCATGAAACGGTCTGAAAAATAGGAGGAGCATGAAGCAGTGTTGAAAAACATGAAGAGCCTGAAAAGGTGTGAAAAACAGGAGTATCTTCAAAAGGTGTCAAAAATATGAGGAGCATGAAACGGTCTGAACATACGAGGAGCATGAAGCGGTGTTCAAAAACGTGAAGAGCGTGAAGAGGTGTGAAAAATATGAAGAGCTTCAAAAAGTGTCAAAAGTATGAAGAGCATGAAACGTTCTGAAAAAGGAGTAGCATGAAACGGTGTTCAAAAACATGAAGAGCCTGAAAAGGTGTGAAAAATATGAAGAGCATCAAAAGGTGTCAAAATATGAGGAACATGAAATGGTATGAAAATATGAGGAGCATGAAACGGTCTGAAAATAGGAGGAGCATGAAGCGATGTTAAAAAACATGGAGAACCTGAAAAGGTGTGAAAATTATAAAGAGCTTCAAAAAGTGTCAAAAATATGAGGAGCATGAAACGGTCTGAACATACGAGGAGCATGAAGAGGTGTTCAAAAACATGAAGAGCGTGAAAAGGTGTGAAAAATATGAAGAGCTTCAAAACGTGTGAAAAATGAGATGAGCATGAAACGGTCTGAAAAATAGGAGGAGCATGAAGCGGTGTTCAAAAACATGAAGAGCCTGAAAAAGTGTGAAAAATATGAAGAGCTTCAAAAGGTGTCAAATATATGAGGAGCATGAAACGGTCTCAAAAATAGGAGGAGCTTGAAGCGGTGTTCAAAAACATGAAGAGCCTGAAAAGATTTGAAAAATATGAAGAGCTTCAATAGGTGTCAAAAATATGAGGAGAAAGAACCGGTCTGAAAAATAGAAGGAGCATGAAGCGGTGTTCAAAATATGATGAGCCTGAAAAGGTGTGAAAATATGAACAGCTTCAAAAGCTGTCAAATATATGAGGAGCATGAAACGGTCTGAAAAATAGGAGGAGCATGAAGCGGTGTTGAAAAACATGAAGAGCCTGAAAAGGTGTGAAAAATATGAAGAGTTTCAAAAGGTGTGAAAAATATGAAGAGCTTCCAGAGGTGTAAAAAATGAGATGAGCATGAAACGGTCTGCAAAATAGGAGGAGCATGAAACGGTCTTAAAAATAGGAGGGACATGAAGCGGTGTTCAAAAACATGGAGAGCCTGAAAAGGTGTGAAAAATAGGTGGAGCATGAAACGTTCTCAAAAAAGGAGGAGCATGAAACGATCTTAAAAATAGGAGGAGAATGAAGCGGTGTTCAAAAACATGGAGAGCCGGAAAAGGTGTGAAAAACATGAAGAGCTTCAAAAGGTGTCAATAATATGAAGAGCATGAAACGGTCTGAAAAATATGAGGAGCATGAAGCGGTGTTCAAAAACATGGAGAGGATGAAAAGGTGTGAAAAATATGAAGAGCTTCAAACGGTGTCAAAAATAAGAGGAGCATGAAACGGTCTGAAAAATAGGAGGAGCATGAAGCAGTGTTGAAAAACATGAAGAGCCTGAAAAGGTGTGAAAAATATGAAGAGCTTCAAAAGTTGTGAAAAATATGAAGAGCTTCAAAAGGTGTAAAAAATGAGATGAGCATGAAACGGTCTGTAAAATAGGAGGAGCATGAAACGGTGTTCAAAACATGAAGAGCCTGAAAAGGTGTGAAAAATATGAAGAGCTTCAAAAGTTGTGAAAAATATGAAGAGCTTCAAAAGGTGTCAAAGAAAATGAGGAGCATGAAACAGTGTGAAAAATAGGAGGAGCATGAAGCGGTGTTCAAAAACATGAAGAGCCTGAAAAGGTGTGGAAAATATGAAGAGTTTCAAAAGCTGTTAAAAATATGAGGAGCATGAAACGATTTGAAAAACAGGAGGAGCATGATGTGGTGTTGAAAAACATGAAGAGCCTGAAAAGGTGTGAAAAATGTGAAGTGCTTCAAAAGGTGTCATAAATGAGATGAGCATGAAACGGTCTGAAAAAAAGGAGGAATATGAAGCGGTGTTCAAAAACATGAAGAGCCTGAAAAGGTGTGAGAAATAGGAGGACCTTCAACAGGTGTCAAAAATATGAGGAGCATGAAACGGTCTGAAATATAGAAGGATCATGAAGCAGTGTTGAAAAACATGAAGAGGCTGAAAATGTGTGAAAAATATGAAGAGCTTCAAAAGGTGTGAAAAATATGAAGAGCTTCAAAATGTGTCAAAAATGAGATGAGCATGAAACGGTCTGAAAAATAGGAGGAGCATGAAGTGGTGTTGAAAAACATGAAGAGCCTAAAAGGTGTGAAATACATGAAGAGCTTCAAAAGGTGTGAAAAATATGAGGAGCATGAAACGGTCTGAAAAATCGGAGGAGCATGAAGCGGTGTTCAAAAATATGAAGAACCTGAAAAGGTGTGAAAAATATGAAGACCTTTAAAAGGTGTCAAATATATGAGGAACATGAAACGGTCTCAAAAATACGAGGAGCATGAAGCGGTATTCAACTACATGGAGATCCTGAAAAGGTACGAAAAATATGAAGAGCTTCAAAAAGTGTCAAAAGTATGAAGAGCATGAAACGTTCTGAAAAAGGAGTAGCATGCAACGGTGTTCAAAAACATGATGAGCCTGGAAAGATGTGAAAAATATGAAGAGCTTCAAAAGGTGTCAATAATATGAGGAGCATGAAAAGGTCTGAAATATAGGAGGATCATGAAGGAGTGTTGAAAAACATGAAGAGGCTGAAAATGTGTGAAAAATATGAAGAGATTCAAAAGGTGTGAAAAATATGAAGAGCTTCAAAAGGTGTCAAAAATGAGATGAGCATGAAACGATCTGAAAAATAGGAGGAGCATGAAGCGGTGTTGAAAAACATGAAGAGCCTGAAAAGGTGTGAAACATATTAAGAGCTTCAAAAGGTGTCAAAAAGATGAGGAGCATGAAACGGTCTGAAAAATCGGAGGAGCATGAAGCGGTGTTCAAAAACATGAAGAGCCTGAAAAGGTGTGAAAAATATGAAGAGCTTCAAAAGGTGTCAAAATATGAGGAACATGAAATGGTATGAAAATATGAGGAGCATGAAATGGTCTGAAAATAGGAGGAACATGAAGCGGTGTTCAAAAACATGGAGAACCTGAAAAGGTGTGAAAATTATAAAGAGCTTCAAAAGGTGTCAAAAATATGAGGAGCATGAAACGGTCTGAAAAATAGGAGGAGCATGAAGCAGTGTTGAAAAACATGAAGAGCCTGAAAAGGTGTGAAAAACAGGAGGATCTTCAAAAGGTGTCAAAAATATGAGGAGCATGAAACGGTCTGAACATACGAGGAGCATGAAGCGGTGTTCAAAAACGTGAAGAGCGTGAAAAGATGTGAAAAATATGAAGAGTTTCAAAAGCTGTTAAAAATATGAGGAGCATGAAACGTTCTGAAAAAGGAGTAGCATGAAACGGTGTTCAAAAACATGAAGAGCCTGAAAAGGTGTGAAAAATATGAAGAGCTTCAAAAGGTGTCAAAATATGAGGAACATGAAATGGTATGAAAATATGAGGAGCATGAAACGGTCTGAAAATAGGAGGAGCATGAAGCGGTGTTCAAAAACATGGAGAACCTGAAAAGGTGTGAAAATTATAAAGAGCTTCAAAAAGTGTCAAAAATATGAGGAGCATGAAACGGTCTGAAAAATAGGAGGAGCATGAAGCAGTGTTGAAAAACATGCAGAGCCTGAAAAGGTGTGAAAAACAGGAGGATCTTCAAAAGGTGTCAAAAATATGAGGAGCATGAAACGGTCTGAACATACGAGGAGCATGAAGCGGTGTTCAAAAACATGAAGAGCGTGAAAAGGTGTGAAAAATATGAAGAGCTTCAAAACGTGTGAAAAATGAGATGAGCATGAAACAGTCTGAAAAATAGGAGGAGCATGAAGCGGTGTTCAAAAACATGAAGAGCCTGAAAAAGTATGAAAAATATGAAGAGCTTCAAAAGGTGTCAAAAATATGAGGAGCATGAAACGGTCTCAAAAATAGGAGGAGCTTGAAGCGGTGTTCAAAAACATGAAGAGCCTGAAAAGATTTGAAAAATATGAAGAGCTTCAATAGGTGTCAAAAATATGAGGAGAAAGAACCGGTCTGAAAAATAGAAGGAGCATGAAGCGGTGTTCAAAATATGATGAGCCTGAAAAGGTGTGAAAAATATGAACAGCTTCAAAAGCTGTCAAATATATGAGGAGCATGAAACGGTCTGAAAAATAGGAGGAGCATGAAGCGGTGTTGAAAAACATGAAGAGCCTGAAAAGGTGTGAAAAATATGAAGAGTTTCAAAAGGTGTGAAAAATATGAAGAGCTTCAAGAGGTGTAAAAAATGAGATGAGCATGAAACGGTCTGCAAAATAGGAGGAGCATGAAACGGTCTTAAAAATAGGAGGGACATGAAGCGGTGTTCAAAAACATGGAGAGCCTGAAAAGGTGTGAAAAATAGGTGGAGCATGAAACGTTCTCAAAAAAGGAGGAGCATGAAACGGTCTTAAAAATAGGAGGAGAATGAAGCCGTGTTCAAAAACATGGAGAGCCGGAAAAGGTGTGAAAAACATGAAGAGCTTCAAAAGGTGTCAACAATATGAAGAGCATAAAACGGTCTGAAAAATATGAGGAGCATGAAGCGGTGTTCAAAAACATGGAGAGGATGAAAAGGTGTGAAAAATATGAAGAGCTTCAAACGGTGTCAAAAATAAGAGGAGCATGAAACGGTCTGAAAAATAGGAGGAGCATGAAGCAGTGTTGAAAAACATGAAGAGCCTGAAAAGGTGTGAAAAATATGAAGAGCTGCAAAAGTTGTGAAAAATATGAAGAGCTTCAAAAGGTGTAAAAAATGAGATGAGCATGAAACGGTCTGTAAAATAGGAGGAGCATGAAGCGGTGTTCAAAACATGAAGAGCCTGAAAAGGTGTGAAAAATATGAAGAGCTTCAAAAGTTGTGAAAAATATGAAGAGCTTCAAAAGGTGTCAAAGAAAATGAGGAGCATGAAACGGTCTGAAAAATAGGAGGAGCATGAAGCGGTGTTCAAAAACATGAAGAGCCTGAAAAGGTGTGGAAAATATGAAGAGTTTCAAAAGCTGTTAAAAATATGAGGAGCATGAAACGATTTGAAAAACAGGAGGAGCATGATGTGGTGTTGAAAAACATGAAGAGCCTGAAAAGGTGTGAAAAATGTGAAGTGCTTCAAAAGGTGTCATAAATGAGATGAGCATGAAACGGTCTGAAAAATAGGAGGAGCATGAAGCGGTGTTCAAAAACATGAAGAGCCTGAAAAGGTGTGAGAAATAGGAGGACCTTCAACAGGTGTCAAAAATATGAGGAGCATGAAACGGTCTGAAATATAGAAGGATCATGAAGCAGTGTTGAAAAACATGAACAGGCTGAAAATGTGTGAAAAATATGAAGAGCTTCAAAAGGTGTGAAAAATATGAAGAGCTTCAAAAGGTGTCAAAAATGAGATGAGCATGAAACGGTCTGAAAAATAGGAGGAGCATGAAGTGGTGTTGAAAAACATGAAGAGCCTAAAAGGTGTGAAATATATGAAGAACTTCAAAAGGTGTGAAAAATATGAGGAGCATGAAACGGTCTGAAAAATCGGAGGAGCATGAAGCGGTGTTCAAAAATATGAAGAACCTGAAAAGGTGTGAAAAATATGAAGACCTTTAAAAGGAGTCAAAAATATGAGGAGCATGAAACGGTCTCAAAAATAGGAGGAGCATGAAGCGGTATTCAACTACATGGAGATCCTGAAAAGGTACGAAAAATATGAAGAGCTTCAAAAAGTGTCAAAATATGAAGAGCATGAAACGTTCTGAAAAAGGAGTAGCATGAAACGGTGTTCAAAAACATGATGAGCCTGGAAAGGTGTGAAAAATATGAAGAGCTTCAAAAGGTGTCAATAATATGAGGAGCATGAAACGGTCTGAAATATAGGAGGATCATGAAGGAGTGTTGAAAAACATGAAGAGGCTGAAAATGTGTGAAAAATATGAAGAGATTCAAAAGGTGTGAAAAATATGAAGAGCTTCAAAAGGTGTCAAAAATGAGATGAGCATGAAACGATCTGAAAAATAGGAGGAGCATGAAGCGGTGCTGAAAAACATGAAGAGCCTGAAAACGTGTGAAAAATATTAAGAGCTTCAAAAGGTGTCAAAAAGATGAGGAGCATGAAACGGTCTGAAAAATCGGAGGAGCATGAAGCGGTGTTCAAAAACATGAAGAGCCTGAAAAGGTGTGAAAAATATGAAGAGCTTCAAAAGGTGTCAAAATATGAGAAACATGAGATGGTATGAAAATATGAGGAGCATGAAACGGTCTGAAAATAGGAGGAGCATGAAGCGGTGTTCAAAAACATGGAGAACCTGAAAAGGTGTGAAAATTATAAAGAGCTTCAAAAGGTGTCAAAAATATGAGGAGCATGAAACGGTCTGAAAAATAGGAGGAGCATGAAGCAGTGTTGAAAAACATGAAGAGCCAGAAAAGGTGTGAAAAACAGGAGGATCTTCAAAAGGTGTCAAAAATATGAGGAGCATGAAACGGTCTGAACATACGAGGAGCATGAAGCGGTGTTCAAAAACGTGAAGAGCGTGAAAAGGTGTGAAAAATATGAAGAGTTTCAAAAGCTGTTAAAAATATGAGGAGCATGAAACGTTCTGAAAAAGGAGTAGCATGAAACGGTGTTCAAAACATGAAGAGCCTGAAAAGGTGTGAAAAATATGAAGAGCTTCAAAAGGAGTCAAAATATGAGAAACATGAAATGGTATGAAAATATGAGGAGCATGAAACGGTCTGAAAATAGGAGGAGCATGAAGCGATGTTCAAAAACATGGAGAACCTAAAAGGTGTGAAAATTATAAAGAGCTACAAAAAGTGTCAAAAATATGAGGAGCATGAAACGGTCTGAAAAATAGGAGGAACATGAAGCAGTGTTGAAAAACATGCAGAGCCTGAAAAGGTGTGAAAAACAGGAGGATCTTCAAAAGGTGTCAAAAATATGAGGAGCATGAAACGGTCTGAACATACGAGGAGCATGAAGCGGTGTTCAAAAACATGAAGAGCGTGAAAAGGTGTGAAAAATATGAAGAGCTTCAAAAGGTGTCAAAATATGAGGAACATGAAATGGTATGAAAATATGAGGAGCATGAAACGGTCTGAAAATAGGAGGAGCATGAAGCAGTGTTAAAAAACATGCAGAGCCTGAAAAGGTGTGAAAAACAGGAGGATCTTCAAAGGTGTCAAAAATATGAGGAGCATGAAACAGTCTGAACATACGAGGAGCATGAAGCGGTGTTCAAAAACATGAAGAGCGTGAAAAGGTGTGAAAAATATGAAGAGCTTCAAAACGTGTGAAAAATGAGATGAGCATGAAACAGTCTGAAAAATAGGAGGAGCATGAAGCGGTGTTCAAAAACATGAAGAGCCTGAAAAAGTGTGAAAAATATGAAGAGCTTTAAAAGGTGTCAAAAATATGAGGAGCATGAAACGGTCTCAAAAATAGGAGGAGCTTGAAGCGGTGTTCAAAAACATGAAGAGCCTGAAAAGATTTGAAAAATATGAAGAGCTTCAATAGGTGTCAAAAATATGAGGAGAAAGAACCGGTCTGAAAAATAGAAGGAGCATGAAGCGGTGTTCAAAAAATGAAGAGCCTGAAAAGGTGTGAAAAATATGAACAGCTTCAAAAGCTGTCAAATATATGAGGAGCATGAAACGGTCTGAAAAATAGGAGGAGCATGAAGCAGTGTTGAAAAACATGAAGAGCCTGAAAAGGTGTGAAAAATATGAAGAGTTTCAAAAGGTGTGAAAAATATGAAGAGCTTCAAGAGGTGTAAAAAATGAGATGAGCATGAAACGGTCTGCAAAATAGGAGGAGCATGAAACGGTCTTAAAAATAGGAGGTACATGAAGCGGTGTTCAAAAACATGGAGAGCCTGCAAAGGTGTGAAAAATAGGAGGAGCATGAAACGTTCTCAAAAAAGGAGGAGCATGAAACGGTCTAAAAAATAGGAGGAGAATGAAGCGGTGTTCAAAAACATCGAGAGCCGGAAAAGGTGTGAAAAACATGAAGAGCTTCAAAAGGTGTCAATAATATGAAGAGCATGAAACGGTCTGAAAAATATGAGGAGCATGAAGCGGTGTTCAAAAACATGGAGAGGCTGAAAAGGTGTGAAAAATATGAAGAGCTTCAAACGGTGTCAAAAATAAGAGGAGCATGAAACGGTCTGAAAAATAGGAGGAGCATGAAGCAGTGTTGAAAAACATGAAGAGCCTGAAAAGGTGTGAAAAATATGAAGAGCTTCAAAACTTGTGAAAAATATGAAGAGCTTCAAAAGGTGTAAAAAATGAGATGAGCATGAAACGGTCTGAAAAATAGGAGGAGCTTGAAGCGGTGTTCAAAAACATGAAGAGCCTCAGAAGGTGTGAAAATTATGAAGAGCTTTAAAAGATGTCAGAAATATTAGGAGCATGAAACGATCTGAAAAACAGCAGGAGCATGAAGTGGTGTTGAAAAACTTGAAGAGCCTGAAAAGCTGTGAAAAATATGAAGAGCTTAAAAAGTTGTCAAAAATATGAGGAGCAAGAAACGGTCTGAAAAATAGAAGGAGCATAAAGCGGTGTTGAAAAATTTGAAGAGCCTGAAAAGGTGTGAAAAATATGAAGAGCTTCAAAAGCTGTCAAATATATGAGGAGCATGAAACGGTCTGAAAAATACGAGGAGCATGAAGCGATGTTGAAAAACATGAAAAGACTGAAAAGGTGTGAAAATTATGAAGAGCTCCAAAAGGTTTCAAAAATATGAGGAGCATGAAACGTTCTGAAAAATAGGAGGAGCATGAAGCGGTGTTGAAAAACATGAAGAGCGTTAAAAGGTGTGAAAAATAGGAAGAGTTTCAAAAGGTGTCAATAATAAGAAATGCATGAAACAGTCTGAAGTATAGGAGGAGCAAAAATGGTCTGAAAAATAGGAGGAGCATGAAGCGGTGTTCAAAAACATGAAGAGCCTGAAAAGTTGTGAAAAATATGAAGAGCTTCAAAATTTGTCAAAAATAAGAGGAGCATGAAAAGGTGTCAAAAATCGGAGGAGCATGAAGCGGTGTTCAAAAACATGGAGAGACTGAAAAGGTGTGAAAAATATGAAGACCTTCAAAAGTTGTCAAAAATATGAGGAGCATGAAACGGTCTGAAAAATAGGAGGAGCATGAAGCGGTGTTGAAAAACATGAAGAGCCTGAAAAGGTGTGAAATATATGAAGAGCTTACAAAGGTGTCGAAAATATGATTAGCATGAAAAGGTCTGGAAAATAGGAGGAACATGAAACGGTCTGAAAAATAGGAGGAGCATGAAACGGTGTTTAAAAACATGAAGAGCCTGAAAAGGTGTGAGAAATAGGAGGACCTTCAAAAGGTGTCAAAAATATGAGGAGCATGAAAGGGTCTGAAATATAGGAGGAGCATGAAGCGGTGTTCAAAAACATGAAGAGCAAGAAAAGATGTGAAAAATAGGAAGAGCTTCAAAAGGTGTCAAAAATATGAGGAGCATGAAACGGTCTGAAAATTAGGAGGAGCATGAGGCGGTGTTCAAATACATGAAGAGCCTGAAAAGGTGTGAAAAATATGAAGAGCTTCAAAGGGTGTGAAAAATATGAGGAGCTTGAAACGGTTCGAAAAATAGGAGGAGCATGAAGCGGTGTTCAAAAACATGAAGAGCCTGAAAAGGTGTGAAAAATATGAAGAGGTTCAAAAGGTGTCAAAAACATGAGGAGAATGAAACGGTCTCATATAGGAGGAGCATGAAGCGGTGTTCAAAACCATGGAGAGCCTGAAACGGTGTGAAAAATATGAAGAGCTTCAAAGGTTGTCAAAAATATGAGAACCATGAAACGGTCTCAAAAATAGGAGGAGCGTGAAGTGGTGTTGAAAAACATGAAGAGCCTGAAAAGGTGTGAAAAATATGAAGAGCTTCAAAAGGTGTCAAAAATGAGATGAGCATGAAGGGTCTGAAAGATAGGAGGAGCATGAAGTGGTGCTGAAAAACATGAAGAGCCTTAAAAGGTGTGAAAAATATGAAGAGCTTCAAAAGGTGTGAAAAACATGAAGAGCTTCAAAACGTGTCAAAAATATGAGGAGGATGAAACGGACTGAAAAATAGGAGGAGCGTGAAGTGGTGTTGAAAAACACGAAGAGCCTGAAAAGGTGTGAAAAATATGAAGAGCTTCAAAAGGTGTCAAAAATACGGGCGGCATGAAACGGTCTGAAAAATAGGAAGATCATGAAGCGGTGTTGAAAAACATGAACAGCTTGAAAAGGTGAGAAAAATATGAAGGGCTTCAAAAAGTGTGAAATACATGAGGAGGATGAAACGGTCTGAAAAATAGGAGGAGCATGCAATGGTGTTCAAAAACATGAAGAGCCTGTAAATGTGTGAAAAATATGAGGAGCTTCAAAAGGTGTGAAATACATGAGGAGCAAGAAACGGTCTGAAAAATAGGAGGAGCTTGATGCGGTGTTCAAAAACATGAAGATCCTAAAAAGGTGTGAAAAATATGAAGAGCTTTAAAAGATGTCAAAAATATGAGGAGCATGAAACGATCTAAAAAACAGGAGGAGCATGAAGTTGTGTTGAAAAACATGAAGAGTCTGAAAAGCTGTGATATATATGAAGAGTTTCAAAAGGTTTCAAAAATATGAGGAGCATGAAACGTTCAGAAAAATAGAAGGAGCATGAAGCGGTGTTGAAAAATATGAAGAGCCTGAAAAAGTGTGAAAAATATGAAGAGCTTAAATAGGCGTCAAAAATATGAAGAGCAAGAAACGGTCTGAAAAATAGAAGGAGCATAAAGCGGTGTTGAAAAATTTGAAGAGCCTGAAACGGTGTGAAATATATGAAGAGCTTCAAAAGCTGTCAAATATATGAGGAGCATGAAACGGTCTGAAAAATAGGAGGAGCATGAAGCGATGTTGAAAAACATGAAGAGCCTGAAAAGGTGTGAAAAATATGAAGACCTTTAAAAGGTGTCAAATATATGAGGAACATGAAACGGTTTCAAAAATACGAGGAGCATGAAGCGGTATTCAACTACATGGAGATCCTGAAAAGGTACGAAAAATATGAAGAGCTTCAAAAAGTGTCAAAAGTATGAAGAGCATGAAACGTTCTGAAAAAGGAGTAGCATGCAACGGTGTTCAAAAACATGATGAGCCTGGAAAGGTGTGAAAAATATGAAGAGCTTCAAAAGGTGTCAATAATATGAGGAGCATGAAACGGTCTGAAATATAGGAGGATCATGAAGGAGTGTTGAAAAACATGAAGAGGCTGAAAATGTGTGAAAAATATGAAGAGATTCAAAAGGTGTGAAAAATATGAAGAGCTTCAAAAGGTGTCAAAAATGAGATGAGCATGAAACGATCTGAAAAATAGGAGGAGCATGAAGCGGTGTTGAAAAACATGAAGAGCCTGAAAAGGTGTGAAACATATTAAGAGCTTCAAAAGGTGTCAAAAAGATGAGGAGCATGAAACGGTCTGAAAAATCGGAGGAGCATGAAGCGGTGTTCAAAAACATGAAGAGCCTGAAAAGGTGTGAAAAATATGAAGAGCTTCAAAAGGTGTCAAAATATGAGGAACATGAAATGGTATGAAAATATGAGGAGCATGAAATGGTCTGAAAATAGGAGGAACATGAAGCGGTGTTCAAAAACATGGAGAACCTGAAAAGGTGTGAAAATTATAAAGAGCTTCAAAAGGTGTCAAAAATATGAGGAGCATGAAACGGTCTGAAAAATAGGAGGAGCATGAAGCAGTGTTGAAAAACATGAAGAGCCTGAAAAGGTGTGAAAAACAGGAGGATCTTCAAAAGGTGTCAAAAATATGAGGAGCATGAAACGGTCTGAACATACGAGGAGCATGAAGCGGTGTTCAAAAACGTGAAGAGCGTGAAAAGATGTGAAAAATATGAAGAGTTTCAAAAGCTGTTAAAAATATGAGGAGCATGAAACGTTCTGAAAAAGGAGTAGCATGAAACGGTGTTCAAAAACATGAAGAGCCTGAAAAGGTGTGAAAAATATGAAGAGCTTCAAAAGGTGTCAAAATATGAGGAACATGAAATGGTATGAAAATATGAGGAGCATGAAACGGTCTGAAAATAGGAGGAGCATGAAGCGGTGTTCAAAAACATGGAGAACCTGAAAAGGTGTGAAAATTATAAAGAGCTTCAAAAAGTGTCAAAAATATGAGGAGCATGAAACGGTCTGAAAAATAGGAGGAGCATGAAGCAGTGTTGAAAAACATGCAGAGCCTGAAAAGGTGTGAAAAACAGGAGGATCTTCAAAAGGTGTCAAAAATATGAGGAGCATAAAACGGTCTGAACATACGAGGAGCATGAAGCGGTGTTCAAAAACATGAAGAGCGTGAAAAGGTGTGAAAAATATGAAGAGCTTCAAAACGTGTGAAAAATGAGATGAGCATGAAACAGTCTGAAAAATAGGAGGAGCATGAAGCGGTGTTCAAAAACATGAAGAGCCTGAAAAAGTATGAAAAATATGAAGAGCTTCAAAAGGTGTCAAAAATATGAGGAGCATGAAACGGTCTCAAAAATAGGAGGAGCTTGAAGCGGTGTTCAAAAACATGAAGAGCCTGAAAAGATTTGAAAAATATGAAGAGCTTCAATAGGTGTCAAAAATATGAGGAGAAAGAACCGGTCTGAAAAATAGAAGGAGCATGAAGCGGTGTTCAAAATATGATGAGCCTGAAAAGGTGTGAAAAATATGAACAGCTTCAAAAGCTGTCAAATATATGAGGAGCATGAAACGGTCTGAAAAATAGGAGGAGCATGAAGCGGTGTTGAAAAACATGAAGAGCCTGAAAAGGTGTGAAAAATATGAAGAGTTTCAAAAGGTGTGAAAAATATGAAGAGCTTCAAGAGGTGTAAAAAATGAGATGAGCATGAAACGGTCTGCAAAATAGGAGGAGCATGAAACGGTCTTAAAAATAGGAGGGACATGAAGCGGTGTTCAAAAACATGGAGAGCCTGAAAAGGTGTGAAAAATAGGTGGAGCATGAAACGTTCTCAAAAAAGGAGGAGCATGAAACGGTCTTAAAAATAGGAGGAGAATGAAGCCGTGTTCAAAAACATGGAGAGCCGGAAAAGGTGTGAAAAACATGAAGAGCTTCAAAAGGTGTCAACAATATGAAGAGCATGAAACGGTCTGAAAAATATGAGGAGCATGAAGCGGTGTTCAAAAACATGGAGAGGATGAAAAGGTGTGAAAAATATGAAGAGCTTCAAACGGTGTCAAAAATAAGAGGAGCATGAAACGGTCTGAAAAATAGGAGGAGCATGAAGCAGTGTTGAAAAACATGAAGAGCCTGAAAAGGTGTGAAAAATATGAAGAGCTGCAAAAGTTGTGAAAAATATGAAGAGCTTCAAAAGGTGTAAAAAATGAGATGAGCATGAAACGGTCTGTAAAATAGGAGGAGCATGAAGCGGTGTTCAAAACATGAAGAGCCTGAAAAGGTGTGAAAAATATGAAGAGCTTCAAAAGTTGTGAAAAATATGAAGAGCTTCAAAAGGTGTCAAAGAAAATGAGGAGCATGAAACGGTCTGAAAAATAGGAGGAGCATGAAGCGGTGTTCAAAAACATGAAGAGCCTGAAAAGGTGTGGAAAATGTGAAGTGCTTCAAAAGGTGTCATAAATGAGATGAGCATGAAACGGTCTGAAAAATAGGAGGAGCATGAAGCGGTGTTCAAAAACATGAAGAGCCTGAAAAGGTGTGAGAAATAGGAGGACCTTCAACAGGTGTCAAAAATATGAGGAGCATGAAACGGTCTGAAATATAGAAGGATCATGAAGCAGTGTTGAAAAACATGAACAGGCTGAAAATGTGTGAAAAATATGAAGAGCTTCAAAAGGTGTGAAAAATATGAAGAGCTTCAAAAGGTGTCAAAAATGAGATGAGCATGAAACGGTCTGAAAAATAGGAGGAGCATGAAGTGGTGTTGAAAAACATGAAGAGCCTAAAAGGTGTGAAATATATGAAGAACTTCAAAAGGTGTGAAAAATATGAGGAGCATGAAACGGTCTGAAAAAATCGGAGGAGCATGAAGCGGTGTTCAAAAATATGAAGAACCTGAAAAGGTGTGAAAAATATGAAGACCTTTAAAAGGAGTCAAAAATATGAGGAGCATGAAACGGTCTCAAAAATAGGAGGAGCATGAAGCGGTATTCAACTACATGGAGATCCTGAAAAGGTACGAAAAATATGAAGAGCTTCAAAAAGTGTCAAAAGTATGAAGAGCATGAAACGTTCTGAAAAAGGAGTAGCATGAAACGGTGTTCAAAAACATGATGAGCCTGGAAAGGTGTGAAAAATATGAAGAGCTTCAAAAGGTGTCAATAATATGAGGAGCATGAAACGGTCTGAAATATAGGAGGATCATGAAGGAGTGTTGAAAAACATGAAGAGGCTGAAAATGTGTGAAAAATATGAAGAGATTCAAAAGGTGTGAAAAATATGAAGAGCTTCAAAAGGTGTCAAAAATGAGATGAGCATGAAACGATCTGAAAAATAGGAGGAGCATGAAGCGGTGCTGAAAAACATGAAGAGCCTGAAAACGTGTGAAAAATATTAAGAGCTTCAAAAGGTGTCAAAAAGATGAGGAGCATGAAACGGTCTGAAAAATCGGAGGAGCATGAAGCGGTGTTCAAAAACATGAAGAGCCTGAAAAGGTGTGAAAAATATGAAGAGCTTCAAAAGGTGTCAAAATATGAGAAACATGAGATGGTATGAAAATATGAGGAGCATGAAACGGTCTGAAAATAGGAGGAGCATGAAGCGGTGTTCAAAAACATGGAGAACCTGAAAAGGTGTGAAAATTATAAAGAGCTTCAAAAGGTGTCAAAAATATGAGGAGCATGAAACGGTCTGAAAAATAGGAGGAGCATGAAGCAGTGTTGAAAAACATGAAGAGCCAGAAAAGGTGTGAAAAACAGGAGGATCTTCAAAAGGTGTCAAAAATATGAGGAGCATGAAACGGTCTGAACATACGAGGAGCATGAAGCGGTGTTCAAAAACGTGAAGAGCGTGAAAAGGTGTGAAAAATATGAAGAGTTTCAAAAGCTGTTAAAAATATGAGGAGCATGAAACGTTCTGAAAAAGGAGTAGCATGAAACGGTGTTCAAAACATGAAGAGCCTGAAAAGGTGTGAAAAATATGAAGAGCTTCAAAAGGAGTCAAAATATGAGAAACATGAAATGGTATGAAAATATGAGGAGCATGAAACGGTCTGAAAATAGGAGGAGCATGAAGCGATGTTCAAAAACATGGAGAACCTAAAAGGTGTGAAAATTATAAAGAGCTACAAAAAGTGTCAAAAATATGAGGAGCATGAAACGGTCTGAAAAATAGGAGGAACATGAAGCAGTGTTGAAAAACATGCAGAGCCTGAAAAGGTGTGAAAAACAGGAGGATCTTCAAAAGGTGTCAAAAATATGAGGAGCATGAAACGGTCTGAACATACGAGGAGCATGAAGCGGTGTTCAAAAACATGAAGAGCGTGAAAAGGTGTGAAAAATATGAAGAGCTTCAAAAGGTGTCAAAATATGAGGAACATGAAATGGTATGAAAATATGAGGAGCATGAAACGGTCTGAAAATAGGAGGAGCATGAAGCAGTGTTAAAAAACATGCAGAGCCTGAAAAGGTGTGAAAAACAGGAGGATCTTCAAAGGTGTCAAAAATATGAGGAGCATGAAACAGTCTGAACATACGAGGAGCATGAAGCGGTGTTCAAAAACATGAAGAGCGTGAAAAGGTGTGAAAAATATGAAGAGCTTCAAAACGTGTGAAAAATGAGATGAGCATGAAACGGTCTGAAAAATAGGAGGAGCATGAAGCGGTGTTCAAAAACATGAAGAGCCTGAAAAAGTGTGAAAAATATGAAGAGCTTTAAAAGGTGTCAAAAATATGAGGAGCATGAAACGGTCTCAAAAATAGGAGGAGCTTGAAGCGGTGTTCAAAAACATGAAGAGCCTGAAAAGATTTGAAAAATATGAAGAGCTTCAATAGGTGTCAAAAATATGAGGAGAAAGAACCGGTCTGAAAAATAGAAGGAGCATGAAGCGGTGTTCAAAAAATGAAGAGCCTGAAAAGGTGTGAAAAATATGAACAGCTTCAAAAGCTGTCAAATATATGAGGAGCATGAAACGGTCTGAAAAATAGGAGGAGCATGAAGCAGTGTTGAAAAACATGAAGAGCCTGAAAAGGTGTGAAAAATATGAAGAGTTTCAAAAGGTGTGAAAAATATGAAGAGCTTCAAGAGGTGTAAAAAATGAGATGAGCATGAAACGGTCTGCAAAATAGGAGGAGCATGAAACGGTCTTAAAAATAGGAGGTACATGAAGCGGTGTTCAAAAACATGGAGAGCCTGCAAAGGTGTGAAAAATAGGAGGAGCATGAAACGTTCTCAAAAAAGGAGGAGCATGAAACGGTCTAAAAAATAGGAGGAGAATGAAGCGGTGTTCAAAAACATCGAGAGCCGGAAAAGGTGTGAAAAACATGAAGAGCTTCAAAAGGTGTCAATAATATGAAGAGCATGAAACGGTCTGAAAAATATGAGGAGCATGAAGCGGTGTTCAAAAACATGGAGAGGCTGAAAAGGTGTGAAAAATATGAAGAGCTTCAAACGGTGTCAAAAATAAGAGGAGCATGAAACGGTCTGAAAAATAGGAGGAGCATGAAGCAGTGTTGAAAAACATGAAGAGCCTGAAAAGGTGTGAAAAATATGAAGAGCTTCAAAACTTGTGAAAAATATGAAGAGCTTCAAAAGGTGTAAAAAATGAGATGAGCATGAAACGGTCTGAAAAATAGGAGGAGCTTGAAGCGGTGTTCAAAAACATGAAGAGCCTCAGAAGGTGTGAAAATTATGAAGAGCTTTAAAAGATGTCAGAAATATTAGGAGCATGAAACGATCTGAAAAACAGCAGGAGCATGAAGTGGTGTTGAAAAACTTGAAGAGCCTGAAAAGCTGTGAAAAATATGAAGAGCTTAAAAAGTTGTCAAAAATATGAGGAGCAAGAAACGGTCTGAAAAATAGAAGGAGCATAAAGCGGTGTTGAAAAATTTGAAGAGCCTGAAAAGGTGTGAAAAATATGAAGAGCTTCAAAAGCTGTCAAATATATGAGGAGCATGAAACGGTCTGAAAAATACGAGGAGCATGAAGCGATGTTGAAAAACATGAAAAGACTGAAAAGGTGTGAAAATTATGAAGAGCTCCAAAAGGTTTCAAAAATATGAGGAGCATGAAACGTTCTGAAAAATAGGAGGAGCATGAAGCGGTGTTGAAAAACATGAAGAGCGTTAAAAGGTGTGAAAAATAGGAAGAGTTTCAAAAGGTGTCAATAATAAGAAATGCATGAAACAGTCTGAAGTATAGGAGGAGCAAAAATGGTCTGAAAAATAGGAGGAGCATGAAGCGGTGTTCAAAAACATGAAGAGCCTGAAAAGTTGTGAAAAATATGAAGAGCTTCAAAATTTGTCAAAAATAAGAGGAGCATGAAAAGGTGTCAAAAATCGGAGGAGCATGAAGCGGTGTTCAAAAACATGGAGAGACTGAAAAGGTGTGAAAAATATGAAGACCTTCAAAAGTTGTCAAAAATATGAGGAGCATGAAACGGTCTGAAAAATAGGAGGAGCATGAAGCGGTGTTGAAAAACATGAAGAGCCTGAAAAGGTGTGAAATATATGAAGAGCTTACAAAGGTGTCGAAAATATGATTAGCATGAAAAGGTCTGGAAAATAGGAGGAACATGAAACGGTCTGAAAAATAGGAGGAGCATGAAACGGTGTTTAAAAACATGAAGAGCCTGAAAAGGTGTGAGAAATAGGAGGACCTTCAAAAGGTGTCAAAAATATGAGGAGCATGAAAGGGTCTGAAATATAGGAGGAGCATGAAGCGGTGTTCAAAAACATGAAGAGCAAGAAAAGATGTGAAAAATAGGAAGAGCTTCAAAAGGTGTCAAAAATATGAGGAGCATGAAACGGTCTGAAAATTAGGAGGAGCATGAGGCGGTGTTCAAATACATGAAGAGCCTGAAAAGGTGTGAAAAATATGAAGAGCTTCAAAGGGTGTGAAAAATATGAGGAGCTTGAAACGGTTCGAAAAATAGGAGGAGCATGAAGCGGTGTTCAAAAACATGAAGAGCCTGAAAAGGTGTGAAAAATATGAAGAGGTTCAAAAGGTGTCAAAAACATGAGGAGAATGAAACGGTCTCATATAGGAGGAGCATGAAGCGGTGTTCAAAACCATGGAGAGCCTGAAACGGTGTGAAAAATATGAAGAGCTTCAAAGGTTGTCAAAAATATGAGAACCATGAAACGGTCTCAAAAATAGGAGGAGCGTGAAGTGGTGTTGAAAAACATGAAGAGCCTGAAAAGGTGTGAAAAATATGAAGAGCTTCAAAAGGTGTCAAAAATGAGATGAGCATGAAGGGTCTGAAAGATAGGAGGAGCATGAAGTGGTGCTGAAAAACATGAAGAGCCTTAAAAGGTGTGAAAAATATGAAGAGCTTCAAAAGGTGTGAAAAACATGAAGAGCTTCAAAACGTGTCAAAAATATGAGGAGGATGAAACGGACTGAAAAATAGGAGGAGCGTGAAGTGGTGTTGAAAAACACGAAGAGCCTGAAAAGGTGTGAAAAATATGAAGAGCTTCAAAAGGTGTCAAAAATACGGGCGGCATGAAACGGTCTGAAAAATAGGAAGATCATGAAGCGGTGTTGAAAAACATGAACAGCTTGAAAAGGTGAGAAAAATATGAAGGGCTTCAAAAAGTGTGAAATACATGAGGAGGATGAAACGGTCTGAAAAATAGGAGGAGCATGCAATGGTGTTCAAAAACATGAAGAGCCTGTAAATGTGTGAAAAATATGAGGAGCTTCAAAAGGTGTGAAATACATGAGGAGCAAGAAACGGTCTGAAAAATAGGAGGAGCTTGAAGCGGTGTTCAAAAACATGAAGATCCTAAAAAGGTGTGAAAAATATGAAGAGCTTTAAAAGATGTCAAAAATATGAGGAGCATGAAACGATCTAAAAAACAGGAGGAGCATGAAGTTGTGTTGAAAAACATGAAGAGTCTGAAAAGCTGTGATATATATGAAGAGTTTCAAAAGGTTTCAAAAATATGAGGAGCATGAAACGTTCAGAAAAATAGAAGGAGCATGAAGCGGTGTTGAAAAATATGAAGAGCCTGAAAAAGTGTGAAAAATATGAAGAGCTTAAATAGGCGTCAAAAATATGAGGAGCAAGAAACGGTCTGAAAAATAGAAGGAGCATAAAGCGGTGTTGAAAAATTTGAAGAGCCTGAAACGGTGTGAAATATATGAAGAGCTTCAAAAGCTGTCAAATATATGAGGAGCATGAAACGGTCTGAAAAATAGGAGGAGCATGAAGCGATGTTGAAAAACATGAAGAGCCTGAAAAGGTGTGAACATTATGAAGAGCTTCAAAAGGTTTCAAAAATATGAGGAGCATGAAACAGTCTGAAATATAGGAGGAGCAAGAAACGGTCTGAAAAATAGGAGGAGCATGAAGCGGTATTCAACTACATGGAGATCCTGAAAAGGTACGAAAAATATGAAGAGCTTCAAAAGGTGTGAAAAATATGAAGAGCTTCAAAAGGTGTCAAAAATGAGATGAGCATGAAACGGTCTGAAAAATAGGAGGAGCATGAAGTGGTGTTGAAAAACATGAAGAGCCTAAAAGGTGTGAAATATATGAAGAGCTTCAAAAGGTGTGAAAAATATGAGGAGCATGAAACGGTCTGAAAAATCGGAGGAGCATGAAGCGGTGTTCAAAAATATGAAGAACCTGAAAAGGTGTGAAAAATATGAAGACCTTTAAAAGGAGTCAAAAATATGAGGAGCATGAAACGGTCTCAAAAATAGGAGGAGCATGAAGCGGTATTCAACTACATGGAGATCCTGAAAAGGTACGAAAAATATGAAGAGCTTCAAAAAGTGTCAAAAGTATGAAGAGCATGAAACGTTCTGAAAAAGGAGTAGCATGAAACGGTGTTCAAAAACATGATGAGCCTGGAAAGGTGTGAAAAATATGAAGAGCTTCAAAAGGTGTCAATAATATGAGGAGCATGAAACGGTCTGAAATATAGGAGGATCATGAAGGAGTGTTGAAAAACATGAAGAGGCTGAAAATGTGTGAAAAATATGAAGAGATTCAAAAGGTGTGAAAAATATGAAGAGCTTCAAAAGGTGTCAAAAATGAGATGAGCATGAAACGATCTGAAAAATAGGAGGAGCATGAAGCGGTGCTGAAAAACATGAAGAGCCTGAAAACGTGTGAAAAATATTAAGAGCTTCAAAAGGTGTCAAAAAGATGAGGAGCATGAAACGGTCTGAAAAATCGGAGGAGCATGAAGCGGTGTTCAAAAACATGAAGAGCCTGAAAAGGTGTGAAAAATATGAAGAGCTTCAAAAGGTGTCAAAATATGAGAAACATGAGATGGTATGAAAATATGAGGAGCATGAAACGGTCTGAAAATAGGAGGAGCATGAAGCGGTGTTCAAAAACATGGAGAACCTGAAAAGGTGTGAAAATTATAAAGAGCTTCAAAAGGTGTCAAAAATATGAGGAGCATGAAACGGTCTGAAAAATAGGAGGAGCATGAAGCAGTGTTGAAAAACATGAAGAGCCAGAAAAGGTGTGAAAAACAGGAGGATCTTCAAAAGGTGTCAAAAATATGAGGAGCATGAAACGGTCTGAACATACGAGGAGCATGAAGCGGTGTTCAAAAACGTGAAGAGCGTGAAAAGGTGTGAAAAATATGAAGAGTTTCAAAAGCTGTTAAAAATATGAGGAGCATGAAACGTTCTGAAAAAGGAGTAGCATGAAACGGTGTTCAAAACATGAAGAGCCTGAAAAGGTGTGAAAAATATGAAGAGCTTCAAAAGGAGTCAAAATATGAGAAACATGAAATGGTATGAAAATATGAGGAGCATGAAACGGTCTGAAAATAGGAGGAGCATGAAGTGATGTTCAAAAACATGGAGAACCTAAAGGTGTGAAAATTATAAAGAGCTACAAAAAGTGTCAAAAATATGAGGAGCATGAAACGGTCTGAAAAATAGGAGGAACATGAAGCAGTGTTGAAAAACATGCAGAGCCTGAAAAGGTGTGAAAAACAGGAGGATCTTCAAAAGGTGTCAAAAATATGAGGAGCATGAAACGGTCTGAACATACGAGGAGCATGAAGCGGTGTTCAAAAACATGAAGAGCGTGAAAAGGTGTGAAAAATATGAAGAGCTTCAAAAGGTGTCAAAATATGAGGAACATGAAATGGTATGAAAATATGAGGAGCATGAAACGGTCTGAAAATAGGAGGAGCATGAAGCAGTGTTAAAAAACATGCAGAGCCTGAAAAGGTGTGAAAAACAGGAGGATCTTCAAAGGTGTCAAAAATATGAGGAGCATGAAACAGTCTGAACATACGAGGAGCATGAAGCGGTGTTCAAAAACATGAAGAGCGTGAAAAGGTGTGAAAAATATGAAGAGCTTCAAAACGTGTGAAAAATGAGATGAGCATGAAACGGTCTGAAAAATAGGAGGAGCATGAAGCGGTGTTCAAAAACATGAAGAGCCTGAAAAAGTGTGAAAAATATGAAGAGCTTTAAAAGGTGTCAAAAATATGAGGAGCATGAAACGGTCTCAAAAATAGGAGGAGCTTGAAGCGGTGTTCAAAAACATGAAGAGCCTGAAAAGATTTGAAAAATATGAAGAGCTTCAATAGGTGTCAAAAATATGAGGAGAAAGAACCGGTCTGAAAAATAGAAGGAGCATGAAGCGGTGTTCAAAAAATGAAGAGCCTGAAAAGGTGTGAAAAATATGAACAGCTTCAAAAGCTGTCAAATATATGAGGAGCATGAAACGGTCTGAAAAATAGGAGGAGCATGAAGCAGTGTTGAAAAACATGAAGAGCCTGAAAAGGTGTGAAAAATATGAAGAGTTTCAAAAGGTGTGAAAAATATGAAGAGCTTCAAGAGGTGTAAAAAATGAGATGAGCATGAAACGGTCTGCAAAATAGGAGGAGCATGAAACGGTCTTAAAAATAGGAGGTACATGAAGCGGTGTTCAAAAACATGGAGAGCCTGCAAAGGTGTGAAAAATAGGAGGAGCATGAAACGTTCTCAAAAAAGGAGGAGCATGAAACGGTCTAAAAAATAGGAGGAGAATGAAGCGGTGTTCAAAAACATGGAGAGCCGGAAAAGGTGTGAAAAACATGAAGAGCTTCAAAAGGTGTCAATAATATGAAGAGCATGAAACGGTCTGAAAAATATGAGGAGCATGAAGCGGTGTTCAAAAACATGGAGAGGCTGAAAAGGTGTGAAAAATATGAAGAGCTTCAAACGGTGTCAAAAATAAGAGGAGCATGAAACGGTCTGAAAAATAGGAGGAGCATGAAGCAGTGTTGAAAAACATGAAGAGCCTGAAAAGGTGTGAAAAATATGAAGAGCTTCAAAACTTGTGAAAAATATGAAGAGCTTCAAAAGGTGTAAAAAATGAGATGAGCATGAAACGGTCTGAAAAATAGGAGGAGCTTGAAGCGGTGTTCAAAAACATGAAGAGCCTCAGAAGGTGTGAAAATTATGAAGAGCTTTAAAAGATGTCAGAAATATTAGGAGCATGAAACGATCTGAAAAACAGCAGGAGCATGAAGTGGTGTTGAAAAACTTGAAGAGCCTGAAAAGCTGTGAAAAATATGAAGAGCTTAAAAAGTTGTCAAAAATATGAGGAGCAAGAAACGGTCTGAAAAATAGAAGGAGCATAAAGCGGTGTTGAAAAATTTGAAGAGCCTGAAAAGGTGTGAAAAATATGAAGAGCTTCAAAAGCTGTCAAATATATGAGGAGCATGAAACGGTCTGAAAAATACGAGGAGCATGAAGCGATGTTGAAAAACATGAAAAGACTGAAAAGGTGTGAAAATTATGAAGAGCTCCAAAAGGTTTCAAAAATATGAGGAGCATGAAACGTTCTGAAAAATAGGAGGAGCATGAAGCGGTGTTGAAAAACATGAAGAGCGTTAAAAGGTGTGAAAAATAGGAAGAGTTTCAAAAGGTGTCAATAATAAGAAATGCATGAAACAGTCTGAAGTATAGGAGGAGCAAAAATGGTCTGAAAAATAGGAGGAGCATGAAGCGGTGTTCAAAAACATGAAGAGCCTGAAAAGTTGTGAAAAATATGAAGAGCTTCAAAATTTGTCAAAAATAAGAGGAGCATGAAAAGGTGTCAAAAATCGGAGGAGCATGAAGCGGTGTTCAAAAACATGGAGAGACTGAAAAGGTGTGAAAAATATGAAGACCTTCAAAAGTTGTCAAAAATATGAGGAGCATGAAACGGTCTGAAAAATAGGAGGAGCATGAAGCGGTGTTGAAAAACATGAAGAGCCTGAAAAGGTGTGAAATATATGAAGAGCTTACAAAGGTGTCGAAAATATGATTAGCATGAAAAGGTCTGGAAAATAGGAGGAACATGAAACGGTCTGAAAAATAGGAGGAGCATGAAACGGTGTTTAAAAACATGAAGAGCCTGAAAAGGTGTGAGAAATAGGAGGACCTTCAAAAGGTGTCAAAAATATGAGGAGCATGAAAGGGTCTGAAATATAGGAGGAGCATGAAGCGGTGTTCAAAAACATGAAGAGCAAGAAAAGATGTGAAAAATAGGAAGAGCTTCAAAAGGTGTCAAAAATATGAGGAGCATGAAACGGTCTGAAAATTAGGAGGAGCATGAGGCGGTGTTCAAATACATGAAGAGCCTGAAAAGGTGTGAAAAATATGAAGAGCTTCAAAGGGTGTGAAAAATATGAGGAGCTTGAAACGGTTCGAAAAATAGGAGGAGCATGAAGCGGTGTTCAAAAACATGAAGAGCCTGAAAAGGTGTGAAAAATATGAAGAGGTTCAAAAGGTGTCAAAAACATGAGGAGAATGAAACGGTCTCATATAGGAGGAGCATGAAGCGGTGTTCAAAACCATGGAGAGCCTGAAACGGTGTGAAAAATATGAAGAGCTTCAAAGGTTGTCAAAAATATGAGAACCATGAAACGGTCTCAAAAATAGGAGGAGCGTGAAGTGGTGTTGAAAAACATGAAGAGCCTGAAAAGGTGTGAAAAATATGAAGAGCTTCAAAAGGTGTCAAAAATGAGATGAGCATGAAGGGTCTGAAAGATAGGAGGAGCATGAAGTGGTGCTGAAAAACATGAAGAGCCTTAAAAGGTGTGAAAAATATGAAGAGCTTCAAAAGGTGTGAAAAACATGAAGAGCTTCAAAACGTGTCAAAAATATGAGGAGGATGAAACGGACTGAAAAATAGGAGGAGCGTGAAGTGGTGTTGAAAAACACGAAGAGCCTGAAAAGGTGTGAAAAATATGAAGAGCTTCAAAAGGTGTCAAAAATACGGGCGGCATGAAACGGTCTGAAAAATAGGAAGATCATGAAGCGGTGTTGAAAAACATGAACAGCTTGAAAAGGTGAGAAAAATATGAAGGGCTTCAAAAAGTGTGAAATACATGAGGAGGATGAAACGGTCTGAAAAATAGGAGGAGCATGCAATGGTGTTCAAAAACATGAAGAGCCTGTAAATGTGTGAAAAATATGAGGAGCTTCAAAAGGTGTGAAATACATGAGGAGCAAGAAACGGTCTGAAAAATAGGAGGAGCTTGAAGCGGTGTTCAAAAACATGAAGATCCTAAAAAGGTGTGAAAAATATGAAGAGCTTTAAAAGATGTCAAAAATATGAGGAGCATGAAACGATCTAAAAAACAGGAGGAGCATGAAGTTGTGTTGAAAAACATGAAGAGTCTGAAAAGCTGTGATATATATGAAGAGTTTCAAAAGGTTTCAAAAATATGAGGAGCATGAAACGTTCAGAAAAATAGAAGGAGCATGAAGCGGTGTTGAAAAATATGAAGAGCCTGAAAAAGTGTGAAAAATATGAAGAGCTTAAATAGGCGTCAAAAATATGAGGAGCAAGAAACGGTCTGAAAAATAGAAGGAGCATAAAGCGGTGTTGAAAAATTTGAAGAGCCTGAAACGGTGTGAAATATATGAAGAGCTTCAAAAGCTGTCAAATATATGAGGAGCATGAAACGGTCTGAAAAATAGGAGGAGCATGAAGCGATGTTGAAAAACATGAAGAGCCTGAAAAGGTGTGAACATTATGAAGAGCTTCAAAAGGTTTCAAAAATATGAGGAGCATGAAACAGTCTGAAATATAGGAGGAGCAAGAAACGGTCTGAAAAATAGGAGGAGCATGAAGCGGTATTCAACTACATGGAGATCCTGAAAAGGTACGAAAAATATGAAGAGCTTCAAAAGGTGTGAAAAATATGAAGAGCTTCAAAAGGTGTCAAAAATGAGATGAGCATGAAACGGTCTGAAAAATAGGAGGAGCATGAAGTGGTGTTGAAAAACATGAAGAGCCTAAAAGGTGTGAAATATATGAAGAGCTTCAAAAGGTGTGAAAAATATGAGGAGCATGAAACGGTCTGAAAAATTGGAGGAGCATGAAGCGGTGTTCAAAAATATGAAGAACCTGAAAAGGTGTGAAAATATGAAGACCTTTAAAAGGTGTCAAAAATATGAGGAGCATGAAACGGTCTCAAAAATAGGAGGAGCATGAAGCGGTATTCAACTACATGGAGATCCTGAAAAGGTACGAAAAATATGAAGAGCTTCAAAAAGTGTCAAAAGTATGAAGAGCATGAAACGTTCTGAAAAAGGAGTAGCATGAAACGGTGTTCCAAAACATGATGAGCATGGAAAGGTGTGAAAAATATGAAGAGCTTCAAAAGGTGTCAATAATATGAGGAGCATGAAACGGTCTGAAATATAGGAGGATCATGAAGGAGTGTTGAAAAACATGAAGAGGCTGAAAATGTGTGAAAAATATGAAGAGATTCAAAAGGTGTGAAAAATATGAAGAGCTTCAAAAGGTGTCAAAAATGAGATGAGCATGAAACGATCTGAAAAATAGGAGGAGCATGAAGCGGTGTTGAAAAACATGAAGAGCCTGAAAAGGTGTGAAAAATATTAAGAGCTTCAAAAGGTGTCAAAAAGATGAGGAGCATGAAACGGTCTGAAAAATCGGAGGAGCATGAAGCGGTGTTCAAAAACATGAAGAGCCTGAAAAGGTGTGAAAAATATGAAGAGCTTCAAAAGGTGTCAAAATATGTGGAACATGAAATGGTATGAAAATATGAGGAGCATGAAACGGTCTGAAAATAGGAGGAGCATGAAGCGGTGTTCAAAAAATGAAGAGCCTGAAAAGGTGTGAAAAATATGAACAGCTTCAAAAGCTGTCAAATATATGAGGAGCATGAAACGGTCTGAAAAATAGGAGGAGCATGAAGCGGTGTTGAAAAACATGAAGAGCCTGAAAAGGTGTGAAAAATATGAAGAGTTTCAAAAGGTGTGAAAAATATGAAGAGCTTCAAGAGGTGTAAAAAATGAGATGAGCATGAAACGGTCTGCAAAATAGGAGGAGCATGAAACGGTCTTAAAAATAGGAGGTACATGAAGCGGTGTTCAAAAACATGGAGAGCCTGCAAAGGTGTGAAAAATAGGAGGAGCATGAAACGTTCTCAAAAAAGGAGGAGCATGAAACGGTCTAAAAAATAGGAGGAGAATGAAGCGGTGTTCAAAAACATCGAGAGCCGGAAAAGGTGTGAAAAACATGAAGAGCTTCAAAAGGTGTCAATAATATGAAGAGCATGAAACGGTCTGAAAAATATGAGGAGCATGAAGCGGTGTTCAAAAACATGGAGAGGCTGAAAAGGTGTGAAAAATATGAAGAGCTTCAAACGGTGTCAAAAATAAGAGGAGCATGAAACGGTCTGAAAAATAGGAGGAGCATGAAGCAGTGTTGAAAAACATGAAGAGCCTGAAAAGGTGTGAAAAATATGAAGAGCTTCAAAACTTGTGAAAAATATGAAGAGCTTCAAAAGGTGTAAAAAATGAGATGAGCATGAAACGGTCTGAAAAATAGGAGGAGCTTGAAGCGGTGTTCAAAAACATGAAGAGCCTCAGAAGGTGTGAAAATTATGAAGAGCTTTAAAAGATGTCAGAAATATTAGGAGCATGAAACGATCTGAAAAACAGCAGGAGCATGAAGTGGTGTTGAAAAACTTGAAGAGCCTGAAAAGCTGTGAAAAATATGAAGAGCTTAAAAAGTTGTCAAAAATATGAGGAGCAAGAAACGGTCTGAAAAATAGAAGGAGCATAAAGCGGTGTTGAAAAATTTGAAGAGCCTGAAAAGGTGTGAAAAATATGAAGAGCTTCAAAAGCTGTCAAATATATGAGGAGCATGAAAAGGTCTGAAAAATACGAGGAGCATGAAGCGATGTTGAAAAACATGAAAAGACTGAAAAGGTGTGAAAATTATGAAGAGCTCCAAAAGGTTTCAAAAATATGAGGAGCATGAAACGTTCTGAAAAATAGGAGGAGCATGAAGCGGTGTTGAAAAACATGAAGAGCGTTAAAAGGTGTGAAAAATAGGAAGAGTTTCAAAAGGTGTCAATAATAAGAAATGCATGAAACAGTCTGAAGTATAGGAGGAGCAAAAATGGTCTGAAAAATAGGAGGAGCATGAAGCGGTGTTCAAAAACATGAAGAGCCTGAAAAGTTGTGAAAAATATGAAGAGCTTCAAAATTTGTCAAAAATAAGAGGAGCATGAAAAGGTGTCAAAAATCGGAGGAGCATGAAGCGGTGTTCAAAAACATGGAGAGACTGAAAAGGTGTGAAAAATATGAAGACCTTCAAAAGTTGTCAAAAATATGAGGAGCATGAAACGGTCTGAAAAATAGGAGGAGCATGAAGCGGTGTTGAAAAACATGAAGAGCCTGAAAAGGTGTGAAATATATGAAGAGCTTACAAAGGTGTCGAAAATATGATTAGCATGAAAAGGTCTGGAAAATAGGAGGAACATGAAACGGTCTGAAAAATAGGAGGAGCATGAAACGGTGTTTAAAAACATGAAGAGCCTGAAAAGGTGTGAGAAATAGGAGGACCTTCAAAAGGTGTCAAAAATATGAGGAGCATGAAAGGGTCTGAAATATAGGAGGAGCATGAAGCGGTGTTCAAAAACATGAAGAGCAAGAAAAGATGTGAAAAATAGGAAGAGCTTCAAAAGGTGTCAAAAATATGAGGAGCATGAAACGGTCTGAAAATTAGGAGGAGCATGAGGCGGTGTTCAAATACATGAAGAGCCTGAAAAGGTGTGAAAAATATGAAGAGCTTCAAAGGGTGTGAAAAATATGAGGAGCTTGAAACGGTTCGAAAAATAGGAGGAGCATGAAGTGGTGTTCAAAAACATGAAGAGCCTGAAAAGGTGTGAAAAATATGAAGAGGTTCAAAAGGTGTCAAAAACATGAGGAGAATGAAACGGTCTCATATAGGAGGAGCATGAAGCGGTGTTCAAAACCATGGAGAGCCTGAAACGGTGTGAAAAATATGAAGAGCTTCAAAGGTTGTCAAAAATATGAGAACCATGAAACGGTCTCAAAAATAGGAGGAGCGTGAAGTGGTGTTGAAAAACATGAAGAGCCTGAAAAGGTGTGAAAAATATGAAGAGCTTCAAAAGGTGTCAAAAATGAGATGAGCATGAAGGGTCTGAAAGATAGGAGGAGCATGAAGTGGTGCTGAAAAACATGAAGAGCCTTAAAAGGTGTGAAAAATATGAAGAGCTTCAAAAGGTGTGAAAAACATGAAGAGCTTCAAAACGTGTCAAAAATATGAGGAGGATGAAACGGACTGAAAAATAGGAGGAGCGTGAAGTGGTGTTGAAAAACACGAAGAGCCTGAAAAGGTGTGAAAAATATGAAGAGCTTCAAAAGGTGTCAAAAATACGGGCGGCATGAAACGGTCTGAAAAATAGGAAGATCATGAAGCGGTGTTGAAAAACATGAACAGCTTGAAAAGGTGAGAAAAATATGAAGGGCTTCAAAAAGTGTGAAATACATGAGGAGGATGAAACGGTCTGAAAAATAGGAGGAGCATGCAATGGTGTTCAAAAACATGAAGAGCCTGTAAATGTGTGAAAAATATGAGGAGCTTCAAAAGGTGTGAAATACATGAGGAGCAAGAAACGGTCTGAAAAATAGGAGGAGCTTGAAGCGGTGTTCAAAAACATGAAGATCCTAAAAAGGTGTGAAAAATATGAAGAGCTTTAAAAGATGTCAAAAATATGAGGAGCATGAAACGATCTAAAAAACAGGAGGAGCATGAAGTTGTGTTGAAAAACATGAAGAGTCTGAAAAGCTGTGATATATATGAAGAGTTTCAAAAGGTTTCAAAAATATGAGGAGCATGAAACGTTCAGAAAAATAGAAGGAGCATGAAGCGGTGTTGAAAAATATGAAGAGCCTGAAAAAGTGTGAAAAATATGAAGAGCTTAAATAGGCGTCAAAAATATGAGGAGCAAGAAACGGTCTGAAAAATAGAAGGAGCATAAAGCGGTGTTGAAAAATTTGAAGAGCCTGAAACGGTGTGAAATATATGAAGAGCTTCAAAAGCTGTCAAATATATGAGGAGCATGAAACGGTCTGAAAAATAGGAGGAGCATGAAGCGATGTTGAAAAACATGAAGAGCCTGAAAAGGTGTGAAGATTATGAAGAGCTTCAAAAGGTTTCAAAAATATGAGGAGCATGAAACAGTCTGAAATATAGGAGGAGCAAGAAACGGTCTGAAAAATAGGAGGAGCATGAAGCGGTATTCAACTACATGGAGATCCTGAAAAGGTACGAAAAATATGAAGAGCTTCAAAAGGTGTGAAAAATATGAAGAGCTTCAAAAGGTGTCAAAAATGAGATGAGCATGAAACGGTCTGAAAAATAGGAGGAGCATGAAGTGGTGTTGAAAAACATGAAGAGCCTAAAAGGTGTGAAATATATGAAGAGCTTCAAAAGGTGTGAAAAATATGAGGAGCATGAAACGGTCTGAAAAATTGGAGGAGCATGAAGCGGTGTTCAAAAATATGAAGAACCTGAAAAGGTGTGAAAATATGAAGACCTTTAAAAGGTGTCAAAAATATGAGGAGCATGAAACGGTCTCAAAAATAGGAGGAGCATGAAGCGGTATTCAACTACATGGAGATCCTGAAAAGGTACGAAAAATATGAAGAGCTTCAAAAAGTGTCAAAAGTATGAAGAGCATGAAACGTTCTGAAAAAGGAGTAGCATGAAACGGTGTTCCAAAACATGATGAGCATGGAAAGGTGTGAAAAATATGAAGAGCTTCAAAAGGTGTCAATAATATGAGGAGCATGAAACGGTCTGAAATATAGGAGGATCATGAAGGAGTGTTGAAAAACATGAAGAGGCTGAAAATGTGTGAAAAATATGAAGAGATTCAAAAGGTGTGAAAAATATGAAGAGCTTCAAAAGGTGTCAAAAATGAGATGAGCATGAAACGATCTGAAAAATAGGAGGAGCATGAAGCGGTGTTGAAAAACATGAAGAGCCTGAAAAGGTGTGAAAAATATTAAGAGCTTCAAAAGGTGTCAAAAAGATGAGGAGCATGAAACGGTCTGAAAAATCGGAGGAGCATGAAGCGGTGTTCAAAAACATGAAGAGCCTGAAAAGGTGTGAAAAATATGAAGAGCTTCAAAAGGTGTCAAAATATGTGGAACATGAAATGGTATGAAAATATGAGGAGCATGAAACGGTCTGAAAATAGGAGGAGCATGAAGCGGTGTTCAAAAACATGGAGAACCTGAAAAGGTGTGAAAATTATAGAGAGCTTCAAAAGGTGTAAAAAATATGAGGAGCATGAAACGGTCTGAAAAATAGGAGGAGCATGAAGCAGTGTTGAAAAACATGAAGAGCCTGAAAAGGTGTGAAAAACAGGAGGATCTTCAAAAGTTGGCAAAAATATGAGGAGCATGAAATGGTCTGAACATACGAGGAGCATGAAGCGGTGTTCAAAAACATGAAGAGCGTGAAAAGGTGTCAAAAATATGAAGAGCTTCAAAAAGTGTCAAAAGTATGAAGAGCATGAAACGTTCTGAAAAAGGAGTAGCATGAAACCATGTTCAAAAACATGAAGAGCCTGAAAAGGTGTGAAAAATATGAAGAGCTTCAAAAGGTGTCAAAATATGAGGAACATGAAATGGTATGAAAATTTGAGGAGCATGAAACGGTCTTAAAAATAGGAGGGACATGAAGCGGTGTTCAAAAACATGGAGAGCCTGAAAAGGTGTGAAAAATAGGACGAGCATGAAACGTTCTCAAAAAAGGAGGAGCATGAAACCGTCTTAAAAATAGGAGGAGAATGAAGCGGTGTTCAAAAACATGGAGAGCCGGAAAAGGTGTGAAAAACATGAAGAGCTTCAAAAGGTGTCAACAACATGAAGAGCATGAAACGGTCTGAAAAATATGAGGAGCATGAAGCGGTGTTCAAAAACATGGAGAGGCTGAAAAGGTGTGAAAAATATGAAGAGCTTCAAACGGTGTCAAAAATAAGAGGAGCATGAAACGGTCTGAAAAATAGGAGGAGCATGAAGCAGTGTTGAAAAACATGAAGAGCCTGAAAAGGTGTGAAAAATGTGAAGAGCTTCAAAAGTTGTGAAAAATATGAAGAGCTTCAAAAGGTGTCAAAAATGAGATGAGCATGAAACGGTCTGTAAAATAGGAGGAGCATGAAGCGGTGTTCAAAACATGAAGAGCCTGAAAAGGTGTAAAAAATATGAAGAGCTTCAAAAGGTCTGAAAAATATGAGGGGCATGAAAGGGTCTCAAAATTAGGAGGAGCATGAAGCGGTATTCAAATATATGGAGATCCTGAAAACGTACTAAAAATATGAAGAGCTTCAAAAGGTGTCAAAAATATGAAGAGCATGAAACTTTCTGAAAAAAGAGTAGCATGAAGCGGTGTTCAAAAACATGGAGAACCTGAAAAGGTGTGAAAACTATAAAGAGCTTCAAAAGGTGTCAAAAATATGAGGAGCATGAAACGGTCTGAAAAATAGGAGGAGCATGAAACGATGTTAAAAACATGCAGAGCCTGAAAATGTGTGAAAAATTTGAAGAGCTTCAAAAGGTGTCAAAAATATGGGGAGCATGAAACGGTCTGAAAAATAGGAGGAGCATGAAGCGGTGTTGAAAAACATGAAGAGTCTGAAAACCTGTGAATAATATGAAGAGCTTCAAAAGCTGTCAAATATACGAGGAGCATGAAACGGTCTGAAAAATAGGAGGAGCATGAAGAGGTATTGAAAAACATGAAGAGACTGAAAAGGTGTGAAAAATATGAAGAGCTTCAAAAGGTGTCATAAATATGAGCAGCATGAAACGGTCTAAAATATAGGAGGAGCATGAAACGGTGTTCAAAAACATGAAGAGTCTGAATAGGTGTGAAAAATATGAAGAGCTTCAAAAGGTGTGAAAAATGAAAGGAGCATGAAAAGGTCTGAATAAAAGGAGGAGCATGAAGTTGTGTTGAAAAACTTGAAGAGCCTGAAAAGGTGTGAAAAATATGAAGAGCTTCAAAAGGTGTCAAAAATATGTGAAGCATGAAATGGTCTGAAAAATAGAAGGAGCATGAAGCGGTGTTGAAAAACATGAAGAGCCTGGAATGGTGTGAAAAATATGAAGAGCTTCAAAAGCTGTCAAATATATGAGGAGCATGAAACGATCTGAAAAAGAGGAGGAGCATGAAACGGTGTTGAAGCACATGAAGAGCCGGAAAAGGTGTGAAAAATATGAAGAGCTTCAAAAGGTGTGAAAAATATGAAGAGCTTCAAAAGTTGTAAAAAATGAGATGAGCATGAAACGGTCTGTAAATTAGGAGGAGCATGAAGCGGTGTTCAAAACATGAAGAGCCGGAAAAGGTGTGAAAAATATGAAGAGCTTCAAAAGGTGTGAAAACTATGAGGAGCATGAAACGGTGAAAAATAGGAGGAGCATAAAGCGATGTTCAAAAACATGAAGAGCCTGAAAAGGTGTGAAAAATATGAAGAGCTTTAAAAGGTGTCAAAAATATGAGGAGCATGAAACAGTCTCAAAAATAGGAGGAGCATGAAGCGGTATTCAAATACATGGAGACCCTGAAAAGGTACGAAAAATATGAAGAGCTTCAAAAGGTGTGAAAAATATGAAGAGCATGAAACGTTCTGAAAAAGGAGTAGCATTAAACGGTGTTCAAAATCAGGAAGAGCCTGGAAAGGTGTGAAAAATATGAAGAGCATCAAAACGTGTCAAAAATATGAGGAGCATGAAACGGTCTGAAAAATAGGAGGAGCATGAAGCAGTGTTAAAAACATGAAGAGCCTGAAAACCTGTGAAAAATATTAAGAGCTTAAAAAGGTGTGAAAAATATGAAGAGTTTCAAAAGGTGTAATAGTGACATGAGCATGAAACGGTCTGAAAAATAGGAGGAGCATGAAGAGGTTTTGAAAAACATGAAGAGCCTGAAAAGGTGTGAAAAATATGAAGAGCTTCAAAAGGTGTCAAAAATATGAGGAGCATGAAACGGTCTGAAAAATAGGAGGAGCATGAAGAGGTGTTGAAAAACATGAAGAGCCTGAAAAGGTGTGAAAAATATGAAGAGCTTCAAAAGGTGTGAAAAATATGAAGAGCTTCAAAAGGTGTCAAAAATATGAAGAGCTTCAAAAGGTGTCAAAAATACGAGGAGCATGATACGGTCTGAAATATAGGAGAAGCATGAAACGGTGTTGAAAAACATGAAGAGTCGAAAAGGTGGAAAAATAGGAAGAGCTTCAAAAGGTGTCAAAAATATGAGGAGAATGAAAGGGTCTGAAAAATACGAGGAGAATGATACGGTCGGAAATATAGGAGAAACATGAAACGGTGTTGAAAAACATGAAGAGTCTGAAAACGTGTGAAAAGTAGGAAGAGCTTCAAAAGGTGTCAAAAATGAAAGGAGCATGAAATGGTCTGAAAAATAGGAGGAGCATGAAGTGATGTTTATAAACATGAAGAACCTGAAAAGTTGTGAAATATATGAAGAGCTTCAAAAGGTGTCAAAAATACGAGGAGCATGATACGGTCTGAAATATAGGAGAAGCATGAAACGGTGTTGAAAAACATGAAGAGTCGAAAAGGTGGAAAATAGGAAGAGCTTCAAAAGGTGTCAAAAATATGAGGAGCATGAAAGGGTCTGAAAAATATGAGGAGCATGATACGGTCTGAAATATAGGAGAAGCATGAAACGGTGTTGAAAAACATGAAGAGTTGAAAAGGTGTGAAAAATAGGAAGAGATTCAAAAGGTGTCAAAATATGAAAAGCATGAAACGGTCTGAAAAACAGGAGGACAATGAACGGTGTTGAAAAACATGAATAGCATGAAAAGGTGTGAAAAATATGTAGAGCTTCAAAAGGTGTCAAAATTATGAGGAGCATGAAAAGGTCTGAAAAATATGAGGAGCACGAAACTGTCTGAAAAATAGGAGGAGAATGAAACGGCATTGAAAAACATGAAGAGCTTCAAAAGGTTTCGAAAATATGAGGAGTATGAAACGGTCTGAAAAAAAAGAGGATCATGAAACGGTGTTGAAAAACTTGGAAAGCCTTAAAAGGTGTGAAAAATATGAAGAGCATCAAAATGTGTCAAAAACATGAAGAGCATCAAAAGGTTTCAAAAATGAGATGAGCATGAAACGGTCTGAAAAATATGAGGAGCATGAAGTGGTGTTGAAAAACATGAAGAGCCTGAAAAAGTGTGAAAAATATGAAGAGCTTCAAAAGGAGTGAAAAATATGAAGAGCTTCAAAAGGTGTCAAAAATGACATGAAAATGAAACGGTCTGAATAATAGGAGGAGCATGAAGTGCTGTTGAAAAACATGAAGAGCCTGAAAACGTGTGAAAAATATGAAGAGCTTCAAAAGGTGTGAAAAATGAAAGAAGCATGAAAAGGTCTGAAAAATAGGAGGAGCATGAAGAGGTGTTGAAAAACATGATGAACCTGAAAAGTTGTGAAAAATATGAAGAGCTTCAAAAGGTGTCAAAAATATGTGAAGCATGAAATGGTCTGAAAAATAGGAGGAGCATGAAGTGGTGTTAAAAAACATGAAGAGCCTCAAAAGGTGTGAAAAATATGAAGAGCTTCAAAAGGTGTGAAAAATGAAAGGAGTATGAAAAGGTCTGAATAAAAGGAGGAGCATGAAGTGGTGTTGAAAAACTTGAAGAGGCTGAAAAGGTGTGAAAAATATGAAGAGCTTCAAAAGGTGTCAAAAATATGTGAAGCATGAAATGGTCTGAAAAATAGGAGGAGCATGATATGGTCTGAAATAAAGAGAAGCATGAAACGGTGTTGAAAAACATGAAGGGCCTGAAAAGGTGTGAAAAATATGAAGAGCTTCAAAAGGTGTCAAAAATATGTGAAGCATGAAATGGTCTCAAAAATATGAGGAGCATGAAACAGTCTGAAAATTAGGAGGAGCATGAAGCGGTGTTGAAAAACATGAAGAGCCTGAAAAGGTGTGAAAAACAGGAGGATCTTCAAAAGGTGGCAAAAATATGAGGAGCATGAAATGGTCTGAACATACGAGGAGCATGAAGCGGTGTTCAAAAACATGAAGAGCGTGAAAAGGTGTGAAAAATATGAAGAGCTTCAAAAAGTGTCAAAAGTATGAAGAGCATGAAACGTTCTGAAAAAGGAGTAGCATGAAACCATGTTCAAAAACATGAAGAGCCTGAAAAGGTGTGAAAAATATGAAGAGCTTCAAAAGGTGTCAAAATATGAGGAATATGAAATGGTATGAAAATTTGAGGAGCATGAAACGGTCTTAAAAATAGGAGGGACATGAAGCGGTGTTCAAAAACATGGAGAGCCTGAAAAGGTGTGAAAAATAGGACGAGCATGAAACGTTCTCAAAAAAGGAGGAGCATGAAACCGTCTTAAAAATAGGAGGAGAATGAAGCGGTGTTCAAAAACATGGAGAGCCGGAAAAGGTGTGAAAAACATGAAGAGCTTCAAAAGGTGTCAACAACATGAAGAGCATGAAACGGTCTGAAAAATATGAGGAGCATGAAGCGGTGTTCAAAAACATGGAGAGGCTGAAAAGGTGTGAAAAATATGAAGAGCTTCAAACGGTGTCAAAAATAAGAGGAGCATGAAACGGTCTGAAAAATAGGAGGAGCATGAAGCAGTGTTGAAAAACATGAAGAGCCTGAAAAGGTGTGAAAAATATGAAGAGCTTCAAAAGGTGTCAAAAATATGAGGAGCATGAAACAGTCTGAAAATTAGGAGGAGCATGAAGCGGTGTTGAAAAACATGAAGGGCCTGAAAAGGTTTGAAAAATATGAAGAGCTTCAAAAAGTTTCAAAAATATGAGGAGCATGAAAAGGTCTGAAAAATATGAGGAGCACGAAACTGTCTGAAAAATAGGAGGAGAATGAAACGGCATTGAAAAACATGAAGAGCTTCAAAAGGTTTCGAAAATATGAGGAGCATGAAACGGTCTGAAAAAAAAGAGGATCATGAAACAGTGTTGAAAAACTTGGAAAGCCTTAAAAGGTGTGAAAAATATGAAGAGCATCAAAATGTGTCAAAAACATGAGGAGCATGAGACAGTCTGAAAAATATGAGGAGCATGAAACTGTCTGAAAAAGAGGAGGAGCATTAAATGGTGTTGTAAAACATGAAGAGCTTCAAAAAGCGTCAGAAATATGAGGAGCATGAAACGGTCTGAAAAATCTGAGGAGTATGAAACGGTCTGAAAATTAGGAGGAGCACGAAACGCTGTTGAAAAATATGAAGAGCCTGAAATGGTGTGAAAAATATGAAGAGCTTCAAAAGGTGTCAAAATATGAGGAACATGAAATGGTATGAAAATTTGAGGAGCATGAAACGGTCTTAAAAATAGGAGGGACGTGAAGCGGTGTTCAAAAACATGGAGAGCCGGAAAAGGTGTGAAAAACATGAAGAGCTTCAAAAGGTGTCAACAACATGAAGAGCATGAAACGGTCTGAAAAATATGAGGAGCATGAAGCGGTGTTCAAAAACATGGAGAGGCTGAAAAGGTGTGAAAAATATGAAGAGCTTCAAACGGTGTCAAAAATAAGAGGAGCATGAAACGGTCTGAAAAATAGGAGGAGCATGAAGCAGTGTTGAAAAACATGAAGAGCCTGAAAAGGTGTGAAAAATATGAAGAGCTTCAAAAGTTGTGAAAAATATGAAGAGCTTCAAAAGGTGTCAAAAATGAGATGAGCATGAAACGGTCTGTAAAATAGGAGGAGCATGAAGCGGTGTTCAAAACATGAAGAGCCTGAAAAGGTGTAAAAAATATGAAGAGCTTCAAAAGGTCTGAAAAATATGAGGGGCATGAAAGGGTCTCAAAATTAGGAGGAGCATGAAGCGGTATTCAAATATATGGAGATCCTGAAAACGTACTAAAAATATGAAGAGCTTCAAAAGGTGTCAAAAATATGAAGAGCATGAAACTTTCTGAAAAAAGAGTAGCATGAAGCGGTGTTCAAAAACATGGAGAACCTGAAAAGGTGTGAAAACTATAAAGAGCTTCAAAAGGTGTCAAAAATATGAGGAGCATGAAACGGTCTGAAAAATAGGAGGAGCATGAAACGATGTTAAAAACATGCAGAGCCTGAAAATGTGTGAAAAATTTGAAGAGCTTCAAAAGGTGTCAAAAATATGGGGAGCATGAAACGGTCTGAAAAATAGGAGGAGCATGAAGCGGTGTTGAAAAACATGAAGAGTCTGAAAACCTGTGAATAATATGAAGAGCTTCAAAAGCTGTCAAATATACGAGGAGCATGAAACGGTCTGAAAAATAGGAGGAGCATGAAGAGGTATTGAAAAACATGAAGAGACTGAAAAGGTGTGAAAAATATGAAGAGCTTCAAAAGGTGTCATAAATATGAGCAGCATGAAACGGTCTAAAATATAGGAGGAGCATGAAACGGTGTTCAAAAACATGAAGAGTCTGAATAGGTGTGAAAAATATGAAGAGCTTCAAAAGGTGTGAAAAATGAAAGGAGCATGAAAAGGTCTGAATAAAAGGAGGAGCATGAAGTTGTGTTGAAAAACTTGAAGAGCCTGAAAAGGTGTGAAAAATATGAAGAGCTTCAAAAGGTGTCAAAAATATGTGAAGCATGAAATGGTCTGAAAAATAGAAGGAGCATGAAGCGGTGTTGAAAAACATGAAGAGCCTGGAATGGTGTGAAAAATATGAAGAGCTTCAAAAGCTGTCAAATATATGAGGAGCATGAAACGATCTGAAAAAGAGGAGGAGCATGAAACGGTGTTGAAGCACATGAAGAGCCGGAAAAGGTGTGAAAAATATGAAGAGCTTCAAAAGGTGTGAAAAATATGAAGAGCTTCAAAAGTTGTAAAAAATGAGATGAGCATGAAACGGTCTGTAAATTAGGAGGAGCATGAAGCGGTGTTCAAAACATGAAGAGCCGGAAAAGGTGTGAAAAATATGAAGAGCTTCAAAAGGTGTGAAAACTATGAGGAGCATGAAACGGTGAAAAATAGGAGGAGCATAAAGCGATGTTCAAAAACATGAAGAGCCTGAAAAGGTGTGAAAAATATGAAGAGCTTTAAAAGGTGTCAAAAATATGAGGAGCATGAAACAGTCTCAAAAATAGGAGGAGCATGAAGCGGTATTCAAATACATGGAGACCCTGAAAAGGTACGAAAAATATGAAGAGCTTCAAAAGGTGTGAAAAATATGAAGAGCATGAAACGTTCTGAAAAAGGAGTAGCATTAAACGGTGTTCAAAATCAGGAAGAGCCTGGAAAGGTGTGAAAAATATGAAGAGCATCAAAACGTGTCAAAAATATGAGGAGCATGAAACGGTCTGAAAAATAGGAGGAGCATGAAGCAGTGTTAAAAACATGAAGAGCCTGAAAACCTGTGAAAAATATTAAGAGCTTAAAAAGGTGTGAAAAATATGAAGAGTTTCAAAAGGTGTAATAGTGACATGAGCATGAAACGGTCTGAAAAATAGGAGGAGCATGAAGAGGTTTTGAAAAACATGAAGAGCCTGAAAAGGTGTGAAAAATATGAAGAGCTTCAAAAGGTGTCAAAAATATGAGGAGCATGAAACGGTCTGAAAAATAGGAGGAGCATGAAGAGGTGTTGAAAAACATGAAGAGCCTGAAAAGGTGTGAAAAATATGAAGAGCTTCAAAAGGTGTGAAAAATATGAAGAGCTTCAAAAGGTGTCAAAAATATGAAGAGCTTCAAAAGGTGTCAAAAATACGAGGAGCATGATACGGTCTGAAATATAGGAGAAGCATGAAACGGTGTTGAAAAACATGAAGAGTCGAAAAGGTGGAAAAATAGGAAGAGCTTCAAAAGGTGTCAAAAATATGAGGAGAATGAAAGGGTCTGAAAAATACGAGGAGAATGATACGGTCGGAAATATAGGAGAAACATGAAACGGTGTTGAAAAACATGAAGAGTCTGAAAACGTGTGAAAAGTAGGAAGAGCTTCAAAAGGTGTCAAAAATGAAAGGAGCATGAAATGGTCTGAAAAATAGGAGGAGCATGAAGTGATGTTTATAAACATGAAGAACCTGAAAAGTTGTGAAATATATGAAGAGCTTCAAAAGGTGTCAAAAATACGAGGAGCATGATACGGTCTGAAATATAGGAGAAGCATGAAACGGTGTTGAAAAACATGAAGAGTCGAAAAGGTGGAAAATAGGAAGAGCTTCAAAAGGTGTCAAAAATATGAGGAGCATGAAAGGGTCTGAAAAATATGAGGAGCATGATACGGTCTGAAATATAGGAGAAGCATGAAACGGTGTTGAAAAACATGAAGAGTTGAAAAGGTGTGAAAAATAGGAAGAGATTCAAAAGGTGTCAAAATATGAAAAGCATGAAACGGTCTGAAAAACAGGAGGACAATGAACGGTGTTGAAAAACATGAATAGCATGAAAAGGTGTGAAAAATATGTAGAGCTTCAAAAGGTGTCAAAATTATGAGGAGCATGAAAAGGTCTGAAAAATATGAGGAGCACGAAACTGTCTGAAAAATAGGAGGAGAATGAAACGGCATTGAAAAACATGAAGAGCTTCAAAAGGTTTCGAAAATATGAGGAGTATGAAACGGTCTGAAAAAAAAGAGGATCATGAAACGGTGTTGAAAAACTTGGAAAGCCTTAAAAGGTGTGAAAAATATGAAGAGCATCAAAATGTGTCAAAAACATGAAGAGCATCAAAAGGTTTCAAAAATGAGATGAGCATGAAACGGTCTGAAAAATATGAGGAGCATGAAGTGGTGTTGAAAAACATGAAGAGCCTGAAAAAGTGTGAAAAATATGAAGAGCTTCAAAAGGAGTGAAAAATATGAAGAGCTTCAAAAGGTGTCAAAAATGACATGAAAATGAAACGGTCTGAATAATAGGAGGAGCATGAAGTGCTGTTGAAAAACATGAAGAGCCTGAAAACGTGTGAAAAATATGAAGAGCTTCAAAAGGTGTGAAAAATGAAAGAAGCATGAAAAGGTCTGAAAAATAGGAGGAGCATGAAGAGGTGTTGAAAAACATGATGAACCTGAAAAGTTGTGAAAAATATGAAGAGCTTCAAAAGGTGTCAAAAATATGTGAAGCATGAAATGGTCTGAAAAATAGGAGGAGCATGAAGTGGTGTTAAAAAACATGAAGAGCCTCAAAAGGTGTGAAAAATATGAAGAGCTTCAAAAGGTGTGAAAAATGAAAGGAGTATGAAAAGGTCTGAATAAAAGGAGGAGCATGAAGTGGTGTTGAAAAACTTGAAGAGGCTGAAAAGGTGTGAAAAATATGAAGAGCTTCAAAAGGTGTCAAAAATATGTGAAGCATGAAATGGTCTGAAAAATAGGAGGAGCATGATATGGTCTGAAATAAAGAGAAGCATGAAACGGTGTTGAAAAACATGAAGGGCCTGAAAAGGTGTGAAAAATATGAAGAGCTTCAAAAGGTGTCAAAAATATGTGAAGCATGAAATGGTCTCAAAAATATGAGGAGCATGAAACAGTCTGAAAATTAGGAGGAGCATGAAGCGGTGTTGAAAAACATGAAGAGCCTGAAAAGGTGTGAAAAACAGGAGGATCTTCAAAAGGTGGCAAAAATATGAGGAGCATGAAATGGTCTGAACATACGAGGAGCATGAAGCGGTGTTCAAAAACATGAAGAGCGTGAAAAGGTGTGAAAAATATGAAGAGCTTCAAAAAGTGTCAAAAGTATGAAGAGCATGAAACGTTCTGAAAAAGGAGTAGCATGAAACCATGTTCAAAAACATGAAGAGCCTGAAAAGGTGTGAAAAATATGAAGAGCTTCAAAAGGTGTCAAAATATGAGGAACATGAAATGGTATGAAAATTTGAGGAGCATGAAACGGTCTTAAAAATAGGAGGGACATGAAGCGGTGTTCAAAAACATGGAGAGCCTGAAAAGGTGTGAAAAATAGGACGAGCATGAAACGTTCTCAAAAAAGGAGGAGCATGAAACCGTCTTAAAAATAGGAGGAGAATGAAGCGGTGTTCAAAAACATGGAGAGCCGGAAAAGGTGTGAAAAACATGAAGAGCTTCAAAAGGTGTCAACAACATGAAGAGCATGAAACGGTCTGAAAAATATGAGGAGCATGAAGCGGTGTTCAAAAACATGGAGAGGCTGAAAAGGTGTGAAAAATATGAAGAGCTTCAAACGGTGTCAAAAATAAGAGGAGCATGAAACGGTCTGAAAAATAGGAGGAGCATGAAGCAGTGTTGAAAAACATGAAGAGCCTGAAAAGGTGTGAAAAATATGAAGAGCTTCAAAAGGTGTCAAAAATATGAGGAGCATGAAACAGTCTGAAAATTAGGAGGAGCATGAAGCGGTGTTGAAAAACATGAAGGGCCTGAAAAGGTTTGAAAAATATGAAGAGCTTCAAAAAGTTTCAAAAATATGAGGAGCATGAAAAGGTCTGAAAAATATGAGGAGCACGAAACTGTCTGAAAAATAGGAGGAGAATGAAACGGCATTGAAAAACATGAAGAGCTTCAAAAGGTTTCGAAAATATGAGGAGCATGAAACGGTCTGAAAAAAAAGAGGATCATGAAACAGTGTTGAAAAACTTGGAAAGCCTTAAAAGGTGTGAAAAATATGAAGAGCATCAAAATGTGTCAAAAACATGAGGAGCATGAGACAGTCTGAAAAATATGAGGAGCATGAAACTGTCTGAAAAAGAGGAGGAGCATTAAATGGTGTTGTAAAACATGAAGAGCTTCAAAAAGCGTCAGAAATATGAGGAGCATGAAACGGTCTGAAAAATCTGAGGAGTATGAAACGGTCTGAAAATTAGGAGGAGCACGAAACGCTGTTGAAAAATATGAAGAGCCTGAAATGGTGTGAAAAATATGAAGAGCTTCAAAAGGTGTCAAAATATGAGGAACATGAAATGGTATGAAAATTTGAGGAGCATGAAACGGTCTTAAAAATAGGAGGGACGTGAAGCGGTGTTCAAAAACATGGAGAGCCGGAAAAGGTGTGAAAAACATGAAGAGCTTCAAAAGGTGTCAACAACATGAAGAGCATGAAACGGTCTGAAAAATATGAGGAGCATGAAGCGGTGTTCAAAAACATGGAGAGGCTGAAAAGGTGTGAAAAATATGAAGAGCTTCAAACGGTGTCAAAAATAAGAGGAGCATGAAACGGTCTGAAAAATAGGAGGAGCATGAAGCAGTGTTGAAAAACATGAAGAGCCTGAAAAGGTGTGAAAAATATGAAGAGCTTCAAAAGTTGTGAAAAATATGAAGAGCTTCAAAAGGTGTCAAAAATGAGATGAGCATGAAACAGTCTGTAAAATAGGAGGAGCATGAAGCGGTGTTCAAAACATGAAGAGCCTGAAAAGGTGTAAAAAATATGAAGAGCTTCAAAAGGTCTGAAAAATATGAGGGGCATGAAAGGGTCTCAAAATTAGGAGGAGCATGAAGCGGTATTCAAATATATGGAGATCCTGAAAACGTACTAAAAATATGAAGAGCTTCAAAAGGTGTCAAAAATATGAAGAGCATGAAACTTTCTGAAAAAAGAGTAGCATGAAGCGGTGTTCAAAAACATGGAGAACCTGAAAAGGTGTGAAAACTATAAAGAGCTTCAAAAGGTGTCAAAAATATGAGGAGCATGAAACGGTCTGAAAAATAGGAGGAGCATGAAACGATGTTAAAAACATGCAGAGCCTGAAAATGTGTGAAAAATTTGAAGAGCTTCAAAAGGTGTCAAAAATATGGGGAGCATGAAACGGTCTGAAAAATAGGAGGAGCATGAAGCGGTGTTGAAAAACATGAAGAGTCTGAAAACCTGTGAATAATATGAAGAGCTTCAAAAGCTGTCAAATATACGAGGAGCATGAAACGGTCTGAAAAATAGGAGGAGCATGAAGAGGTATTGAAAAACATGAAGAGACTGAAAAGGTGTGAAAAATATGAAGAGCTTCAAAAGGTGTCATAAATATGAGCAGCATGAAACGGTCTAAAATATAGGAGGAGCATGAAACGGTGTTCAAAAACATGAAGAGTCTGAATAGGTGTGAAAAATATGAAGAGCTTCAAAAGGTGTGAAAAATGAAAGGAGCATGAAAAGGTCTGAATAAAAGGAGGAGCATGAAGTTGTGTTGAAAAACTTGAAGAGCCTGAAAAGGTGTGAAAAATATGAAGAGCTTCAAAAGGTGTCAAAAATATGTGAAGCATGAAATGGTCTGAAAAATAGAAGGAGCATGAAGCGGTGTTGAAAAACATGAAGAGCCTGGAATGGTGTGAAAAATATGAAGAGCTTCAAAAGCTGTCAAATATATGAGGAGCATGAAACGATCTGAAAAAGAGGAGGAGCATGAAACGGTGTTGAAGCACATGAAGAGCCGGAAAAGGTGTGAAAAATATGAAGAGCTTCAAAAGGTGTGAAAAATATGAAGAGCTTCAAAAGTTGTAAAAAATGAGATGAGCATGAAACGGTCTGTAAATTAGGAGGAGCATGAAGCGGTGTTCAAAACATGAAGAGCCGGAAAAGGTGTGAAAAATATGAAGAGCTTCAAAAGGTGTGAAAACTATGAGGAGCATGAAACGGTGAAAAATAGGAGGAGCATAAAGCGATGTTCAAAAACATGAAGAGCCTGAAAAGGTGTGAAAAATATGAAGAGCTTTAAAAGGTGTCAAAAATATGAGGAGCATGAAACAGTCTCAAAAATAGGAGGAGCATGAAGCGGTATTCAAATACATGGAGACCCTGAAAAGGTACGAAAAATATGAAGAGCTTCAAAAGGTGTGAAAAATATGAAGAGCATGAAACGTTCTGAAAAAGGAGTAGCATTAAACGGTGTTCAAAATCAGGAAGAGCCTGGAAAGGTGTGAAAAATATGAAGAGCATCAAAACGTGTCAAAAATATGAGGAGCATGAAACGGTCTGAAAAATAGGAGGAGCATGAAGCAGTGTTAAAAACATGAAGAGCCTGAAAACCTGTGAAAAATATTAAGAGCTTAAAAAGGTGTGAAAAATATGAAGAGTTTCAAAAGGTGTAATAGTGACATGAGCATGAAACGGTCTGAAAAATAGGAGGAGCATGAAGAGGTTTTGAAAAACATGAAGAGCCTGAAAAGGTGTGAAAAATATGAAGAGCTTCAAAAGGTGTCAAAAATATGAGGAGCATGAAACGGTCTGAAAAATAGGAGGAGCATGAAGAGGTGTTGAAAAACATGAAGAGCCTGAAAAGGTGTGAAAAATATGAAGAGCTTCAAAAGGTGTGAAAAATATGAAGAGCTTCAAAAGGTGTCAAAAATATGAAGAGCTTCAAAAGGTGTCAAAAATACGAGGAGCATGATACGGTCTGAAATATAGGAGAAGCATGAAACGGTGTTGAAAAACATGAAGAGTCGAAAAGGTGGAAAAATAGGAAGAGCTTCAAAAGGTGTCAAAAATATGAGGAGAATGAAAGGGTCTGAAAAATACGAGGAGAATGATACGGTCGGAAATATAGGAGAAACATGAAACGGTGTTGAAAAACATGAAGAGTCTGAAAACGTGTGAAAAGTAGGAAGAGCTTCAAAAGGTGTCAAAAATGAAAGGAGCATGAAATGGTCTGAAAAATAGGAGGAGCATGAAGTGATGTTTATAAACATGAAGAACCTGAAAAGTTGTGAAATATATGAAGAGCTTCAAAAGGTGTCAAAAATACGAGGAGCATGATACGGTCTGAAATATAGGAGAAGCATGAAACGGTGTTGAAAAACATGAAGAGTCGAAAAGGTGGAAAATAGGAAGAGCTTCAAAAGGTGTCAAAAATATGAGGAGCATGAAAGGGTCTGAAAAATATGAGGAGCATGATACGGTCTGAAATATAGGAGAAGCATGAAACGGTGTTGAAAAACATGAAGAGTTGAAAAGGTGTGAAAAATAGGAAGAGATTCAAAAGGTGTCAAAATATGAAAAGCATGAAACGGTCTGAAAAACAGGAGGACAATGAACGGTGTTGAAAAACATGAATAGCATGAAAAGGTGTGAAAAATATGTAGAGCTTCAAAAGGTGTCAAAATTATGAGGAGCATGAAAAGGTCTGAAAAATATGAGGAGCACGAAACTGTCTGAAAAATAGGAGGAGAATGAAACGGCATTGAAAAACATGAAGAGCTTCAAAAGGTTTCGAAAATATGAGGAGTATGAAACGGTCTGAAAAAAAAGAGGATCATGAAACGGTGTTGAAAAACTTGGAAAGCCTTAAAAGGTGTGAAAAATATGAAGAGCATCAAAATGTGTCAAAAACATGAAGAGCATCAAAAGGTTTCAAAAATGAGATGAGCATGAAACGGTCTGAAAAATATGAGGAGCATGAAGTGGTGTTGAAAAACATGAAGAGCCTGAAAAAGTGTGAAAAATATGAAGAGCTTCAAAAGGAGTGAAAAATATGAAGAGCTTCAAAAGGTGTCAAAAATGACATGAAAATGAAACGGTCTGAATAATAGGAGGAGCATGAAGTGCTGTTGAAAAACATGAAGAGCCTGAAAACGTGTGAAAAATATGAAGAGCTTCAAAAGGTGTGAAAAATGAAAGAAGCATGAAAAGGTCTGAAAAATAGGAGGAGCATGAAGAGGTGTTGAAAAACATGATGAACCTGAAAAGTTGTGAAAAATATGAAGAGCTTCAAAAGGTGTCAAAAATATGTGAAGCATGAAATGGTCTGAAAAATAGGAGGAGCATGAAGTGGTGTTAAAAAACATGAAGAGCCTCAAAAGGTGTGAAAAATATGAAGAGCTTCAAAAGGTGTGAAAAATGAAAGGAGTATGAAAAGGTCTGAATAAAAGGAGGAGCATGAAGTGGTGTTGAAAAACTTGAAGAGGCTGAAAAGGTGTGAAAAATATGAAGAGCTTCAAAAGGTGTCAAAAATATGTGAAGCATGAAATGGTCTGAAAAATAGGAGGAGCATGATATGGTCTGAAATAAAGAGAAGCATGAAACGGTGTTGAAAAACATGAAGGGCCTGAAAAGGTGTGAAAAATATGAAGAGCTTCAAAAGGTGTCAAAAATATGTGAAGCATGAAATGGTCTCAAAAATATGAGGAGCATGAAACAGTCTGAAAATTAGGAGGAGCATGAAGCGGTGTTGAAAAACATGAAGAGCCTGAAAAGGTGTGAAAAACAGGAGGATCTTCAAAAGGTGGCAAAAATATGAGGAGCATGAAATGGTCTGAACATACGAGGAGCATGAAGCGGTGTTCAAAAACATGAAGAGCGTGAAAAGGTGTGAAAAATATGAAGAGCTTCAAAAAGTGTCAAAAGTATGAAGAGCATGAAACGTTCTGAAAAAGGAGTAGCATGAAACCATGTTCAAAAACATGAAGAGCCTGAAAAGGTGTGAAAAATATGAAGAGCTTCAAAAGGTGTCAAAATATGAGGAACATGAAATGGTATGAAAATTTGAGGAGCATGAAACGGTCTTAAAAATAGGAGGGACATGAAGCGGTGTTCAAAAACATGGAGAGCCTGAAAAGGTGTGAAAAATAGGACGAGCATGAAACGTTCTCAAAAAAGGAGGAGCATGAAACCGTCTTAAAAATAGGAGGAGAATGAAGCGGTGTTCAAAAACATGGAGAGCCGGAAAAGGTGTGAAAAACATGAAGAGCTTCAAAAGGTGTCAACAACATGAAGAGCATGAAACGGTCTGAAAAATATGAGGAGCATGAAGCGGTGTTCAAAAACATGGAGAGGCTGAAAAGGTGTGAAAAATATGAAGAGCTTCAAACGGTGTCAAAAATAAGAGGAGCATGAAACGGTCTGAAAAATAGGAGGAGCATGAAGCAGTGTTGAAAAACATGAAGAGCCTGAAAAGGTGTGAAAAATATGAAGAGCTTCAAAAGGTGTCAAAAATATGAGGAGCATGAAACAGTCTGAAAATTAGGAGGAGCATGAAGCGGTGTTGAAAAACATGAAGGGCCTGAAAAGGTTTGAAAAATATGAAGAGCTTCAAAAAGTTTCAAAAATATGAGGAGCATGAAAAGGTCTGAAAAATATGAGGAGCACGAAACTGTCTGAAAAATAGGAGGAGAATGAAACGGCATTGAAAAACATGAAGAGCTTCAAAAGGTTTCGAAAATATGAGGAGCATGAAACGGTCTGAAAAAAAAGAGGATCATGAAACAGTGTTGAAAAACTTGGAAAGCCTTAAAAGGTGTGAAAAATATGAAGAGCATCAAAATGTGTCAAAAACATGAGGAGCATGAGACAGTCTGAAAAATATGAGGAGCATGAAACTGTCTGAAAAAGAGGAGGAGCATTAAATGGTGTTGTAAAACATGAAGAGCTTCAAAAAGCGTCAGAAATATGAGGAGCATGAAACGGTCTGAAAAATCTGAGGAGTATGAAACGGTCTGAAAATTAGGAGGAGCACGAAACGCTGTTGAAAAATATGAAGAGCCTGAAATGGTGTGAAAAATATGAAGAGCTTCAAAAGGTGTCAAAATATGAGGAACATGAAATGGTATGAAAATTTGAGGAGCATGAAACGGTCTTAAAAATAGGAGGGACGTGAAGCGGTGTTCAAAAACATGGAGAGCCGGAAAAGGTGTGAAAAACATGAAGAGCTTCAAAAGGTGTCAACAACATGAAGAGCATGAAACGGTCTGAAAAATATGAGGAGCATGAAGCGGTGTTCAAAAACATGGAGAGGCTGAAAAGGTGTGAAAAATATGAAGAGCTTCAAACGGTGTCAAAAATAAGAGGAGCATGAAACGGTCTGAAAAATAGGAGGAGCATGAAGCAGTGTTGAAAAACATGAAGAGCCTGAAAAGGTGTGAAAAATATGAAGAGCTTCAAAAGTTGTGAAAAATATGAAGAGCTTCAAAAGGTGTCAAAAATGAGATGAGCATGAAACGGTCTGTAAAATAGGAGGAGCATGAAGCGGTGTTCAAAACATGAAGAGCCTGAAAAGGTGTAAAAAATATGAAGAGCTTCAAAAGGTCTGAAAAATATGAGGGGCATGAAAGGGTCTCAAAATTAGGAGGAGCATGAAGCGGTATTCAAATATATGGAGATCCTGAAAACGTACTAAAAATATGAAGAGCTTCAAAAGGTGTCAAAAATATGAAGAGCATGAAACTTTCTGAAAAAAGAGTAGCATGAAGCGGTGTTCAAAAACATGGAGAACCTGAAAAGGTGTGAAAACTATAAAGAGCTTCAAAAGGTGTCAAAAATATGAGGAGCATGAAACGGTCTGAAAAATAGGAGGAGCATGAAACGATGTTAAAAACATGCAGAGCCTGAAAATGTGTGAAAAATTTGAAGAGCTTCAAAAGGTGTCAAAAATATGGGGAGCATGAAACGGTCTGAAAAATAGGAGGAGCATGAAGCGGTGTTGAAAAACATGAAGAGTCTGAAAACCTGTGAATAATATGAAGAGCTTCAAAAGCTGTCAAATATACGAGGAGCATGAAACGGTCTGAAAAATAGGAGGAGCATGAAGAGGTATTGAAAAACATGAAGAGCCTAAAAGGTGTGAAATATATGAAGAGCTTCAAAAGGTGTCAAAAATGAGATGAGCATGAAACGGTCTGAAAAATAGGAGGAGCATGAAGTGGTGTTGAAAAACATGAAGAGCCTAAAAGGTGTGAAATATATGAAGAGCTTCAAAAGGTGTGAAAAATATGAGGAGCATGAAACGGTCTGAAAAATTGGAGGAGCATGAAGCGGTGTTCAAAAATATGAAGAACCTGAAAAGGTGTGAAAATATGAAGACCTTTAAAAGGTGTCAAAAATATGAGGAGCATGAAACGGTCTCAAAAATAGGAGGAGCATGAAGCGGTATTCAACTACATGGAGATCCTGAAAAGGTACGAAAAATATGAAGAGCTTCAAAAAGTGTCAAAAGTATGAAGAGCATGAAACGTTCTGAAAAAGGAGTAGCATGAAACGGTGTTCCAAAACATGATGAGCATGGAAAGGTGTGAAAAATATGAAGAGCTTCAAAAGGTGTCAATAATATGAGGAGCATGAAACGGTCTGAAATATAGGAGGATCATGAAGGAGTGTTGAAAAACATGAAGAGGCTGAAAATGTGTGAAAAATATGAAGAGATTCAAAAGGTGTGAAAAATATGAAGAGCTTCAAAAGGTGTCAAAAATGAGATGAGCATGAAACGATCTGAAAAATAGGAGGAGCATGAAGCGGTGTTGAAAAACATGAAGAGCCTGAAAAGGTGTGAAAAATATTAAGAGCTTCAAAAGGTGTCAAAAAGATGAGGAGCATGAAACGGTCTGAAAAATCGGAGGAGCATGAAGCGGTGTTCAAAAACATGAAGAGCCTGAAAAGGTGTGAAAAATATGAAGAGCTTCAAAAGGTGTCAAAATATGTGGAACATGAAATGGTATGAAAATATGAGGAGCATGAAACGGTCTGAAAATAGGAGGAGCATGAAGCGGTGTTCAAAAACATGGAGAACCTGAAAAGGTGTGAAAATTATAGAGAGCTTCAAAAGGTGTAAAAAATATGAGGAGCATGAAACGGTCTGAAAAATAGGAGGAGCATGAAGCAGTGTTGAAAAACATGAAGAGCCTGAAAAGGTGTGAAAAACAGGAGGATCTTCAAAAGGTGGCAAAAATATGAGGAGCATGAAATGGTCTGAACATACGAGGAGCATGAAGCGGTGTTCAAAAACATGAAGAGCGTGAAAAGGTGTCAAAAATATGAAGAGCTTCAAAAAGTGTCAAAAGTATGAAGAGCATGAAACGTTCTGAAAAAGGAGTAGCATGAAACCATGTTCAAAAACATGAAGAGCCTGAAAAGGTGTGATAAATATGAAGAGCTTCAAAAGGTGTCAAAATATGAGGAACATGAAATGGTATGAAAATTTGAGGAGCATGAAACGGTCTTAAAAATAGGAGGGACATGAAGCGGTGTTCAAAAACATGGAGAGCCTGAAAAGGTGTGAAAAATAGGACGAGCATGAAACGTTCTCAAAAAAGGAGGAGCATGAAACCGTCTTAAAAATAGGAGGAGAATGAAGCGGTGTTCAAAAACATGGAGAGCCGGAAAAGGTGTGAAAAACATGAAGAGCTTCAAAAGGTGTCAACAACATGAAGAGCATGAAACGGTCTGAAAAATATGAGGAGCATGAAGCGGTGTTCAAAAACATGGAGAGGCTGAAAAGGTGTGAAAAATATGAAGAGCTTCAAACGGTGTCAAAAATAAGAGGAGCATGAAACGGTCTGAAAAATAGGAGGAGCATGAAGCAGTGTTGAAAAACATGAAGAGCCTGAAAAGGTGTGAAAAATATGAAGAGCTTCAAAAGTTGTGAAAAATATGAAGAGCTTCAAAAGGTGTCAAAAATGAGATGAGCATGAAACGGTCTGTAAAATAGGAGGAGCATGAAGCGGTGTTCAAAACATGAAGAGCCTGAAAAGGTGTAAAAAATATGAAGAGCTTCAAAAGGTCTGAAAAATATGAGGGGCATGAAAGGGTCTCAAAATTAGGAGGAGCATGAAGCGGTATTCAAATATATGGAGATCCTGAAAACGTACTAAAAATATGAAGAGCTTCAAAAGGTGTCAAAAATATGAAGAGCATGAAACTTTCTGAAAAAAGAGTAGCATGAAGCGGTGTTCAAAAACATGGAGAACCTGAAAAGGTGTGAAAACTATAAAGAGCTTCAAAAGGTGTCAAAAATATGAGGAGCATGAAACGGTCTGAAAAATAGGAGGAGCATGAAACGATGTTAAAAACATGCAGAGCCTGAAAATGTGTGAAAAATTTGAAGAGCTTCAAAAGGTGTCAAAAATATGGGGAGCATGAAACGGTCTGAAAAATAGGAGGAGCATGAAGCGGTGTTGAAAAACATGAAGAGTCTGAAAACCTGTGAATAATATGAAGAGCTTCAAAAGCTGTCAAATATACGAGGAGCATGAAACGGTCTGAAAAATAGGAGGAGCATGAAGAGGTATTGAAAAACATGAAGAGACTGAAAAGGTGTGAAAAATATGAAGAGCTTCAAAAGGTGTCATAAATATGAGCAGCATGAAACGGTCTAAAATATAGGAGGAGCATGAAACGGTGTTCAAAAACATGAAGAGTCTGAATAGGTGTGAAAAATATGAAGAGCTTCAAAAGGTGTGAAAAATGAAAGGAGCATGAAAAGGTCTGAATAAAAGGAGGAGCATGAAGTTGTGTTGAAAAACTTGAAGAGCCTGAAAAGGTGTGAAAAATATGAAGAGCTTCAAAAGGTGTCAAAAATATGTGAAGCATGAAATGGTCTGAAAAATAGAAGGAGCATGAAGCGGTGTTGAAAAACATGAAGAGCCTGGAATGGTGTGAAAAATATGAAGAGCTTCAAAAGCTGTCAAATATATGAGGAGCATGAAACGATCTGAAAAAGAGGAGGAGCATGAAACGGTGTTGAAGCACATGAAGAGCCGGAAAAGGTGTGAAAAATATGAAGAGCTTCAAAAGGTGTGAAAAATATGAAGAGCTTCAAAAGTTGTAAAAAATGAGATGAGCATGAAACGGTCTGTAAATTAGGAGGAGCATGAAGCGGTGTTCAAAACATGAAGAGCCGGAAAAGGTGTGAAAAATATGAAGAGCTTCAAAAGGTGTGAAAACTATGAGGAGCATGAAACGGTGAAAAATAGGAGGAGCATAAAGCGATGTTCAAAAACATGAAGAGCCTGAAAAGGTGTGAAAAATATGAAGAGCTTTAAAAGGTGTCAAAAATATGAGGAGCATGAAACAGTCTCAAAAATAGGAGGAGCATGAAGCGGTATTCAAATACATGGAGACCCTGAAAAGGTACGAAAAATATGAAGAGCTTCAAAAGGTGTGAAAAATATGAAGAGCATGAAACGTTCTGAAAAAGGAGTAGCATTAAACGGTGTTCAAAATCAGGAAGAGCCTGGAAAGGTGTGAAAAATATGAAGAGCATCAAAACGTGTCAAAAATATGAGGAGCATGAAACGGTCTGAAAAATAGGAGGAGCATGAAGCAGTGTTAAAAACATGAAGAGCCTGAAAACCTGTGAAAAATATTAAGAGCTTAAAAAGGTGTGAAAAATATGAAGAGTTTCAAAAGGTGTAATAGTGACATGAGCATGAAACGGTCTGAAAAATAGGAGGAGCATGAAGAGGTTTTGAAAAACATGAAGAGCCTGAAAAGGTGTGAAAAATATGAAGAGCTTCAAAAGGTGTCAAAAATATGAGGAGCATGAAACGGTCTGAAAAATAGGAGGAGCATGAAGAGGTGTTGAAAAACATGAAGAGCCTGAAAAGGTGTGAAAAATATGAAGAGCTTCAAAAGGTGTGAAAAATATGAAGAGCTTCAAAAGGTGTCAAAAATATGAAGAGCTTCAAAAGGTGTCAAAAATACGAGGAGCATGATACGGTCTGAAATATAGGAGAAGCATGAAACGGTGTTGAAAAACATGAAGAGTCGAAAAGGTGGAAAAATAGGAAGAGCTTCAAAAGGTGTCAAAAATATGAGGAGAATGAAAGGGTCTGAAAAATACGAGGAGAATGATACGGTCGGAAATATAGGAGAAACATGAAACGGTGTTGAAAAACATGAAGAGTCTGAAAACGTGTGAAAAGTAGGAAGAGCTTCAAAAGGTGTCAAAAATGAAAGGAGCATGAAATGGTCTGAAAAATAGGAGGAGCATGAAGTGATGTTTATAAACATGAAGAACCTGAAAAGTTGTGAAATATATGAAGAGCTTCAAAAGGTGTCAAAAATACGAGGAGCATGATACGGTCTGAAATATAGGAGAAGCATGAAACGGTGTTGAAAAACATGAAGAGTCGAAAAGGTGGAAAATAGGAAGAGCTTCAAAAGGTGTCAAAAATATGAGGAGCATGAAAGGGTCTGAAAAATATGAGGAGCATGATACGGTCTGAAATATAGGAGAAGCATGAAACGGTGTTGAAAAACATGAAGAGTTGAAAAGGTGTGAAAAATAGGAAGAGATTCAAAAGGTGTCAAAATATGAAAAGCATGAAACGGTCTGAAAAACAGGAGGACAATGAACGGTGTTGAAAAACATGAATAGCATGAAAAGGTGTGAAAAATATGTAGAGCTTCAAAAGGTGTCAAAATTATGAGGAGCATGAAAAGGTCTGAAAAATATGAGGAGCACGAAACTGTCTGAAAAATAGGAGGAGAATGAAACGGCATTGAAAAACATGAAGAGCTTCAAAAGGTTTCGAAAATATGAGGAGTATGAAACGGTCTGAAAAAAAAGAGGATCATGAAACGGTGTTGAAAAACTTGGAAAGCCTTAAAAGGTGTGAAAAATATGAAGAGCATCAAAATGTGTCAAAAACATGAAGAGCATCAAAAGGTTTCAAAAATGAGATGAGCATGAAACGGTCTGAAAAATATGAGGAGCATGAAGTGGTGTTGAAAAACATGAAGAGCCTGAAAAAGTGTGAAAAATATGAAGAGCTTCAAAAGGAGTGAAAAATATGAAGAGCTTCAAAAGGTGTCAAAAATGACATGAAAATGAAACGGTCTGAATAATAGGAGGAGCATGAAGTGCTGTTGAAAAACATGAAGAGCCTGAAAACGTGTGAAAAATATGAAGAGCTTCAAAAGGTGTGAAAAATGAAAGAAGCATGAAAAGGTCTGAAAAATAGGAGGAGCATGAAGAGGTGTTGAAAAACATGATGAACCTGAAAAGTTGTGAAAAATATGAAGAGCTTCAAAAGGTGTCAAAAATATGTGAAGCATGAAATGGTCTGAAAAATAGGAGGAGCATGAAGTGGTGTTAAAAAACATGAAGAGCCTCAAAAGGTGTGAAAAATATGAAGAGCTTCAAAAGGTGTGAAAAATGAAAGGAGTATGAAAAGGTCTGAATAAAAGGAGGAGCATGAAGTGGTGTTGAAAAACTTGAAGAGGCTGAAAAGGTGTGAAAAATATGAAGAGCTTCAAAAGGTGTCAAAAATATGTGAAGCATGAAATGGTCTGAAAAATAGGAGGAGCATGATATGGTCTGAAATAAAGAGAAGCATGAAACGGTGTTGAAAAACATGAAGGGCCTGAAAAGGTGTGAAAAATATGAAGAGCTTCAAAAGGTGTCAAAAATATGTGAAGCATGAAATGGTCTCAAAAATATGAGGAGCATGAAACAGTCTGAAAATTAGGAGGAGCATGAAGCGGTGTTGAAAAACATGAAGAGCCTGAAAAGGTGTGAAAAACAGGAGGATCTTCAAAAGGTGGCAAAAATATGAGGAGCATGAAATGGTCTGAACATACGAGGAGCATGAAGCGGTGTTCAAAAACATGAAGAGCGTGAAAAGGTGTGAAAAATATGAAGAGCTTCAAAAAGTGTCAAAAGTATGAAGAGCATGAAACGTTCTGAAAAAGGAGTAGCATGAAACCATGTTCAAAAACATGAAGAGCCTGAAAAGGTGTGAAAAATATGAAGAGCTTCAAAAGGTGTCAAAATATGAGGAACATGAAATGGTATGAAAATTTGAGGAGCATGAAACGGTCTTAAAAATAGGAGGGACATGAAGCGGTGTTCAAAAACATGGAGAGCCTGAAAAGGTGTGAAAAATAGGACGAGCATGAAACGTTCTCAAAAAAGGAGGAGCATGAAACCGTCTTAAAAATAGGAGGAGAATGAAGCGGTGTTCAAAAACATGGAGAGCCGGAAAAGGTGTGAAAAACATGAAGAGCTTCAAAAGGTGTCAACAACATGAAGAGCATGAAACGGTCTGAAAAATATGAGGAGCATGAAGCGGTGTTCAAAAACATGGAGAGGCTGAAAAGGTGTGAAAAATATGAAGAGCTTCAAACGGTGTCAAAAATAAGAGGAGCATGAAACGGTCTGAAAAATAGGAGGAGCATGAAGCAGTGTTGAAAAACATGAAGAGCCTGAAAAGGTGTGAAAAATATGAAGAGCTTCAAAAGGTGTCAAAAATATGAGGAGCATGAAACAGTCTGAAAATTAGGAGGAGCATGAAGCGGTGTTGAAAAACATGAAGGGCCTGAAAAGGTTTGAAAAATATGAAGAGCTTCAAAAAGTTTCAAAAATATGAGGAGCATGAAAAGGTCTGAAAAATATGAGGAGCACGAAACTGTCTGAAAAATAGGAGGAGAATGAAACGGCATTGAAAAACATGAAGAGCTTCAAAAGGTTTCGAAAATATGAGGAGCATGAAACGGTCTGAAAAAAAAGAGGATCATGAAACAGTGTTGAAAAACTTGGAAAGCCTTAAAAGGTGTGAAAAATATGAAGAGCATCAAAATGTGTCAAAAACATGAGGAGCATGAGACAGTCTGAAAAATATGAGGAGCATGAAACTGTCTGAAAAAGAGGAGGAGCATTAAATGGTGTTGTAAAACATGAAGAGCTTCAAAAAGCGTCAGAAATATGAGGAGCATGAAACGGTCTGAAAAATCTGAGGAGTATGAAACGGTCTGAAAATTAGGAGGAGCACGAAACGCTGTTGAAAAATATGAAGAGCCTGAAATGGTGTGAAAAATATGAAGAGCTTCAAAAGGTGTCAAAATATGAGGAACATGAAATGGTATGAAAATTTGAGGAGCATGAAACGGTCTTAAAAATAGGAGGGACGTGAAGCGGTGTTCAAAAACATGGAGAGCCGGAAAAGGTGTGAAAAACATGAAGAGCTTCAAAAGGTGTCAACAACATGAAGAGCATGAAACGGTCTGAAAAATATGAGGAGCATGAAGCGGTGTTCAAAAACATGGAGAGGCTGAAAAGGTGTGAAAAATATGAAGAGCTTCAAACGGTGTCAAAAATAAGAGGAGCATGAAACGGTCTGAAAAATAGGAGGAGCATGAAGCAGTGTTGAAAAACATGAAGAGCCTGAAAAGGTGTGAAAAATATGAAGAGCTTCAAAAGTTGTGAAAAATATGAAGAGCTTCAAAAGGTGTCAAAAATGAGATGAGCATGAAACGGTCTGTAAAATAGGAGGAGCATGAAGCGGTGTTCAAAACATGAAGAGCCTGAAAAGGTGTAAAAAATATGAAGAGCTTCAAAAGGTCTGAAAAATATGAGGGGCATGAAAGGGTCTCAAAATTAGGAGGAGCATGAAGCGGTATTCAAATATATGGAGATCCTGAAAACGTACTAAAAATATGAAGAGCTTCAAAAGGTGTCAAAAATATGAAGAGCATGAAACTTTCTGAAAAAAGAGTAGCATGAAGCGGTGTTCAAAAACATGGAGAACCTGAAAAGGTGTGAAAACTATAAAGAGCTTCAAAAGGTGTCAAAAATATGAGGAGCATGAAACGGTCTGAAAAATAGGAGGAGCATGAAACGATGTTAAAAACATGCAGAGCCTGAAAATGTGTGAAAAATTTGAAGAGCTTCAAAAGGTGTCAAAAATATGGGGAGCATGAAACGGTCTGAAAAATAGGAGGAGCATGAAGCGGTGTTGAAAAACATGAAGAGTCTGAAAACCTGTGAATAATATGAAGAGCTTCAAAAGCTGTCAAATATACGAGGAGCATGAAACGGTCTGAAAAATAGGAGGAGCATGAAGAGGTATTGAAAAACATGAAGAGACTGAAAAGGTGTGAAAAATATGAAGAGCTTCAAAAGGTGTCATAAATATGAGCAGCATGAAACGGTCTAAAATATAGGAGGAGCATGAAACGGTGTTCAAAAACATGAAGAGTCTGAATAGGTGTGAAAAATATGAAGAGCTTCAAAAGGTGTGAAAAATGAAAGGAGCATGAAAAGGTCTGAATAAAAGGAGGAGCATGAAGTTGTGTTGAAAAACTTGAAGAGCCTGAAAAGGTGTGAAAAATATGAAGAGCTTCAAAAGGTGTCAAAAATATGTGAAGCATGAAATGGTCTGAAAAATAGAAGGAGCATGAAGCGGTGTTGAAAAACATGAAGAGCCTGGAATGGTGTGAAAAATATGAAGAGCTTCAAAAGCTGTCAAATATATGAGGAGCATGAAACGATCTGAAAAAGAGGAGGAGCATGAAACGGTGTTGAAGCACATGAAGAGCCGGAAAAGGTGTGAAAAATATGAAGAGCTTCAAAAGGTGTGAAAAATATGAAGAGCTTCAAAAGTTGTAAAAAATGAGATGAGCATGAAACGGTCTGTAAATTAGGAGGAGCATGAAGCGGTGTTCAAAACATGAAGAGCCGGAAAAGGTGTGAAAAATATGAAGAGCTTCAAAAGGTGTGAAAACTATGAGGAGCATGAAACGGTGAAAAATAGGAGGAGCATAAAGCGATGTTCAAAAACATGAAGAGCCTGAAAAGGTGTGAAAAATATGAAGAGCTTTAAAAGGTGTCAAAAATATGAGGAGCATGAAACAGTCTCAAAAATAGGAGGAGCATGAAGCGGTATTCAAATACATGGAGACCCTGAAAAGGTACGAAAAATATGAAGAGCTTCAAAAGGTGTGAAAAATATGAAGAGCATGAAACGTTCTGAAAAAGGAGTAGCATTAAACGGTGTTCAAAATCAGGAAGAGCCTGGAAAGGTGTGAAAAATATGAAGAGCATCAAAACGTGTCAAAAATATGAGGAGCATGAAACGGTCTGAAAAATAGGAGGAGCATGAAGCAGTGTTAAAAACATGAAGAGCCTGAAAACCTGTGAAAAATATTAAGAGCTTAAAAAGGTGTGAAAAATATGAAGAGTTTCAAAAGGTGTAATAGTGACATGAGCATGAAACGGTCTGAAAAATAGGAGGAGCATGAAGAGGTTTTGAAAAACATGAAGAGCCTGAAAAGGTGTGAAAAATATGAAGAGCTTCAAAAGGTGTCAAAAATATGAGGAGCATGAAACGGTCTGAAAAATAGGAGGAGCATGAAGAGGTGTTGAAAAACATGAAGAGCCTGAAAAGGTGTGAAAAATATGAAGAGCTTCAAAAGGTGTGAAAAATATGAAGAGCTTCAAAAGGTGTCAAAAATATGAAGAGCTTCAAAAGGTGTCAAAAATACGAGGAGCATGATACGGTCTGAAATATAGGAGAAGCATGAAACGGTGTTGAAAAACATGAAGAGTCGAAAAGGTGGAAAAATAGGAAGAGCTTCAAAAGGTGTCAAAAATATGAGGAGAATGAAAGGGTCTGAAAAATACGAGGAGAATGATACGGTCGGAAATATAGGAGAAACATGAAACGGTGTTGAAAAACATGAAGAGTCTGAAAACGTGTGAAAAGTAGGAAGAGCTTCAAAAGGTGTCAAAAATGAAAGGAGCATGAAATGGTCTGAAAAATAGGAGGAGCATGAAGTGATGTTTATAAACATGAAGAACCTGAAAAGTTGTGAAATATATGAAGAGCTTCAAAAGGTGTCAAAAATACGAGGAGCATGATACGGTCTGAAATATAGGAGAAGCATGAAACGGTGTTGAAAAACATGAAGAGTCGAAAAGGTGGAAAATAGGAAGAGCTTCAAAAGGTGTCAAAAATATGAGGAGCATGAAAGGGTCTGAAAAATATGAGGAGCATGATACGGTCTGAAATATAGGAGAAGCATGAAACGGTGTTGAAAAACATGAAGAGTTGAAAAGGTGTGAAAAATAGGAAGAGATTCAAAAGGTGTCAAAATATGAAAAGCATGAAACGGTCTGAAAAACAGGAGGACAATGAACGGTGTTGAAAAACATGAATAGCATGAAAAGGTGTGAAAAATATGTAGAGCTTCAAAAGGTGTCAAAATTATGAGGAGCATGAAAAGGTCTGAAAAATATGAGGAGCACGAAACTGTCTGAAAAATAGGAGGAGAATGAAACGGCATTGAAAAACATGAAGAGCTTCAAAAGGTTTCGAAAATATGAGGAGTATGAAACGGTCTGAAAAAAAAGAGGATCATGAAACGGTGTTGAAAAACTTGGAAAGCCTTAAAAGGTGTGAAAAATATGAAGAGCATCAAAATGTGTCAAAAACATGAAGAGCATCAAAAGGTTTCAAAAATGAGATGAGCATGAAACGGTCTGAAAAATATGAGGAGCATGAAGTGGTGTTGAAAAACATGAAGAGCCTGAAAAAGTGTGAAAAATATGAAGAGCTTCAAAAGGAGTGAAAAATATGAAGAGCTTCAAAAGGTGTCAAAAATGACATGAAAATGAAACGGTCTGAATAATAGGAGGAGCATGAAGTGCTGTTGAAAAACATGAAGAGCCTGAAAACGTGTGAAAAATATGAAGAGCTTCAAAAGGTGTGAAAAATGAAAGAAGCATGAAAAGGTCTGAAAAATAGGAGGAGCATGAAGAGGTGTTGAAAAACATGATGAACCTGAAAAGTTGTGAAAAATATGAAGAGCTTCAAAAGGTGTCAAAAATATGTGAAGCATGAAATGGTCTGAAAAATAGGAGGAGCATGAAGTGGTGTTAAAAAACATGAAGAGCCTCAAAAGGTGTGAAAAATATGAAGAGCTTCAAAAGGTGTGAAAAATGAAAGGAGTATGAAAAGGTCTGAATAAAAGGAGGAGCATGAAGTGGTGTTGAAAAACTTGAAGAGGCTGAAAAGGTGTGAAAAATATGAAGAGCTTCAAAAGGTGTCAAAAATATGTGAAGCATGAAATGGTCTGAAAAATAGGAGGAGCATGATATGGTCTGAAATAAAGAGAAGCATGAAACGGTGTTGAAAAACATGAAGGGCCTGAAAAGGTGTGAAAAATATGAAGAGCTTCAAAAGGTGTCAAAAATATGTGAAGCATGAAATGGTCTCAAAAATATGAGGAGCATGAAACAGTCTGAAAATTAGGAGGAGCATGAAGCGGTGTTGAAAAACATGAAGGGCCTGAAAAGGTTTGAAAAATATGAAGAGCTTCAAAAAGTTTCAAAAATATGAGGAGCATGAAAAGGTCTGAAAAATATGAGGAGCACGAAACTGTCTGAAAAATAGGAGGAGAATGAAACGGCATTGAAAAACATGAAGAGCTTCAAAAGGTTTCGAAAATATGAGGAGCATGAAACGGTCTGAAAAAAAAGAGGATCATGAAATGGTGTTGAAAAACTTGGAAAGCCTTAAAAGGTGTGAAAAATATGAAGAGCATCAAAATGTGTCAAAAACATGAGGAGCATGAGACAGTCTGAAAAATATGAGGAGCATGAAACTGTCTGAAAAAGAGGAGGAGCATTAAATGGTGTTGTAAAACATGAAGAGCTTCAAAAAGCGTCAGAAATATGAGGAGCATGAAACGGTCTGAAAAATCTGAGGAGTATGAAACGGTCTGAAAATTAGGAGGAGCACGAAACGCTGTTGAAAAATATGAAGAGCCTGAAATGGTGTGAAAAATATGAAGATCTTAAAAAGGTGTGAAAAATATGAGGAGCATGAAAGGGTCTGAAAAATACGAGGAGCATGATACAGTCTGAAATATAGGAGAAGCATGAAACGGTGTTGAAAAACATGAAGAGTCGAAAAGGTGTGAAAAATAGGAAGAGCTTCAAAAGGTGTCAAAAATATGAAAAGCATGAAACGGTCTGAAAAACAGGAGGAGAATGAACGGTGTTGAAAAACATGAAGAGCATGAAAAGGTGTGAAAAATATGTAGAGCTTCAAAAGGTGTCAAAATTATGAGGAGCATGCAACGGTCTGAAAAATAGGAGGAGCATGAAGTGGTGTTCAAAAACATGAAGAGCCTGAAAAGGTGTGAAAAATATGAAGAGCTTCAAAAGGTGTCAAAATATGTGGAACATGAAATGGTATGAAAATATGAGGAGCATGAAACGGTCTGAAAATAGGAGGAGCATGAAGCGGTGTTCAAAAACATGGAGAACCTGAAAAGGTGTGAAAATTATAAAGAGCTTCAAAAGGTGTCAAAAATATGAGGAGCATGAAACGGTCTGAAAAATAGGAGGAGCATGAAGCAGTGTTGAAAAACATGAAGAGCCTGAAAAGGTGTGAAAAACAGGAGGATCTTCAAAAGGTGGCAAAAATATGAGGAGCATGAAATGGTCTGAACATACGAGGAGCATGAAGCGGTGTTCAAAAACATGAAGAGCGTGAAAAGGTGTGAAAAATATGAAGAGCTTCAAAAAGTGTCAAAAGTATGAAGAGCATGAAACGTTCTGAAAAAGGAGTAGCATGAAACCATGTTCAAAAACATGAAGAGCCTGAAAAGGTGTGAAAAATATGAAGAGCTTCAAAAGGTGTCAAAATATGAGGAACATGAAATGGTATGAAAATTTGAGGAGCATGAAACGGTCTTAAAAATAGGAGGGACATGAAGCGGTGTTCAAAAACATGGAGAGCCTGAAAAGGTGTGAAAAATAGGACGAGCATGAAACGTTCTCAAAAAAGGAGGAGCATGAAACCGTCTTAAAAATAGGAGGAGAATGAAGCGGTGTTCAAAAACATGGAGAGCCGGAAAAGGTGTGAAAAACATGAAGAGCTTCAAAAGGTGTCAACAACATGAAGAGCATGAAACGGTCTGAAAAATATGAGGAGCATGAAGCGGTGTTCAAAAACATGGAGAGGCTGAAAAGGTGTGAAAAATATGAAGAGCTTCAAACGGTGTCAAAAATAAGAGGAGCATGAAACGGTCTGAAAAATAGGAGGAGCATGAAGCAGTGTTGAAAAACATGAAGAGCCTGAAAAGGTGTGAAAAATATGAAGAGCTTCAAAAGGTGTCAAAAATATGAGGAGCATGAAACAGTCTGAAAATTAGGAGGAGCATGAAGCGGTGTTGAAAAACATGAAGGGCCTGAAAAGGTTTGAAAAATATGAAGAGCTTCAAAAAGTTTCAAAAATATGAGGAGCATGAAAAGGTCTGAAAAATATGAGGAGCACGAAACTGTCTGAAAAATAGGAGGAGAATGAAACGGCATTGAAAAACATGAAGAGCTTCAAAAGGTTTCGAAAATATGAGGAGCATGAAACGGTCTGAAAAAAAAGAGGATCATGAAACAGTGTTGAAAAACTTGGAAAGCCTTAAAAGGTGAGAAAAATATGAAGAGCATCAAAATGTGTCAAAAACATGAGGAGCATGAGACAGTCTGAAAAATATGAGGAGCATGAAACTGTCTGAAAAAGAGGAGGAGCATTAAATGGTGTTGTAAAACATGAAGAGCTTCAAAAAGTGTCAGAAATATGAGGAGCAAGAAACGGTCTGAAAAATATGAGGAGCATGAAATGGTCTGAAAATTAGGAGGAGCACGAAACGCTGTTGAAAAATATGAAGAGCCTGAAATGGTGTGAAAAATATGAAGATCTTAAAAAGGTGTGAAAAATATGAGGAGCATGAAAGGGTCTGAAAAATACGAGGAGCATGATATGGTCTGAAATATAGGAGAAGCATGAAACGTTGTTGAAAAACATGAAGAGTCGAAAAGGTGTGAATAATATGAAGAGCTTCAAAAGGTGTCAAAAATATGAAAAGCATGAAACGGTCTGAAAAAGAGGAGGAGAATGAAACGGTGTTGAAAAACATGAAGAGCCTGAAAAGGTGTGAAAAATATGAACAGCTTCAAAAGGTGTCAAAAATATGAGGAGCATGAAAGGGTCTGAAAAATACGAGGAGCATGATACGGTCTGAAATATAGGAGAAGCATGAAACGGTGTTGAAAAACATGAAGAGTCGAAAAGGTGGAAAAATAGGAAGAGCTTCAAAAAGTGTCAAAAATATGAGAAGCATGAAATGGTCTGAAAAATAGGAGGAGTATGAAACGGTGTTGAAAAACATGAAGAGCCTGAAAAGGTTTGAAACATATGAAGAGCTTCAAAAGGTGTCAAAAATATGAGGAGCATGAAACAGTCTGAAAAATAGGAGGAGCAGGAAGTGGTGTTGAAAAACATGAAGAGCCTGAAAAGGTGTGAAAAATATGAATAGCTTCAAAAGGTGTCAAAAATATGAGGAGCATGAAAGGGTCTGAAAAATACGAGGAGCATGATACGGTCTGAAATATAGGAGAAGCATGAAACGGTGTTGAAAAACATGAAGAGTCGAAAATGTGGAAAAATAGGAAGAGCTTCAAAAAGTGTCAAAAATATGAGAAGCATGAAATGGTCTGAAAAATAGGAGGAGTATGAAACGGTGTTGAAAAACATGAAGAGCCTGAAAAGGTTTGAAACATATGAAGAGCTTCAAAAGGTGTCAAAAATATGAGGAGCATGAAACAGTCTGAAAAATAGGAGGAGCAGGAAGTGGTGTTGAAAAACATGAAGAGCCTGAAAAGGTGTGAAAAATATGAAGAGCTTCAAAAGGTGTCAAAAATATGAGGAGCATGAAACAGTCTGAAAATTAGGAGGAGCATGAAGCGGTGTTGAAAAACATGAAGGGCCTGAAAAGGTTTGAAAAATATGAAGAGCTTCAAAAAGTTTCAAAAATATGAGGAGCATGTAAACGTCTGAAAAATATGAGGAGCACGAAACTGTCTGAAAAATAGGAGGAGAATGAAACGGCATTGAAAAACATGAAGAGCTTCAAAAGGTTTCGAAAATATGAGGAGCATGAAACGGTCTGAAAAAAAAGAGGATCATGAAACGGTGTTGAAAAACTTGGAAAGCCTTAAAAGGTGTGAAAAATATGAAGAGCATCAAAATGTGTCAAAAACATGAGGAGCATGAGACAGTCTGAAAAATATGAGGAGCATGAAACTGTCTGAAAAAGAGGAGGAGCATTAAATGGTGTTGTAAAACATGAAGAGCTTCAAAAAGCGTCAGAAATATGAGGAGCATGAAACAGTCTGAAAAATCTGAGGAGCATGAAACGGTCTGAAAATTAGGAAGAGCACGAAACGCTGTTGAAAAATATGAAGAGCCTGAAATGGTGTGAAAAATATGAAGAGCTTCAAGGGTGTCAAAAATATGAGGAGCATGAAAAAGTCTGAAAAATAGGAGGAGCATGAAACGGTGTTGAAAAACAGGAAGAGCATGAAAAGGTGTGAAAAATAGGAAGAGCTTCAAAAGGTGTCAAAAATATGAGGATCATGAAACGGTCTGAAAAATAGGAGGAGCATGAAACGGTCTGAAAAATGGGAGGAGCATGAAGCGGTGTTCAAAAACATGAAGACCCAGAAAAGGTGTGAAAAATATGAAGAGCTTCAAAAGGTGTGAAAAATATGAAGAACATGAAATGGTCTGAAAATTAGGAGGAGCATGAAACGGTGTTGAAAAATATGAAGAGCTTGAAAAGGGGTCAAAAATATGAAGAGCTTCAAAAGGTGTCAATAATATGAGGAGCATGAAACGGTCTGAAAAATAGGAGGAGCATGAAGCTTTGCTCAAAAACATGAAGAGCCTGAGAGGGTGTGAAAAATATGAAGAGCCTCAAAACGGGTCAAAAATCTGAGGAGCATGAAACGGTCTGAAAAATAGGAGGAGGATGAAGCGGTGTTCAAAAATATGAAGAGCCCGAAAAGGGGTGAAAAATATGAAGAGCTTCAAAAGGTGTCAAAAATATGAGGAGGAATAAATGGTCTGAAAAATAGGAGGAGCATGAAGCGGTGTTGAAAAACATGAAGAGCCTGAAAAGGTGTGAAAAATATGAAGAGCTTCAAAAGATGTCAAAAATATGAAGAGCATGAAACGGTCTGAAAAATAGGAGGAGCATGAAGCGTTGTTGAAAAACATGAAGAGCCTGAAAAGGTGTGAAAAATATGAAGAGCTTACAAAGGTTTCAAAATTATGAGGAGCATGAAAAGGTCTGAAAAATAGGAGGAGCATGATTTGATGTTGAAAAACATGAAGAGCCTGAAAAGGTGTGAAAAATACAAGAGATTCTAAAGGTGTGAAATATATGAGGAGCATGAAACGGTCTGAAAAAGAGGAGGAGCATATAACAGTGTTCAAAAACATGAAGAGCCTGGAATGGTGTGAAAAATATGAAGAGGTTTAAAACGTGTCAAAAACATGAGGAGCATGAAACGGTCTGAAAAATAGGAGCAGCATGAAATGGTGTTCAAAAACATGAAGAGCCTGAAAAGGTGTGAAAAATATGAACAGCTTCAAAAGGTGTGAAATGAAGCGCATGAAACAATCTGAAAAATAGGAGGAGCATGAATCTGTGCTCAAAACATGAAGAGCCTGAGAAGGTGTGAAAAATATGAAGAGCTTCAAAAGGTGAGAAAAATATGAGGAGCATGAAACGGTCTGAAAAATGCGAGGAGCATGAAGCAGTGTTGAAAAACATGAAGAGCCTGAAAAGGTGTGAAAAATATGAAGAGCTTCAAAAGGTGTCAAAAATATGAGGAGCATGAAACGGTTTGAAAAATAGGAGGAGAATGAAGCGGTCTGAAAAATAGGAGGAGCATGACACGGTCTGAAAAATGCGAGGAGCATGAAGCGGTGTTGAAAAACATGAAGAGCCTGAAAAGGTGTGAAAAATAGGAGGAGCTTCAAAAGGTGTCAAAAATGTGAGGAGGAAAAAACGATCTTAAAAATAGGAGGAGCATGAAACGATGTTGAAAAACATGAAAAGCATGAAAAGGTGTGAAAAATAGGAAGAGCTTCAAAAGGTGTCAAAAAATTAGGAGCATGAAGCGGTCTGAAAAATAAGAAGAGCATGAAGCGGTGGTCAAAAACAAGAAGAGCCTGAAAACGTATGAAAAATATGAAGAGCTTCAAATGGTGTGAAAAATAAGAGGAGCATGAAACGGTCAGAAAAATAGGAGGAGCATGACTTGATGTTGAAAAACATGAAGAGCCTGAAAAGGTGTGAAATATGAAGAGCTTCAAAAGTTGTCAAAAATATGAGGAGCGTTAAACGTTCTGAAAAATAGGAGGACCATGAAACGTTGTTCAAAAGCATGAAGAGCCTGGAAAGGTGTGAAAAATATGAAGAGCCACAAAACGGGTCAAAAATATGAGGAGCATCAAACGGTCTGAAAAAGAGGAGGAGCATGAAGCAGTGTTCAAAAACATGAAGAGCCTGAAAAGGTGTGAAAAATATGAAGAGCTTCAAATGGTGTGAAAATTATGAGGAGCATGAAACGGTCTGAAAAATAGGAGGAGCATGATTTGATGTTGAAAAACATGAAGAGCCTGAAAAGGTGTGAAAAATACAAGAGCTTCTAAAGGTGTGAAATATATGAGGAGCATGAAACGGTCTGAAAAATAGGAGGAGCATGAAGCTGTGCTCAAAAACATTAAGAGCCTGAGAAGGGGTTAAAAATATGAAGAGCTTCTAAAGGTGTCAAAAATATGAGGAGCATGAAACGGACTGAAGAACGGAAGGAGCATGAAACGGTGTTCAAAAACATGAAGAGCCTGAAAAGGTGTGAAAAATATGAAGAACTTCAAAAGGTGTGAAAAATATGAGGAGCATGAAACTGTCTGAAAAATACGAGGATCATGAAGCGGTGTTGAGAAACATGAAGAGCCTGAAAAGGTGTGAAAAATATGAAGAGCTTCTAAAGGTGTCAAAAATATGAGGAACATGAAACGGTCTGAAAAATAGGAGCAGCATGAAATGGTGTTCAAAAACATGAAGAGCTTGAAAAGGTGTGAAAAACATGAATAGCTTCAAAAGGTGTGAAATACATGAGGAGAATGAAACGATCTGAAAAATAGGAGGAGCATGAAGCTGTGCTCAAAACATGAAGAGCCTGAGAAAGTGTGAAAAATATGAAGAGCTTCAAAAGGTGTGAAAAATATGAGGAGCATGAAACGGTCTGAAAAATACTAGGAGCATGAAGCGGTGTTCAAAAACATGAAGAGCCTGAAAAGGTGTGTCAAATACGAGAGTTTCTAAAGGTGTGAAGTACATGAGGAGCATGAAATGGTCTGAAAAATAGGAGGAGCATTAAGCGGTGTACAAAAACTTGGAGAGCCTGAAAAGGCATGAAAAATATGAAGAGCTTCAAAAGTTGTCAAAAATATGAGGAGAATGAAACGGTCTGAAAAAGAGAAAGCATTAAGCGGTGTTCAAAAACATGAAGATCCTGAAAAGGTGTGAAATCTATGAAGAGCTTCAAAAGCTGTCAAATATATGAGGAGCATGAAACTGTCTGAAAAATAGCAGGAGCATGAAACTGTCTGAAAAAGAGGAGGAGCATGAAACGGTGTTCAAAAACATAAAGAGCCTGATAAGGTTTGAAAAATAGGAGGAGCTTCAAAAGGTGTCAAAAATATGAGGAGCATGAAACGGTCTGAAAAATAGGAGGAGAATGAAGCTGTGTGCAAAAACATGAAGAGCCTGAAAATGTGTGAAAAATATGAAGAGCTTCAAAGGGTGTCAAAAATAGGAGGAGCATGAAACGGTCTCAAAAATAGGAGGAGCTTGACGCGATGTTCAAAAACATGTAGAGCCTGACAAGGTGTGAAAAATATGAAAGGCTTCAAAAGATTTCAAATATATGAGGAGCATGAAACGGTCTGAAAAATAGAAGGAGCATCAAGCGGTGTTGAGAAACATGAAGAGCCTGAAAAGGTGTGAAAAATATGAAGAGCCTCAAAACGTGTCAAAAATATGAGGAGCATGAAACGGTCTGACAAATAGTTGGAGCATGAAACGGTCTGAAAAATAGGAGGAGCATGAAGCGGTGTTGAAAAACATGAAGACCCTGAAAAGGTGTGAAAATTATGAAGAGCTTCAAATTGTGTCAAAAATATGAGGAGCATGAAACGGTCTGAAAAATAGGAGGCACATGAAACGGTCTGAAAAAAAGGAGGAGCATGAAACGGTGTGGAAAAACATGAAGAGCTTGAAAACGTGTGAAAAATAGGAAGAGCTTCAAAAGCTGTGAGAAATATGAAGAGCTTCAAAAGGTGTCAAAAATGAGATGAGCATGAAACGGTCTGAAAATTCGGAGCAGCATGAAGTTGTGTTGAAAACATGAAGAGCCTGACAATGTGTGAAATATATGAAGAGCTTCGAAAGGTGTCAAAAATATGAGGAGTATAAAACGGTCTGAAAAAGAGGAGGAGCATGAAACGGTCTGAAAATTAGGAGGAGTATGAAAGAGTGTGGAAAAATATGGAGAGCCTGAAAAGGAGTTAAATATAGGAAGAGCTTCAAAAGTGACAAAAATATGAGGAGCATGAAATGGTCTGAAAAACAGGAGGTGCGTGAAGCAGTGTTCAAAATCATGAAGAGCCTGAAAAGGTGTGAAAAATAAAAGAGCTTCAAAAGGTGTGAAAAATATGAGGAGCATGAAACGGTCTGAAATATAGCAGCAGGAAGGGGTGTTGAAATACATGAAGAGGTTGAAAAGGTGTGAAAAATATGAAGAGCTTCAAAGGGTGTCAAAAATATGAGGAGCATGAAACGGTCTGAAAAATAGGAGGAGCATGAAGCAGTGTTCAAAAACATGGAGAACCTGAAAAGGTGTGAAAAATATGAAGAGCCTCAAAACCTGTCAGATATATGAGGGGCATGAAACGGTCTGAAAAAGAGGAGGAGCATGAAGCAGTGTTGAAAAACATGAAGAGCCTGAAAAGGTGTGAAAAATATGAAGAGCTTCAAAACGTGTCAAAAATATGAGGAGCGTGAAACGGTCTGAAAATAGGAGGAGCATGAAGCGGTTTTGAAAAAGATGAAGAGCCTGAAAAGGTGTGAAAAATATGAAGAGCTTCAAAAGGTGTCAAAAGTATGAGGAACATGAAACGCTCTGAAATATAGAAGGAGCATCAAGCGGTGTTGAGAAACATGAAGAGCCTGAAAAGGTTTGAAAAATATGAAGAGCTTCAAAAGGTGTCAAAAATATGAGGAGCATGAAACGGTCTGAAAAATAGGAGGAGCATGAAACGGTCTGAAAAATAGGAGGAGCATGAAACGGTGTTGAAACACATGAAGAGCCTGAAAAGGTGGGAAAAATATGAAGAGCTTCAAAAGATGTCAAAAATATGAAGAGCATGAAACGGTCTGAAAAATAGGAGGAGCATGAAGCGTTGTTGAAAAACATGAAGAGCCTGAAAAGGTGTGAAAAATATGAAGAGCTTACAAAGGTTTCAAAATTATGAGGAGCATGAAAAGGTCTGAAAAATAGGAGGAGCATGATTTGATGTTGAAAAACATGAAGAGCCTGAAAAGGTGTGAAAAATACAAGAGATTCTAAAGGTGTGAAATATATGAGGAGCATGAAACGGTCTGAAAAAGAGGAGGAGCATATAACAGTGTTCAAAAACATGAAGAGCCTGGAATGGTGTGAAAAATATGAAGAGGTTTAAAACGTGTCAAAAACATGAGGAGCATGAAACGGTCTGAAAAATAGGAGCAGCATGAAATGGTGTTCAAAAACATGAAGAGCCTGAAAAGGTGTGAAAAATATGAACAGCTTCAAAAGGTGTGAAATGAAGCGCATGAAACAATCTGAAAAATAGGAGGAGCATGAATCTGTGCTCAAAACATGAAGAGCCTGAGAAGGTGTGAAAAATATGAAGAGCTTCAAAAGGTGAGAAAAATATGAGGAGCATGAAACGGTCTGAAAAATGCGAGGAGCATGAAGCAGTGTTGAAAAACATGAAGAGCCTGAAAAGGTGTGAAAAATATGAAGAGCTTCAAAAGGTGTCAAAAATATGAGGAGCATGAAACGGTTTGAAAAATAGGAGGAGAATGAAGCGGTCTGAAAAATAGGAGGAGCATGACACGGTCTGAAAAATGCGAGGAGCATGAAGCGGTGTTGAAAAACATGAAGAGCCTGAAAAGGTGTGAAAAATAGGAGGAGCTTCAAAAGGTGTCAAAAATGTGAGGAGGAAAAAACGATCTTAAAAATAGGAGGAGCATGAAACGATGTTGAAAAACATGAAAAGCATGAAAAGGTGTGAAAAATAGGAAGAGCTTCAAAAGGTGTCAAAAAATTAGGAGCATGAAGCGGTCTGAAAAATAAGAAGAGCATGAAGCGGTGGTCAAAAACAAGAAGAGCCTGAAAACGTATGAAAAATATGAAGAGCTTCAAATGGTGTGAAAAATAAGAGGAGCATGAAACGGTCAGAAAAATAGGAGGAGCATGACTTGATGTTGAAAAACATGAAGAGCCTGAAAAGGTGTGAAATATGAAGAGCTTCAAAAGTTGTCAAAAATATGAGGAGCATTAAACGTTCTGAAAAATAGGAGGACCATGAAACGTTGTTCAAAAACATGAAGAGCCTGGAAAGGTGTGAAAAATATGAAGAGCCACAAAACGGGTCAAAAATATGAGGAGCATCAAACGGTCTGAAAAAGAGGAGGAGCATGAAGCAGTGTTCAAAAACATGAAGAGCCTGAAAAGGTGTGAAAAATATGAAGAGCTTCAAATGGTGTGAAAATTATGAGGAGCATGAAACGGTCTGAAAAATAGGAGGAGCATGATTTGATGTTGAAAAACATGAAGAGCCTGAAAAGGTGTGAAAAATACAAGAGCTTCTAAAGGTGTGAAATATATGAGGAGCATGAAACGGTCTGAAAAATAGGAGGAGCATGAAGCTGTGCTCAAAAACATTAAGAGCCTGAGAAGGGGTTAAAAATATGAAGAGCTTCTAAAGGTGTCAAAAATATGAGGAGCATGAAACGGACTGAAGAACGGAAGGAGCATGAAACAGTGTTCAAAAACATGAAGAGCCTGAAAAGGTGTGAAAAATATGAAGAACTTCAAAAGGTGTGAAAAATATGAGGAGCATGAAACTGTCTGAAAAATACGAGGATCATGAAGCGGTGTTGAGAAACATGAAGAGCCTGAAAAGGTGTGAAAAATATGAAGAGCTTCTAAAGGTGTCAAAAATATGAGGAACATGAAACGGTCTGAAAAATAGGAGCAGCATGAAATGGTGTTCAAAAACATGAAGAGCTTGAAAAGGTGTGAAAAACATGAATAGCTTCAAAAGGTGTGAAATACATGAGGAGAATGAAACGATCTGAAAAATAGGAGGAGCATGAAGCTGTGCTCAAAACATGAAGAGCCTGAGAAAGTGTGAAAAATATGAAGAGCTTCAAAAGGTGTGAAAAATATGAGGAGCATGAAACGGTCTGAAAAATACTAGGAGCATGAAGCGGTGTTCAAAAACATGAAGAGCCTGAAAAGGTGTGTCAAATACGAGAGTTTCTAAAGGTGTGAAGTACATGAGGAGCATGAAATGGTCTGAAAAATAGGAGGAGCATTAAGCGGTGTACAAAAACTTGGAGAGCCTGAAAAGGCATGAAAAATATGAAGAGCTTCAAAAGTTGTCAAAAATATGAGGAGAATGAAACGGTCTGAAAAAGAGAAAGCATTAAGCGGTGTTCAAAAACATGAAGATCCTGAAAAGGTGTGAAATCTATGAAGAGCTTCAAAAGCTGTCAAATATATGAGGAGCATGAAACTGTCTGAAAAATAGCAGGAGCATGAAACTGTCTGAAAAAGAGGAGGAGCATGAAACGGTGTTCAAAAACATAAAGAGCCTGATAAGGTTTGAAAAATAGGAGGAGCTTCAAAAGGTGTCAAAAATATGAGGAGCATGAAACGGTCTGAAAAATAGGAGGAGAATGAAGCTGTGTGCAAAAACATGAAGAGCCTGAAAATGTGTGAAAAATATGAAGAGCTTCAAAGGGTGTCAAAAATAGGAGGAGCATGAAACGGTCTCAAAAATAGGAGGAGCTTGACGCGATGTTCAAAAACATGTAGAGCCTGACAAGGTGTGAAAAATATGAAAGGCTTCAAAAGATTTCAAATATATGAGGAGCATGAAACGGTCTGAAAAATAGAAGGAGCATCAAGCGGTGTTGAGAAACATGAAGAGCCTGAAAAGGTGTGAAAAATATGAAGAGCCTCAAAACGTGTCAAAAATATGAGGAGCATGAAACGGTCTGAAAAATAGTTGGAGCATGAAACGGTCTGAAAAATAGGAGGAGCATGAAGCGGTGTTGAAAAACATGAAGAGCCTGAAAAGGTGTGAAAATTATGAAGAGCTTCAAATTGTGTCAAAAATATGAGGAGCATGAAACGGTCTCAAAAAAAGGAGGAGCATGAAACGGTCTGAAAAAAGGAGGAGCATGAAACGGTGTGGAAAAACATGAAGAGCTTGAAAACGTGTGAAAAATATGAAGAGCTTCAAAAGCTGTGAGAAATATGAAGAGCTTCAAAGGGTGTCAAAAATATGAGGAGCATGAAAAGGTCTGAAAAATAGGAGGAGCATGATTTGATGTTGAAAAACATGAAGAGCCTGAAAAGGTGTGAAAAATACAAGAGATTCTAAAGGTGTGAAATATATGAGGAGCATGAAACAGTCTGAAAAAGAGGAGGAGCATATAACAGTGTTCAAAAACATGAAGAGCCTGAAAAGGTGTGAAAAATATGAACAGCTTCAAAAGGTGTGAAATGAAGCGCATGAAACAATCTGAAAAATAGGAGGAGCATGAATCTGTGCTCAAAACATGAAGAGCCTGAGAAGGTGTGAAAAATATGAAGAGCTTCAAAAGGTGAGAAAAATATGAGGAGCATGAAACGGTCTGAAAAATGCGAGGAGCATGAAGCGGTGTTGAAAACCATGAAGAGCCTGAAAAGGTGTGAAAAATATGAAGAGCTTCAAAAGGTGTCAAAAATATGAGGAGCATGAAACGGTTTGAAAAATAGGAGGAGAATGAAGCGGTCTGAAAAATAGGAGGAGCATGACACGGTCTGAAAAATGCGAGGAGCATGAAGCGGTGTTGAAAAACATGAAGAGCCTGAAAAGGTGTGAAAAATAAGAGGAGCTTCAAAAGGTGTCAAAAATGTGAGGAGCAAAAAACGATCTTAAAAATAGGAGGAGCATGAAACGATGTTGAAAAACATGAAAAGCATGAAAAGGTGTGAAAAATAGGAAGAGCTTCAAAAGGTGTCAAAAAATTAGGAGCATGAAGCGGTCTGAAAAATAAGAAGAGCATGAAGCGGTGGTAAAAAACAAGAAGAGCCTGAAAACGTATGAAAAATATGAAGAGCTTCAAATGGTGTGAAAAATAAGAGGAGCATGAAACGGTCAGAAAAATAGGAGGAGCATGACTTGATGTTGAAAAACATGAAGAGCCTGAAAAGGTGTGAAATATGAAGAGCTTCAAAAGTTGTCAAAAATATGAGGAGCGTTAAACGTTCTGAAAAATAGGAGGACCATGAAACGTTGTTCAAAAACATGAAGAGCCTGGAAAGGTGTGAAAAATATGAAGAGCCACAAAACGGGTCAAAAATATGAGGAGCATCAAACGGTCTGAAAAAGAGGAGGAGCATGAAGCAGTGTTCAAAAACATGAAGAGCCTGAAAAGGTGTGAAAAATATGAAGAGCTTCAAATGGTGTGAAAATTATGAGGAGCATGAAACGGTCTGAAAAATAGGAGGAGCATGATTTGATGTTGAAAAACATGAAGAGCCTGAAAAGGTGTGAAAAATACAAGAGCTTCTAAAGGTGTGAAATATATGAGGAGCATGAAACGGTCTGAAAAATAGGAGGAGCATGAAGCTGTGCTCAAAAACATTAAGAGCCTGAGAAGGGGTTAAAAATATGAAGAGCTTCTAAAGGTGTCAAAAATATGAGGAGCATGAAACGGACTGAAGAACGGAAGGAGCATGAAACGGTGTTCAAAAACATGAAGAGCCTGAAAAGGTGTGAAAAATATGAAGAACTTCAAAAGGTGTGAAAAATATGAGGAGCATGAAACTGTCTGAAAAATACGAGGATCATGAAGCGGTGTTGAGAAACATGAAGAGCCTGAAAAGGTGTGAAAAATATGAAGAGCTTCTAAAGGTGTCAAAAATATGAGGAACATGAAACGGTCTGAAAAATAGGAGCAGCATGAAATGGTGTTCAAAAACATGAAGAGCTTGAAAAGGTGTGAAAAACATGAATAGCTTCAAAAGGTGTGAAATACATGAGGAGAATGAAACGATCTGAAAAATAGGAGGAGCATGAAGCTGTGATCAAAACATGAAGAGCCTGAGAAAGTGTGAAAAATATGAAGAGCTTCAAAAGGTGTGAAAAATATGAGGAGCATGAAACGGTCTGAAAAATACTAGGAGCATGAAGCGGTGTTCAAAAACATGAAGAGCCTGAAAAGGTGTGTCAAATACGAGAGTTTCTAAAGGTGTGAAGTACATGAGGAGCATGAAATGGTCTGAAAAATAGGAGGAGCATTAAGCGGTGTACAAAAACTTGGAGAGCCTGAAAAGGCATGAAAAATATGAAGAGCTTCAAAAGTTGTCAAAAATATGAGGAGAATGAAACGGTCTGAAAAAGAGAAAGCATTAAGCGGTGTTCAAAAACATGAAGATCCTGAAAAGGTGTGAAATCTATGAAGAGCTTCAAAAGCTGTCAAATATATGAGGAGCATGAAACTGTCTGAAAAATAGCAGGAGCATGAAACTGTCTGAAAAAGAGGAGGAGCATGAAACGGTGTTCAAAAACATAAAGAGCCTGATAAGGTTTGAAAAATAGGAGGAGCTTCAAAAGGTGTCAAAAATATGAGGAGCATGAAACGGTCTGAAAAATAGGAGGAGAATGAAGCTGTGTGCAAAAACATGAAGAGCCTGAAAATGTGTGAAAAATATGAAGAGCTTCAAAGGGTGTCAAAAATAGGAGGAGCATGAAACGGTCTCAAAAATAGGAGGAGCTTGACGCGATGTTCAAAAACATGTAGAGCCTGACAAGGTGTGAAAAATATGAAAGGCTTCAAAAGATTTCAAATATATGAGGAGCATGAAACGGTCTGAAAAATAGAAGGAGCATCAAGCGGTGTTGAGAAACATGAAGAGCCTGAAAAGGTGTGAAAAATATGAAGAGCCTCAAAACGTGTCAAAAATATGAGGAGCATGAAACGGTCTGAAAAATAGTTGGAGCATGAAACGGTCTGAAAAATAGGAGGAGCATGAAGCGGTGTTGAAAAACATGAAGAGCCTGAAAAGGTGTGAAAATTATGAAGAGCTTCAAATTGTGTCAAAAATATGAGGAGCATGAAACGGTCTGAAAAAAGGAGGAGCATGAAACGGTGTGGAAAAACATGAAGAGCTTGAAAACGTGTGAAAAATATGAAGAGCTTCAAAAGCTGTGAGAAATATGAAGAGCTTCAAAGGGTGTCAAAAATATGAGGAGCATGAAAAGGTCTGAAAAATAGGAGGAGCATGATTTGATGTTGAAAAACATGAAGAGCCTGAAAAGGTGTGAAAAATACAAGAGATTCTAAAGGTGTGAAATATATGAGGAGCATGAAACAGTCTGAAAAAGAGGAGGAGCATATAACAGTGTTCAAAAACATGAAGAGCCTGAAAAGGTGTGAAAAATATGAACAGCTTCAAAAGGTGTGAAATGAAGCGCATGAAACAATCTGAAAAATAGGAGGAGCATGAATCTGTGCTCAAAACATGAAGAGCCTGAGAAGGTGTGAAAAATATGAAGAGCTTCAAAAGGTGAGAAAAATATGAGGAGCATGAAACGGTCTGAAAAATGCGAGGAGCATGAAGCGGTGTTGAAAACCATGAAGAGCCTGAAAAGGTGTGAAAAATATGAAGAGCTTCAAAAGGTGTCAAAAATATGAGGAGCATGAAACGGTTTGAAAAATAGGAGGAGAATGAAGCGGTCTGAAAAATAGGAGGAGCATGACACGGTCTGAAAAATGCGAGGAGCATGAAGCGGTGTTGAAAAACATGAAGAGCCTGAAAAGGTGTGAAAAATAAGAGGAGCTTCAAAAGGTGTCAAAAATGTGAGGAGCAAAAAACGATCTTAAAAATAGGAGGAGCATGAAACGATGTTGAAAAACATGAAAAGCATGAAAAGGTGTGAAAAATAGGAAGAGCTTCAAAAGGTGTCAAAAAATTAGGAGCATGAAGCGGTCTGAAAAATAAGAAGAGCATGAAGCGGTGGTCAAAAACAAGAAGAGCCTGAAAACGTATGAAAAATATGAAGAGCTTCAAATGGTGTGAAAAATAAGAGGAGCATGAAACGGTCAGAAAAATAGGAGGAGCATGACTTGATGTTGAAAAACATGAAAAGCCTGAAAAGGTGTGAAATATGAAGAGCTTCAAAAGTTGTCAAAAATATGAGGAGCGTTAAACGTTCTGAAAAATAGGAGGACCATGAAACGTTGTTCAAAAACATGAAGAGCCTGGAAAGGTGTGAAAAATATGAAGAGCCACAAAACGGGTCAAAAATATGAGGAGCATCAAACGGTCTGAAAAAGAGGAGGAGCATGAAGCAGTGTTCAAAAACATGAAGAGCCTGAAAAGGTGTGAAAAATATGAAGAGCTTCAAAACGTGTCAAAAATATGAGGAGCGTGAAACGGTCTGAAAATAGGAGGAGCATGAAGCGGTTTTGAAAAAGATGAAGAGCCTGAAAAGGTGTGAAAAATATGAAGAGCTTCAAAAGGTGTCAAAAGTATGAGGAACATGAAACGCTCTGAAATATAGAAGGAGCATCAAGCGGTGTTGAGAAACATGAAGAGCCTGAAAAGGTTTGAAAAATATGAAGAGCTTCAAAAGGTGTCAAAAATATGAGGAGCATGAAACGGTCTGAAAAATAGGAGGAGCATGAAACGGTCTGAAAAATAGGAGGAGCATGAAACGGTGTTGAAACACATGAAGAGCCTGAAAAGGTGGGAAAAATATGAAGAGCTTCAAAAGATGTCAAAAATATGAAGAGCATGAAACGGTCTGAAAAATAGGAGGAGCATGAAGCGTTTTTGAAAAACATGAAGAGCCTGAAAAGGTGTGAAAAATATGAAGAGCTTACAAAGGTTTCAAAATTATGAGGAGCATGAAAAGGTCTGAAAAATAGGAGGAGCATGATTTGATGTTGAAAAACATGAAGAGCCTGAAAAGGTGTGAAAAATACAAGAGATTCTAAAGGTGTGAAATATATGAGGAGCATGAAACGGTCTGAAAAAGAGGAGGAGCATATAACAGTGTTCAAAAACATGAAGAGCCTGGAATGGTGTGAAAAATATGAAGAGGTTTAAAACGTGTCAAAAACATGAGGAGCATGAAACGGTCTGAAAAATAGGAGCAGCATGAAACGGTGTTCAAAAACATGAAGAGCCTGAAAAGGTGTGAAAAATATGAACAGCTTCAAAAGGTGTGAAATGAAGCGCATGAAACAATCTGAAAAATAGGAGGAGCATGAATCTGTGCTCAAAACATGAAGAGCCTGAGAAGGTGTGAAAAATATGAAGAGCTTCAAAAGGTGAGAAAAATATGAGGAGCATGAAACGGTCTGAAAAATGCGAGGAGCATGAAGCAGTGTTGAAAAACATGAAGAGCCTGAAAAGGTGTGAAAAATATGAAGAGCTTCAAAAGGTGTCAAAAATATGAGGAGCATGAAACGGTTTGAAAAATAGGAGGAGAATGAAGCGGTCTGAAAAATAGGAGGAGCATGACACGGTCTGAAAAATGCGAGGAGCATGAAGCGGTGTTGAAAAACATGAAGAGCCTGAAAAGGTGTGAAAAATAGGAGGAGCTTCAAAAGGTGTCAAAAATGTGAGGAGGAAAAAACGATCTTAAAAATAGGAGGAGCATGAAACGATGTTGAAAAACATGAAAAGCATGAAAAGGTGTGAAAAATAGGAAGAGCTTCAAAAGGTGTCAAAAAATTAGGAGCATGAAGCGGTCTGAAAAATAAGAAGAGCATGAAGCGGTGGTCAAAAACAAGAAGAGCCTGAAAACGTATGAAAAATATGAAGAGCTTCAAATGGTGTGAAAAATAAGAGGAGCATGAAACGGTCAGAAAAATAGGAGGAGCATGACTTGATGTTGAAAAACATGAAGAGCCTGAAAAGGTGTGAAATATGAAGAGCTTCAAAAGTTGTCAAAAATATGAGGAGCATTAAACGTTCTGAAAAATAGGAGGACCATGAAACGTTGTTCAAAAACATGAAGAGCCTGGAAAGGTGTGAAAAATATGAAGAGCCACAAAACGGGTCAAAAATATGAGGAGCATCAAACGGTCTGAAAAAGAGGAGGAGCATGAAGCAGTGTTCAAAAACATGAAGAGCCTGAAAAGGTGTGAAAAATATGAAGAGCTTCAAATGGTGTGAAAATTATGAGGAGCATGAAACGGTCTGAAAAATAGGAGGAGCATGATTTGATGTTGAAAAACATGAAGAGCCTGAAAAGGTGTGAAAAATACAAGAGCTTCTAAAGGTGTGAAATATATGAGGAGCATGAAACGGTCTGAAAAATAGGAGGAGCATGAAGCTGTGCTCAAAAACATTAAGAGCCTGAGAAGGGGTTAAAAATATGAAGAGCTTCTAAAGGTGTCAAAAATATGAGGAGCATGAAACGGACTGAAGAACGGAAGGAGCATGAAACGGTGTTCAAAAACATGAAGAGCCTGAAAAGGTGTGAAAAATATGAAGAACTTCAAAAGGTGTGAAAAATATGAGGAGCATGAAACTGTCTGAAAAATACGAGGATCATGAAGCGGTGTTGAGAAACATGAAGAGCCTGAAAAGGTGTGAAAAATATGAAGAGCTTCTAAAGGTGTCAAAAATATGAGGAACATGAAACGGTCTGAAAAATAGGAGCAGCATGAAATGGTGTTCAAAAACATGAAGAGCTTGAAAAGGTGTGAAAAACATGAATAGCTTCAAAAGGTGTGAAATACATGAGGAGAATGAAACGATCTGAAAAATAGGAGGAGCATGAAGCTGTGCTCAAAACATGAAGAGCCTGAGAAAGTGTGAAAAATATGAAGAGCTTCAAAAGGTGTGAAAAATATGAGGAGCATGAAACGGTCTGAAAAATACTAGGAGCATGAAGCGGTGTTCAAAAACATGAAGAGCCTGAAAAGGTGTGTCAAATACAAGAGTTTCTAAAGGTGTGAAGTACATGAGGAGCATGAAATGGTCTGAAAAATAGGAGGAGCATTAAGCGGTGTACAAAAACTTGGAGAGCCTGAAAAGGCATGAAAAATATGAAGAGCTTCAAAAGTTGTCAAAAATATGAGGAGAATGAAACGGTCTGAAAAAGAGAAAGCATTAAGCGGTGTTCAAAAACATGAAGATCCTGAAAAGGTGTGAAATCTATGAAGAGCTTCAAAAGCTGTCAAATATATGAGGAGCATGAAACTGTCTGAAAAATAGCAGGAGCATGAAACTGTCTGAAAAAGAGGAGGAGCATGAAACGGTGTTCAAAAACATAAAGAGCCTGATAAGGTTTGAAAAATAGGAGGAGCTTCAAAAGGTGTCAAAAATATGAGGAGCATGAAACGGTCTGAAAAATAGGAGGAGAATGAAGCTGTGTGCAAAAACATGAAGAGCCTGAAAATGTGTGAAAAATATGAAGAGCTTCAAAGGGTGTCAAAAATAGGAGGAGCATGAAACGGTCTCAAAAATAGGAGGAGCTTGACGCGATGTTCAAAAACATGTAGAGCCTGACAAGGTGTGAAAAATATGAAAGGCTTCAAAAGATTTCAAATATATGAGGAGCATGAAACGGTCTGAAAAATAGAAGGAGCATCAAGCGGTGTTGAGAAACATGAAGAGCCTGAAAAGGTGTGAAAAATATGAAGAGCCTCAAAACGTGTCAAAAATATGAGGAGCATGAAACGGTCTGAAAAATAGTTGGAGCATGAAACGGTCTGAAAAATAGGAGGAGCATGAAGCGGTGTTGAAAAACATGAAGAGCCTGAAAAGGTGTGAAAATTATGAAGAGCTTCAAATTGTGTCAAAAATATGAGGAGCATGAAACGGTCTCAAAAAAAGGAGGAGCATGAAACGGTCTGAAAAAAGGAGGAGCATGAAACGGTGTGGAAAAACATGAAGAGCTTGAAAACGTGTGAAAAATATGAAGAGCTTCAAAAGCTGTGAGAAATATGAAGAGCTTCAAAGGGTGTCAAAAATATGAGGAGCATGAAAAGGTCTGAAAAATAGGAGGAGCATGATTTGATGTTGAAAAACATGAAGAGCCTGAAAAGGTGTGAAAAATACAAGAGATTCTAAAGGTGTGAAATATATGAGGAGCATGAAACAGTCTGAAAAAGAGGAGGAGCATATAACAGTGTTCAAAACATGAAGAGCCTGAAAAGGTGTGAAAAATATGAACAGCTTCAAAAGGTGTGAAATGAAGCGCATGAAACAATCTGAAAAATAGGAGGAGCATGAATCTGTGCTCAAAACATGAAGAGCCTGAGAAGGTGTGAAAAATATGAAGAGCTTCAAAAGGTGAGAAAAATATGAGGAGCATGAAATGGTCTGAGAAATGCGAGGAGCATGAAGCAGTGTTGAAAACCATGAAGAGCCTGAAAAGGTGTGAAAAATATGAAGAGCTTCAAAAGGTGTCAAAAATATGAGGAGCATGAAACGGTTTGAAAAATAGGAGGAGAATGAAGCGGTCTGAAAAATAGGAGGAGCATGACACGGTCTGAAAAATGCGAGGAGCATGAAGCGGTGTTGAAAAACATGAAGAGCCTGAAAAGGTGTGAAAAATAAGAGGAGCTTCAAAAGGTGTCAAAAATGTGAGGAGCAAAAAACGATCTTAAAAATAGGAGGAGCATGAAACGATGTTGAAAAACATGAAAAGCATGAAAAGGTGTGAAAAATAGGAAGAGCTTCAAAAGGTGTCAAAAAATTAGGAGCATGAAGCGGTCTGAAAAATAAGAAGAGCATGAAGCGGTGGTCAAAAACAAGAAGAGCCTGAAAACGTATGAAAAATATGAAGAGCTTCAAATGGTGTGAAAAATAAGAGGAGCATGAAACGGTCAGAAAAATAGGAGGAGCATGACTTGATGTTGAAAAACATGAAGAGCCTGAAAAGGTGTGAAATATGAAGAGCTTCAAAAGTTGTCAAAAATATGAGGAGCGTTAAACGTTCTGAAAAATAGGAGGACCATGAAACGTTGTTCAAAAACATGAAGAGCCTGGAAAGGTGTGAAAAATATGAAGAGCCACAAAACGGGTCAAAAATATGAGGAGCATCAAACGGTCTGAAAAAGAGGAGGAGCATGAAGCAGTGTTCAAAAACATGAAGAGCCTGAAAAGGTGTGAAAAATATGAAGAGCTTCAAATGGTGTGAAAATTATGAGGAGCATGAAACGGTCTGAAAAATAGGAGGAGCATGATTTGATGTTGAAAAACATGAAGAGCCTGAAAAGGTGTGAAAAATACAAGAGCTTCTAAAGGTGTGAAATATATGAGGGGCATGAAACGGTCTGAAAAATAGGAGGAGCATGAAGCTGTGCTCAAAAACATTAAGAGCCTGAGAAGGGGTTAAAAATATGAAGAGCTTCTAAAGGTGTCAAAAATATGAGGAGCATGAAACGGACTGAAGAACTGAAGGAGCATGAAACAGTGTTCAAAAACATGAAGAGCCTGAAAAGGTGTGAAAAATATGAATAGCTTCAAAAGGTGTGAAATACATGAGGAGAATGAAACGATCTGAAAAATAGGAGGAGCATGAAGCTGTGCTCAAAACATGAAGAGCCTGAGAAAGTGTGAAAAATATGAAGAGCTTCAAAAGGTGTGAAAAATATGAGGAGCATGAAACGGTCTGAAAAATACTAGGAGCATGAAGCGGTGTTCAAAAACATGAAGAGCCTGAAAAGGTGTGTCAAATACGAGAGTTTCTAAAGGTGTGAAATACATGAGGAGCATGAAATGGTCTGAAAAATAGGAGGAGCATGAAGCGGTGTACAAAAACTTGGAGAGCCTGAAAAGGTATGAAAAATATGAAGAGCTTCAAAAGTTGTCAAAAATATGAGGAGAATGAAACGGTCTGAAAAAGAGAAAGCATTAAGCGGTGTTCAAAAACATGAAGATCCTGAAAAGGTGTGAAATCTATGAAGAGCTTCAAAAGCTGTCAAATATATGAGGAGCATGAAACTGTCTGAAAAATAGCAGGAGCATGAAACTGTCTGAAAAAGAGGAGGAGCATGAAACGGTGTTCAAAAACATAAAGAGCCTGATAAGGTTTGAAAAATAGGAGGAGCTTCAAAAGGTGTCAAAAATATGAGGAGCATGAAACGGTCTGAAAAATAGGAGGAGAATGAAGCTGTGTGCAAAAACATGAAGAGCCTGAAAATGTGTGAAAAATATGAAGAGCTTCAAAGGGTGTCAAAAATAGGAGGAGCATGAAACGGTCTCAAAAAGAGGCGGAGCTTGACGCGATGTTCAAAAACATGTAGAGCCTGACAAGGTGTGAAAAATATGAAAGGCTTCAAAAGATTTCAAATATATGAGGAGCATGAAACGGTCTGAAAAATAGAAGGAGCATCAAGCGGTGTTGAGAAACATGAAGAGCCTGAAAAGGTGTGAAAAATATGAAGAGCCTCAAAACGTGTCAAAAATATGAGGAGCATGAAACGGTCTGAAAAATAGTTGGAGCATGAAACGGTCTGAAAAATAGGAGGAGCATGAACCGGTGTTGAAAAACATGAAGAGCCTGAAAAGGTGTGAAAATTATGAAGAGCTTCAAATTGTGTCAAAAATATGAGGAGCATGAAACGTTCTGAAAGATAGGAGGAGCATGAAACTGTGTTGAAAAACATGAAGAGCCTGAAAAGGTGTGAAATATATAAAGAGTTTCAAAAGGTGTTAAAAATATGAGGAGCATGAAACGGTCTGAAAAATAGGAGGCACATGAAACGGTCTGAAAAAAAGGAGGAGCATGAAACGGTGTGGAAAAACATGAAGAGCTTGAAAACGTGTGAAAAATAGGAAGAGCTTCAAAAGCTGTGAGAAATATGAAGAGCTTCAAAAGGTGTCAAAAATGAAATGAGCATGAAACGGTCTGAAAATTCGGAGCAGCATGAAGTTGTGTTGAAAACATGAAGAGCCTGACAAGGTGTGAAATATATGAAGAGCTTCGAAAGGTGTCAAAAATATGAGGAGTATGAAACGGTCTGAAAAAGAGGAGGAGCATGAAACGGTCTGAAAATTAGGAGGAGTATGAAAGAGTGTGGAAAAATATGGAGAGCCTGAAAAGGAGTTAAATATAGGAAGAGCTTCAAAAGTGACAAAAATATGAGGAGCATGAAATGGTCTGAAAAAACAGGAGGTGCATGAAGCAGTGTTCAAAATCATGAAGAGCCTGAAAAGGTGTGAAAAATAAAAGAGCTTCAAAAGGTGTGAAAAATATGAGGAGCATGAAACGGTCTGAAATATAGCAGCAGGAAGGGGTGTTGAAATACATGAAGAGCTTGAAAAGGTGTGAAAAATATGAAGAGCTTCAAAGGGTGTCAAAAATATGAGGAGCATGAAACGGTCTGAAAAATAGGAGGAGCATGAAGCAGTGTTCAAAAACATGGAGAACCTGAAAAGGTGTGAAAAATATGAAGAGCCTCAAAACCTGTCAGATATATGAGGGGCATGAAACGGTCTGAAAAAGAGGAGGAGCATGAAGCAGTGTTGAAAAACATGAAGAGCCTGAAAAGGTGTGAAAAATATGAAGAACTTCAAAACGTGTCAAAAATATGAGGAGCGTGAAACGGTCTGAAAATAGGAGGAGCATGAAGCGGTTTTGAAAAAGATGAAGAGCCTGAAAAGGTGTGAAAAATATGAAGAGCTTCAAAAGGTGTCAAAAGTATGAGGAACATGAAACGCTCTGAAATATAGAAGGAGCATCAAGCGGTGTTGAGAAACATGAAGAGCCTGAAAAGGTGTGAAAAATATGAAGAGCTTCAAAAGGTGTCAAAAATATGAGGAGCATGAAACGGTCTGAAAAATAGGAGGAGCATGAAACGGTCTGAAAAATAGGAGGAGCATGAAACGGTGTTGAAACACATGAAGAGCCTGAAAAGGTGGGAAAAATATGAAGAGCTTCAAAAGATTTCAAAAATATGAGGAACATGAAATGGTCTGAAAAATAGAAGGAGCATCAAGCGGTGCTGAGAAACATGAAGAGCCTGAAAAGGTGTGAAAAATATGAAGAGCCTCAAAACGTGTCAAAAATATGAGGAGCATGAAACGGTCTGAAAAATAGTTGGAGCATGAAACGGTCAGAAAAATAGGAGGAGGATGAAGAGGTGTTGAAAAACATGAAAAGCCTGAAAAGGTGTGAAAAATAGGAGGAGCTTCAAAAGGTTTCAGAAATATGAGGAGCATGAAACGGTCTTAAAAATAGGAGGAGCATGAAGCGGTGTTGAAAAACATGAAGAGCCTGAAAAGGTGTGAAAATTATGAAGAGCTTCAAATTGTGTCAAAAATATGAGGAGCATGAAACGGTCTGAAAGATAGGAGGAGCATGAAACTGTGTTGAAAAACATGAAGAGCCTGAAAACTTGTGAAATATATAAAGAGTTTCAAAACGTGTTAAAAATATGAGGAGCATGAAACGGTCTGAAAAATAGGAGGCGCATGAAGTGGTGTTCAAAAACATGGAGAGCCTGAAAAGGTGTGAAAAATTTGAAGAGCTTCAAAAGGTGTCAAAAATATGAGGAGCATGAAACGGTCTCAAAAAAAGGAGGAGCATGAAACGGTCTGAAAAAATGAGGAGCATGAATCGGTGTGGAAAAACATGAAGAGCTTGAAAACGTGTGAAAAATATGAAGAGCTTCAAAAGCTGTGAGAAATATGAAGAGCTTCAAAAGGTGTCAAAAATATGAGGAGCATGAAACAGTCTGAAATATAGGATAAGCAAGAAACGGTTTTTAAAAAGATGAAGAGGAGAAAATGTGTGAAAAATATGAAGAGCTACAAAAGGTGTCAAAAATATGAGAAGCATGAAACCAATGAAAAATAAGAGGAGCATGAAGCGGTGTTGAAAAACATGAAGAGCCTGAAAAGGTGTGAAAAATATGAAGAGCTACAAAAGATGTCAAAAATATGAAGAGCATGAAACGGTCTGAAAAATAGGAGGAGCATGAAGCGGTGTTGAAAAACATGAAGAGCCTGAAAAGGTGTGAAAAATATGAAGAGCTTACAAAGGTTTCAAAATTATGAGGAGCATGAAAAGGTCTGAAAAATAGGAGGAGCATGATTTGATGTTGAAAAACATGAAGAGCCTGAAAAGGTGTGAAAAATACAAGAGATTCTAAAGGTGTGAAATATATGAGGAGCATGAAACAGTCTGAAAAAGAGGAGGAGCATTTAACAGTGTTCAAAAACATGAAGAGCCTGAAAAGGTGTGAAAAATATGAACAACTTCAAAAGGTGTGAAATGAAGCGCATGAAACAATCTGAAAAATAGGAGGAGCATGAATCTGTGCTCAAAACATGAAGAGCCTGAGAAGGTGTGAAAAATATGAAGAGCTTCAAAAGGTGAGAAAAATATGAGGAGCATGAAACGGTCTGAAAAATGCGAGGAGCATGAAGCGGTGTTGAAAACCATGAAGAGCCTGAAAAGGTGTGAAAAATATGAAGAGCTTCAAAAGGTGTCAAAAATATGAGGAGCATGAAACGGTTTGAAAAATAGGAGGAGAATGAAGCGGTCTGAAAAATAGGAGGAGCATGACACGGTCTGAAAAATGCGAGGAGCATGAAGCGGTGTTGAAAAACATGAAGAGCCTGAAAAGGTGTGAAAAATAAGAGGAGCTTCAAAAGGTGTCAAAAATGTGAGGAGCAAAAAACGATCTTAAAAATAGGAGGAGCATGAAACGATGTTGAAAAACATGAAAAGCATGAAAAGGTGTGAAAAATAGGAAGAGCTTCAAAGGTGTCAAAAAATTAGGAGCATGAAGCGGTCTGAAAAATAAGAAGAGCATGAAGCGGAGGTCAAAAACAAGAAGAGCCTGAAAACGTATGAAAAATATGAAGAGCTTCAAATGGTGTGAAAAATAAGAGGAGCATGAAACGGTCAGAAAAATAGGAGGAGCATGACTTGATGTTGAAAAACATGAAGAGCCTGAAAAGGTGTGAAATATGAAGAGCTTCAAAAGTTGTCAAAAATATGAGGAGCATTAAACGTTCTGAAAAATAGGAGGACCATGAAACGTTGTTCAAAAGCATGAAGAGCCTGGAAAGGTGTGAAAAATATGAAGAGCCACAAAACGGGTCAAAAATATGAGGAGCATCAAACGGTCTGAAATAGAGGAGGAGCATGAAGCAGTGTTCAAAAACATGAAGAGCCTGAAAAGGTGTGAAAAATATGAAGAGCTTCAAATGGTGTGAAAATTATGAGGAGCATGAAACGGTCTGAAAAATAGGAGGAGCATGATTTGATGTTGAAAAACATGAAGAGCCTGAAAAGGTGTGAAAAATACAAGAGCTTCTAAAGGTGTGAAATATATGAGGGGCATGAAACAGTCTGAAAAATAGGAGGAGCATGAAGCTGTGCTCAAAAACATTAAGAGCCTGAGAAGGGGTTAAAAATATGAAGAGCTTCAAAAGGTGTGAAAAATATGAGGAGCATGAAACGGTCTGAAAAATAGTTGGAGCATGAAACGGTCTGAAAAATAGGAGGAGCATGAAGCGGTGTTGAAAAACATGAAGAGCCTGAAAAGGTGTGAAAATTATGAAGAGCTTCAAATTGTGTCAAAAATATGAGGAGCATGAAACGTTCTGAAAGATAGGAGGAGCATGAAACTGTGTTGAAAAACATGAAGAGCCTGAAAAGGTGTGAAATATATAAAGAGTTTCAAAAGGTGTTAAAAATATGAGGAGCATGAAACGGTCTGAAAAATAGGAGGCACATGAAATGGTCTGAAAAAAAGGAAGAGCATGAAACGGTTTGGAAAAACATGAAGAGCTTGAAAACGTGTGAAAAATAGGAAGAGCTTCAAAAGCTGTGAGATATATGAAGAGCTTCAAAAGGTGTCAAAAATGAGATGAGCATGAAACGGTCTGAAAAATCGGAGCAGCATGAAGTTGTGTTGAAAACATGAAGAGCCTGACAAGGTGTGAAATATATGAAGAGCTTCAAAAGGTGTCAAAAATATGAGGAGTATGAAACGGTCTGAAAAAGAGGAGGAGCATGAAACGGTCTGAAAATTAGGAGGAGTATGAAAGAGTGTGGAAAAATATGGAGAGCCTGAAAAGGAGTTAAATATAGGAAGAGCTTCAAAAGTGACAAAAATATGAGGAGCATGAAATGGTCTGAAAAACAGGAGGTGCATGAAGCAGTGTTCAAAATCATGAAGAGCCTGAAAAGGTGTGAAAAATAAAAGAGCTTCAAAAGGTGTGAAAAATATGAGGAGCACGAAACGGTCTGAAATATAGCAGCAGGAAGGGGTGTTGAAATACATGAAGAGCTTGAAAAGGTGTGAAAAATATGAAGAGCTTCAAAGGGTGTCAAAAATATGAGGAGCATGAAACGGTCTGAAAAATAGGAGGAGCATGAAGCAGTGTTCAAAAACATGGAGAACCTGAAAAGGTGTGAAAAATATGAAGAGCCTCAAAACCTGTCAGATATATGAGGGGCATGAAACGGTCTGAAAAAGAGGAGGAGCATGAAGCAGTGTTGAAAAACATGAAGAGCCTGAAAAGGTGTGAAAAATATGAAGAACTTCAAAACGTGTCAAAAATATGAGGAGCGTGAAACGGTCTGAAAATAGGAGGAGCATGAAGCGGTTTTGAAAAAGATGAAGAGCCTGAAAAGGTGTGAAAAATATGAAGAGCTTCAAAAGGTGTCAAAAGTATGAGGAACATGAAACGCTCTGAAATATAGAAGGAGCATCAAGCGGTGTTGAGAAACATGAAGAGCCTGAAAAGGTGTGAAAAATATGAAGAGCTTCAAAAGGTGTCAAAAATATGAGGAGCATGAAACGGTCTGAAAAATAGGAGGAGCATGAAACGGTCTGAAAAATAGGAGGAGCATGAAACGGTGTTGAAACACATGAAGAGCCTGAAAAGGTGGGAAAAATATGAAGAGCTTCAAAAGATTTCAAAAATATGAGGAACATGAAATGGTCTGAAAAATAGAAGGAGCATCAAGCGGTGCTGAGAAACATGAAGAGCCTGAAAAGGTGTGAAAAATATGAAGAGCCTCAAAACGTGTCAAAAATATGAGGAGCATGAAACGGTCTGAAAAATAGTTGGAGCATGAAACGGTCAGAAAAATAGGAGGAGGATGAAGAGGTGTTGAAAAACATGAAAAGCCTGAAAAGGTGTGAAAAATAGGAAGAGCTTCAAAAGGTTTCAGAAATATGAGGAGCATGAAACGGTCTGAAAAATAGGAGGAGCATGAAGCGGTGTTGAAAAACATGAAGAGCCTGAAAAGGTGTGAAAATTATGAAGAGCTTCAAATTGTGTCAAAAATATGAGGAGCATGAAACGGTCTGAAAGATAGGAGGAGCATGAAACTGTGTTGAAAAACATGAAGAGCCTGAAAACTTGTGAAATATATAAAGAGTTTCAAAACGTGTTAAAAATATGAGGAGCATGAAACGGTCTGAAAAATAGGAGGCGCATGAAGTGGTGTTCAAAAACATGGAGAGCCTGAAAAGGTGTGAAAAATTTGAAGAGCTTCAAAAGGTGTCAAAAATATGAGGAGCGTGAAACGGTCTGAAAATAGGAGGAGCATGAAGCGGTGTTGAAAAACATGAAGAGCCTGAAAAGGTGTGAAAAATAAGAGGAGCTTCAAAAGGTGTCAAAAATGTGAGGAGCAAAAAACGATCTTAAAAATAGGAGGAGCATGAAACGATGTTGAAAAACATGAAAAGCATGAAAAGGTGTGAAAAATAGGAAGAGCTTCAAAAGGTGTCAAAAAATTAGGAGCATGAAGCGGTCTGAAAAATAAGAAGAGCATGAAGCGGTGGTCAAAAACAAGAAGAGCCTGAAAACGTATGAAAAATATGAAGAGCTTCAAATGGTGTGAAAAATAAGAGGAGCATGAAACGGTCAGAAAAATAGGAGGAGCATGACTTGATGTTGAAAAACATGAAGAGCCTGAAAAGGTGTGAAATATGAAGAGCTTCAAAAGTTGTCAAAAATATGAGGAGCATTAAACGTTCTGAAAAATAGGAGGACCATGAAACGTTGTTCAAAAGCATGAAGAGCCTGGAAAGGTGTGAAAAATATGAAGAGCCACAAAACGGGTCAAAAATATGAGGAGCATCAAACGGTCTGAAATAGAGGAGGAGCATGAAGCAGTGTTCAAAAACATGAAGAGCCTGAAAAGGTGTGAAAAATATGAAGAGCTTCAAATGGTGTGAAAATTATGAGGAGCATGAAACGGTCTGAAAAATAGGAGGAGCATGATTTGATGTTGAAAAACATGAAGAGCCTGAAAAGGTGTGAAAAATACAAGAGCTTCTAAAGGTGTGAAATATATGAGGGGCATGAAACGGTCTGAAAAATAGGAGGAGCATGAAGCTGTGCTCAAAAACATTAAGAGCCTGAGAAGGGGTTAAAAATATGAAGAGCTTCTAAAGGTGTCAAAAATATGAGGAGCATGAAACGGACTGAAGAACGGAAGGAGCATGAAACGGTGTTCAAAAACATGAATAGCCTGAAAAGGTGTGAAAAATATGAAGAACTTCAAAAGGTGTGAAAAATATGAGGAGCATGAAACTGTCTGAAAAATACGAGGATCATGAAGCGGTGTTGAGAAACATGAAGAGCCTGAAAAGGTGTGAAAAATATGAAGAGCTTCTAAAGGTGTCAAAAATATGAGGAACATGAAACGGTCTGAAAAATAGGAGCAGCATGAAATGGTGTTCAAAAACATGAAGAGCTTGAAAAGGTGTGAAAAACATGAATAGCTTCAAAAGGTGTGAAATACATGAGGAGAATGAAACGATCTGAAAAATAGGAGGAGCATGAAGCTGTGCTCAAAACATGAAGAGCCTGAGAAAGTGTGAAAAATATGAAGAGCTTCAAAAGGTGTGAAAAATATGAGGAGCATGAAACGGTCTGAAAAATACTAGGAGCATGAAGCGGTGTTCAAAAACATGAAGAGCCTGAAAAGGTGTGTCAAATACGAGAGTTTCTAAAGGTGTGAAATACATGAGGAGCATGAAATGGTCTGAAAAATAGGAGGAGCATGAAGCGGTGTACAAAAACTTGGAGAGCCTGAAAAGGTATGAAAAATATGAAGAGCTTCAAAAGTTGTCAAAAATATGAGGAGAATGAAACGGTCTGAAAAAGAGAAAGCATTAAGCGGTGTTCAAAAACATGAAGATCCTGAAAAGGTGTGAAATCTATGAAGAGCTTCAAAAGCTGTCAAATATATGAGGAGCATGAAACTGTCTGAAAAATAGCAGGAGCATGAAACTGTCTGAAAAAGAGGAGGAGCATGAAACGGTGTTCAAAAACATAAAGAGCCTGATAAGGTTTGAAAAATAGGAGGAGCTTCAAAAGGTGTCAAAAATATGAGGAGCATGAAACGGTCTGAAAAATAGGAGGAGAATGAAGCTGTGTGCAAAAACATGAAGAGCCTGAAAATGTGTGAAAAATATGAAGAGCTTCAAAGGGTGTCAAAAATAGGAGGAGCATGAAACGGTCTCAAAAAGAGGCGGAGCTTGACGCGATGTTCAAAAACATGTAGAGCCTGACAAGGTGTGAAATATATGAAAGGCTTCAAAAGATTTCAAATATATGAGGAGCATGAAACGGTCTGAAAAATAGAAGGAGCATCAAGCGGTGTTGAGAAACATGAAGAGCCTGAAAAGGTGTGAAAAATATGAAGAGCCTCAAAACGTGTCAAAAATATGAGGAGCATGAAACGGTCTGAAAAATAGTTGGAGCATGAAACGGTCTGAAAAATAGGAGGAGCATGAAGCGGTGTTGAAAAACATGAAGAGCCTGAAAAGGTGTGAAAATTATGAAGAGCTTCAAATTGTGTCAAAAATATGAGGAGCATGAAACGTTCTGAAAGATAGGAGGAGCATGAAACTGTGTTGAAAAACATGAAGAGCCTGAAAAGGTGTGAAATATATAAAGAGTTTCAAAAGGTGTTAAAAATATGAGGAGCATGAAACGGTCTGAAAAATAGGAGGCACATGAAATGGTCTGAAAAAAAGGAAGAGCATGAAACGGTTTGGAAAAACATGAAGAGCTTGAAAACGTGTGAAAAATAGGAAGAGCTTCAAAAGCTGTGAGAAATATGAAGAGCTTCAAAAGGTGTCAAAAATGAGATGAGCATGAAACGGTCTGAAAAATCGGAGCAGCATGAAGTTGTGTTGAAAACATGAAGAGCCTGACAAGGTGTGAAATATATGAAGAGCTTCAAAAGGTGTCAAAAATATGAGGAGTATGAAACGGTCTGAAAAAGAGGAGGAGCATGAAACGGTCTGAAAATTAGGAGGAGTATGAAAGAGTGTGGAAAAATATGGAGAGCCTGAAAAGGAGTTAAATATAGGAAGAGCTTCAAAAGTGACAAAAATATGAGGAGCATGAAATGGTCTGAAAAACAGGAGGTGCATGAAGCAGTGTTCAAAATCATGAAGAGCCTGAAAAGGTGTGAAAAATAAAAGAGCTTCAAAAGGTGTGAAAAATATGAGGAGCATGAAACGGTCTGAAATATAGCAGCAGGAAGGGGTGTTGAAATACATGAAGAGGTTGAAAAGGTGTGAAAAATATGAAGAGCTTCAAAGGGTGTCAAAAATATGAGGAGCATGAAACGGTCTGAAAAATAGGAGGAGCATGAAGCAGTGTTCAAAAACATGGAGAACCTGAAAAGGTGTGAAAAATATGAAGAGCCTCAAAACCTGTCAGATATATGAGGGGCATGAAACGGTCTGAAAAAGAGGAGGAGCATGAAGCAGTGTTGAAAAACATGAAGAGCCTGAAAAGGTGTGAAAAATATGAAGAACTTCAAAACGTGTCAAAAATATGAGGAGCGTGAAACGGTCTGAAAATAGGAGGAGCATGAAGCGGTTTTGAAAAAGATGAAGAGCCTGAAAAGGTGTGAAAAATATGAAGAGCCTCAAAACGTGTCAAAAATATGAGGAGCATGAAACGGTCTGAAAAATAGTTGGAGCATGAAACGGTCAGAAAAATAGGAGGAGGATGAAGAGGTGTTGAAAAACATGAAAAGCCTGAAAAGGTGTGAAAAATAGGAAGAGCTTCAAAAGGTTTCAGAAATATGAGGAGCATGAAACGGTCTGAAAAATAGGAGGAGCATGAAGCGGTGTTGAAAAACATGAAGAGCCTGAAAAGGTGTGAAAATTATGAAGAGCTTCAAATTGCGTCAAAAATATGAGGAGCATGAAACGGTCTGAAAGATAGGAGGAGCATGAAACTGTGTTGAAAAACATGAAGAGCCTGAAAACTTGTGAAATATATAAAGAGTTTCAAAACGTGTTAAAAATATGAGGAGCATGAAGCGGTCTGAAAAATAGGAGGCGCATGAAGTGGTGTTCAAAAACATGGAGAGCCTGAAAAGGTGTGAAAAATTTGAAGAGCTTCAAAAGGTGTCAAACATATGAGGAGCATGAAACGGTCTCAAAAAAAGGAGGAGCATGAAACGGTCTGAAAAAAGGAGGAGCATGAAACGGTGTGGAAAAACATGAAGAGCTTGAAAACGTGTGAAAAATATGAAGAGCTTCAAAAGCTGTGAGAAATATGAAGAGCTTCAAAAGGTGTCAAAAATATGAGGAGCATGAAACAGTCTGAAATATAGGATAAGCAAGAAACGGTTTTTAAAAAGATGAAGAGGAGAAAATGTGTGAAAAATATGAAGAGCTACAAAAGGTGTCAAAAATATGAGAAGCATGAAACCAATGAAAAATAAGAGGAGCATGAAGCTGTGTTGAAAAACATGAAGACCCTGAAAAGGTGTGAAATATAGGAAGAGCTTCAAAAGGGGTCAAAAATATGAGGTGCATGAAACAGTCGGAAAAATAGGAGGAGCATGAAACGGTGTTGAAAAACATGAAGAGCCTGAAAAGGTGTGAAAAATATGAAGAACTTGAAAAATTGTCAAAAATATGGGGAGAATGAAACAGTCTGAAAATTAGGATGAGAATGAAACGGTTTTGAAAAAGATAAAGAGCATGAAAAGGGGTGAAAATTATGAAGAGCTTCGAAAGGTGTCAAAAATATGAGAAGCATGAAAGGGTCTGAAAAATTGGAGGAGCAAAAAGTGGTGTTGAAAAACATGAAGAGCTTGAAAAAGTGTGAAATATATGAAGAGCTTCAAAACGTGTCAAAAATATGAGAAGCATGAAACGGTCTGAGAAATAGCAGGAGCAAGAAGCGGTGTTTAAAAACATGAAGATCCTTAAAATGTTTGAAATATATGAAGAGCTTCAAACGGTGTCAAAAATATGAGGAGCATGAAACGGTCTGAAAAATAGGAGGAGCATGAAGCGGTGGTCAAAACATGAAGAGCCTGAAAAGGTGTGAAAAATATGAAGAGCTTAAAAAGGTGTCAAAAACATGAGGAGCATGAAATGGTCTGAAAAATAGGAGGAGCATGAAGTGGTGATGAAAAACATGAAGAGCTTGAAAAGCTGTGAAAATTATGAGGAGCTTCAAAAGGTTTCAAAAATATGAGAAGCATAAAAAGACTGAAAAATTGGAGGAGCAGGAAGCGGTGTTGAAAAACATGAAGAGCCTGAAAATGTGTGAAATATATGAAGAGCTTCAAAAGGTGTCAAAAATATGAGGAGCATGAAAAGGTCTGAAAATTAGGAGCAGCATGAAGCGGTCGTGAAATATATTAAGGGCCTGAAAAGGCGTGAAAAATAAGAAGAACTTCAAAAGGTGTCAAAAATATGAGGAGCATGAAACTGTCTGAAAAATAGGAGCAGCATGAAGCGGTCATCAAATATATTAAGAGCCTGAAAAGGTGTCAAAAATATGAAGAGCTTCAAGGGTGTCAAAAATATGAGGAGCATGAAAAAGTCTGAAAATAGGAGGAGCATGAAACGGTGTTGAAAAACAGGAAGAGCATGAAAAGGTGTGAAAAATAGGAAGAGCTTCAAAAGGTGTCAAAAATATGAGGATCATGAAACGGTCTGAAAAATAGGAGGAGCATGAAACGGTCTGAAAAATGGGAGGAGCATGAAGCGGTGTTCAAAAACATGGAGAGCCTGTAAAGGTGTGAAAATATAAAAAGCTTCAAAAAGTGTCAATAATATGAGGACCATGAAACGGTCTGAAAAATAGGAGGAGCATGAAACGGTGTTGAAAAACATGAAGAGCATGAAAAGGTGTGAAAATAGGAAGAGCTTCAAAAGGTGTCAATAATATGAGGATCATGAAACGGTCTGAAAAATAGGAGGAGCATGAAACGGTCTGAAAAATGGGAGGAGCATGAAGCGGTGTTCAAAAACATGAAGACCCAGAAAAGGTGTGAAAAATATGAAGAGCTTCAAAAGGTGTGAAAAATATGAGGAACATGAAATGGTCTGAAAATTAGGAGGAGCATGAAACGGTGTTGAAAAATATGAAGAGCTTGAAAAGGGGTCAAAAATATGAAGAGCTTCAAAAGGTGTCAATAATATGAGGAGCATGAAACGGTCTGAAAAATAGGAGGAGCATGAAGCTTTGCTCAAAAACATGAAGAGCCTGAGAGGGTGTGAAAAATATGAAGAGCCTCAAAACGGGTCAAAAATCTGAGGAGCATGAAACGGTCTGATAAATAGGAGGAGGATGAAGCGGTGTTCAAAAATATGAAGAGCCCGAAAAGGGGTGAAAAATATGGAGAGCTTCAAAAGGAGTCAAAAAAATTAGGAGCATGAAGCGGTCTGAAAAATAAGAAGAGCATGAAGCGGTGGTCAAAAACAAGAAGAGCCTGAAAACATATGAAAAATACGAAGAGCTTCAAATGGTGTGAAAAATAAGAGGAGCATGAAACGGTCAGAAAAATAGGAGGAGCATGACTTGATGTTGAAAAACATGAAGAGCCTGAAAAGGTGTGAAAAATAGGAAGAGCTTCAAAAGGTGTCAAAAAAATTAGGAGCATGTAGCGGTCTGAAAAATAAGAAGAGCATGAAGCGGTGGTCAAAAACAAGAAGAGCCTGAAAACGTATGAAAAATACGAAGAGCTTCAAATGGTGTGAAAAATAAGAGGAGCATGAAACGGTCAGAAAAATAGGAGGAGCATGACTTGATGTTGAAAAACATGAAGAGCCTGAAAAGGTGTGAAATATGAAGAGCTTCAAAGTTGTCAAAAATATGAGGAGCATTAAACGTTCCGAAAAATAGGAGGACCATGAAACGTTGTTCAAAAACATGAAGAGCCTGGAAAGGTGTGAAAAATATGAAGAGCCACAAAACGGGTCAAAAATATGAGGAGCATCAAACGGTCTGAAAAAGAGGAGGAGCATGAAGCAGTGTTCAAAAACATGAAGAGCCTGAAAAGGTGTGAAAAATATGAAGAGCTTCAAATGGTGTGAAAATTATGAGGAGCATGAAACGGTCTGAAAAATAGGAGGAGCATGATTTGATGTTGAAAAACATGAAGAGCCTGAAAAGGTGTGAAAAATACAAGAGCTTCTAAAGGTGTGAAATATATGAGGAGCATGAAACGGTCTGAAAAATAGGAGGAGCATGAAGCTGTGCTCAAAAACATTAAGAGCCTGAGAAGGGGATAAAAATATGAAGAGCTTCTAAAGGTGTCAAAAATATGAGGAGCATGAAACGGACTGAAGAACTGAAGGAGCATGAAACGGTGTTCAAAAACATGAAGAGCCTGAAAAGGTGTGAAAAATATGAAGAACTTCAAAAGGTGTGAAAAATATGAGGAGCATGAAACTGTCTGAAAAATACGAGGATCATGAAGCGGTGTTGAGAAACATGAAGAGCCTGAAAAGGTGTGAAAAATATGAAGAGCTTCTAAAGGTGTCAAAAATATGAGGAACATGAAACGGTCTGAAAAATAGGAGCAGCATGAAATGGTGTTCAAAAACATGAAGAGCTTGAAAAGGTGTGAAAAATATGAATAGCTTCAAAAGGTGTGAAATACATGAGGAGAATGAAACGATCTGAAAAATAGGAGGAGCATGAAGCTGTGCTCAAAACATGAAGAGCCTGAGAAAGTGTGAAAAATATGAAGAGCTTCAAAAGGTGTGAAAAATATGAGGAGCATGAAACGGTCTGAAAAATACTAGGAGCATGAAGCGGTGTTCAAAAACATGAAGAGCCTGAAAAGGTGTGTCAAATACGAGAGTTTCTAAAGGTGTGAAATACATGAGGAGCATGAAATGGTCTGAAAAATAGGAGGAGCATGAAGCGGTGTACAAAAACTTGGAGAGCCTGAAAAGGTATGAAAAATATGAAGAGCTTCGAAAGTTGTCAAAAATATGAGGAGAATGAAACGGTCTGAAAAAGAGAAAGCATTAAGCGGTGTTCAAAAACATGAAGATCCTGAAAAGGTGTGAAATCTATGAAGAGCTTCAAAAGCTGTCAAATATATGAGGAGCATGAAACTGTCTGAAAAATAGCAGGAGCATGAAACTGTCTGAAAAAGAGGAGGAGCATGAAACGGTGTTCAAAAACATAAAGAGCCTGATAAGGTTTGAAAAATAGGAGGAGCTTCAAAAGGTGTCAAAAATATGAGGAGCATGAAACGGTCTGAAAAATAGGAGGAGAATGAAGCTGTGTGCAAAAACATGAAGAGCCTGAAAATGTGTGAAAAATATGAAGAGCTTCAAAGGGTGTCAAAAATAGGAGGAGCATGAAACGGTCTCAAAAATAGGAGGAGCTTGACGCGGTGTTCAAAAACATGTAGAGCCTGACAAGGTGTGAAAAATATGAAGAGCCTCAAAAGGTTTCAAATATATGAGGAGCATGAATCGGTCTGAAAAATAGCAGGAGCATGATGAAGTGTAGAAAAACATGAACAGCCTGAAAAGGTGTGAAAAATATGAAGAGCTTCAAAAGGTGTCAAAATATGAGGAGCATGAAACGGTCGGAAAAATAGGAGGAGCATGAAACGGTCTGAAAAATAGGAGGAGCATGAAACGGTGTTGAAACACATGAAGAGCCTGAAAAGGTGGGAAAAATATGAAGAGCTTCAAAAGATTTCAAATATATGAGGAGCATGAAACGGTCTGAAAAATAGGAGGAGCATGAAGCAGTGTTGAAAAACATGAAGAGCCTGAAAAGGTGTGAAAATTATGAAGAGCTTCAAATTGTGTCAAAAATATGAGGAGCATGAAACGTTCTGAAAGATAGGAGGAGCATGAAACTGTGTTGAAAAACATGAAGAGCCTGAAAAGGTGTGAAATATATAAAGAGTTTCAAAAGGTGTTAAAAATATGAGGAGCATGAAACGGTCTGAAAAATAGGAGTCCCATGAAACGGTCTGAAAAAAAGGAGGAGCATGAAACGGTGTGGATAAACATGAAGAGCTTGAAAACGTGTGAAAAATAGGAAGAGCTTCAAAAGCTGTGAGAAATATGAATAGCTTCAAAAGGTGTCAAAAATGAGATGAGCATGAAACGGTCTGAAAAATCGGAGCAGCATGAAGTTGTGTTGAAAACATGAAGAGCCTGACAAGGTGTGAAATATATGAAGAGCTTCAAAAGGTGTCAAAAATATGAGGAGTATGAAACGGTCTGAAAAAGAGGAGGAGCATGAAACGGTCTGAAAATTAGGAGGAGTATGAAAGAGTGTGGAAAAATATGGAGAGCCTGAAAAGGAGTTAAATATAGGAAGAGCTTCAAAAGTGACAAAAATATGAGGAGCATGAAATGGTCTGAAAAACAGGAGGTGCATGAAGCAGTGTTCAAAATCATGAAGAGCCTGAAAAGGTGTGAAAAATAAAAGAGCTTCAAAAGGTGTGAAAAATATGAGGAGCACGAAACGGTCTGAAATATAGCAGCAGGAAGGGGTGTTGAAATACATGAAGAGCTTGAAAAGGTGTGAAAAATATGAAGAGCTTCAAAGGGTGTCAAAAATATGAGGAGCATGAAACGGTCTGAAAAATAGGAGGAGCATGAAGCAGTGTTCAAAAACATGGAGAACCTGAAAAGGTGTGAAAAATATGAAGAGCCTCAAAACCTGTCAGATATATGAGGGGCATGAAACGGTCTGAAAAAGAGGAGGAGCATGAAGCAGTGTTGAAAAACATGAAGAGCCTGAAAAGGTGTGAAAAATATGAAGAACTTCAAAACGTGTCAAAAATATGAGGAGCGTGAAACGGTCTGAAAATAGGAGGAGCATGAAGCGGTTTTGAAAAAGATGAAGAGCCTGAAAAGGTGTGAAAAATATGAAGAGCTTCAAAAGGTGTCAAAAGTATGAGGAACATGAAACGCTCTGAAATATAGAAGGAGCATCAAGCGGTGTTGAGAAACATGAAGAGCCTGAAAAGGTGTGAAAAATATGAAGAGCTTCAAAAGGTGTCAAAAATATGAGGAGCATGAAACGGTCTGAAAAATAGGAGGAGCATGAAACGGTCTGAAAAATAGGAGGAGCATGAAACGGTGTTGAAACACATGAAGAGCCTGAAAAGGTGGGAAAAATATGAAGAGCTTCAAAAGATTTCAAAAATATGAGGAACATGAAATGGTCTGAAAAATAGAAGGAGCATCAAGCGGTGCTGAGAAACATGAAGAGCCTGAAAAGGTGTGAAAAATATGAAGAGCCTCAAAACGTGTCAAAAATATGAGGAGCATGAAACGGTCTGAAAAATAGTTGGAGCATGAAACGGTCAGAAAAATAGGAGGAGGATGAAGAGGTGTTGAAAAACATGAAAAGCCTGAAAAGGTGTGAAAAATAGGAAGAGCTTCAAAAGGTTTCAGAAATATGAGGAGCATGAAACGGTCTGAAAAATAGGAGGAGCATGAAGCGGTGTTGAAAAACATGAAGAGCCTGAAAAGGTGTGAAAATTATGAAGAGCTTCAAATTGTGTCAAAAATATGAGGAGCATGAAACGGTCTGAAAGATAGGAGGAGCATGAAACTGTGTTGAAAAACATGAAGAGCCTGAAAACTTGTGAAATATATAAAGAGTTTCAAAACGTGTTAAAAATATGAGGAGCATGAAGCGGTCTGAAAAATAGGAGGCGCATGAAGTGGTGTTCAAAAACATGGAGAGCCTGAAAAGGTGTGAAAAATTTGAAGAGCTTCAAAAGGTGTCAAACATATGAGGAGCATGAAACGGTCTCAAAAAAAGGAGGAGCATGAAACGGTCTGAAAAAAGGAGGAGCATGAAACGGTGTGGAAAAACATGAAGAGCTTGAAAACGTGTGAAAAATATGAAGAGCTTCAAAAGCTGTGAGAAATATGAAGAGCTTCAAAAGGTGTCAAAAATATGAGGAGCATGAAACAGTCTGAAATATAGGATAAGCAAGAAACGGTTTTTAAAAAGATGAAGAGGAGAAAATGTGTGAAAAATATGAAGAGCTACAAAAGGTGTCAAAAATATGAGAAGCATGAAACCAATGAAAAATAAGAGGAGCATGAAGCTGTGTTGAAAAACATGAAGACCCTGAAAAGGTGTGAAATATAGGAAGAGCTTCAAAAGGGGTCAAAAATATGAGGTGCATGAAACAGTCGGAAAAATAGGAGGAGCATGAAACGGTGTTGAAAAACATGAAGAGCCTGAAAAGGTGTGAAAAATATGAAGAACTTGAAAAATTGTCAAAAATATGGGGAGAATGAAACAGTCTGAAAATTAGGATGAGAATGAAACGGTTTTGAAAAAGATAAAGAGCATGAAAAGGGGTGAAAATTATGAAGAGCTTCGAAAGGTGTCAAAAATATGAGAAGCATGAAAGGGTCTGAAAAATTGGAGGAGCAAAAAGTGGTGTTGAAAAACATGAAGAGCTTGAAAAAGTGTGAAATATATGAAGAGCTTCAAAACGTGTCAAAAATATGAGAAGCATGAAACGGTCTGAGAAATAGCAGGAGCAAGAAGCGGTGTTTAAAAACATGAAGATCCTTAAAATGTTTGAAATATATGAAGAGCTTCAAACGGTGTCAAAAATATGAGGAGCATGAAACGGTCTGAAAAATAGGAGGAGCATGAAGCGGTGGTCAAAACATGAAGAGCCTGAAAAGGTGTGAAAAATATGAAGAGCTTAAAAAGGTGTCAAAAACATGAGGAGCATGAAATGGTCTGAAAAATAGGAGGAGCATGAAGTGGTGATGAAAAACATGAAGAGCTTGAAAAGCTGTGAAAATTATGAGGAGCTTCAAAAGGTTTCAAAAATATGAGAAGCATAAAAAGACTGAAAAATTGGAGGAGCAGGAAGCGGTGTTGAAAAACATGAAGAGCCTGAAAATGTGTGAAATATATGAAGAGCTTCAAAAGGTGTCAAAAATATGAGGAGCATGAAAAGGTCTGAAAATTAGGAGCAGCATGAAGCGGTCGTCAAATATATTAAGGGCCTGAAAAGGCGTGAAAAATAAGAAGAACTTCAAAAGGTGTCAAAAATATGAGGAGCATGAAACTGTCTGAAAAATAGGAGCAGCATGAAGCGGTCATCAAATATATTAAGAGCCTGAAAAGGTGTCAAAAATATGAAGAGCTTCAAGGGTGTCAAAAATATGAGGAGCATGAAAAAGTCTGAAAATAGGAGGAGCATGAAACGGTGTTGAAAAACAGGAAGAGCATGAAAAGGTGTGAAAAATAGGAAGAGCTTCAAAAGGTGTCAAAAATATGAGGATCATGAAACGGTCTGAAAAATAGGAGGAGCATGAAACGGTCTGAAAAATGGGAGGAGCATGAAGCGGTGTTCAAAAACATGGAGAGCCTGTAAAGGTGTGAAAATATAAAAAGCTTCAAAAAGTGTCAATAATATGAGGACCATGAAACGGTCTGAAAAATAGGAGGAGCATGAAACGGTGTTGAAAAACATGAAGAGCATGAAAAGGTGTGAAAATAGGAAGAGCTTCAAAAGGTGTCAATAATATGAGGATCATGAAACGGTCTGAAAAATAGGAGGAGCATGAAACGGTCTGAAAAATGGGAGGAGCATGAAGCGGTGTTCAAAAACATGAAGACCCAGAAAAGGTGTGAAAAATATGAAGAGCTTCAAAAGGTGTGAAAAATATGAGGAACATGAAATGGTCTGAAAATTAGGAGGAGCATGAAACGGTGTTGAAAAATATGAAGAGCTTGAAAAGGGGTCAAAAATATGAAGAGCTTCAAAAGGTGTCAATAATATGAGGAGCATGAAACGGTCTGAAAAATAGGAGGAGCATGAAGCTTTGCTCAAAAACATGAAGAGCCTGAGAGGGTGTGAAAAATATGAAGAGCCTCAAAACGGGTCAAAAATCTGAGGAGCATGAAACGGTCTGATAAATAGGAGGAGGATGAAGCGGTGTTCAAAAATATGAAGAGCCCGAAAAGGGGTGAAAAATATGGAGAGCTTCAAAAGGAGTCAAAAAAATTAGGAGCATGAAGCGGTCTGAAAAATAAGAAGAGCATGAAGCGGTGGTCAAAAACAAGAAGAGCCTGAAAACATATGAAAAATACGAAGAGCTTCAAATGGTGTGAAAAATAAGAGGAGCATGAAACGGTCAGAAAAATAGGAGGAGCATGACTTGATGTTGAAAAACATGAAGAGCCTGAAAAGGTGTGAAAAATAGGAAGAGCTTCAAAAGGTGTCAAAAAAATTAGGAGCATGTAGCGGTCTGAAAAATAAGAAGAGCATGAAGCGGTGGTCAAAAACAAGAAGAGCCTGAAAACGTATGAAAAATACGAAGAGCTTCAAATGGTGTGAAAAATAAGAGGAGCATGAAACGGTCAGAAAAATAGGAGGAGCATGACTTGATGTTGAAAAACATGAAGAGCCTGAAAAGGTGTGAAATATGAAGAGCTTCAAAGTTGTCAAAAATATGAGGAGCATTAAACGTTCCGAAAAATAGGAGGACCATGAAACGTTGTTCAAAAACATGAAGAGCCTGGAAAGGTGTGAAAAATATGAAGAGCCACAAAACGGGTCAAAAATATGAGGAGCATCAAACGGTCTGAAAAAGAGGAGGAGCATGAAGCAGTGTTCAAAAACATGAAGAGCCTGAAAAGGTGTGAAAAATATGAAGAGCTTCAAATGGTGTGAAAATTATGAGGAGCATGAAACGGTCTGAAAAATAGGAGGAGCATGATTTGATGTTGAAAAACATGAAGAGCCTGAAAAGGTGTGAAAAATACAAGAGCTTCTAAAGGTGTGAAATATATGAGGAGCATGAAACGGTCTGAAAAATAGGAGGAGCATGAAGCTGTGCTCAAAAACATTAAGAGCCTGAGAAGGGGTTAAAAATATGAAGAGCTTCTAAAGGTGTCAAAAATATGAGGAGCATGAAACGGACTGAAGAACTGAAGGAGCATGAAACGGTGTTCAAAAACATGAAGAGCCTGAAAAGGTGTGAAAAATATGAAGAACTTCAAAAGGTGTGAAAAATATGAGGAGCATGAAACTGTCTGAAAAATACGAGGATCATGAAGCGGTGTTGAGAAACATGAAGAGCCTGAAAAGGTGTGAAAAATATGAAGAGCTTCTAAAGGTGTCAAAAATATGAGGAACATGAAACGGTCTGAAAAATAGGAGCAGCATGAAATGGTGTTCAAAAACATGAAGAGCTTGAAAAGGTGTGAAAAATATGAATAGCTTCAAAAGGTGTGAAATACATGAGGAGAATGAAACGATCTGAAAAATAGGAGGAGCATGAAGCTGTGCTCAAAACATGAAGAGCCTGAGAAAGTGTGAAAAATATGAAGAGCTTCAAAAGGTGTGAAAAATATGAGGAGCATGAAACGGTCTGAAAAATACTAGGAGCATGAAGCGGTGTTCAAAAACATGAAGAGCCTGAAAAGGTGTGTCAAATACGAGAGTTTCTAAAGGTGTGAAATACATGAGGAGCATGAAATGGTCTGAAAAATAGGAGGAGCATGAAGCGGTGTACAAAAACTTGGAGAGCCTGAAAAGGTATGAAAAATATGAAGAGCTTCGAAAGTTGTCAAAAATATGAGGAGAATGAAACGGTCTGAAAAAGAGAAAGCATTAAGCGGTGTTCAAAAACATGAAGATCCTGAAAAGGTGTGAAATCTATGAAGAGCTTCAAAAGCTGTCAAATATATGAGGAGCATGAAACTGTCTGAAAAATAGCAGGAGCATGAAACTGTCTGAAAAAGAGGAGGAGCATGAAACGGTGTTCAAAAACATAAAGAGCCTGATAAGGTTTGAAAAATAGGAGGAGCTTCAAAAGGTGTCAAAAATATGAGGAGCATGAAACGGTCTGAAAAATAGGAGGAGAATGAAGCTGTGTGCAAAAACATGAAGAGCCTGAAAATGTGTGAAAAATATGAAGAGCTTCAAAGGGTGTCAAAAATAGGAGGAGCATGAAACGGTCTCAAAAATAGGAGGAGCTTGACGCGGTGTTCAAAAACATGTAGAGCCTGACAAGGTGTGAAAAATATGAAGAGCCTCAAAAGGTTTCAAATATATGAGGAGCATGAATCGGTCTGAAAAATAGCAGGAGCATGATGAAGTGTAGAAAAACATGAACAGCCTGAAAAGGTGTGAAAAATATGAAGAGCTTCAAAAGGTGTCAAAATATGAGGAGCATGAAACGGTCGGAAAAATAGGAGGAGCATGAAACGGTCTGAAAAATAGGAGGAGCATGAAACGGTGTTGAAACACATGAAGAGCCTGAAAAGGTGGGAAAAATATGAAGAGCTTCAAAAGATTTCAAATATATGAGGAGCATGAAACGGTCTGAAAAATAGGAGGAGCATGAAGCAGTGTTGAAAAACATGAAGAGCCTGAAATGGTGTGAAAATTATGAAGAGCTTCAAATTGTGTCAAAAATATGAGGAGCATGAAACGTTCTGAAAGATAGGAGGAGCATGAAACTGTGTTGAAAAACATGAAGAGCCTGAAAAGGTGTGAAATATATAAAGAGTTTCAAAAGGTGTTAAAAATATGAGGAGCATGAAACGGTCTGAAAAATAGGAGTCCCATGAAACGGTCTGAAAAAAAGGAGGAGCATGAAACGGTGTGGATAAACATGAAGAGCTTGAAAACGTGTGAAAAATAGGAAGAGCTTCAAAAGCTGTGAGAAATATGAATAGCTTCAAAAGGTGTCAAAAATGAGATGAGCATGAAACGGTCTGAAAAATCGGAGCAGCATGAAGTTGTGTTGAAAACATGAAGAGCCTGACAAGGTGTGAAATATATGAAGAGCTTCAAAAGGTGTCAAAAATATGAGGAGTATGAAACGGTCTGAAAAAGAGGAGGAGCATGAAACGGTCTGAAAATTAGGAGGAGTATGAAAGAGTGTGGAAAAATATGGAGAGCCTGAAAAGGAGTTAAATATAGGAAGAGCTTCAAAAGTGACAAAAATATGAGGAGCATGAAATGGTCTGAAAAACAGGAGGTGCATGAAGCAGTGTTCAAAATCATGAAGAGCCTGAAAAGGTGTGAAAAATAAAAGAGCTTCAAAAGGTGTGAAAAATATGAGGAGCACGAAACGGTCTGAAATATAGCAGCAGGAAGGGGTGTTGAAATACATGAAGAGCTTGAAAAGGTGTGAAAAATATGAAGAGCTTCAAAGGGTGTCAAAAATATGAGGAGCATGAAACGGTCTGAAAAATAGGAGGAGCATGAAGCAGTGTTCAAAAACATGGAGAACCTGAAAAGGTGTGAAAAATATGAAGAGCCTCAAAACCTGTCAGATATATGAGGGGCATGAAACGGTCTGAAAAAGAGGAGGAGCATGAAGCAGTGTTGAAAAACATGAAGAGCCTGAAAAGGTGTGAAAAATATGAAGAACTTCAAAACGTGTCAAAAATATGAGGAGCGTGAAACGGTCTGAAAATAGGAGGAGCATGAAGCGGTTTTGAAAAAGATGAAGAGCCTGAAAAGGTGTGAAAAATATGAAGAGCTTCAAAAGGTGTCAAAAGTATGAGGAACATGAAACGCTCTGAAATATAGAAGGAGCATCAAGCGGTGTTGAGAAACATGAAGAGCCTGAAAAGGTGTGAAAAATATGAAGAGCTTCAAAAGGTGTCAAAAATATGAGGAGCATGAAACGGTCTGAAAAATAGGAGGAGCATGAAACGGTCTGAAAAATAGGAGGAGCATGAAACGGTGTTGAAACACATGAAGAGCCTGAAAAGGTGGGAAAAATATGAAGAGCTTCAAAAGATTTCAAAAATATGAGGAACATGAAATGGTCTGAAAAATAGAAGGAGCATCAAGCGGTGCTGAGAAACATGAAGAGCCTGAAAAGGTGTGAAAAATATGAAGAGCCTCAAAACGTGTCAAAAATATGAGGAGCATGAAACGGTCTGAAAAATAGTTGGAGCATGAAACGGTCAGAAAAATAGGAGGAGGATGAAGAGGTGTTGAAAAACATGAAAAGCCTGAAAAGGTGTGAAAAATAGGAAGAGCTTCAAAAGGTTTCAGAAATATGAGGAGCATGAAACGGTCTGAAAAATAGGAGGAGCATGAAGCGGTGTTGAAAAACATGAAGAGCCTGAAAAGGTGTGAAAATTATGAAGAGCTTCAAATTGTGTCAAAAATATGAGGAGCATGAAACGGTCTGAAAGATAGGAGGAGCATGAAACTGTGTTGAAAAACATGAAGAGCCTGAAAACTTGTGAAATATATAAAGAGTTTCAAAACGTGTTAAAAATATGAGGAGCATGAAGCGGTCTGAAAAATAGGAGGCGCATGAAGTGGTGTTCAAAAACATGGAGAGCCTGAAAAGGTGTGAAAAATTTGAAGAGCTTCAAAAGGTGTCAAACATATGAGGAGCATGAAACGGTCTCAAAAAAAGGAGGAGCATGAAACGGTCTGAAAAAAGGAGGAGCATGAAACGGTGTGGAAAAACATGAAGAGCTTGAAAACGTGTGAAAAATATGAAGAGCTTCAAAAGCTGTGAGAAATATGAAGAGCTTCAAAAGGTGTCAAAAATATGAGGAGCATGAAACAGTCTGAAATATAGGATAAGCAAGAAACGGTTTTTAAAAAGATGAAGAGGAGAAAATGTGTGAAAAATATGAAGAGCTACAAAAGGTGTCAAAAATATGAGAAGCATGAAACCAATGAAAAATAAGAGGAGCATGAAGCTGTGTTGAAAAACATGAAGACCCTGAAAAGGTGTGAAATATAGGAAGAGCTTCAAAAGGGGTCAAAAATATGAGGTGCATGAAACAGTCGGAAAAATAGGAGGAGCATGAAACGGTGTTGAAAAACATGAAGAGCCTGAAAAGGTGTGAAAAATATGAAGAACTTGAAAAATTGTCAAAAATATGGGGAGAATGAAACAGTCTGAAAATTAGGATGAGAATGAAACGGTTTTGAAAAAGATAAAGAGCATGAAAAGGGGTGAAAATTATGAAGAGCTTCGAAAGGTGTCAAAAATATGAGAAGCATGAAAGGGTCTGAAAAATTGGAGGAGCAAAAAGTGGTGTTGAAAAACATGAAGAGCTTGAAAAAGTGTGAAATATATGAAGAGCTTCAAAACGTGTCAAAAATATGAGAAGCATGAAACGGTCTGAGAAATAGCAGGAGCAAGAAGCGGTGTTTAAAAACATGAAGATCCTTAAAATGTTTGAAATATATGAAGAGCTTCAAACGGTGTCAAAAATATGAGGAGCATGAAACGGTCTGAAAAATAGGAGGAGCATGAAGCGGTGGTCAAAACATGAAGAGCCTGAAAAGGTGTGAAAAATATGAAGAGCTTAAAAAGGTGTCAAAAACATGAGGAGCATGAAATGGTCTGAAAAATAGGAGGAGCATGAAGTGGTGATGAAAAACATGAAGAGCTTGAAAAGCTGTGAAAATTATGAGGAGCTTCAAAAGGTTTCAAAAATATGAGAAGCATAAAAAGACTGAAAAATTGGAGGAGCAGGAAGCGGTGTTGAAAAACATGAAGAGCCTGAAAATGTGTGAAATATATGAAGAGCTTCAAAAGGTGTCAAAAATATGAGGAGCATGAAAAGGTCTGAAAATTAGGAGCAGCATGAAGCGGTCGTGAAATATATTAAGGGCCTGAAAAGGCGTGAAAAATAAGAAGAACTTCAAAAGGTGTCAAAAATATGAGGAGCATGAAACTGTCTGAAAAATAGGAGCAGCATGAAGCGGTCATCAAATATATTAAGAGCCTGAAAAGGTGTCAAAAATATGAAGAGCTTCAAGGGTGTCAAAAATATGAGGAGCATGAAAAAGTCTGAAAATAGGAGGAGCATGAAACGGTGTTGAAAAACAGGAAGAGCATGAAAAGGTGTGAAAAATAGGAAGAGCTTCAAAAGGTGTCAAAAATATGAGGATCATGAAACGGTCTGAAAAATAGGAGGAGCATGAAACGGTCTGAAAAATGGGAGGAGCATGAAGCGGTGTTCAAAAACATGGAGAGCCTGTAAAGGTGTGAAAATATAAAAAGCTTCAAAAAGTGTCAATAATATGAGGACCATGAAACGGTCTGAAAAATAGGAGGAGCATGAAACGGTGTTGAAAAACATGAAGAGCATGAAAAGGTGTGAAAATAGGAAGAGCTTCAAAAGGTGTCAATAATATGAGGATCATGAAACGGTCTGAAAAATAGGAGGAGCATGAAACGGTCTGAAAAATGGGAGGAGCATGAAGCGGTGTTCAAAAACATGAAGACCCAGAAAAGGTGTGAAAAATATGAAGAGCTTCAAAAGGTGTGAAAAATATGAGGAACATGAAATGGTCTGAAAATTAGGAGGAGCATGAAACGGTGTTGAAAAATATGAAGAGCTTGAAAAGGGGTCAAAAATATGAAGAGCTTCAAAAGGTGTCAATAATATGAGGAGCATGAAACGGTCTGAAAAATAGGAGGAGCATGAAGCTTTGCTCAAAAACATGAAGAGCCTGAGAGGGTGTGAAAAATATGAAGAGCCTCAAAACGGGTCAAAAATCTGAGGAGCATGAAACGGTCTGATAAATAGGAGGAGGATGAAGCGGTGTTCAAAAATATGAAGAGCCCGAAAAGGGGTGAAAAATATGGAGAGCTTCAAAAGGAGTCAAAAAAATTAGGAGCATGAAGCGGTCTGAAAAATAAGAAGAGCATGAAGCGGTGGTCAAAAACAAGAAGAGCCTGAAAACATATGAAAAATACGAAGAGCTTCAAATGGTGTGAAAAATAAGAGGAGCATGAAACGGTCAGAAAAATAGGAGGAGCATGACTTGATGTTGAAAAACATGAAGAGCCTGAAAAGGTGTGAAAAATAGGAAGAGCTTCAAAAGGTGTCAAAAAAATTAGGAGCATGTAGCGGTCTGAAAAATAAGAAGAGCATGAAGCGGTGGTCAAAAACAAGAAGAGCCTGAAAACGTATGAAAAATACGAAGAGCTTCAAATGGTGTGAAAAATAAGAGGAGCATGAAACGGTCAGAAAAATAGGAGGAGCATGACTTGATGTTGAAAAACATGAAGAGCCTGAAAAGGTGTGAAATATGAAGAGCTTCAAAGTTGTCAAAAATATGAGGAGCATTAAACGTTCCGAAAAATAGGAGGACCATGAAACGTTGTTCAAAAACATGAAGAGCCTGGAAAGGTGTGAAAAATATGAAGAGCCACAAAACGGGTCAAAAATATGAGGAGCATCAAACGGTCTGAAAAAGAGGAGGAGCATGAAGCAGTGTTCAAAAACATGAAGAGCCTGAAAAGGTGTGAAAAATATGAAGAGCTTCAAATGGTGTGAAAATTATGAGGAGCATGAAACGGTCTGAAAAATAGGAGGAGCATGATTTGATGTTGAAAAACATGAAGAGCCTGAAAAGGTGTGAAAAATACAAGAGCTTCTAAAGGTGTGAAATATATGAGGAGCATGAAACGGTCTGAAAAATAGGAGGAGCATGAAGCTGTGCTCAAAAACATTAAGAGCCTGAGAAGGGGATAAAAATATGAAGAGCTTCTAAAGGTGTCAAAAATATGAGGAGCATGAAACGGACTGAAGAACTGAAGGAGCATGAAACGGTGTTCAAAAACATGAAGAGCCTGAAAAGGTGTGAAAAATATGAAGAACTTCAAAAGGTGTGAAAAATATGAGGAGCATGAAACTGTCTGAAAAATACGAGGATCATGAAGCGGTGTTGAGAAACATGAAGAGCCTGAAAAGGTGTGAAAAATATGAAGAGCTTCTAAAGGTGTCAAAAATATGAGGAACATGAAACGGTCTGAAAAATAGGAGCAGCATGAAATGGTGTTCAAAAACATGAAGAGCTTGAAAAGGTGTGAAAAATATGAATAGCTTCAAAAGGTGTGAAATACATGAGGAGAATGAAACGATCTGAAAAATAGGAGGAGCATGAAGCTGTGCTCAAAACATGAAGAGCCTGAGAAAGTGTGAAAAATATGAAGAGCTTCAAAAGGTGTGAAAAATATGAGGAGCATGAAACGGTCTGAAAAATACTAGGAGCATGAAGCGGTGTTCAAAAACATGAAGAGCCTGAAAAGGTGTGTCAAATACGAGAGTTTCTAAAGGTGTGAAATACATGAGGAGCATGAAATGGTCTGAAAAATAGGAGGAGCATGAAGCGGTGTACAAAAACTTGGAGAGCCTGAAAAGGTATGAAAAATATGAAGAGCTTCGAAAGTTGTCAAAAATATGAGGAGAATGAAACGGTCTGAAAAAGAGAAAGCATTAAGCGGTGTTCAAAAACATGAAGATCCTGAAAAGGTGTGAAATCTATGAAGAGCTTCAAAAGCTGTCAAATATATGAGGAGCATGAAACTGTCTGAAAAATAGCAGGAGCATGAAACTGTCTGAAAAAGAGGAGGAGCATGAAACGGTGTTCAAAAACATAAAGAGCCTGATAAGGTTTGAAAAATAGGAGGAGCTTCAAAAGGTGTCAAAAATATGAGGAGCATGAAACGGTCTGAAAAATAGGAGGAGAATGAAGCTGTGTGCAAAAACATGAAGAGCCTGAAAATGTGTGAAAAATATGAAGAGCTTCAAAGGGTGTCAAAAATAGGAGGAGCATGAAACGGTCTCAAAAATAGGAGGAGCTTGACGCGGTGTTCAAAAACATGTAGAGCCTGACAAGGTGTGAAAAATATGAAGAGCCTCAAAAGGTTTCAAATATATGAGGAGCATGAATCGGTCTGAAAAATAGCAGGAGCATGATGAAGTGTAGAAAAACATGAACAGCCTGAAAAGGTGTGAAAAATATGAAGAGCTTCAAAAGGTGTCAAAATATGAGGAGCATGAAACGGTCGGAAAAATAGGAGGAGCATGAAACGGTCTGAAAAATAGGAGGAGCATGAAACGGTGTTGAAACACATGAAGAGCCTGAAAAGGTGGGAAAAATATGAAGAGCTTCAAAAGATTTCAAATATATGAGGAGCATGAAACGGTCTGAAAAATAGGAGGAGCATGAAGCAGTGTTGAAAAACATGAAGAGCCTGAAAAGGTGTGAAAATTATGAAGAGCTTCAAATTGTGTCAAAAATATGAGGAGCATGAAACGTTCTGAAAGATAGGAGGAGCATGAAACTGTGTTGAAAAACATGAAGAGCCTGAAAAGGTGTGAAATATATAAAGAGTTTCAAAAGGTGTTAAAAATATGAGGAGCATGAAACGGTCTGAAAAATAGGAGTCCCATGAAACGGTCTGAAAAAAAGGAGGAGCATGAAACGGTGTGGATAAACATGAAGAGCTTGAAAACGTGTGAAAAATAGGAAGAGCTTCAAAAGCTGTGAGAAATATGAATAGCTTCAAAAGGTGTCAAAAATGAGATGAGCATGAAACGGTCTGAAAAATCGGAGCAGCATGAAGTTGTGTTGAAAACATGAAGAGCCTGACAAGGTGTGAAATATATGAAGAGCTTCAAAAGGTGTCAAAAATATGAGGAGTATGAAACGGTCTGAAAAAGAGGAGGAGCATGAAACGGTCTGAAAATTAGGAGGAGTATGAAAGAGTGTGGAAAAATATGGAGAGCCTGAAAAGGAGTTAAATATAGGAAGAGATTCAAAAGTGACAAAAATATGAGGAGCATGAAATGGTCTGAAAAACAGGAGGTGCATGAAGCAGTGTTCAAAATCATGAAGAGCCTGAAAAGGTGTGAAAAATAAAAGAGCTTCAAAAGGTGTGAAAAATATGAGGAGCATGAAACGGTCTGAAATATAGCAGCAGGAAGGGGTGTTGAAATACATGAAGAGGTTGAAAAGGTGTGAAAAATATGAAGAGCTTCAAAGGGTGTCAAAAATATGAGGAGCATGAAACGGTCTGAAAAATAGGAGGAGCATGAAGCAGTGTTCAAAAACATGGAGAACCTGAAAAGGTGTGAATAATATGAAGAGCTTCAAAACGTGTCAAAAATATGAGGAGCGTGAAACGGTCTGAAAATAGGAGGAGCATGAAGCGGTTTTGAAAAAGATGAAGAGCCTGAAAAGGTGTGAAAAATATGAAGAGCTTCAAAAGGTGTCAAAAGTATGAGGAACATGAAACGCTCTGAAATATAGAAGGAGCATCAAGCGGTGTTGAGAAACATGAAGAGCCTGAAAAGGTGTGAAAAATATGAAGAGCTTCAAAAGGTGTCAAAAATATGAGGAGCATGAAACGGTCTGAAAAATAGGAGGAGCATGAAACGGTCTGAAAAATAGGAGGAGCATGAAACGGTGTTGAAACACATGAAGAGCCTGAAAAGGTGGGAAAAATATGAAGAGCTTCAAAAGATTTCAAAAATATGAGGAACATGAAATGGTCTGAAAAATAGAAGGAGCATCAAGCGGTGCTGAGAAACATGAAGAGCCTGAAAAGGTGTGAAAAATATGAAGAGCCTCAAAACGTGTCAAAAATATGAGGAGCATGAAACGGTCTGAAAAATAGTTGGAGCATGAAACGGTCAGAAAAATAGGAGGAGGATGAAGAGGTGTTGAAAAACATGAAAAGCCTGAAAAGGTGTGAAAAATAGGAAGAGCTTCAAAAGGTTTCAGAAATATGAGGAGCATGAAACGGTCTGAAAAATAGGAGGAGCATGAAGCGGTGTTGAAAAACATGAAGAGCCTGAAAAGGTGTGAAAATTATGAAGAGCTTCAAATTGTGTCAAAAATATGAGGAGCATGAAACGGTCTGAAAGATAGGAGGAGCATGAAACTGTGTTGAAAAACATGAAGAGCCTGAAAACTTGTGAAATATATAAAGAGTTTCAAAACGTGTTAAAAATATGAGGAGCATGAAGCGGTCTGAAAAATAGGAGGCGCATGAAGTGGTGTTCAAAAACATGGAGAGCCTGAAAAGGTGTGAAAAATTTGAAGAGCTTCAAAAGGTGTCAAACATATGAGGAGCATGAAACGGTCTCAAAAAAAGGAGGAGCATGAAACGGTCTGAAAAAAGGAGGAGCATGAAACGGTGTGGAAAAACATGAAGAGCTTGAAAACGTGTGAAAAATATGAAGAGCTTCAAAAGCTGTGAGAAATATGAAGAGCTTCAAAAGGTGTCAAAAATATGAGGAGCATGAAACAGTCTGAAATATAGGATAAGCAAGAAACGGTTTTTAAAAAGATGAAGAGGAGAAAATGTGTGAAAAATATGAAGAGCTACAAAAGGTGTCAAAAATATGAGAAGCATGAAACCAATGAAAAATAAGAGGAGCATGAAGCTGTGTTGAAAAACATGAAGACCCTGAAAAGGTGTGAAATATAGGAAGAGCTTCAAAAGGGGTCAAAAATATGAGGTGCATGAAACAGTCGGAAAAATAGGAGGAGCATGAAACGGTGTTGAAAAACATGAAGAGCCTGAAAAGGTGTGAAAAATATGAAGAACTTGAAAAATTGTCAAAAATATGGGGAGAATGAAACAGTCTGAAAATTAGGATGAGAATGAAACGGTTTTGAAAAAGATAAAGAGCATGAAAAGGGGTGAAAATTATGAAGAGCTTCGAAAGGTGTCAAAAATATGAGAAGCATGAAAGGGTCTGAAAAATTGGAGGAGCAAAAAGTGGTGTTGAAAAACATGAAGAGCTTGAAAAAGTGTGAAATATATGAAGAGCTTCAAAACGTGTCAAAAATATGAGAAGCATGAAACGGTCTGAGAAATAGCAGGAGCAAGAAGCGGTGTTTAAAAACATGAAGATCCTTAAAATGTTTGAAATATATGAAGAGCTTCAAACGGTGTCAAAAATATGAGGAGCATGAAACGGTCTGAAAAATAGGAGGAGCATGAAGCGGTGGTCAAAACATGAAGAGCCTGAAAAGGTGTGAAAAATATGAAGAGCTTAAAAAGGTGTCAAAAACATGAGGAGCATGAAATGGTCTGAAAAATAGGAGGAGCATGAAGTGGTGATGAAAAACATGAAGAGCTTGAAAAGCTGTGAAAATTATGAGGAGCTTCAAAAGGTTTCAAAAATATGAGAAGCATAAAAAGACTGAAAAATTGGAGGAGCAGGAAGCGGTGTTGAAAAACATGAAGAGCCTGAAAATGTGTGAAATATATGAAGAGCTTCAAAAGGTGTCAAAAATATGAGGAGCATGAAAAGGTCTGAAAATTAGGAGCAGCATGAAGCGGTCGTGAAATATATTAAGGGCCTGAAAAGGCGTGAAAAATAAGAAGAACTTCAAAAGGTGTCAAAAATATGAGGAGCATGAAACTGTCTGAAAAATAGGAGCAGCATGAAGCGGTCATCAAATATATTAAGAGCCTGAAAAGGTGTCAAAAATATGAAGAGCTTCAAGGGTGTCAAAAATATGAGGAGCATGAAAAAGTCTGAAAATAGGAGGAGCATGAAACGGTGTTGAAAAACAGGAAGAGCATGAAAAGGTGTGAAAAATAGGAAGAGCTTCAAAAGGTGTCAAAAATATGAGGATCATGAAACGGTCTGAAAAATAGGAGGAGCATGAAACGGTCTGAAAAATGGGAGGAGCATGAAGCGGTGTTCAAAAACATGGAGAGCCTGTAAAGGTGTGAAAATATAAAAAGCTTCAAAAAGTGTCAATAATATGAGGACCATGAAACGGTCTGAAAAATAGGAGGAGCATGAAACGGTGTTGAAAAACATGAAGAGCATGAAAAGGTGTGAAAATAGGAAGAGCTTCAAAAGGTGTCAATAATATGAGGATCATGAAACGGTCTGAAAAATAGGAGGAGCATGAAACGGTCTGAAAAATGGGAGGAGCATGAAGCGGTGTTCAAAAACATGAAGACCCAGAAAAGGTGTGAAAAATATGAAGAGCTTCAAAAGGTGTGAAAAATATGAGGAACATGAAATGGTCTGAAAATTAGGAGGAGCATGAAACGGTGTTGAAAAATATGAAGAGCTTGAAAAGGGGTCAAAAATATGAAGAGCTTCAAAAGGTGTCAATAATATGAGGAGCATGAAACGGTCTGAAAAATAGGAGGAGCATGAAGCTTTGCTCAAAAACATGAAGAGCCTGAGAGGGTGTGAAAAATATGAAGAGCCTCAAAACGGGTCAAAAATCTGAGGAGCATGAAACGGTCTGATAAATAGGAGGAGGATGAAGCGGTGTTCAAAAATATGAAGAGCCCGAAAAGGGGTGAAAAATATGGAGAGCTTCAAAAGGAGTCAAAAAAATTAGGAGCATGAAGCGGTCTGAAAAATAAGAAGAGCATGAAGCGGTGGTCAAAAACAAGAAGAGCCTGAAAACATATGAAAAATACGAAGAGCTTCAAATGGTGTGAAAAATAAGAGGAGCATGAAACGGTCAGAAAAATAGGAGGAGCATGACTTGATGTTGAAAAACATGAAGAGCCTGAAAAGGTGTGAAAAATAGGAAGAGCTTCAAAAGGTGTCAAAAAAATTAGGAGCATGTAGCGGTCTGAAAAATAAGAAGAGCATGAAGCGGTGGTCAAAAACAAGAAGAGCCTGAAAACGTATGAAAAATACGAAGAGCTTCAAATGGTGTGAAAAATAAGAGGAGCATGAAACGGTCAGAAAAATAGGAGGAGCATGACTTGATGTTGAAAAACATGAAGAGCCTGAAAAGGTGTGAAATATGAAGAGCTTCAAAGTTGTCAAAAATATGAGGAGCATTAAACGTTCCGAAAAATAGGAGGACCATGAAACGTTGTTCAAAAACATGAAGAGCCTGGAAAGGTGTGAAAAATATGAAGAGCCACAAAACGGGTCAAAAATATGAGGAGCATCAAACGGTCTGAAAAAGAGGAGGAGCATGAAGCAGTGTTCAAAAACATGAAGAGCCTGAAAAGGTGTGAAAAATATGAAGAGCTTCAAATGGTGTGAAAATTATGAGGAGCATGAAACGGTCTGAAAAATAGGAGGAGCATGATTTGATGTTGAAAAACATGAAGAGCCTGAAAAGGTGTGAAAAATACAAGAGCTTCTAAAGGTGTGAAATATATGAGGAGCATGAAACGGTCTGAAAAATAGGAGGAGCATGAAGCTGTGCTCAAAAACATTAAGAGCCTGAGAAGGGGATAAAAATATGAAGAGCTTCTAAAGGTGTCAAAAATATGAGGAGCATGAAACGGACTGAAGAACTGAAGGAGCATGAAACGGTGTTCAAAAACATGAAGAGCCTGAAAAGGTGTGAAAAATATGAAGAACTTCAAAAGGTGTGAAAAATATGAGGAGCATGAAACTGTCTGAAAAATACGAGGATCATGAAGCGGTGTTGAGAAACATGAAGAGCCTGAAAAGGTGTGAAAAATATGAAGAGCTTCTAAAGGTGTCAAAAATATGAGGAACATGAAACGGTCTGAAAAATAGGAGCAGCATGAAATGGTGTTCAAAAACATGAAGAGCTTGAAAAGGTGTGAAAAATATGAATAGCTTCAAAAGGTGTGAAATACATGAGGAGAATGAAACGATCTGAAAAATAGGAGGAGCATGAAGCTGTGCTCAAAACATGAAGAGCCTGAGAAAGTGTGAAAAATATGAAGAGCTTCAAAAGGTGTGAAAAATATGAGGAGCATGAAACGGTCTGAAAAATACTAGGAGCATGAAGCGGTGTTCAAAAACATGAAGAGCCTGAAAAGGTGTGTCAAATACGAGAGTTTCTAAAGGTGTGAAATACATGAGGAGCATGAAATGGTCTGAAAAATAGGAGGAGCATGAAGCGGTGTACAAAAACTTGGAGAGCCTGAAAAGGTATGAAAAATATGAAGAGCTTCGAAAGTTGTCAAAAATATGAGGAGAATGAAACGGTCTGAAAAAGAGAAAGCATTAAGCGGTGTTCAAAAACATGAAGATCCTGAAAAGGTGTGAAATCTATGAAGAGCTTCAAAAGCTGTCAAATATATGAGGAGCATGAAACTGTCTGAAAAATAGCAGGAGCATGAAACTGTCTGAAAAAGAGGAGGAGCATGAAACGGTGTTCAAAAACATAAAGAGCCTGATAAGGTTTGAAAAATAGGAGGAGCTTCAAAAGGTGTCAAAAATATGAGGAGCATGAAACGGTCTGAAAAATAGGAGGAGAATGAAGCTGTGTGCAAAAACATGAAGAGCCTGAAAATGTGTGAAAAATATGAAGAGCTTCAAAGGGTGTCAAAAATAGGAGGAGCATGAAACGGTCTCAAAAATAGGAGGAGCTTGACGCGGTGTTCAAAAACATGTAGAGCCTGACAAGGTGTGAAAAATATGAAGAGCCTCAAAAGGTTTCAAATATATGAGGAGCATGAATCGGTCTGAAAAATAGCAGGAGCATGATGAAGTGTAGAAAAACATGAACAGCCTGAAAAGGTGTGAAAAATATGAAGAGCTTCAAAAGGTGTCAAAATATGAGGAGCATGAAACGGTCGGAAAAATAGGAGGAGCATGAAACGGTCTGAAAAATAGGAGGAGCATGAAACGGTGTTGAAACACATGAAGAGCCTGAAAAGGTGGGAAAAATATGAAGAGCTTCAAAAGATTTCAAATATATGAGGAGCATGAAACGGTCTGAAAAATAGGAGGAGCATGAAGCAGTGTTGAAAAACATGAAGAGCCTGAAAAGGTGTGAAAATTATGAAGAGCTTCAAATTGTGTCAAAAATATGAGGAGCATGAAACGTTCTGAAAGATAGGAGGAGCATGAAACTGTGTTGAAAAACATGAAGAGCCTGAAAAGGTGTGAAATATATAAAGAGTTTCAAAAGGTGTTAAAAATATGAGGAGCATGAAACGGTCTGAAAAATAGGAGTCCCATGAAACGGTCTGAAAAAAAGGAGGAGCATGAAACGGTGTGGATAAACATGAAGAGCTTGAAAACGTGTGAAAAATAGGAAGAGCTTCAAAAGCTGTGAGAAATATGAATAGCTTCAAAAGGTGTCAAAAATGAGATGAGCATGAAACGGTCTGAAAAATCGGAGCAGCATGAAGTTGTGTTGAAAACATGAAGAGCCTGACAAGGTGTGAAATATATGAAGAGCTTCAAAAGGTGTCAAAAATATGAGGAGTATGAAACGGTCTGAAAAAGAGGAGGAGCATGAAACGGTCTGAAAATTAGGAGGAGTATGAAAGAGTGTGGAAAAATATGGAGAGCCTGAAAAGGAGTTAAATATAGGAAGAGATTCAAAAGTGACAAAAATATGAGGAGCATGAAATGGTCTGAAAAACAGGAGGTGCATGAAGCAGTGTTCAAAATCATGAAGAGCCTGAAAAGGTGTGAAAAATAAAAGAGCTTCAAAAGGTGTGAAAAATATGAGGAGCATGAAACGGTCTGAAATATAGCAGCAGGAAGGGGTGTTGAAATACATGAAGAGGTTGAAAAGGTGTGAAAAATATGAAGAGCTTCAAAGGGTGTCAAAAATATGAGGAGCATGAAACGGTCTGAAAAATAGGAGGAGCATGAAGCAGTGTTCAAAAACATGGAGAACCTGAAAAGGTGTGAATAATATGAAGAGCTTCAAAACGTGTCAAAAATATGAGGAGCGTGAAACGGTCTGAAAATAGGAGGAGCATGAAGCGGTTTTGAAAAAGATGAAGAGCCTGAAAAGGTGTGAAAAATATGAAGAGCTTCAAAAGGTGTCAAAAGTATGAGGAACATGAAACGCTCTGAAATATAGAAGGAGCATCAAGCGGTGTTGAGAAACATGAAGAGCCTGAAAAGGTGTGAAAAATATGAAGAGCTTCAAAAGGTGTCAAAAATATGAGGAGCATGAAACGGTCTGAAAAATAGGAGGAGCATGAAACGGTCTGAAAAATAGGAGGAGCATGAAACGGTGTTGAAACACATGAAGAGCCTGAAAAGGTGGGAAAAATATGAAGAGCTTCAAAAGATTTCAAAAATATGAGGAACATGAAATGGTCTGAAAAATAGAAGGAGCATCAAGCGGTGCTGAGAAACATGAAGAGCCTGAAAAGGTGTGAAAAATATGAAGAGCCTCAAAACGTGTCAAAAATGTGAGGAGCATGAAACGGTCTGAAAAATAGTTGGAGCATGAAACGGTCAGAAAAATAGGAGGAGGATGAAGAGGTGTTGAAAAACATGAAAAGCCTGAAAAGGTGTGAAAAATAGGAGGAGCTTCAAAAGGTTTCAAAAATATGAGGAGCATGAAACGGTCTGAAAAATAGGAGGAGCATGAAGCGGTGTTGAAAAACATGAAGAGCCTGAAAAGGTGTGAAAATTATGAAGAGCTTCAAATTATGTCAAAAATATGAGGAGCATGAAACGGTCTGAAAGATAGGAGGAGCATGAAACTGTGTTGAAAAACATGAAGAGCCTGAAAACTTGTGAAATATATAAAGAGTTTCAAAACGTGTTAAAAATATGAGGAGCATGAAACGGTCTGAAAAATAGGAGGCGCATGAAGTGGTGTTCAAAAACATGGAGAGCCTGAAAAGGTGTGAAAAATTTGAAGAGCTTCAAAAGGTGTCAAAAATATGAGGAGCATGAAACGGTCTCAACAAAAGGAGGAGCATGAAACGGTCTGAAAAAAGGAGGAGCATGAAACGGTGTGGAAAAACATGAAGAGCTTGAAAACGTGTGAAAAATATGAAGAGCTTCAAAAGCTGTGAGAAATATGAAGAGCTTCAAAAGGTGTCAAAAATGAGATGAGCATGAAACGGTCTGAAAAATCGGAGCAGCATGAAGTGGTGGTGAAAAACATGAAGAGCCTGAAAAGGTGTGAAATATATGAAGAGCTTCAAAAGGTGTCAAAAATATGAGGAGTATGAAACGGTCTGAAAAAGAGGAGGAGCATGAAACGGTCTGAAAAATAGGAGGAGTATGAAAGAGTGTGGAAAAATATGGAGAGCCTGAAAAGGAGTTAAATATAGGAAGAGCTTCAAAAGTGACAAAAATATGAGGAGCATGAAATGGTCTGAAAAACAGGAGGTGCATGAAGCAGTGTTCAAAAACATGAAGAGCCTGAAAAGGTGTGAAAAATAAAAGAGCTTCAAAAGGTGTGAAAAATATGAGGAGCATGAAACGGTCTGAAATATAGGAGCAGCATGAAGGGGTGTTGAAATACATGAAGAGCTTGAAAAGGTGTGAAAAATATGAAGAGCTTCAAAGGGTGTCAAAAATATGAGGAGCATGAAACGGTCTGAAAAATAGGAGGAGCATGAAGCAGTGTTCAAAAACATGGAGAACCTGAAAAGGTGTGAAAAATATGAAGAGCCTCAAAACCTGTCAAATATATGAGGGGCATGAATGGGTCTGAAAAAGAGGAGGAGCATGAAGCAGTGTTGAAAAACATGAAGAGCCTGAAAAGGTGTGAAAAATATGAAGAGCTTCAAAACGTGTCAAAAATATGAGGAGCGTGAAACGGTCTGAAAATAGGAGGAGCATGAAGCGGTTTTGAAAAAGATGAAGAGCCTGAAAAGGTGTGAAAAATATGAAGAGCTTCAAAAGGTGTCAAAAGTATGAGGAACATGAAACGGTTTGAAAAATAGGAGGAGCATGAAAAGTTCTGAAAAAAAGGAGGAGCATGAAGTGGTGTGGAAAAACATGAAGAGCCTGAAAACGTGTGAAAAATAGGAAGAGCTTCAAACGGTGTCAAAAATATGAGGAGCAGGATACGGTCTGAAAATAGGAGGAGCAGGAAGCGGTATTCAAAAATATGAAGAGCCTGAAAATATGTGAAAAATATGAAGAGCTTCAAAAGGTGTCAAAAATGAGATGAGCATGAAACGGTCTGAAAAATAGGAGGAGCATGAAACGGTGTTCAAAAACATGAAGAGCCTGAAAAGGTGTGAAAAATATGAAGCGCTTCAAAAGATGTAAAATACATGAAGAGCATTAAACGGTCTGAAAAATAGGAGGAGCATGAAGCGGTGTTGAAAAACATGAAGAGCCTAAAAAGGTGTGAAAAATATGAAGAGCTTCTAAAGGTGTGAAATACACGAGGAGCATGAAACGGTCCGAAAAATAGGAGGAGCATGAAGCGGTGTTGACAACATGAAGAGTCTGAAACGGTGTGAAAAATTTGAAGAGCTTCAAAAGGTGTCAAAAATATGAGGAGCATGAAACGGTCTGAAAAATGGGAGGAGCATGAAGCGGTGTTCAAAAACATGACGAGCCTGAAAAGGTGTGAAAAATATGAAGAGCTTCAAAAGATGTGAAATACATGAGGAGCATTGAACGGTCTGAAAAATAGGAGGAGCATGAAGCGGTGTTCAAAAACATGAAGAGCCTGAAAAGGTGTGAAAAATATGAAGATCTTCAAAAGGTGTCAAAAATATGAGGACCATGAAACGGTCTGAAAAATAGGAGGAGCATGAAACGGTGTTCAAAAACCTGAAGAGCCTGAAAAGTTGTGAAAAATATAAAGAGCTTCAAAAGGTGTGAAATGCATGAGGAGCATTAAACGGTCTGAAAAATAGCAGGAGCATGAAGTGGTGTTCAAAAACATGAAGAGACTGAAAAGTTGTGAAAAATATGAAGAGCTTCAAAAGGTGTCAAAAATATGAGGAGCATGAAACGGTCTGAAAAATAGGAGAAGCCTGAAACGGTGTTCAGAAACATGAAGAGCCTGAAAAAGAGTCAAAAATATGAAGAGCTTCAAAAGGTGTCAAAAATATGAAGAGCATGAAACGGTCTGAAAAATAGGAGGAGCATGAAGCGGTGTTGAAAAACATGAAGAGCCTGAAAAGGTGTGAAAAATATGAAGAGCTTACAAAGGTTTCAAAATTATGAGGAGCATGAAAAGGTCTGAAAAATAGGAGTAGCATGATTTGATGTTGAAAAACATGAAGACCCTGAAAAGGTGTGAAAAATACAAGAGATACTAAAGGTGTGAAATATATGAGGAGCATGAAACGGTCCGAAAAAGAGGAGGAGCATATAACAGTGTTCAAAAACATGAAGAGCCTGGAATGGTGTGAAAAATATGAAGAGGTTTAAAACGTGTCAAAAACATGAGGAGCATGAAACGGTCTGAAAAATAGGAGCAGCATGAAATGGTGTTCAAAAACATGAAGAGCCTGAAAAGGTGTTAAAAATATGAACAGCTTCAAAAGGTGTGAAATACATGAAGAGCATGAAACGATCTGAAAAATAGGAGGAGCATGAACCTGTGCTCAAAACATGAAGAGCCTGAGAAGGTGTGAAAAATATGAAGAGCTTCAAAAGGTGAGAAAAATATGAGGAGCATGAAACGGTCTGAAAAATGCGAGGAGCTTGAAGCGGTGTTGAAACACATGAAGAGCCTGAAAAGGTGTGAAAAATATGAAGAGCTTCAAAAGGTGTCAAAAATATGAGGAGCATGAAACGGTTTGAAAAATAGGAGAAGAATGAAGCGGTCTGAAAAATAGGAGGAGCATGAAACGGTGTTGAAAAACATGAAGAGCCTGAAAAGGTGTGAAAAATAGGAGGAGCTTCAAAAGGTGTCAAAAATGTGAGGAGCATGAAACGGTCTGAAAAATAGGAGGAGCATGAAGCGGTGTACAAAAACTTGGAGAGCCTGAAAAGGTATGAAAAATATGAAGAGCTTCAAAAGGTGTCAAAAATATGAGGAGCATGAAACGGTCTGAAAAATAGGAGGAGAATGAAGCTGTGTGCAAAAACATGAAGAGCCTGAAAATGTGTGAAAAATATGAAGAGCTTCAAAGGGTGTCAAAAATAGGAGGAGCATGAAACGGTCTCAAAAATAGGAGGAGCTTGACGCGGTGTTCAAAAACATGTAGAGCCTGACAAGGTGTGAAAAATATGAAGAGCCTCAAAAGGTTTCAAATATATGAGGAGCATGAATCGGTCTGAAAAATAGCAGGAGCATGAAGCAGTGTAGAAAAACATGAACAGCCTGAAAAGGTGTGAAAAATATGAAGAGCTTCAAAAGGTGTCAAAATATGAGGAGCATGAAACGGTCGGAAAAATAGGAGGAGCATGAAACGGTCTGAAAAATAGGAGGAGCATGAAACGGTGTTGAAACACATGAAGAGCCTGAAAAGGTGGGAAAAATATGAAGAGCTTCAAAAGATTTCAAATATATGAGGAGCATGAAACAGTCTGAAAAATAGAAGGAGCATCAAGCGGTGTTGAGAAACATGAAGAGCCTGAAAAGGTGTGAAAAATATGAAGAGCCTCAAAACGTGTCAAAAATATGAGGAGCATGAAACGGTCTGAAAAATAGTTGGAGCATGAAACGGTCTGAAAAATAGGAGGAGCATGAAGCGGTGTTGAAAAACATGAAGAGCCTGAAAAGGTGTGAAAAATATGAAGAGCTTCAAAAGGTGTCAAAATATGAGGAGCATGAAACGGTCGGAAAAATAGGAGGAGCATGAAACCGTCTGAAAAATAGGAGGAGCATGAAACGGTGTTGAAACACATGAAGAGCCTGAAAAGGTGGGAAAAATATGAAGAGCTTCAAAAGATTTCAAATATATGAGGAGCATGAAACAGTCTGAAAAATAGAAGGAGCATCAAGCGGTGTTGAGAAACATGAAGAGCCTGAAAAGGTGTGAAAAATATGAAGAGCCTCAAAACGTGTCAAAAATATGAGGAGCATGAAACGATCTGAAAAATAGTTAGAGCATGAAACGGTCTGAAAAATAGAAGGAGCATCATGCAGTGTTGAGAAACATGAAGAGCCTGAAAAGGTGTGAAAAATATGAAGAGCCTCAAAACGTGTCAAAAATATGAGGAGCATGAAACGGTCTGAAAAATAGTTGGAGCATGAAACGGTCTGCAAAATAGGAGGAGCATGAAGCGGTGTTGAAAAACATGAAGAGCCTGAAAAGGTGTGAACATTATGAAGAGCTTCAAATTGTGTCAAAAATATGAGGAGCATGAAACGTTCTGAAAGATAGGAGGAGCATGAAACTGTGTTGAAAAACATGAAGAGCCTGAAAAGGTGTGAAAAATATAAAGAGTTTCAAAAGGTGTTAAAAATATGAGGAGCATGAAACGGTCTGAAAAATAGGAGGCGCATGAAACGGTCTGAAAAAAAGGAGGAGCATGAAACGGTGTGGAAAAACATGAAGAGCTTGAAAACGTGTGAAAAATAGGAAGAGCTTCAAAAGCTGTGAGAAATATGAATAGCTTCAAAAGGTGTCAAAAATGAGATGAGCATGAAACGGTCTGAAAAATCGGAGCAGCATGAAGTTGTGTTGAAAACATGAAGAGCCTGACAAGGTGTGAAATATATGAAGAGCTTCAAAAGGTGTCAAAAATATGAGGAGTATGAAACGGTCTGAAAAAGAGGAGGAGCATGAAACGGTCTGAAAATTAGGAGGAGTATGAAAGAGTGTGGAAAAATATGGAGAGCCTGAAAAGGAGTTAAATATAGGAAGAGCTTCAAAAGTGACAAAAATATGAGGAGCATGAAATGGTCTGAAAAACAGGAGGTGCATGAAGCAGTGTTCAAAATCATGAAGAGCCTGAAAAGGTGTGAAAAATAAAAGAGCTTCAAAAGGTGTGAAAAATATGAGGAGCATGAAACGGTCTGAAATATAGCAGCAGGAAGGGGTGTTGAAATACATGAAGAGGTTGAAAAGGTGTGAAAAATATGAAGAGCTTCAAAGGGTGTCAAAAATATGAGGAGCATGAAACGGTCTGAAAAATAGGAGGAGCATGAAGCAGTGTTCAAAAACATGGAGAACCTGAAAAGGTGTGAAAAATATGAAGAGCCTCAAAACCTGTCAGATATATGAGGGGCATGAAACGGTCTGAAAAAGAGGAGGAGCATGAAGCAGTGTTGAAAAACATGAAGAGCCTGAAAAGGTGTGAAAAATAGGAAGAGCTTCAAAACGTGTCAAAAATATGAGGAGCGTGAAACGGTCTGAAAATAGGAGGAGCATGAAGCGGTTTTGAAAAAGATGAAGAGCCTGAAAAGGTGTGAAAAATATGAAGAGCCTCAAAAGATGTCAAAAGTATGAGGAACATGAAACGCTCTGAAATATAGAAGGAGCATCAAGCGGTGTTGAGAAACATGAAGAGCCTGAAAAGGTGTGAAAAATATGAAGAGCTTCAAAAGGTGTCAAAAATATGAGGAGCATGAAACGGTCTGAAAAATAGGTGGAGCATGAAACGGTCTGAAAAATAGGAGGAGCATGAAACGGTGTTCAAAAACATGAAGAGCCTGAAAAGGTGTGAAAAATATGAAGACTCTCAAAAAATATCAAAACTATGAGGAGTATGAAACGGTCTGAAAAATAGGAGGAGCATCAAGCGGAGTTGAAAAACATGAAGAGCCTGAAAATGTGTGAAAAATATGAAGAGCTTCAAAAATGTGAAAAATATGAAGAGCTTCAAAAAGTGTCAAAAATGAGATTACCATGAAACGTTCTGAAAAATAGAAGGAGCATGAAGCAGTGTTGAAAATCATGAAGAGCCTGAAAAGGTGTGAAAAATATGAAGAGCTTCAAAATGTGTGAAAAACATGAAGAGCTTCAAAAGGTGTCAAAATGAGATGAGCATGAAACGGTCTGAAAAATAGGAGGAGCATGAAGTGGTGTTGAAAAAAATTAAGAGCCTGAAAAGGTGTGAAATATATGAAGAGCTTCAAAAGTTGTCAAAAATATGAGGAGAATGAAACAGTCTGAAAAATAGGAGGAGCATGAAGCCGTGTTGAAAAACATGAAGAGCCTGAAAAGGTGTGAAAAATATGAAGAGCTTCAAAAGGTGTCAAAAATATGAGGAGAATGAAACGGTCTGAAATATAGGAAAATCATGAAGCAGTGTTGAAAAACATGAAGAGCCTGAAAAGGTGTGGAAAATATGAAGAGCTTCAAAAGGTGTCAAAAATATGAGGAGCATGAAACGGTTCGAAAAATGGGAGGAGCATGAAACGGTGTTCAAAACATGAAGAGCATGAAAACGTGTGAAAAATATGAAGAGCTTAAAAGGTGTGAAATACATGAGGAGCATGATACGGTCTGAAAAGTAGGAGGAGCATGAAGTGGTTGTGAAAAACTTCAAGAGCCTGAAAAGGTGTGCAAAATATGAAGAGCTTCAAAAGGTGTGAAATTCATGAGGAGATGAAACGGTCTGAAAAATAGGAGGGGCATGAAGCGGTGTTCAAAAACATGCAGAGACTGAAAAGGTGTGAAAAATATGAAGAGCTTCAAAAGGTGTCAAAAATATGAGGAGCATGAAACGGTCTGAAAAATAGGAGGAGCATGAAACGGTCTGAAAAATAGGAGGAGCATGAAACGGTGTTGAAACACATGAAGAGCCTGAAAAGGTGGGAAATATATGAAGAGCTTCAAAAGATTTCAAAAATATGAGGAACATGAAATGGTCTGAAAAATAGAAGGAGCATCAAGCGGTGCTGAGAAACATGAAGAGCCTGAAAAGGTGTGAAAAATATGAAGAGCCTCAAAACGTGTCAAAAATGTGAGGAGCATGAAACGGTCTGAAAAATAGTTGGAGCATGAAACGGTCAGAAAAATAGGAGGAGGATGAAGAGGTGTTGAAAAACATGAAAAGCCTGAAAAGGTGTGAAAAATAGGAGGAGCTTCAAAAGGTTTCAAAAATATGAGGAGCATGAAACGGTCTGAAAAATAGGAGGAGCATGAAGCGGTGTTGAAAAACATGAAGAGCCTGAAAAGGTGTGAAAATTATGAAGAGCTTCAAATTGTGTCAAAAATATGAGGAGCATGAAACGGTCTGAAAGATAGGAGGAGCATGAAACTGTGTTGAAAAACATGAAGAGCCTGAAAACTTGTGAAATATATAAAGAGTTTCAAAACGTGTTAAAAATATGAGGAGCATGAAACGGTCTGAAAAATAGGAGGCGCATGAAGTGGTGTTCAAAAACATGGAGAGCCTGAAAAGGTGTGAAAAATTTGAAGAGCTTCAAAAGGTGTCAAAAATATGAGGAGCATGAAACGGTCTCAACAAAAGGAGGAGCATGAAACGGTCTGAAAAAAGGAGGAGCATGAAACGGTGTGGAAAAACATGAAGAGCTTGAAAACGTGTGAAAAATATGAAGAGCTTCAAAAGCTGTGAGAAATATGAAGAGCTTCAAAAGGTGTCAAAAATGAGATGAGCATGAAACGGTCTGAAAAATCGGAGCAGCATGAAGTGGTGGTGAAAAACATGAAGAGCCTGAAAAGGTGTGAAATATATGAAGAGCTTCAAAAGGTGTCAAAAATATGAGGAGTATGAAACGGTCTGAAAAAGAGGAGGAGCATGAAACGGTCTGAAAAATAGGAGGAGTATGAAAGAGTGTGGAAAAATATGGAGAGCCTGAAAAGGAGTTAAATATAGGAAGAGCTTCAAAAGTGACAAAAATATGAGGAGCATGAAATGGTCTGAAAAACAGGAGGTGCATGAAGCAGTGTTCAAAAACATGAAGAGCCTGAAAAGGTGTGAAAAATAAAAGAGCTTCAAAAGGTGTGAAAAATATGAGGAGCATGAAACGGTCTGAAATATAGGAGCAGCATGAAGGGGTGTTGAAATACATGAAGAGCTTGAAAAGGTGTGAAAAATATGAAGAGCTTCAAAGGGTGTCAAAAATATGAGGAGCATGAAACGGTCTGAAAAATAGGAGGAGCATGAAGCAGTGTTCAAAAACATGGAGAACCTGAAAAGGTGTGAAAAATATGAAGAGCCTCAAAACCTGTCAAATATATGAGGGGCATGAATGGGTCTGAAAAAGAGGAGGAGCATGAAGCAGTGTTGAAAAACATGAAGAGCCTGAAAAGGTGTGAAAAATATGAAGAGCTTCAAAACGTGTCAAAAATATGAGGAGCGTGAAACGGTCTGAAAATAGGAGGAGCATGAAGCGGTTTTGAAAAAGATGAAGAGCCTGAAAAGGTGTGAAAAATATGAAGAGCTTCAAAAGGTGTCAAAAGTATGAGGAACATGAAACGGTTTGAAAAATAGGAGGAGCATGAAAAGTTCTGAAAAAAAGGAGGAGCATGAAGTGGTGTGGAAAAACATGAAGAGCCTGAAAACGTGTGAAAAATAGGAAGAGCTTCAAACGGTGTCAAAAATATGAGGAGCAGGATACGGTCTGAAAATAGGAGGAGCAGGAAGCGGTATTCAAAAATATGAAGAGCCTGAAAATATGTGAAAAATATGAAGAGCTTCAAAAGGTGTCAAAAATGAGATGAGCATGAAACGGTCTGAAAAATAGGAGGAGCATGAAACGGTGTTCAAAAACATGAAGAGCCTGAAAAGGTGTGAAAAATATGAAGCGCTTCAAAAGATGTAAAATACATGAAGAGCATTAAACGGTCTGAAAAATAGGAGGAGCATGAAGCGGTGTTGAAAAACATGAAGAGCCTAAAAAGGTGTGAAAAATATGAAGAGCTTCTAAAGGTGTGAAATACACGAGGAGCATGAAACGGTCCGAAAAATAGGAGGAGCATGAAGCGGTGTTGACAACATGAAGAGTCTGAAACGGTGTGAAAAATTTGAAGAGCTTCAAAAGGTGTCAAAAATATGAGGAGCATGAAACGGTCTGAAAAATGGGAGGAGCATGAAGCGGTGTTCAAAAACATGACGAGCCTGAAAAGGTGTGAAAAATATGAAGAGCTTCAAAAGATGTGAAATACATGAGGAGCATTGAACGGTCTGAAAAATAGGAGGAGCATGAAGCGGTGTTCAAAAACATGAAGAGCCTGAAAAGGTGTGAAAAATATGAAGATCTTCAAAAGGTGTCAAAAATATGAGGACCATGAAACGGTCTGAAAAATAGGAGGAGCATGAAACGGTGTTCAAAAACCTGAAGAGCCTGAAAAGTTGTGAAAAATATAAAGAGCTTCAAAAGGTGTGAAATGCATGAGGAGCATTAAACGGTCTGAAAAATAGCAGGAGCATGAAGTGGTGTTCAAAAACATGAAGAGCCTGAAAAGTTGTGAAAAATATGAAGAGCTTCAAAAGGTGTCAAAAATATGAGGAGCATGAAACGGTCTGAAAAATAGGAGAAGCCTGAAACGGTGTTCAGAAACATGAAGAGCCTGAAAAAGAGTCAAAAATATGAAGAGCTTCAAAAGGTGTCAAAAATATGAAGAGCATGAAACGGTCTGAAAAATAGGAGGAGCATGAAGCGGTGTTGAAAAACATGAAGAGCCTGAAAAGGTGTGAAAAATATGAAGAGCTTACAAAGGTTTCAAAATTATGAGGAGCATGAAAAGGTCTGAAAAATAGGAGTAGCATGATTTGATGTTGAAAAACATGAAGAGCCTGAAAAGGTGTGAAAAATACAAGAGATACTAAAGGTGTGAAATATATGAGGAGCATGAAACGGTCCGAAAAAGAGGAGGAGCATATAACAGTGTTCAAAAACATGAAGAGCCTGGAATGGTGTGAAAAATATGAAGAGGTTTAAAACGTGTCAAAAACATGAGGAGCATGAAACGGTCTGAAAAATAGGAGCAGCATGAAATGGTGTTCAAAAACATGAAGAGCCTGAAAAGGTGTTAAAAATATGAACAGCTTCAAAAGGTGTGAAATACATGAAGAGCATGAAACGATCTGAAAAATAGGAGGAGCATGAACCTGTGCTCAAAACATGAAGAGCCTGAGAAGGTGTGAAAAATATGAAGAGCTTCAAAAGGTGAGAAAAATATGAGGAGCATGAAACGGTCTGAAAAATGCGAGGAGCTTGAAGCGGTGTTGAAACACATGAAGAGCCTGAAAAGGTGTGAAAAATATGAAGAGCTTCAAAAGGTGTCAAAAATATGAGGAGCATGAAACGGTTTGAAAAATAGGAGAAGAATGAAGCGGTCTGAAAAATAGGAGGAGCATGAAACGGTGTTGAAAAACATGAAGAGCCTGAAAAGGTGTGAAAAATAGGAGGAGCTTCAAAAGGTGTCAAAAATGTGAGGAGCATGAAACGGTCTGAAAAATAGGAGGAGCATGAAGCGGTGTACAAAAACTTGGAGAGCCTGAAAAGGTATGAAAAATATGAAGAGCTTCAAAAGGTGTCAAAAATATGAGGAGCATGAAACGGTCTGAAAAATAGGAGGAGAATGAAGCTGTGTGCAAAAACATGAAGAGCCTGAAAATGTGTGAAAAATATGAAGAGCTTCAAAGGGTGTCAAAAATAGGAGGAGCATGAAACGGTCTCAAAAATAGGAGGAGCTTGACGCGGTGTTCAAAAACATGTAGAGCCTGACAAGGTGTGAAAAATATGAAGAGCCTCAAAAGGTTTCAAATATATGAGGAGCATGAATCGGTCTGAAAAATAGCAGGAGCATGAAGCAGTGTAGAAAAACATGAACAGCCTGAAAAGGTGTGAAAAATATGAAGAGCTTCAAAAGGTGTCAAAATATGAGGAGCATGAAACGGTCGGAAAAATAGGAGGAGCATGAAACGGTCTGAAAAATAGGAGGAGCATGAAACGGTGTTGAAACACATGAAGAGCCTGAAAAGGTGGGAAAAATATGAAGAGCTTCAAAAGATTTCAAATATATGAGGAGCATGAAACAGTCTGAAAAATAGAAGGAGCATCAAGCGGTGTTGAGAAACATGAAGAGCCTGAAAAGGTGTGAAAAATATGAAGAGCCTCAAAACGTGTCAAAAATATGAGGAGCATGAAACGGTCTGAAAAATAGTTGGAGCATGAAACGGTCTGAAAAATAGGAGGAGCATGAAGCGGTGTTGAAAAACATGAAGAGCCTGAAAAGGTGTGAAAAATATGAAGAGCTTCAAAAGGTGTCAAAATATGAGGAGCATGAAACGGTCGGAAAAATAGGAGGAGCATGAAACCGTCTGAAAAATAGGAGGAGCATGAAACGGTGTTGAAACACATGAAGAGCCTGAAAAGGTGGGAAAAATATGAAGAGCTTCAAAAGATTTCAAATATATGAGGAGCATGAAACAGTCTGAAAAATAGAAGGAGCATCAAGCGGTGTTGAGAAACATGAAGAGCCTGAAAAGGTGTGAAAAATATGAAGAGCCTCAAAACGTGTCAAAAATATGAGGAGCATGAAACGATCTGAAAAATAGTTAGAGCATGAAACGGTCTGAAAAATAGAAGGAGCATCATGCAGTGTTGAGAAACATGAAGAGCCTGAAAAGGTGTGAAAAATATGAAGAGCCTCAAAACGTGTCAAAAATATGAGGAGCATGAAACGGTCTGAAAAATAGTTGGAGCATGAAACGGTCTGCAAAATAGGAGGAGCATGAAGCGGTGTTGAAAAACATGAAGAGCCTGAAAAGGTGTGAACATTATGAAGAGCTTCAAATTGTGTCAAAAATATGAGGAGCATGAAACGTTCTGAAAGATAGGAGGAGCATGAAACTGTGTTGAAAAACATGAAGAGCCTGAAAAGGTGTGAAAAATATAAAGAGTTTCAAAAGGTGTTAAAAATATGAGGAGCATGAAACGGTCTGAAAAATAGGAGGCGCATGAAACGGTCTGAAAAAAAGGAGGAGCATGAAACGGTGTGGAAAAACATGAAGAGCTTGAAAACGTGTGAAAAATAGGAAGAGCTTCAAAAGCTGTGAGAAATATGAATAGCTTCAAAAGGTGTCAAAAATGAGATGAGCATGAAACGGTCTGAAAAATCGGAGCAGCATGAAGTTGTGTTGAAAACATGAAGAGCCTGACAAGGTGTGAAATATATGAAGAGCTTCAAAAGGTGTCAAAAATATGAGGAGTATGAAACGGTCTGAAAAAGAGGAGGAGCATGAAACGGTCTGAAAATTAGGAGGAGTATGAAAGAGTGTGGAAAAATATGGAGAGCCTGAAAAGGAGTTAAATATAGGAAGAGCTTCAAAAGTGACAAAAATATGAGGAGCATGAAATGGTCTGAAAAACAGGAGGTGCATGAAGCAGTGTTCAAAATCATGAAGAGCCTGAAAAGGTGTGAAAAATAAAAGAGCTTCAAAAGGTGTGAAAAATATGAGGAGCATGAAACGGTCTGAAATATAGCAGCAGGAAGGGGTGTTGAAATACATGAAGAGGTTGAAAAGGTGTGAAAAATATGAAGAGCTTCAAAGGGTGTCAAAAATATGAGGAGCATGAAACGGTCTGAAAAATAGGAGGAGCATGAAGCAGTGTTCAAAAACATGGAGAACCTGAAAAGGTGTGAAAAATATGAAGAGCCTCAAAACCTGTCAGATATATGAGGGGCATGAAACGGTCTGAAAAAGAGGAGGAGCATGAAGCAGTGTTGAAAAACATGAAGAGCCTGAAAAGGTGTGAAAAATAGGAAGAGCTTCAAAACGTGTCAAAAATATGAGGAGCGTGAAACGGTCTGAAAATAGGAGGAGCATGAAGCGGTTTTGAAAAAGATGAAGAGCCTGAAAAGGTGTGAAAAATATGAAGAGCCTCAAAAGATGTCAAAAGTATGAGGAACATGAAACGCTCTGAAATATAGAAGGAGCATCAAGCGGTGTTGAGAAACATGAAGAGCCTGAAAAGGTGTGAAAAATATGAAGAGCTTCAAAAGGTGTCAAAAATATGAGGAGCATGAAACGGTCTGAAAAATAGGTGGAGCATGAAACGGTCTGAAAAATAGGAGGAGCATGAAACGGTGTTCAAAAACATGAAGAGCCTGAAAAGGTGTGAAAAATATGAAGACTCTCAAAAAATATCAAAACTATGAGGAGTATGAAACGGTCTGAAAAATAGGAGGAGCATCAAGCGGAGTTGAAAAACATGAAGAGCCTGAAAATGTGTGAAAAATATGAAGAGCTTCAAAAATGTGAAAAATATGAAGAGCTTCAAAAAGTGTCAAAAATGAGATTACCATGAAACGTTCTGAAAAATAGAAGGAGCATGAAGCAGTGTTGAAAATCATGAAGAGCCTGAAAAGGTGTGAAAAATATGAAGAGCTTCAAAATGTGTGAAAAACATGAAGAGCTTCAAAAGGTGTCAAAATGAGATGAGCATGAAACGGTCTGAAAAATAGGAGGAGCATGAAGTGGTGTTGAAAAAAATTAAGAGCCTGAAAAGGTGTGAAATATATGAAGAGCTTCAAAAGTTGTCAAAAATATGAGGAGAATGAAACAGTCTGAAAAATAGGAGGAGCATGAAGCCGTGTTGAAAAACATGAAGAGCCTGAAAAGGTGTGAAAAATATGAAGAGCTTCTAAAGGTGTCAAAAATATGAGGAGAATGAAACGGTCTGAAATATAGGAAAATCATGAAGCAGTGTTGAAAAACATGAAGAGCCTGAAAAGGTGTGGAAAATATGAAGAGCTTCAAAAGGTGTCAAAAATATGAGGAGCATGAAACGGTTCGAAAAATAGGAGGAGCATGAAACGGTGTTCAAAACATGAAGAGCATGAAAACGTGTGAAAAATATGAAGAGCTTGAAAAGGTGTGAAATACATGAGGAGCATGATACGGTCTGAAAAGTAGGAGGAGCATGAAGTGGTTGTGAAAAACTTCAAGAGCCTGAAAAGGTGTGCAAAATATGAAGAGCTTCAAAAGGTGTGAAATTCATGAGGAGATGAAACGGTCTGAAAAATAGGAGGGGCATGAAGCGGTGTTCAAAAACATGCAGAGACTGAAAAGGTGTGAAAAATATGAAGAGCTTCAAAAGGTGTCAAAAATATGAGGAGCATGAAACGGTCTGAAAAATAGGAGGAGCATGAAACGGTCTGAAAAATAGGAGGAGCATGAAACGGTGTTGAAACACATGAAGAGCCTGAAAAGGTGGGAAAAATATGAAGAGCTTCAAAAGATTTCAAAAATATGAGGAACATGAAATGGTCTGAAAAATAGAAGGAGCATCAAGCGGTGCTGAGAAACATGAAGAGCCTGAAAAGGTGTGAAAAATATGAAGAGCCTCAAAACGTGTCAAAAATGTGAGGAGCATGAAACGGTCTGAAAAATAGTTGGAGCATGAAACGGTCAGAAAAATAGGAGGAGGATGAAGAGGTGTTGAAAAACATGAAAAGCCTGAAAAGGTGTGAAAAATAGGAGGAGCTTCAAAAGGTTTCAAAAATATGAGGAGCATGAAACGGTCTGAAAAATAGGAGGAGCATGAAGCGGTGTTGAAAAACATGAAGAGCCTGAAAAGGTGTGAAAATTATGAAGAGCTTCAAATTGTGTCAAAAATATGAGGAGCATGAAACGGTCTGAAAGATAGGAGGAGCATGAAACTGTGTTGAAAAACATGAAGAGCCTGAAAACTTGTGAAATATATAAAGAGTTTCAAAACGTGTTAAAAATATGAGGAGCATGAAACGGTCTGAAAAATAGGAGGCGCATGAAGTGGTGTTCAAAAACATGGAGAGCCTGAAAAGGTGTGAAAAATTTGAAGAGCTTCAAAAGGTGTCAAAAATATGAGGAGCATGAAACGGTCTCAACAAAAGGAGGAGCATGAAACGGTCTGAAAAAAGGAGGAGCATGAAACGGTGTGGAAAAACATGAAGAGCTTGAAAACGTGTGAAAAATATGAAGAGCTTCAAAAGCTGTGAGAAATATGAAGAGCTTCAAAAGGTGTCAAAAATGAGATGAGCATGAAACGGTCTGAAAAATCGGAGCAGCATGAAGTGGTGGTGAAAAACATGAAGAGCCTGAAAAGGTGTGAAATATATGAAGAGCTTCAAAAGGTGTCAAAAATATGAGGAGTATGAAACGGTCTGAAAAAGAGGAGGAGCATGAAACGGTCTGAAAAATAGGAGGAGTATGAAAGAGTGTGGAAAAATATGGAGAGCCTGAAAAGGAGTTAAATATAGGAAGAGCTTCAAAAGTGACAAAAATATGAGGAGCATGAAATGGTCTGAAAAACAGGAGGTGCATGAAGCAGTGTTCAAAAACATGAAGAGCCTGAAAAGGTGTGAAAAATAAAAGAGCTTCAAAAGGTGTGAAAAATATGAGGAGCATGAAACGGTCTGAAATATAGGAGCAGCATGAAGGGGTGTTGAAATACATGAAGAGCTTGAAAAGGTGTGAAAAATATGAAGAGCTTCAAAGGGTGTCAAAAATATGAGGAGCATGAAACGGTCTGAAAAATAGGAGGAGCATGAAGCAGTGTTCAAAAACATGGAGAACCTGAAAAGGTGTGAAAAATATGAAGAGCCTCAAAACCTGTCAAATATATGAGGGGCATGAATGGGTCTGAAAAAGAGGAGGAGCATGAAGCAGTGTTGAAAAACATGAAGAGCCTGAAAAGGTGTGAAAAATATGAAGAGCTTCAAAACGTGTCAAAAATATGAGGAGCGTGAAACGGTCTGAAAATAGGAGGAGCATGAAGCGGTTTTGAAAAAGATGAAGAGCCTGAAAAGGTGTGAAAAATATGAAGAGCTTCAAAAGGTGTCAAAAGTATGAGGAACATGAAACGGTTTGAAAAATAGGAGGAGCATGAAAAGTTCTGAAAAAAAGGAGGAGCATGAAGTGGTGTGGAAAAACATGAAGAGCCTGAAAACGTGTGAAAAATAGGAAGAGCTTCAAACGGTGTCAAAAATATGAGGAGCAGGATACGGTCTGAAAATAGGAGGAGCAGGAAGCGGTATTCAAAAATATGAAGAGCCTGAAAATATGTGAAAAATATGAAGAGCTTCACAAGGTGTCAAAAATGAGATGAGCAGGAAACGGTCTGAAAAATAGGAGGAGCATGAAACGGTGTTCAAAAACATGAAGAGCCTGAAAAGGTGTGAAAAATATGAAGCGCTTCAAAAGATGTAAAATACATGAAGAGCATTAAACGGTCTGAAAAATAGGAGGAGCATGAAGCGGTGTTGAAAAACATGAAGAGCCTAAAAAGGTGTGAAAAATATGAAGAGCTTCTAAAGGTGTGAAATACACGAGGAGCATGAAACGGTCCGAAAAATAGGAGGAGCATGAAGCGGTGTTGACAACATGAAGAGTCTGAAACGGTGTGAAAAATTTGAAGAGCTTCAAAAGGTGTCAAAAATATGAGGAGCATGAAACGGTCTGAAAAATGGGAGGAGCATGAAGCGGTGTTCAAAAACATGACGAGCCTGAAAAGGTGTGAAAAATATGAAGAGCTTCAAAAGATGTGAAATATATGAGGAGCATTGAACGGTCTGAAAAATAGGAGGAGCATGAAGCGGTGTTCAAAAACATGAAGAGCCTGAAAAGGTGTGAAAAATATGAAGATCTTCAAAAGGTGTCAAAAATATGAGGACCATGAAACGGTCTGAAAAATAGGAGGAGCATGAAACGGTGTTCAAAAACCTGAAGAGCCTGAAAAGTTGTGAAAAATATAAAGAGCTTCAAAAGGTGTGAAATGCATGAGGAGCATTAAACGGTCTGAAAAATAGCAGGAGCATGAAGTGGTGTTCAAAAACATGAAGAGCCTGAAAAGTTGTGAAAAATATGAAGAGCTTCAAAAGGTGTCAAAAATATGAGGAGCATGAAACGGTCTGAAAAATAGGAGAAGCCTGAAACGGTGTTCAGAAACATGAAGAGCCTGAAAAAGAGTCAAAAATATGAAGAGCTTCAAAAGGTGTCAAAAATATGAAGAGCATGAAACGGTCTGAAAAATAGGAGGAGCATGAAGCGGTGTTGAAAAACATGAAGAGCCTGAAAAGGTGTGAAAAATATGAAGAGCTTACAAAGGTTTCAAAATTATGAGGAGCATGAAAAGGTCTGAAAAATAGGAGTAGCATGATTTGATGTTGAAAAACATGAAGAGCCTGAAAAGGTGTGAAAAATACAAGAGATACTAAAGGTGTGAAATATATGAGGAGCATGAAACGGTCCGAAAAAGAGGAGGAGCATATAACAGTGTTCAAAAACATGAAGAGCCTGGAATGGTGTGAAAAATATGAAGAGGTTTAAAACGTGTCAAAAACATGAGGAGCATGAAACGGTCTGAAAAATAGGAGCAGCATGAAATGGTGTTCAAAAACATGAAGAGCCTGAAAAGGTGTTAAAAATATGAACAGCTTCAAAAGGTGTGAAATACATGAAGAGCATGAAACGATCTGAAAAATAGGAGGAGCATGAACCTGTGCTCAAAACATGAAGAGCCTGAGAAGGTGTGAAAAATATGAAGAGCTTCAAAAGGTGAGAAAAATATGAGGAGCATGAAACGGTCTGAAAAATGCGAGGAGCTTGAAGCGGTGTTGAAACACATGAAGAGCCTGAAAAGGTGTGAAAAATATGAAGAGCTTCAAAAGGTGTCAAAAATATGAGGAGCATGAAACGGTTTGAAAAATAGGAGAAGAATGAAGCGGTCTGAAAAATAGGAGGAGCATGAAACGGTGTTGAAAAACATGAAGAGCCTGAAAAGGTGTGAAAAATAGGAGGAGCTTCAAAAGGTGTCAAAAATGTGAGGAGCATGAAACGGTCTGAAAAATAGGAGGAGCATGAAGCGGTGTACAAAAACTTGGAGAGCCTGAAAAGGTATGAAAAATATGAAGAGCTTCAAAAGGTGTCAAAAATATGAGGAGCATGAAACGGTCTGAAAAATAGGAGGAGAATGAAGCTGTGTGCAAAAACATGAAGAGCCTGAAAATGTGTGAAAAATATGAAGAGCTTCAAAGGGTGTCAAAAATAGGAGGAGCATGAAACGGTCTCAAAAATAGGAGGAGCTTGACGCGGTGTTCAAAAACATGTAGAGCCTGACAAGGTGTGAAAAATATGAAGAGCCTCAAAAGGTTTCAAATATATGAGGAGCATGAATCGGTCTGAAAAATAGCAGGAGCATGAAGCAGTGTAGAAAAACATGAACAGCCTGAAAAGGTGTGAAAAATATGAAGAGCTTCAAAAGGTGTCAAAATATGAGGAGCATGAAATGGTCGGAAAAATAGGAGGAGCATGAAACGGTCTGAAAAATAGGAGGAGCATGAAACGGTGTTGAAACACATGAAGAGCCTGAAAAGGTGGGAAAAATATGAAGAGCTTCAAAAGATTTCAAATATATGAGGAGCATGAAACAGTCTGAAAAATAGAAGGAGCATCAAGCGGTGTTGAGAAACATGAAGAGCCTGAAAAGGTGTGAAAAATATGAAGAGCCTCAAAACGTGTCAAAAATATGAGGAGCATGAAACGGTCTGAAAAATAGTTGGAGCATGAAACGGTCTGAAAAATAGGAGGAGCATGAAGCGGTGTTGAAAAACATGAAGAGCCTGAAAAGGTGTGAAAAATATGAAGAGCTTCAAAAGGTGTCAAAATATGAGGAGCATGAAACGGTCGGAAAAATAGGAGGAGCATGAAACGGTCTGAAAAATAGGAGGAGCATGAAACGGTGTTGAAACACATGAAGAGCCTGAAAAGGTGGGAAAAATATGAAGAGCTTCAAAAGATTTCAAATATATGAGGAGCATGAAACAGTCTGAAAAATAGAAGGAGCATCAAGCGGTGTTGAGAAACATGAAGAGCCTGAAAAGGTGTGAAAAATATGAAGAGCCTCAAAACGTGTCAAAAATATGAGGAGCATGAAACGATCTGAAAAATAGTTAGAGCATGAAACGGTCTGAAAAATAGAAGGAGCATCATGCAGTGTTGAGAAACATGAAGAGCCTGAAAAGGTGTGAAAAATATGAAGAGCCTCAAAACGTGTCAAAAATATGAGGAGCATGAAACGGTCTGAAAAATAGTTGGAGCATGAAACGGTCTGCAAAATAGGAGGAGCATGAAGCGGTGTTGAAAAACATGAAGAGCCTGAAAAGGTGTGAACATTATGAAGAGCTTCAAATTGTGTCAAAAATATGAGGAGCATGAAACGTTCTGAAAGATAGGAGGAGCATGAAACTGTGTTGAAAAACATGAAGAGCCTGAAAAGGTGTGAAAAATATAAAGAGTTTCAAAAGGTGTTAAAAATATGAGGAGCATGAAACGGTCTGAAAAATAGGAGGCGCATGAAACGGTGTGGAAAAACATGAAGAGCTTGAAAACGTGTGAAAAATAGGAAGAGCTTCAAAAGCTGTGAGAAATATGAATAGCTTCAAAAGGTGTCAAAAATGAGATGAGCATGAAACGGTCTGAAAAATCGGAGCAGCATGAAGTTGTGTTGAAAACATGAAGAGCCTGACAAGGTGTGAAATATATGAAGAGCTTCAAAAGGTGTCAAAAATATGAGGAGTATGAAACGGTCTGAAAAAGAGGAGGAGCATGAAACGGTCTGAAAATTAGGAGGAGTATGAAAGAGTGTGGAAAAATATGGAGAGCCTGAAAAGGAGTTAAATATAGGAAGAGCTTCAAAAGTGACAAAAATATGAGGAGCATGAAATGGTCTGAAAAACAGGAGGTGCATGAAGCAGTGTTCAAAATCATGAAGAGCCTGAAAAGGTGTGAAAAATAAAAGAGCTTCAAAAGGTGTGAAAAATATGAGGAGCATGAAACGGTCTGAAATATAGCAGCAGGAAGGGGTGTTGAAAATACATGAAGAGGTTGAAAAGGTGTGAAAAATATGAAGAGCTTCAAAGGGTGTCAAAAATATGAGGAGCATGAAACGGTCTGAAAAATAGGAGGAGCATGAAGCAGTGTTCAAAAACATGGAGAACCTGAAAAGGTGTGAAAAATATGAAGAGCCTCAAAACCTGTCAGATATATGAGGGGCATGAAACGGTCTGAAAAAGAGGAGGAGCATGAAGCAGTGTTGAAAAACATGAAGAGCCTGAAAAGGTGTGAAAAATAGGAAGAGCTTCAAAACGTGTCAAAAATATGAGGAGCGTGAAACGGTCTGAAAATAGGAGGAGCATGAAGCGGTTTTGAAAAAGATGAAGAGCCTGAAAAGGTGTGAAAAATATGAAGAGCCTCAAAAGATGTCAAAAGTATGAGGAACATGAAACGCTCTGAAATATAGAAGGAGCATCAAGCGGTGTTGAGAAACATGAAGAGCCTGAAAAGGTGTGAAAAATATGAAGAGCTTCAAAAGGTGTCAAAAATATGAGGAGCATGAAACGGTCTGAAAAATAGGAGGAGCATGAAACGGTCTGAAAAATAGGAGGAGCATGAAACGGTGTTCAAAAACATGAAGAGCCTGAAAAGGTGTGAAAAATATGAAGACTCTCAAAAAATATCAAAACTATGAGGAGTATGAAACGGTCTGAAAAATAGGAGGAGCATCAAGCGGAGTTGAAAAACATGAAGAGCCTGAAAATGTGTGAAAAATATGAAGAGCTTCAAAAATGTGAAAAATATGAAGAGCTTCAAAAAGTGTCAAAAATGAGATTACCATGAAACGTTCTGAAAAATAGAAGGAGCATGAAGCAGTGTTGAAAATCATGAAGAGCCTGAAAAGGTGTGAAAAATATGAAGAGCTTCAAAATGTGTGAAAAACATGAAGAGCTTCAAAAGGTGTCAAAATGAGATGAGCATGAAACGGTCTGAAAAATAGGAGGAGCATGAAGTGGTGTTGAAAAAAATTAAGAGCCTGAAAAGGTGTGAAATATATGAAGAGCTTCAAAAGTTGTCAAAAATATGAGGAGAATGAAACAGTCTGAAAAATAGGAGGAGCATGAAGCCGTGTTGAAAAACATGAAGAGCCTGAAAAGGTGTGAAAAATATGAAGAGCTTCAAAAGGTGTCAAAAATATGAGGAGAATGAAACGGTCTGAAATATAGGAAAATCATGAAGCAGTGTTGAAAAACATGAAGAGCCTGAAAAGGTGTGGAAAATATGAAGAGCTTCAAAAGGTGTCAAAAATATGAGGAGCATGAAACGGTTCGAAAAATGGGAGGAGCATGAAACGGTGTTCAAAACATGAAGAGCATGAAAACGTGTGAAAAATATGAAGAGCTTAAAAGGTGTGAAATACATGAGGAGCATGATACGGTCTGAAAAGTAGGAGGAGCATGAAGTGGTTGTGAAAAACTTCAAGAGCCTGAAAAGGTGTGCAAAATATGAAGAGCTTCAAAAGGTGTGAAATTCATGAGGAGATGAAACGGTCTGAAAAATAGGAGGGGCATGAAGCGGTGTTCAAAAACATGCAGAGACTGAAAAGGTGTGAAAAATATGAAGAGCTTCAAAAGGTGTCAAAAATATGAGGAGCATGAAACGGTCTGAAAAATAGGAGGAGCATGAAACGGTCTGAAAAATAGGAGGAGCATGAAACGGTGTTGAAACACATGAAGAGCCTGAAAAGGTGGGAAATATATGAAGAGCTTCAAAAGATTTCAAAAATATGAGGAACATGAAATGGTCTGAAAAATAGAAGGAGCATCAAGCGGTGCTGAGAAACATGAAGAGCCTGAAAAGGTGTGAAAAATATGAAGAGCCTCAAAACGTGTCAAAAATGTGAGGAGCATGAAACGGTCTGAAAAATAGTTGGAGCATGAAACGGTCAGAAAAATAGGAGGAGGATGAAGAGGTGTTGAAAAATATGAAAAGCCTGAAAAGGTGTGAAAAATAGGAGGAGCTTCAAAAGGTTTCAAAAATATGAGGAGCATGAAACGGTCTGAAAAATAGGAGGAGCATGAAGCGGTGTTGAAAAACATGAAGAGCCTGAAAAGGTGTGAAAATTATGAAGAGCTTCAAATTGTGTCAAAAATATGAGGAGCATGAAACGGTCTGAAAGATAGGAGGAGCATGAAACTGTGTTGAAAAACATGAAGAGCCTGAAAACTTGTGAAATATATAAAGAGTTTCAAAACGTGTTAAAAATATGAGGAGCATGAAACGGTCTGAAAAATAGGAGGCGCATGAAGTGGTGTTCAAAAACATGGAGAGCCTGAAAAGGTGTGAAAAATTTGAAGAGCTTCAAAAGGTGTCAAAAATATGAGGAGCATGAAACGGTCTCAAAAATAGGAGGAGCATGAAGCAGTGTTGAAAAACATGAACAGGCTGAAAGGTTTGAAAAATATGAAGAGCTTCAAAAGGTGTGAAATACATGAGAAGCATGAAACGGTCTGAAAAATAGGAGGAGCATGAAGCGGTGTTGAAAAACATAAAGAGCCTGAAAACGTGTGAAAAATACGAAGAGCTTCAAAAATGTGAAAAATATGAAGAGCTTCAAAAGGTGTGAAAAATACGAAGAGCTTCAAAAGGTGTCAAAAATATGAGGAGCATGAAACGGACTGAAAAATAGGAGTAGCATGAAGTGGTGTTGAAAAACATGAGGAGCCTGAAAATGTGTGAAAAATATGAAGAGCTTCAAAAGGTGTGAAAAATATGAAGAGCTTCAAAAGGTGTGAAATACATGAGAAGCAGGAAACGGTCTGAAAAATTGGAGGAGCATGAAGCGGTGTTCCAAAACATGAAGAGCCTGAAAAGGTGTGAAAACTATGAAGAGCTTCAAAAGGTTTCACAAATATGAAGAGCATGAAATGGTCTGAAAAATAGGAGGAGCATGAAGCGGTGTTGAAAATTATGAAGATCCTGAAAAGGTGTGAAAAATATGAAGAGATTCAAAATGAGTCTAATATATGAAGAGCATGAAAAGTTCAGAAAAATCGGAGGAGCATGAAGTTGTGTTGAAAAACATGAAGAGCCTGAAAAGGTGTGAAAAATATGAAGAGCTTCAAAAGCTGTGAAAAATATGAGGAGCATGAAACGGTCTGAAAAATAGGAGGAGCATGAAGCGGTGTTCAAAAACATGAAGAGCATGAAAAGGTGTGAAAAATATGAAGAGCTTCAAAAGGTGTGAAATACATGAGGAGCATGATACGGTCTGAAAAATAGGAGAAGCATGAAGTTGTGTTGAAAAACATGAAGAGCCTGAAAAGGTGTGAAAAATATGAAGAGCTTCAAAAGGTGTGAAAAATATGAAGAGCTTCAAAAGGTGTGAAATACATGAGAAGCAGGAAACGGTCTGAAAAATTGGAGGAGCATGAAGCGGTGTTCCAAAACATGAAGAGCCTGAAAAGGTGTGAAAAATATGAAGAGCTTCAAAAGGTTTCACAAATATGAAGAGCATGAAATGGTCTGAAAAATAGGAGGACCATGAAGCGGTGTTGAAAATTATGAAGATCCTGAAAAGGTGTGAAAAATATGAAGAGATTCAAAATGAGTCTAATATATGAAGAGCATGAAAAGTTCAGAAAATCGAAGGAGCATGAAGTTGTGTTGAAAAACATGAAGAGCCTGAAAAGGTGTGAAAAATATGAAGAGCTTCAAAAGCTGTGAAAAATATGAGGAGCATGAAACGGTCTGAAAAATAGGAGGAGCATGAAGCGGTGTTCAAAAACATGAAGAGCATGAAAAGGTGTGAAAAATATGAAGAGCTTCAAAAGGTGTGAAATACATGAGGAGCATGATACGGTCTGAAAAATAGGAGAAGCATGAAGTTGTGTTGAAAAACATGAAGAGCCTGAAAAGGTGTGAAAAATATGAAGATCTTCAAAAGGTGTGAAAAGTATGAGGAGAATGAAACGGTCTGAAAAATAGGAGGAGCATGAAGCGGTGTTCAAAACCATGAAGAGCCACAAAAGGTGTGAAAAATATGAAGAGCTTTAAAAGGTGTCAAAATATGAGGAGCATGAAACGTTCTGAAAAATAGGAGGATCATGAAACGGTGTTCAAAAACATGAAGAGCCTGAAAAGGTGCGAAAAATATGAAGAGCTTCAAAAGGTGTGAAATACATGAGGAGCATGATACGGTCTGAAAAATAGGAGAAGCATGAAGTTGTGTTGAAAAACATGAAGAGCCTGAAAATAAGTGAAAAATATGAAGAGCTTCAAAAGATGTGAAAAATATGAAGAACTTCAAAAGGTGTGAAAAATATGAAGAGCTTCAAAAGGTGTCAAAAATGAGATGAGCATGAAACTGTCTGAAAAATAGGAGGAGCATAAAGCGGTGTTGAAAATCATGAAGAGCCTGAAAAGGTTTGAAAAATATGAAGAGCTTCAAAAGATGTGAAAAACATGAAGAGCTTCAAAAGATGTCAAAATGAGATGAGCATGAAACGGTCTGAAAAATAGGAGGAGCAAGAAGCGGTGTTGAGAAACATGAAGAGCCTGAAAAGATGTGAAAAATATGAAGAGCTTCTAACTGTGTCAAAAATATGAGGAGCATGAAACGGTCTGAAAAATAGTTAGAGCATAAAACGGTCTGAAAAATAGGAGGAGCATGAAACGGTGTTCAAAAACATGAAGAGCCTGAAAAGGTGTGAAAAATATGAAGACTCTCAAAAAATATCAAAACTATGAGGAGTATGAAACGGTCTGAAAAATAGGAGGAGCATCAAGCGGAGTTGAAAAACATGAAGAGCCTGAAAATGTGTGAAAAATATGAAGAGCTTCAAAAATGTGAAAAATATGAAGATCTTCAAAAGGTGTGAAAAATATGAAGAGCTTCAAAAAGTGTCAAAAATGAGATTACCATGAAACGTTCTGAAAAATAGAAGGAGCATGAAGCAGTGTTGAAAATCATGAAGAGCCTGAAAAGGTGTGAAAAATATGAAGAGCTTCAAAATGTGTGAAAAACATGAAGAGCTTCAAAATGTGTCAAAATGAGATGAGCATGAAACGGTCTGAAAAATAGGAGGAGCATGAAGTGGTGTTGAAAAAAATTAAGAGCCTGAAAAGGTGTGAAATATATGAAGAGCTTCAAAAGTTGTCAAAAATATGAGGAGAATGAAACAGTCTGAAAAATAGGAGGAGCATGAAGCCGTGTTGAAAAACATGAAGAGCCTGAAAAGGTGTGAAAAATATGAAGAGCTTCTAAAGGTGTCAAAAATATGAGGAGAATGAAACGGTCTGAAATATAGGAAAATCATGAAGCAGTGTTGAAAAACATGAAGAGCCTGAAAAGGTGTGGAAAATATGAAGAGCTTCAAAAGGTGTCAAAAATATGAGGAGCATGAAACGGTTCGAAAAATAGGAGGAGCATGAAACGGTGTTCAAAACATGAAGAGCATGAAAACGTGTGAAAAATATGAAGAGCTTCAAAAGGTGTGAAATACATGAGGAGCATGATACGGTCTGAAAAGTAGGAGGAGCATGAAGTGGTTGTGAAAAACTTCAAGAGCCTGAAAAGGTGTGCAAAATATGAAGAGCTTCAAAAGGTGTGAAATTCATGAGGAGATGAAACGGTCTGAAAAATAGGAGGGGCATGAAGCGGTGTTCAAAAACATGCAGAGACTGAAAAGGTGTGAAAAATATGAAGAGCTTCAAAAGGTGTGAAAAATATGAGGAGCATGAAACGGTCTGAAAAATAGGAGGAGCATGAAGCAGTGTTGAAAAACATGAAGAGGCTGAAAGGTTTGAAAAATATGAAGAGCTTCAATAGGTGTGAAATACATGAGAAGCATGAAACGGTCTGAAAAATAGGAGGAGCATGAAGCGGTGTTGAAAAACATAAAGAGCCTGAAAACGTGTGAAAAATATGAAGAGCTGCAAAAATGTGAAAAATATGAAGAGCTTCAAAAGGTGTGAAAAATACGAAGAGCTTCAAAAGGTGTCAAAAATATGAGGAGCATGAAACGGACTGAAAAATAGGAGTAGCATGAAGTGGTGTTGAAAAACATGAGGAGCCTGAAAATGTGTGAAAAATATGAAGAGCTTCAAAAGGTGTGAAAAATATGAAGAGCTTCAAAAGGTGTGAAATACATGAGAAGCAGGAAACGGTCTGAAAAATTGGAGGAGCATGAAGCGGTGTTCCAAAACATGAAGAGCCTGAAAAGGTGTGAAAAATATGAAGAGCTTCAAAAGGTTTCACAAATATGAAGAGCATGAAATGGTCTGAAAAATAGGAGGAGCATGAAGCGGTGTTGAAAATTATGAAGATCCTGAAAAGGTGTGAAAAATATGAAGAGCTTCAAAATGAGTCTAATATATGAAGAGCATGAAAAGTTCAGAAAAATCGGAGGAGCATGAAGTTGTGTTGAAAAAACATGAAGAGCCTGAAAAGGTGTGAAAAATATGAAGAGCTTCAAAAGCTGTGAAAAATATGAGGAGCATGAAACGGTCTGAAAAATAGGAGGAGCATGAAGCGGTGTTCAAAAACATGAAGAGCATGAAAAGGTGTGAAAAATATGAAGAGCTTCAAAAGGTGTGAAATACATGAGGAGCATGATACGGTCTGAAAAATAGGAGAAGCATGAAGTTGTGTTGAAAAACATGAAGAGCCTGAAAAGGTGTGAAAAATATGAAGATCTTCAAAAGGTGTGAAAAGTATGAGGAGAATGAAACGGTCTGAAAAATAGGAGGAGCATGAAGCGGTGTTCAAAACCATGAAGAGCCACAAAAGGTGTGAAAAATATGAAGAGCTTCTAAAGGTGTCAAAAATATGAGGAGAATGAAACGGTCTGAAATATAGGAAAATCATGAAGCAGTGTTGAAAAACATGAAGAGCCTAAAAAGGTGTGGAAAATATGAAGAGCTTCAAAAGGTGTCAAAAATATGAGGAGCATGTAACAGTTCGAAAAATAGGAGGAGCATGAAACGGTGTTCAAAACATGAAGAGCATGAAAACGTGTGAAAAATATGAAGAGCTTCAAAAGGTGTGAAATACATGAGGAGCATGATACGGTCTGAAAAGTAGGAGGAGCATGAAGTGGTTGTGAAAAACTTCAAGAGCCTGAAAAGGTGTGCAAAATATGAAGAGCTTCAAAAGGTGTGAAATTCATGAGGAGATGAAACGGTCTGAAAAATAGGAGGGGCATGAAGCGGTGTTCAAAAACATGCAGAGACTGAAAAGGTGTGAAAAATATGAAGAGCTTCAAAAGGTGTGAAAAATATGAGGAGCATGAAACGGTCTGAAAAATAGGAGGAGCATGAAGCAGTGTTGAAAAACATGAAGAGGCTGAAAGGTTTGAAAAATATGAAGAGCTTCAAAAGGTGTGAAATAAATGAGAAGCATGAAACGGTCTGAAAAATAGGAGGAGCATGAAGCGGTGTTGAAAAACATAAAGAGCCTGAAAACGTGTGAAAAATACGAAGAGCTTCAAAAATGTGAAAAATATGAAGAGCTTCAAAAGGTGTGAAAAATACGAAGAGCTTCAAAAGGTGTCAAAAATATGAGGAGCATGAAACGGACTGAAAAATAGGAGTAGCATGAAGTGGTGTTGAAAAACATGAGGAGCCTGAAAATGTGTGAAAAATATGAAGAGCTTCAAAAGGTGTGAAAAATATGAAGAGCTTCAAAAGGTGTGAAATACATGAGAAGCAGGAAACGGTCTGAAAAATTGGAGGAGCATGAAGCGGTGTTCCAAAACATGAAGAGCCTGAAAAGGTGTGAAAAATATGAAGAGCTTCAAAAGGTTTCACAAATATGAAGAGCATGAAATGGTCTGAAAAATAGGAGGAGCATGAAGCGGTGTTGAAAATTATGAAGATCCTGAAAAGGTGTGAAAAATATGAAGAGATTCAAAATGAGTCTAATATATGAAGAGCATGAAAAGTTCAGAAAATCGAAGGAGCATGAAGTTGTGTTGAAAAACATGAAGAGCCTGAAAAGGTGTGAAAAATATGAAGAGCTTCAAAAGCTGTGAAAAATATGAGGAGCATGAAACGGTCTGAAAAATAGGAGGAGCATGAAGCGGTGTTCAAAAACATGAAGAGCATGAAAAGGTGTGAAAAATATGAAGAGCTTCAAAAGGTGTGAAATACATGAGGAGCATGATACGGTCTGAAAAATAGGAGAAGCATGAAGTTGTGTTGAAAAACATGAAGAGCCTGAAAAGGTGTGAAAAATATGAAGATCTTCAAAAGGTGTGAAAAGTATGAGGAGAATGAAACGGTCTGAAAAATAGGAGGAGCATGAAGCGGTGTTCAAAACCATGAAGAGCCACAAAAGGTGTGAAAAATATGAAGAGCTTTAAAAGGTGTCAAAATATGAGGAGCATGAAACGTTCTGAAAAATAGGAGGATCATGAAACGGTGTTCAAAAACATGAAGAGCCTGAAAAGGTGCGAAAAATATGAAGAGCCTCAAAAATAGGAGGAGCAAGAAGCGCTGTTGAAAAACATGAAGAGCCTGAAACCGAGTGAAAAATATGAAGAGCTTCAAAAATGTGAAAAATATGAAGAGCTTCAAAAGGTGTGAAAAATACGAAGAGCTTCAAAAGGTGTCAAAAATGAGATGAGCATGAAACTGTCTGAAAAATAGGAGGAGCATAAAGCGGTGTTGAAAATCATGAAGAGCCTGAAAAGGTGTGAAAATTATGAAGAGCTTCAAAAGATGTGAAATACATGAAGAGCTTCAAAAGATGTCAAAATGAGATGAGCATGAAACGGTCTGAAAAATAGGAGGAGCAAGAAGCGGTGTTGAAAAACATGAAGAGCCTGAAAACGTGTGAAAAATATGAAGAGCTTCAAAAATGTGAAAAATATGAAGAGCTTCAAAAGGTGTGAAAAATACGAAGAGCTTCAAAAGGTGTCAAAAATATGAGGAGCATGAAACGGACTGAAAAATAGGAGTAGCATGAAGTGGTGTTGAAAAACCTGAGGAGCCTGAAAATGTGTGAAAAATATGAAGAGCTTCAAAAGGTGTGAAAAATATGAAGAGCTTCAAAATGTGTGAAATACATGAGAAGCAGGAAACGGTCTGAAAAATAGGAGGAGCATGAAGCGGTGTTCCAAAACATGAAGAGCCTGAAAAGGTGTGAAAAATATGTGGAGTTTCAAAAGGTGTCAAAAATATGAGGAGCATGAAACGGTCTGAAAAATAGGAGGAGCATGAAGCGGAGTTGAAAAACATGAAGAGCCTGAAAATAAGTGAAAAATATGAAGAGCTTCAAAAGATGTGAAAAATATGAAGAACTTCAAAAGGTGTGAAAAATATGAAGAGCTTCAAAAGGTGTCAAAAATGAGATGAGCATGAAACTGTCTGAAAAATAGGAGGAGCATAAAGCGGTGTTGAAAATCATGAAGAGCCTGAAAAGGTTTGAAAAATATGAAGAGCTTCAAAAGATGGAAAAACATGAAGAGCTTCAAAAGATGTCAAAATGAGATGAGCATGAAACGGTCTGAAAAATAGGAGGAGCAAGAAGCGGTGTTGAGAAACATGAAGAGCCTGAAAAGATGTGAAAAATATGAAGAGCTTCTAACGGTGTCAAAAATATGAGGAGCATGAAACGGTCTGAAAAATAGTTAGAGCATGAAACGGTCTGAAAAATAGGAGGAGCATGAAACGGTGTTCAAAAACATGAAGAGCCTGAAAAGGTGTGAAAAATATGAAGACTCTCAAAAAATATCAAAACTATGAGGAGTATGAAACGGTCTGAAAAATAGGAGGAGCATCAAGCGGAGTTGAAAAACATGAAGAGCCTGAAAATGTGTGAAAAATATGAAGAGCTTCAAAAATGTGAAAAATATGAAGATCTTCAAAAGGTGTGAAAAATATGAAGAGCTTCAAAAAGTGTCAAAAATGAGATTACCATGAAACGTTCTGAAAAATAGAAGGAGCATGAAGCAGTGTTGAAAATCATGAAGAGCCTGAAAAGGTGTGAAAAATATGAAGAGCTTCAAAATGTGTGAAAAACATGAAGAGCTTCAAAAGGTGTCAAAATGAGATGAGCATGAAACGGTCTGAAAAATAGGAGGAGCATGAAGTGGTGTTGAAAAAAATTAAGAGCCTGAAAAGGTGTGAAATATATGAAGAGCTTCAAAAGTTGTCAAAAATATGAGGAGAATGAAACAGTCTGAAAAATAGGAGGAGCATGAAGCCGTGTTGAAAAACATGAAGAGCCTGAAAAGGTGTGAAAAATATGAAGAGCTTCTAAAGGTGTCAAAAATATGAGGAGAATGAAACGGTCTGAAATATAGGAAAATCATGAAGCAGTGTTGAAAAACATGAAGAGCCTGAAAAGGTGTGGAAAATATGAAGAGCTTCAAAAGGTGTCAAAAATATGAGGAGCATGAAACGGTTCGAAAAATAGGAGGAGCATGAAACGGTGTTCAAAACATGAAGAGCATGAAAACGTGTGAAAAATATGAAGAGCTTCAAAAGGTGTGAAATACATGAGGAGCATGATACGGTCTGAAAAGTAGGAGGAGCATGAAGTGGTTGTGAAAAACTTCAAGAGCCTGAAAAGGTGTGCAAAATATGAAGAGCTTCAAAAGGTGTGAAATTCATGAGGAGATGAAACGGTCTGAAAAATAGGAGGGGCATGAAGCGGTGTTCAAAAACATGCAGAGACTGAAAAGGTGTGAAAAATATGAAGAGCTTCAAAAGGTGTGAAAAATATGAGGAGCATGAAACGGTCTGAAAAATAGGAGGAGCATGAAGCAGTGTTGAAAAACATGAAGAGGCTGAAAGGTTTGAAAAATATGAAGAGCTTCAATAGGTGTGAAATACATGAGAAGCATGAAACGGTCTGAAAAATAGGAGGAGCATGAAGCGGTGTTGAAAAACATAAAGAGCCTGAAAACGTGTGAAAAATATGAAGAGCTTCAAAAATGTGAAAAATATGAAGAGCTTCAAAAGGTGTGAAAAATACGAAGAGCTTCAAAAGGTGTCAAAAATATGAGGAGCATGAAACGGACTGAAAAATAGGAGTAGCATGAAGTGGTGTTGAAAAACATGAGGAGCCTGAAAATGTGTGAAAAATATGAAGAGCTTCAAAAGGTGTGAAAAATATGAAGAGCTTCAAAAGGTGTGAAATACATGAGAAGCAGGAAACGGTCTGAAAAATTGGAGGAGCATGAAGCGGTGTTCCAAAACATGAAGAGCCTGAAAAGGTGTGAAAAATATGAAGAGCTTCAAAAGGTTTCACAAATATGAAGAGCATGAAATGGTCTGAAAAATAGGAGGAGCATGAAGCGGTGTTGAAAATTATGAAGATCCTGAAAAGGTGTGAAAAATATGAAGAGCTTCAAAATGAGTCTAATATATGAAGAGCATGAAAAGTTCAGAAAAATCGGAGGAGCATGAAGTTGTGTTGAAAAACATGAAGAGCCTGAAAAGGTGTGAAAAATATGAAGAGCTTCAAAAGCTGTGAAAAATATGAGGAGCATGAAACGGTCTGAAAAATAGGAGGAGCATGAAGCGGTGTTCAAAAACATGAAGAGCATGAAAAGGTGTGAAAAATATGAAGAGCTTCAAAAGGTGTGAAATACATGAGGAGCATGATACGGTCTGAAAAATAGGAGAAGCATGAAGTTGTGTTGAAAAACATGAAGAGCCTGAAAAGGTGTGAAAAATATGAAGATCTTCAAAAGGTGTGAAAAGTATGAGGAGAATGAAACGGTCTGAAAAATAGGAGGAGCATGAAGCGGTGTTCAAAACCATGAAGAGCCACAAAAGGTGTGAAAAATATGAAGAGCTTTAAAAGGTGTCAAAATATGAGGAGCATGAAACGTTCTGAAAAATAGGAGGATCATGAAACGGTGTTCAAAAACATGAAGAGCCTGAAAAGGTGCGAAAAATATGAAGAGCCTCAAAAATAGGAGGAGCAAGAAGCGCTGTTGAAAAACATGAAGAGCCTGAAACCGAGTGAAAAATATGAAGAGCTTCAAAAATGTGAAAAATATGAAGAGCTTCAAAAGGTGTGAAAAATACGAAGAGCTTCAAAAGGTGTCAAAAATGAGATGAGCATGAAACTGTCTGAAAAATAGGAGGAGCATAAAGCGGTGTTGAAAATCATGAAGAGCCTGAAAAGGTGTGAAAATTATGAAGAGCTTCAAAAGATGTGAAATACATGAAGAGCTTCAAAAGATGTCAAAATGAGATGAGCATGAAACGGTCTGAAAAATAGGAGGAGCAAGAAGCGGTGTTGAAAAACATGAAGAGCCTGAAAACGTGTGAAAAATATGAAGAGCTTCAAAAATGTGAAAAATATGAAGAGCTTCAAAAGGTGTGAAAAATACGAAGAGCTTCAAAAGGTGTCAAAAATATGAGGAGCATGAAACGGACTGAAAAATAGGAGTAGCATGAAGTGGTGTTGAAAAACCTGAGGAGCCTGAAAATGTGTGAAAAATATGAAGAGCTTCAAAAGGTGTGAAAAATATGAAGAGCTTCAAAATGTGTGAAATACATGAGAAGCAGGAAACGGTCTGAAAAATTGGAGGAGCATGAAGCGGTGTTCCAAAACATGAAGAGCCTGAAAAGGTGTGAAAAATATGTGGAGTTTCAAAAGGTGTCAAAAATATGAGGAGCATGAAACGGTCTGAAAAATAGGAGGAGCATGAAGCGGAGTTGAAAAACATGAAGAGCCTGAAAATAAGTGAAAAATATGAAGAGCTTCAAAAGATGTGAAAAATATGAAGAACTTCAAAAGGTGTGAAAAATATGAAGAGCTTCAAAAGGTGTCAAAAATGAGATGAGCATGAAACTGTCTGAAAAATAGGAGGAGCATAAAGCGGTGTTGAAATCATGAAGAGCCTGAAAAGGTTTGAAAAATATGAAGAGCTTCAAAAGATGTGAAAAACATGAAGAGCTTCAAAAGATGTCAAAATGAGATGAGCATGAAACGGTCTGAAAAATAGGAGGAGCAAGAAGCGGTGTTGAGAAACATGAAGAGCCTGAAAAGATGTGAAAAATATGAAGAGCTTCTAACGGTGTCAAAAATATGAGGAGCATGAAACGGTCTGAAAAATAGTTAGAGCATGAAACGGTCTGAAAAATAGGAGGAGCATGAAACGGTGTTCAAAAACATGAAGAGCCTGAAAAGGTGTGAAAAATATGAGGAACTTCAAAAGGTGTGAAAAATATGAGGAGCATGAAACTGTCTGAAAAATACGAGGATCATGAAGCGGTGTTGAGAAACATGAAGAGCCTGAAAAGGTGTGAAAAATATGAAGAGCTTCTAAAGGTGTCAAAAATATGAGGAACATGAAACGGTCTGAAAAATACGAGCAGCATGAAATGGTGTTCAAAAACATGAAGAGCTTGAAAAGATGTGAAAAATATGAATAGCTTTAAAAGGTGTGAAATACATGAGGAGAACGAAACGATCTGAAAAATAGGAGGAGCATGAAGCTGTGCTCAAAACATGAAGAGCCTGAGAAAGTGTGAAAAATATGAAGAGCTTCAAAAGGTGTGAAAAATATGAGGAGCATGAAACGGTCTGAAAAATACTAGGAGCATGAAGCGGTGTTCAAAAACATGAAGAGCCTGAAAAGGTGTGTCAAATACGAGAGTTTCTAAAGGTGTGAAATACATAAGGAGCATGAAATGGTCTGAAAAATAGGAGGAGCATGAAGCGGTGTACAAAAACTTGGAGAGCCTGAAAAGGTATGAAAAATATGAAGAGCTTCAAAAGTTGTCAAAAATATGAGGAGAATGAAACGGACTGAAAAAGAGAAAGCATTAAGCGGTGTTCAAAAACATGAAGATCCTGAAAAGGTGTGAAATCTATGAAGAGCTTCAAAAGCTGTCAAATATATGAGGAGCATGAAACTGTCTGAAAAATAGCAGGAGCATGAAACTGTCTGAAAAAGAGGAGGAGCATGAAACGGTGTTCAAAAACATAAAGAGCCTGATAAGGTTTGAAAAATAGGAGGAGCTTCAAATGGTGTCAAAAATATGAGGAGCATGAAACGGTCTGAAAAATAGGAGGAGAATGAAGCTGTGTGCAAAAACATGAAGAGCCTGAAAATGTGTGAAAAATATGAAGAGCTTCAAAGGGTGTCAAAAATAGGAGGAGCATGAAACGGTCTCAAAAATAGGAGGAGCTTGACGCGGTGTTCAAAAACATGTAGAGCCTGACAAGGTGTGAAAAATATGAAGAGCCTCAAAAGGTTTCAAATATATGAGGAGCATGAATCGGTCTGAAAAATAGCAGGAGCATGAAGCAGTGTTGAAAATCATGAAGAGCCTGAAAAGGTGTGAAAAATATGAAGAGCTTCAAAATGTGTGAAAAACATGAAGAGCTTCAAAAGGTGTCAAAATGAGATGAGCATGAAACGGTCTGAAAAATAGAAGGAGCATGAAGTGGTGTTGAAAAAAATTAAGAGCCTGAAAAGGTGTGAAATATATGAAGAGCTTCAAAAGTTGTCAAAAATATGAGGAGAATGAAACAGTCTGAAAAATAGGAGGAGCATGAAGCCGTGTTGAAAAACATGAAGAGCCTGAAAAGGTGTGAAAAATATGAAGAGCTTCTAAAGGTGTCAAAAATATGAGGAGAATGAAACGGTCTGAAATATAGGAAAATCATGAAGCAGTGTTGAAAAACATGAAGAGCCTGAAAAGGTGTGGAAAATATGAAGAGCTTCAAAAGGTGTCAAAAATATGAGGAGCATGAAACGGTTCGAAAAATAGGAGGAGCATGAAACGGTGTTCAAAACATGAAGAGCATGAAAACGTGTGAAAAATATGAAGAGTTTCAAAAGGTGTGAAATACATGAGGAGCATGATACGGTTTGAAAAGTAGGAGGAGCATGAAGTGGTTGTGAAAAACTTCAAGAGCCTGAAAAGGTGTGCAAAATATGAAGAGCTTCAAAAGGTGTGAAATTCATGAGGAGATGAAACGGTCTGAAAAATAGGAGGGGCATGAAGCGGTGTTCAAAAACATGCAGAGACTGAAAAGGTGTGAAAAATATGAAGAGCTTCAAAAGGTGTGAAAAATATGAGGAGCATGAAACGGTCTGAAAAATAGGAGGAGCATGAAGCAGTGTTGAAAAACATGAAGAGGCTGAAAGGTTTGAAAAATATGAAAAGCTTCAATAGGTGTGAAATACATGAGAAGCATGAAACGGTCTGAAAAATAGGAGGAGCAAGAAGCGGTGTTGAAAAACATAAAGAGCCTGAAAACGTGTGAAATATATGAAGAGCTTCAAAAATGTGAAAAATATGAAGAGCTTCAAAAGGTGTGAAAAATACGAAGAGCTTCAAAAGGTGTCAAAAATATGAGGAGCATGAAACGGACTGAAAAATAGGAGTAGCATGAAGTGGTGTTGAAAAACATGAGGAGCCTGAAAATGTGTGAAAAATATGAAGAGCTTCAAAAGGTGTGAAAAATATGAAGAGCTTCAAAAGGTGTGAAATACATGAGAAGCAGGAAACGGTCTGAAAAATTGGAGGAGCATGAAGCGGTGTTCCAAAACATGAAGAGCCTGAAAAGGTGTGAAAACTATGAAGAGCTTCAAAAGGTTTCACAAATATGAAGAGCATGAAATGGTCTGAAAAATAGGAGGAGCATGAAGCGGTGTTGAAAATTATGAAGATCCTGAAAAGGTGTGAAAAATATGAAGAGATTCAAAATGAGTCTAATATATGAAGAGCATGAAAAGTTCAGAAAAATCGGAGGAGCATGAAGTTGTGTTGAAAAACATGAAGAGCCTGAAAAGGTGTGAAAAATATGAAGAGCTTCAAAAGCTGTGAAAAATATGAGGAGCATGAAACGGTCTGAAAAATAGGAGGAGCATGAAGCGGTGTTCAAAAACATGAAGAGCATGAAAAGGTGTGAAAAATATGAAGAGCTTCAAAAGGTGTGAAATACATGAGGAGCATGATACGGTCAGAAAAATAGGAGAAGCATGAAGTTGTGTTGAAAAACATGAAGAGCCTGAAAAGGTGTGAAAAATATGAAGATCTTCAAAAGGTGTGAAAAGTATGAGGAGAATGAAACGGTCTGAAAAATAGGAGGAGCATGAAGCGGTGTTCAAAACCATGAAGAGCCACAAAAGGTGTGAAAAATATGAAGAGCTTTAAAAGGTGTCAAAATATGAGGAGCATGAAACGTTCTGAAAAATAGGAGGATCATGAAACGGTGTTCAAAAACATGAAGAGCCTGAAAAGGTGCGAAAAATATGAAGAGCCTCAAAAATAGGAGGAGCAAGAAGCGCTGTTGAAAAACATGAAGAGCCTGAAACCGAGTGAAAAATATGAAGAGCTTCAAAAATGTGAAAAATATGAAGAGCTTCAAAAGGTGTGAAAAATACGAAGAGCTTCAAAAGGTGTCAAAAATGAGATGAGCATGAAACTGTCTGAAAAATAGGAGGAGCATAAAGCGGTGTTGAAAACCATGAAGAGCCTGAAAAGGTGTGAAAATTATGAAGAGCTTCAAAAGATGTGAAATACATGAAGAGCTTCAAAAGATGTCAAAATGAGATGAGCATGAAACGGTCTGAAAAATAGGAGGAGCAAGAAGCGGTGTTGAAAAACATGAAGAGCCTGAAAACGTGTGAAAAATATGAAGAGCTTCAAAAATGTGAAAAATATGAAGAGCTTCAAAAGGTGTGAAAAATACGAAGAGCTTCAAATGGTGTCAAAAATATGAGGAGCATGAAACGGACTGAAAAATAGGAGTAGCATGAAGTGGTGTTGAAAAACCTGAGGAGCCTGAAAATGTGTGAAAAATATGAAGAGCTTCAAAAGGTGTGAAAAATATGAAGAGCTTCAAAATGTGTGAAATACATGAGAAGCAGGAAACGGTCTGAAAAATTGGAGGAGCATGAAGCGGTGTTCCAAAACATGAAGAGCCTGAAAAGGTGTGAAAAATATGTGGAGTTTCAAAAGGTGTCAAAAATATGAGGAGCATGAAACGGTCTGAAAAATAGGAGGAGCATGAAGCGGAGTTGAAAAACATGAAGAGCCTGAAAATAAGTGAAAAATATGAAGAGCTTCAAAAGATGTGAAAAATATGAAGAACTTCAAAAGGTGTGAAAAATATGAAGAGCTTCAAAAGGTGTCAAAAATGAGATGAGCATGAAACTGTCTGAAAAATAGGAGGAGCATAAAGCAGTGTTGAAATCATGAAGAGCCTGAAAAGGTTTGAAAAATATGAAGAGCTTCAAAAGATGTGAAAAACATGAAGAGCTTCAAAAGATGTCAAAATGAGATGAGCATGAAACGGTCTGAAAAATAGGAGGAGCAAGAAGCGGTGTTGAGAAACATGAAGAGCCTGAAAAGATGTGAAAAATATGAAGAGCTTCTAACGGTGTCAAAAATATGAGGAGCATGAAACGGTCTGAAAAATAGTTAGAGCATGAAACGGTCTGAAAAATAGGAGGAGCATGAAACGGTGTTCAAAAACATGAAGAGCCTGAAAAGGTGTGAAAATTATGAAGAGCTTCAAAAATGTGAAAAATATGAAGATCTTCAAAAGGTGTGAAAAATATGAAGAGCTTCAAAATGTGTGAAAAACATGAAGAGCTTCAAAATGTGTCAAAATGAGATGAGCATGAAACGGTCTGAAAAATAGAAGGAGCATGAAGTGGTGTTGAAAAAAATTAAGAGCCTGAAAAGGTGTGAAATATATGAAGAGCTTCAAAAGTTGTCAAAAATATGAGGAGAATGAAACAGTCTGAAAAATAGGAGGAGCATGAAGCCGTGTTGAAAAACATGAAGAGCCTGAAAAGGTGTGAAAAATATGAAGAGCTTCTAAAGGTGTCAAAAATATGAGGAGAATGAAACGGTCTGAAATATAGGAAAATCATGAAGCAGTGTTGAAAAACATGAAGAGCCTGAAAAGGTGTGGAAAATATGAAGAGGTTCAAAAGGTGTCAAAAATATGAGGAGCATGAAACGGTTCGAAAAATAGGAGGAGCATGAAACGGTGTTCAAAACATGAAGAGCATGAAAACGTGTGAAAAATATGAAGAGCTTCAAAAGGTGTGAAATACATGAGGAGCATGATACGGTCTGAAAAGTAGGAGGAGCATGAAGTGGTTGTGAAAAACTTAAAGAGCCTGAAAAGGTGTGCAAAATATGAAGAGCTTCAAAAGGTGTGAAATTCATGAGGAGATGAAACGGTCTGAAAAATAGGAGGGGCATGAAGCGGTGTTGAAAAACATGAAGAGCCTGAAAAGGTGTGAAAATTATGAAGAGCTTCAAATTATGTCAAAAATATGAGGAGCATGAAACGTTCTGAAAAATAGGAGGAGCATGAAACTGTGTTGAAAAACATGAAGAGCCTGAAAAGGTGTGAAATATATAAAGAGTTTCAAAAGGTGTTAAAAATATGAGGAGCATGAAACAGTCTGAAAAATAGGAGGCGCATGAAACGGTCTGAAAAAAAGGAGGAGCATGAAACGGTGTGGAAAAACATGAAGAGCTTGAAAACCTGTGAAAAATAGGAAGAGCTTCAAAAGCTGTGAGAAATATGAATAGCTTCAAAAGGTGTCAAAAATGAGATGAGCATGAAACGGTCTGAAAAATCGGAGCAGCATGAAGTTGTGTTGAAAACATGAAGAGCCTGAAAAGGTGTGAAATATATGAAGAGCTTCAAAAGGTTTCAAATATATGAGGAGCATGAATCGGTCTGAAAAATAGCAGGAGCATGAAGCAGTGTAGAAAAACATGAACAGCCTGAAAAGGTGTGAAAAATATGAAGAGCTTCAAAAGGTGTCAAAATATGAGGAGCATGAAACGGTCGGAAAAATAGGAGGAGCATGAAACGGTCTGAAAAATAGGAGGAGCATGAAACGGTGTTGAAACACATGAAGAGCCTGAAAAGGTGGGAAAAATATGAAGAGTTCCAAAAGATTTCAAATATATGAGGAGCATGAAACGGTCTGAAAAATAGAAGGAGCATCATGCAGTGTTGAGAAACATGAAGAGCCTGAAAAGGTGTGAAAAATATGAAGAGCCTCAAAACGTGTCAAAAATATGAGGAGCATGAAACGGTCTGAAAAATAGTTGGAGCATGAAACGGTCTGAAAAATAGGAGGAGCATGAAGCGGTGTTGAAAAACATGAAGAGCCTGAAAAGGTGTGAAAATTATGAAGAGCTTCAAATTGTGTCAAAAATATGAGGAGCATGAAACGTTCTGAAAGATAGGAGGAGCATGAAACTGTGTTGAAAAACATGAAGAGCCTGAAAAGGTGCGAAATATATAAAGAGTTTCAAAAGGTGTTAAAAATATGAGGAGCATGAAACGGTCTGAAAAATAGGAGGCGCATGAAACGGTCTGAAAAAAAGGAGGAGCATGAAACGGTGTGGAAAAACATGAAGAGCTTGAAAACGTGTGAAAAATAGGAAGAGCTTCAAAAGGTGTCAAAAATACGAAGAGCTTCAAAAGGTGTCAAAAATATGAGGAGCATGAAACGGACTGAAAAATAGGAGTAGCATGAAGTGGTGTTGAAAAACCTGAGGAGCCTGAAAATGTGTGAAAAATATGAAGAGCTTCAAAAGGTGTGAAAAATATGAAGAGCTTCAAAATGTGTGAAATACATGAGAAGCAGGAAACGGTCTGAAAAATTGGAGGAGCATGAAGCGGTGTTCCAAAACATGAAGAGCCTGAAAAGGTGTGAAAAATATGTGGAGTTTCAAAAGGTGTCAAAAATATGAGGAGCATGAAACGGTCTGAAAAATAGGAGGAGCATGAAGCGGAGTTGAAAAACATGAAGAGCCTGAAAATAAGTGAAAAATATGAAGAGCTTCAAAAGATGTGAAAAATATGAAGAACTTCAAAAGGTGTGAAAAATATGAAGAGCTTCAAAAGGTGTCAAAAATGAGATGAGCATGAAACTGTCTGAAAAATAGGAGGAGCATAAAGCGGTGTTGAAAATCATGAAGAGTCTGAAAAGGTTTGAAAAATATGAAGAGCTTCAAAAGATGTGAAAAACATGAAGAGCTTCAAAAGATGTCAAAATGAGATGAGCATGAAACGGTCTGAAAAATAGGAGGAGCAAGAAGCGGTGTTGAGAAACATGAAGAGCCTGAAAAGATGTGAAAAATATGAAGAGCTTCTAACGGTGTCAAAAATATGAGGAGCATGAAACGGTCTGAAAAATAGGAGGAGCATGAAACGGTCTGAAAAATAGGAGGAGCATGAAACGGTGTTCAAAAACATGAAGAGCCTGAAAAGGTGTGAAAAATATGAAGACTCTCAAAAAATATCAAAACTATGAGGAGTATGAAACGGTCTGAAAAATAGGAGGAGCATCAAGCGGAGTTGAAAAACATGAAGAGCCTGAAAATGTGTGAAAAATATGAAGAGCTTCAAAAATGTGAAAAATATGAAGATCTTCAAAAGGTGTGAAAAATATGAAGAGCTTCAAAAAGTGTCAAAAATGAGATTACCATGAAACGTTCTGAAAAATAGAAGGAGCATGAAGCAGTGTTGAAAATCATGAAGAGCCTGAAAAGGTGTGAAAAATATGAAGAGCTTCAAAATGTGTGAAAAACATGAAGAGCTTCAAAAGGTGTCAAAAATATGAGGAGCATGAAACGGTCTGAAAAATAGGAGAAGCCTGAAACGGTGTTCAGAAACATGAAGAGCCTGAAAAAGAGTCAAAAATATGAAGAGCTTCAAAAGGTGTCAAAAATATGAAGAGCATGAAACGGTCTGAAAAATAGGAGGAGCATGAAGCGGTGTTGAAAAACATGAAGAGCCTGAAAAGGTGTGAAAAATATGAAGAGCTTACAAAGGTTTCAAAATTATGAGGAGCATGAAAAGGTCTGAAAAATAGGAGTAGCATGATTTGATGTTGAAAAACATGAAGAGCCTGAAAAGGTGTGAAAAATACAAGAGATACTAAAGGTGTGAAATATATGAGGAGCATGAAACGGTCTGAAAAAGAGGAGGAGCATATAACAGTGTTCAAAACATGAAGAGCCTGGAATGGTGTTAAAAATATGAAGAGGTTTAAAACGTGTCAAAAACATGAGGAGCATGAAACGGTCTGAAAAATAGGAGCAGCATGAAATGGTGTTCAAAAACATGAAGAGCCTGAAAAGGTGTGAAAAATATGAACAGCTTCAAAAGGTGTGAAATACATGAAGAGCATGAAACGATCTGAAAAATAGGAGGAGCATGAACCTGTGCTCAAAACATGAAGAGCCTGAGGAGGTGTGAAAAATATGAAGAGCTTCAAAAGGTGAGAAAAATATGAGGAGCATGAAACGGTCTGAAAAATGCGAGGAGCTTGAAGCGGTGTTGAAACACATGAAGAGCCTGAAAAGGTGTGAAAAATATGAAGAGCTTCAAAAGGTGTCAAAAATATGAGGAGCGTGAAACGGTCTGAAAATAGGAGGAGCATGAAGCGGTGTTGAAAAACATGAAGAGCCTGAAAAGGTGTGAAAAATAGGAGGAGCTTCAAAAGGTGTCAAAAATGTGAGGAGCAAAAAACGATCTTAAAAATAGGAGGAGCATGAAACGATGTTGAAAAACATGAAAAGCATGAAAAGGTGTGAAAAATAGGAAGAGCTTCAAAAGGTGTCAAAAAAATTAGGAGCATGAAGCGGTCTGAAAAATAAGAAGAGCATGAAGCGGTGGTCAAAAACATGAAGAGCCTGAAAACGTATGAAAAATATGAAGAGCTTCAAATGGTGTGAAAAATAAGAGGAGCATGAAACGGTCAGAAAAATAGGAGGAGCATGACTTGATGTTGAAAAACATGAAGAGCCTGAAAAGGTGTGAAAAATATGAAGAGCTTCAAAAGTTGTCAAAAATATGAGGAGCATTAAACGTTCTGAAAAATAGGAGGACCATGAAACGTTGTTCAAAAACATGAAGAGCCTGGAAAGGTGTGAAAAATATGAAGAGCCACAAAACGGGTCAAAAATATGAGGAGCATCAAACGGTCTGAAAAAGAGGAGGAGCATGAAGCAGTGTTCAAAAACATGAAGAGCCTGAAAAGGTGTGAAAAATATGAAGAGCTTCAAATGGTGTGAAAATTATGAGGAGCATGAAACGGTCTGAAAAATAGGAGGAGCATGATTTGATGTTGAAAAACATGAAGAGCCTGAAAAGGTGTGAAAAATACAAGAGCTTCTAAAGGTGTGAAATATATGAGGAGGATGAAACGGTCTGAAAAATAGGAGGAGCACGAAGCTGTGCTCAAAAACATTAAGAGCCTGAGAAGGGGTTAAAAATATGAAGAGCTTCTAAAGGTGTCAAAAATATGAGGAGCATGAAACGGACTGAAGAACTGAAGGAGCATGAAACGGTGTTCAAAAACATGAAGAGCCTGAAAAGGTGTGAAAAATATGAAGAACTTCAAAAGGTGTGAAAAATATGAGGAGCATGAAACTGTCTGAAAAATACGAGGATCATGAAGCGGTGTTGAGAAACATGAAGAGCCTGAAAAGGTGTGAAAAATATGAAGAGCTTCTAAAGGTGTCAAAAATATGAGGAACATGAAACGGTCTGAAAAATACGAGCAGCATGAAATGGTGTTCAAAAACATGAAGAGCTTGAAAAGGTGTGAAAAATATGAATAGCTTCAAAAGGTGTGAAATACATGAGGAGAATGAAACGATCTGAAAAATAGGAGGAGCATGAAGCTGTGCTCAAAACATGAAGAGCCTGAGAAAGTGTGAAAAATATGAAGAGCTTCAAAAGGTGTGAAAAATATGAGGAGCATGAAACGGTCTGAAAAATACTAGGAGCATGAAGCGGTGTTCAAAAACATGAAGAGCCTGAAAAGGTGTGTAAAATACGAGAGTTTCTAAAGGTGTGAAATTCATGAGGAGCATGAAATGGTCTGAAAAATAGGAGGAGCATGAAGCGGTGTACAAAAACTTGGAGAGCCTGAAAAGGTATGAAAAATATGAAGAGCTTCAAAAGTTGTCAAAAATATGAGGAGAATGAAACGGTCTGAAAAAGAGAAAGCATTAAGCGGTGTTCAAAAACATGAAGATCCTGAAAAGGTGTGAAATCTATGAAGAGCTTCAAAAGCTGTCAAATATATGAGGAGCATGAAACTGTCTGAAAAATAGCAGGAGCATGAAACTGTCTGAAAAAGAGGAGGAGCATGAAACGGTGTTCAAAAACATAAAGAGCCTGATAAGGTTTGAAAAATAGGAGGAGCTTCAAAAGGTGTCAAAAATATGAGGAGCATGAAACGGTCTGAAAAATAGGAGGAGAATGAAGCTGTGTGCAAAAACATGAAGAGCCTGAAAAGGTGTAAAATATATGAAGAGCTTCAAAAGGTGTCAAAAATGAGATGAGCATGAAACAGTCTGAAAAATAGGAGGAGCATGAAGCGGTGTTGAAAAACATGAAGAGCCTGAAAAGGTGTGAAAATTATGAAGAGCTTCAAATTGTGTCAAAAATATGAGGAGCATGAAACGTTCTGAAAGATAGGAGGAGCATGAAACTGTGTTGAAAAACATGAAGAGCCTGCAAAGGTGTGAAATATATAAAGAGCTTCAAAAGGTGTTAAAAATATGAGGAGCATGAAACGGTCTGAAAAATAGGAGGCACATGAAACGGTCTGAAAAAAAGGAGGAGCATGAAACGGTGTGGATAAACATGAAGAGCTTGAAAACGTGTGAAAAATAGGAAGAGCTTCAAAAGCTGTGAGAAATATGAAGAGCTTCAAAAGGTGTCAAAAATGAGATGAGCATGAAACGGTCTGAAAAATCGGAGCAGCATGAAGTTGTGTTGAAAACATGAAGAGCCTGACAAGGTGTGAAATATATGAAGAGCTTCAAAAGGTGTCAAAAATATGAGGAGTATGAAACGGTCTGAAAAAGAGGAGGAGCATGAAACGGTCTGAAAATTAGGAGGAGTATGAAAGAGTGTGGAAAAATATGGAGAGCCTGAAAAGGAGTTAAATATAGGAAGAGCTTCAAAAGTGACAAAAATAAGAGGAGCATGAAATGGTCTGAAAAACAGGAGGTGCATGAAGCAGTGTTCAAAATCATGAAGAGCTTGAAAAGGTGTGAAAAATAAAAGAGCTTCAAAAGGTGTGAAAAATATGAGGAGCATGAAACGGTCTGAAATATAGCAGCAGGAAGGGGTGTTGAAATACATGAAGAGGTTGAAAAGGTGTGAAAAATATGAAGAGCTTCAAAGGGTGTCAAAAATATGAGGAGCATGAAACGGTCTGAAAAATAGGAGGAGCATGAAGCAGTGTTCAAAAACATGGAGAACCTGAAAAGGTGTGAAAAATATGAAGAGCCTCAAAACCTGTCAGATATATGAGGGGCATGAAACGGTCTGAAAAAGAGGAGGAGCATGAAGCAGTGTTGAAAAACATGAAGAGCCTGAAAAGGTGTGAAAAACATGAAGAGCTTCAAACGTGTCAAAAATATGAGGAGCGTGAAACGGTCTGAAAATAGGAGGAGCATGAAGCGGTTTTGAAAAAGATGAAGAGCCTGAAAAGGTGTGAAAAATATGAAGAGCTTCAAAAGGTGTCAAAATTATGAGGAACATGAAACGCTCTGAAATATAGAAGGAGCATCAAGCGGTGTTGAGAAACATGAAGAGCCTGAAAAGGTGTGAAAAATATGAAGAGCTTCAAAAGGTGTCAAAAATATGAGGAGCATGAAACGGTCTGAAAAATAGGAGGAGCATGAAACGGTCTGAAAAATAGGAGGAGCATGAAACGGTGTTGAAACACATGAAGAGCCTGAAAAGGTGGGAAAAATATGAAGAGCTTCAAAAGATTTCAAAAATATGAGGAACATGAAATGGTCTGAAAAATAGAAGGAGCATCAAGCGGTGCTGAGAAACATGAAGAGCCTGAAAAGGGGTGAAAAATATGAAGAGCCTCAAAACGTGTCAAAAATATGAGGAGCATGAAACGGTCTGAAAAATAGTTGGAGCATGAAACGGTCAGAAAAATAGGAGGAGGATGAAGAGGTGTTGAAAAACATGAAAAGCCTGAAAAGGTGTGAAAAATAGGAGGAGCTTCAAAAGGTTTCAAAAATATGAGGAGCATGAAACGGTCTGAAAAATAGGAGGAGCATGAAGCGGTGTTGAAAAACATGAAGAGCCTGAAAAGGTGTGAAAATTATGAAGAGCTTCAAATTGTGTCAAAAATATGAGGAGCATGAAACGGTCTGAAAGATAGGAGGAGCATGAAACTGTGTTGAAAAACATGAAGAGCCTGAAAACTTGTGAAATATATAAAGAGTTTCAAAACGTGTTAAAAATATGAGGAGCATGAAACGGTCTGAAAAATAGGAGGCGCATGAAGTGGTGTTCAAAAACATGGAGAGCCTGAAAAGGTGTGAAAAATTTGAAGAGCTTCAAAAGGTGTCAAAAATATGAGGAGCATGAAACGGTCTCAAAAAAAGGAGGAGCATGAAACGGTCTGAAAAAAGGAGGAGCATGAAACGGTGTGGAAAAACATGAAGAGCTTGAAAACGTGTGAAAAATATGAAGAGCTTCAAAAGCTGTGAGAAATATGAAGAGCTTCAAAAGGTGTCAAAAATGAGATGAGCATGAAACGGTCTGAAAAATCGGATCAGCATGAAGTGGTGTTGAAAAACATGAAGAGCCTGAAAAGGTGTGAAATATATGAAGAGCTTCAAAAGGTGTCAAAAATATGAGGAGTATGAAACGGTCTGAAAAAGAGGAGGAGCATGAAACGGTCTGAAAAATAGGAGGAGTATGAAAGAGTGTGGAAAAATATGGAGAGCCTGAAAAGGAGTTAAATATAGGAAGAGCTTCAAAAGTGACAAAAATATGAGGAGCATGAAATGGTCTGAAAAACAGGAGGTGCATGAAGCAGTGTTCAAAAACATGAAGAGCCTGAAAAGGTGTGAAAAATAAAAGAGCTTCAAAAGGTGTGAAAAATATGAGGAGCATGAAACGGTCTGAAATATAGGAGCAGCATGAAAGGGTGTTGAAATACATGAAGAGCTTGAAAAGGTGTGAAAAATATGAAGAGCTTCAAAGTGTGTCAAAAATATGAGGAGCATGAAACGGTCTGAAAAATAGGAGGAGCATGAAGCAGTGTTCAAAAACATGGAGAACCTGAAAAGGTTTGAAAAATATGAAGAGCCTCAAAACCTGTCAAATATATGAGGGGCATGAAACGGTCTGAAAAAGAGGAGGAGCATGAAGCAGTGTTGAAAAACATGAAGAGCCTGAAAAGGTGTGAAAAATATGAAGAGCTTCAAAACGTGTCAAAAATATGAGGAGCGTGAAACGGTCTGAAAATAGGAGAGCATGAAGCGGTTTTGAAAAAGATGAAGAGCCTGAAAAGGTGTGAAAAATATGAAGAGCTTCAAAAGGTGTCAAAAGTATGAGGAACATGAAACGGTTTGAAAAATAGGAGGAGCATGAAAAGGTCTGAAAAAAAGGAGGAGCATGAAGTGGTGTTGAAAAACATGAAGAGCCTGAAAACGTGTGAAAAATAGGAAGAGCTTCAAACGGTGTCAAAAATATGAGGAGCAGGATACGGTCTGAAAATAGGAGGAGCAGGAAGCGGTATTCAAAAATATGAAGAGCCTGAAAATATGTGAAAAATATGAAGAGCTTCAAAAGGTGTCAAAAATGAGATGAGCATGAAACGGTCTGAAAAATAGGAGGAGCATGAAACGGTGTTCAAAAACATGAAGAGCCTGAAAAGGTGTAAAAAATATGAAGCGCTTCAAAAGATGTAAAATACATGAAGAGCATTAAACGGTCTGAAAAATAGGAGGAGCATGAAGCGGTGTTGAAAAACATGAAGAGCCTAAAAAGGTGTGAAAAATATGAAGAGCTTCTAAAGGTGTGAAATACACGAGGAGCATGAAACGGTCCGAAAAAATAGGAGCATGAAGCGGTGTTGACAACATGAAGAGTCTGAAACGGTGTGAAAAATTTGAAGAGCTTCAAAAGGTGTCAAAAATATGAGGAGCATGAAACGGTCTGAAAAATGGGAGGAGCATGAAGCGGTGTTCAAAAACATGACGAGCCTGAAAAGGTGTGAAAAATATGAAGAGCTTCAAAAGATGTGAAATACATGAGGAGCATTGAACGGTCTGAAAAATAGGAGGAGCATGAAGCGGTGTTCAAAAACATGAAGAGCCTGAAAATGTGTGAAAAATATGAAGATCTTCAAAAGGTGTCAAAAATATGAGGACCATGAAACGGTCTGAAAAATAGGAGGAGCATGAAACGGTGTTCAAAAACCTGAAGAGCCTGAAAAGTTGTGAAAAATATAAAGAGCTTCAAAAGGTGTGAAATGCATGAGGAGCATTAAACGGTCTGAAAAATAGCAGGAGCATGAAGTGGTGTTCAAAAACATGAAGAGCCTGAAAAGTGTGAAAAATATGAAGAGCTTCAAAAGGTGTCAAAAATATGAGGAGCATGAAACGGTCTGAAAAATAGGAGAAGCCTGAAACGGTGTTCAGAAACATGAAGAGCCTGAAAAAGAGTCAAAAATATGAAGAGCTTCAAAAGGTGTCAAAAATATGAAGAGCATGAAACGGTCTGAAAAATAGGAGGAGCATGAAGCGGTGTTGAAAAACATGAAGAGCCTGAAAAGGTGTGAAAAATATGAAGAGCTTACAAAGGTTTCAAAATTATGAGGAGCATGAAAAGGTCTGAAAAATAGGAGTAGCATGATTTGATGTTGAAAAACATGAAGAGCCTGAAAAGGTGTGAAAAATACAAGAGATACTAAAGGTGTGAAATATATGAGGAGCATGAAACGGTCTGAAAAAGAGGAGGAGCATATAACAGTGTTCAAAACATGAAGAGCCTGGAATGGTGTTAAAAATATGAAGAGGTTTAAAACGTGTCAAAAACATGAGGAGCATGAAACGGTCTGAAAAATAGGAGCAGCATGAAATGGTGTTCAAAAACATGAAGAGCCTGAAAAGGTGTGAAAAATATGAACAGCTTCAAAAGGTGTGAAATACATGAAGAGCATGAAACGATCTGAAAAATAGGAGGAGCATGAACCTGTGCTCAAAACATGAAGAGCCTGAGAAGGTGTGAAAAATATGAAGAGCTTCAAAAGGTGAGAAAAATATGAGGAGCATGAAACGGTCTGAAAAATGCGAGGAGCATGAAGCGGTGTTGAAACACATGAAGAGCCTGAAAAGGTGTGAAAAATATGAAGAGCTTCAAAAGGTGTCAAAAATATGAGGAGCATGAAACAGTTTGAAAAATAGGAGGAGAATGAAGCGGTCTGAAAAATAGGAGGAGCATGAAACGGTGTTGAAAAACATGAAGAGCCTGAAAAGGTGTGAAAAATAGGAGGAGCTTCAAAAGGTGTCAAAAATGTGAGGAGCAAAAAACGATCTTAAAAATAGGAGGAGCATGAAACGATGTTGAAAAACATGAAAAGCATGAAAAGGTGTGAAAAATAGGAAGAGCTTCAAAAGGTGTCAAAAAAATTAGGAGCATGAAGCGGTCTGAAAAATAAGAAGAGCATGAAGCGGTGGTCAAAAACATGAAGAGCCTGAAAACGTATGAAAAATATGAAGAGCTTCAAATGGTGTGAAAAATAAGAGGAGCATGAAACGGTCAGAAAAATAGGAGGAGCATGACTTGATGTTGAAAAACATGAAGAGCCTGAAAAGGTGTGAAAAATATGAAGAGCTTCAAAAGTTGTCAAAAATATGAGGAGCATTAAACGTTCTGAAAAATAGGAGGACCATGAAACGTTGTTCAAAAACATGAAGAGCCTGGAAAGGTGTGAAAAATATGAAGAGCCACAAAACGGGTCAAAAATATGAGGAGCATCAAACGGTCTGAAAAAGAGGAGGAGCATGAAGCAGTGTTCAAAAACATGAAGAGCCTGAAAAGGTGTGAAAAATATGAAGAGCTTCAAATGGTGTGAAAATTATGAGGAGCATGAAACGGTCTGAAAAATAGGAGGAGCATGATTTGATGTTGAAAAACATGAAGAGCCTGAAAAGGTGTGAAAAATACAAGAGCTTCTAAAGGTGTGAAATATATGAGGAGGATGAAACGGTCTGAAAAATAGGAGGAGCACGAAGCTGTGCTCAAAAACATTAAGAGCCTGAGAAGGGGTTAAAAATATGAAGAGCTTCTAAAGGTGTCAAAAATATGAGGAGCATGAAACGGACTGAAGAACTGAAGGAGCATGAAACGGTGTTCAAAAACATGAAGAGCCTGAAAAGGTGTGAAAAATATGAAGAACTTCAAAAGGTGTGAAAAATATGAGGAGCATGAAACTGTCTGAAAAATACGAGGATCATGAAGCGGTGTTGAGAAACATGAAGAGCCTGAAAAGGTGTGAAAAATATGAAGAGCTTCTAAAGGTGTCAAAAATATGAGGAACATGAAACGGTCTGAAAAATACGAGCAGCATGAAATGGTGTTCAAAAACATGAAGAGCTTGAAAAGGTGTGAAAAATATGAATAGCTTCAAAAGGTGTGAAATACATGAGGAGAATGAAACGATCTGAAAAATAGGAGGAGCATGAAGCTGTGCTCAAAACATGAAGAGCCTGAGAAAGTGTGAAAAATATGAAGAGCTTCAAAAGGTGTGAAAAATATGAGGAGCATGAAACGGTCTGAAAAATACTAGGAGCATGAAGCGGTGTTCAAAAACATGAAGAGCCTGAAAAGGTGTGTAAAATACGAGAGTTTCTAAAGGTGTGAAATTCATGAGGAGCATGAAATGGTCTGAAAAATAGGAGGAGCATGAAGCGGTGTACAAAAACTTGGAGAGCCTGAAAAGGTATGAAAAATATGAAGAGCTTCAAAAGTTGTCAAAAATATGAGGAGAATGAAACGGTCTGAAAAAGAGAAAGCATTAAGCGGTGTTCAAAAACATGAAGATCCTGAAAAGGTGTGAAATCTATTAAGAGCTTCAAAAGCTGTCAAATATATGAGGAGCATGAAACTGTCTGAAAAATAGCAGGAGCATGAAACTGTCTGAAATAGAGGAGGAGCATGAAACGGTGTTCAAAAACATAAAGAGCCTGATAAGGTTTGAAAAATAGGAGGAGCTTCAAAAGGTGTCAAAAATATGAGGAGCATGAAACGGTCTGAAAAATAGGAGGAGAATGAAGCTGTGTGCAAAAACATGAAGAGCCTGAAAATGTGTGAAAAATATGAAGAGCTTCAAAGGGTGTCAAAAATAGGAGGAGCATGAAACGGTCTCAAAAATAGGAGGAGCATGAAACGGTCTGAAAAATAGGAGGAGCATGAAGCAGTGTAGAAAAACATGAATAGCCTGAAAAGGTGTGAAAAATATGAAGAGCTTCAAAAGGTGTCAAAATATGAGGAGCATGAAACGGTCGGAAAAATAGGAGGAGCAAGAAACGGTCTGAAAAATAGGAGGAGCATGAAACGGTGTTGAAACACATGAAGAGCCTGAAAAGGTGGGAAAAATATGAAGAGCTTCAAAAGATTTCAAATATATGAGGAGCATGAAACGGTCTGAAAAATAGAAGGAGCATCAAGCGGTGTTGAGAAACATGAAGAGCCTGAAAAGGTGTGAAAATTATGAAGAGCTTCAAATTGTGTCAAAAATATGAGGAGCATGAAACGTTCTGAAAGATAGGAGGATCATGAAACTGTGTTGAAAAACATGAAGAGCCTGAAAAGGTGTGAAATATATAAAGAGTTTCAAAGGTGTTAAAAATATGAGGAGCATGAAACAGTCTGAAAAATAGGAATCGCATGAAACGGTCTGAAAAAAAGGAGGAGCATGAAACGGTGTGGAAAAACATGAAGAGCTTGAAAACGTGTGAAAAATAGGAAGAGATTCAAAAGCTGTGAGAAATATGAATAGCTTCAAAAGGTATCAAAAATGAGATGAGCATGAAACGGTCTGAAAAATCGGAGCAGCATGAAGTTGTGTTGAAAACATGAAGAGCCTGAAAAGGTGTGAAATATATGAAGAGCTTCAAAAGGTTTCAAATATATGAGGAGCATGAATCGGTCTGAAAAATAGCAGGAGCATGAAGCAGTGTAGAAAAACATGAACAGCCTGAAAAGGTGTGAAAAATATGAAGAGCTTCAAAAGGTGTCAAAATATGAGGAGCATGAAACGGTCGGAAAAATATGAGGAGCATGAAACGGTCTGAAAAATAGGAGGAGCATGAAACGGTGTTGAAACACATGAAGAGCCTGAAAAGGTGGGAAAAATATGAAGAGCTTCAAAAGATGTCAAAATATGAGGAGCATGAAACGTTCTGAAAAATAGGAGGATCATGAAACGGTGTTCAAAAACAGGAAGAGCCTGAAAAGGTGCGAAAAATATGAAGAGCCTCAAAAATAGGAGGAGCAAGAAGCGCTGTTGAAAAACATGAAGAGCCTGAAACCGAGTGAAAAATATGAAGAGCTTCAAAAATGTGAAAAATATGAAGAGCTTCAAAAGGTGTGTAAAATATGAAGAGCTTCAAAAGTTTTCAAAAATGAGATGTGCATGAAACGGACTGAAATATAGGAGGAGCATGAAGTGATGTTGAAAAACATGAAGAGCCTGAAAATGTGTGAAATATAGGAAGAGCTTCAAAAGGTGTCAAAAATATGAGGAGCATGAAAAGGTCTGAAAACTAGGAGGAGCGTGAAGCGGTGTTGAGAAACATGAAGAGCCTGAAAAGGTGTGAAAAATATGAAGAGCTTCAAAAGGTGTCAAAAATATGAGGAGCATGAAATGGTCTGAAATGTAGGAGAAGCATGAAGTGGTTGTGAAAAACTTCAAGAGCCTGAAAAGGTGTGCAAAATATGAAGAGCTTCAAAAGGTGTGAAATCCATGAGGAGATGAAACGGTCTGAAAAAGAGGAGGAGCATGAACCGGTGTTCAAAAATATGAAGAGCCTGAAAAGGTGTGAAAAATATGAAGAGCTTCAAAAGGTGTCAAAAATATGAGGAGCATGAAACGGTCTGTAAAATAGGAGGAGCATAAAGCAGTGTTGAAAAACATGAAGAGCCTGAAAAGGTGTGAAAAATATGAAGAGCTTCAAAAGGTGTGAAATTCTTGAGGAGCATGAAACGGTCTGAAAAATAGGAGGAGCATGAAGCGGTGTTGAAAAACATGAAGAGCCTGAAAACGTGTGAAAAATATGAAGAGCTTCAAAAATGTGAAAAATATGAAGAGCTTCAAAAGGTGTGAAAAATACGAAGAGCTTCAAAAGTGTCAAAAATGAGATGAACATGAAACGGTCTGAAACATAGGAGGAGCATGAAGCGGTGTTGAAAATCATGAAGAGCCTGAAAACGTGTGAAAAATATGAAGAGCTTCAAAAATGTGAAAAATATGAAGAGCTTCAAAAGGTGTGAAAAATATGAAGAGCTTCAAAAGGTGTCAAAAATATCAGGAGCATGAAACGGTCTGAAAAATTGGAGGAGCATGAAACGGTGTTGAAAAACATGAAGAGCCTGAAAAGGTGTTAAAAATTTCAGGGCTTCAAAAGGTGTCAAAAATATGAAAAGTTGAAGCTTCTGAAAAATAGGAGGAGCATGAAGCGGTCCTAAAAAACATGAAGAGCGTGAAAAGCTGTGAAAAATATGAAGAGCTTCAAAAGGTGACAAAAATATGAGGAGCATGAAACGGTTTGAAAAATAGGAGGAGCATGAAGCGGTGTTGAAAAACATGAACAGCCTGAAAAGGTGTGAAACATACAAAGAGCTTCAAAAGGTGTCAAAAATATGAGAAGCATGAAATGACTGAAAAATAGGAGGAGTATGAAGCGGTGTTCAAAAATATGAAGAGCCTGAAAACGTGTGAAAACTATGAAGAGCTTCTAAAGGTGTCAATTATATGAGGAGCATGAAACAGTCTGAAATATAGGATGAGAATGAAACGGTTTTGAAAAAGATTAAGAGCAGGAAAGGTGTGAAAAATATGAAGAGCTTCAAAAGGTGTAAAAAATATGAGGAGCTTGAAACGGTCTGAAAAATCGGAGGAACAAGAAGCGGTGTTTAAAAACATGAAGAGCCTGAAAAGGTGTGAAATATATGAAGAGCTTCAAAAGGTGTCAAAAATATGAGGAGCATGAAACGGTCTGAAAAATAGGAAAAGCATGAAGCGGTGGTGAGAAACATGAAGAGCCTGAAAACGTATGAAAAATACGAAGAGCTTCAAAAGGTGTCAAAAATATGGGGAGCATGAAACAGTCTGAAAAATAGGAGGAGCATGAAGCGGTCGTCAAAAACATGAAGAGCCTGAAAAGGTGTGAAAAATATGAAAAGCTTCAAAATGTGTCAAAAATATGAGGAGCAGGAAATGACTGAAAAATAAGGGGAGCATGAAGCGGTGTTGAAAACATGAAGAGCCTGAAAAGGTGTGAAAAATAGGAAGATCTTCAAAAGGTGTCAAAAATATGAGGAGCATGAACGGTCTGAAAAATCGGAGGAGCATGAAGTGGGGATGAAAAACATGAAGAGCCTGAAAAGCTGTGAAAAATAAGAAGAGCTTCAAAAGGTTTCAAAAATATGAGAAGCATGAAACGACTGCAAAATAGGAGGAGCATGAAGCGGTGTTGAAAAACATGAAGAGCCTGAAAAGGTGTGAAAAATATGAAGAGTTTAAAAAGGTGACAAAATATGAGGAGCATGAAACGGTCTGAAATATAGGAGGAGCATGAAGCGGTGTCCTGAAAAGTGTGAAAAATGTGAAGGGCTTAAAGGTGTCAAAAATATGAGGAGCATGAAAAGGTTTGAAACATAGGAGGAGCATGAAACGGTGGTCAAAAACATTAAGAGCCGGAAAAGCTGTGAAAAATATGAAGAGCTTCAAAAGGTGTCAAAAATATTAGGAGCAGGAAACGGTTTGAAAAATAGGAAGAGCATGAAGCGGTGGTCAAAAACAAGAAAGGAATGAAAATTTGTGAAAAATATGAAGAGCTTCAAAAGTTTTCAAAAATATGTGGAGCATGAAACGGTCTGAAAAATAGGAGTGCATGAAGCAGTGTTCAAATCATGAAGAGCCTGAAGAGGTGTGAAAAATATGAAGAGCTTCAAAACGTGTCAAAAATATGAGAAGCATGAAACCGTCTGAAAAATAGGAGGAGCATGAAGCGATGTTGAAAAACATGAAGAGCCTGAAAATGTGTGAAAAATATGAAAAGCTTCAAAAGATGTCAAAAATATGAGGAGCATGAAACAGTCTGAAAAATAGGATGAGAATGAAAATGTTTTGAAAAAGATGAAGAGCATGAAAAGGTGTGAAAAATAAGAAGAGCTTCAAAAGGTGTCAAAAATATGAGAAGCATGAAACGGTCTGAAAAATAGGAGTAGGATGAAGAGGTGTTGAAAAACATGAAGAGCATGAAAAGGTGGGAAATATATGAAGAGCGTGAAAATGTGTCAAAAATATGAGGAGCATGAAATGGTATGAAAAATAGGAGGAGCATGAAGCGGTGTTTAAAAACATGAAGAGCCTGAAAAGGTGTTAAAAATATGAAGAGCTTCAAAAGCTGTGAAAAATATGAGGAGCATGAAACGGTCTGAAAAATAGGAGGAGCGTGAAGTGGTGCTCAAAAAGATGAAGAGCCTGAAAAGATGTGAAAAATATGAAGAGCTTCAAAAGGTGTCAAAAATATGAGGAGCATGAAACGGTCTGAAAAATAGGAGGAGCATGAAATGGTTTTGAAGAAGATGAAGAGATTGAAAAGGTGTGAAATATATGAAGAGCTTCAAAAGGTGTCAAAAATATGAGGAGCATGAAACAGTCTGAAAAATAGGAGGAGCATGAAGCATTCGTTCAAAAAACGTGTAGAGCCTGAAAAGGTGTGAAAAATTTGAGGGGTCAAAAGTTGTCAAAAATACGAAAAGCTTGAAGCTCCTGAAAAAGAGGAGGAGCATGAAGCGGTCCTCAAAAACATGAAGAGCGTGAAAAGGTGTGAAAAATATGAAGAGCTTCAAGGTCTCAAAAATATGAGGAGCATGAAACGGTCTGAAAAATAGGAGGAGCATGAAGCGGTGTTTAAAAACATGAAGAGCCTGAAAAGATCTGAAAAATATGAAGAGCTTCAAAAGGTGTGAAAAATATTGGAATCATAAAACGGTCTGAAAAATAGGAGGAGAATGAAGCGATGGTCAAAAACATGAAGAGCCTGAAAAGGTGTGAAAAATATGAAGAGCTTCAAAAGGTGTCAAAATTATGAGGAGCAAGAAACGGTCTGAAAAATAGGATGAGCATGAAATGGTTTTGAAGAAGATGAAGAGCATGAAAAGGTGTGAAAAATATGAAGAGCTTCAAAAGGTGTCAAAAATATGAGAAGCATGAAATGACTGAAAAATAGGAGGAGCATGAAGCGGTGTTCAAAACATGAAGAGCCTGAAAAGGTGTGAAAAATATGAAGAGCTTCAAAAGCTCTCAAAAACAAGAGGAACATGAAACAGTCTGAAAAATAGGATGAGCATGAAATGGTTTTGAAGAAGATGAAGAGCATGAAAAGCTGTGAAAAATATAAAGAGCTTCAAAAGGTGTCAAAAATATGAGAAGCAAGAAACAGTCTGAAAAATAGGAGGAGCATCAAGCGGTGTTTAAAAACATGAAGAGGCTGAAAAGGTGTGAAAAATATGAAGAGCTTCAAAAGGTGTCAAAAATATGAGAAGCATGAAACGGTCTGAAAAATAGGAGGAGCATGAAGCGGTGTTTAAAAACATGAAGAGGCTGAAAAAGTGTGAAAAATATAAAGAGGTTAAAAATGTGTCAAAAATATGAAGAGCATGAAACGGTCTGAAAAATAGGAGGATCCTGAAGCAGTGTTGAAAAACATGAAGAGCCTGAAAAGGTGTGAAATATATGAAGAGCTTCGAAAGGTGTCAAAAATATGAGGAGCATGAAACGGTCTGAAAAATAGGAGGAGCATGAAGCGGTGTTGAAAAACATGAAGAGCCTGAAAAGGTGTGAAAAATATGAAGAGTTGCAAAAGGTGTCAGAAATATGAGGAGCATGAAACGGTCTGAAATATAGTAGAAGCATGAAGCGGTGGTCAAAAAGATGAAGAGCCTGAAAAGGTGTGAAAAATATGACGGGCTTAAAAGGTGTGAAAAATATGAGGAGCATGAAAAGGTCTGAAAAATAGGAGGCACATGAAAAGGTGGTCAAAAACATGAAGAGCCTGAAAAGGTGTGAAAAATATGAAGAGTTTCAAAAGGTATCAAAATATGAGGAGCATGAAACGGTCTGAAATATAGGAGGAGCATGAAGCGGTGTTCAAAAAGATGAAGACCTGAAAAGGTGTGAAAAATGTGAAGGGCTTAAAGGTGTCAAAAATATGAGGAGCATGAAAAGGTCTGAAACATAGGAGGAGCATGAAACGGTGGTCAAAAACATTAAGAGCTGGAAAAGCTGTGAAAAATATGAAGAGCTTCAAAAGGTGTCAAAAATATTAGGAGCAGGAAACGGTTTGAAAAATAGGAAGAGCAAGAAGCGGTGGTCAAAAACAAGAAAGGAATGAAAATTTGTGAAAAATATGAAGAGCTTCAAAAGTTTTCAAAAATATGTGGAGCATGAAACGGTCTGAAAAATAGGAGTGCATGAAGCAGTGTTCAAATCATGAAGAGCCTGAAAAGGTGTGAAAAAAATGAAGAGCTTCAAAACGTGTCAAAAATATGAGGAGCATGAAACCGTCTGAAAAATAGGAGGAGCATGAAGCGATGTTGAAAAACATGAAGAGCCTGAAAATGTGTGAAAAATATGAAAAGCTTCAAAAGATGTCAAAAATATGAGGAGCATGAAACAGTCTGAAAAATAGGATGAGAATGAAAATGTTTTGAAAAAGATGAAGAGCATGAAAAGGTGTGAAAAATAAGAAGAGCTTCAAAAGGTGTCAAAAATATGAGAAGCATGAAACGGTCTGAAAAATAGGAGTAGCATGAAGAGGTGTTGAAAAACATGAAGAGCATGAAAAGGTGTGAAATATATGAAGAGCGTGAAAAAGTGTCAAAAATATGAGGAGCATGAAATGGTATGCAAAATAGGAGGAGCATGAAGCGGTGTTTAAAAACATGAAGAGCCTGAAAAGGTGTTAAAAATATGAAGAGCTTCAACAGGTGTGAAAAATATGAGGAGCATGAAACGGTCTGAAAAATAGGAGGAGCATGAAGCGGTGTTGAAAAACACGAACAGCCTGAAAAGATGGGAAAAATATGAAGAGCTTCAAAAGGTGTCAAAAGTATGAGGAGCATGAAATGGTCTGAAAAATAGGAGTAGCATGAGGCTGTGTTCAAAAACATGAAGAGCCTGAAAAGATGGGGAAAATATGAAGAGCTTCAAAAGGTGTCAAAAATATGAGGAGCATGAAACGGTCTGAAAAATAGGAGGGACATGAAGCAGTCGTCAAAAACATGAAGTTCCTGAAAAGGTGTGAAAATATGAAGAGTTTTAAAAGGTGTCAATAATATGAGTAGCATGAAACGGTCTGAAAAATAGGAGGAGCATGAAGCGGTGTTGAAAAACATGAAAAGCATGAAAAGGTGTGAAAAATATGAAGAGCTTATAAAGGTGTCAAAAATATGAGGAGCATGAAACAGTGTGAAAAATAGGAGTAGCATGAGGCAGTGTTCAAAAACATGAAGAGCCTGAAAAGATGGGAAACATATCAAGAGCTTCAAAAGGTGTCAAAAATATGAGGAGCATGAAACGGTCTGAAAAATAGGAGGGACATGAAGCAGTTGTCAAAAACATGAAGATCATGAAAAGGTGTGAAAATATGAAGAGCTTCAAAAGGTGTCAATAATATGAGTAGCATGAAACGGTCTGAAAAATAGGAGGAGCATGAAGCGGTGTTGAAAAACATGAAAAGCCTGAAAAGGTGTGAAAAATATGAAGAGCTTCAAAAGGTGTCAAAAATATGAGGAACATGAAACAGCCTGAAAATTGGAAGAGCATGAAACTGTTTTGAAAATGATGAAGAGCATGAAAAGGTGTGAAAAATATGAAGAGCTTCAAAAGGTTTCAAAAATATGAGAAGCATGAAACGATTGAAAAATAGGAGGAGCATGAAGCGGTGTTGAAAGACATGAAGAGCCTGAAAAGGTTTGAAGTATATGAAGAGCTTCAAACGTGTCAAAAATATGAGGAGCATGAAACGGTCTGAAAAATACGAGGACCATGAAGAGGTGTTGAAAAACATGAAAAGCCTGAAAAGGTGTGAAAAATATGACGAGCTTCAAAAGGTGTCAAAAAGATGAGAAGCATGAAACGGTCTGAAAAATAGGAGCAGCATGAAGCCGTGGTGAAAAACATGAAGAGCCTGAAAATGTGTGAAAAATATAAAGAGCTTCAAGGGAGTCAAAAATATGAGGAGCATGAAACGGTCTGAAAAATAGGAAGAGCATGAAGCGGTGTTGAAAAACTTGAAGAGCCTGAAAAGGTGTGAAAAATATGATGAGCTTCAAAAGGTGTCAAAAATATGAGGAGCATGAAACAGCCTGAAAATTGGAAGAGCATGAAACGGTTTTGAAAAAGATGAAGAGCATGAAAAGTTGTGAAAAATATGAAGAGCTTCAAAAGGTTTCAAAAATATGAGAAGCATGAAACAACTGAAAAATACGAGGAGCATGAAGCGGTGTTGAAAAACAGGAAGAGCCTGAAAAGGTTTGAAATATATGAAGAGCTTCAAAGTGTCAAATATATGAGGAGCATGAAATGGTCTGAAAAATACCAGGAGCATGAAGCGGTGTTGAGAAACATGAAAAGCTTGAAAAGGTGTGAAAAAGATGAAGAGCTTCAAAAGTCTCAAAAATATGAGGAGCATGAAACGGTCTGAAAAATACGAGGAGCATGAAGCGGTCTTCAAAAACATGAAGTGCCTGAAAAGGTGTGAAAAATATGAAGAGCTTCAAAAGGTGTCAAAAATATGAGGAGCATGAGACGGTCTGAAAAATAGGAGCAGCATGAAGCGGTGGTCAAAAACATGAAGAGCCTGAAAAAGTGTGAAAAATATGAAGAGCTTCAAAAATTCTCAAAAATATAAGGAGCATGATATGGTCTGAAAAATAGGAGGAGCATGAAGTGGTTTTGGAAAACATGCAGAGCCTGAAAAGGTGTGAAAAATATGAAGAGCTTCAAGGGTGTCAAAAATATGAGGAGCATGAAAACGTCTGAAAAATAGGAAGAGCATGAAGCGGTGTTGAAAAACATGAAGAGCCTGAAAAGGTGTGAAAAATATGAAGAGCTTCAAAAGTGTCAAAAATATGAGGAGCATGACACGGTCTGAAAAATAGGAGCAGCATGAAGCGGTGTCAAAAACATGAAAAGCCTGAAAAGGTGTTAAAAATATGAAGAGCTTCAAAAGTCTCAAAAAGATGAGGAGCATGAAACGGTCTGAAAAATAGGAGGAGCATGAAGCGGTCTTCAAAAACATGAAGAGCCTGAAAAGGTGGGAAAAATATGAAGAGCTTCAAAAGGTATAAAAAATATGAGGAGCATGAAACGGTCTGAAAAATAGGAGCAGCATGAAGCCGTGGTCAAAAACATGAAGAGCCTGAAAAGGTGTGAAAAATATGAAGAGCTTCAAAATTTGTCAAAAATATGAGGAGCATGAAACAGCCTCAAAAATAGGAAGAGCATGTTACGATTTTGAAAAAGATGAATAGCATGAAAAGGTGTGAAAATTATGAAGAGCTTCAAAAGGTGTCAAAAATATGAGGAGCATGAAACGGTCTGAAAAGTAGGAGGGACATGAAGCAGTCGTCAAAAACATGAAGATCCTGAAAATATGTGAAAATACGAAGAGCTTCAAAATGTGTCAATAAAATGAGGAGCATGAAACGGTCTGAAAAATACGAGGAGCATGAAGCGGTGGTCAAAAATATGAAGAGCCTGATAAGGTGTGAAAAATATGAAGAGCTTCAAAAGGTGTCAAAAATATGAGGAGCATGAAACGGTCTGAAAAATAGGAGGGACATGAAGCAATAGTCAAAAACATGAAGATCCTGAAAATGTGTGAAAATATGAAGAGCTTCAAAAGGTGTCTATAAAATGAGGAGCATGAAACGGTCTGAAAAATAGGAGGAGCATGAAGCGGTGGTCAAAAATATGAAGAGCCTGATAAGGTGTGAAAAATATGAAGAACTTCAAAAGGTGTGAAAAATATGAGGTGCATGAAATGGTCTGAAAAATAGGAGGAGCATGAAGCGGTGTTGAAAAACATGAACAGCCTGAAAAGGTATGAAAAATATGAAGAGCTTCAAAAGGTGTCAAAAATATGAGGAGCATGAAACAGTGTGAAAAATAGGAGAAGCATGAGGCTGTGTTCAAAAACATGAAGAGCCTGAAAAGATGGGAAAAATATGAAGAGCTTCAAAAGCTGTTAAAAATATGAGTAGCATGAAACGGTCTGAAAAATAGGAGGAGCATGAGGCGTTGGTCAAACATATGTAGAGCCTGAAAAGGTGTGAATAATATGAAGAGCTTCAAAAGGTGTGAAAAATATGAGGTGCATGAAACGGTCTGAAAAATAGGAGGAGCATGAAGCGGTGTTGAAAAACATGAAGAGCCTGAAAAGGTGTGAAAAATATGAAGAACTTCAAAACGTGTCAAAAATATGAGGAGCATGAAACGGTCTGAAAAATAGGAGGAGCATGAAGCGGTGTTCAAAAAAATGAAGAGCCTGAAAAGGTGTTATTTATATTAAGAGCTTCAAAAGGTGTGAAAAATATGAGGAGCATGAAATGGTCTGAAAAAAAGGAGGAGCATGATGCGGTGTTGAAAAACATGAAGAGCCTGAAAAGCTGTAATAAATATGAGGAGCTTCAAGGGTGTCAAAAATATGAGGAGCATGAAACGGTCTGAAAAATAGGAGGAGCATGAAACGGTGTTGAAAAACATGAAGAGCTTGAAAAGGTGTGAAAAATATGAAGAGCTTCAAAAGGTGTCAAAAATATGAGGAGCATGAAACGGTCTGAAAAGTAGGAGGGACATGAAGTAGTCATCAAAAACATGAAGATCCTGAAAATGTGTGAAAATATGAAGAACTTCAAAAGGTGTCAATAAAATGAGGAGCATGAAACGGTCTGAAAAATACGAGGAGCATGAAGCGGTGGTCAAAAATATGAAGAGCCTGATAAGGTGTGAAAAATATGAAGAGCTTCAAAAGGTGTGAAAAATATGAGGTGCATGAAATGGTCTGAAAAATAGGAGGAGCATGAAGCGGTGTTGAAAAACATGAACAGCCTGAAAAGGTATGAAATATATGAAGAGCTTCAAAAGGTGTCAAAAATATGAGGAGCATGAAACAGTGTGAAAAATAGGAGTAGCATGAGGCTTTGTTCAAAAAATGAAGAGCCTGAAAAGATGGGAAAAATATGAAAAGGTTCAAAAGGTGTCAAAAATATGAGGAGCATGAAACGGTCTGAAAAATAGGAGGGACATGAAGCAGTCGTCAAAAACATGAAGATCCTGAAAAGGTGTGAAAATATGAAGAGCTTCAAAAGGTGCCAATAATATGAGTAGCATGAAACGGTCTGAAAAATAAGAGGGACATGAAGCAGTCGTCAAAAACATGAAGATCCTGAAAAGGTGTGAAAATATGAAGAGCTTCAAAAGGTGTCAAAAATATGAGGAGCATGAAACGGTCTTAAAAATAAGAGGGACATGAAGCAGTCGTCAAAAACATGAAGATCCTGAAAAGGTGTGAAAATATGAAGAGCTTCAAAAGGTGTCAAAAATATGAGGAGCATGAAACGGTCTTAAAAATAAGAGGGACATGAAGCAGTCGTCAAAAACATGAAGATCCTGAAAAGGTGTGAAAATATGAAGAGCTTCAAAAGGTGTCAATAATATGAGTAGCATGAAATGGTCTGAAAAATAGGAGGAGCATGAGGCGGTGTGAAAAATATGAAGAGCCTGAAAAGGTTTGAAGTATATGAAGAGCTTCAAACCTGTCAAAAATATGAGGAGCATGAAACGGACTGAAAAATACGAGGAGCATGAAGAGGTGTTGAAAAACATGAAAAGCCTGAAAAGGTATGAAAAATATGACGAGCTTCAAAAGGTGTCAAAAATATGAGGAGCATGAAACGGTCTGAAAAATAGGAGCAGCATGAAGCTGTGGTCAAAAACATGAAGAGCCTGAAAATGTGTGAAAAATATAAAGAGCTTCAAGGGAGTCAAAAATATGAGGAGCATGAAACGGTCTGAAAAATAGGAAGAGCATGAAGCGGTGTTGAAAAACATGAAAAGCCTGAAAAGGTTTGAAGTATATGAAGAGCTTCAACGTGTCAAAAATATGAGGAGCATGAAACGGTCTAAAAAATACGAGGAGCATGAAGCGGTGTTGAAAAACATGAAAAGCTTATAAAGGTGTGAAAAATATGAAGAGCTTCAAAAGGTGTCAAAAATATGAGGAGCATGAAATAGCCTGAAAAATAGGATGAGCATGATACGACTTTGAAAAAGATGAATAGCATGAAAAGGTGTGAAAACTATGAAGAGCTTCAAAAGGTGTCAAAAATATGAGAAGTATGAAACGACTGAAAAATAGGAGGAGCATGAAGCGGTGTTGAAAAACATGAAAAGCCTGAAAAGGTTTGAAATATATGAAGAGCTTCAAACGTGTCAAAAATATGAGGAGCATGAAACGGACTAAAAAATACGAGGAGCATGAAGAGGTGTTGAAAAACATGAAAAGCCTGAAAAGGTGTGAAAAATATGAAGAGCTTCAAAAGGTGTCAAAAATATGAGGAGCATGAAACAGCCTGAAAAATAGGATGAGCATGATACGATTTTGTAAAAGATGAATAGCATGAAAAGGTGTGAAAATTATGAAGAGCTTCAAAAGGTGTCAAAAATATGAGAAGTATGAAACGACTGAAAAATAGGAGGAGCATGAAGCGGTTTTGAAAAACATGAAAAGCCTGAAAAGGTTTGAAATATATGAAGAGCTTCAAACGTGTCAAAGATATGAGGAGCATGAAACGGTCTGAACAATAGGAGGAGGATGAAGTGGTGTTCAAAAACATAAAGAGCCTGAAAAAGTGTGAAAAATGTGATGAGCTTCAAAAGGTGTCAAAAAGATGAGGAGCATGAAACGGTCTGAAAAATAGGAGCAGCATGAAGCAGTGGACAAAAACATGAAGAGCCTGAAAAGGTGTGAAAAATATGAAGAGCTTCAAAATGTGTGAAAAATATGTGGAGCAGGATACGGTCTGAAAAATAGGAGGAGCATGAAGCGGTGTTGAAAAACATGAAGAGCCTGAAAAGGTGTGAAAAATATGAAGAGCTTCAAAAGGTGTCAAAAATATGAGGAGCATGAAACCGCCTGAAAATTGGAAGAGCATGAAACGGTTGTGAAAATGATGACGAGCAAGAAAAGGTGTGAAAAATATGAAGAGCTTCAAAAGGTTTCAAAAATATGAGAAGCATGAAACGACTGAAGAACAGGAGGTGCATGAAGCGGTGTTGAAAAACATGAAGAGCCTGAAAAGGTTTGAAGTATATGAAGAGCTTCAAACGTGTCAAAAATATGAGGAGCATGGAACGGTCTGAAAAATAAGAGGAGCATGAAGAGGTGTTGAAAAACATGAAAAGCCTGAAAAGGTGTGAAAAACATGAAGAGCTTCAAAAAGTGTCAAAAATATGAGGAGCATAAAACTGTCTGAAAAATAGGAGGAGCATGAAGCGGGGGTCAAAAACATGAAGAGCATGAAAAGGTGTGAAAAATATGAATAGTTTCCAAAGGTGTCAAAAATATGTGGAGCATGAAACGGACTGGAAAATAGGAGGAACATGAAGCGGTGTTCAAAAATATGAAGAGCCTGAAAAGGGTGAAAAATATGAAGAGCTTCAAAAGGTGTGAAAAATATGAGGTGCATGAAACGGTCTGAAATATAGGAGGAGCATGAAACGGTGTTGAAAAACATGAAGAGCATGAAAAGGTGTGAAATATGTGAAGAGCTACAAAAGGTGTCAACATTATGAGAAGCATGAAACGACTGAAAAGTAGGAGGAGCATGAAGCGGTGTTGAAAAACATGAAGAGCCTGAAAAGGTGTGAAATATATGAAGAGCTTCAAAAGGTGTCAAAATATGAGGAGCATGAAACGGTCTGAAAAATAGGAGGAGAATGAAGCTGTGTGCAAAAACATGAAGAGCCTGAAAATGTGTGAAAAATATGAAGAGCTTCAAAGGGTGTCAAAAATAGGAGGAGCATGAAACGGTCTCAAAAATAGGAGGAGCTTGAAGCGGTGTTCAAAAACATGTAGAGCCTGACAAGGTGTGAAAAATATGAAGAGCCTCAAAAGGTTTCAAATATATGAGGAGCAAGAATCGGTCTGAAAAATAGCAGGAGCATGAAGCAGTGTAGAAAAACATGAACAGCCTGAAAAGGTGTGAAAAATATGAAGAGCTTCAAAAGGTGTCAAAATATGAGGAGCATGAAACGGTCGGAAAAATAGGGGGAGCATGAAACGGTCTGAAAAATAGGAGGAGCATGAAACGGTGTTGAAACACATGAAGAGCCTGAAAAGGTGGGGAAAATATGAAGAGCTTCAAAAGATTTCAAATATATGAGGAGCATGAAACGGTCTGAAAAATAGAAGGAGCATCAAGCGGTGTTGAGAAACATGAAGAGCCTGAAAAGGTGTGAAAAATATGAAGAGCCTCAAAACGTGTCAAAAATATGAGGAGCATGAAACGGTCTGAAAAATAGTTGGAGCATGAAACGGTCTGAAAAATAGGAGGAGCATCAAGCGGAGTTGAAAAACATGAAGAGCCTGAAAATGTGTGAAAAATATGAAGAGCTTCAAAAATGTGAAAAATATGAAGATCTTCAAAAGGTGTGAAAAATATGAAGAGCTTCAAAAAGTGTCAAAAATGAGATTACCATGAAACGTTCTGAAAAATAGAAGGAGCATGAAGCAGTGTTGAAAATCATGAAGAGCCTGAAAAGGTGTGAAAAATATGAAGAGCTTCAAAATGTGTGAAAAACATGAAGAGCTTCAAAAGGTGTCAAAATGAGATGAGCATGAAACGGTCTGAAAAATAGGAGGAGCATGAAGTGGTGTTGAAAAAAATTAAGAGCCTGAAAAGGTGTGAAATATATGAAGAGCTTCAAAAGTTGTCAAAAATATGAGGAGAATGAAACAGTCTGAAAAATAGGAGGAGCATGAAGCCGTGTTGAAAAACATGAAGAGCCGGAAAAGGTGTGAAATATATGAAGAGCTTCAAAAGATGTGAAAAATATGAAGAACTTCAAAAGGTGTGAAAAATATGAAGAGCTCAAAAGGTGTCAAAAATGAGATGAGCATGAAACTGTCTGAAAAATAGGAGGAGCATAAAGCGGTGTTGAAAATCATGAAGAGCCTGAAAAGGTTTGAAAAATATGAAGAGCTTCAAAAGATGTGAAAAACATGAAGAGCTTCAAAAGATGTCAAAACGAGATGAGCATGAAACGGTCTGAAAAATAGGAGGAGCAAGAAGCGGTGTTGAAAAACATGAAGAGCCTGAAAAGATGTGAAAAATATGAAGAGCTTCTAACGGTGTCAAAAATATGAGGAGAATGAAACGGTCTGAAATATAGGAGGAGCATGAAGTGGTATTGAAAAACATGAAGAGCCTGAAAAGTGTAAAAAATACAAAGATCTTCAAAAAGTGTCAAAAATATGAGGTGCATGAAACGGTCTGAAAAATAGGAGGAGCATGAAGCGGAGTTGAAAAACATGAAGAGCCTGAAAATAAGTGAAAAATATGAAGAGCTTCAAAAGATGTGAAAAATATGAAGAACTTCAAAAGGTGTGAAAAATATGAAGAGCTTCAAAAGGTGTCAAAAATGAGATGAGCATGAAACTGTCTGAAAGATAGGAGGAGCATAAAGCGGTGTTGAAAATCATGAAGAGCCTGAAAAGGTTTGAAAAATATGAAGAGCTTCAAAAGATGTGAAAAACATGAAGAGCTTCAAAAGATGTCAAAATGAGATGAGCATGAAACGGTCTGAAAAATAGGAGGAGCAAGAAGCGGTGTTGAGAAACATGAAGAGCCTGAAAAGATGTGAAAAATATGAAGAGCTTCTAACGCTGTCAAAAATATGAGGAGAATGAAACGGTCTGAAATATAGGAGGAGCATGAAGTGGTATTGAAAAACATGAAGAGCCTGAAAAGTGTAAAATATACAAAGATCTTCAAAAAGTGTCAAAAATATGAGGTGCATGAAACGGTCTGAAAAATAGGAGGAGCATGAAGCGGTGTTGAAAAACATGAAGAGCCTGAAAACGTGTGAAAAATATGAAGAACTTCAAAAGGTGTGAAAAATGTGAAGAGCTTCAAAAGGTGTCAAAAATGAGATGAGCATGAAACGGTCTGAAAAATAGGAGGAGCATGAAGTGGTGTTGAAAAACATGAAGGGCCTGAAAAGGTGTCAAAAATATGAAGAGCTTCAAAAGGTGTCAAAATATGAGGAGAATGAAACGGTCTGAAAAATAGGAGGAGCATGAAGCGGTGTTGAAAAATATGAAGGGCCTGAAAAGGTGTCAAAAATATGAAGAGCTTCAAAAGGTGTCAAATATATGAGGAGCATGAAACGGTCTGAAAAATAGGAGGAGCATGAAGCGGAGCTGAAAAACATGAAGAGCCTGAAAAGGTGTGAAAAATATGAAGAGATTCAAAAGGTGTCAAAAACATGAGGAGCATGAAACAGTCTGAAAAATAGGATGAAAATGAAACTGTTTCGGAAAAGATGAAGAGCATGAAAAGGTATGAAAAATATGAAGAGCTTCAAAATGTGTCAAAATATAAGGAGCATGAAACGGTCTGAAAAATAGGAGGAGCATGAAGCGGTGTTGAAGAACATGAAGAGCCTGAAAAGGTGTGAAATATATGAAGAGCTTCAAAAGGTGTGAACAATATGAATAACTTCAGAGGTTGTTAAAAATATGAGGAGCATGAAACGGTCTGAAAAATAGGAGGAGCATGAAGCGGTGTTGAAAAACATGAAGAGCCTGAAAAGGTGTGAAAAATATGAAGAGTTGCAAAAGGTGTCAGAAATATGAGGAGCATGAAACGGTCTGAAATATAGGAGAAGCATGAAGCGGTGGTCAAAAAGATGAAGAGCCTGAAAAGGTGTGAAAAATATGACGGGCTTAAAAGGTGTGAAAAATATGAGGAGCATGAAAAGGTCTGAAAAATAGGAGGCACATGAAAAGGTGGTCAAAAACATGAAGAGCCTGAAAAGGTGTGAAAAATATGAAGAGTTTCAAAAGGTATCAAAATATGAGGAGCATGAAACGGTCTGAAATATAGGAGGAGCATGAAGCGGTGTTCAAAAAGATGAAGACCTGAAAAGGTGTGAAAAATGTGAAGGGCTTAAAGGTGTCAAAAATATGAGGAGCATGAAAAGGTCTGAAACATAGGAGGAGCATGAAACGGTGGTCAAAAACATTAAGAGCTGGAAAAGCTGTGAAAAATATGAAGAGCTTCAAAAGGTGTCAAAAATATTAGGAGCAGGAAACGGTTTGAAAAATAGGAAGAGCAAGAAGCGGTGGTCAAAAACAAGAAAGGAATGAAAATTTGTGAAAAATATGAAGAGCTTCAAAAGTTTTCAAAAATATGTGGAGCATGAAACGGTCTGAAAAATAGGAGTGCATGAAGCAGTGTTCAAATCATGAAGAGCCTGAAAAGGTGTGAAAAAAATGAAGAGCTTCAAAACGTGTCAAAAATATGAGGAGCATGAAACCGTCTGAAAAATAGGAGGAGCATGAAGCGATGTTGAAAAACATGAAGAGCCTGAAAATGTGTGAAAAATATGAAAAGCTTCAAAAGATGTCAAAAATATGAGGAGCATGAAACAGTCTGAAAAATAGGATGAGAATGAAAATGTTTTGAAAAAGATGAAGAGCATGAAAAGGTGTGAAAAATAAGAAGAGCTTCAAAAGGTGTCAAAAATATGAGAAGCATGAAACGGTCTGAAAAATAGGAGTAGCATGAAGAGGTGTTGAAAAACATGAAGAGCATGAAAAGGTGTGAAATATATGAAGAGCGTGAAAAAGTGTCAAAAATATGAGGAGCATGAAATGGTATGCAAAATAGGAGGAGCATGAAGCGGTGTTTAAAAACATGAAGAGCCTGAAAAGGTGTTAAAAATATGAAGAGCTTCAACAGGTGTGAAAAATATGAGGAGCATGAAACGGTCTGAAAAATAGGAGGAGCATGAAGCGGTGTTGAAAAACACGAACAGCCTGAAAAGATGGGAAAAATATGAAGAGCTTCAAAAGGTGTCAAAAGTATGAGGAGCATGAAATGGTCTGAAAAATAGGAGTAGCATGAGGCTGTGTTCAAAAACATGAAGAGCCTGAAAAGATGGGGAAAATATGAAGAGCTTCAAAAGGTGTCAAAAATATGAGGAGCATGAAACGGTCTGAAAAATAGGAGGGACATGAAGCAGTCGTCAAAAACATGAAGATCCTGAAAAGGTGTGAAAATATGAAGAGTTTTAAAAGGTGTCAATAATATGAGTAGCATGAAACGGTCTGAAAAATAGGAGGAGCATGAAGCGGTGTTGAAAAACATGAAAAGCATGAAAAGGTGTGAAAAATATGAAGAGCTTATAAAGGTGTCAAAAATATGAGGAGCATGAAACAGTGTGAAAAATAGGAGTAGCATGAGGCAGTGTTCAAAAACATGAAGAGCCTGAAAAGATGGGAAACATATCAAGAGCTTCAAAAGGTGTCAAAAATATGAGGAGCATGAAACGGTCTGAAAAATAGGAGGGACATGAAGCAGTTGTCAAAAACATGAAGATCATGAAAAGGTGTGAAAATATGAAGAGCTTCAAAAGGTGTCAATAATATGAGTAGCATGAAACGGTCTGAAAAATAGGAGGAGCATGAAGCGGTGTTGAAAAACATGAAAAGCCTGAAAAGGTGTGAAAAATATGAAGAGCTTCAAAAGGTGTCAAAAATATGAGGAACATGAAACAGCCTGAAAATTGGAAGAGCATGAAACTGTTTTGAAAATGATGAAGAGCATGAAAAGGTGTGAAAAATATGAAGAGCTTCAAAAGGTTTCAAAAATATGAGAAGCATGAAACGATTGAAAAATAGGAGGAGCATGAAGCGGTGTTGAAAGACATGAAGAGCCTGAAAAGGTTTGAAGTATATGAAGAGCTTCAAACGTGTCAAAAATATGAGGAGCATGAAACGGTCTGAAAAATACGAGGACCATGAAGAGGTGTTGAAAAACATGAAAAGCCTGAAAAGGTGTGAAAAATATGACGAGCTTCAAAAGGTGTCAAAAAGATGAGAAGCATGAAACGGTCTGAAAAATAGGAGCAGCATGAAGCCGTGGTGAAAAACATGAAGAGCCTGAAAATGTGTGAAAAATATAAAGAGCTTCAAGGGAGTCAAAAATATGAGGAGCATGAAACGGTCTGAAAAATAGGAAGAGCATGAAGCGGTGTTGAAAAACTTGAAGAGCCTGAAAAGGTGTGAAAAATATGATGAGCTTCAAAAGGTGTCAAAAATATGAGGAGCATGAAACAGCCTGAAAATTGGAAGAGCATGAAACGGTTTTGAAAAAGATGAAGAGCATGAAAAGTTGTGAAAAATATGAAGAGCTTCAAAAGGTTTCAAAAATATGAGAAGCATGAAACAACTGAAAAATACGAGGAGCATGAAGCGGTGTTGAAAAACAGGAAGAGCCTGAAAAGGTTTGAAATATATGAAGAGCTTCAAACGTGTCAAATATATGAGGAGCATGAAATGGTCTGAAAAATACCAGGAGCATGAAGCGGTGTTGAGAAACATGAAAAGCTTGAAAAGGTGTGAAAAAGATGAAGAGCTTCAAAAGTCTCAAAAATATGAGGAGCATGAAACGGTCTGAAAAATACGAGGAGCATGAAGCGGTCTTCAAAAACATGAAGTGCCTGAAAAGGTGTGAAAAATATGAAGAGCTTCAAAAGGTGTCAAAAATATGAGGAGCATGAGACGGTCTGAAAAATAGGAGCAGCATGAAGCGGTGGTCAAAAACATGAAGAGCCTGAAAAAGTGTGAAAAATATGAAGAGCTTCAAAAATTCTCAAAAATATAAGGAGCATGATATGGTCTGAAAAATAGGAGGAGCATGAAGTGGTTTTGGAAAACATGCAGAGCCTGAAAAGGTGTGAAAAATATGAAGAGCTTCAAGGGTGTCAAAAATATGAGGAGCATGAAAACGTCTGAAAAATAGGAAGAGCATGAAGCGGTGTTGAAAAACATGAAGAGCCTGAAAAGGTGTGAAAAATATGAAGAGCTTCAAAAGTGTCAAAAATATGAGGAGCATGACACGGTCTGAAAAATAGGAGCAGCATGAAGCGGTGTCAAAAACATGAAAAGCCTGAAAAGGTGTTAAAAATATGAAGAGCTTCAAAAGTCTCAAAAAGATGAGGAGCATGAAACGGTCTGAAAAATAGGAGGAGCATGAAGCGGTCTTCAAAAACATGAAGAGCCTGAAAAGGTGGGAAAAATATGAAGAGCTTCAAAAGGTATAAAAAATATGAGGAGCATGAAACGGTCTGAAAAATAGGAGCAGCATGAAGCCGTGGTCAAAAACATGAAGAGCCTGAAAAGGTGTGAAAAATATGAAGAGCTTCAAAATTTGTCAAAAATATGAGGAGCATGAAACAGCCTCAAAAATAGGAAGAGCATGTTACGATTTTGAAAAAGATGAATAGCATGAAAAGGTGTGAAAATTATGAAGAGCTTCAAAAGGTGTCAAAAATATGAGGAGCATGAAACGGTCTGAAAAGTAGGAGGGACATGAAGCAGTCGTCAAAAACATGAAGATCCTGAAAATATGTGAAAATACGAAGAGCTTCAAAATGTGTCAATAAAATGAGGAGCATGAAACGGTCTGAAAAATACGAGGAGCATGAAGCGGTGGTCAAAAATATGAAGAGCCTGATAAGGTGTGAAAAATATGAAGAGCTTCAAAAGGTGTCAAAAATATGAGGAGCATGAAACGGTCTGAAAAATAGGAGGGACATGAAGCAATAGTCAAAAACATGAAGATCCTGAAAATGTGTGAAAATATGAAGAGCTTCAAAAGGTGTCTATAAAATGAGGAGCATGAAACGGTCTGAAAAATAGGAGGAGCATGAAGCGGTGGTCAAAAATATGAAGAGCCTGATAAGGTGTGAAAAATATGAAGAACTTCAAAAGGTGTGAAATATATGAGGTGCATGAAATGGTCTGAAAAATAGGAGGAGCATGAAGCGGTGTTGAAAAACATGAACAGCCTGAAAAGGTATGAAAAATATGAAGAGCTTCAAAAGGTGTCAAAAATATGAGGAGCATGAAACAGTGTGAAAAATAGGAGAAGCATGAGGCTGTGTTCAAAAACATGAAGAGCCTGAAAAGATGGGAAAAATATGAAGAGCTTCAAAAGCTGTTAAAAATATGAGTAGCATGAAACGGTCTGAAAAAATAGGAGGAGCATGAGGCGTTGGTCAAACATATGTAGAGCCTGAAAAGGTGTGAATAATATGAAGAGCTTCAAAAGGTGTGAAAAATATGAGGTGCATGAAACGGTCTGAAAAATAGGAGGAGCATGAAGCGGTGTTGAAAAACATGAAGAGCCTGAAAAGGTGTGAAAAATATGAAGAACTTCAAAACGTGTCAAAAATATGAGGAGCATGAAACGGTCTGAAAAATAGGAGGAGCATGAAGCGGTGTTCAAAAAAATGAAGAGCCTGAAAAGGTGTTATTTATATTAAGAGCTTCAAAAGGTGTGAAAAATATGAGGAGCATGAAATGGTCTGAAAAAAAGGAGGAGCATGATGCGGTGTTGAAAAACATGAAGAGCCTGAAAAGCTGTAATAAATATGAGGAGCTTCAAGGGTGTCAAAAATATGAGGAGCATGAAACGGTCTGAAAAATAGGAGGAGCATGAAACGGTGTTGAAAAACATGAAGAGCTTGAAAAGGTGTGAAAAATATGAAGAGCTTCAAAAGGTGTCAAAAATATGAGGAGCATGAAACGGTCTGAAAAGTAGGAGGGACATGAAGTAGTCATCAAAAACATGAAGATCCTGAAAATGTGTGAAAATATGAAGAACTTCAAAAGGTGTCAATAAAATGAGGAGCATGAAACGGTCTGAAAAATACGAGGAGCATGAAGCGGTGGTCAAAAATATGAAGAGCCTGATAAGGTGTGAAAAATATGAAGAGCTTCAAAAGGTGTGAAAAATATGAGGTGCATGAAATGGTCTGAAAAATAGGAGGAGCATGAAGCGGTGTTGAAAAACATGAACAGCCTGAAAAGGTATGAAATATATGAAGAGCTTCAAAAGGTGTCAAAAATATGAGGAGCATGAAACAGTGTGAAAAATAGGAGTAGCATGAGGCTTTGTTCAAAAAATGAAGAGCCTGAAAAGATGGGAAAAATATGAAAAGGTTCAAAAGGTGTCAAAAATATGAGGAGCATGAAACGGTCTGAAAAATAGGAGGGACATGAAGCAGTCGTCAAAAACATGAAGATCCTGAAAAGGTGTGAAAATATGAAGAGCTTCAAAAGGTGCCAATAATATGAGTAGCATGAAACGGTCTGAAAAATAAGAGGGACATGAAGCAGTCGTCAAAAACATGAAGATCCTGAAAAGGTGTGAAAATATGAAGAGCTTCAAAAGGTGTCAAAAATATGAGGAGCATGAAACGGTCTTAAAAATAAGAGGGACATGAAGCAGTCGTCAAAAACATGAAGATCCTGAAAAGGTGTGAAAATATGAAGAGCTTCAAAAGGTGTCAAAAATATGAGGAGCATGAAACGGTCTTAAAAATAAGAGGGACATGAAGCAGTCGTCAAAAACATGAAGATCCTGAAAAGGTGTGAAAATATGAAGAGCTTCAAAAGGTGTCAATAATATGAGTAGCATGAAATGGTCTGAAAAATAGGAGGAGCATGAGGCGGTGTGAAAAATATGAAGAGCCTGAAAAGGTTTGAAGTATATGAAGAGCTTCAAACCTGTCAAAAATATGAGGAGCATGAAACGGACTGAAAAATACGAGGAGCATGAAGAGGTGTTGAAAAACATGAAAAGCCTGAAAAGGTATGAAAAATATGACGAGCTTCAAAAGGTGTCAAAAATATGAGGAGCATGAAACGGTCTGAAAAATAGGAGCAGCATGAAGCTGTGGTCAAAAACATGAAGAGCCTGAAAATGTGTGAAAAATATAAAGAGCTTCAAGGGAGTCAAAAATATGAGGAGCATGAAACGGTCTGAAAAATAGGAAGAGCATGAAGCGGTGTTGAAAAACATGAAAAGCCTGAAAAGGTTTGAAGTATATGAAGAGCTTCAACGTGTCAAAAATATGAGGAGCATGAAACGGTCTAAAAAATACGAGGAGCATGAAGCGGTGTTGAAAAACATGAAAAGCTTATAAAGGTGTGAAAAATATGAAGAGCTTCAAAAGGTGTCAAAAATATGAGGAGCATGAAATAGCCTGAAAAATAGGATGAGCATGATACGACTTTGAAAAAGATGAATAGCATGAAAAGGTGTGAAAACTATGAAGAGCTTCAAAAGGTGTCAAAAATATGAGAAGTATGAAACGACTGAAAAATAGGAGGAGCATGAAGCGGTGTTGAAAAACATGAAAAGCCTGAAAAGGTTTGAAATATATGAAGAGCTTCAAACGTGTCAAAAATATGAGGAGCATGAAACGGACTAAAAAATACGAGGAGCATGAAGAGGTGTTGAAAAACATGAAAAGCCTGAAAAGGTGTGAAAAATATGAAGAGCTTCAAAAGGTGTCAAAAATATGAGGAGCATGAAACAGCCTGAAAAATAGGATGAGCATGATACGATTTTGTAAAAGATGAATAGCATGAAAAGGTGTGAAAATTATGAAGAGCTTCAAAAGGTGTCAAAAATATGAGAAGTATGAAACGACTGAAAAATAGGAGGAGCATGAAGCGGTTTTGAAAAACATGAAAAGCCTGAAAAGGTTTGAAATATATGAAGAGCTTCAAACGTGTCAAAGATATGAGGAGCATGAAACGGTCTGAACAATAGGAGGAGGATGAAGTGGTGTTCAAAAACATAAAGAGCCTGAAAAAGTGTGAAAAATGTGATGAGCTTCAAAAGGTGTCAAAAAGATGAGGAGCATGAAACGGTCTGAAAAATAGGAGCAGCATGAAGCAGTGGACAAAAACATGAAGAGCCTGAAAAGGTGTGAAAAATATGAAGAGCTTCAAAATGTGTGAAAAATATGTGGAGCAGGATACGGTCTGAAAAATAGGAGGAGCATGAAGCGGTGTTGAAAAACATGAAGAGCCTGAAAAGGTGTGAAAAATATGAAGAGCTTCAAAAGGTGTCAAAAATATGAGGAGCATGAAACCGCCTGAAAATTGGAAGAGCATGAAACGGTTGTGAAAATGATGACGAGCAAGAAAAGGTGTGAAAAATATGAAGAGCTTCAAAAGGTTTCAAAAATATGAGAAGCATGAAACGACTGAAGAACAGGAGGTGCATGAAGCGGTGTTGAAAAACATGAAGAGCCTGAAAAGGTTTGAAGTATATGAAGAGCTTCAAACGTGTCAAAAATATGAGGAGCATGGAACGGTCTGAAAAATAAGAGGAGCATGAAGAGGTGTTGAAAAACATGAAAAGCCTGAAAAGGTGTGAAAAACATGAAGAGCTTCAAAAAGTGTCAAAAATATGAGGAGCATAAAACTGTCTGAAAAATAGGAGGAGCATGAAGCGGGGGTCAAAAACATGAAGAGCATGAAAAGGTGTGAAAAATATGAATAGTTTCCAAAGGTGTCAAAAATATGTGGAGCATGAAACGGACTGGAAAATAGGAGGAACATGAAGCGGTGTTCAAAAATATGAAGAGCCTGAAAAGGGTGAAAAATATGAAGAGCTTCAAAAGGTGTGAAAAATATGAGGTGCATGAAACGGTCTGAAATATAGGAGGAGCATGAAACGGTGTTGAAAAACATGAAGAGCATGAAAAGGTGTGAAATATGTGAAGAGCTACAAAAGGTGTCAACATTATGAGAAGCATGAAACGACTGAAAAGTAGGAGGAGCATGAAGCGGTGTTGAAAAACATGAAGAGCCTGAAAAGGTGTGAAATATATGAAGAGCTTCAAAAGGTGTCAAAATATGAGGAGCATGAAACGGTCTGAAAAATAGGAGGAGAATGAAGCTGTGTGCAAAAACATGAAGAGCCTGAAAATGTGTGAAAAATATGAAGAGCTTCAAAGGGTGTCAAAAATAGGAGGAGCATGAAACGGTCTCAAAAATAGGAGGAGCTTGAAGCGGTGTTCAAAAACATGTAGAGCCTGACAAGGTGTGAAAAATATGAAGAGCCTCAAAAGGTTTCAAATATATGAGGAGCAAGAATCGGTCTGAAAAATAGCAGGAGCATGAAGCAGTGTAGAAAAACATGAACAGCCTGAAAAGGTGTGAAAAATATGAAGAGCTTCAAAAGGTGTCAAAATATGAGGAGCATGAAACGGTCGGAAAAATAGGGGGAGCATGAAACGGTCTGAAAAATAGGAGGAGCATGAAACGGTGTTGAAACACATGAAGAGCCTGAAAAGGTGGGGAAAATATGAAGAGCTTCAAAAGATTTCAAATATATGAGGAGCATGAAACGGTCTGAAAAATAGAAGGAGCATCAAGCGGTGTTGAGAAACATGAAGAGCCTGAAAAGGTGTGAAAAATATGAAGAGCCTCAAAACGTGTCAAAAATATGAGGAGCATGAAACGGTCTGAAAAATAGTTGGAGCATGAAACGGTCTGAAAAATAGGAGGAGCATCAAGCGGAGTTGAAAAACATGAAGAGCCTGAAAATGTGTGAAAAATATGAAGAGCTTCAAAAATGTGAAAAATATGAAGATCTTCAAAAGGTGTGAAAAATATGAAGAGCTTCAAAAAGTGTCAAAAATGAGATTACCATGAAACGTTCTGAAAAATAGAAGGAGCATGAAGCAGTGTTGAAAATCATGAAGAGCCTGAAAAGGTGTGAAAAATATGAAGAGCTTCAAAATGTGTGAAAAACATGAAGAGCTTCAAAAGGTGTCAAAATGAGATGAGCATGAAACGGTCTGAAAAATAGGAGGAGCATGAAGTGGTGTTGAAAAAAATTAAGAGCCTGAAAAGGTGTGAAATATATGAAGAGCTTCAAAAGTTGTCAAAAATATGAGGAGAATGAAACAGTCTGAAAAATAGGAGGAGCATGAAGCCGTGTTGAAAAACATGAAGAGCCGGAAAAGGTGTGAAATATATGAAGAGCTTCAAAAGATGTGAAAAATATGAAGAACTTCAAAAGGTGTGAAAAATATGAAGAGCTCAAAAGGTGTCAAAAATGAGATGAGCATGAAACTGTCTGAAAAATAGGAGGAGCATAAAGCGGTGTTGAAAATCATGAAGAGCCTGAAAAGGTTTGAAAAATATGAAGAGCTTCAAAAGATGTGAAAAACATGAAGAGCTTCAAAAGATGTCAAAACGAGATGAGCATGAAACGGTCTGAAAAATAGGAGGAGCAAGAAGCGGTGTTGAAAAACATGAAGAGCCTGAAAAGATGTGAAAAATATGAAGAGCTTCTAACGGTGTCAAAAATATGAGGAGAATGAAACGGTCTGAAATATAGGAGGAGCATGAAGTGGTATTGAAAAACATGAAGAGCCTGAAAAGTGTAAAAAATACAAAGATCTTCAAAAAGTGTCAAAAATATGAGGTGCATGAAACGGTCTGAAAAGTAGGAGGAGCATGAAGCGGAGTTGAAAAACATGAAGAGCCTGAAAATAAGTGAAAAATATGAAGAGCTTCAAAAGATGTGAAAAATATGAAGAACTTCAAAAGGTGTGAAAAATATGAAGAGCTTCAAAAGGTGTCAAAAATGAGATGAGCATGAAACTGTCTGAAAGATAGGAGGAGCATAAAGCGGTGTTGAAAATCATGAAGAGCCTGAAAAGGTTTGAAAAATATGAAGAGCTTCAAAAGATGTGAAAAACATGAAGAGCTTCAAAAGATGTCAAAATGAGATGAGCATGAAACGGTCTGAAAATTAGGAGGAGCATGAAGTGGTGTTGAAAAACATGAAGGGCCTGAAAAGGTGTCAAAAATATGAAGAGCTTCAAAAGGTGTCAAAATATGAGGAGAATGAAACGGTCTGAAAAATAGGAGGAGCATGAAGCGGTGTTGAAAAATATGAAGGGCCTGAAAAGGTGTCAAAAATATGAAGAGCTTCAAAAGGTGTCAAATATATGAGGAGCATGAAACGGTCTGAAAAATAGGAGGAGCATGAAGCGGAGCTGAAAAACATGAAGAGCCTGAAAAGGTGTGAAAAATATGAAGAGATTCAAAAGGTGTCAAAAACATGAGGAGCATGAAACAGTCTGAAAAATAGGATGAAAATGAAACTGTTTCGGAAAAGATGAAGAGCATGAAAAGGTATGAAAAATATGAAGAGCTTCAAAAGGTTTCAAAAATATGAGAAGCATGAAACGACTGTAGAACAGGAGGTGCATGAAGCGGTGTTGAAAAACATGAAGAGCCTGAAAAGGTTTGACGTATATGAAGAGCTTCAAACGTGTCAAAAATATGAGGAGCATGGAACGGTCTGAAAAATAAGAGGAGCATGAAGAGGTGTTGAAAAACATGAAAAGCCTGAAAAGGTGTGAAAAACATGAAGAGCTTCAAAAAGTGTCAAAAATATGAGGAGCATAAAACTGTCTGAAAAATAGGAGGAGCATGAAGCGGGGGTCAAAAACATGAAGAGCATGAAAAGGTGTGAAAAATATGAATAGTTTCCAAAGGTGTCAAAAATATGTGGAGCATGAAACGGACTGGAAAATAGGAGGAACATGAAGCGGTGTTCAAAAATATGAAGAGCCTGAAAAGGGTGAAAAATATGAAGAGCTTCAAAAGGTGTGAAAAATATGAGGTGCATGAAACGGTCTGAAATATAGGAGGAGCATGAAACGGTGTTGAAAAACATGAAGAGCATGAAAAGGTGTGAAATATGTGAAGAGCTACAAAAGGTGTCAACATTATGAGAAGCATGAAACGACTGAAAAGTAGGAGGAGCATGAAGCGGTGTTGAAAAACATGAAGAGCCTGAAAAGGTGTGAAATATATGAAGAGCTTCAAAAGGTGTCAAAATATGAGGAGCATGAAACGGTCTGAAAAATAGGAGGAGAATGAAGCTGTGTGCAAAAACATGAAGAGCCTGAAAATGTGTGACAAATATGAAGAGCTTCAAAGGGTGTCAAAAATAGGAGGAGCATGAAACGGTCTCAAAAATAGGAGGAGCTTGAAGCGGTGTTCAAAAACATGTAGAGCCTGACAAGGTGTGAAAAATATGAAGAGCCTCAAAAGGTTTCAAATATATGAGGAGCAAGAATCGGTCTGAAAAATAGCAGGAGCATGAAGCAGTGTAGAAAAACATGAACAGCCTGAAAAGGTGTGAAAAATATGAAGAGCTTCAAAAGGTGTCAAAATATGAGGAGCATGAAACGGTCGGAAAAATAGGGGGAGCATGAAACGGTCTGAAAAATAGGAGGAGCATGAAACGGTGTTGAAACACATGAAGAGCCTGAAAAGGTGGGGAAAATATGAAGAGCTTCAAAAGATTTCAAATATATGAGGAGCATGAAACGGTCTGAAAAATAGAAGGAGCATCAAGCGGTGTTGAGAAACATGAAGAGCCTGAAAAGGTGTGAAAAATATGAAGAGCCTCAAAACGTGTCAAAAATATGAGGAGCATGAAACGGTCTGAAAAATAGTTGGAGCATGAAACGGTCTGAAAAATAGGAGGAGCATCAAGCGGAGTTGAAAAACATGAAGAGCCTGAAAATGTGTGAAAAATACGAAGAGCTTCAAAAATGTGAAAAATATGAAGATCTTCAAAAGGTGTGAAAAATATGAAGAGCTTCAAAAAGTGTCAAAAATGAGATTACCATGAAACGTTCTGAAAAATAGAAGGAGCATGAAGCAGTGTTGAAAATCATGAAGAGCCTGAAAAGGTGTGAAAAATATGAAGAGCTTCAAAATGTGTGAAAAACATGAAGAGCTTCAAAAGGTGTCAAAATGAGATGAGCATGAAACGGTCTGAAAAATAGGAGGAGCATGAAGTGGTGTTGAAAAAAATTAAGAGCCTGAAAAGGTGTGAAATATATGAAGAGCTTCAAAAGTTGTCAAAAATATGAGGAGAATGAAACAGTCTGAAAAATAGGAGGAGCATGAAGCCGTGTTGAAAAACATGAAGAGCCGGAAAAGGTGTGAAATATATGAAGAGCTTCAAAAGATGTGAAAAATATGAAGAACTTCAAAAGGTGTGAAAAATATGAAGAGCTCAAAAGGTGTCAAAAATGAGATGAGCATGAAACTGTCTGAAAAATAGGAGGAGCATAAAGCGGTGTTGAAAATCATGAAGAGCCTGAAAAGGTGTGAAAAATATGAAGAGCTTCAAAAGGTGTCAAAAATGAGATGAGCATGAAACGGTCTGAAAAATAGGAGGAGCATGAAGTGGTGTTGAAAAACATGAAGGGCCTGAAAAGGTGTCAAAAATATGAAGAGCTTCAAAAGGTGTCAAAAATATGAGGAACATGAAATGGTCTGAAAAATAGGAGGAGCATGAAGCGGTTTTGAAAAACATGTAGAGCCTGAAAAGGTGTGAAAAATATAAAGAGCTTCAAGGGAGTCAAAAATATGAGGAGCATGAAACGGTCTGAAAAATAGGAAGAGCATGAAGCGGTGTTGAAAAACTTGAAGAGCCTGGAAAGGTGTGAAAAATATGAAGAGCTTCAAAAGGTGTCAAAAATATGCGGAGCATGAAACAGCCTGAAAATTGGAAGAGCATGAAAGGGTTTTGAAAAAGATGAAGAGCATGAAAATTTGTGAAAAATATGAAGAGCTTCAAAAGGGTTCAAAAATATGAGAAGCATGAAACAACTGAAAAAGAGGAGGTGCATGAAGCGGTGTTGAAAAACAGGAAGAGCCTGAAAAGGTTTGAAATATATGAAGAGCTTCAAACGTGTCAAATATATGAGGAGCATGAAATGGTCTGAAAAATACCAGGAGCATGAAGCAGTGTTGAAAAACATGAAAAGCTTGAAAAGGTGTGAAAAATATGAAGAGCTTCAAAAGTCTCAAAAATATGAGGAGCATGAAACGGTCTGAAAAATACGAGGAGCATGAAGCGGTCTTCAAAAACATGAAGTGCCTGAAAAGGTGTGAAAAATATGAAGAGCTTCAAAAGGTGTCAAAAATATGAGGAGCATGAGACGGTCTGAAAAATACTAGCGGCATGAAGCGCTGGTCAAAAACATGAAGAGCCTGAAAAGGTGTGAAAAATATGAAGAGCTTCAAAAATGTGAAAAATATGAAGAGCTTCAAAAGGTGTGAAAAATACGAAGAGCTTCAAAAGGTGTCAAAAATGAGATGAGCATGAAACTGTCTGAAAAATAGGAGGAGCATAAAGCGGTGTTGAAAATCATGAAGAGCCTGAAAAGGTGTGAAAATTATGAAGAGCTTCAAAAGATGTGAAATACACGAAGAGCTTCAAAAGATGTCAAAATGAGATGAGCATGAAACGGTCTGAAAAATAGGAGGAGCAAGAAGCGGTGTTGAAAAACATGAAGAGCCTGAAAACGTGTGAAAAATATGAAGAGCTTCAGAAATGTGAAAAATATGAAGAGCTTCAAAAGGTGTGAAAAATACGAAGAGCTTCAAAAGGTGTCAAAAATAAGAGGTGCATGGAACGGACTGAAAAATAGGAGTAGCATGAAGTGGTGTTGAAAAACATGAGGAGCCTGAAAATGTGTGAAAAATATGAAGAGCTTCAAAAGGTGTGAAAAATATGAAGAGCTTCCAAATGTGTGAAATACATGAGAAGCAGGAAACGGTCTGAAAAATTGGAGGAGCATGAAGCGGTGTTCCAAAACATGAAGAGCCTGAAAAGGTGTGAAAAATATGTGGAGTTTCAAAAGGTGTCAAAAATATGAGGAGCATGAAACGGTCTGAAAAATAGGAGGAGCATGAAGCGAAGTTGAAAAACATGAAGAGCCTGAAAATAAGTGAAAAATATGAAGAGCTTCAAAAGATGTGAAAAATATGAAGAACTTCAAAAGGTGTGAAAAATATGAAGAGCTTCAAAAGGTGTCAAAAATGAGATGAGCATGAAACTGTCTGAAAAATAGGAGGAGTATAAAGCGGTGTTGAAAATCATGAAGAGCCTGAAAACGTGTGAAAAATATGAAGAACTTCAAAAGGTGTGAAAAATGTGAAGAGCTTCAAAAGGTGTCAAAAATGAGATGAGCATGAAACTGTCTGAAAAATAGGAGGAGTATAAAGCGGTGTTGAAAATCATGAAGAGCCTGAAAACGTGTGAAAAATATGAAGAACTTCAAAAGGTGTGAAAAATATGAAGAGCTTCAAAAGATGTGAAAAACATGAAGAGCTTCAAAAGATGTCAAAATGAGATGAGCATGAAACGGTCTGAAAAATAGGAGGAGCAAGAAGCGGTGTTGAGAAACATGAAGAGCCTGAAAAGATGTGAAAAATATGAAGAGCTTCGAACGCTGTCAAAAATTTGAGGAGAATGAAACGGTCTGAAATATAGGAGGAGCATGAAGTGGTATTGAAAAACATGAAGAGCCTGAAAAGTGTAAAAAATACAAAGATCTTCAAAAAGTGTCAAAAATATGAGGTGCATGAAACGGTCTGAAAAATAGGAGGAGCATGAAGCGGTGTTGAAAAACATGAAGAGCCTGAAAACGTGTGAAAAATATGAAGAACTTCAAAAGGTGTGAAAAATGTGAAGAGCTTCAAAAGGTGTCAAAAATGAGATGAGCATGAAACGGTCTGAAAAATAGGAGGAGCATGAAGTGGTGTTGAAAAACATGAAGGGCCTGAAAAGGTGTCAAAAATATGAAGAGCTTCAAAAGGTGTCAAAATATGAGGAGAATGAAACGGTCTGAAAAATAGGAGGAGCATGAAGCGGTGTTGAAAAACATGAAGGGCCTGAAAAGGTGTTAAAAAAATGAAGAGCTTCAAAAGGTGTCAAATATATGAGGAGCATGAAACGGTCTGAAAAATAGGAGGAGCATGAAGCGGAGCTGAAAAACATGAAGAGCCTGAAAAGGTGTGAAATATATGAAGAGCTTCAAAAGGTGTGAACAATATGAATAACTTCAGAAGGTGTTAAAAATATGAGGAGCATGAAACGGTCTGAAAAATAGGAGGAGCATCAAAATGTGTTGAAAAACATGAAGATCATGAAAGGTTTGAAAAATATGAAGAGCTTCAAAAGGAGTCAAAAATAGAAGTAGCATGAAACGGTGTTCAAAAACTTGAAGAGCCTGAAAATGTGTGAAAAATATGAAGAGATTAAAAGGTGTCAAAAATATGAGGAGCATGAAACGGTCTGAAAATAGGAGGAGCATGAAGCGGTGTTGAAAAACATGAAGAGCCTGAAAAGGTGTGAAAATTATGAAGAGCTTCAAATTGTGTCAAAAATATGAGGAGCATGAAACGTTCTGAAAGATAGGAGGAGCATGAAACTGTGTTGAAAAACATGAAGAGCCTGAAAAGGTGTGAAATATATAAAGAGTTTCAAAAGGTGTTAAAAATATGAGGAGCATGAAACAGTCTGAAAAATAGGAGGCGCATGAAACGGTCTGAAAAAAAGGAGGAGCATGAAACGGTGTGGAAAAACATGAAGACCTTGAAAACGTGTGAAAAATAGGAAGAGCTTCAAAAGCTGTGAGAAATATGAATAGCTTCAAAAGGTGTCAAAAATGAGATGAGCATGAAACGGTCTGAAAAATCGGAGCAGCATGAAGTTGTGTTGAAAACATGAAGAGCCTGAAAAGGTGTGAAATATATGAAGAGCTTCAAAAGGTTTCAAATATATGAGGAGCATGAATCGGTCTGAAAAATAGCAGGAGCATGAAGCAGGGTAGAAAAACATGAACAGCCTGAAAAGGTGTGAAAAATATGAAGAGCTTCAAAAGGTGTCAAAATATGAGGAGCATGAAACGGTCGGAAAAATAGGAGGAGCATGAAATGGTCTGAAAAATAGGAGGAGCATGAAACGGTGTTGAAACACATGAAGAGCCTGAAAAGGTGGGAAAAATATGAAGAGCTTCAAAAGATTTCAAATATATGAGGAGCATGAAACGGTCTGAAAAATAGAAGGAGCATCATGCGGTGTTGAGAAACATGAAGAGCCTGAAAAGGTGTGAAAAATATGAAGAGCCTCAAAACGTGTCAAAAATATGAGGAGCATGAAACGGTCTGAAAAATAGTTGGAGCATGAAACGGTCTGAAAAATAGGAGGAGCATGAAGCGGTGTTGAAAAACATGAAGAGCCTGAAAAGGTGTGAAAATTATGAAGAGCTTCAAATTGTGTCAAAAATATGAGGAGCATGAAACGTTCTGAAAGATAGGAGGAGCATGAAACTGTGTTGAAAAACATGAAGAGCCTGCAAAGGTGTGAAATATATAAAGAGTTTCAAAAGGTGTTAAAAATATGAGGAGCATGAAACGGTCTGAAAAATAGGAGGCGCATGAAACGGTCTGAAAAAAAGGAGGAGCATGAAACGGTGTGGAAAAACATGAAGAGCTTGAAAACGTGTGAAAAATAGGAAGAGCTTCAAAAGCTGTGAGAAATATGAATAGCTTCAAAAGGTGTCAAAAATGAGATGAGCATGAAACGGTCTGAAAAATCGGAGCAGCATGAAGTTGTGTTGAAAACATGAAGAGCCTGAAAAGGTGTGAAATATATGAAGAGCTTCAAAAGGTTTCAAATATATGAGGAGCATGAATCGGTCTGAAAAATAGCAGGAGCATGAAGCAGGGTAGAAAAACATGAACAGCCTGAAAAGGTGTGAAAAATATGAAGAGCTTCAAAAGGTGTCAAAATATGAGGAGCATGAAACGGTCGGAAAAATAGGAGGAGCATGAAATGGTCTGAAAAATAGGAGGAGCATGAAACGGTGTTGAAACACATGAAGAGCCTGAAAAGGTGGGAAAAATATGAAGAGCTTCAAAAGATTTCAAATATATGAGGAGCATGAAACGGTCTGAAAAATAGAAGGAGCATCATGCAGTGTTGAGAAACATGAAGAGCCTGAAAAGGTGTGAAAAATATGAAGAGCCTCAAAACGTGTCAAAAATATGAGGAGCATGAAACGGTCTGAAAAATAGTTGGAGCATGAAACGGTCTGAAAAATAGGAGGAGCATGAAGCGGTGTTGAAAAACATGAAGAGCCTGAAAAGGTGTGAAAATTATGAAGAGCTTCAAATTGTGTCAAAAATATGAGGAGCATGAAACGTTCTGAAAGATAGGAGGAGCATGAAACTGTGTTGAAAAACATGAAGAGCCTGCAAAGGTGTGAAATATATAAAGAGTTTCAAAAGGTGTTAAAAATATGAGGAGCATGAAACGGTCTGAAAAATAGGAGGCGCATGAAACGGTCTGAAAAAAAGGAGGAGCATGAAACGGTGTGGAAAAACATGAAGAGCTTGAAAACGTGTGAAAAATAGGAAGAGCTTCAAAAGCTGTGAGAAATATGAATAGCTTCAAAAGGTGTAAAAAATGAGATGAGCATGAAACGGTCTGAAAAATCGGAGCAGCATGAAGTTGTGTTGAAAACATGAAGAGCCTGAAAAGGTGTGAAATATATGAAAAGCTTCAAAAGGTGTCAAAATATGAGGAGTATGAAACGGTCTGAAAAAGAGGAGGAGCATGAAACGGTCTGAAAATTAAGAGGAGTATGAAACAGTGTGGAAAAATATGGAGAGCCTGAAAAGGAGTTAAATATAGGAAGAGCTTCAAAAGTGACAAAAATATGAGGAGCATGAAATGGTCTGAAAAACAGGAGGTGCATGAAGCAGTGTTCAAAATCATGAAGAGCCTGAAAAGGTGTGAAAAATAAAAGAGCTTCAAAAGGTGTGAAAAATATGAGGAGCATGAACGGTCTGAAATATAGCAGCAGGAAGGGGTGTTGAAATACATGAAGAGCTTGAAAAGGTGTGAAAAATATGAAGAGCTTCAAAGGGTGTCAAAAATATGAGGAGCATGAAACGGTCTGAAAAATAGGAGGAGCATGAAGCAGTGTTCAAAAACATGGAGAACCTGAAAAGGTGTGAAAAATATGAAGAGCCTCAAAACCTGTCAGATATATGAGGGGCATGAAACGGTCTGAAAAAGAGGAGGAGCATGAAGCAGTGTTGAAAAACATGAAGAGCCTGAAAAGGTGTGAAAAATATGAAGAGCTTCAAAACGTGTCAAAAATATGAGGAGCGTGAAACGGTCTGAAAATAGGAGGAGCATGAAGCGGTTTTGAAAAAGATGAAGAGCCTGAAAAGGTGTGAAAAATATGAAGAGCCTCAAAAGGTGTCAAAAGTATGAGGAACATGAAACGCTCTGAAATATAGAAGGAGCATCAAGCGGTGTTGAAAAACATGAAGAGCCTGAAAAGGTGTGAAAAATATGAAGAGCTTCAAAAGGTGTCAAAAATATGAGGAGCATGAAACGGTCTGAACAATAGGAGGAGCATGAAACGGTCTGAAAAATAGGAGGAGCATGAAACGGTGTTCAAAAACATGAAGAGCCTGAAAAAGTGTGAAAAATATGAAGACTCTCAAAAAATATCAAAACTATGAGGAATATGAAACGGTCTGAAAAATAGGAGGAGCATCAAGCGGAGTTGAAAAACATGAAGAGCCTGAAAATGTGTGAAAAATATGAAGAGCTTCAAAAATGTGAAAAATATGAAGATCTTCAAAAGGTGTGAAAAATATGAAGAGCTTCAAAAAGTGTCAAAAATGAGATTACCATGAAACGTTCTGAAAAATAGAAGGAGCATGAAGCAGTGTTGAAAATCATGAAGAGCCTGAAAAGGTGTGAAAAATATGAAGAGCTTCAAAATGTGTGAAAAACATGAAGAGCTTCAAAAGGTGTCAAAATGAGATGAGCATGAAACGGTCTGAAAAATAGGAGGAGCATGAAGTGGTGTTGAAAAAAATTAAGAGCCTGAAAAGGTGTGAAATATATGAAGAGCTTCAAAAGTTGTCAAAAATATGAGGAGAATGAAACAGTCTGAAAAATAGGAGGAGCATGAAGCCGTGTTGAAAAACATGAAGAGCCTGAAAAGGTGTGAAAAATATGAAGAGCTTCTAAAGGTGTCAAAAATATGAGGAGAATGAAACGGTCTGAAATATAGGAAAATCATGAAGCAGTGTTGAAAAACATGAAGAGCCTGAAAAGGTGTGGAAAATATGAAGAGCTTCAAAAGGTGTCAAAAATATGAGGAGCATGAAACGGTTCGAAAAATAGGAGGAGCATGAAACGGTGTTCAAAACATGAAGAGCATGAAAACGTGTGAAAAATATGAAGAGCTTCAAAAGGTGTGAAATACATGAGGAGCATGATACGGTCTGAAAAGTAGGAGGAGCATGAAGTGGTTGTGAAAAACATCAAGAGCCTGAAGAGGTGTGCAAAATATGAAGAGCTTCAAAAGGTGTGAAATTCATGAGGAGATGAAACGGTCTGAAAAATAGGAGGGGCATGAAGCGGTGTTCAAAAACATGCAGAGACTGAAAAGTTGTGAAAAATATGAAGAGCTTCAAAAGATGTGAAAAATATGAAGAACTTCAATAGGTGTGAAAAATATGAAGAGCTTCAAAAGGTGTCAAAAATGAGATGAGCATGAAACTGTCTGAAAAATAGGAGGAGCATAAAGCGGTGTTGAAAATCATGAAGAGCCTGAAAAGGTGTGAAAAATATGAAGAGCTTCAAAAGATGTGAAAAACATGAAGAGCTTCAAAAGATGTCAAAATGAGATGAGCATGAAACGGTCTGAAAAATAGGAGGAGCAAGAAGTGGTGTTGAAAAACATGAAGAGCCTGAAAAGATGTGAAAAATATGAAGAGCTTCTAACGGTGTCAAAAATATGAGGAGAATGAAACGGTCTGAAATATAGGAGGAGCATGAAGTGGTATTGAAAAACATGAAGAGCCTGAAAAGTGTAAAAAATTCAAAGATCTTCAAAAAGTGTCAAAAATATGAGGTGCATGAAACAGTTTGAAAAATAGGAGGAGCATGAAGCGGTGTTGAAAAACATAAAGAGCCTGAAAACGTGTGAAAAATATGAAGAGCTTCAAAAATGTGAAAAATATGAAGAGCTTCAAAAGGTGTGAAAAATACGAAGAGCTTCAAAAGGTGTCAAAAATATGAGGTGCATGAAACGGACTGAAAAATAGGAGTAGCATGAAGTGGTGTTGAAAAACATGAGGAGCCTGAAAATGTGTGAAAAATATGAAGAGCTTCAAAAGGTGTGAAAAATATGAAGAGCTTCAAAAGGTGTGAAATACATGAAAAGCAGGAAACGGTCTGAAAAATTGGAGGAGCATGAAGCGGTGTTCCAAAACATGAAGAGCCTGAAAAGGTGTGAAAAATACGTGGAGTTTCAAAAGGTGTCAAATATATGAGGAGCATGAAACGGTCTGAAAAATAGGAGGAGCATGAAGCGGAGTTGAAAAACATGAAGAGCGTGAAAATAAGTGAAAAATATGAAGAGCTTCAAAAGATGTGAAAAATATGAAGAACTTCAAAAGGTGTGAAAAATACGAAGAGCTTCAAAAGGTGTCAAAAATGAGATGAGCATGAAACTGTCTGAAAAATAGGAGGAGCATAAAGCGGTGTTGAAAATCATGAAGAGCCTGAAAAGATGTGAAAAATATGAAGAGCTTCTAACGGTGTCAAAAATATGAGGAGAATGAAACGGTCTGAAATATAGGAGGAGCATAAAGTGGTATTGAAAAACATGAAGAGCCTGAAAAGTGTAAAAAATACAAAGATCTTCAAAAAGTGTCAAAAATATGAGGTGCATGAAACGGTCTGAAAAATAGGAGGAGCATGAAGCGGTGTTGAAAAACATGAAGAGCCTGAAAACGTGTGAAAAATATGAAGAACTTCAAAAGGTGTCAAAAATATGAAGAGCTTCAAAAGGTGTCAAATATATGAGGAGCATGAAACGGTCTGAAAAATAGGAGGAGCATGAAGCGGAGCTGAAAAACATGAAGAGCCTGAAAAGGTGTGAAAAATATGAAGAGATTCAAAAGGTGTCAAAAACATGAGGAGCATCAAACAGTCTGAAAAATAGGATGAAAATGAAACTGTTTCGGAAAAGATGAAGAGCATGAAAAGGTATGAAAAATATAAAGAGCTTCAAAAGGTGTAAAAATATAAGGAGCATGAAACGGTCTGAAAAATAGGAGGAGCATGAACCGGTGTTGAGGAACATGAAGAGCCTGAAAAGGTGTGAAATATATGAACAGCTTCAAAAGGTGTGAAAAATATGAATAACTTCAGAAGGTGTTAAAAATATGAGGAGCATGAATCAATCTGAAAGTTAGGATGAGATTGAAACGGTTTTGAAAAAGATGAAGAGCATGAAAAGCTGTGAAAAATATAAAGAGCTTCAAAAGTTGTCAAAAATATGAGGAGCATGAATCAATCTGAAAATTAGGATGAGATTGAAACGGTTTTGAAAAAGATGAAGAGCATGAAAAGCTGTGAAAAATATAAAGAGCTTCAAAAGGTGTCAAAAATATGAGAAGCAAGAAACAGTCTGAAAAATAGGAGGAGCATCAAGCGGTGTTTAAAAACATGAAGAGGCTGAAAAGGTGTGAAAAATATGAAGAGCTTCAAAAGGTGTCAAAAATATGAGAAGCATGAAACGGTCTGAAAAATAGGAGGAGCATGAAGCGGTGTTTAAAAACATGAAGAGGCTGAAAAAGTGTGAAAAATATAAAGAGGTTAAAAATGTGTCAAAAATATGAAGAGCATGAAACGGTCTGAAAAATAGGAGGATCCTGAAGCAGTGTTGAAAAACATGAAGAGCCTGAAAATGTGTGAAATATATGAAGAGTTTCGAAAGGTGTCAAAAATATGAGGAGCATGAAACGGTCTGAAAAATAGGAGGAGCATGAAGCGGTGTTGAAAAACATGAAGAGCCTGAAAAGGTGTGAAAAATATGAAGAGTTGCAAAAGGTGTCAGAAATATGAGGAGCATGAAACGGTCTGAAATATAGGAGAAGCATGAAGCGGTGGTCAAAAAGATGAAGAGCCTGAAAAGGTGTGAAAAATATGATGGGCTTAAAAGGTGTGCAAAATATGAGGAGCATGAAACGGTCTGAAATATAGGAGGAGCATTAAGCGGTTTTGAAAAACATGAAAAGCCTGAAAAGGTTTGAAATATATGAAGAGCTTCAAACGTGTCAAAAATATGAGGAGCATGAAACGGTCTGAAAAGTAGGAGGGACATGAAGCAGTCGTCAAAAACATGAAGATCCTGAAAATGTGTGAAAATATGAAGAGCTTCAAAAGGTGTCAATAAAATGAGGAGCATGAAACGGTCTGAAAAATACGAGGAGCATGAAGCGGTGGTCAAAAATATGAAGAGCCTGATAAAGTGTTTAAAATATGAAGAGCTTCAAAAGGTGTGAAAAATATGAGGTGCATGAAATGGTCTGAAAAAATAGGAGGAGCATGAAGCGGTGTTGAAAAACACGAACAGCCTGAAAAGATGGGAAAAATATGAAGAGCTTCAAAAGGTGTCAAAAATATGAGGAGCATGAAAAAGTGTGAAAAATAGGAGTAGCATGAGGCTGTGTTCAAAAACATGAAGAGCCTGAAAAGATGGGAAAAATATGAAGAGCTTCAAAAGGTGTCAAAAATATGAGGAGCATGAAACGGTCTGAAAAATAGGAGGGACATGAAGCAGTCGTCAAAAACATGAAGATCCTGAAAAGGTGTGAAAATATGAAGAGCTTCAAAAGGTGTCAATGATATGAGTAGCATGAAACGGTCTGAAAAATAGGAGGAGCATGAAGCGGTGTTGAAAAACATGAAAAGCATGAAAAGGTGTGAAAAATATGAAGAGCTTATAAAGGTGTCAAAAATATGAGGAGCATGAAACAGCCTGAAAATTGGAAGAGCATGAAACGGTTTTGAAAATGATGAAGAGCATGAAAATGTGTGAAAAATATGAAGAGCTTCAAAAGGTTTCAAAAATATGAGAAGCATGAAACGATTGAAAAATAGGAGGAGCATGAAGCGGTGTTGAAAAACATGAAGAGCCTGAAAAGGTTTGAAGTATATGAAGAGCTTCAAACGTGTCAAAAATATGAGGAGCATGAAACGGTCTGAAAAATACGAGGAGCATGAAGAGGTGTTGAAAAACATGAAAAGCCTGAAAAGGTGTGAAAAATATGACGAGCTTCAAAAGGTGTCAAAAAGATGAGAAGCATGAAACGGTCTGAAAAATAGGAGCAGCATGAAGCCGTGGTGAAAAACATGAAGAGCCTGAAAATGTGTGAAAAATATAAAGAGCTTCAAGGGAGTCAATAATATGAGGAGCATGAAACGGTCTGAAAAATAGGAAGAGCATGAAGCGGTGTTGAAAAACTTGAAGAGCCTGAAAAGGTGTGAAAAATATGATGAGCTTCAAAAGGTGTCAAAAATATGAGGAGCATGAAACAGCCTGAAAATTGGAAGAGCATGAAACGGTTTTGAAAAAGATGAAGAGCATGAAAAGTTGTGAAAAATATGAAGAGCTTCAAAAGGTTTCAAAAATATGAGAAGCATGAAACAACTGAAAAATACGAGGAGCATGAAGCGGTGTTGAAAAACAGGAAGAGCCTGAAAAGGTTTGAAATATATGAAGAGCTTCAAACGTGTCAAATATATGAGGAGCATGAAATGGTCTGAAAAATACCAGGAGCATGAACCGGTGTTGAAAAACATGAAAAGCTTGAAAAGGTGTGAAAAATATGACGAGCTTCAAAAGGTGTCAAAAAGATGAGAAGCATGAAACGGTCTGAAAAATAGGAGCAGCATGAAGCCGTGGTGAAAAACATGAAGAGCCTGAAAATGTGTGAAAAATATAAAGAGCTTCAAGGGAGTCAAAAATATGAGGAGCATGAAACGGTCTGAAAAATAGGAAGAGCATGAAGCGGTGTTGAAAAACTTGAAGAGCCTGAAAAGGTGTGAAAAATATGATGAGCTTCAAAAGGTGTCAAAAATATGAGGAGCATGAAACAGCCTGAAAATTGGAAGAGCATGAAACGGTTTTGAAAAAGATGAAGAGCATGAAAAGTTGTGAAAAATATGAAGAGCTTCAAAAGGTTTCAAAAATATGAGAAGCATGAAACAACTGAAAAATACGAGGAGCATGAAGCGGTGTTGAAAAACAGGAAGAGCCTGAAAAGGTTTGAAATATATGAAGAGCTTCAAACGTGTCAAATATATGAGGAGCATGAAATGGTCTGAAAAATACCAGGAGCATGAACCGGTGTTGAAAAACATGAAAAGCTTGAAAAGGTGTGAAAAATATGAAGAGCTTCAAAAGGTGTCAAAAATATGAGAAGCATGAAACGGTCTAAAAAATACGAGGAGCATGAAGCGGTGTTGAAAAACATGAAAAGCCTGAAAAGGTGTGAAAAATATGAAGAGCTTCAAAGGTGTCAAAAATATGAGGAGCATGAAACGGTCTAAAAAATACGAGGAGCATGAATCGGTGTTGAAAAACATGAAAAGCCTGAAAAGGTGTGAAAAATATGAAGAGCTCAAAAGGTGTCAAAAATATGAGGAGCATGAAACAGCCTGAAAAATTGGATGAGCATGATACGATTTTGTAAAAGATGAATAGCATGAAAAGGTGTGAAAATTATGAAGAGCTTCAAATGGTGTCAAAAATATGAGAAGTATGAAACGACTGAAAAATAGGAGGAGCATGAAGCGGTTTTGAAAAACATGAAAAGCCTGAAAAGGTTTGAAATATATGAAGAGCTTCAAACGTGTCAAAAATATGAGGAGCATGAAACGGTCTGAACAATAGGAGGAGGATTAAGTGGTGTTCAAAAACATAAAGAGCCTGAAAAGGTGTGAAAAACATGATGAGCTTCAAAAGGTGTCAAAAAGATGAGGAGCATGAAACGGTCTGAAAAATAGGAGCAGCATGAAGCGGTGGACAAAAACATGAAGAGCCTGAAAAGGTGTGAAAAATATGAAGAGCTTCAAAATGTGTGAAAAATATGAGGAGCAGGATACGGTCTGAAAAATAGGAGGAGCATGAAGAGGTTTTCAAAAACATGAAGAGCTTGGAAAGGTGTAAAAAATATGAAGAGCTACAAAAGGTGTCAAAAATATGAGGAGCATGAAGTGGTTTTAAAAAAGATGAAGAACATGAAAAGGTGTGAAAAATATGAAGAGCTTCAAAACATGTCAAAAATATGAGGAGAATGAAACGGTCTGAAAAATAGGATGAGCATGAAACGGTTTTGAAAAAGATGAAGAGCCTGAAAATGTGTGAAAAACATGAAGAGCTTAAAAAGGTGTCAAAAATATGAGGAGCATGAAACGGTCTGAAAAATAGGAGGAGAATGAAGCGGTGTTTATAAACATGAAGAGCCTGAAAAGATGTGAAAAACATGAAGAGCTTCAAAAAGTGTCAAAATTTTGAGGAGCATAAAACTGTCTGAAAAATAGGAGGAGCATGAAACAGTCGTCAAAAACATGAAGATCCTGAAAAGGTGTGAAAAATATGAAGAGCTTCAAAAGGTGTCAAAATTATGAGGAGCATGTAACAGTCTGAAAAATAGGAGGAGAATGAAGCGGTGTTTATAAACATGAAGAGCCTGAAAAGGTGTGAAAAACATTAAGAGCTTCAAAAAGTGTCAAAAATATGAGGAGCATAAAACTGTCTGAAAAATAGGAGGAGCATGAAGCGGGGGTCAAAAACATGAAGAGCATGAAAAGGTGTGAAAAATATGAAGAGTTTCCAAAGGTGTCAAAAATATGTGGAGCATGAAATGGACTGGAAAATAGGAGGAACACGAAGCGGTGTTCAAAAATATGAAGAGCCTGAAAAGGTGTGAAAAATATGAAGAGCTTCAAAAGGTGTGAAAAATATGAGGTGCATGAAACGGTCTGAAATATAGGAGGAGCATGAAACGGTGTTGAAAAACATGAAGAGCATGAAAAGGTGTGAAATATGTGAAGAGCTACAAAAGGTGTCAACATTATGAGAAGCATGAAACGACTGAAAAGTAGGAGGAGCATGAAGCGGTGTTGAAAAACATGAAGAGCCTGAAAAGGTGTGAAATATATGAAGAGCTTCAAAGGTGTCGAAAATATGAGGAGCATGAAACTGTGTGAAAAATAGGAGGAGCAGGAAGCGGTGTTTGAAAACATAAAGAGCCTGAAAAGATGTGAAAAATATGAAGAGCTTCAAAACGTGTCAAAAATATGAGGAGCATGAAACGGTCTGAAAAATAGGAGGAGCATGAAGCGGTGTTCAAAAAAAATGAAGAGCCTGAAAAGGTGTTATTTATATTAAGAGCTTCAAAAGGTGTGAAAAATATGAGGAGCATGAAATGGTCTGAAAAATAGGAGGAGCATGATGCGGTGTTGAAAAACATGAAGAGCCTGAAAAGCTGTGATAAATATGAAGAGCTTCAAGGGTGTAAAAAATATGAGGAGCATGAAACGGTCTGAAATAGGAGGGACATGAAGCAATAGTCAAAAACATGAAGATCCTGAAAATTTGTGAAAATATGAAGAGCTTCAAAAGGTGTCAATAAAATGAGGAGCATGAAACGGTCTGAAAAATAGGAAGAGCATGAAGCGGTGTTGAAAAACTTGAAGAGCCTGAAAAGGTGTGAAAAATATGAAGAGCTTCAAAAGGTGTCAAAAATATGAGGAGCATGAAACAGTGTGAAAAATAGGAGTAGCATGAGGCTGTGTTCAAAAACATGAAGAGCCTGAAAAGATGGGAAAAATATGAAGAGCTTCAAAAGGTGTTAAAAATATGAGTAGCATGAAACGGTCTGAAATATAGGAGGAGCATGAGGCGTTGGTCAAACATATGTAGAGCCTGAAAAGGTGTGAATAATATGAAGAGCTTCAAAAGGTGTGAAAAATATGAGGTGCATGAAACGGTCTGAAAAATAGGAGGAGCATGAAGCGGTGTTGAAAAACATGAAGAGCCTGAAAAGGTGTGAAAAATATGAAGAACTTCAAAACGTGTCAAAAATATGAGGAGCATGAAACGGACTGGAAAATAGGAGGAACATGAAGCGGTGTTCAAAAATATGAAGAGCCTGAAAAGGGTGAAAAATATGAAGAGCTTCAAAAGGTGTGAAAAATATGAGGTGCATGAAACGGTCTGAAATATAGGAGGAGCATGAAACGGTGTTGAAAAACATGAAGAGCATGAAAAGGTGTGAAATATGTGAAGAGCTACAAAAGGTGTCAACATTATGAGAAGCATGAAACGACTGAAAAGTAGGAGGAGCATGAAGCGGTGTTGAAAAACATGAAGAGCCTGAAAAGGTGTGAAATATATGAAGAGCTTCAAAAGGTGTCAAAATATGAGGAGCATGAAACGGTCTGAAAAATAGGAGGAGAATGAAGCTGTGTGCAAAAACATGAAGAGCCTGAAAATGTGTGAAAAATATGAAGAGCTTCAAAGGGTGTCAAAAATAGGAGGAGCATGAAACGGTCTCAAAAATAGGAGGAGCTTGAAGCGGTGTTCAAAAACATGTAGAGCCTGACAAGGTGTGAAAAATATGAAGAGCCTCAAAAGGTTTCAAATATATGAGGAGCAAGAATCGGTCTGAAAAATAGCAGGAGCATGAAGCAGTGTAGAAAAACATGAACAGCCTGAAAAGGTGTGAAAAATATGAAGAGCTTCAAAAGGTGTCAAAATATGAGGAGCATGAAACGGTCGGAAAAATAGGGGGAGCATGAAACGGTCTGAAAAATAGGAGGAGCATGAAACGGTGTTGAAACACATGAAGAGCCTGAAAAGGTGGGGAAAATATGAAGAGCTTCAAAAGATTTCAAATATATGAGGAGCATGAAACGGTCTGAAAAATAGAAGGAGCATCAAGCGGTGTTGAGAAACATGAAGAGCCTGAAAAGGTGTGAAAAATATGAAGAGCCTCAAAACGTGTCAAAAATATGAGGAGCATGAAACGGTCTGAAAAATAGTTGGAGCATGAAACGGTCTGAAAAATAGGAGGAGCATCAAGCGGAGTTGAAAAACATGAAGAGCCTGAAAATGTGTGAAAAATATGAAGAGCTTCAAAAATGTGAAAAATATGAAGATCTTCAAAAGGTGTGAAAAATATGAAGAGCTTCAAAAAGTGTCAAAAATGAGATTACCATGAAACGTTCTGAAAAATAGAAGGAGCATGAAGCAGTGTTGAAAATCATGAAGAGCCTGAAAAGGTGTGAAAAATATGAAGAGCTTCAAAATGTGTGAAAAACATGAAGAGCTTCAAAAGGTGTCAAAATGAGATGAGCATGAAACGGTCTGAAAAATAGGAGGAGCATGAAGTGGTGTTGAAAAAAATTAAGAGCCTGAAAAGGTGTGAAATATATGAAGAGCTTCAAAAGTTGTCAAAAATATGAGGAGAATGAAACAGTCTGAAAAATAGGAGGAGCATGAAGCCGTGTTGAAAAACATGAAGAGCCGGAAAAGGTGTGAAATATATGAACAGCTTCAAAAGATGTGAAAAATATGAAGAACTTCAAAAGGTGTGAAAAATATGAAGAGCTCAAAAGGTGTCAAAAATGAGATGAGCATGAAACTGTCTGAAAAATAGGAGGAGCATAAAGCGGTGTTGAAAATCATGAAGAGCCTGAAAAGGTGTGAAAAATATGAAGAGCTTCAAAAGGTGTCAAAAATGAGATGAGCATGAAACGGTCTGAAAAATAGGAGGAGCATGAAGTGGTGTTGAAAAACATGAAGGGCCTGAAAAGGTGTCAAAAATATGAAGAGCTTCAAAAGGTGTCAAAAATATGAGGAACATGAAATGGTCTGAAAAATAGGAGGAGCATGAAGCGGTTTTGAAAAACATGTAGAGCCTGAAAAGGTGTGAAAAATATAAAGAGCTTCAAGGGAGTCAAAAATATGAGGAGCATGAAACGGTCTGAAAAATAGGAAGAGCATGAAGCGGTGTTGAAAAACTTGAAGAGCCTGGAAAGGTGTGAAAAATATGAAGAGCTTCAAAAGGTGTCAAAAATATGCGGAGCATGAAACAGCCTGAAAATTGGAAGAGCATGAAAGGGTTTTGAAAAAGATGAAGAGCATGAAAATTTGTGAAAAATATGAAGAGCTTCAAAAGGGTTCAAAAATATGAGAAGCATGAAACAACTGAAAAAGAGGAGGTGCATGAAGCGGTGTTGAAAAACAGGAAGAGCCTGAAAAGGTTTGAAATATATGAAGAGCTTCAAACGTGTCAAATATATGAGGAGCATGAAATGGTCTGAAAAATACCAGGAGCATGAAGCAGTGTTGAAAAACATGAAAAGCTTGAAAAGGTGTGAAAAATATGAAGAGCTTCAAAAGTCTCAAAAATATGAGGAGCATGAAACGGTCTGAAAAATACGAGGAGCATGAAGCGGTCTTCAAAAACATGAAGTGCCTGAAAAGGTGTGAAAAATATGAAGAGCTTCAAAAGGTGTCAAAAATATGAGGAGCATGAGACGGTCTGAAAAATACTAGCGGCATGAAGCGCTGGTCAAAAACATGAAGAGCCTGAAAAGGTGTGAAAAATATGAAGAGCTTCAAAAATGTGAAAAATATGAAGAGCTTCAAAAGGTGTGAAAAATACGAAGAGCTTCAAAAGGTGTCAAAAATGAGATGAGCATGAAACTGTCTGAAAAATAGGAGGAGCATAAAGCGGTGTTGAAAATCATGAAGAGCCTGAAAAGGTGTGAAAATTATGAAGAGCTTCAAAAGATGTGAAATACACGAAGAGCTTCAAAAGATGTCAAAATGAGATGAGCATGAAACGGTCTGAAAAATAGGAGGAGCAAGAAGCGGTGTTGAAAAACATGAAGAGCCTGAAAACGTGTGAAAAATATGAAGAGCTTCAGAAATGTGAAAAATATGAAGAGCTTCAAAAGGTGTGAAAAATACGAAGAGCTTCAAAAGGTGTCAAAAATAAGAGGTGCATGGAACGGACTGAAAAATAGGAGTAGCATGAAGTGGTGTTGAAAAACATGAGGAGCCTGAAAATGTGTGAAAAATATGAAGAGCTTCAAAAGGTGTGAAAAATATGAAGAGCTTCCAAATGTGTGAAATACATGAGAAGCAGGAAACGGTCTGAAAAATTGGAGGAGCATGAAGCGGTGTTCCAAAACATGAAGAGCCTGAAAAGGTGTGAAAAATATGTGGAGTTTCAAAAGGTGTCAAAAATATGAGGAGCATGAAACGGTCTGAAAAATAGGAGGAGCATGAAGCGAAGTTGAAAAACATGAAGAGCCTGAAAATAAGTGAAAAATATGAAGAGCTTCAAAAGATGTGAAAAATATGAAGAACTTCAAAAGGTGTGAAAAATATGAAGAGCTTCAAAAGGTGTCAAAAATGAGATGAGCATGAAACTGTCTGAAAAATAGGAGGAGTATAAAGCGGTGTTGAAAATCATGAAGAGCCTGAAAACGTGTGAAAAATATGAAGAACTTCAAAAGGTGTGAAAAATGTGAAGAGCTTCAAAAGGTGTCAAAAATGAGATGAGCATGAAACTGTCTGAAAAATAGGAGGAGTATAAAGCGGTGTTGAAAATCATGAAGAGCCTGAAAACGTGTGAAAAATATGAAGAACTTCAAAAGGTGTGAAAAATATGAAGAGCTTCAAAAGATGTGAAAAACATGAAGAGCTTCAAAAGATGTCAAAATGAGATGAGCATGAAACGGTCTGAAAAATAGGAGGAGCAAGAAGCGGTGTTGAGAAACATGAAGAGCCTGAAAAGATGTGAAAAATATGAAGAGCTTCGAACGCTGTCAAAAATTTGAGGAGAATGAAACGGTCTGAAATATAGGAGGAGCATGAAGTGGTATTGAAAAACATGAAGAGCCTGAAAAGTGTAAAAAATACAAAGATCTTCAAAAAGTGTCAAAAATATGAGGTGCATGAAACGGTCTGAAAAATAGGAGGAGCATGAAGCGGTGTTGAAAAACATGAAGAGCCTGAAAACGTGTGAAAAATATGAAGAACTTCAAAAGGTGTGAAAAATGTGAAGAGCTTCAAAAGGTGTCAAAAATGAGATGAGCATGAAACGGTCTGAAAAATAGGAGGAGCATGAAGTGGTGTTGAAAAACATGAAGGGCCTGAAAAGGTGTCAAAAATATGAAGAGCTTCAAAAGGTGTCAAAATATGAGGAGAATGAAACGGTCTGAAAAATAGGAGGAGCATGAAGCGGTGTTGAAAAACATGAAGGGCCTGAAAAGGTGTTAAAAAAATGAAGAGCTTCAAAAGGTGTCAAATATATGAGGAGCATGAAACGGTCTGAAAAATAGGAGGAGCATGAAGCGGAGCTGAAAAACATGAAGAGCCTGAAAAGGTGTGAAATATATGAAGAGCTTCAAAAGGTGTGAACAATATGAATAACTTCAGAAGGTGTTAAAAATATGAGGAGCATGAAACGGTCTGAAAAATAGGAGGAGCATCAAAATGTGTTGAAAAACATGAAGATCATGAAAGGTTTGAAAAATATGAAGAGCTTCAAAAGGAGTCAAAAATAGAAGTAGCATGAAACGGTGTTCAAAAACTTGAAGAGCCTGAAAATGTGTGAAAAATATGAAGAGATTAAAAGGTGTCAAAAATATGAGGAGCATGAAACGGTCTGAAAATAGGAGGAGCATGAAGCGGTGTTGAAAAACATGAAGAGCCTGAAAAGGTGTGAAAATTATGAAGAGCTTCAAATTGTGTCAAAAATATGAGGAGCATGAAACGTTCTGAAAGATAGGAGGAGCATGAAACTGTGTTGAAAAACATGAAGAGCCTGAAAAGGTGTGAAATATATAAAGAGTTTCAAAAGGTGTTAAAAATATGAGGAGCATGAAACAGTCTGAAAAATAGGAGGCGCATGAAACGGTCTGAAAAAAAGGAGGAGCATGAAACGGTGTGGAAAAACATGAAGACCTTGAAAACGTGTGAAAAATAGGAAGAGCTTCAAAAGCTGTGAGAAATATGAATAGCTTCAAAAGGTGTCAAAAATGAGATGAGCATGAAACGGTCTGAAAAATCGGAGCAGCATGAAGTTGTGTTGAAAACATGAAGAGCCTGAAAAGGTGTGAAATATATGAAGAGCTTCAAAAGGTTTCAAATATATGAGGAGCATGAATCGGTCTGAAAAATAGCAGGAGCATGAAGCAGGGTAGAAAAACATGAACAGCCTGAAAAGGTGTGAAAAATATGAAGAGCTTCAAAAGGTGTCAAAATATGAGGAGCATGAAACGGTCGGAAAAATAGGAGGAGCATGAAATGGTCTGAAAAATAGGAGGAGCATGAAACGGTGTTGAAACACATGAAGAGCCTGAAAAGGTGGGAAAAATATGAAGAGCTTCAAAAGATTTCAAATATATGAGGAGCATGAAACGGTCTGAAAAATAGAAGGAGCATCATGCGGTGTTGAGAAATATGAAGAGCCTGAAAAGGTGTGAAAAATATGAAGAGCCTCAAAACGTGTCAAAAATATGAGGAGCATGAAACGGTCTGAAAAATAGTTGGAGCATGAAACGGTCTGAAAAATAGGAGGAGCATGAAGCGGTGTTGAAAAACATGAAGAGCCTGAAAAGGTGTGAAAATTATGAAGAGCTTCAAATTGTGTCAAAAATATGAGGAGCATGAAACGTTCTGAAAGATAGGAGGAGCATGAAACTGTGTTGAAAAACATGAAGAGCCTGCAAAGGTGTGAAATATATAAAGAGTTTCAAAAGGTGTTAAAAATATGAGGAGCATGAAACGGTCTGAAAAATAGGAGGCGCATGAAACGGTCTGAAAAAAAGGAGGAGCATGAAACGGTGTGGAAAAACATGAAGAGCTTGAAAACGTGTGAAAAATAGGAAGAGCTTCAAAAGCTGTGAGAAATATGAATAGCTTCAAAAGGTGTCAAAAATGAGATGAGCATGAAACGGTCTGAAAAATCGGAGCAGCATGAAGTTGTGTTGAAAACATGAAGAGCCTGAAAAGGTGTGAAATATATGAAGAGCTTCAAAAGGTTTCAAATATATGAGGAGCATGAATCGGTCTGAAAAATAGCAGGAGCATGAAGCAGGGTAGAAAAACATGAACAGCCTGAAAAGGTGTGAAAAATATGAAGAGCTTCAAAAGGTGTCAAAATATGAGGAGCATGAAACGGTCGGAAAAATAGGAGGAGCATGAAATGGTCTGAAAAATAGGAGGAGCATGAAACGGTGTTGAAACACATGAAGAGCCTGAAAAGGTGGGAAAAATATGAAGAGCTTCAAAAGATTTCAAATATATGAGGAGCATGAAACGGTCTGAAAAATAGAAGGAGCATCATGCAGTGTTGAGAAACATGAAGAGCCTGAAAAGGTGTGAAAAATATGAAGAGCCTCAAAACGTGTCAAAAATATGAGGAGCATGAAACGGTCTGAAAAATAGTTGGAGCATGAAACGGTCTGAAAAATAGGAGGAGCATGAAGCGGTGTTGAAAAACATGATGAGCCTGAAAAGGTGTGAAAATTATGAAGAGCTTCAAATTGTGTCAAAAATATGAGGAGCATGAAACGTTCTGAAAGATAGGAGGAGCATGAAACTGTGTTGAAAAACATGAAGAGCCTGCAAAGGTGTGAAATATATAAAGAGTTTCAAAAGGTGTTAAAAATATGAGGAGCATGAAACGGTCTGAAAAATAGGAGGCGCATGAAACGGTCTGAAAAAAAGGAGGAGCATGAAACGGTGTGGAAAAACATGAAGAGCTTGAAAACGTGTGAAAAATAGGAAGAGCTTCAAAAGCTGTGAGAAATATGAATAGCTTCAAAAGGTGTAAAAAATGAGATGAGCATGAAACGGTCTGAAAAATCGGAGCAGCATGAAGTTGTGTTGAAAACATGAAGAGCCTGAAAAGGTGTGAAATATATGAAAAGCTTCAAAAGGTGTCAAAAATATGAGGAGTATGAAACGGTCTGAAAAAGAGGAGGAGCATGAAACGGTCTGAAAATTAAGAGGAGTATGAAACAGTGTGGAAAAATATGGAGAGCCTGAAAAGGAGTTAAATATAGGAAGAGCTTCAAAAGTGACAAAAATATGAGGAGCATGAAATGGTCTGAAAAACAGGAGGTGCATGAAGCAGTGTTCAAAATCATGAAGAGCCTGAAAAGGTGTGAAAAATAAAAGAGCTTCAAAAGGTGTGAAAAATATGAGGAGCATGAACGGTCTGAAATATAGCAGCAGGAAGGGGTGTTGAAATACATGAAGAGCTTGAAAAGGTGTGAAAAATATGAAGAGCTTCAAAGGGTGTCAAAAATATGAGGAGCATGAAACGGTCTGAAAAATAGGAGGAGCATGAAGCAGTGTTCAAAAACATGGAGAACCTGAAAAGGTGTGAAAAATATGAAGAGCCTCAAAACCTGTCAGATATATGAGGGGCATGAAACGGTCTGAAAAAGAGGAGGAGCATGAAGCAGTGTTGAAAAACATGAAGAGCCTGAAAAGGTGTGAAAAATATGAAGAGCTTCAAAACGTGTCAAAAATATGAGGAGCGTGAAACGGTCTGAAAATAGGAGGAGCATGAAGCGGTTTTGAAAAAGATGAAGAGCCTGAAAAGGTGTGAAAAATATGAAGAGCCTCAAAAGGTGTCAAAAGTATGAGGAACATGAAACGCTCTGAAATATAGAAGGAGCATCAAGCGGTGTTGAAAAACATGAAGAGCCTGAAAAGGTGTGAAAAATATGAAGAGCTTCAAAAGGTGTCAAAAATATGAGGAGCATGAAACGGTCTGAACAATAGGAGGAGCATGAAACGGTCTGAAAAATAGGAGGAGCATGAAACGGTGTTCAAAAACATGAAGAGCCTGAAAAAGTGTGAAAAATATGAAGACTCTCAAAAAATATCAAAACTATGAGGAATATGAAACGGTCTGAAAAATAGGAGGAGCATCAAGCGGAGTTGAAAAACATGAAGAGCCTGAAAATGTGTGAAAAATATGAAGAGCTTCAAAAATGTGAAAAATATGAAGATCTTCAAAAGGTGTGAAAAATATGAAGAGCTTCAAAAAGTGTCAAAAATGAGATTACCATGAAACGTTCTGAAAAATAGAAGGAGCATGAAGCAGTGTTGAAAATCATGAAGAGCCTGAAAAGGTGTGAAAAATATGAAGAGCTTCAAAATGTGTGAAAAACATGAAGAGCTTCAAAAGGTGTCAAAATGAGATGAGCATGAAACGGTCTGAAAAATAGGAGGAGCATGAAGTGGTGTTGAAAAAAATTAAGAGCCTGAAAAGGTGTGAAATATATGAAGAGCTTCAAAAGTTGTCAAAAATATGAGGAGAATGAAACAGTCTGAAAAATAGGAGGAGCATGAAGCCGTGTTGAAAAACATGAAGAGCCTGAAAAGGTGTGAAAAATATGAAGAGCTTCTAAAGGTGTCAAAAATATGAGGAGAATGAAACGGTCTGAAATATAGGAAAATCATGAAGCAGTGTTGAAAAACATGAAGAGCCTGAAAAGGTGTGGAAAATATGAAGAGCTTCAAAAGGTGTCAAAAATATGAGGAGCATGAAACGGTTCGAAAAATAGGAGGAGCATGAAACGGTGTTCAAAACATGAAGAGCATGAAAACGTGTGAAAAATATGAAGAGCTTCAAAAGGTGTGAAATACATGAGGAGCATGATACGGTCTGAAAAGTAGGAGGAGCATGAAGTGGTTGTGAAAAACATCAAGAGCCTGAAGAGGTGTGCAAAATATGAAGAGCTTCAAAAGGTGTGAAATTCATGAGGAGATGAAACGGTCTGAAAAATAGGAGGGGCATGAAGCGGTGTTCAAAAACATGCAGAGACTGAAAAGTTGTGAAAAATATGAAGAGCTTCAAAAGATGTGAAAAATATGAAGAACTTCAATAGGTGTGAAAAATATGAAGAGCTTCAAAAGGTGTCAAAAATGAGATGAGCATGAAACTGTCTGAAAAATAGGAGGAGCATAAAGCGGTGTTGAAAATCATGAAGAGCCTGAAAAGGTGTGAAAAATATGAAGAGCTTCAAAAGATGTGAAAAACATGAAGAGCTTCAAAAGATGTCAAAATGAGATGAGCATGAAACGGTCTGAAAAATAGGAGGAGCAAGAAGTGGTGTTGAAAAACATGAAGAGCCTGAAAAGATGTGAAAAATATGAAGAGCTTCTAACGGTGTCAAAAATATGAGGAGAATGAAACGGTCTGAAATATAGGAGGAGCATGAAGTGGTATTGAAAAACATGAAGAGCCTGAAAAGTGTAAAAAATTCAAAGATCTTCAAAAAGTGTCAAAAATATGAGGTGCATGAAACAGTTTGAAAAATAGGAGGAGCATGAAGCGGTGTTGAAAAACATAAAGAGCCTGAAAACGTGTGAAAAATATGAAGAGCTTCAAAAATGTGAAAAATATGAAGAGCTTCAAAAGGTGTGAAAAATACGAAGAGCTTCAAAAGGTGTCAAAAATATGAGGTGCATGAAACGGACTGAAAAATAGGAGTAGCATGAAGTGGTGTTGAAAAACATGAGGAGCCTGAAAATGTGTGAAAAATATGAAGAGCTTCAAAAGGTGTGAAAAATATGAAGAGCTTCAAAAGGTGTGAAATACATGAAAAGCAGGAAACGGTCTGAAAAATTGGAGGAGCATGAAGCGGTGTTCCAAAACATGAAGAGCCTGAAAAGGTGTGAAAAATACGTGGAGTTTCAAAAGGTGTCAAATATATGAGGAGCATGAAACGGTCTGAAAAATAGGAGGAGCATGAAGCGGAGTTGAAAAACATGAAGAGCGTGAAAATAAGTGAAAAATATGAAGAGCTTCAAAAGATGTGAAAAATATGAAGAACTTCAAAAGGTGTGAAAAATACGAAGAGCTTCAAAAGGTGTCAAAAATGAGATGAGCATGAAACTGTCTGAAAAATAGGAGGAGCATAAAGCGGTGTTGAAAATCATGAAGAGCCTGAAAAGATGTGAAAAATATGAAGAGCTTCTAACGGTGTCAAAAATATGAGGAGAATGAAACGGTCTGAAATATAGGAGGAGCATAAAGCGGTATTGAAAAACATGAAGAGCCTGAAAAGTGTAAAAAATACAAAGATCTTCAAAAAGTGTCAAAAATATGAGGTGCATGAAACGGTCTGAAAAATAGGAGGAGCATGAAGCGGTGTTGAAAAACATGAAGAGCCTGAAAACGTGTGAAAAATATGAAGAACTTCAAAAGGTGTCAAAAATATGAAGAGCTTCAAAAGGTGTCAAATATATGAGGAGCATGAAACGGTCTGAAAAATAGGAGGAGCATGAAGCGGAGCTGAAAAACATGAAGAGCCTGAAAAGGTGTGAAAAATATGAAGAGATTCAAAAGGTGTCAAAAACATGAGGAGCATGAAACAGTCTGAAAAATAGGATGAAAATGAAACTGTTTCGGAAAAGATGAAGAGCATGAAAAGGTATGAAAAATATAAAGAGCTTCAAAAGGTGTAAAAATATAAGGAGCATGAAACGGTCTGAAAAATAGGAGGAGCATGAACCGGTGTTGAGGAACATGAAGAGCCTGAAAAGGTGTGAAATATATGAACAGCTTCAAAAGGTGTGAAAAATATGAATAACTTCAGAAGGTGTTAAAAATATGAGGAGCATGAATCAATCTGAAAGTTAGGATGAGATTGAAACGGTTTTGAAAAAGATGAAGAGCATGAAAAGCTGTGAAAAATATAAAGAGCTTCAAAAGTTGTCAAAAATATGAGGAGCATGAATCAATCTGAAAATTAGGATGAGATTGAAACGGTTTTGAAAAAGATGAAGAGCATGAAAAGCTGTGAAAAATATAAAGAGCTTCAAAAGGTGTCAAAAATATGAGAAGCAAGAAACAGTCTGAAAAATAGGAGGAGCATCAAGCGGTGTTTAAAAACATGAAGAGGCTGAAAAGGTGTGAAAAATATGAAGAGCTTCAAAAGGTGTCAAAAATATGAGAAGCATGAAACGGTCTGAAAAATAGGAGGAGCATGAAGCGGTGTTTAAAAACATGAAGAGGCTGAAAAAGTGTGAAAAATATAAAGAGGTTAAAAATGTGTCAAAAATATGAAGAGCATGAAACGGTCTGAAAAATAGGAGGATCCTGAAGCAGTGTTGAAAAACATGAAGAGCCTGAAAATGTGTGAAATATATGAAGAGCTTCGAAAGGTGTCAAAAATATGAGGAGCATGAAACGGTCTGAAAAATAGGAGGAGCATGAAGCGGTGTTGAAAAACATGAAGAGCCTGAAAAGGTGTGAAAAATATGAAGAGTTGCAAAAGGTGTCAGAAATATGAGGAGCATGAAACGGTCTGAAATATAGGAGAAGCATGAAGCGGTGGTCAAAAAGATGAAGAGCCTGAAAAGGTGTGAAAAATATGATGGGCTTAAAAGGTGTGCAAAATATGAGGAGCATGAAACGGTCTGAAATATAGGAGGAGCATTAAGCGGTTTTGAAAAACATGAAAAGCCTGAAAAGGTTTGAAATATATGAAGAGCTTCAAACGTGTCAAAAATATGAGGAGCATGAAACGGTCTGAAAAGTAGGAGGGACATGAAGCAGTCGTCAAAAACATGAAGATCCTGAAAATGTGTGAAAATATGAAGAGCTTCAAAAGGTGTCAATAAAATGAGGAGCATGAAACGGTCTGAAAAATACGAGGAGCATGAAGCGGTGGTCAAAAATATGAAGAGCCTGATAAAGTGTTTAAAATATGAAGAGCTTCAAAAGGTGTGAAAAATATGAGGTGCATGAAATGGTCTGAAAAAATAGGAGGAGCATGAAGCGGTGTTGAAAAACACGAACAGCCTGAAAAGATGGGAAAAATATGAAGAGCTTCAAAAGGTGTCAAAAATATGAGGAGCATGAAAAAGTGTGAAAAAGAGGAGTAGCATGAGGCTGTGTTCAAAAACATGAAGAGCCTGAAAAGATGGGAAAAATATGAAGAGCTTCAAAAGGTGTCAAAAATATGAGGAGCATGAAACGGTCTGAAAAATAGGAGGGACATGAAGCAGTCGTCAAAAACATGAAGATCCTGAAAAGGTGTGAAAATATGAAGAGCTTCAAAAGGTGTCAATGATATGAGTAGCATGAAACGGTCTGAAAAATAGGAGGAGCATGAAGCGGTGTTGAAAAACATGAAAAGCATGAAAAGGTGTGAAAAATATGAAGAGCTTATAAAGGTGTCAAAAATATGAGGAGCATGAAACAGCCTGAAAATTGGAAGAGCATGAAACGGTTTTGAAAATGATGAAGAGCATGAAAATGTGTGAAAAATATGAAGAGCTTCAAAAGGTTTCAAAAATATGAGAAGCATGAAACGATTGAAAAATAGGAGGAGCATGAAGCGGTGTTGAAAAACATGAAGAGCCTGAAAAGGTTTGAAGTATATGAAGAGCTTCAAACGTGTCAAAAATATGAGGAGCATGAAACGGTCTGAAAAATACGAGGAGCATGAAGAGGTGTTGAAAAACATGAAAAGCCTGAAAAGGTGTGAAAAATATGACGAGCTTCAAAAGGTGTCAAAAAGATGAGAAGCATGAAACGGTCTGAAAAATAGGAGCAGCATGAAGCCGTGGTGAAAAACATGAAGAGCCTGAAAATGTGTGAAAAATATAAAGAGCTTCAAGGGAGTCAAAAATATGAGGAGCATGAAACGGTCTGAAAAATAGGAAGAGCATGAAGCGGTGTTGAAAAACTTGAAGAGCCTGAAAAGGTGTGAAAAATATGATGAGCTTCAAAAGGTGTCAAAAATATGAGGAGCATGAAACAGCCTGAAAATTGGAAGAGCATGAAACGGTTTTGAAAAAGATGAAGAGCATGAAAAGTTGTGAAAAATATGAAGAGCTTCAAAAGGTTTCAAAAATATGAGAAGCATGAAACAACTGAAAAATACGAGGAGCATGAAGCGGTGTTGAAAAACAGGAAGAGCCTGAAAAGGTTTGAAATATATGAAGAGCTTCAAACGTGTCAAATATATGAGGAGCATGAAATGGTCTGAAAAATACCAGGAGCATGAACCGGTGTTGAAAAACATGAAAAGCTTGAAAAGGTGTGAAAAATATGACGAGCTTCAAAAGGTGTCAAAAAGATGAGAAGCATGAAACGGTCTGAAAAATAGGAGCAGCATGAAGCCGTGGTGAAAAACATGAAGAGCCTGAAAATGTGTGAAAAATATAAAGAGCTTCAAGGGAGTCAAAAATATGAGGAGCATGAAACGGTCTGAAAAATAGGAAGAGCATGAAGCGGTGTTGAAAAACTTGAAGAGCCTGAAAAGGTGTGAAAAATATGATGAGCTTCAAAAGGTGTCAAAAATATGAGGAGCATGAAACAGCCTGAAAATTGGAAGAGCATGAAACGGTTTTGAAAAAGATGAAGAGCATGAAAAGTTGTGAAAAATATGAAGAGCTTCAAAAGGTTTCAAAAATATGAGAAGCATGAAACAACTGAAAAATACGAGGAGCATGAAGCGGTGTTGAAAAACAGGAAGAGCCTGAAAAGGTTTGAAATATATGAAGAGCTTCAAACGTGTCAAATATATGAGGAGCATGAAATGGTCTGAAAAATACCAGGAGCATGAACCGGTGTTGAAAAACATGAAAAGCTTGAAAAGGTGTGAAAAATATGAAGAGCTTCAAAAGGTGTCAAAAATATGAGAAGCATGAAACGGTCTAAAAAATACGAGGAGCATGAAGCGGTGTTGAAAAACATGAAAAGCCTGAAAAGGTGTGAAAAATATGAAGAGCTTCAAAGGTGTCAAAAATATGAGGAGCATGAAACGGTCTAAAAAATACGAGGAGCATGAATCGGTGTTGAAAAACATGAAAAGCCTGAAAAGGTGTGAAAAATATGAAGAGCTCAAAAGGTGTCAAAAATATGAGGAGCATGAAACAGCCTGAAAAATTGGATGAGCATGATACGATTTTGTAAAAGATGAATAGCATGAAAAGGTGTGAAAATTATGAAGAGCTTCAAATGGTGTCAAAAATATGAGAAGTATGAAACGACTGAAAAATAGGAGGAGCATGAAGCGGTTTTGAAAAACATGAAAAGCCTGAAAAGGTTTGAAATATATGAAGAGCTTCAAACGTGTCAAAAATATGAGGAGCATGAAACGGTCTGAACAATAGGAGGAGGATTAAGTGGTGTTCAAAAACATAAAGAGCCTGAAAAGGTGTGAAAAACATGATGAGCTTCAAAAGGTGTCAAAAAGATGAGGAGCATGAAACGGTCTGAAAAATAGGAGCAGCATGAAGCGGTGGACAAAAACATGAAGAGCCTGAAAAGGTGTGAAAAATATGAAGAGCTTCAAAATGTGTGAAAAATATGAGGAGCAGGATACGGTCTGAAAAATAGGAGGAGCATGAAGAGGTTTTCAAAAACATGAAGAGCTTGGAAAGGTGTAAAAAATATGAAGAGCTACAAAAGGTGTCAAAAATATGAGGAGCATGAAGTGGTTTTAAAAAAGATGAAGAACATGAAAAGGTGTGAAAAATATGAAGAGCTTCAAAACGTGTCAAAAATATGAGGAGAATGAAACGGTCTGAAAAATAGGATGAGCATGAAACGGTTTTGAAAAAGATGAAGAGCCTGAAAATGTGTGAAAAACATGAAGAGCTTAAAAAGGTGTCAAAAATATGAGGAGCATGAAACGGTCTGAAAAATAGGAGGAGAATGAAGCGCTGTTTATAAACATGAAGAGCCTGAAAAGATGTGAAAAACCTGAAGAGCTTCAAAAAGTGTCAAAATTTTGAGGAGCATAAAACTGTCTGAAAAATAGGAGGAGCATGAAACAGTCGTCAAAAACATGAAGATCCTGAAAAGGTGTGAAAAATATGAAGAGCTTCAAAAGGTGTCAAAATTATGAGGAGCATGTAACAGTCTGAAAAATAGGAGGAGAATGAAGCGGTGTTTATAAACATGAAGAGCCTGAAAAGGTGTGAAAAACATTAAGAGCTTCAAAAAGTGTCAAAAATATGAGGAGCATAAAACTGTCTGAAAAATAGGAGGAGCATGAAGCGGGGGTCAAAAACATGAAGAGCATGAAAAGGTGTGAAAAATATGAAGAGTTTCCAAAGGTGTCAAAAATATGTGGAGCATGAAATGGACTGGAAAATAGGAGGAACACGAAGCGGTGTTCAAAAATATGAAGAGCCTGAAAAGGTGTGAAAAATATGAAGAGCTTCAAAAGGTGTGAAAAATATGAGGTGCATGAAACGGTCTGAAATATAGGAGGAGCATGAAACGGTGTTGAAAAACATGAAGAGCATGAAAAGGTGTGAAATATGTGAAGAGCTACAAAAGGTGTCAACATTATGAGAAGCATGAAACGACTGAAAAGTAGGAGGAGCATGAAGCGGTGTTGAAAAACATGAAGAGCCTGAAAAGGTGTGAAATATATGAAGAGCTTCAAAGGTGTCGAAAATATGAGGAGCATGAAACTGTGTGAAAAATAGGAGGAGCAGGAAGCGGTGTTTGAAAACATAAAGAGCCTGAAAAGATGTGAAAAATATGAAGAGCTTCAAAACGTGTCAAAAATATGAGGAGCATGAAACGGTCTGAAAAATAGGAGGAGCATGAAGCGGTGTTCAAAAAAAATGAAGAGCCTGAAAAGGTGTTATTTATATTAAGAGCTTCAAAAGGTGTGAAAAATATGAGGAGCATGAAATGGTCTGAAAAATAGGAGGAGCATGATGCGGTGTTGAAAAACATGAAGAGCCTGAAAAGCTGTGATAAATATGAAGAGCTTCAAGGGTGTAAAAAATATGAGGAGCATGAAACGGTCTGAAATAGGAGGGACATGAAGCAATAGTCAAAAACATGAAGATCCTGAAAATTTGTGAAAATATGAAGAGCTTCAAAAGGTGTCAATAAAATGAGGAGCATGAAACGGTCTGAAAAATAGGAAGAGCATGAAGCGGTGTTGAAAAACTTGAAGAGCCTGAAAAGGTGTGAAAAATATGAAGAGCTTCAAAAGGTGTCAAAAATATGAGGAGCATGAAACAGTGTGAAAAATAGGAGTAGCATGAGGCTGTGTTCAAAAACATGAAGAGCCTGAAAAGATGGGAAAAATATGAAGAGCTTCAAAAGGTGTTAAAAATATGAGTAGCATGAAACGGTCTGAAATATAGGAGGAGCATGAGGCGTTGGTCAAACATATGTAGAGCCTGAAAAGGTGTGAATAATATGAAGAGCTTCAAAAGGTGTGAAAAATATGAGGTGCATGAAACGGTCTGAAAAATAGGAGGAGCATGAAGCGGTGTTGAAAAACATGAAGAGCCTGAAAAGGTGTGAAAAATATGAAGAACTTCAAAACGTGTCAAAAATATGAGGAGCATGAAACGGTCTGAAAAATAGGAGGAGCATGAAGCGGTGTTCAAAAAAATGAAGAGCCTGAAAAGGTGTTATTTATATTAAGAGCTTCAAAAGGTGTGAAAAATATGAGGAGCATGAAATGGTCTGAAAAAAAGGAGGAGCATGACGCGGTGTTGAAAAACATGAAGAGCCTGAAAAGCTGTGATAAATATGAAGAGCTTCAGGGTGTCAAAAATATGAGGAGCATGAAACGGTCTGAAAAATAGGAGGAGCATGAAACGGTGTTGAAAAACATGAAGAGCTTGAAAAGGTGTGAAAAATATGAAGAGCTTCAAAAGGTGTCAAAAATATGAGGAGCATGAAACGGTCTGAAAAGTAGGAGGGACATGAAGAAGTCGTCAAAAACATGAAGATCCTGAAAATGTGTGAAAATATGAAGAACTTCAAAGGTGTCAATAAAATGAGGAGCATGAAACGGTCTGAAAAATACAAGGAGCATGAAGCGGTGGTCAAAAATATGAAGAGCCTGATAAGGTGTGAAAAATATGAAGAGCTTCAAAAGGTGTGAAAAATATGAGGTGCATGAAATGGTCTGAAAAATAGGAGGAGCATGAAGCGGTGTTGAAAAACATGAACAGCCTGAAAAGGTATGAAATATATGAAGAGCTTCAAAAGGTGTCAAAAATATGAGGAGCATGAAACAGTGTGAAAAATAGGAGTAGCATGAGGCTTTGTTCAAAAAATGAAGAGCCTGAAAAGATGGGAAAAATATGAAGAGGTTCAAAAGGTGTCAAAAATATGAGGAGCATGAAACGGTCTGAAAAATAGGAGGGACATGAAGCAGTCGTCAAAAACATGAAGATCCTGAAAAGGTGTGAAAATATGAAGAGCTTCAAAAGGTGTCAATAATATGAGTAGCATGAAACGGTCTGAAAAATAGGAGGAGCATGAAGCAGTGATGAAAAACATGAAAAGCCTGAAAAGGTGTGAAAAATATGAAGAGCTTCAAAAGGTGTCAAAAATATGAGGAGCATGAAACGGTCTTAAAAATAGGAGGGACAAGAAGCAGTCGTCAAAAACATGAAGATCCTGAAAAGGTGTGAAAATATGAAGAGCTTCAGAAGGTGTCAATAATATGAGTAGCATGAAATCGTCTGAAAAATAGGAGGAGCATGAGGCGGTGTGAAAAACATGAAGAGCCTGAAAAGGTTTGAAGTATATGAAGAGCTTCAAACCTGTCAAAAATATGAGGAGCATGAAACGGACTGAAAAATACGAGGAGCATGAAGAGGTGTTGAAAAACCTGAAAAGCCTGAAAAGGTGTGAAAAAAATGACGAGCTTCAAAATGTGTCAAAAATATGAGGAGCATGAAACGGTCTGAAAAATAGGAGCAGCATGAAGCTGTGGTCAAAAACATGAAGAGCCTGAAAATGTGTGAAAAATATAAAGAGCTTCAAGGGAGTCAAAAATATGAGGAGCATGAAACGGTCTGAAAAATAGGAAGAGCATGAAGCGGTGTTGAAAAACATGAAAAGCCTGAAAAGGTTTGAAGTATATGAAGAGCTTCAACGTGTCAAAAATATGAGGAGCATGAAACGGTAAAAAATACGAGGAGCAGGAAGCAGTGTTGAAAAACATGAAAAGCTTATAAAGGTGTGAAAAATATGAAGAGCTTCAAAAGGTGTCAAAAATATGAGGAGCATGAAATAGCCTGAAAAATAGGATGAGCATGATACGACTTTGAAAAAGATGAATAGCATGAAAAGGTGTGAAAACTATGAAGAGCTTCAAAAGGTGTGAAAAATATGAGAAGTATGAAACGACTGAAAAATAGGAGGAGCATGAAACGGTGTTGAAAAACATGAAAAGCCTGAAAAGGTTTGAAATATATGAAGAGCTTCAAAAGTGTCAAAAATATGAGGAGCATGAAACGGTCTAAAAAATACGGGGAGCATGAAGCGGTGTTGAAAAACATGAAAAGCCTGAAAAGGTGTGAAAAATATGAAGAGCTTCAAAAGGTCTCAAAAATAAGAGGAACATGAAATGGTCTGAAAAATAGGAGGAGCATGAAGCGGTTTTGAAAAACATGTAGAGCCTGAAAAGGTGTGAAAAATATAAAGAGCTTCAAGGGAGTCAAAAATATGAGGAGCATGAAACGGTCTGAAAAATAGGAAGAGCATGAAGCGGTGTTGAAAAACTTGAAGAGCCTGAAAAGGTGTGAAAAATATGAAGAGCTTCAAAAGGTGTCAAAAATATGAGGAGCATGAAACAGCCTGAAAATTGGAAGAGCATGAAACGGTTTTGAAAAGGATGAAGAGCATGAAAAGTTGTGAAAAATATGAAGAGCTTCAAAAGGTGTCAAAAATATGAGGAGCATGAAACAGCCTCAAAAATAGGAAGAGCATGTTACGGTTTTGAAAAAGATGAATAGCATGAAAAGTTGTGAAAATTATGAAGAGCTTCAAAAGGTGTCAAAAATATGAGAAGCATGAAACGACTGAAAAATAGGAGGAGCATGAAGCGGTGTTGAAAAACCTGAAAAGCCTGAAAAGGTTTGAAATATATAAAGAGCTTCAAACGTGTCAAAAATATGAGGAGCATGAAACGGACTAAAAAATACGAGGAGCATGAAGAGGTGTTGAAAAACATGAAAAGCCTGAAAAGGTATGAAAAATATGAAGAGCTTCAAAAGGTGTCAAAAATATGAGGAGCATGAAACAGCCTGAAAAATAGGATGAGCATGATACGATTTTGTAAAAGATGAATAGCATGAAAAGGTGTGAAAATTATGAAGAGCTTCAAAAGGTGTCAAAAATATGAGAAGTATGAAACGACTGAAAAATAGGAGGAGCATGAAGCGGTTTTGAAAAACATGAAAAGACTGAAAAGGTTTGAAATATATGAAGAGCTTCAAACGTGTCAAAAATATGAGGAGCATGAAACGGTCTGAACAATAGGAGGAGGATGAAGTGGTGTTCAAAAACATAAAGAGCCTGAAAAGGTGTGAAAAATATGATGAGCTTCAAAAGGTGTCAAAAAGATGAGGAGCATGAAACGGTCTGAAAAATAGGAGCAGCATGAAGCGGTGGACAAAACATGAAGAGCCTGAAAAGGTGTGAAAAATATGAAGAGCTTCAAAATGTGTGAAAAATATGTGGAGCAGGATACGGTCTGAAAAATAGGAGGAGCATGAAGCGGTGTTGAAAAACATGAAGAGCCTGAAAAGGTGTGAAAAATATGAAGAGCTTCAAAAGGTGTCAAAAATATGAGGAGCATGAAACCGCCTGAAAATTGGAAGAGCATGAAACGATTATGAAAATGATGACGAGAAAGAAAAGGTGTGAAAAATATGAAGAGCTTCAAAAGGTTTCAAAAATATGAGAAGCAAGAAACGACTGAAGAACAGGAGGTGCATGAAGCGGTGTTGAAAAACATGAAGAGCCTGAAAAGGTTTGAAGTATATGAAGAGCTTCAAACGTGTCAAAAATATGAGGAGCATGGAACGGTCTGAAAAATAAGAGGAGCATGAAGAGGTGTTGAAAAACATGAAAAGCCTGAAAAGGTGTGAAAATATGAAGAGCTTCAAAAGTCTCAAAAAGATGAGGAGCATGAAATGGTCTGAAAAATAGGAGGAGCATGAAGCGGTCTTCAAAAACATGAAGAGCCTGAAAAGATGTGAAAAATATGAAGAGCTTCAAAAGGTATCAAAAATATGAGGAGCATGAAACGGTCTGAAAAATAGGAGCAGCATGAAGCCGTGGTCAAAAACATGAAGAGCCTGAAAAGGTGTGAAAAATATGAAGAGCTTCAAAAGTTGTCAGAAATATGAGGAGCATGAAACAGCCTCAAAAATAGGAAGAGCATGTTATGAATTTGAAAAAGATGAATAGCATGAAAAAGTGTGAAAATTATGAAGAGCTTCAAAAGGTGTCAAAAATATGAGAAGTATGAAACGACTGAAAAATAGGAGGAGCATGAAGCGGTTTTGAAAAACATGAAAAGCCTGAAAAGGTTTGAAATATATGAAGAGCTTCAAACGTGTCAAAAATATGAGGAGCATGAAATGGTCTGAACAATAGGAGGAGGATGAAGTGGTGTTCAAAAACATAAAGAGCCTGAAAAGGTGTGAAAAATATGATGAGCTTCAAAAGGTGTCAAAAAGATGAGGAGCATGAAACGGTCTGAAAAATAGGAGCAGCATGAAGCAGTGGACAAAAACATGAAGAGCCTGAAAACGTGTGAAAAATATGAAGAGCTTCAAAATGTGTGAAAAATATGTGGAGCAGGATACGGTCTGAAAAATAGGAGGAGCATGAAGCGGTTTTCAAAAACATGAAGAGCTTAGAAAGGTGTAAAAAATATGAAGAGCTACAAAAGGTGTCAAAAATATGAGGAGCATGAAGTGGTTTTAAAAAAGATGAAGAACATGAAAAGGTGTGAAAAATATGAAGAGCTCAAAAGGTGTCAAAAATATGAGAAACATGAAACGACTGAAAAATAAGGGAAGCATGAAAGGGTATTGAAAAACATGAAGAGCCTGAAAATGGGTGAAATATATGAAGAGCTTCAAAAGTTGGCAAAAATATGAGGAGCATGAAACGGTCTGAAAAATAGGAAGAGCATGAAGCGGTGTTGAAAACATGAAGGGCCTGAGAAGGTGTGAAATATATGAAGAGCTTCAAAAGGTGTCAAAAATATGAGGAGCATGAAACGGTCTGAAAAATAGGAGCAGCATGAAGCGGTGGCCAAAAACATGAAGAGCATGAAAAGGTGTGAAATATATCAAGAGCTTCAAAAGGTGTCTATATTATGAGCAGCATGAAACGGAATGCAAAATACGAGGAGCATGAAGCCCAGTTGAAAAACATGAAGAGCCTGAACAGGTGTGAAATATATGAAGAGCTTCAAAAGGTGTCAAAAATATGAGGAGCCTGAAACAGCCTGAAAAATAGGATGAGCATGAAACGGTTTTGAAAAAAGATGAAGAGCCTGAAAATGTGTGAAAAATATGAAGAGCTTAAAAAGGTGTCAAAAATATGAGGAGCATGAAACGGTGTGAAAAATAGGAGGAGAATGAAGCGGTGTTTATAAACATGAAGAGCCTGAAAAGGTGTGAAAAACATGAAGAGCTTCAAAAAGTGTCAAAATTTTGAGGAGCATAAAACTGTCTGAAAAATAGGAGGAGCATGAAACAGTTGTCAAAAACATGAAGATCTTGAAAAGGTGTGAAAAATATGAAGAGCTTCAAAAGGTGTCAAAATTATGAGGAGCATGTAACAGTCTGAAAAATAGGAGGAGAATGAAGCGGTGTTTATAAACATGAAGAGCCTGAAAAGGTGTGAAAAACATGAAGAGCTTCAAAAAGTGTCAAAAATATGAGGAGCATAAATCTGTCTGAAAAATAGGAGGAGCATGAAGCGGGGGTCAAAAACATGAAGAGCATGAAAAGGTGTGAAAAATATGAAGAGTTTCCAAAGGTGTCAAAAATATGTGGAGCATGAAACGGACTGGAAAATAGGAGGAACATGAAGCGGTGTTCAAAAATATGAAGAGCCTGAAAAGGTGTGAAAAATATGAAGAGTTTCAAAAGGTGTGAAAAATATGAGGTGCATGAAACGGTCTGAAATATAGGAGGAGCATGAAACGGTGTTGAAAAACATGAAGAGCATGAAAAGGTGTGAAATATGTGAAGAGCTACAAAAGGTGTCAACATTATGAGAAGCATGAAACGACTGAAAATTAGGAGGAGCATGAAGCGGTGTTGAAAAACATGAAGAGCCTGAAAAGGTGTGAAATATATGAAGAGCTTCAAAGGTGTCGAAAATATGAGGAGCATGAAACTGTGTGAAAAATAGGAGGAGCAGGAAGCGGTGTTTGAAAACATAAAGAGCCTGAAAAGATGTGAAAAATATGAAGAGCTTCAAAACGTGTCAAAAATATGAGGAGCATGAATCGGTCTTAAAAATAAGAGGAGCATGAAGCGGTGTTGAAAACATGAAGAGCCTGAAAAGTTATGAAAAATATGAAGAGCTTCAAAAGGTGTCAAAAATATGAGAATCATGAAACGACTGAAAAATAGGAGGAGCATGAAGAGGTGTTGAAAAACATGGAGAGCCTGAAAAGGTGTGAAATATATAAGGAGCTTCAAAGGTGTCAAAAATATGAGGAGCATGAAACGGTCTGAAAAATAGGAGGAGCATGAAGCGGTGTTGAAAACATGAAGAGCCTGAAAAGGTGTGAAAAATATGAAGAGCTTCAAAAGGTGTCAAAACTATGAGGAGCATGAAACAGCCTGAAAATTGGAAGAGCAGAAATGGTTCTGAAAAAGATGAAGAGCATGAAAAGGTGTGAAAAATATGAAGAGCTTCAAAAGGTGTGAGAAATATGAGGTGCATGAAACGGTCTGAAAAATAGGAGGAGCATGAAGCGGTGTTGAAAAACATGAAGAGCCTTAAAAGGTGTGAAAAATATCAAGAGCTTCAAAACGTGTCAAAAATATGAGGAGCATGAAACGGTCTGAAAAATAGGAGGAACATGAAGTGGTGTTCAAAAATATTAAGATCCTGAAAAGGTGTGAAAAAAAAGAAGAGCTTCAAAATGTGTCAAATATATGAGGAGCATGAAACAGTCTGTAAAATAGGAGGAGAATGAAGTGGTGTTTAAAAACATGAAGAGCCTGAAAAGGTGTGGAAAATATGAAGAGCTTCAAAATGTGTCAAAAATATGAGGAGCATGAAACGGTCTGAAAAATAGGAGGAGCATGAAGTGGTGTTCAAAAACATGAAGAGCCTGAAAAGGTCTGAGATATATGAAGAGCTTCAAAAGGTGTAAAAAATATGAGGAGCATGAAACAGTGTTAAAAACAGGAGGAGCCTGAAGCGGTGTTTGAAAATATGAAGAGCCTGAAAAGATGTGAAAAATATGAAGAGCTTCAAAAGGTGTCAAAAATATGAGAAGCATGAAACAACTGAAAAATAGGAGGAGCATGAAGCGGTGTTGTAAAATATGAAGAGCTTGAATAGGTGTGACAAATATGAAGAGCTTCAAAGGCGTCAAAAATATGAGGAGCATGAAACAGCCTGAAAAATTGGACGAGCATGAAACGGTTTTGAAAAAGATGAAGAGCATGAAAAGGTGTGAAAAATATGAAGAGCTTCAAAAGGTGTCAAAAACACGAGAAGCATGAAACGGTCTGTAAAATAGGAGGAGCATGAAGAGGTGTTGAAAAAAATGAAGAGCCTTAAAAAGTATGAAAAATATGAAGAGCTTCAAAAGGTGTCAAAAATATGAGGAGCATGAAACGGTCTACAAAATAAGAGGAGCATGAAGCGGTGATCAAAAAAATGAAGAGCCTGAAAAGGTGTGAAAAATATGAAGAGCTTCAAAAGGTGTGAAAAATATGAGGAGCAGGATACGGTCTGAAAAATAGGAGGCGCATGAAGCTGTTTTGAAAAAGATGAAGAGCATGAAAAGGTGTGAAAAATATGAAGAGCTTCAAAAGGTGTCAAAAATATGAGGAGCATGAAACGGTCTGAAAAATAGGAGGGACATGAAGCAGTGTTGAAAAACATGAAGAGCCTGAAAAGGTGTGAGAAATATGAAGAGCTTCAAAAGGTGTGAAAATCATGAGGAGCATGAAACGGTCTGAAAAATAGGAGGAGCATGAAGCGGTGTTCAAAAAGATGAAGAGCCTGAAAATGTGTGAAAAATATGAAGAGCTTCAAAAGGAGTCAAAAAAAAAGAGTAGCAGAAAACGGTCTGAAAAATAGGAGGAGCATGAAGCGGTCCTCAGAGACATGAAGAGACTGAAAAGGCATGAAAAATATGCAGAGCTTAAAAAGGTGTCAAAATTATGAGGAGATTAAAACGGTCTGAAAAATAGGAGCAGCATGAAGCGGTGGTCAAAAACATGAAGAGCCTGAAAAGGTGTGAAAAATATGAAGAGCTTCAAAAGGTGTCAAAAATATGAGGAACATGAATCGGTCTGAAAAATAGGAGGAGCATGAAGCGGTGGTCAAAAACATGAAGAGTCTGAGAAGTTGTGAAAAATATGAAAAGCTTCAAAAGGTGTGAAAAATATGAGGTGCCTGAAATGGTCTGAAAAATAGGAGGAGCATGAAAAGGTTTTGAAAAACATGAAGAGCCTGAAAAGTTGTGAAAAATATGAAGAGCTTCAAAAGGTGTCAATAGTATGAGGTGCATGAAACAGTCTGAAAAAGAGGAGGAGCATGAAGCGGTGTTGAACAACATGAAGAGCATGAAAACGTGTGAAATACATGAAGAGCTTCAAAAGGTGTCAAAATTATGAGGAGCATGAAACGGTCTGAAAAAGAGGAGGAGCATGAAGCGGTGTTGAAAAACATGAAGAGCCTGAAAATGTGTGAAAAATATGAAGAGCTTCAAAAAGAGTCAAAAATATGAGAAGCACGAAATGGTCTGAAAAATAGGAGGAGCATGAAGCGGTGTTGAAAAACAAGAATAGCCTGAAAAGGTGTGAGAAATATGAAGAGCTTCAAAAGCTGTCAAATATATGAGAAGCATGAAACGGCCTGAAAAATAGGAGGAGCATGAAGCGGTGTTGAAAAACATGAAGCGCCTGAAAAGGTGTGAAAAATAGGAAGAGCTTCAAAAGGTGTGAAATATATGAGGAGAATGAAACGGTCTTAAAAATAGGAGGAGCATGATGCGGTGGAGAAAAACATGAAGAGCCGGAAAAGGTGTGAAATATATGAAGAGCTGCAAAACGTGTCAAAAATATGAGGCGCATAAAACGGTCGGAAAAATAGGAGGAGCATGAAGCAGTGTTGAAAAACATGAAGAGCCTGAAAAGGTGTGAAAAATATGAAGAGCTTGAAAAGGTGTCACAATATGTGGAGCATGAAACGGTCTGAAAAATAGGAGGAGCATGAAGCGGTCCTCAAAAACATGAAGCGACTGAAAAGGTGTGAAAAATATGAAGAGCTGCAAAACGTGTCAAAAATATGAGGCGCATAAAATGGTCGGAAAAATAGGAGGAGCATGAAGCAGTGTTGAAAAACATGAAGAGCCTGAAAAGGTGTGAAAAATATGAAGAGCTTAAAAAGGTGTCAAAATATGTGGAGAATGAAACGGCCTGAAAAATAGGAGGAGCATGAAGCGGTCCTCAAAAACATGAAGAGACTGAAAAGGTGTGAAAAATATGCAGAGCTTAAAAGGTGTAAAAAATATGAGGAGCATGAAACGGTCTGAAAAATAGGACGACCATGAAGCGGTGTTCAAAAACATGAAGAGACTGAAAAGGTGTGAAATAGATGAAGAGCTTCAAAAGGTGTGAAATACATGAGGAGCATGAAACGTTCTGAAAAATAGGAGGAGCATGAAGCATTCGTCAAAAACATGAAGAGCCTGAAAAGGTGTGTAAAATATGAAGAGCTTCAAAAAGTCTCAAAAATATGAGGAGCAAGAAACGGTCTGAAAAATAGGAGGAGCATGAAGCGGTCTTCAAAAACATGAAAAGCCTGAAAAGGTATGAAAAATATGAAGAGCTTCAAAACGTGTCAAAAATATGAGGAGCATGAAACGGTCTGAAAAATAGGAGGAGCATGATGCGGTGGTCAAATACATGAAGAGCCTGAAAAGTTGTGAAAAATATGAAGAGCTTCAAAAGGTGTGAAATATATGAGGACCATGAAACGGTCTGAAAAAAAGGAAGAGCATGAAACGGTGTTCAAAAACATGAAGAGGCTGAAGGTGTGAAAAATATGAAGAGCTTCAAAAGTTGTCAAAAATATGAGGAGCATGAAACAGTCTGAAAAATAGGAGGAGCATGAAGCGGTGTTTAAAAACATCAAGAGCCTGAAAAGGTGTGAAATTATGAAGAGCTTCAAAAAGTGTCAAAAATATGAGGTGCATGAAACAGCATGAAAAATAGGATGAGCATGAAACGGGTTTGAAAAAGATGAAGAGCATGAAAATGTGTGAAAAATATGAAGAGCTTGAAAAGGTGTCAAAAACACGAGAAGCATGAAACAGTCTGTAAAATAGGAGGAGAATGAAGCGGTGTTTAAAAACATGAAGAGCCTGAAAAGGTGTGGAAAATATGAAGAACTTCAAAACGTGTCAAAAATATGAGGAGGATGAAACGGTCTGAAAAATAGGAGGAGCATGAAGTGGTGTTCAAAAACATGAAGAGCCTGAAAAGGTGTGAAAAATATGAAGAGCTTCAAAAGTTGTCAGAAATGTGAACAGCATGAAACGGTCTGAAAAATAGGAAGATCATGAATTGGTATTGAAATACATGAAGAGCCTGAAAAGGTCTGAGATATATGAAGAGCTTCAAAAGGTGTAAAAAATATGAGGAGCATGAAACAGTGTTAAAAACAGGAGGAGCCTGAAGCGGTGTTTGAAAATATGAAGAGCCTGAAAAGATGTGAAAAATATGAAGAGCTTCAAAAGGTGTCAAAAATATGAGAAGCATGAAACAACTGAAAAATAGGAGGAGCATGAAGCGGTGTTGTAAAATATGAAGAGCTTGAATAGGTGTGACAAATATGAAGAGCTTCAAAGGCGTCAAAAATATGAGGAGCATGAAACAGCCTGAAAAATTGGACGAGCATGAAACGGTTTTGAAAAAGATGAAGAGCATGAAAAGGTGTGAAAAATATGAAGAGCTTCAAAAGGTGTCAAAAACACGAGAAGCATGAAACGGTCTGTAAAATAGGAGGAGCATGAAGAGGTGTTGAAAAAAATGAAGAGCCTTAAAAAGTATGAAAAATATGAAGAGCTTCAAAAGGTGTCAAAAATATGAGGAGCATGAAACGGTCTGAAAAATAGGAGCAGCATGAAGCGGTGATCAAAAAAATGAAGAGCCTGAAAAGGTGTGAAAAATATGAAGAGCTTCAAAAGGTGTGAAAAATATGAGGAGCAGGATACGGTCTGAAAAATAGGAGGCGCATTAAGCTGTTTTGAAAAAGATGAAGAGCATGAAAAGATGTGAAAAATATGAAGAGCTTCAAAAGGTGTCAAAAATATGAGGAGCATGAATCGGTCTGAAAAATAGGAGGAGCATGAAGCGGTGGTCAAAAACATGAAGAGTCTGAGAAGTTGTGAAAAATATGAAAAGCTTCAAAAGGTGTGAAAAATATGAGGTGCATGAAATGGTCTGAAAAATAGGAGGAGCATGAAAAGGTTTTGAAAAACATGAAGAGCCTGAAAAGTTGTGAAAATTATGAAGAGCTTCAAAAGGTGTCAATAATATGAGGTGCATGAAACAGTCTGAAAAAGAGGAGGAGCATGAAGCGGTGTTGAACAACATGAAGAGCATGAAAACGTGTGAAATACATGAAGAGCTTCAAAAGGTGTCAAAATTATGAGGAGCATGAAACGGTCTGAAAAAGAGGAGGAGCATGAAGTGGTGTTGAAAAACATGAAGAGCCTGAAAATGTGTGAAAAATATGAAGAGCTTCAAAAAGAGTCAAAAATATGAGAAGCACGAAATGGTCTGAAAAATAGGAGGAGCATGAAGCGGTGTTGAAAAACAAGAATAGCCTGAAAAGGTGTGAGAAATATGAAGAGCTTCAAAAGCTGTCAAATATATGAGAAGCATGAAACGGCCTGAAAAATAGGAGGAGCATGAAGCGGTGTTGAAAAACATGAAGCGCCTGAAAAGGTGTGAAAAATAGGAAGAGCTTCAAAAGGTGTGAAATATATGAGGAGAATGAAATGGTCTTAAAAATAGGAGGAGCATGATGCGGTGGAGAAAAACATGAAGAGCCTGAAAAGGTGTGAAATATATGAAGAGCTGCAAAACGTGTCAAAAATATGAGGCGCATAAACCGGTCAGAAACATAGGAGGAGCATGAAGCAGTGTTGAAAAACATGAAGAGCCTGAAAAGGTGTGAAAAATATGAAGAGCTTGAAAAGGTGTCACAATATGTGGAGCATGAAACGGTCTGAAAAATAGGAGGAGCATGAAGCGGTCCTCAAAAACATGAAGCGACTGAAAAGGTGTGAAAAATATGAAGAGCTGCAAAACGTGTCAAAAATATGAGGCGCATAAAATGGTCAGAAAAATAGGAGGAGCATGAAGCAGTGTTGAAAAACATGAAGAGCCTGAAAAGGTGTGAAAAATATGAAGAGCTTGAAAAGGTGTCAAAATATGTGGAGCATGAAACGGCCTGAAAAATAGGAGGGGCATGAAGCGGTCCTCAAAAACATGAAGAGACTGAAAAGGTGTGAAATAGATGAAGAGCTTCAAAAGATGTGAAATACATGAGGAGCATGAAACGTTCTGAAAAATAGGAGGAGCATGAAGCATTCGTCAAAAACATGAAGAGCCTGAAAAGGTGTGTAAAATATGAAGAGCTTCAAAAAGTCTCAAAAATATGAGGAGCAAGAAACGGTCTGAAAAATAGGAGGAGCATGAAGCGGTCTTCAAAAACATGAAGAGCCTGAAAAGGTGTGTAAAATATGAAGAGATTCAAAAGGTGTGAAAAAAATGAGGAGCATGAAACGGTCTGAAAAGTAGGAGGAGCATGAAACGGTGTTGAAAAACATGAAGAGCCTCAAAAAGTGTGAAAAATATGAAGAGCTTCAAAGGGTGTAAACAATGAGATGAGCATGAAACGTCTGAAAAATAGGATGAGAATGAAGTGGTGTTGAAAAACATGAAGAGCCTGAAAAGGTGTGAATTTATGAAGGGCTTCAAAGTGTGTCAAAATTATGAGGAGCATAACGGTCTGAAAAATAGGAGGTTCATGAAGTGGTGTTGAAAAACATGAAGAACCTGAAAAGGTGTGAAAAATATGAAGAGCTATAAAAGATGTGAAATATATTAGGAGCAAGAAACGGTCTGAATAATTGGAGGAGTATTAAGCTGTGTTGAAAAACATGAAGAACCTGAAAAGTTGTGTATAATATGAGTAGCTTCAAAAGGTGTCAAAAATATGAGGAGCATGAAACGGTCTGAAATATTGGAGGAGCATGAAGCGGTGTTCAAAAACATGAAGAGCCTGAAAAGGTGTGAAAAATATGAAGAGCTTCAAAAAGTGTGAAAAATATGAGGAGCATGAAACGGTCTGAAAAATAGGAGGAGCATGAAGCGGTGTTGAAAAACATGAAGAGGCTGAAAAGGTGTGAAAAATATGAAGAGCTTCAAATTGTGTCAAGTATATGAGGAGCATGAAACGGTATGAAAAATGCGAGGAGCATGAAACGGTCTGAAAAATAGGAGGAGCATGAAACGGTGTTGAAAAACATGAAGAGCCTCAAAAGGTGTGAAAAATAGGAGGAGTTTCAAAAGGTGTCAAAAATATGGGGAACATGAAACGATCTGAAAAATAGGAGGAGAATGAAGCGGTGTTGAAAAACATGAAGAGTGTGAAAAAGTTTGAAAACTATGAAGAGCTTCAAATGGTGTGAAAATTATGAAGAGCTTCAAAAGGTGTCAAAAATGAGATGAGCAGGAAACGTCTGAAAAATAGGAGGAGAATGAAGTGGTGTTCAAAAACATGAAGAGCCAGAAAAGGTGTGAAAAATAGGAGGAGCTTCAAAAAGTGTCAAAAATATGAGGGGCATGAAACGGTCTGAAAAATAGGAGGAGCATGAAGTGCTTTTAAAAAACATGAAGAGCCTGAAAAGGTGTGAAAAATATGAAGAGCTTCAAAAGGTGTCAAAAATACGAGGAGCATGAAACGGTCTGAAACATAGGATGGGCAAGAAGCAGTCGTCAAAAACATGAAGATCCTGAAAAGGTGTGAGAAAATGAAGAGCTTCAAAGGTGTCAAAATATGAGGAGCATGAAATGGTCTGAAAAATTGTAGGAGCATGACGCATTGTTGAAAAACATGAAGAGCCTGAAAAGTTGTGAGAAATATTAAGAGCTTCAAAATGTGTCAAAAATATGAGGAGCATGAAACGGTCTGGAAAATAGGAGGGACATGAAGCAGTGTTGAAAAACATGAAGAGCCTGAAAAGGTGTGAGAAATATGAAGAGCTTCAAAAGGTGTGAAAATCATGAGGAGCATGAAACGGTCTGAAAAATAGGAGGAGCATGAAGCGGTGTTCAAAAAGATGAAGAGCCTGAAAATGTGTGAAAAATATGAAGAGCTTCAAAAGGAGTGAAAAAAAAAGAGTAGCAGAAAACGGTCTGAAAAATAGGAGGAGCATGAAGCGGTCCTCAGAGACATGAAGAGACTGAAAAGGCATGAAAAATATGCAGAGCTTAAAAAGGTGTCAAAATTATGAGGAGATTAAAACGGTCTGAAAAATAGGAGCAGCATGAAGCGGTGGTCAAAAACATGAAGAGCCTGAAAAGGTGTGAAAAATATGAAGAGCTTCAAAAGTTGTCAAAAATATGAGGAGCATGAAACAGTCTGAAAAATAGGAGGAGAATGAAGCGGTGTTCAAAAACATGAAAAGCCTGAAAAGGTATGAAAAATATGAAGAGCTTCAAAACGTGTCAAAAATATGAGGAGCATGAAACGGTCTGAAAAATAGGAGGAGCATGATGCGGTGGTCAAATACATGAAGAGCCTGAAAAGTTGTGAAAAATATGAAGAGCTTCAAAATGTGTGAAATATATGAGGACCATGAAACGGTCTGAAAAAAAGGAAGAGCATGAAACGGTGTTCAAAAACATGAAGAGGCAGAAGGTGTGAAAAATATGAAGAGCTTCAAAAGTTGTCAAAAATATGAGGAGCATGAAACAGTCTGAAAAATAGGAGGAGCATGAAGCGGTGTTTAAAAACATCAAGAGCCTGAAAAGGTGTGAAATTATGAAGAGCTTCAAAAAGTGTCAAAAATATGAGGTGCATGAAACAGCATGAAAAATAGGATGAGCATGAAACGGGTTTGAAAAAGATGAAGAGCATGAAAATGTGTGAAAAATATGAAGAGCTTGAAAAGGTGTCAAAAACACGAGAAGCATGAAACAGTCTGTAAAATAGGAGGAGAATGAAGCGGTGTTTAAAAACATGAAGAGCCTGAAAAGGTGTGGAAAATATGAAGAACTTCAAAACGTGTCAAAAATATGAGGAGGATGAAACGGTCTGAAAAATAGGAGGAGCATGAAGTGGTGTTCAAAAACATGAAGAGCCTGAAAAGGTGTGAAAAATATGAAGAGCTTCAAAAGTTGTCAGAAATGTGAACAGCATGAAACGGTCTGAAAAATAGGAGGATCATGAATTGGTAGTGAAATACATGAAGAGCCTGAAAAGGTCTGAGATATATGAAGAGCTTCAAAAGGTGTAAAAAATATGAGGAGCATGAAACAGTGTTAAAAACAGGAGGAGCCTGAAGCGGTGTTTGAAAATATGAAGAGCCTGAAAAGATGTGAAAAATATGAAGAGCTTCAAAAGGTGTCAAAAATATGAGAAGCATGAAACAACTGAAAAATAGGAGGAGCATGAAGCGGTGTTGTAAAATATGAAGAGCTTGAATAGGTGTGACAAATATGAAGAGCTTCAAAGGCGTCAAAAATATGAGGAGCATGAAACAGCCTGAAAAATTGGACGAGCATGAAACGGTTTTGAAAAAGATGAAGAGCATGAAAAGGTGTGAAAAATATGAGGAGCTTCAAAAGGTGTCAAAAACACGAGAAGCATGAAACGGTCTGTAAAATAGGAGGAGCATGAAGAGGTGTTGAAAAAAATGAAGAGCCTTAAAAAGTATGAAAAATATGAAGAGCTTCAAAAGGTGTCAAAAATATGAGGAGCATGAAACGGTCTACAAAATAAGAGGAGCATGAAGCGGTGATCAAAAAAATGAAGAGCCTGAAAAGGTGTGAAAAATATGAAGAGCTTCAAAAGGTGTGAAAAATATGAGGAGCAGGATACGGTCTGAAAAATAGGAGGCGCATGAAGCTGTTTTGAAAAAGATGAAGAGCATGAAAAGGTGTGAAAAATATGAAGAGCTTCAAAAGGTGTCAAAAATATGAGGAGCATGAATCGGTCTGAAAAATAGGAGGAGCATGAAGCGGTGGTCAAAAACATGAAGAGTCTGAGAAGTTGTGAAAAATATGAAAAGCTTCAAAAGGTGTGAAAAATATGAGGTGCATGAAATGGTCTGAAAAATAGGAGGAGCATGAAAAGGTTTTGAAAAACATGAAGAGCCTGAAAAGTTGTGAAAAATATGAAGAGCTTCAAAAGGTGTCAATAGTATGAGGTGCATGAAACAGTCTGAAAAAGAGGAGGAGCATGAAACGGTGTTGAAAAACATGAAGAGCCTCAAAAGGTGTGAAAAATAGGAGGAGTTTCAAAAGGTGTCAAAAATATGGGGAACATGAAACGATCTGAAAAATAGGAGGAGAATGAAGCGGTGTTGAAAAACATGAAGAGTGTGAAAAAGTTTGAAAACTATGAAGAGCTTCAAATGGTGTGAAAATTATGAAGAGCTTCAAAAGGTGTCAAAAATGAGATGAGCAGGAAACGTCTGAAAAATAGGAGGAGAATGAAGTGGTGTTCAAAAACATGAAGAGCCAGAAAAGGTGTGAAAAATAGGAGGAGCTTCAAAAAGTGTCAAAAATATGAGGGGCATGAAACGGTCTGAAAAATAGGAGGAGCATGAAGTGCTTTTAAAAAACATGAAGAGCCTGAAAAGGTGTGAAAAATATGAAGAGCTTCAAAAGGTGTCAAAAATACGAGGAGCATGAAACGGTCTGAAACATAGGATGGGCAAGAAGCAGTCGTCAAAAACATGAAGATCCTGAAAAGGTGTGAGAAAATGAAGAGCTTCAAAGGTGTCAAAATATGAGGAGCATGAAATGGTCTGAAAAATTGTAGGAGCATGACGCATTGTTGAAAAACATGAAGAGCCTGAAAAGGTGTGAGAAATATTAAGAGCTTCAAAATGTGTCAAAAATATGAGGAGCATGAAACGGTCTGAAAAATAGGAGGGACATGAAGCAGTGTTGAAAAACATGAAGAGCCTGAAAAGGTGTGAGAAATATGAAGAGCTTCAAAAGGTGTGAAAATCATGAGGAGCATGAAACGGTCTGAAAAATAGGAGGAGCATGAAGCGGTGTTCAAAAAGGTGAAGAGCCTGAAAATGTGTGAAAAATATGAAGAGCTTCAAAAGGAGTGAAAAAAAAAGAGTAGCAGAAAACGGTCTGAAAAATAGGAGGAGCATGAAGCGGTCCTCAGAGACATGAAGAGACTGAAAAGGCATGAAAAATATGCAGAGCTTAAAAAGGTGTCAAAATTATGAGGAGATTAAAACGGTCTGAAAAATAGGAGCAGCATGAAGCGGTGGTCAAAAACATGAAGAGCCTGAAAAGGTGTGAAAAATATGAAGAGCTTCAAAAGTTGTCAAAAATATGAGGAGCATGAAACAGTCTGAAAAATAGGAGGAGAATGAAGCGGTGTTCAAAAACATGAAAAGCCTGAAAAGGTATGAAAAATATGAAGAGCTTCAAAACGTGTCAAAAATATGAGGAGCATGAAACGGTCTGAAAAATAGGAGGAGCATGATGCGGTGGTCAAATACATGAAGAGCCTGAAAAGTTGTGAAAAATATGAAGAGCTTCAAAAGGTGTGAAATATATGAGGACCATGAAACGGTCTGAAAAAAAGGAAGAGCATGAAACGGTGTTCAAAAACATGAAGAGGCTGAAGGTGTGAAAAATATGAAGAGCTTCAAAAGTTGTCAAAAATATGAGGAGCATGAAACAGTCTGAAAAATAGGAGGAGCATGAAGCGGTGTTTAAAAACATCAAGAGCCTGAAAAGGTGTGAAATTATGAAGAGCTTCAAAAAGTGTCAAAAATATGAGGTGCATGAAACAGCATGAAAAATAGGATGAGCATGAAACGGGTTTGAAAAAGATGAAGAGCATGAAAATGTGTGAAAAATATGAAGAGCTTGAAAAGGTGTCAAAAACACGAGAAGCATGAAACAGTCTGTAAAATAGGAGGAGAATGAAGCGGTGTTTAAAAACATGAAGAGCCTGAAAAGGTGTGGAAAATATGAAGAACTTCAAAACGTGTCAAAAATATGAGGAGGATGAAACGGTCTGAAAAATAGGAGGAGCATGAAGTGGTGTTCAAAAACATGAAGAGCCTGAAAAGGTGTGAAAAATATGAAGAGCTTCAAAAGTTGTCAGAAATGTGAACAGCATGAAACGGTCTGAAAAATAGGAGGATCATGAATTGGTATTGAAATACATGAAGAGCCTGAAAAGGTCTGAGATATATGAAGAGCTTCAAAAGGTGTAAAAAATATGAGGAGCATGAAACAGTGTTAAAAACAGGAGGAGCCTGAAGCGGTGTTTGAAAATATGAAGAGCCTGAAAAGATGTGAAAAATATGAAGAGCTTCAAAAGGTGTCAAAAATAAGAGAAGCATGAAACAACTGAAAAATAGGAGGAGCATGAAGCGGTGTTGTAAAATATGAAGAGCTTGAATAGGTGTGACAAATATGAAGAGCTTCAAAGGCGTCAAAAATATGAGGAGCATGAAACAGCCTGAAAAATTGGACGAGCATGAAACGGTTTTGAAAAAGATGAAGAGCATGAAAAGGTGTGAAAAATATGAGGAGCTTCAAAAGGTGTCAAAAACACGAGAAGCATGAAACGGTCTGTAAAATAGGAGGAGCATGAAGAGGTGTTGAAAAAAATGAAGAGCCTTAAAAAGTATGAAAAATATGAAGAGCTTCAAAAGGTGTCAAAAATATGAGGAGCATGAAACGGTCTACAAAATAAGAGGAGCATGAAGCGGTGATCAAAAAAATGAAGAGCCTGAAAAGGTGTGAAAAATATGAAGAGCTTCAAAAGGTGTGAAAAATATGAGGAGCAGGATACGGTCTGAAAAATAGGAGGCGCATGAAGCTGTTTTGAAAAAGATGAAGAGCATGAAAAGGTGTGAAAAATATGAAGAGCTTCAAAAGGTGTCAAAAATATGAGGAGCATGAATCGGTCTGAAAAATAGGAGGAGCATGAAGCGGTGGTCAAAAACATGAAGAGTCTGAGAAGTTGTGAAAAATATGAAAAGCTTCAAAAGGTGTGAAAAATATGAGGTGCATGAAATGGTTTGAAAAATAGGAGGAGCATGAAAAGGTTTTGAAAAACATGAAGAGCCTGAAAAGTTGTGAAAGATATGAAGAGCTTCAAAAGGTGTCAATAGTATGAGGTGCATGAAACAGTCTGAAAAAGAGGAGGAGCATGAATCGGTGTTGAACAACATGAAGAGCATGAAAACGTGTGAAATACATGAAGAGCTTCAAAAGGTGTCAAAAGTATGAGGAGCATGAAACGGTCTGAAAAAGAGGAGGAGCATGAAGCGGTGTTGAAAAACATGAAGAGCCTGAAAATGTGTGAAAAATATGAAGGCTTCAAAAAGAGTCAAAAATATGAGAAGCACGAAATGGTCTGAAAAATAGGAGGAGCATGAAGCGGTGTTGAAAAACAAGAATAGCCTGAAAAGGTGTGAGAAATATGAAGAGCTTCAAAAGCTGTCAAATATATGAGAAGCATGAAACGGCCTGAAAAATAGGAGGAGCATGAAGCGGTGTTGAAAAACATGAAGCGCCTGAAAAGGTGTGAAAAATAGGAAGAGCTTCAAAAGGTGTGAAATATATGAGGAGAATGAAACGGTCTTAAAAATAGGAGGAGCATGATGCGGTGGAGAAAAACATGAAGAGCCTGAAAAGGTGTGAAATATATGAAGAGCTGCAAAACGTGTCAAAAATATGAGGCGCATAAAACGGTCGGAAAAATAGGAGGAGCATGAAGCAGTGTTGAAAAACATGAAGAGCCTGAAAAGGTGTGAAAAATATGAAGAGCTTGAAAAGGTGTCACAATATGTGGAGCATGAAACGGTCTGAAAAATAGGAGGAGCATGAAGCGGTCCTCAAAAACATGAAGCGACTGAAAAGGTGTGAAAAATATGAAGAGCTGCAAAACGTGTCAAAAATATGAGGCGCATAAAATGGTCGGAAAAATAGGAGGAGCATGAAGCAGTGTTGAAAAACATGAAGAGCCTGAAAAGGTGTGAAAAATATGAAGAGCTTGAAAAGGTGTCAAAATATGTGGAGAATGAAACGGCCTGAAAAATAGGAGGAGCATGAAGCGGTCCTCAAAAACATGAAGAGACTGAAAAGGTGTGAAAAATATGCAGAGCTTAAAAGGTGTAAAAAATATGAGGAGCATGAAACGGTCTGAAAAATAGGACGACCATGAAGCGGTGTTCAAAAACATGAAGAGACTGAAAAGGTGTGAAATAGATGAAGAGCTTCAAAAGGTGTGAAATACATGAGGAGCATGAAACGTTCTGAAAAATAGGAGGAGCATGAAGCATTCGTCAAAAACATGAAGAGCCTGAAAAGGTGTGTAAAATATGAAGAGCTTCAAAAAGTCTCAAAAATATGAGGAGCAAGAAACGGTCTGAAAAATAGGAGGAGCATGAAGCGGTCTTCAAAAACATGAAGAGCCTGAAAAGGTGTGTAAAATATGAAGAGATTCAAAAGGTGTGAAAAAAATGAGGAGCATGAAACGGTCTGAAAAGTAGGAGGAGCATGAAACGGTGTTGAAAAACATGAAGAGCCTCAAAAGGTGTGAAAAATATGAAGAGCTTCAAAGGGTGTAAACAATGAGATGAGCATGAAACGTCTGAAAAATAGGATGAGAATGAAGTGGTGTTGAAAAACATGAAGAGCCTGAAAAGGTGTGAATTTATGAAGGGCTTCAAAGTGTGTCAAAATTATGAGGAGCATAAAACGGTCTGAAAAATAGGAGGTTCATGAAGTGGTGTTGAAAAACATGAAGAACCTGAAAAGGTGTGAAAAATATGAAGAGCTATAAAAGATGTGAAATATATTAGGAGCAAGAAACGGTCTGAATAATTGGAGGAGTATTAAGCTGTGTTGAAAAACATGAAGAACCTGAAAAGTTGTGTATAATATGAGTAGCTTCAAAAGGTGTCAAAAATATGAGGAGCATGAAACGGTCTGAAAAATTGGAGGAGCATGAAGCGGTGTTCAAAAACATGAAGAGCCTGAAAAGGTGTGAAAAATATGAAGAGCTTCAAAAAGTGTGAAAAATATGAGGAGCATGAAACGGTCTGAAAAATAGGAGGAGCATGAAACAGTCTGAAAAATAGGAGGAGCATGAAACGGTGTTGAAAAACATGAAGAGCCTCAAAAGGTGTGAAAAATAGGAGGAGTTTCAAAAGGTGTCAAAAATATGGGGAACATGAAACGATCTGAAAAATAGGAGGAGAATGAAGCGGTGTTGAAAAACATGAAGAGTGTGAAAAAGTTTGAAAACTATGAAGAGCTTCAAATGGTGTGAAAATTATGAAGAGCTTCAAAAGGTGTCAAAAATGAGATGAGCATGAAACGTCTGAAAAATAGGAGGAGAATGAAGTGGTGTTCAAAAACATGAAGAGCCAGAAAAGGTGTGAAAAATAGGAGGAGCTTCAAAAAGTGTCAAAAATATGAGGGGCATGAAACGGTCTGAAAAATAGGAGGAGCATGAAGTGCTTTTAAAAAACATGAAGAGCCTGAAAAGGTGTGAAAAATATGAAGACCTTCAAAAGGTGTCAAAAATACGAGGAGCATGAAACGGTCTGAAACATAGGATGGGCAAGAAGCAGTCGTCAAAAACATGAAGATCCTGAAAAGGTGTGAGAAAATGAAGAGCTTCAAAGGTGTCAAAATATGAGGAGCATGAAATGGTCTGAAAAATTGTAGGAGCATGACGCATTGTTGAAAAACATGAAGAGCCTGAAAAGGTGTGAGAAATATTAAGAGCTTCAAAATGTGTCAAAAATATGAGGAGCATGAAACGGTCTGAAAAATAGGAGGGACATGAAGCAGTGTTGAAAAACATGAAGAGCCTGAAAAGGTGTGAGAAATATGAAGAGCTTCAAAAGGTGTGAAAATCATGAGGAGCATGAAACGGTCTGAAAAATAGGAGGAGCATGAAGCGGTGTTCAAAAAGATGAAGAGCCTGAAAATGTGTGAAAAATATGAAGAGCTTCAAAAGGAGTGAAAAAAAAAGAGTAGCAGAAAACGGTCTGAAAAATAGGAGGAGCATGAAGCGGTCCTCAGAGACATGAAGAGACTGAAAAGGCATGAAAAATATGCAGAGCTTAAAAAGGTGTCAAAATTATGAGGAGATTAAAACGGTCTGAAAAATAGGAGCAGCATGAAGCGGTGGTCAAAAACATGAAGAGCCTGAAAAGGTGTGAAAAATATGAAGAGCTTCAAAAGTTGTCAAAAATATGAGGAGCATGAAACAGTCTGAAAAATAGGAGGAGAATGAAGCGGTGTTCAAAAACATGAAAAGCCTGAAAAGGTATGAAAAATATGAAGAGCTTCAAAACGTGTCAAAAATATGAGGAGCATGAAACGGTCTGAAAAATAGGAGGAGCATGATGCGGTGGTCAAATACATGAAGAGCCTGAAAAGTTGTGAAAAATATGAAGAGCTTCAAAAGGTGTGAAATATATGAGGACCATGAAACGGTCTGAAAAAAAGGAAGAGCATGAAACGGTGTTCAAAAACATGAAGAGGCTGAAGGTGTGAAAAATATGAAGAGCTTCAAAAGTTGTCAAAAATAGGAGGAGCATGAAACAGTCTGAAAAATAGGAGGAGCATGAAGCGGTGTTTAAAAACATCAAGAGCCTGAAAAGGTGTGAAATTATGAAGAGCTTCAAAAAGTGTCAAAAATATGACGTGCATGAAACAGCATGAAAAATAGGATGAGCATGAAACGGGTTTGAAAAAGATGAAGAGTATGAAAATGTGTGAAAAATATGAAGAGCTTGAAAAGGTGTCAAAAACATGAGAAGCATGAAACAGTCTGTAAAATAGGAGGAGAATGAAGTGGTGTTTAAAAACATGAAGAGCCTGAAAAGGTGTGGAAAATATGAAGAACTTCAAAACGTGTCAAAAATATGAGGAGGATGAAACGGTCTGAAAAATAGGAGGAGCATGAAGTGGTGTTCAAAAACATGAAGAGCCTGAAAAGGTGTGAAAAATATGAAGAGCTTCAAAAGTTGTCAGAAATGTGAACAGCATGAAACGGTCTGAAAAATAGGAGGATCATGAATTGGTATTGAAATACATGAAGAGCCTGAAAAGGTCTGAGATATATGAAGAGCTTCAAAAGGTGTAAAAAATATGAGGAGCATGAAACAGTGTTAAAAACAGGAGGAGCCTGAAGCGGTGTTTGAAAATATGAAGAGCCTGAAAAGATGTGAAAAATATGAAGAGCTTCAAAAGGTGTCAAAAAAATGAGAAGCATGAAACAACTGAAAAATAGGAGGAGCATGAAGCGATGTTGTAAAATATGAAGAGCTTGAATAGGTGTGACAAATATGAAGAGCTTCAAAGGCGTCAAAAATATGAGGAGCATGAAACAGCCTGAAAAATTGGACGAGCATGAAACGGTTTTGAAAAAGATGAAGAGCATGAAAAGGTGTGAAAAATATGAAGAGCTTCAAAAGGTGTAAAAAACACGAGAAGCATGAAACGGTCTGTAAAATAGGAGGAGCAAGAAGAGGTGTTGAAAAAAATGAAGAGCCTTAAAAAGTATGAAAAATATGAAGAGCTTCAAAAGGTGTCAAAAATATGAGGAGCATGAAACGGTCTACAAAATAAGAGGAGCATGAAGCGGTGATCAAAAAAATGAAGAGCCTGAAAAGGTGTGAAAAATATGAAGAGCTTCAAAAGGTGTGAAAAATATGAGGAGCAGGATACGGTCTGAAAAATAGGAGGCACATGAACCTGTTTTGAAAAAGATGAAGAGCATGAAAAGGTGTGAAAAATATGAAGAGCTTCAAAAGGTGCCAAAAATATGAGGAGCATGAATCGGTCTGAAAAATAGGAGGAGCATGAAGCGGTGGTCAAAAACATGAAGAGTCTGAGAAGTTGTGAAAAATATGAAAAGCTTCAAAAGGTGTGAAAAATATGAGGTGCATGAAATGGTCTGAAAAATAGGAGGAGCATGAAAAGGTTTTGAAAAACATGAAGAGCCTGAAAATTTGTGAAAAATATGAAGAGCTTCAAAAGGTGTCAATAATATGAGGTGCATGAAACAGTCTGAAAAAGAGGAGGAGCATGAAGCGGTGTTGAACAACATGAAGAGCATGAAAACGTGTGAAATACATGAAGAGCTTCAAAAGGTGTCAAAATTATGAGGAGCATGAAACGGTCTGAAAAAGAGGAGGAGCATGAAGTGGTGTTGAAAAACATGAAGAGCCTGAAAATGTGTGAAAAATATGAAGAGCTTCAAAAAGAGTCAAAAATATGAGAAGCACGAAATGGTCTGAAAAATAGGAGGAGCATGAAGCGGTGTTGAAAAACAAGAATAGCCTGAAAAGGTGTGAGAAATATGAAGAGCTTCAAAAGCTGTCAAATATATGAGAAGCATGAAACGGCCTGAAAAATAGGAGGAGCATGAAGCGGTGTTGAAAAACATGAAGCGCCTGAAAAGGTGTGAAAAATAGGAAGAGCTTCAAAAGGTGTGAAATACATGAGGAGAATGAAACGGTCTTAAAAATAGGAGGAGCATGATGCGGTGGAGAAAAACATGAAGAGCCTGAAAAGGTGTGAAATATATGAAGAGCTGCAAAACGTGTCAAAAATATGAGGCGCATAAACCGGTCAGAAACATAGGAGGAGCATGAAGCAGTGTTGAAAAACATGAAGAGCCTGAAAAGGTGTGAAAAATATGAAGAGCTTGAAAAGGTGTCACAATATGTGGAGCATGAAACGGTCTGAAAAATAGGAGGAGCATGAAGCGGTCCTCAAAAACATGAAGCGACTGAAAAGGTGTGAAAAATATGAAGCGCTGCAAAACGTGTCAAAAATATGAGGCGCATAAAATGGTCGGAAAAATAGGAGGAGCATGAAGCAGTGTTGAAAAACATGAAGAGCCTGAAAAGGTGTGAAAAATATGAAGAGCTTGAAAAGGTGTCAAAATATGTGGAGCATGAAACGGCCTGAAAAATAGGAGGGGCATGAAGCGGTCCTCAAAAACATGAAGAGACTGAAAAGGTGTGAAATAGATGAAGAGCTTCAAAAGGTGTGAAATACATGAGGAGCATGAAACGTTCTGAAAAATAGGAGGAGCATGAAGCATTCGTCAAAAACATGAAGAGCCTGAAAAGGTGTGTAAAATATGAAGAGCTTCAAAAAGTCTCAAAAATATGAGGAGCAAGAAACGGTCTGAAAAATAGGAGGAGCATGAAGCGGTCTTCAAAAACATGAAGAGCCTGAAAAGGTGTGTAAAATATGAAGAGATTCAAAAGGTGTGAAAAAAATGAGGAGCATGAAACGGTCTGAAAAGTAGGAGGAGCATGAAACGGTGTTGAAAAACATGAAGAGCCTCAAAAGGTGTGAAAAATATGAAGAGCTTCAAAGGGTGTAAACAATGAGATGAGCATGAAACGTCTGAAAAATAGGATGAGAATGAAGTGGTGTTGAAAAACATGAAGAGCCTGAAAAGGTGTGAATTTATGAAGGGCTTCAAAGTGTGTCAAAATTATGAGGAGCATAAAACGGTCTGAAAAATAGGAGGTTCATGAAGTGGTGTTGAAAAACATGAAGAACCTGAAAAGGTGTGAAAAATATGAAGAGCTATAAAAGATTTGAAATATATTAGGAGCAAGAAACGGTCTGAATAATTGGAGGAGTATTAAGCTGTGTTGAAAAACATGAAGAACCCGAAAAGGTGTGTATAATAGGAGTAGCTTCAAAAGGTGTCAAAAATATGAGGAGCATGAAATGGTCTGAAAAATTGGGGGAGCATGAAGTGGTGTTCAAAAACATGAACAGCCTGAAAAGGTGTGAAAAATATGAAGAGCTTCAAAAGGTGTGAAAAAAATGAGGAGCATGAAACGGTCTGAAAAATAGGAGGAGCATGAAGCGGTGTTGAAAAACATGAAGAGGCTGAAAAGGTGTGAAAAATATGAAGAGCTTCAAATTGTGTCAAGTATATGAGGAGCATGAAACGGTCTGAAAAATGCGAGGAGCATGAAACGGTCTGAAAAACAGGAGGAGCATGAAACGGTGTTGAAAAACATGAAGAGCCTCAAAAGCTGTGAAAAATAGGAGGAGTTTCAAAAGGTGTCAAAAATATGGGGAACATGAAACGATCTGAAAAATAGGAGGAGAATGAAGCGGTGTTGAAAAACATGAAGAGCGTGAAAAAGTTTGAAAAATATGAAGAGCTTCAAATGGTGTGAAAATTATGAAGAGCTTCAAAAGGTGTAAAAAATGAGATGAGCATGAAACGTCTGAAAAATAGGAGGAGAATGAAGTGCTGTTCAAAAACATGAAGAGCCAGAAAAGGTGTGAAAAATGGAGGAGCTTCAAAAAGTGTCAAAAATATGAGGAGCATGAAACGGTCTGAAAAGTAGGAGGAGCATGAAGTGCTTTTAAAAAACATGAAGAGCCTGAAATTGTTTGAAAAATATGAAGAGCTTCAAAAGGTGTGAAAAATATGAGGAGCATGAAAAGGTCTGAAAAATATGAGTAGCATGAAGCGGTGTTCAAAAACATGAAGAGCCTGAAAAGGTGTGAAAAATATGAAGAGCTTCAAATTGTGTCAAGTATATGAGGAGCATGAAACGGTCTGAAAAATAGGAGGAGCATGAAACAGTCTGAAAAATAAGAGTAGCATGAAGCGGTGTTCAAAACCATGAAGAGCCTGAAAAGGTGTGAAAAATATGAAGAGCTTCAAATTGTGTCAAGTATATGAGGAGCATGTCATGGTCTGAAAAATAGGAGGAGCATCAAACGGTGTTGAAAAACATGAAGAGACTGAAAAGGTGAGAAAAATAGGAGGAGCTTCAAAAGGTGTCAAAATATGAGGAGCATGAAACGGTCTGAAAAATAGGAGGAGCATGAAGTGCTGTTCAAAAACATGAAGAGCCTGAAAAGGTGTGAAAAATATGAAGAGCTTCAAATTGTGTCAAGAATATGAGGAGCATGAAATGGTCTGAAAAATAGGAGGAGCATGAAACAGTCTGAAAAATAAGAGTAGCATGAAGCGGTGTTCAAAACCATGAAGAGCCTGAAAAGGTGTGAAAAATATGAAGAGCTTCAATTTGTGTCAAGTATATGAGGAGCATGTCATGGTCTGAAAAATAGGAGGAGCATCAAACGGTGTTGAAAAACATGAAGAGACTGAAAAGGTGAGAAAAATAGGAGGAGCTTCAAAAGGTGTCAAGTATATGAGGAGCATGAAACGGTCTGAAAAATGCGAGGAGCATGAAACGGTCTGAAAAATAGGAGGATCATGAAACGGTGTTGAAAAAAATGAAGAGCCTCAAAAGGTGTGAAAAATAGGAGGAGATTCAAAAGGTGTCAAAAATATGGGGAACGTGAAACGATCTGAAAAATAGGAGGAGAATGAAGAGGTGTTGAAAAACATGAAGAAACTGAAAAGGTGTGTAAAATAGGAGTAGCTTCAAAAGGTGTCAAAAATATGAGAAGCATGAAACGGTCTAAAAAATTGGAGGAGCATGAAGCGGTGTAGAAAAACATGAAGAGCCTGAAAAGGTGTGAAAAATATGAAGAGCTTCAAAAGCTGTGAAAAATATGAAGAGCTTCAAAAGGTGTAAAAAATGAGATGAGCTAGAAACGGTCTGAAAAATAGGAGGAGCATGAAACGGTCTGAAAAATAGGAAGAGCCTGAAAAGTTCTTGAAATACATAAAAAGCCTGAAAATGTTTGAAAAATAGGAGGAGCTTCACAAGGTTTCAAAAATATGAGGAGGATGAAACGGTCTGAAAAATAGGAGGAGCATGAAGCGGTGTTGATAAACATGAAGAGCCTGAAAAGGTGTGAAAAATATGAAGAGCTTCAAAAGGTTTGAAAAATATGAAAAACTTCAAAACGTGTAAAAAACGAGATGAGCTAGAAACGGTCTGAAAAATAGGAGCATGAAACGGTCTGAAAAATAGAAGGAGCATGAAGCTGTGCTCAAAAACCTGAATAGCCTGAAAAGGTGTGAAAAATACGAAGAGCTTCAAAAGGGGTGAAAAATGTGAGGAGCATGAAATGGTCTGAAAAATAGGAGGAGCATGAAGCTGTGCTCAAAAACATGAATAGCCTGAAAAGGTGTGAAAAATACGAAGAGCTTCAAAAGGGGTGAAAAATATGAAAAGCTTCTAAAGGTGTCAAAAATGAGATGGCCATGAAACGGTCTGAAAATTAGGAGGAGCATGAAGTGGTGTTGAAAAATATGAAGAGCATGAAAACGTGTGAAAAATATGAAGAGCTTCAAAAGGTGTCAAAAATATGATGAGAATGAAACTGTCTGAAAAATAGGAGGAGCATGAAGCGGTTTTGAAAAACATGAAAAGACTGAAACTGTGTGAAAAATATGAAGAGCTTCAAAAAGTGTCAAAAATATGAGGAGCATGAAACGGTCTGAAAATAGGAAGAGCATGAAGTGGTGTTGAAAAACGTGAAGAGCCTATAAAGGTGTGAAAAATATGAAGAGATTCCAAAGGTGTGAAAAATATGAGGAGCATTAATCGGGCTAAAAAATAGGAGGAGCGTGAAACGGTGTTCAAAAACATCAAGAGCCTGAAAAGGTGTGTAAAATATGAAGAGCTTCAAAAGATGTGAAATACATGAGAAGCATTAAACGGTCTGAAAAATAGGAGGAGCATGAAGCGGTGTTCAAAAACATGAAGAACCAGGAAAGGTGTGAAAAATATGAAGAGCTTCAAAATGTGTCAAACATATGAGGATCATGAAACGGTCTGAAACATAGGAGGAGCATGAAACGGTGTTCAAAAATATGAAGAGCCTGAAAAGGTGTGAAAAATATGAAGAGCTTCAAAAGTTGTCAAAAATATGAGGAGCATGAAACAGTCTGAAAAATAGGAGGAGGAGAAGCGGATTTGAAAAACATGAAGAGCCTTCAATGGTGTGATAATTATGAAGCACTTCAAAAGGTGTCAAAATTATGGGGAGCATTAAACGGTATGAAAAATAGGAGGAGCTTGAAACCTTGTTGAAAAATATGAAGAGCATGAAAAGGTGTGAAAAATATGAAGAGCTTCAAAAGGTGTCTAAATATGAGGAGAAGGAAACGGTCTGAAAAATAGGAGGAGCATGAAACGGTGTTCGAAAACATGAGGAACATGACAAATTGTGAAAAATATGAAGAGTTTCAAAAAGTGTCAAAAATATGAGGAGCATGAGACGGTCTGAAAAATAGGAGGATCATGAAACGGTGTTCAAAAATATGAAGAGCCTGAAAAGGTGTGAAAAATATGAAGAGCTTCAAAAGGTGTCAAAAATATGAGGAGCATGAAACGGTGTTCAAAATCATGAAAACCCTGAAAAGGTGTGAAATATATGAAGAGCTTCAAAAGATATCAAAAATAGGAGGAGCACGAAGCGGTGTAGAAAAACATGAAGAGCCTGAAAAGGTGTGAAAAATATGAAGAGCTTCAAAAGGTGTCAAATATATGAGGAGCATGAAACGGTCTGAAAAATGGGAGGAGCATGAAGCGGTGTTCAAAAATATGAAGAACCTGAAAAGGTGTGAAAAATATGAAGAGATTCAAAAGGTGTCAAAAATATGAGAAGCATGAAACGGTCTGAAAAATAGGAGGAGCATGAAGCGGTGTTGAAAAAGATGAAGAGCTTGAATACGTGTGAAAAATATGAAGAGCTTCAAAAGGTGTCAAAAATATGAGGAGCATGAAACAGTCTGAAAAATAGGAGGAGCATGAAGCGGATTTGAAAAACATGAAGAGCCTGAAAAGGTGTGACAATTATGAAGCGATTCAAAAGGTGTCAAAATTATGGGGAGCATTAAAATGTCTGAAAAATAGGAGGAGCATGAAATGGTGTTGAAAAATATGACGAGCATGAAAAGGTGTTAAAAATATGAAAAGCTTCAAAAGGTGTCAAAAATATGAGGAGCATGAAACGGTGTTCAATAACATGAAAAGCCTGAAAAGGTGTGAATAATATGAAGAGCTTCAAAAGGTGTGAAATATATGAGGAACATGAAACGGTCTGAAAAATAGGAGGAGCATCAAATGGTGTTCAAAAACGTGAAGAGCCTGAAAAGGTGTGTAATATATGAAGAGCTTCAAAATGTGTCAAAAATATGAGGAGCATGAAACGATCTGAAAAATAGGAGGAGCATGAAGTGGTGTTCAAAAACTTGAAGAGCCTGAAAAGTTTTGAAATATATGAAGAGCTTCAAAACGTGTCAAAAATATGAGGAGCATGAAACGGTTTAAAAAATAGGAGGAGCATGAAACGGTGTTCAAAACCATGAAGAGCCTGAAAAGGTGTGAAAAATATGAAGAGCTTCAAAAGGTGTCAAAAATATGAGGACCATGAAACGGTCTGAAAAATAGGAGGAGCATGAAGCGGTGTTGAAAAACATGAAGAGCCTGAAAAGGTGTGAAATATATGAAGAGCTTCAAAAGGTGTAAAAAATATGAGGAGTTTGAAACGGTCTGAAAAATAAGAGGATCTGGTTTCCTCAGTGTGTATGCCCAGAAGTGGAATTGCTGGGTCATATGGCAGTTCTATTTCCAGTTTTTTAAGAAATCTCTACACCGTTTTCCATAGCGGCTGTACTAGTGTGCATTCCCACCAACAGTATAAGAGGCTTCCCTTTTCTCCACTCCCTCTCCAGCATTTATTGCTTGTAGACTTTTGGATAGCAGCCATCCTGACTGGCATGTAATGGTACCTCATTGTGGTTTTGATTTGCATTTCTCTAATAATGAGTGATGTTGAGCATCTTTTCATGTGTTTGTTATCCATCTGTATGTCTTCCTTGGAGAAATGTCTGTTTAGTTCTTTGGCTCATTTTTTATTGGGTCATTTATTTTTCTGGAATTGAGCTGCAGGATTTGCTTGTATATTTTTGAGATTAATCCTTTGTCTGTTTCTTCATTTGCTATTATTTTCTCCCAATCTGAGGGCTGTCTTTTCACCTTACTTATAGTTTCCTTTGTAGTGCAAAAGCTTTTAAGTTTCATTAGGTCCCATTTGTTTAGTTTTGCTTTTATTTCCAATATTCTGGGAGGTGGGTCATAGAGGATCTTGCTTTGATTTATGTCGGAGAGTGTTTTGCCTATCTTCTCCTCTAGGAGTTTTATAGTTTCTGGTCTTACATTTAGATCTTTAATCCATTTTGAGTTTATTTTTGTGTATGGTGTTAGAAAGTGTTCTATTTTCATTCTTTAACAAGTGGTTGACCAGTTTTCCCAGCACCACTTGTTAAAGAGGTTGTCTTTTTTCCATTGTATATCCTTGCCTCCTTTGTCAAAGATAAGGTGTCCATAGGTTCGTCTGAAAGAGACACGTGCACCCCAATGTTCATCGCAGCACTGTTTATAATAGCCAGGACATGGAAGCAACCTAGATGCCCGTCAGCAGATGAATGGATAAGAAAGCTGTGGTACATATACACCATGGAATATTACTCAGCCATTAAAAAGAATTCATTTGAATCAGTCCTAATGAGATGGATGAAGCTGGAGCCCATTAGACAGAGTGAAGTAAGCCAGAAAGATAAAGAACATTACAGCATACTGACACATGTATATGGAATTTAGAAAGGTGACAACGATAACCCTATATGCAGAACAGAAAAAGAGACACAGAAATACAGAACAGACTTTTAAACTTTGTGGGAGAATGTGAGGGTGGGATATTTCAAAAGAACAGCATGTATGCTATCTATGGTGAAACACATCACCAGCCCAGGTAGGATGCACGAGACAAGTGCTCCGGCTTGGTGCACTGGGAAGACCCAGAGGAATCGGGTGGAGAGGGAGGTGGGAGGGGGAATCGGGACTGGGAATACATGTAAATCCATGGCTGATTCATATCAAAGTATGACAAAACCCACTGGAAAAAAAAATAAAAATAATAAAAAAAAATTAAAAAAAATAGCAATAAAAAAAAAAATAAGAGGAGCATGAAACGGTGTTCAAAAACATGAAGAGCCTGAAAAGGTGTGGAAATTATGAAGAGCTTTAAAAGGTGTCAAATATATGAGGAGCATAAAACGGTCTTAAAAAAAGGAGGAGCATGAAATGGTGTTGAAAAACATGAAGAGCCTGAAAAGGTGTGATAAATATGAAGAGTTTCAAAACGTGTCAAAAAGATGAGGAGCATGAAACGGTCTGAAAAATAAGAGGAGCATGAAGCGGTGTTGAAAAATATGAAGAGCCTGAAAAGGTGTGATAAATATGAAGAGTTTTAAAAATTGTCAAAAAGATGTGGAGCATGAAATGGTTTGAAAGATAGGAGGAGCATGAAACGATGTTGAAAAAAATGAAGGGCTTGAAAAAGTGAGAAAAATACGAAGAGCTTCAAAAAGTGTGAAAAATATGAAGAGCGTCAAAATGTGTCAAAAATGAGATGAGCATGAAACGGTCTGACAAGTAGGAGGAGCATGAAGTGGTGTTGACAAACATGAAGAGCCTGAAAACGTGTGAAAAATATGAAGGGCTTTAAAAGGTGTGAAAAATATGAAGAGCTTCCAAAGGTGTCAAAAATATGAGGAGCATGAATCGGTCTCAAAAAAAGGAGAGAGCATGAAGTGGAAGTTGAAAAACATGAAGAGCCTGAAAAGGTTTGAAAAATATGAAGAACTTCAAAAGTTGTCAAAAATATGAGGAGCATGAAACGGTCTGAACAATAGGAGGACCTTGAAACGGTGTTCATAAACATGAAGAGCCTGAAAAGGTGTGAAAAATATGAAGAGCTTCAAAACGTATCAAAAATATGAGGAGCATGAAACGGTTTGAAAAAGAGGAGGAGCATGAAGCCGTGTTGAAAAACATGAAGAGCCTGAAAAGGTGTGAAAAATATGAAGAGCTTCAAAATGTATCAAAAATATGAGGAGCATGAAACGGTCTGAAAAATAAGAGGAGCATGAAGCGGTGTTGAAAAATATGAAGAGCATGAAAACGTGTGAAAAATATGAAGAGCTTCAAAAGGTGTGAAAAATATGAAAAGCTTCTAAAGGTGTCAAAAATGAGATGGGCATGAAGCGGGCTGAAAATTAGGAGGAGCATGAAGTGGTGTTGAAAAACATGAAGAGTTTGAAAAAGGTGTGAAACATATGAGTAGAATAAAACGGTCTGAAAAATAGGAGGAGCATTAAGTGGTGTAGAAAAACATGAAGAGCCTGAAAAAGTTGTGAAACATATGAGGAGCCTGAAAAGGTCTGAAAGAAGGAGGAGCATCAAACGGTGTTGAAAAACATGAGGAGCATGGAAATGTGTGAAAAATATGAAGGGCTTCAAAATGTGTAAAAAATATGTGGAGCATTAAATGGTCTGAAAAATAGGAGGAGCAAGAAGTGGTGTTGAAAAACATGAAGAGCCTGAAAAGGTGTGAAAAATATGAAGAGCTTCAAAAGGTGTCAAATATATGAGGAGCATGAAACGGTCTGAAAAATAGGAGGAGCATGAAGTGGTGTTGAAAACCATGAAGAGCCTGTAAGGTATGAAAAATATGAAGAACTTCAAAAGATGTCAAAAATATAAGGAGCATGAAACGGCCTGAAAAATAGGAGGAGCATGAAGCGGTGTTGAAAAACGTGAAGAGCCTGAAAAGGTGTGAAAAATATGAAGAAATTCAAAAGTTGTCAAAAATATGAGCAGCATGAAACGATCTGAAAAACAGGAGGAGCATGAAACGGTGTTCAAAAATATGAAGAGCTTGGAGAATTGTGAAAAATATGAAGAGCTTCAAAAGGTGTGAAAAATATGAGGTGCATGAAAAGGTCTGAAAAATAGGAGGAGCAAGAAGCGGTGTTGAATAATATGAAGAGTCTGAAAAGGTGTGAAAAATATGAAGAGCTTCAAAGGTTGTCAAAAGTGTGAAAAATATGAGGAGCATGAAAACGTCTGAAAAAAAGGAGGAGCATGAAGCGGTGTTGAAAAACATGAAGAGCCTGAAAGGTGTGAAATATATGAGGAGCATGAAACGGTATGAAAAATAGGAGGAGCATGAATCGGTGTTGAAAAACATGAGGAGACTGAAAAGATGTGAAATATATGAACAGCTTCAAAAGGTGTCAAATATATGAGCAACATGAAACTGTCTGAAAATAGGAGGAGCATGAAGCGGTGCTGAAAAACATGAAGAGCCTGAAAGGTGTGAAAAATATGGAGAGCTTCAAAAGGTGTCAAAAATATGAGGAGCATGAAACGGTCTGAAAAATAGGAGGAGTATGAAATGGTGTTCAATAACATGAAGAGCCTGAAAAAATGTGCAAAATTTGAAGAGTTTCAAAAACTGGGCAAAACATTAGGAGCATGAAACGGTCTGAAAAATAGTAGGAGCATGAAGCGATGTTCAAAAAAATGAAGAGCCTGAAAACGTTTGAAAAATATGAAGAGCTTCAAAAGGTGTGAAAAATATGAAGAGCTTCAAAGGTGTGAAAAATTTGAAAAGCTTCCAAAGGTGTCATAAATCAGAGGAGCATGAAACGGTCTGAAAAAGAGGAGGAACATGAAGCGGTGTTCAAAAATATGAAGAGCCTGAAAATGTGTGAAAAATATGAAGAGCTTCAAAAGGTTTGAAAAATATGAGGAGCATGAAAATGTCTGAAAAATAGGAGGAGCATGAAGCAGTGTTGAATAATATGAAGAGTCTGAAAATGTGTGAAAAATATGAAGAGCTTCGAAAGGTGTGTAAAATATGAAGGGCTTCAAAAGGTGTCAAAAATGAGAGGAGCATGAAACGGTGTTCAAAAATATGAAGAGCCTGAAAATGTGTGAAAAATATGAAGAGCTTCAAAAGGTGTGAAAAATATGAGGAGCATGAAAAGGTCTGAAAAATAGGAGGAGCATGAAGCGGTGTTGAATAATATGAAGAGTCTGAAAACGTGTGAAAAATATGAAGAGCTTCAAAAGTTGTCAAAAATATGAGGAGCATGAAACGGTCTGAAAAATAGGAGGAGCATGAAGTGGTGTTGAACAACATGAGGAGCCTGAAAAGGTGTGAAAAATATGAAGAGCTTCAAATCTGTGAAAAATATAAGGAGCATGAAACAGTCTGATAATAGGAGGAGCATGATGCGGTGCTGTAAAACATGAAGCGCCTGAAAAGGTGTGAAAAATATGAAGACCTTCAAAAGGTGTCAAAAATATGAGGAGCATGAAACAGTCTGAAAAAAAGGAGGAGCAACATGCGGTGCTGAAAAACATGAAGAGCCTGAAAAGTTGTGTAAAATAGGAAAAGCTTCAAAAGGTGTGAAAAATATGAGGAGCATGAAACGGTCTGAATATTAGGAGGAGCATGAAGCGGTTTTGAAAAACATGAAGAGCCTGAAAAGGTGTGAAAAATATGAAGAGCTTGAAAAGGTGTCAAATATGATTAGCATGAAACGGTCTGAAAAATAGGAGGAGCATGAAGTGATGTTGAAAAACATGAAGAGTCTGAAAAGGTGTGAAAAATATGAAGAGATTCAAAAGGTGTGAAAAATATGAAGAGCTTCAAAAGGTGTCAAAAATATGCAGAGCTTCAAAAGGTGTCAAAAATATGAAGAGCATGAAACGGTCTGAAAAATAAGAGGAGGATGAAGAGGTGTTGAAAAACAAGAAGAGCCTGAAACCTTGTGAAATATAGGAAAAGCTTCAAAAGGTGTGAAAATTATGAGGAGCATGAACCGTTCTGAAAAATAGGAGGAGCATGAAGCGGTGTTGAAAAACATGAAGATCCTGAAAAGGGGTGAAAAATATGAAGATCTTCAAAAGGTGTAAAAAATATGAGGAGCATGAAACGGTCTGAAAAATAGGAGGAGCATGAAGTGGTGTTGAACAACATGAGGAGACTGAAAAGGTGTGAAAAATATGAAGAGCTTCAAAAGGTATGAAATACATTAGGAGCATGAAACGGTCTGAAAAATAGGAGGAGCATGAATCGGTGTTGAAAAACATGAGGAGAATGAAAAGGTGTGAAAAATATGAAGAGTTTCAAAAGGTGTGAAAAATATGAGGAGCATGAAACGGTCTGAAAAATAGGAGGAGCATGAAGCGCTGTTGAAAAACATGAAGAGCCTGAAAGGTGTGAAAAATATGAAGAGCTTCAAAAGGTGTCAAAGATATGAGGAGCATGAAACGGTATGAAAAAGAGGAGGAGCATGAAACGCTGTTCAAAAACATAAAGAGCCTGAAAAGTTGAAAAAATATGGAGAGCTTCAAAAGGTGTCAAAAATATAAAGAACATGAAACAGTCTGAAAAATAGGAGGAGCATGAAGCGGTGTTGAAAAACAGAAGCGTCTGAAAAGGTGTGAAAAATATGAAGAGCTTCAAAGATGTGAAATATATGAGGAGCATGAAACGGTCAGAAAAATAGGAGGAGCATGAAGCGGTGTTGAAAAACATGAAGATCCTGAAAAGGTGTGAAAAATATGAAGATCTTCAAACTGTGTGAAAATTATGAGGAGCATGAAACGGTCGGAAAAATAGGAGGAGCATGAAACGGTGTTCGAAAACTTGAAGAGTCTGAAAAGCTGTGAAATATATGAAGAGCTTCAAAAGGTGTCAAAATATGAGGAGCATGAAACGGTCTGAAAAATAGGAGGAGCATGAAGTGGTGTTGAAAAAGATGAAGAGACTGAAAAGGTGTGAAAAGTATGAAGAGCCTCAAAAGGTGTGAAATACATGAGGAGCATGAAACGGTCTGAAATATAGGAGGAGCATGAAGCGGTGTTGAAAAACATGAAGAGTCTGAAAAGGTGTGAAAAATTTGAAGAGCTTCAAAAGGTGTCAAAAATATGGGGAGCATGAAACGGTCTGAAAAATAGGAGGAGTATGAAGCCATGTTCAAAAACATGAAGAGACTGAAAAGGTGTGAAAAATATGAAGAGCTTCAAAAGGTGTGAAAAATATGAGGAGCATGAAACAGTCTGAAAAAAAGGAGGAGCATGAAGCGGTGTTGAAAAACATGAAGAGCCTGAAAAGGTATGAAAAATATGAAGAGCTTCAAAAGCTGTCAAAAATATAAGGAGCATGAAACAGTCTGAAAAATAGGAGGAGCATGATGCGGTGTTGTAAAACATGAAGCGCCTGAAAAGGTGTGAAAAATATGAAGAGCTTGAAAAGGTGTCAAAAATATGATTAGCATGAAACGGTCTGAAATATAGGAGGAGCATGAAGTGATGTTGAAAAACATGAAGAGTCTGAAAAGGTGTGAAAAATTGAAGAGATTCAAAAGGTGTGAAAAATATGAAGAGCTTCAAAAGGTTTCAAAAATATGAAGAGCTTCAAAAGGTGTCAAAAATATGAGGAGCATGAAACGGTGTGAAAAATAGGAGGAGCATGAAACGGTGTTCAAAAACATGAAGAGCCTAAAAAGGTGTGAAAAATATGAAGAGCTTCAAAAGGTCTGAAATACATGAGGAGCATGAAACGGTCTAAAAAAGAGGAGGAGCATGAAACGGTGATCAAAAATATGAAGAGCCTGAAAAGGTGGTTAAAATATGAAGAGCTTCAAAAGGCGTCAAAAATATGAGGAGCATGAAACGGTCTGAAAAATAAGAGGAGCATGAAACGGTGTTCAAAAACATGAAGAGCCTGAAAACGTGTGAAAAATATGAAGAGCTTCAAAATGTGTGAAATACATGCGGAGCATGAAACGGTCTGAAAAATAGGAGGAGCATGAAGCCCTGCTCAAAAACATGAAGAGCCTGAAAGGTGTGAAAAATATGAAGAGCTTCAAAAGGTGTGAAAAATATGAGGAGCATGAATCAGTGTTCAAAAACATGAAGAGCCTGAATAGGTGGGTAAAATATGAAGAGCTTCAAAAGGTGTCAAAAATGAGATGAGCATGAAACGGTCTGAAAAATAGGAGGAGTATGAAGCGGTGTTGAAAAACATGAAGAGCCTAAAAAGTTGTGAAAAATATGAAAAGCTTCAAAAGGGGTCAAAAATGAGATGAGCATGAAACGGTCTGAAAAATAGGAGGATCATGTAACGGTGTTGAAAAACATGAAAAGCCTGAAAAGGTGTGAAAAATATGAGGAGCTTCAAAAGGTGTGAAAAATATGAGGAGCATGAAACGGTCTGAAAAATAGGAGTAGCATGAAACTGTGTTCAAAAACATGAAGAGCCTGAAAAGGTGTGAAAAATATGAAGAGCTTCAAAAGGTGTGAAAAATAAGAGGAGAATGAAAGGGTCTGAAAATTAGGAGGAGCATGAAACGGTGTTCAAAAAAAAAAGAGCCTGAAAAGGTGTTAAAAATATGAAGAGCTTCAAAAGGTGTAAAAAATATGAGGAGCTTGAAACGGTCTGAAATAGAGAAGCAGCATGAAACGGTGTTGAAAAACATGAAGGCCCTCAAAAGGTGTGAAAAATATGAAGAGCTTCAAAAGGTGTCAAACATATGAAGAGCATGAAACCGTCTGAAAAATAGGAGGATCATGAAGCAGTGTTCAAAAACATGAAGAGCCTGAAAATGTGTGAAAAATATTCAGAGCTTCAAAATGTGTCAAATATATGAGGAGCATGAAACGGTCTGAAAAATAGGAGGAGGATGAAACGGTGATTAAAAACATGAACAGCCTGAACAGGTGTGAAAAATATGAAGAGCTTCAAAAGGTGTGAAATACATGAGGAGCATGAAACAGGCCGAAAAATACGAGAAGCATGAAGTGGTGTGGAAAAACATGAAGAGCCTGAAAAGGTGTGAAAAATATGAAGAGCTTCAAAAGATGTGAAATACATGAGGAGCATGAAACTCTCTGAAAAATAGGAGGATCATGAAGCGGTGATCAAAAACATGAAGAGCCTGAAAAGGTGTGAAAAATATGAAGAGCTTCAAAAGGTGTGAAATTCATGAGGATCATGAAAAGGTCTGAAAAATAGGAGAAGCATGAAGTGGTGTGGAAAAACATGAAGAGCCTGTAAAGGTGTGAAAAATATGAAGAGCTTCAAAAGGTGTGAAAAATATGAGGAGCATGAAACGGTCTGAAAAATAGGAGGAGCATGAAGCAGTGTTGAAAAACATGAAGAGCCTGAAAACGTGTGAAAAATATGAAGAGCTTCAAAAGGTGTGAAATACATGAGGATCATGAAACGGTCTGAAAAATAGGAGGAGCATGAAACGGTGTTCAAAAACAGGAAGAGCCTGAAAATTTGTGAAAAATATGAAGAGCTTCAAAAGGTGTCAAAAATATGAGCAGCCTGAAACGGTCTCAAAAATAGGAGGAGCATGAAGCGGTGTTCAAAAACATGAAAAGCCTGAAAAGGTGTGAAAAATATGAAGAGCCTCAAAACTTGTTAAAAATGAGATGAGCATGAAACTCTCTGAAAAATAGGAGTAGCATGAAGTGGTGTTGAAAATAAAGAAGAGACTATAAAGGTGTGAAATATATGAATAGCTTCTAACAGTGTCAAAAATATGAGGAGAATGAAAGCGTCTGAAAAATAGGAGGAGCATGAAGCTGTGTTGAAAAACATGAAGAGCCTGAAAAGGTTTGAAAAATATGAAGAGCTTCTAAAGGTGTGAAAAATATGAGGAGCATGAAATGGTCTGAAAAATGGGAGGAGTATGAAGTGGTGTTGAAAAACATGAAGAGCCTGAAGGTGTGAAAAATATGAAGAGCTTCAAAAGGTGTGAAATGCATGAGGAGCATGAAACGGTCTGAAAAATAGGAGAAGCATGAAGTAGTGTGGAAAAACATGAAGGGCCTGAAAAGGTGTGAAAAATATGAAGAGCCTCAAAAGGTGTCAAAAATGAGATGAGCATGAAACGGTCTGAAAAATAGGAGGAGCATGAAGTGGTGTTCAAAAACAGGAAGAGACTGAAAAGTTGTGAAAAATATGAAGAGCTTCAAAAGGTGTCAAAAATGTGAGGAGCATGAAACGGTCTGAAAAATAGGAGGAGCATGAAGCGGTGTTCAAAAACATGAAGAGCCTGAAAAGGTGTGAAAAATATGAAGAGCTTCAAAGGTGTGAAAAATATGAGGAGTATGAAACGGTCTGAAAAATAGAAGCAGCATGAAACGGTCTGAAAAACATGAAGAGCCTGAAAACTTGTGAAAAATATGAAGAGCCTGAAAAGGTGTGAAAAACATGAAGAGCCTGAAAAGGTGTGAAAAATATGAAGAGCTTCAAAAGGTGTGAAATACATGAGGAGCATGAAACGGGCTGAAAAATAGGAGAAGCATGAAGTGGTGTGGAAAAAGATGAAGAGCCTGAAAAGGTGTGAAAAATATGAAGAACTTCAAAAAGTGTCAAATTCATGAGGAGCATGAACTCTCTGAAAAATAGGAGGAGCATGAAGCGGTGTTCAAAAACATGAAGAGCCTGAAAAGTTGTGAAAAATATGAAAAGCTTCAAAAGGTGTTAAAAATGAGATGAGCATGAAACGGTCTGAAAAATAGGAGGATCAAGAAACGGTGTTGAAAAACATGAAGAGCTTGAAAACGTGTGAAAAATATGAAGAGCTACAAAAGGTGTCAAAAATGAGATGAGCATGAAACGGTCTGAAAAATAGGAGGAGCGAGAAGCTGTGTTCAAAAACATGAAGAGCCTGAAAATGTGTTAAAAATATGAAGAGCTTGAAACGGTGTCAAAAATATGAGCAGCATGAAACGGTCTGAAAAATAGGAGAAGCATTTAGCGGTGTTCAAAAACATGAAGAGCCTGAAAAGTTGTGAAAAATATGAAGAGCTTCAAAAGGTGGCAAAATATGAGGAGCATGAAACGGTCTGAAAAATAGGAGGAGCATGAAGTGTTGTTGAAAAACATGAAGAGACTGAAAAGGTGTGAAAATAATGAAGAGCTTCAAAATGTGTGAAATACATGAGGCGCATTAAACGGTCTGGAAAATAGGAGGAGCATGAAGCGATGTTCAAAAACATAAAGAGCCTGAAAAGGTGTGAAAAATATGAAGAGCTTCAAAAGATGTGAAAAATATGAGGAGCATGAAACGGTCTGAAAAATGGAAGCAGCATGAAACGGTGTTGAAAAAAATGAAGAGCCTGAAAACGTGTGAAAAATATGAAGAGCTTCAAAAGGTGTGAAAAATATGAAGAGCTTCAAAGGTGTCAAAAATGAGATGAGCATGAAACTGTCTGAAAAATAGGAGGATCAAGAAACGGTGTTGAAAAACATGAGGAGCCAGAAAACGTGTGAAAAATATGAAGAGCTTCAAAAGGTGTGAAAAATATGAAGAGCTTCAAAGGTGTCAAAAATGAGATGCGCATGAAACGGTCTGAAAAATAAGAGAAGCATGAAGTTGTTTTGAAAAACAGGAAGAGCCTGAAAAGATGTGAAAATTATGAAGAGCATGAAACGGTCTGAAAAATAAGAGAAGCATGAAGTTGTGTTGAAAAACAGGAAGAGCCTGAAAAGATGTGAAAAATATGAAGAGCATGAAACGGTCTGAAAGATAGGAGGATCATGAAGCGGTGTTCAAAAACATGAAGAGCTTGAAAAGGTGTGAAAATTATGAAGAGCTTCAAAAGATGTCAAAAATATGAGGAGCAAGAAACGGTCTGAAAAATATGAGGAGCATGAAACTGTGTTGAAAAACATGAAGAGCATTAAAAGGTGTCAAAAATATGAAGAGCTTCGAATGGTGTCAAAAATATTATGAGCATGAAACGGTCTGAAAAATAGGAGAGCATGAAGCGGTGTTGAAAAACATGAAGAGCTTGAAAAGGTGTCAAAAATATGAAGAGCTTCAAAAGGTGTGAAATATATGAAGAGCATGAAACGGTCTGAAAAATAGGAGGAGCATGAAGCTGTGTTCAAAAACATGAGAACCAGAAAAGGTGTGAAAAATATGAAGAGCTTCAAAAGTTGTGAAATATATGCGGAGCATGAAACGGTCGGAAAAGTATGAGGATCATGAAGCGGTGTTCAAAACATGAAGAGACTGAAAAGCTGTGAAAAATATGAAGAGCTTCAAAATGTGTCAAAAATATTAGGAGCAGGAAACGGTCTGAAAAATAGGAGGAGCATGAAACGGTGTTCAAAAACATGAAGAGCCTGGAAAGGTGTGAAAAATATGAAGAGCTTCAAAAAGTGTGTAATATATGAGGAGCATGAAACGGTCTAAAAAATAGGAGGACCATGAAGCGGTGTTGAAAAACATGAAGAGACAGTAAAGGAGTGAAATAAATGAAGAGCTTCAAAAGGTGTCAAAAATATGAGGAGCAAGAAACGGTCTGAAATATAGGAGGAGCATGAAGCGGTGTTGAAAAACATGAAGAGCCGGAAAAGGTGTGAAATATATGAAGAGCTTCAAAAGGTGTCAAAAATATGAGGAGCAAGAAACGGTCTGAAAAATATGAGGAGCATGACGTGGTGTTGAAAACCATGAAGAGCATCAAAAGGTGTGAAAAATATGAAGAGCTTCGAATGGTGTCAAAAATATTATGAGCATGAAACGGTCTGAAAAATAGGAGGAGCATGAAGCAGTGTAGAAAAACATGAAGAGCTTGAAAAGGTGTCAAAAATATGAAGAGCTTCAAAAGGTGTCAAAAATATGAGGAGCATGAAACGGTCTGAAAAATAGGAGGAGCAGGAAGCCGTATTTAAAAACATGAAGAGCCTGAAAAGGTGTGAAAAATATGAAGAGCTTCAAAATGTGTCAAAATTATGAGGAGCATGAAATGGTCTGAAAAATAGGAGGAGCAGGAAGCCGTGTTTAAAAACATGAAGAGCCTGAAAAGGTGTGAAAAATATGAAGAGCTTCAAAAGGTGTGAAATACATGAGGAGTTTGAAACGGGCTGAAAAATAGGAGAAGCATGAAGTGGTGTGGAAAAATATCAAGAGCCTGAAAAGGTGTGGAAAATATGAAGAGCTTCAAAAGGTGTGAAATACATGAGGAGCAAGAAACTCTCTGAAAAATAGAAGGAGCATGAAGCGGTGTTCATAAACATGAAGAGCCTGAAAAGGTGTGAAAAATATGAAGAGATTGAAAAGGTGTGAAATATATGAAGAGCTTCAAAAGGTGTCAAAAATGAGATGAGCATGAAACGGTGTGAAAAATAGGAGGAGCATGAAGCGGTTTTTAAAAAAATGAAGAGGCTAAAAAGGTGTGAAATATATGAAGAGCTTCAAAGGTGTCAAAAATGAGATGCGCATGAAACGGTCTGAAAAATAAGAGAAGCATGAAGTTGTTTTGAAAAACAGGAAGAGCCTGAAAAGATGTGAAAATTATGAAGAGCATGAAACGGTCTGAAAAATAAGAGAAGCATGAAGTTGTGTTGAAAAACAGGAAGAGCCTGAAAAGATGTGAAAAATATGAAGAGCATGAAACGGTCTGAAAGATAGGAGGATCATGAAGCGGTGTTCAAAAACATGAAGAGCTTGAAAAGGTGTGAAAATTATGAAGAGCTTCAAAAGGTGTCAAAAATATGAGGAGCAAGAAACGGTCTGAAAAATATGAGGAGCATGAAACTGTGTTGAAAAACATGAAGAGCATTAAAAGGTGTCAAAAATATGAAGAGCTTCGAATGGTGTCAAAAATATTATGAGCATGAAACGGTCTGAAAAATAGGAGAGCATGAAGCGGTGTTGAAAAACATGAAGAGCTTGAAAAGGTGTCAAAAATATGAAGAGCTTCAAAAGGTGTGAAATATATGAAGAGCATGAAACGGTCTGAAAAATAGGAGGAGCATGAAGCTGTGTTCAAAAACATGAGAACCAGAAAAGGTGTGAAAAATATGAAGAGCTTCAAAAGTTGTGAAATATATGCGGAGCATGAAACGGTCGGAAAAGTATGAGGATCATGAAGCGGTGTTCAAAACATGAAGAGACTGAAAAGCTGTGAAAAATATGAAGAGCTTCAAAATGTGTCAAAAATATTAGGAGCAGGAAACGGTCTGAAAAATAGGAGGAGCATGAAACGGTGTTCAAAAACATGAAGAGCCTGGAAAGGTGTGAAAAATATGAAGAGCTTCAAAAAGTGTGTAATATATGAGGAGCATGAAACGGTCTAAAAAATAGGAGGACCATGAAGCGGTGTTGAAAAACATGAAGAGACAGTAAAGGAGTGAAATAAATGAAGAGCTTCAAAAGGTGTCAAAAATATGAGGAGCAAGAAACGGTCTGAAATATAGGAGGAGCATGAAGCGGTGTTGAAAAACATGAAGAGCCGGAAAAGGTGTGAAATATATGAAGAGCTTCAAAAGGTGTCAAAAATATGAGGAGCAAGAAACGGTCTGAAAAATATGAGGAGCATGACGTGGTTTTGAAAACCATGAAGAGCATCAAAAGGTGTGAAAAATATGAAGAGCTTCGAATGGTGTCAAAAATATTATGAGCATGAAACGGTCTGAAAAATAGGAGGAGCATGAAGCGGTGTAGAAAAACATGAAGAGCTTGAAAAGGTGTCAAAAATATGAAGAGCTTCAAAAGGTGTCAAAAATATGAGGAGCATGAAACGGTCTGAAAAATAGGAGGAGCAGGAAGCCGTATTTAAAAACATGAAGAGCCTGAAAAGGTGTGAAAAATATGAAGAGCTTCAAAATGTGTCAAAATTATGAGGAGCATGAAATGGTCTGAAAAATAGGAGGAGCAGGAAGCCGTGTTTAAAAACATGAAGAGCCTGAAAAGGTGTGAAAAATATGAAGAGCTTCAAAAGGTGTGAAATACATGAGGAGTTTGAAACGGGCTGAAAAATAGGAGAAGCATGAAGTGGTGTGGAAAAATATCAAGAGCCTGAAAAGGTGTGGAAAATATGAAGAGCTTCAAAAGGTGTGAAATACATGAGGAGCAAGAAACTCTCTGAAAAATAGAAGGAGCATGAAGCGGTGTTCATAAACATGAAGAGCCTGAAAAGGTGTGAAAAATATGAAGAGATTGAAAAGGTGTGAAATATATGAAGAGCTTCAAAAGGTGTCAAAAATGAGATGAGCATGAAACGGTGTGAAAAATAGGAGGAGCATGAAGCGGTTTTTAAAAAAATGAAGAGGCTAAAAAGGTGTGAAATATATGAAGAGCTTCAAGAGGTGTCAAAAATATGAAGAGCATGAAATGTTATGAAAAATAGGAGGATCATGAAGCGGTGTTCAAAAACATGAAGAGCCTGAAAAGGTGTGAAAATTATGAAGAGCTTCAAAAGGTGTGAAATACATGAGGAGCATGAAACGGTCTGAAAAATAGGAGAAGAATGAAGTGTGTTGAAAAACATGAAGAGCCTGAAAAGGAGTGAAAAATATGAAGAGCTTCAAAAGGTGTCCAACATATGAAGATCATGAAACGGTCTGAAAAATAGGAGGATCATGAAGCAGTGTTCAAAAACATGAAGAGCCTGAAAATGTGTGAAAAATATTCAGAGCTTCAAAATGTGTCAAATATATGAGGAGCATGAAACGGTCTGAAAAATAGGAGGAGCATGAAATGGTGATTAAAAACATGAAGAGCCTGAAAAGTTGTGAAAAATATGAAGAGCTTCAAAAGGTGTGAAATACATGAGGAGCATGAAACAGGCCGAAAAATAGGAGAAGCATGAAGTGGTGTGGAAAAACATGAAGAGCCTAAAAAGTTGTGAGAAATATGAAGAGCTTCAGAAGATGTGAAATACATGAGGAGCATGAAACTCTCTGAAAAATAGGAGGAGCATGAAGCGGTGTCAAAAACATGAAGAGCCTAAAAAGTTGTGAGAAATACGAAGAGCTTCAAAAGGTGTCAAAAATGAAATGAGCATGAAACGGTCTGAAAAATAGGAGGAGTATGAAGCTGTGTTGAAAAACAAGAAGAGCCTAAAAAGTTGTGAAAAATATGAAAAGCTTCAAAAGGAGTCAAAAATGAGATGAGCATGAAATGGTCTGAAAAATAGGAGGATCATGTAACGGTGTTGAAAAACATGAAAAGCCTGAAAAGGTGTGAAAAATATGAGGAGCTTCAAAAGGTGTGAAAAATATGAGGAGCATGAAATGGTCTGAAAAACAGGAGCAGCATGAAGCTGTGTTCAAAAACATGAAGAGCCTGTAAAGGTGTGAAAAATATGAAGAGCTTCAAAAGGTGTGAAAAATATGAGGAGTATGAAATGGTCTGAAAATTAGGAGGAGCATGAAGCGGTGTTCAAAAAAAAAAAGAGCCTGAAAAGGTGTTAAAAATATGAAGAGCTTCAAAAGGTGTAAAAAATATGAGGAGCATGAAACGGTCTGAAAAATAGGAGGAGCATGACGCGTTGTTCAAAAACATGAAGAGCCTGAAAATGTGTGAAAAATATTCAGAGTTTCAAAATGTGTCAAATATATGAGGAGCATGAAACAGGCCGGAAAATAGTAGGAGCATGAAGCGGTGTTCAAAAACATGAAAAGCCTGAAAAGGTGTGAAAAATATGAAGAGCCTCAAAACGTGTCAAATATGAGATGAGCATGAAACTATCTGAAAAATAGGAGTAGCATGAAGTGGTGTTGAAAAAAAAGAAGAGACTGTAAAGGTGTGAAATATATGAAAAGCTTCTAACAGTGTCAAAAATATGAGGAGAATGAAAGCGTCTGAAAAACAGGAGGAGCATGAAGCTGTGTTGAAAAACATGAAGAGCCTGAAAAGTTTTGAAAAATATGAAGAGCTTCTAAAGGTGTGAAAAATATGAGGAGCATGAAACGGTCTGAAAAATGAGAGGAGCATGAAGTGGTGTTGAAAAACATGAAGAGCCTGAAGGTGTGAAAAATATGAAGAGCTTCAAAAGGTGTCAAAAATATGAGGAGCAAGAAACGGTCTGAAAAATAGGTGGAGCATGAAGCAGTGTTCAAAAACATGAAGAGCCTGAAAAGGTGTGAAAAATATGAAGAGCTTCAAAAGGTGTGAAATACATGAGGATCATGAAACGGTCTAAAAAATAGGAGGAGCAAGAAACGGTGTTCAAAAACAGGAAGAGCCTGAAAATTTGTGAAAAATATGAAGAGCTTCAAAAGGTGTCAAAAATATGAGCAGCCTGAAACGGTTTAAAAAATAGGAGGAGCATGAAGCGGTGTTCAAAAACATGAAGAGCCTGAAAAGTTGTGAAAAATATGAAGAGCTTCAAAAGGTGTCAAAAATATGAGGAACATGAAGCGGTCTGAAAAATAGGCGCAGCATGAAGCGGTGTTGAAAATCATAAAGAGCCTGAAAAGTTGTGCAAAATATGAAGAGCTTCAAAAGATGTGAAAAATTTGAAGAGCTTCAAAAGGTGTCAAAATGAGATGAGCATGAAACGGTCTGAAAAATAGGAGGAGCATGAAGTGGTGTTGAAAAAAATGAAAAGCCTGAAAAGGTGTGAAATATATGAAGAGCTTCAAAAGATGTCAAAAATATGAGGAGAATGAAACGGTCTGCAAAATAGGAGAAGCATGAAATGGTGTTCAAAAACATGAAGAGCCTGAAAAGGTGTGAAAAACATGAAGAGCCTGAAAAGGTGTGAAAAATATGAAGAGCTTCAAAAGGTGTCAAAAATATGAGGAGCATGAAACGGTCTGAAAAATAGGAGGAGCATGAAGCGGTGTTGAAAAACATGAAGAGCCTGAAAGGTGTGGGAAATATGAAGAGCTTCAAAAGGTGTCAAAAATATGAGGAGCATGAAACGGTCTGAAAAATAGGAGGAGCATGAAGCGGTGTTGAAAAACATGAAGAGCCTGAAAAGGTGTGGAAAATATGAAGAGCTACAAAAGGTGTCAAAAATATGAGGAGCATGAAACGGTATGAAAAATAGGAGGAGCATGAAGCGGTGTTGAAAAACTTGAAGAGCCTGAAAACGTGTGAAAAATATGAAGAGCATCAACAGGTGTGAAAAATATTAAGAGCTTCAAAAGGTTTAAAAAATGAGATGAGCATGAAACGGTCTGAAAAATAGGAAGAGCATGAAGTGGTGTTGAAAAAAATGAAGAGCCTGAAAAGGTGTGAAACATATGAAGAGCTTCAAAAGGTGTAAAAATTACGAGGAGCATGAAACGGCCTGAAAAATTGGAGGAGCATAAAGCGGTGTTCAAAAATATGAAGAGCCTGAAAAGGTGTGAAAAATATGATGAGCTTCAAAAGGTGTCAAAAATATGAGGAGCATGAAACGGTCTGAAAAATAGGAGGAGCATGAAACGGTGATCAAAACATGAAGAGCCGGAAAAGGTGTGAAAAATATGAAGAGCTTCAAAAGGTGTGAAATTAATGAGGATCATGAAAAGGTCTGAAAAATAGGAGAAGCATGAAGTGGTGTGGAAAAACATGAAGAGCCTGTAAAGGTGTGAAAAATATGAAGAGCTTCAAAAGGTGTCAAAAATATGAGGAGCATGAAACGGTCTGAAAAATAGGACGAGCATGAAGCAGTGTTCAAAAACATGAAGAGCCTGAAAACGTGTGAAAAATATGAAGAGCTTCAAAAGGTGTGAAATACATGAGGAGCATGAAACGGTCTGAAAAATAGAAGGAGCATGAAACGGTGTTCATAAACAGGAAGAGCCTGAAAATTTGGAAAAATATGAAGAGCTTCAAAAGGTGTCAAAAATATGAGCAGCATGAAACGGTCTGAAAAATAGGAGGAGCATGAAGCGGTGTTCAAAAACATGAAAAGCCTGAAAAGGTGTGAAAAATATGAAGAGCCTCAAAACGTGTCAAAAATGAGATGAGCATGAAACTGTCTGAAAAATAGGAGTAGCATGAAGTGGTGTTGAAAAAAAAGAAGAGACTGTAAAGGTGTGAAATATATGAAGAGCTTCTAACAGTGTCAAAAATATGAGGAAAATGAAAGCGTCTGAAAAAGAGGAGGAGCATGAAGCTGTGTTGAAAAACATGAAGAGCCTGAAAAGGTTTGAAAAATATGAAGAGCTTCTAAAGGTGTGAAAAATATGAGGAGCATGAAATGGTCTGAAAAATGGGAGGAGCATGAAGTGGTGTTGAAAAACATGAAGAGCCTGAAAAGGTGTGAAAAATATGAAGAGCTTCAAAAGGTGTGAAATACATGAGGAGCAAGAAACGGGTGAAAAATAGGAGAAGCTTGAAGTGCTGTGGAAAAACATGAAGAGCCTGAAAAGGTGTGAAAAATATGAAGAGTTTCAAAGGTGTGAAATACATGAGGAGCATGAAACTCTCTGAAAAATAAGAGGAGCATGAAGCGGCGTTCAAAAACATGAAGAGCCTGAAAATTTGTGAAAAATATGAAAAGCTTCAAAAGGTGTCAAAAATGAGATGAGCATGAAAAGTTCTTAAAAATAGGAGGATCATAAAACGGTGTTGAAAAACATAAAGAGCCCGAAAAGGTGTGAAAAATATGAAGAGCTTCAAAAGGTGTCAAAAATATGAGGAGCATGAAACGGTCTGAAAAATAGGTTGAGCATGAAGCGGTGTTGAAAAACATGAAGAGCCTGAAATGTTGTGAAAAATATGAAGAGCTTCAAAAGGTGTGAAATACATGAGGAGCATGAAACGGTCTGAAAAATAGGAGGAGCATGAAACGATATTCAAAAACATGAAGAGCCTGAAAAGTTGTGAAAAATATGAAGAGCTTCAAAATGTGTGAAAAATATGAGGTGCATGAAACTGTTTGAAAAATAGGAGGAGCATGAAGCGGTGTTGAAAAACATGAATAGCTTGAAAATGTGTGAAAAATATGAAGAGCTTCAAAAGGTGTCAAAAATATGAGGAACAGGGAACGGTCTGAAAAATAGGAGGAGCATGAAGCTGTGTTCAAAAACATGAAGAGCCTGAAAAGGTGTGAAAAATATGAAGAGCTTCAAAGGTGTGAAAAATATGAGGAGCATGAAACGGTCTGAAAAATAGAAGCAGCATGAAACGGTCTGAAAAACATGAAGAGCCTGAAAACGTGTGAAAAATATGAGGAGCTTCAACAGGTGTGAAAAATATGAAGACCTTCAAAGGTGTCAACAATGAGATGCGCATGAAACGGTCTGAAAAATAAGAGAAGCATGAAGTTGTGTTGAAAAACATGAAGAGCCTGAAAAGATGTGAAAAATATGAAGAGCATGTAACGGTCTGAAAAATAGGAGGATCATGAAGCGGTGTTCAAAAACATGAAGAGCTTGAAAAGGTGTGAAAATTATGAAGAGCTTCAAAAGCTGTCAAAAATATGAGGAGCATGAAACGGTCTGAAAAACAGGAGGAGCGTGAAACTGTGATCAAAATCTTGAGGAGCCTGAAAAGGTGTGAAAAATATAAAGAGCTTCAAAAGGTGTGAAATACATGAGGAGCATGAAACCGTCTGAAAAATAGGAGAAGCATGAAGTAGTGTGGAAAAACATGAAGGGCCCGAAAAGGTGTGAAAAATATGAAGAGCCTCAAAAGGTGTCAAAAATGAGATGAGCAGGAAACGGTCTGAAAAATAGGAGGAGCATGAAGTGGTGTTCAAAAACAGGAAGAGACTGAAAAGTTGTGAAAAATATGAAGAGCTTCAAAAGGTGTCAAAATGTGAGGAGCATGAAACGGTCTGAAAAATAGGAGGAGCATGAAGCGGTGTTCAAAAACATGAAGAGCCTGAAAAGGTGTGAAAAATATGAAGAGCTTCAAAGGTGTGAAAATATGAGGAGCATGAAACGATCTGAAAAATAGAAGCAGCGTGAAACGGTCTGAAAAACATGAAGAGCCTGAAAAGGTGTGAAAAATATGAACAGCTTCAAAAGGTGTGAAAAATATGAAGACATTCAAAGGTGTCAAAATTATGAGGAGCAAGAAACGGTCTGAAAATAGGAGGAGCATGAAACGTTGTTGAAAAACATGAAGAGCCTGAAAAGCTGTGAAAAATATGAAGAGCTACAAAAGGTGTCAAAAATATGAGGAGCATGAAACGGTCGGAAAAAAAGGAGGATCATGAAGCGGTGTTGCAAAAAATGAAGAGCCTGAAAGGGTGTGAAAAATATGAAGAGCTTCAAAAGGTGTCAAAAATATGAGGAGCATGAAACAGTCTGAAATATATGAGGAGCATGAAATGGTGTTCAAAAACATGAAGAGCCTGAAAAGGTGTGAAAAATATGAAGAGCTTCAAAAGGTGTGAAATACATGAGGAGCATGTAACGGTCTGAAAAATAGGAGGAGCATGAAGCGGTGTTGAAAAACATGAAGAGCCTGAAAAGGTGTGAAAAATGTGAAGAGCTTCCAAAGGTGTAAAAATATGAGGAGCATGAAACATTCTGAAAAATAGGAGGAGCATGAAACCGTGTTCAAAAATATGAAGAGTCTGAAAAGGTCTGAAAAATATGAAGAGCTTCAGAAGGTGTGAAATACATGAAGAGCATGAAACGGTCTGAAAAACAGGAGGAGCATGAAGCGGTGTTCAAAAACATGAAGCGCCTGAAAAGGTGTGAAATATATGAAGAGCTTCAAAAAGTGTCAAGAATGAGATTAGCAGGAAATGGTCTGAAAAATAGGAGGAGCATGAAGCGGTGTAGAAAAACATTAAGAGCCTGAAAAGGTGTGAGAAATATGAAGAGCTTCAAAAGGTGTGAAAAATATGAAGAGCTTCAAAAGGTGTGAAATATATGAGGAGCATGAAACGTTCTGAAAAATAGGAGGAGCATGAAGCGGTGTTCAAAAAAATGAAGAGCCTGAAAAGGTGTGAAAAATATGAAGAGCTTCAAAAAGTGTCAAAAATATGAAGAGCTTCAAAAGATGTGAAATACATGAGGAGCATGAAACGCTCTGAAAAACAGGAGGAGCATGAAGCGGTGTTCAAAAACATGAAGCGCCTGAAAAGGTGTGAAAAATATGAAGAGCTTCAAAAGGTGTCAAATATATGAGGAGCATGAAACGGTCTGAAAAATAGGAGGAGCATGAAGCGGTGTTCAAAAACATGAAGAGCCTGAAAAGGTGTGAAAAATATGAACAGCTTCAAAAGGTGTGAAAAATATGAAGACATTCAAAGGTGTCAAAATTATGAGGAGCAAGAAACGGTCTGAAAATAGGAGGAGCATGAAACGTTGTTGAAAAACATGAAGAGCCTGAAAAGGTGTGAAAAATATGAAGAGCTACAAAAGGTGTCAAAAATATGAGGAGCATGAAACGGTCTGAAAAATAGGTTGAGCATGAAGCGGTGTTGAAAAACATGAAGAGCCTGAAATGTTGTGAAAAATATGAAGAGCTTCAAAAGGTGTCAAAAATATCAGGAACATGAAGCGGTCTGAAAAATAGGCGCAGCATGAAGCGGTGTTGAAAATCATAAAGAGCCTGAAAAGTTGTGCAAAATATGAAGAGCTTCAAAAGATGTGAAAAATTTGAAGAGCTTCAAAAGGTGTCAAAATGAAATGAGCATGAAACGGTCTGAAAAATAGGAGGAGCATGAAGTGGTGTTGAAAAAAATGAAAAGCCTGAAAAGGTGTGAAATATATGAAGAGCTTCAAAAGATGTCAAAAATATGAGGAGAATGAAACGGTCTGCAAAATAGGAGAAGCATGAAATGGTGTTCAAAAACATGAAGAGCCTGAAAAGGTGTGAAAAACATGAAGAGCCTGAAAAGGTGTGAAAAATATGAAGAGCTTCAAAAGGTGTCAAAAATATGAGGAGCATGAAACGGTCTGAAAAATAGGAGGAGCATGAAGCGGTGTTGAAAAACATGAAGAGCCTGAAAAGGTGTGGGAAATATGAAGAGCTTCAAAAGGTGTCAAAAATATGAGGAGCATGAAACGGTCTGAAAAATAGGAGGAGCATGAAGCTGTGTTCAAAAACATGAAGAGCCTGAAAAGGTGTGAAAAATATGAAGAGCTTCAAAGGTGTGAAAAATATGAGGAGCATGAAACGGTCTGAAAAATAGAAGCAGCATGAAACGGTCTGAAAAACATGAAGAGCCTGAAAACGTGTGAAAAATATGAGGAGCTTCAACAGGTGTGAAAAATATGAAGACCTTCAAAGGTGTCAAAAATGAGATGCGCATGAAACGGTCTGAAAAATAAGAGAAGCATGAAGTTGTGTTGAAAAACATGAAGAGCCTGAAAAGATGTGAAAAATATGAAGAGCATGTAACGGTCTGAAAAATAGGAGGATCATGAAGCGGTGTTCAAAAACATGAAGAGCTTGAAAAGGTGTGAAAAATATGAAGAGCTTCAAAAGGTGTGAAATACATGAGGAGCATGAAACGGTCTGAAAAATAGGAGGAGCATGAAGCGGTGTTGAAAAACATGAAGAGCCTGAAAAGGTGTGAAAAATATGAAGAGCTTCAAAAGGTGTGAAAAATATGAGGATCATGAAACGGTCTGAAAAATAGGAAGAGCATGAAGCTGTGTTGAAAAACATGAAGAGCCTGGAAGGGTGTAAAAAATATGAAGAGCTTCAAAAGGTGTCAAAAATATAAGGAACATGAAACGGTCTGAAAAATAGGAGCATGAAGTGGTGTTGAAAATCATGAAGAACCTGAAAACGGGTGTAAAATATGAAGACCCGCAAAATGTGTGAAATACATAGGAGCATGAAACGGTCTGAAATATAGGAGGAGCAGGAAGCGGTGTTCAAAAATATGAAGAGCCTTAAAATTTGTGAAAACTATGAAGCGCTTCAGAAGGTGTCAAAAATGAGATGAGCATGAAACGGTCTGAAAAATAGGAGGAGCATGAAGTGGTGTTGAAAATCATTAAGAGCCTGAAAATGTGTGAAATATATGAAGAGCTTCAAAAGATTTCAGAAATGAGAGGAGCATGAAACGGTCTGAAAAATAGGAGGAGCATAAAGCGGTGTTTAAAAACATGAAGAGCCTGAAAAGGTGTGAAAAATATGAATAGTTTCAAAAGATGTGAAAAATATGAGGAACTTCAAAAGCTGTCAAAAATGAGATGAGCATGAAACAGTCTGAGAAATAGGAGAAGCATGAAGTGGTGTTGAAAAACATGAAGAGCTTGAAAAAGTGTGAAATATATGAAGAGCTTCAAAAGGTGTGAAAAATATGAAGAGCTTCAAAAGGTGTCAAAAATATGAGGAGCATGAAACGGTCTGAAAAATAGGAGGAGCATTGTAACATTGTTGAAAAAATTGAAGAGCCTGAAAAGGGGTGAAAAATATGAAGAGCTTCAAAAGGTGTCAAAAATATGAGGAGCATGAAAAGGTCTGAAAAATAGGAGGAGCATGAAGCGGTGTTGAAAAATATGAAGAGCCTGAAAAGGTGTGAAAAATATGAAGAGCTTCAAAAGGTTTCAAAAATATAAGGAACATGAAATGGTCTGAAAAATAGTAGGAGCATGAAACGGTGTTCAAAAAGATGAGAAGCCTGAAAAGGTGTGAAAAATATGAAAAGCTTCAAAATGTGTGAAATACATGAGGAGCATGAAACGGTCTGAAAAATAGGAGGAGCATGAAGCGTTGTTGAAAAACATGAAGAGCCTGAAAAGGTGTGAAAAACATAAAGAGCTTCAAAAGGTGTCAAAAATATGAGGAAAATGAAACGGTCTGAAAAATAGGAGGAGCATGAAGTGCGGATGAAAATCATGAAGAGTCTGAAAAGGTGTGTAAAATGTGAAGAGCTTCAAAAGGAGTGAAATACATGAGGAGCATGAAACCGTCTGAATTATAGTAGGAGCATGAAGCGGTGTTCATAAACATGAAGAGCCTGAAAAGGTGTGAAATATATGAAGAGCTTCAAAAGGTGTGAAAAATATGAAGAGCTTCAAAAGGTGTGAAAACTATGAAGAGCTTCAAAAGGTGTGAAAAATAAGAAGAGCTTCAAAAGATGTGAAATACATGAGGAGCATGAAACGGTATGAAAAATAGGAGGAACATGAAGCAGTGTTGAAAAACATGAAAACCTGAAAAGGTGTGAAAAATATGAAGGGCTTCAAAAGGTGACAAGTATATGAGGAGCATGAAACGGTCTGAAAAATAGGAGGAGGATGAAGCGGTGTTCAAAAAAATGAAGAGCCTGAAAAGGTGTGAAATATATGAAGAGCCTCAAAACGTGTCAAAAATAAGAGGAGCATGAAACGGTCTGAGCAATAGGAGGAGCATGAAGCGGTGTTGAAAAACATGAAGAGACTTAAAACGTGTGAAATATATGAAGAGCTTCAAAAGATGTGAAATACATGAGGAACATGAAACGGTCTGAAAAATATGAGGAGCAGGAAGTGGTGTTGAAAAACATGAAGAGCCTGAAAATGTGTGAAAAATATGAAGAGCTTCAAAAGCTGTGAAAAATATGAGGAGCATGAAACGGTCTGAAAAATAGGAGGAGCATGAAGCCGTGTTGAAAAACAAGAAGAGCCTGAAAGGGTGTAACAAATATGAAGAGCTTCAGAAGGTGTCAAAAATGAGATGAGCATGAAACGGTCTGAAAAATAGGAGGAGCATGAAGTGGTGTTGAAAAACATGAAGATCCTGAAAAAGTGTGAAATATATGAAGAGCTTCAAAAGGTGTGAAGTACATGAGGAGAATGAAACCGTCCGAAAAATAGGAGGAGCATGAAGCCGTGTTGAAAAACATGAAGAGCCTGAAAGGGTGTAACAAATATGAAGAGCTTCAGAAGGTGTCAAAAATGAGATGAGCATGAAACGGTCTGAAAAATAGGAGGAGCATGAAGCGGTGTTCCAATAAATGAAGAGCCTGAAAAGGTGTGAAATATATGAAGAGATTCAAAAGGTGTCAAAAATATGAGGAGCACGTAACGGTTTGGAAAATAGGACGAGCATGAAGTGGTGTTGAAAAACATGAAGAGCCTGAAAAGATGTGAAAAATATGAAGAGCTTCAAAAGGTGTCCACAATATGAGGAGCATGAAACTGTCTAAGAAATAGGAGGAGCATGAAGTGGTGCTGAAAAACATGAAGAGCCTAAAAGGTGTGAAAAATATGAAAAGCTTCAAAAGATGTCATAAATATGAGGAGCATGAAACGGTGAAAAATTGGAGGATCATGAAGCGGTGTTGAAAAACATGAAGGGCCTGAAAAGTTGTGAAAAATATGAAGAGCTTCAAAAGGTGTCAAAAATGTGAGGAGCATGAAACGGTCTGAAAAATAGGAGGAGCATGAAACCGTGTCAAAAACATGAAGAGCCTGAAAAGGTGTGAAAAATGAAGAGCTTCAAAAGGAGTGAAATACATGAGAAGCATGAAACGGTCTGAAAAATAGGAGGAGCATGAAGCGGTGTTGAAAAAGATGAAGAGCCTGAAAAGGTGTGAAAAATATGAAGAGCTTCAAAAGGTGTCAAAACTATGAGGAGCAGGAAAAGGTCTGAAAAATAGGAGCAGCATGAAACGGTGTTCAAAAACATGAAGATCCTGAAAAGTTGTGAAAAACATGAAGAGCTTCAAAAGGTGTGAAAAATTAGATTAGCATGAAACGGTCTGAAAAAATAGGAGGAGCATGAAGTGGTGTTGAAAAACATGAAGAGTCTGAAAAAGTGTAAAATATATGAAGAGCTTCAAAAGGTGTGAAAAATATTAGGAGCTTCAAAAGAGGTCAAAAATATGAGGAGCATGAAACGGTCTGAAAAATAGGAGGAGCATGAAACGGTCTGAAAAATGGGAGGAGCATGAAGCGGATTTGAAAATCATGAAGATCCTGAAAACGTGTGAAAAACATGAAGAGCTTAAAAGTTGTGAGAAATATGAAGAGCTTCAAGGTGTCAAAAATGAGACGAGCATGAAACGGTCTGGAAAGTAGGACGAGCATGAAGCGGTGTTGAAAAACATGAAGAGCCAGAAAAGGTGTGAAAAATATGAAGAGTTTAAAAAGCTGTCAAAAATATGAGGAGCAAGAAACGGTGTTGAAAAACATGAAGAGCCTGAAAATGTGTGAAAAATATGAAGAGCTTCAAAAGGTGTCAAAAATATGAGGAGCATGAAACGGTCAAAAAAAATAGGAGGAGCATGAGACGTTGATGATAAACATGAAGAGCATGAAAAGGTGTGAAAAATATGAAGAGTTTAAAAAGGTGTCAAAAATATGAGGAGCAAGAAACGGTCTAAAAATAGGAAGAGCATGAAGCGGTGTTCAAAAACATGAAGAGCCTGAAAAGGTGTGAAACATATGAGGAGCATGAAACGGTCTGAAAAATAGGAGGAGCATGAAGCGGTGTTGAAAAACATGAAGAGCCTTAAGGTGTGAAATATATGAAGAGCTTCAAAAGGTGTCAAAAAATGAGGAGCATGAATCGGTCTGAAAAACAGGAGGAGCATTAAGCGGTGTTGAAAAAAACGAAGAGCCTGAAAAGGTGTGAAAAATATGAAGAGCTTCAAAAGGTGTCAAATATATGAGGAGCATGAAACGGTCTTAAAAAGTAGGAGAAGCATGAAGTGTTGTTGAAAAATATGAAGAGCCTGAAAAGGTGTGAAAAATATGAGGAGTTTCAAAAGGTATCAAAAATATGAGGAGCATGAAACGGTCTGAAAAATAGGAGGAGCATGAAGCGGTGTTGAAAAACATGAAGAACCTGAAAAGGTGTGAAAAATAGGAGGAGCTTCAAAAGGTGTCAAAAATATGAGGAGCATGAGACGGTCTGAACATACGAGGAGCATGAAGCGGTGTTCAAAAACATGAAGAGCCTGAAAAGGTGTGAAAAATATGAAGAGCTTCAAAACGTGTGAAAAATGAGATGAGCATGAAACGGTCTGAAAAATAGGAGGAGCATGAAGCGGTGTTCAAAAACATGAAGAGCCTGAAAAAGTGTGAAAAATATGAAGAGCTTCAAAAGGTGTTCAAAAATATGAGGAGCATGAAACGGTCTGAAAAATATGAGGAACATGAAGCAGTGTTGAAAAACATGAAGAGCCTGAAAAGGTGTGAAAAATAGGAGGAGCTTCAAAAGGTGTCAAAAATATGAGGAGCATGAAATGGTCTGAACATACGAGGAGCATGAAGCGGTGTTCAAAAACATGAAGAGCCTGAAAAGATGTGAAAAATATGAAGAGCTTCAAAACGTGTGAAAAATGAGATGAGCATGAAACGGTCTGAAAAATAGGAGGAGCATGAAGCGGTGTTCAAAATCATGAAGAGCCTGAAAAGGTGTGAAAAATATGAAGAGCTTCAAACTGTGTCAAAAATAAGAGGAGCATGAAACGGTCTGAAAAATAGGAGGAGCATGAAGCAGTGTTGAAAAACATGAAGAGCCTGAAATAGTGTGAAAAATAGGAAGAGCTTCAAAAGTTGTGAAAAATGTGAAGAGCTTCAAAAGGTGTAAAAAATGAGATGAGCATGAAACGGTCTGTAAAATAGGAGGAGCATGAAACGGTGTTCAAAACATGAAGAGCCTGAAAAGGTGTGAAAAATATGAAGAGCTTCAAAAGGTGTGAAAAATATGAGGAGCATGAAACGGTGAAAAATAGGAGGAGCATAAAGTGATATTCAAAACATGAAGAGCCTGAAAAGGTGTGAAAAATATGAAGAGCTTTAAAAGGTGTCAAAAATATGAGGAGCATGAAACGGTCTCAAAATTAGGAGGAGCATGAAGCGCTATTCAAATATATGGAGATGCTGAAAAGGTACTAAAAATATGAAGAGCTTCAAAAGGTGTCAAAAATATGAAGAGCATGAAACGTTCTGAAAAAATAGTAGCATGAAACGGTGTTCAAAAACATGAAGAGCCTGGAAAGGTGTGAAAAATATGAAGAGCATCAAAACGTGTCAAAATTATGAGGAGCATGAAACGATCTGAAAAATAGAAGGAGCATGAAGCAGTGTTAAAAACATGAAGAGCCTGAAAACCTGTGGAAAATATTAAGAGCTTCAAAAGGTGTGAAAAATATGAAGAGCTTCAAAAGGTGTAATAGTGAGATGAGCATGAAACTGTCTGAAAAATAGGAGGAGCATGACGAGGTGTTGAAAAACATTAAGACTGAAAAGTTGTGAAAAATATGAAGAGCTTCAAAAGGTGTCAAAAATATGAGGAGCATGAAACGGTCTGAAAAATAGGAGGAGCATGAAGCGGTGTTGAAAAATATGAAGAGCATGAAATGGTGTGAAAAATATGAAGTGCTTCAAAAGGTGTCAAAAATATGAGGAGCATGTAACGGTCTGAAAAATCGGAGGAGCATGAAGCAGTGCTGAAAAACATGAAGAGCCTGAAAACGTGTGAAAAATATGAAGAGTTTCAAAAGGTGTGAAAAATATGAAGAGCTTCAAAATGTGGCAAAAATATGAGGAGCATGAAACTTTCTCAAAATTAGGAGGAACATGACGGTGTTCAAAAACCTGAAGAGCCTGGAATGGTGTGAAAAATATGAAGAGCCTCAAAAGGTGACAAAAATATGAGGAGCATGAAACGGTCTGAAATATAGGAGGATCATGAAGCAGTGTTGAAATACATGAAGAGCCTGAAAATGTGTGAAAAATATGAAGAGCTACAAAAGGTGTGAAAAATATGAAGAGCTTCAAAAGGTGTCAAAAATGAGATGAGCATGAAACGGTCTGAAAAATAGGAGGAGCATGAAGTGGTGTTGAAAAACATGAAGAACCTAAAAGGTGTGAAATATATGAAGAGCTTCAAAATGTGTCAAAAATATGAGGAGCATAAAAGTGTCTGAAATATAGGAGGATCATGAAGCGGTGTTCAAAAATATGAAGAGCCTGAAAAGGTGTGAAAAATATGAAGAGCTTCAAAACGTGTGAAAAATGAGATGAGCATGAAACGGTCTGAAAAATAGGAGGAGCATGAAGCGGTGTTCAAAATCATGAAGAGCCTGAAAAGGTGTGAAAAATATGAAGAGCTTCAAACTGTGTCAAAAATAAGAGGAGCATGAAACGGTACAAAAAATAGGAGGAGCATGAAGCAGTGTTGAAAAACATGAAGAGCCTGAAATAGTGTGAAAAATATGAAGAGCTTCAAAAGTTGTGAAAAATATGAAGAGCTTCAAAAGGTGTAAAAAATGAGATGAGCATGAAACGGTCTGTAAAATAGGAGGAGCATGAAACGGTGTTCAAAACATGAAGAGCCTGAAAAGGTGTGAAAAATATGAAGAGCTTCAAAAGGTGTGAAAAATATGAGGAGCATGAAACGGTGAAAAATAGGAGGAGCATAAAATGATGTTCAAAAACATGAAGAGCCTGAAAAGTTTTGAAAAATATGAAGAGCTTTAAAAGGTGTCAAAAATATGAGGAGCATGAAACGGTCTCAAAATTAGGAGGAGTATGAAGCGGTATTCAAATATATGGAGACCCTGAAAAGGTACTAAAAACATGAAGAGCTTCAAAAGGTGTCAAAAATATGAAGAGCATGAAACGTTCTGAAAAAATAGTAGCATGAAACGGTGTTCAAAAACATGAAGAGCCTGGAAAGGTGTGAAAAATATGAAGAGCATCAAAACGTGTCAAAAATATGAGGAGCATGAAACGGTCTGAAAATAGAAGGAGAATGAAGTGGTGTTCAAAAACATGAAGAGATTGAAAAGGTGTGAAATATGTGAAGAGCTTCAAAAAGTGTGAAATTCATGAGGAGCATGAAACGGTCTCAAAAATAGGAGGAGCATGAAGCGGTGTTCAAAAATATGATGAGCCTGAAAAGGTGTGAAAAATATGAAGAACTTCAAAAGGTGTCACAACTTTGAGGAGCATGAAACGGTCTGAAAAATATGAGCAGCATGAAGTGGTGTTGAAAAACATGAAGAGCATGAAAAGGTGTGAAAAATATGAAGAGCTTCAAAAGGTGTCAAAAATATGAAGAGCATCAAAAGGTTTCAAAAATGAGATGAGCATGAAACGGTCTGAAAAATGTGAGGAGCATGAAGCGGTGTTCAAAAACATGAAGAGCCTGAAACAGTGTGAAAAATATGAAGAGCTACAAAAGGTGTGCAAAATATGAAGAGCTTCAAGAGGTGTAAAAAATGAGATGACCATGAAACGGTCTGCAAAATAGGAGGAGCATGAAACGTTCTGAAAAATAGGAGGAGCATGAAACGGTCTTAAATATAGGAGGGGCATGAAGCGGTGTTCAAAAACATGGAGAGCCTGAAAAGGTGTGAAAAATAGGAGGAGCATGAAACGGTCTCAAAAATAGGAGGAGCATGAAGCGGTGTTCAAAAACATGGAGAGCCTGAAAATGTGTGAAAAATATGAAGAGCTTCAAACGGTGTCAAAAATAAGAGGAGCATGAAACGGTCTGAAAAATAGGAGGAGCATGAAGCAGTGTTGAAAAACATGAAGAGCCTGAAAAGGTGTGAAAAATATGAAGAGCTTCAAAAGCTGTGAAAAATATGAAGAGCTTCAAAAGGTGTAAAAAATGAGATGAGCATGAAACGGTCTGTAAAATAGGAGGAGCATGAAGCGGTGTTCAAAACATGAAGAGCCTGAAAAGGTGTGAAAAATATGAAGAGCTTCAAAAGGTGTGAAAAATATGAGGAGCATGAAACGGTGAAAAATAGGAGGAGCATAAAGTGATGTTCAAAAACATGAAGAGCCTGAAAAGGTGTCAAAAATATGAAGAGCTTTAAAAAGTGTCAAAAATATGAAGAGCATAAAACGTTCTGAAAAAATAGTAGCATGAAACAGTGTTCAAAAACATTAAGAGCCTGGAAAGGTGTGAAAAATATGAAGAGCATCAAAACGTGTCAAAATTATGAGGAGCATGAAACGGTCTGAAAAATAGAAGGAGCATGAAGTAGTGTTAAAAACATGAAGAGCCTGAAAACCTGTGGAAAATATTAAGAGCTTCAAAAGGTGTGAAAAATATGAAGAGCTTCAAAAGGTGTAATAGTGAGATGAGCATGAAACGGTCTGAAAAATAGGAGGAGCATGACGAGGTGTTGAAAAACATTAAGAGACTGAAAAGGTGTGAAAAATATGAAGAGCTTCAAAAGGTGTAATAGTGAGATGAGCATGAAACGGTCTGAAAAATAGGAGGAGCATGACGAGGTGTTGAAAAACATTAAGAGACTGAAAAGGTGTGAAAAATATGAAGAGCTTCAAAAGGTGTCAAAAATATGAGGAGCATGAAACGGTCTGAAAAATAGGAGGAGCATGAAGCGGTGTTGAAAAACATGAAGAGCCTGAAATGGTGTGAAAAACATGAAGTGCTTCAAAAGGTGTCAAAAATATGAGGAGCATGAAACGGTCTGAAAAATAGGAGGAGCATGAAGCAGTGTTGAAAAACATGAAGAGCCTGAAAACGTGTGAAAAATATGAAGAGCTTCAAAAGGTGTGAAAAATATGAAGAGCTTCAAAATGTGTCAAAAATATGAGGAGGATGAGATGGTCTGAACATACGAGGAGCATGAAGCGGTGTTCAAAAACATGAAGAGCCTGAAAAGATGTGAAAAATATGAAGAGCTTCAAAACGTGTGAAAAATGAGATGAGCATGAAACGGTCTGAAAAATAGGAGGAGCATGAAGCGGTGTTCAAAATCATGAAGAGCCTGAAAAGGTGTGAAAAATATGAAGAGCTTCAAACGGTGTCAAAAATAAGAGGAGCATGAAACGGTCTGAAAAATATGCGGAGCATGAAGCAGTGTTGAAAAACATGAAGAGCCTGAAAAGGTGTGAAAAATATGAAGAGCTTCAAACGGTGTCAAAAATAAGAGGACCATGAAACGGTCCAAAAAATAGGAGCATGAAGCAGTGTTGAAAAACATGAAGAGCCTGAAAAGGTGTGAAATATATGAAGAGCTTGAAAAGTTGTGAAAAATATGAAGTGCTTCAAAAGGTGTAAAAAATGAGATGAGCATGAAACGGTCTGTAAAATAGGAGGAGCATGAAGCGGTGTTCAAAACATGAAGAGCCTGAAAAGGTGTGAAAAATATGAAGAGCTTCCAAAGGTGTGAAAAATATGAGGAGCATGAAACGGTGAAAAATAGGAGGAGCATAAAGTGATGTTCAAAAACATGAAGAGCCTGAAAAGGTGTGAAAAATATGAAGAGCTTTAAAAGGTGTCAAATATATGAGGAGCATGAAACGGTCTCAAAATTAGGAGGAGTATGAAGCGGTATTCAAATATATGGAGATCCTGAAAAGGTACTAAAAATATGAAGAGCTTCAAAAGGTGTCAAAAATATGAGGAGCATGAAACGTTCTGAAAAAATAGTAGCATGAAACGGTGTTCAAAAACATGAAGAGCCTGGAAAGGTGTGAAAAATATGAAGAGCATCAAAACGTGTCAAAAATATGAGGAGCATGAAACGGTCTGAAAAATAGGAGGAGCATGAAGCAGTGTTAAAAACATGAAGAGCCTGAAAACCTGTGGAAAACATTAAGAGCTTCAAAAGGTGTGAAAAATATGAAGAGCTTCAAAAGGTGTAATAGTGAGATGAGCATGAAACGGTCTGAAAAATAGGTCGAGCATGACGAGGTGTTGAAAAACATGAAGAGACTGAAAAGGTGTGAAAAATATGAAGAGCTTCAAAAGGTGTCAAAAACATGAGGAGCGTGAAACGTTCTGAAAAATAGGAGGAGCATGAAATGGTGTTCGAAAACATGAACAGCCTGAAAAGATGTGAAAAATATGAAGAGCTTCAAAAGGTGTCAAAAATATGAGGAGCATGAAACGGTCTGAAAATAGGAGGAGAATGAAGTGGTGTTCAAAAACATGAAGAGATTGAAAAGGTGTGAAATATATGAAGAGCTTCAAAAGGTGTGAAATTCATGAGGAGCATGAAACGGTCTCAAAAATAGGAGGAGCATGAAGCGGTGTTCAAAAATATGAAGAGCCTGAAAAGGTGTGAAAAATATGAAGAACTTCAAAAGGTGTCACAACTTTGAGGAGCATGAAACGGCCTGAAAAATATGAGCAGCATGAAGTGGTGTTGAAAAACATGAAGAGCATGAAAAGGTGTGAAAAATATGAAGAGCTTCAAAAGGTGTCAAAAATATGAAGAGCATCAAAAGGTTTCAAAAATGAGATGAGCATGAAACGGTCTGAAAAATATGAGGAGCATGAAGCGGTGTTCAAAAACATGAAGAGCCTGAAAAAGTGTGAAAAATTTGAAGAGCTACAAAAGGTGTGCAAAATATGAAGAGCTTCAAGAGGTGTAAAAAATGAGATGACCATGAAACGGTCTGCAAAATAGGAGGAGCATGAAACGTTCTGAAAAATAGGAGGAGCATGAAACGGTCTTAAAAATAGGAGGGGCATGAAACGGTGTTCAAAAACATGGAGAGCCTGAAAAGGTGTGAAAAATAGGAGGAGCATGAAACAGTCTCAAAAATAGGAGGAGCTTGAAGCGGTGTTCAAAAACATGGAGAGCCTGAAAATGTGTGAAAAATATGAAGAGCTTCAAACGGTGTCAAAAATAAGAGGAGCATGAAACGGTCTGAAAAATAGGAGGAGCATGAAGCAGTGTTGAAAAACATGAAGAGCCTGAAAAGGTGTGAAAAATATGAAGAGCTTCAAAAGCTGTGAAAAATATGAAGAGCTTCAAAAGGTGTAAAAAATGAAGTGAACATGAAACGGTCTGTAAAATAGGAGGAGCATGAAGCGGTGTTCAAAACATGAAGAGCCTGAAAAGGTGTGAAAAATATGAAGAGCTTCAAAAGGTGTGAAAAATATGAGGAGCATGAAACGGTGAAAAATAGGAGGAGCATAAAGTGATGTTCAAAAACATGAAGAGCCTGAAAAGGTGTCAAAAATATGAAGAGCTTTAAAAGGTGTCAAAAAAATAAAGAGCATGAAACGTTCTGAAAAAATAGTAGCATGAAACGGTGTTCAAAAACATGAAGAGCCTGGAAAGGTGTGAAAAATATGAAGAGCATCAAAACGTGTCAAAATTAGGAGGAGCATGAAACGGTCTGAAAAATAGAAGGAGCATGAAGCAGTGTTAAAAACATGAAGAGCCTGAAAACCTGTGGAAAATATTAAGAGCTTCAAAAGGTGTGAAAAATATGAAGAGCTTCAAAAGGTGTAATAGTGAGATGAGCATGAAACGGTCTGAAAAATAGGAGGAGCATGACGAGGTGTTGAAAAACATTAAGAGACTGAAAAGGTGTGAAAAATATGAAGAGCTTCAAAAGGTGTCAAAAATATGAGGAGCATGAAACGGTCTGAAAAATAGGAGGAGCATGAAGCGGTGTTGAAAAACATGAAGAGCCTGAAATGGTGTGAAAAATATGAAGAGCTTCAAACGGTGTCAAAAATAAGAGGAGCATGAAACGGTCTGAAAAATAGGAGGAGCATGAAGCACTGTTGAAAAACATGAAGAGCCTGAAAAGGTGTGAAAAATATGAAGAGCTTCAAAAGGTGTCAAATATATGAGGAGCATGAAACGGTCTCAAAGTTAGGAGGAGCATGAAGCGGTATTCAAATATATGGAGATCCTGAAAAGGTACTAAAAATATGAAGAGCTTCAAAAGGTGTCAAAAATATGAAGAGCATGAAACGTTCTGAAAAAATAGTAGCATGAAACGGTGTTCAAAAACATGAAGAGCCTGGAAAGGTGTGAAAAATATGAGAAGCATCAAAACGTGTCAAAAATATGAGGAGCATGAAACGGTCTGAAAAATAGGAGGAGCATGAAGCAGTGTTAAAAACATGGAGAGCCTGAAAACCTGTGGAAAACATTAAGAGCTTCAAAAGGTGTGAAAAATATGAAGAGCTTCAAAAGGTGTAATAGTGAGATGAGCATGAAACGGTCTGAAAAATAGGTCGAGCATGAGGAGGTGTTGAAAAACATGAAGAGACTGAAAAGGTGTGAAAAATATGAAGAGCATCAAAACGTGTCAAAAATATGAGGTGCATGAAACGGTCTGAAAAATAGGAGGAGCATGAAGCAGTGTTGAAAAACATGAAGAGCCTGAAAAAGTGTGAAAAATATGAAGAGCTTCAAAAGTTGTGAAAAATATGAAGAGCTTCAAAAGGTGTAAAAAATGACATGAGCATGAAACGGTCTGTAAAATAGGAGGAGCATGAAACGGTGTTCAAAACATGAAGAGCCTGAAAAGGTGTGAAAAATATGAAGAGCTTCAAAAGGTGTGAAAAATATGAGGAGCTTGAAACGGTGAAACATAGGAGGAGCATAAAGTGATGTTCAAAAACATGAAGAGCCTGAAAAGGTGTGAAAAATATGAAGAGCTTTAAAAGGTGTCAAAAATATGAGGAGCATGAAACGGTCTCAAAATTAGGAGGAGCATGAAGCGCTATTCAAATATATGGGGATCCTGAAAAGGTACTAAAAATATGAAGAGCTTCAAAAGGTGTCAAAAATATGAAGAGCATGAAACGTTCTGAAAAAATAGTAGCATGAAACGGTGTTCAAAAACATGAAGAGCCTGGAAAGGTGTGAAAAATATGAAGAGCATCAAAACGTGTCAAAATTATGAGGAGCATGAAACGATCTGAAAAATAGGAGGAGCATGAAGCAGTGTTAAAAACATGAAGAGCCTGAAAACCTGTGGAAAATATTAAGAGCTACAAAAGGTGTGAAAAATATGAAGAGCTTCAAAAGGTGTAATAGTGAGATGAGCATGAAACTGTCTGAAAAATAGGAGGAGCATGACGAGGTGCTGAAAAACATTAAGACTGAAAAGTTGTGAAAAATATGAAGAGCTTTAAAAGGTGTCAAAAATATGAGGAGCATGAAACGGTCTGAAAAATAGGAGGAGCATGAAGCGGTGTTGAAAAATATGAAGAGCCTGAAATGGTGTGAAAAATATGAAGTGCTTCAAAAGGTGTCAAAAATATGAGGAGCATGTAACGGTCTGAAAAATAGGAGGCGCATGAAGCAGTGTTGAAAAACATGAAGAGCCTGAAAACGTGTGAAAAATATGAAGAGCTTCAAAAGGTGTGAAAAATATGAGAGCTTCAAAATGTGTCAAAAATATGAGGAGCATGAAACTGTCTCAAATTTAGGAGGAACATGACGGTGTTCAAAAACCTGAAGAGCCTGGAATGGTGTGAAAAATATGAAGAGCCTCAAAAGGTGACAAAAATATGAGGAGCATGAAACGGTCTGAAATATAGGAGGATCATGAAGCAGTGTTGAAATACATGAAGAGCCTGAAAATGTGTGAAAAATATGAAGAGCTACAAAAGGTGTGAAAAATATGAAGAGCTTCAAAAGGTGTCAAAAATGAGATGAGCATGAAACGGTCTGAAAAATAGGAGGAGCATGAAGTGGTGTTGAAAAACATGAAGAACCTAAAAGGTGTGAAATATATGAAGAGCTTCAAAATGTGTCAAAAATATGAGGAGCATAAAAGTGTCTGAAATATAGGAGGATCATGAAGCGGTGTTCAAAAATATGAAGAGCCTGAAAAGGTGTGAAAAATATGAAGAGCTTCAAAACGTGTGAAAAATGAGATGAGCATGAAACGGTCTGAAAAATAGGAGGAGCATGAAGCGGTGTTCAAAATCATGAAGAGCATGAAAAGGTGTGAAAAATATGAAGAGCTTCAAACTGTGTCAAAAATAAGAGGAGCATGAAACGGTCCAAAAAATAGGAGGAGCATGAAGCAGTGTTGAAAAACATGAAGAGCCTGAAATAGTGTGAAAAATATGAAGAGCTTCAAAAGTTGTGAAAAATGTGAAGAGCTTCAAAAGGTGTAAAAAATGAGATGAGCATGAAACGGTCTGTAAAATAGGAGGAGCATGAAACAGTGTTCAAAACATGAAGAGCCTGAAAAGGTGTGAAAAATATGAAGAGCTTCAAAAGGTGTGAAAAATATGAGGAGCATGAAACGGTGAAAAATAGGAGGAGCATAAAATGATGTTCAAAAAGATGAAGAGCCTGAAAAGTTGTGAAAAATATGAAGAGCTTTAAAAGGTGTCAAAAATATGAGGAGCATGAAACGGTCTCAAAATTAGGAGGAGTATGAAGCGTTATTCAAATATATGGAGATCCTGAAAAGGTACTAAAAACATGAAGAGCTTCAAAAGGTGTCAAAAATATGAAGAGCATGAAACGTTCTGAAAAAATAGTAGCATGAAACGGTGTTCAAAAACATGAAGAGCCTGGAAAGGTGTGAAATATATGAAGAGCATCAAAACGTGTCAAAATTATGAGGAGCATGAAACGGTCTGAAAAATAGAAGGAGCATGAAGCAGTGTTAAAAACATGAAGAACCTGAAAACCTGTGGAAAATATTAAGAGCTTCAAAAGTTGTGAAAAATATGAAGAGCTTCAAAAGGTGTAATAGTGAGATGAGCATGAAACGGTCTGAAAAATAGGTCGAGCATGACGAGGTGTTGAAAAACATGAAGAGACTGAAAAGGTGTGAAAAATATGAAGAGCTTCAAAAGGTGTCAAAAATATGAGGAGCATGAAACGGTCTGAAAATAGGAGGAGAATGAAGTGGTGTTCAAAAACATGAAGAGATTGAAAAGGTGTGAAATATATGAAGAGCTTCAAAAGGTGTGAAATTCATGAGGAGCATGAAACGGACTCAAAAATAGGAGGAGCATGAAGCGGTGTTCAAAAATATGAAGAGCCTGAAAAGGTGTGAAAAATATGAAGAACTTCAAAAGGTGTCACAACTTTGAGGAGCATGAAACGGCCTGAAAAATATGAGGAGCATGAAGTGGTGTTGAAAAACATGAAGAGCATGAAAAGGTGTGAAAAATATGAAGAGCTTCAAAAGGTGTCAAAAATATGAAGAGCATCAAAAGGTTTCAAAAATGAGATGAGCATGAAACGGACTGAAAAATATGAGGAGCATGAAGCGGTGTTCAAAAACATGAAGAGCCTGAAAAAGTGTGAAAAATATGAAGAGCTACAAAAGGTGTGAAAAATATGAAGAGCTTCAAACGGTGTCAAAAATAAGAGGACCATGAAACGGTCCAAAAAATAGGAGGAGCATGAAGCAGTGTTGAAAAACATGAAGAGCCTGAAAAGGTGTGAAATATATGAAGAGCTTCAAAAGTTGTGAAAAATATGAAGTGCTTCAAAAGGTGTAAAAAATGAGATGAGCATGAAACGGTCTGTAAAATAGGAGGAGCATGAAGCGGTGTTCAAAACATGAAGAGCCTGAAAAGGTGTGAAAAATATGAAGAGCTTCAAACGGTGTGAAAAATATGAGGAGCATGAAACGGTGAAAAATAGAAGGAGCATAAAGTGATGTTCAAAAACATGAAGAGCCTGAAAAGGTGTGAAAAATATGACGAGCTTTAAAAGGTGTCAAATATATGAGGAGCATGAAACGGTCTCAAAATTAGGAGGAGCATGAAGCGGTATTCAAATATATGGAGATCCTGAAAAGGTACTAAAAATATGAAGAGCTTCAAAAGGTGTCAAAAATATGAAGAGCATGAAACGTTCTGAAAAAATAGTAGCATGAAACGGTGTTCAAAAACATGAAGAGCCTGGAAAGGTGTGAAAAATATGAAGAGCATCAAAACGTGTCAAAAATATGAGGTGCATGAAACGGTCTGAAAAATAGGAGGAGCATGAAGCAGTGTTGAAAAACATGAAGAGCCTGAAATAGTGTGAAAAATATGAAGAGCTTCAAAAGTTGTGAAAAATATGAAGAGCTTCAAAAGGTGTAAAAAATGAGATGAGCATGAACGGTCTGTAAAATAGGAGGAGCATGAAACGGTGTTCAAAACATGAAGAGCCTGAAAAGGTGTGAAAAATATGAAGAGCTTCAAAAGGTGTGAAAAATATTAGGAGCATGAAACGGTGAAAAATAGGAGGAGCATAAAGTGATGTTCAAAAACATGAAGAGCCTGAAAAGGTGTGAAAAATATGAAGAGCTTTAAAAGGTGTCAAAAATATGAGGAGCATGAAACGGTCTCAAAATTAGGAGGAGCATGAAGCGCTATTCAAATATATGGAGATCCTGAAAAGGTACTAAAAATATGAAGAGCTTCAAAAGGTGTCAAAAATATGAGGAGCATGAAACGGTCTCAAAATTAGGAGGAGTATGAAGCGTTATTCAAATATATGGAGATCCTGAAAAGGTACTAAAAACATGAAGAGCTTCAAAAGGTGTCAAAAATATGAAGAGCATGAAACGTTCTGAAAAAATAGTAGCATGAAACGGTGTTCAAAAACATGAAGAGCCTGGAAAGGTGTGAAAAATATGAAGAGCATCAAAACGTGTCAAAATTATGAGGAGCATGAAACGATCTGAAAAATAGGAGGAGCATGAAGCAGTGTTAAAAACATGAAGAGCCTGAAAACCTGTGGAAAATATTAAGAGCTACAAAAGGTGTGAAAAATATGAAGAGCTTCAAAAGGTGTAATAGTGAGATGAGCATGAAACTGTCTGAAAAATAGGAAGAGCATGACGAGGTGTTGAAAAACATTAAGACTGAAAAGTTGTGAAAAATATGAAGAGCTTCAAAAGGTGTCAAAAATATGAGGAGCATGAAACGGTCTGAAAAATAGGAGGAGCATGAAGCGGTGTTGAAAAATATGAAGAGCCTGAAATGGTGTGAAAAATATGAAGTGCTTCAAAAGGTGTCAAAAATATGAGGAGCATGTAACGGTCTGAAAAATAGGAGGAGCATGAAGCAGTGTTGAAAAACATGAAGAGCCTGAAAACGTGTGAAAAATATGAAGAGCTTCAAAAGGTGTGAAAAATATGAGAGCTTCAAAATGTGTCAGAAATATGAGGAGCATGAAACCGTCTCAAATTTAGGAGGAACATGACGGTGTTCAAAAACCTGAAGAGCCTGGAATGGTGTGAAAAATATGAAGAGCCTCAAAAGGTGACAAAAATATGAGGAGCATGAAACGGTCTGAAATATAGGAGGATCATGAAGCAGTGTTGAAATACATGAAGAGCCTGAAAATGTGTGAAAAATATGAAGAGCTACAAAAGGTGTGAAAAATATGAAGAGCTTCAAAAGGTGTCAAAAATGAGATGAGCATGAAACGGTCTGAAAAATAGGAGGAGCATGAAGAGGTGTTGAAAAACATGAAGAACCTAAAAGGTGTGAAATATATGAAGAGCTTCAAAATGTGTCAAAAATATGAGGAGCATAAAAGTGTCTGAAATATAGGAGGATCATGAAGCGGTGTTCAAAGATATGAAGAGCCTGAAAAGGTGTGAAAAATATGAAGAGCTTCAAAACGTGTGAAAAATGAGATGAGCATGAAACGGTCTGAAAAATAGGAGGAGCATGAAGCGGTGTTCAAAATCATGAAGAGCATGAAAAGGTGTGAAAAATATGAAGAGCTTCAAACTGTGTCAAAAATAAGAGGAGCATGAAACGGTCCAAAAAATAGGAGGAGCATGAAGCAGTGTTGAAAAACATGAAGAGCCTGAAATAGTGTGAAAAATATGAAGAGCTTCAAAAGTTGTGAAAAATATGAAGAGCTTCAAAAGGTGTAAAAAATGAGATGAGCATGAAACGGTCTGTAAAATAGGAGGAGCATGAAACAGTGTTCAAAACATGAACAGCCTGAAAAGGTGTGAAAAATATGAAGAGCTTCAAAAGGTGTGAAAAATATGAGGAGCATGAAACGGTGAAAAATAGGAGGAGCATAAAATGATGTTCAAAAACATGAAGAGCCTGAAAAGTTGTGAAAAATATGAAGAGCTTTAAAAGGTGTCAAAAATATGAGGAGCATGAAACGGTCTCAAAATTAGGAGGAGTATGAAGCGTTATTCAAATATATGGAGATCCTGAAAAGGTACTAAAAACATGAAGAGCTTCAAAAGGTGTCAAAAATATGAAGAGCATGAAACGTTCTGAAAAAATAGTAGCATGAAACGGTGTTCAAAAACATGAAGAGACTGGAAAGGTGTGAAAAATATGAAGAGCATCAAAACGTGTCAAAATTATGAGGAGCATGAAACGGTCTGAAAAATAGAAGGAGCATGAAGCAGTGTTAAAAACATGAAGAGCCTGAAAACCTGTGGAAAATATTATGAGCTTCAAAAGGTGTGAAAAATATGAAGAGCTTCAAAAGGTGTAATAGTGAGATGAGCATGAAACGGTCTGAAAAATAGGTCGAGCATGACGAGGTGTTGAAAAACATGAAGAGACTGAAAAGGTGTGAAAAATATGAAGAGCTTCAAAAGGTGTCAAAAACATGAGGAGCGTGAAACGTTCTGAAAAATAGGAGGAGCATGAAATGGTGTTCGAAAACATGAACAGCCTGAAAAGATGTGAAAAATATGAACAGATTCAAAAGGTGTCAAAAATATGAGGAGCATGGAACGGTCTGAAAATAGGAGGAGAATGAAGTGGTGTTCAAAAACATGAAGAGATTGAAAAGGTGTGAAATATATGAAGAGCTTCAAAAGGTGTGAAATTCATGAGGAGCATGAAACGGTCTCAAAAATAGGAGGAGCATGAAGCGGTGTTCAAAAATATGAAGAGCCTGAAAAGGTGTGAAAAATATGAAGAACTTCAAAAGGTGTCACAACTTTGAGGAGCATGAAACGGCCTGAAAAATATGAGGAGCATGAAGTGGTGTTGAAAAACATGAAGAGCATGAAAAGGTGTGAAAAATATGAAGAGCTTCAAAAGGTGTCAAAAATATGAAGAGCATCAAAAGGTTTCAAAAATGAGATGAGCATGAAACGGACTGAAAAATATGAGGAGCATGAAGCGGTGTTCAAAAACATGAAGAGCCTGAAAAAGTGTGAAAAATATGAAGAGCTACAAAAGGTGTGCAAAATATGAAGAGCTTCAAGAGGTGTAAAAAATGAGATGACCATGAAACGGTCTGCAAAATAGGAGGAGCATGAAACGTTCTGAAAAATAGGAGGAGCATGAAACGGTCTTAAAAATAGGAGGGGCATGAAGCGGTTTTCAAAAACATGGAGAGCCTGAAAAGGTGTGAAAAATAGGAGGAGCATGAAACGGTCTCAAAAATAGGAGGAGCATGAAGCGGTGTTCAAAAACATGGAGAGCCTCAAAATGTGTGAAAAATATGAAGAGCTTCAAACGGTGTCAAAAATAAGAGGAGCATGAAACGGTCTGAAAAATAGGAGGAGCATGAAGCAGTGTTGAAAAACATGAAGAGCCTGAAAAGGTTTGAAAAATATGAAGAGCTTCAAAAGCTGTGAAAAATATGAAAAGCTTCAAAAGGTGTAAAAAATGAGATGAGCATGAAACGGTCTGTAAAATAGGAGGAGCATGAAGCGGTGTTCAAAACATGAAGAGCCTGAAAAGGTGTGAAAAATATGAAGAGCTTCCAAAGGTGTGAAAAATATGAGGAGCATGAAACGGTGAAAAATAGGAGGAGCATAAAGTGATGTTCAAAAACATGAAGAGCCTGAAAAGGTGTGAAAAATATGAAAAGCTTTAAAAGGTGTCAAATATATGAGGAGCATGAAACGGTCTCAAAATTAGGAGGAGCATGAAGCGCTATTCAAATATATGGAGATCCTGAAAAGGTACTAAAAATATGAAGAGCTTCAAAAGGTGTCAAAAATATGAAGAGCATGAAACGTTCTGAAAAAATAGTAGCATGAAACGGTGTTCAAAAACATGAAGAGCCTGGAAAGGTGTGAAAAATATGAAGAGCATCAAAACGTGTCAAAAATATGAGGAGCATGAAACGGTCTGAAAAATAGGAGGAGCATGAAGCAGTGTTAAAAACATGAAGAGCCTGAAAACCTGTGGAAAACATTAAGAGCTTCAAAAGGTGTGAAAAATATGAAGAGCTTCAAAAGGTGTAATAGTGAGATGAGCATGAAACGGTCTGAAAAATAGGAGGAGCATGACGAGGTTTTGAAAAACATGAAGACACTGAAAAGGTGTGAAAAATATGAAGAGCTTCAAAAGGTGTCAAAAACATGAGGAGCGTGAAACGTTCTGAAAAATAGGAGGAGCATGAAATGGTGTTCGAAAAAATGAACAGCCTGAAAAGATGTGAAAAATATGAAGAGCTTGAAAAGGTGTCAAAAATATGAGGAGCATGAAACAGTCTGAAAAAGAGGAGGAGCATGAAACGGTTTGAAGAAGAGGAGGAGGATGAAACGGTGTTGAAACACATGAAGAGCCTGAAAAGGTGTGGAAAATAGGATGAGCTTCAAAAAGAGTCAAAAATATGAGCAGCATGAAACGGTTTCAAAAATAGAAAGAGCATGAAGCGGTGTTCAAAAACCTCAAGTGCCTGGAATGGTGTGAAAACTATGAAGAGTTTCAAAAGCTGTCAAATATATGAGGTGCATGAAACGGTCTGAAAAAGAGGAGGAGCATGAAACGGTGTTGAAGAACATGAAGATCCTGAAAAGGTGTGAAAAATATGAAGAGTTTCAAAAGGTGTGAAAAATGTGAAGAGCTTCAAAAGGTGTGAGAAATATGAAGAGCTTGAAAAGGTGTCAAAAATATGAGGAGCATGAAACGGTCTGAAAAATAGGAGAAGCATGAAACGGTGTTCAAAAACATGAAGAGCATGAAAAGTTGTGAAATATATGAAGAGCTTCAAAACGTGTCAAAAATATGAGGAGCATGAAACGGTCTGAAAAATAGAAGGAGCATGAAGTGGTGTTCAAAAACATGAAGAGATTGAAAAGGTGTGAAATACATGAAGAGCTTCAAAAGGTGTGAAATTCATGAGGAGCATGAAACGGTCTCAAAAATAAGAGGAGCATGAAGCGGTGTTCAAAAATATGAAGAGCCAGAAAAGGTGTGAAAAATATGAAGAACTTCAAAAGGTGTCAAAACTATGAGGAGCATGAAACGGCCTGAAAAATATGAGGAGCATGAAGTGGTGTTGAAAAACATGAAGAGCATGAAAAGGAGTGAAAAATATGAAGAGCTTCAAAAGGTGTCAAAAATATGAGGAGCATCAAAAGGTTTCAAAAATGAGATGAGCATGAAACGGTCTGAAAAATATGAGGAGCATGAAGTGGTGTTCAAAAACATGAAGAGCCTGAAAAGGTGTGAAAAATATGAAGAGCTTCAAAACGTGTGAAAAATGAGATGAGCATGAAACGGTCTGAAAAATAGGAGGAGCATGAAGCGGTGTTCAAAAACATGACGAGCCTGAAAAAGTGTGAAAAATATGAAGAGCTTCAAAAGGTGTGCAAAATATGAAGAGCTTCAAGAGGTGTAAAAAATGAGATGACCATGAAACGGTCTGCAAAATAGGAGGAGCATGAAACGTTCTGAAAAATAGGAGGAGCATGAAACGGTCTTAAAAATAGGAGGTGCATGAAGCGGTGTTCAAAAACATGGAGAGCCTGAAAAGGTGTGAAAAATAGGAGGAGCATGAAACGGTCTCAAAAATAGGAGGAGCATGAAGCGGTGTTCAAAAACATGGAGAGCCTGAAAATGTGTGAAAAATATGAAGAGCTGCAAACGGTGTCAAAAGTAAGAGGAGCATGAAACGGTCTGAAAAATAGGAGGAGCATGAAGCAGTGTTGAAAAACATGAAGAGCCTGAAAAGGTGTGCAAAATATGAAGAGCTTCAAAAGCTGTGAAAAATATGAAGAGCTTCAAAAGGTGTAAAAAGTGAGATGAGCATGAAACGGTCTGTAAAATAGGAGGAGCATGAAGCGGTGTTCAAAACATGAAGAGCATGAAAAGGTGTGAAAAATATGAAGAGCTTCAAAAGGTGTGAAAAATATGAGGAGCATGAAACGGTGAAAAATAGGAGGAGCATAAAGTGATGTTCAAAAACATGAAGAGCCTGAAAAGGTGTCAAAAATATGAAGAGCTTTAAAAGGTGTCAAAAATATGAAGAGCATGAAACGTTCTGAAAAAATAGTAGCATGAAACGGTGTTCAAAAACATGAAGAACCTGGAAAGGTGTGAAAAATATGAAGAGCATCAAAACGTGTCAAAATTATGAGGAGCATGAAACGGTCTGAAAAATAGAAGGAGCATGAAGCAGTGTAAAAACATGAAGAGCCTGAAAACCTGTGGAAAACATTAAGAGCTTCAAAAGGTGTGAAAAATATGAAGAGCTTCAAAAGGTGTAATAGTGAGATGAGCATGACACGGTCTGAAAAATAGGAGGAGCATGACGAGGTGTTGAAAAACATTAAGAGACTGAAAAGGTGTGAAAAATATGAAGAGCTTCAAAAGGTGTCAAAAATATGAGGAGCATGAAACGGTCGGAAAATAGGAAGAGCATGAAGCGGTGTTGAAAAACATGAAGAGCCTGAAATGGTGTGAAAAATATGAAGTGCTTCAAAAGGTGTCAAAAATATTAGGAGCATGAAACGGTCTGAAAAATAGGAGGAGCATGAAGCAGTGTTGAAAAACATGAAGAGCCTGAAAACGTGTGAAAAATATGAAGAGCTTCAAAAGGTGTGAAAAATATGAAGAGCTTGAAAATGTGTCAAAAATATGAGGAGGATGAAACGGTCTGAACATACGAGGATCATGAAGCGGTGTTCAAAAACATGAAGAGCCTGAAAAGATGTGAAAAATATGAAGAGCTTCAAAACGTGTGAAAAATGAGATGAGCATGAAACGGTCTGAAAAATAGGAGGAGCATGAAGCGGTGTTCAAAATCATGAAGAGCCTGAAAAGGTGTGAAAAATATGAAGAGCTTCAAACGGTGTCAAAAATAAGAGGAGCATGAAACGGTCTGAAAAATAGGAGGAGCATGAAGCAGTGTTGAAAAACATGAAGAGCCTGAAAAGGTGTGAAAAATATGAAGAGCTTCAAACGGTGTCAAAAATAAGAGGAGCATGAAACGGTCCAAAAAATAGGAGGAGCATGAAGCAGTGTTGAAAAACATGAAGAGCCTGAAAAGGTGTGAAATATATGAAGAGCTTCAAAAGTTGTGAAAAATATGAAGAGCTTCAAAAGGTGTAAAAAATGAGATGAGCATGAAACAGTCGGTAAAATTTGAGGAGCATGAAGCGGTGTTCAAAACATGAAGAGCCTTAAAAGGTGTGAAGAATATGAAGGGCTTCAAAAGGTGTGAAAAATATGAGGAGCATGAAACGGTGAAAAATAGGAGGAGCATAAAGTGATGTTCAAAAACATGAAGAGCCTGAAAAGGTGTGAAAAATATGAAGAGCTTTAAAAGGTGTCAAAAATATGAGGAGCATGAAACGGTCTCAAAATTAGGAGGAGCATGAAGCGGTATTCAAATATATGGAGATCCTGAAAAGGTACTAAAAATATGAAGAGCTTCAAAAGGTGTCAAAAATATGAAGAGCATGAAACGTTCTGAAAAAATAGTAGCATGAAACGGTGTTCAAAAACATGAAGAGCCTGGAAAGGTGTGAAAAATATGAAGAGCATCAAAACGTGTCAAAAATATGAGGAGCATGAAACGGTCTGAAAAATAGGAGGAGCATGAAGCAGTGTTAAAAACATGAAGAGCCTGAAAACCTGTGGAAAACATTAAGAGCTTCAAAAGGTGTGAAAAATATGAAGAGCTTCAAAAGGTGTAACAGTGAGATGAGCATGAAACGGTCTGAAAAATAGGAGGAGCGTGACGAGGTGTTGAAAAACATGAAGAGACTGAAAAGGTGTGAAAAATATGAAGAGCTTCAAAAGGTGTCAAAAACATGAGGAGCGTGAAACGTTCTGAAAAATAGGAGGAGCATGAAATGGTGTTCGAAAACATGAACAGCCTGAAAAGATGTGAAAAATATGAAGAGCTTCAAAAGGTGTCAAAAAGATGAGGAGCATGAAACAGTCTGAAAAAGAGGAGGAGCATGAAACGGTCTGAAGAAGAGGAAGAGGATGAAACGGTGTTGAAACACATGAAGAGCCTGAAAAGGTGTGGAAAATAGGATGAGCTTCAAAAAGAGTCAAAAATATGACCAGCATGAAACGGTCTCAAAAATAGAAAGAGCATGAAGCGGTGTTGAAAAACCTGAAGTGCTGGAATGGTGTGAAAACTATGAAGAGTTTCAAAAGCTGTCAAATATATGAGGAGCATGAAACGGTCTGAAAAAGATGAGGAGCATGAAACGGTGTTGAAGCACATGAAGATCCTGAAAAGGTGTGAAAAATATGAAGAGCTTCAAAAGGTGTGAAAAATGTGAAGAGCTTCAAAAGGTGTGAGAAATATGAAGAGCTTGAAAAGGTGTCAAAAATATGAGGACCATAAACGGTCTGAATAATACGAGGAACATGAAGCGGAGTTCAAAATCATGAAGTGCCTGAAAAGGTGTGAAAAATATGAAGAGCTTCAAAAGGTGTCAAAAATATGAGGAGCATGAAATGGTGTGAAAAATAGGAGAAGCATGAAACGGTGTTCAAAATCATGAAGAGCATGAAAAGTTGTGAAAAATATGAAGAGCTTCAAAACGTGTCAAAAATATGAGGAGCATGAAACGGTCTGAAAAATAGAAGGAGCATGAAGTGGTGTTCAAAAACATGAAGAGATTGAAAAGGTGTGAAATATATGAAGAGCTTCAAAAGGTGTGAAATTCATGAGGACCATGAAACGGTCTCAAAAATAGGAGGGGCATGAAGCGGTGTTCAAAAATATGAAGAGCCTGAAAAGGTGTGAAAAATATGAAGAACTTCAAAGGTGTCAAAACTATGAGGAGCATGAAACGGCCTGAAAAATATGAGGAGCATGAAGTGGTGTTGAAAAACATGAAGAGCATGAAAAGGTGTGAAAAATATGAAGAGCTTCAAAAGGTGTCAAAAATATGTAGAGCATCAAAAGGTTTCAAAAATGAGATGAGCATGAAACGGTCTGAAATATATGAGGAGCATGAAGCGGTGTTCAAAAACATGAAGAGCCTGAAAAGGTGTGAAAAATATGAAGAGATTCAAAACGTGTGAAAAATGAGATGAGCATGAAACGGTCTGAAAAATAGGAGGAGCATGAAGCGGTGTTCAAAAACATGAAGAGCCTGAAAAAGTGTGAAAAATATGAAGAGCTTCAAAAGGTGTGCAAAATATGAAGAGCTTCAAGAGTTGTAAAAAATGAGATGACCATGAAACGGTCTGCAAAATAGGAGGAGCATGAAAAGGTCTGAAAAATAGGAGGAGCATGAAACGGTCTTAAAAATAGGAGGGGCATGAAGCGGTGTTCAAAAACATGGAGAGCCTGAAAAGGTGTGAAAACTAGGAGGAGCATGAAACGGTCTCAAAAATAGGAGGAGCATGAAGCGGTGTTCAAAAACATGGAGAGCCTGAAAACGTGTGAAAAATATGAAGAGCTTCAAACGGTGTCAAAATTAAGAGGAGCATGAAACGGTCTGAAAAATAGGAGGAGAATGAAGCAGTGTTGAAAAACATGAAGAGCCTGAAAAGGTGTGAAAAATATGAAGAGCTTCAAAAGGTGTAAAAAATGAGATGAGCATGAAACGGTCTGCAAAATAGGAGGAGCATGAAGCGGTGTTTAAAACATGAAGAGCCTGAAAAGGTGTGCAAAATATGAAGAGCTTCAAAAGGTGTGAAAAATATGAGGAGCATGAAACGGTGAAAAATAGGAGGAGCATAAAGTGATGTTCAAAAACATGAAGAGCCTGAAAAGGTGTCAAAAATATGAAGAGCTTTAAAAGGTGTCAAAAATATGAAGAGCATGAAACGTTCTGAAAAAATAGTAGCATGAAACGGTGTTCAAAAACATGAAGAGCCTGGAAAGGTGTGAAAAATATGAAGAGCATCAAAACGTGTCAAAATTATGAGGAGCATGAAACGGTCTGAAAAATAGGAGGAGCATGAAGCAGTGTTAAAAACATGAAGAACCTGAAAACCAGTGGAAAATATTAAGAGCTTCAAAAGGTGTGAAAAATATGAAGAGCTTTAAAAGGTGTAATAGTGAGATGAGCATGACACGGTCTGAAAAATAGGAGGAGCATGACGAGGTGTTGAAAAACATTAAGAGACTGAAAAGGTGTGAAAAATATGAAGAGCTTCAAAAGGTGTCAAAAATAGGAGGAGCATGAAACGGTCTGAAAAATAGGAGGAGCATGAAGCGGTGTTGAAAAACATGAAGAGCCTGAAATGGTGTGAAAAATATGAAGTGCTTCAAAAGGTGTCAAAAATATGAGGAGCATGAAACGGTCTGAAAAATAGGAGGAGCATGAAGCAGTGTTGAAAAACATGAAGAGCTTGAAAACGTGTGAAAAATATGAAGAGCTTCAAAAGGTGTGAAAAATATGAAGAGCTTGAAAATGTGTCAAAAATATGAGGAGGATGAAACGGTCTGAACATACGAGGATCATGAAGCGGTGTTCAAAAACATGAAGAGCCTGAAAAGATGTGAAAAATATGAAGAGCTTCAAAACGTGTGAAAAATGAGATGAGCATGAAACGGTCTGAAAAATAGGAGGAGCATGAAGCGGTGTTCAAAATCAAGAAGAGCCTGAAAAAGTGTGAAAAATATGAAGAGCTTCAAACGGTGTCAAAAATAAGAGGAGCATGAAACGGTCTGAAAAATAGAAGGAGCATGAAGCAGTGTTGAAAAACATGAAGAGCCTGAAAAGGTGTGAAAAATATGAAGAGCTTCAAACGGTGTCAAAAATAAGAGGAGCATGAAACGGTACAAAAAATAGGAGGAGCATGAAGCAGTGTTGAAAAACATGAAGAGCCTGAAAAGGTGTGAAATATATGAAGAGCTTCAAAAGTTGTGAAAAATATGAAGAGCTTCAAAAGGTGTAAAAAATGAGATGAGCATGAAACGGTCGGTAAAATTTGAGGAGCATGAAGCGGTGTTCAAAACATGAAGAGCCTTAAAAGGTGTGAAGAATATGAAGGGCTTCAAAAGGTGTGAAAAATATGAGGAGCATGAAACGGTGAAAAATAGGAGGAGCATAAAGTGATGTTCAAAAACATGAAGAGCCTGAAAAGGTGTGAAAAATATGAAGAGCTTTAAAAGGTGTCAAAAATATGAGGAGCATGAAACGGTCTCAAAATTAGGAGGAGCATGAAGCGGTATTCAAATATATGGAGATCCTGAAAAGGTACTAAAAATATGAAGAGCTTCAAAAGGTGTCAAAAATATGAAGAGCATGAAACGTTCTGAAAAAATAGTAGCATGAAACGGTGTTCAAAAACATGAAGAGCCTGGAAAGGTGTGAAAAATATGAAGAGCATCAAAACGTGTCAAAAATATGAGGAGCATGAAACGGTCTGAAAAATAGGAGGAGCAAGAAGCAGTGTTAAAAACATGAAGAGCCTGAAAACCTGTGGAAAACATTAAGAGCTTCAAAAGGTGTGAAAAATATGAAGAGCTTCAAAAGGTGTAATAGTGAGATGAGCATGAAACGGTCTGAAAAATAGGAGGAGCGTGACGAGGTGTTGAAAAACATGAAGAGACTGAAAAGGTGTGAAAAATATGAAGAGCTTCAAAAGGTGTCAAAAACATGAGGAGCGTGAAACGTTCTGAAAAATAGGAGGAGCATGAAATGGTGTTCGAAAACATGAACAGCCTGAAAAGATGTGAAAAATATGAAGAGCTTCAAAAGGTGTCAAAAAGATGAGGAGCATGAAACAGTCTGAAAAAGAGGAGGAGCATGAAACGGTCTGAAGAAGAGGAAGAGGATGAAACGGTGTTGAAACACATGAAGAGCCTGAAAAGGTGTGGAAAAGAGGATGAGCTTCAAAAAGAGTCAAAAATATGAGCAGCATGAAACGGTCTCAAAAATAGAAAGAGCATGAAGCGGTGTTCAAAAACCTGAAGTGCTGGAATGGTGTGAAAACTATGAAGAGTTTCAAAAGCTGTCAAATATATGAGGAGCATGAAACGGTCTGAAAAAGATGAGGAGCATGAAACGGTGTTGAAGCACATGAAGATCCTGAAAAGGTGTGAAAAATATGAAGAGCTTCAAAAGGTGTGAAAAATGTGAAGAGCTTCAAAAGGTGTGAGAAATATGAAGAGCTTGAAAAGGTGTCAAAAATATGAGGACCATAAACGGTCTGAATAATACGAGGAACATGAAGCGGAGTTTAAAATCATGAAGTGCCTGAAAAGGTGTGAAAAATATGAAGAGCTTCAAAAGGTGTCAAAAATATGAGGAGCATGAAACGGTCTGAAAAATAGGAGAAGCATGAAACGGTGTTCAAAAACATGAAGAGCATGAAAAGTTGTGAAAAATATGAAGAGCTTCAAAACGTGTCAAAAATATGAGGAGCATGAAACGGTCTGAAAAATAGAAGGAGCATGAAGTGGTGTTCAAAAACATGAAGAGATTGAAAAGGTGTGAAATATATGAAGAGCTTCAAAAGGTGTGAAATTAATGAGGAGCATGAAACGGTCTCAAAAATAGGAGGGGCATGAAGCGGTGTTCAAAAATATGAAGAGCCTGAAAAGGAGTGAAAAATATGAAGAACTTCAAAGGTGTCAAAACTATGAGGAGCATGAAACGGCCTGAAAAATATGAGGAGCATGAAGTGGTGTTGAAAAACATGAAGAGCATGAAAAGGCGTGAAAAATATGAAGAGCTTCAAAAGGTGTCAAAAATATGTAGAGCATCAAAAGGTTTCAAAAATGAGATGAGCATGAAACGGTCTGAAATATATGAGGAGCATGAAGCGGTGTTCAAAAACATGGAGAGCCTGAAAAGGTGTGAAAACTAGGAGGAGCATGAAACGGTCTCAAAAATAGGAGGAGCATGAAGCGGTGTTCAAAAACATGGAGAGCCTGAAAACGTGTGAAAAATATGAAGAGCTTCAAACGGTGTCAAAAGTAAGAGGAACATGAAACGGTCTGAAAAATAGGAGGAGAATGAAGCAGTGTTGAAAAACATGAAGAGCCTGAAAAGGTGTGAAAAATATGAAGAGCTTCAAAAGGTGTAAAAAATGAGATGAGCATGAAACGGTCTGCAAAATAGGAGGAGCATGAAGCGGTGTTTAAAACATGAAGAGCCTGAAAAGGTGTGCAAAATATGAAGAGCTTCAAAAGGTGTGAAAAATATGAGGAGCATGAAACGGTGAAAAATAGGAGGAGCATAAAGTGATGTTCAAAAACATGAAGAGCCTGAAAAGGTGTCAAAAATATGAAGAGCTTTAAAAGGTGTCAAAAATATGAAGAGCATGAAACGTTCTGAAAAAATAGTAGCATGAAACGGTGTTCAAAAACATGAAGAGCCTGGAAAGGTGTGAAAAATATGAAGAGCATCAAAACGTGTCAAAATTATGAGGAGCATGAAACGGTCTGAAAAATAGGAGGAGCATGAAGCAGTGTTAAAAACATGAAGAGCCTGAAAACCAGTGGAAAATATTAAGAGCTTCAAAAGGTGTGAAAAATATGAAGAGCTTCAAAAGGTGTAATAGTGAGATGAGCATGAAACGGTCTGAAAAATAGGAGGAGCATGACGAGGTGTTGAAAAACATTAAGAGACTGAAAAGGTGTGAAAAATATGAAGAGCTTCAAAAGGTGTCAAAAATATGAGGAGCATGAAACGATCTCAAAAATAGGAGGAGCATGAAGCGGTGTTGAAAAACATGAAAAGCCTGAAAAGCTGTGAAAAAAATGAAGTGCTTCAAAAAGTGTCAAAAATATGAGGAGCATGAAACGGTCTGAAAAATAGGAGGAGCATGAAGCAGTGTTGAAAAACATGAAGAGGCTGAAAACGTGTGAAAAATATGAAGAGCTTCAAAAGGTGTCAAAAATATGAAGAGCTTCAAAATGTGTCAAAAATATGAGGAGCATGAAATTGTCTCAAAATTAGGAGGAACATGACGGTGTTCAAAAACCTGAAGAGCCTGGAATGGTGTGAAAAATATGAAGAGCCTCAAAAGGTGTCAAAAATATGAGGAGCATGAAACGGTCTGAAATATAGGAGGATCATGAAGCAGTGTTGAAATACATGAAGAGCCTGAAAATGTGTGAAAAACAAGAAGAGCCTAAAAGGTGTGAAATATATGAAGAGCTTCAAAAGGTGTGAAAAATATGAGGAGCATGAAACGGTCTGAAAAAGTGGAGGAGCATGAAGCGGTGTTCAAAAATATGAAGAGCCTGAAAAGGTGTGAAATATATGAAGACCTTTAAAAAGTGTCAAAAATATGAGGAGCATGAAACGGTCTCAAAAATATGAGGAGCATGAGACGGTCTGAAAAATAGGAGCAGCATGACGGGGTTCAAAAACATGAAGAGCCTGAAAAGGTGTGAAAAATATGAAGAGTTTCAAAAGATGTGAAAAATATGAAGAGCTTCAAAAGCTCTCAAAAATTAAATGAGCATGAAACGGTCTGAAAAATAGGAGGAGCATGAAATGGTGTTCAAAAATATGAAGAGCCTGAAAAGGTGTGAAAAATATGAAGAGTTTCAAAAGATGTGAAAAATATGAAGAGCTTCAAAAGCTCTCAAAAATTAAATGAGCATGAAACGGTCTGAAAAATAGGAGGAGCATGAAGCAGTGTTGAAAAACATGAAGAGCCTGAAAACGTGTAAAAATATGAAGATCTTCAAAACGTGTGAAAATATGAAGAGCTTCAGAAGTTGTGAAATACATGAGGAGCATGAAACGGTCTGAAAAATAGGAGGAGCATGAAGCAGTGTTCAAAAACATGAAGAGCCTGAAAAGGTGTGAAATACATGAAGAGATTCAAAAGGTGTCAAACATATGAGGAGCATGAAACGGTCTGAAAAATATGAGAATCATGAATCGGTTGTGAAAAACATGAAAAGACTGAAAAGGTGTGAAAAATGAAGAGCTTCAAAAATTTTCAAATTTATGCGGAGCAGGAAACTGTCTGAAAAATAGGAGGAGCTTGAAACCGTGTTCTAAAACATGAAGAGCCTGAAAAGGTGTGAAAAATATGAAGAGCTTCAAAAGGTGTGAAATACATGAGGAGCATGTAACGGTTTGAAAAATAGGAGGAGCATGAAGCGGTGTTCAAAAACATGAAGAGCCTGAAAAGCTGTGAAAAATATGAAGAGCATCAAAATGTGTGAAAAATATGAAGAGCTTCAAAAGGTGTGAGAAATATGAAGAGCTTGAAAAGGTGTCAAAAATATGAGGACCATAAACGGTCTGAATAATACGAGGAACATGAAGCGGAGTTTAAAATCATGAAGTGCCTGAAAAGGTGTGAAAAATATGAAGAGCTTCAAAAGGTGTCAAAAATATGAGGAGCATGAAACGGTCTGAAAAATAGGAGAAGCATGAAACGGTGTTCAAAAACATGAAGAGCATGAAAAGTTGTGAAAAATATGAAGAGCTTCAAAACGTGTCAAAAATATGAGGAGCATGAAACGGTCTGAAAAATAGAAGGAGCATGAAGTGGTGTTCAAAAACATGAAGAGATTGAAAAGGTGTGAAATATATGAAGAGCTTCAAAAGGTGTGAAATTAATGAGGAGCATGAAACGGTCTCAAAAATAGGAGGGGCATGAAGCGGTGTTCAAAAATATGAAGAGCCTGAAAAGGTGTGAAAAATATGAAGAACTTCAAAGGTGTCAAAACTATGAGGAGCATGAAACGGCCTGAAAAATATGAGGAGCATGAAGTGGTGTTGAAAAACATGAAGAGCATGAAAAGGCGTGAAAAATATGAAGAGCTTCAAAAGGTGTCAAAAATATGTAGAGCATCAAAAGGTTTCAAAAATGAGATGAGCATGAAACGGTCTGAAATATATGAGGAGCATGAAGCGGTGTTCAAAAACATGGAGAGCCTGAAAAGGTGTGAAAACTAGGAGGAGCATGAAACGGTCTCAAAAATAGGAGGAGCATGAAGCGGTGTTCAAAAACATGGAGAGCCTGAAAACGTGTGAAAAATATGAAGAGCTTCAAACGGTGTCAAAAGTAAGAGGAGCATGAAACGGTCTGAAAAATAGGAGGAGAATGAAGCAGTGTTGAAAAACATGAAGAGCCTGAAAAGGTGTGAAAAATATGAAGAGCTTCAAAAGGTGTAAAAAATGAGATGAGCATGAAACGGTCTGCAAAATAGGAGGAGCATGAAGCGGTGTTTAAAACATGAAGAGCCTGAAAAGGTGTGCAAAATATGAAGAGCTTCAAAAGGTGTGAAAAATATGAGGAGCATGAAACGGTGAAAAATAGGAGGAGCATAAAGTGATGTTCAAAAACATGAAGAGCCTGAAAAGGTGTCAAAAATATGAAGAGCTTTAAAAGGTGTCAAAAATATGAAGAGCATGAAACGTTCTGAAAAAATAGTAGCATGAAACGGTGTTCAAAAACATGAAGAGCCTGGAAAGGTGTGAAAAATATGAAGAGCATCAAAACGTGTCAAAATTATGAGGAGCATGAAACGGTCTGAAAAATAGGAGGAGCATGAAGCAGTGTTAAAAACATGAAGAGCCTGAAAACCAGTGGAAAATATTAAGAGCTTCAAAAGGTGTGAAAAATATGAAGAGCTTCAAAAGGTGTAATAGTGAGATGAGCATGAAACGGTCTGAAAAATAGGAGGAGCATGACGAGGTGTTGAAAAACATTAAGAGACTGAAAAGGTGTGAAAAATATGAAGAGCTTCAAAAGGTGTCAAAAATATGAGGAGCATGAAACGATCTGAAAAATAGGAGGAGCATGAAGCGGTGTTGAAAAACATGAAAAGCCTGAAAAGCTGTGAAAAAAATGAAGTGCTTCAAAAAGTGTCAAAAATATGAGGAGCATGAAACGGTCTGAAAAATAGGAGGAGCATGAAGCAGTGTTGAAAAACATGAAGAGGCTGAAAACGTGTGAAAAATATGAAGAGCTTCAAAAGGTGTCAAAAATATGAAGAGCTTCAAAATGTGTCAAAAATATGAGGAGCATGAAATTGTCTCAAAATTAGGAGGAACATGACGGTGTTCAAAAACCTGAAGAGCCTGGAATGGTGTGAAAAATATGAAGAGCCTCAAAAGGTGTCAAAAATATGAGGAGCATGAAACGGTCTGAAATATAGGAGGATCATGAAGCAGTGTTGAAATACATGAAGAGCCTGAAAATGTGTGAAAAACAAGAAGAGCCTAAAAGGTGTGAAATATATGAAGAGCTTCAAAAGGTGTGAAAAATATGAGGAGCATGAAACGGTCTGAAAAAGTGGAGGAGCATGAAGCGGTGTTCAAAAATATGAAGAGCCTGAAAAGGTGTGAAATATATGAAGACCTTTAAAAAGTGTCAAAAATATGAGGAGCATGAAACGGTCTCAAAAATATGAGGAGCATGAGACGGTCTGAAAAATAGGAGCAGCATGACGGGGTTCAAAAACATGAAGAGCCTGAAAAGGTGTGAAAAATATGAAGAGTTTCAAAAGATGTGAAAAATATGAAGAGCTTCAAAAGCTCTCAAAAATTAAATGAGCATGAAACGGTCTGAAAAATAGGAGGAGCATGAAACGGTGTTCAAAAATATGAAGAGCCTGAAAAGGTGTGAAAAATATGAAGAGTTTCAAAAGATGTGAAAAATATGAAGAGCTTCAAAAGCTCTCAAAAATTAAATGAGCATGAAACGGTCTGAAAAATAGGAGGAGCATGAAGCAGTGTTGAAAAACATGAAGAGCCTGAAAACGTGTAAAAATATGAAGATCTTCAAAACGTGTGAAAATATGAAGAGCTTCAGAAGTTGTGAAATACATGAGGAGCATGAAACGGTCTGAAAAATAGGAGGAGCATGAAGCAGTGTTCAAAAACATGAAGAGCCTGAAAAGGTGTGAAATACATGAAGAGATTCAAAAGGTGTCAAACATATGAGGAGCATGAAACGGTCTGAAAAATATGAGAATCATGAATCGGTTGTGAAAAACATGAAAAGACTGAAAAGGTGTGAAAAATGAAGAGCTTCAAAAATTTTCAAATTTATGCGGAGCAGGAAACTGTCTGAAAAATAGGAGGAGCTTGAAACCGTGTTCTAAAACATGAAGAGCCTGAAAAGGTGTGAAAAATATGAAGAGCTTCAAAAGGTGTGAAATACATGAGGAGCATGTAACGGTTTGAAAAATAGGAGGAGCATGAAGCGGTGTTCAAAAACATGAAGAGCCTGAAAAGCTGTGAAAAATATGAAGAGCATCAAAATGTGTGAAAAATATGAAGAGCTTCAAAAGGTGTCAAAAATATGAGGAGCATGAAACGGTCTGAAAAAAAGGAGGATCATGAAACGTTGTTCAAAAGATGAAGAGCCTGAATAGGTGTGAAAAGTATGAAGAGCTTCAAAAGGTGTGAAATATATGAGGAGCATGAAACGGTCTGAAAAATAGGAGGAGCAAGAAGCGGTGTTGAAAAAAATTAAGAGCCTGGAAACGTTTGAAAAATATGAAGAGCTTCAAAAGGTGTGGAAAATATGAAGAGCTTCAAAATGTGTCAAAAGTGAGATGAGCATGAAACGGTCTGAAAAATCGGAGGAGCATGAAGTGGTGTTGAAAAACATGAAGAGCCTGAAAATGTGTGAAATATAGGAAGAGCTTCAAAAGGTGTCAGAAATGATAGAAGCATGAAACGGTCTGAAAAATAGGATGAGCAAGAAGGGGTGTTGAAAAACATGAAGAGCCTGAAAACGTTTGAGATATATGAAGAGATTCAAAAGGTGTGAAAAATATGAAGAGCTTCAAAAGGTGTCAAAAATGAGATGAGCATGAAACAGTCCGAAAAATAGGAGGAGCCTGAAATCGTGTTCAAAAACATGAAGAGCCTAAAAAAGTGTGAAAAATAGAAAGAACTTCAAAAGTTGTGAAATACATGAGGAGCATGAAACGGTCTGAAAAATAGGAGGAGGATGAAGTGGTGTTGAAAAACATGAAGAGCCTGAAAATGTGTGAAATATATGAAGAGCTTCAAAAGGTGTCAGAAATGAGAGGAGCATGAAACGGTCTGAAAAATAGGAGAAGCATGAAGTGGCTTTGAAAAACATGAAGAGCCTGAAAAGGTGTGAAAAATATGAAGAGCTTCAAAAGGTGTCAAAAATATGAGGAGCATGAAACGGTCTGAAAAATAGGAGGAGCAAGAAACGGTGTTCAAAAACATGAAGAGCCTGAAGAGGTGTCAAAAATATGAAGATCATCAAAGGGTCTGAAAAATAGGAGGAGAATGAAGCGGTGTTCAAAAACATGAAGAGCCTGAAAAGGTGTGAAAAATAAGAGGAGCATGAAACGGTCTAAAAAATAGGAGGAGGATGAATTGGTGTTGAAAAACATAAAGAGCATGAAAAGGCGTGCAAAATATGAAGAGCCTCAAAAGGTGTGAAAAATATGAGGAGCATGAAATGGTGTTCAAAAACATGAAAAGGTGTGAAAAATATGAGGAGCTTCAAAAGTTGTCAAAAATATTAGTAGCCTGAAACAGTCTGTAAAATAGGAGGAATATGAAACGCTGATGAAGAACATGAAGGGCATGAAAAGGTGTGAAAAATATGAAGAGCTTCAAAAGGTGTCAACAATATGAGGAGCATGAAACAGTCTGAAAAATAGAAGGAGCATGAAACGGTGTTGAAAAACATGAACAGCTTGAAAAGGTGTGAAAAATATGAAGAGCTTCAAAACGGTCATAAATATGAGGATCATGAATCAGTCTGAAAAATAGGAGAAGCATGAAGCAGTGTTGAAAAACATTAAGAGCCTGAAAAGATGTGAAATATATGAAGAGCTTCAAAAGGTGTCAAAAATATGAAGAGCATCAAAGGGTCTGAAATTTGGAGGAGCATGAAGCGGTGTTCAAAAACATGAAGAGTCTGAAAAGGTGTGAAAAATATGAAGAGCTTCAAAAGGTGTGAAAAATACGAGGAGCATAAAACGGTCTGAAAAATAGAAGAAGCATGAAGTGGTGTTGAAAAACATGAAGATCCTGAAATGGTGTGAAATATATGAAGAGCTTCACAATGTGTGAAAAATATGAGGAGCTTTAAAACGTGTCAGAAATATGAGGAGCATGAAGCGGTCTGAAAAATAGGAGGAGCATGAAATGGTGTTGAAAACATGAGGAGCCTGAAAAGTGTGAAAAATATGAAAAGCTTCAAAAGGTGTCAAAAATATGAGGAGCATGAAACGGTCTGAAAAATAGGAGGAGCATGAAGCGGTGTTGAAAAACATGAAGAGCCTGAAAAGGTGTGAAAATATGAAGAGCTTCAAAAGCTGTCAAGAATAGGAGGAGCACGAAAGGGTCTGAAAAGTAGGAGGAGCATGAAGCGGTGTTAGAGAACATGAAGAGCCTGAAAAGGTGTGAAAAATATGAACAGCTTCAAAAGATGTCAAAAATATGAGGAGCATGAAACGGTCTGAAATATAGGAGGATCATGAAGCGGTGTTCAAAAACATGAAGAGCCTGAAAAGGTGTGAAAAATATGAAGAGCTTCAAAAGGTGTGAAAAATATGAGGAGCATGAAACGGTCTGCAAACCTGGAGGAGCATGAAGCGGTGTTGAAAAACATGAAAAGCCTGAAAAGCTGTGAAAAATATGAAGAGCTTCAAAAGGTGTCAAAAATATGAGGAGCATGAAACGGTCTGAACAATTGGAGTCGCAAGAAGCGGTGTTGAAAACAAGAAGAGCCTGAAAACGTGTGAAAAATATGAAGTGCTTCAAAAGTTGTGAAAAATATGAAGAGCTTCAAAACGTGTCAAAAATGAGATGAGCATGAAACGGTCTTAAAAATAGGAGGAGCAAGAAGCGTTTTTGAAAAACATGAAGAGACTGAAAAGGAGTGAAAAATATGAAAAGCTTCAAAAGATGTGAAAAATATGAGGAGCATGAAACGGTCTGAAATATAGCAGGAGCATGAAGCGGTGTTCAAAAACATGAAGAGCCTGAAAAGGTGAGAAAAATATGAAGAGCTTCAAAAGGTGTCAAAAATATGAGGAGCATGAAACGGTCTGAAAAACAGGAGGAGCATGAAGCGGTGTTCAAAATCATGAAAAGCCTGAAAAGGTTGAAAAATATGAAGAGCTTCAAAAGGTGTGAAAAATAGGAGGAGCATGAAACACTCTGCAAACCTGGAGGAGCTTGAAGTGGTGTTGAAAAACATGAAGAGCCTGAAAAGGTGTGAAAAATCTGAAAAGCTTCAAACGGTGTCAAAAATGTGACGAGCATGAAACGGTCTGAAAAACAGGAGGAGCATGAAGTGCTGTTCAAAAAATGAAGAGCCTGAAAAGGAGTGATATCTATGAAGAGTTTCAAAAGGTGTCAAAAATATGAGGAGCATGAAACGGTCTGAAAAATACGAGCACCATGATGTGGTCTTGAAAAACATGAAGAACCTGAAATGTGTGAAGAATATGAAAAGCTTTACAAGGTGTCAAATATAGGAGGAGCATGATACGGTTTGAAAACTAGGAGTAGTATGAAGTGGTATTGAAAACATGAATATCCTGGAAAGGTGTGAAATATATGAAGAGCTTCAAAAGGTGTGAAAAATATGAAAAGCTTCAAAAGGTGTGAAATACATGACGAGCATGAAACTCTTTGAAAAATAGGAGGAGCATGAAGTGGTGTTGAAAAAGGTGAATAGCCTGTAAAGGTGTGAATATATGAAGAGCCTCAAAAGATCTCAAAACTATGAGGAGCATGAAACGGGCTGAAAAATAGGAGGAGCATGAAGCGGTGTTGAAAAAAATGAAGAGCTTGAAAAGGTGTGAAAAATATGAAGAGCTTCAAAAGGTGTCAAAAATATGAGGAGCATGAAACTCTCTGAAAAATAGAAGGAGCATGAAGCGGTGTTGAAAAACATGAAGAGCCTGAAAAGATGTGAAAAATATGAAGAGCTTCAAAAGTTGTCAAATATATGAGGAGCATGAAACGGTCTGAAAAATAGGAGGAGCATGAAGCTGTGTTCAAAAACATGAAGAGCCTGAAAAGGTGTGAAATATATGAAGAGCTTCAAAATGTGTTAAAAATATGAGGAGCGTGAAACGGTCTGAAAATTTGGAGGAGCATGAAGCTGTGTTCAAAAACATGAAGAACCTGAAAAGGTGTGAAAAATATGAAGAGCTTCAAAAGGTGTGAAAAATATGAAGAGCTTCAAAAGGTGTCAAAAATTAGATGAGCAAGAAAAGGTCTGAAAAATAGGAGGAGCATAAAGTGGTGTTGAAAAAATGAAGATCCTGAAAAGGTATGAAATATATGAAGAGCTTCAAAAGGTGTCAAAAATATGAGGAGCATGAAAAGGTCTGAAAAATATGAGGAGCATGAAAGGTGTTCAAAAACATGAAGTGCCTGAAAAGGTGTGAAAAATATGAAGAGCTTCAAAAACGTGAAAATACGAAGAGCTTCAAAAGGTGTCAATAATACGAGGAGCATGAAACTGTCTGAAAAATGGAGGAGCATGAAGCGGTGGTGAAAAACATGAAAAGTCTGAAAACGTGTGAAAAATATGAAGAGCTTCAAAAATGTGAAAAATTTGAAGAGCATCAAAAGGTGTGAAAAATATGAGGAGCATGAAACGGTCTGAAAAAGAGCAGGAGCATGAAGCGGTGTTGAAAAACATGAAGAGTCTGAAAACTTGTAAAATTATGAAGAGCTTCAAAAATGTGAAAATATGAAGAGCTTCAAAAGGTGTCAACAATATGAGGAGCATGAAACGGTCTGAAAATTAGGAGGAGCATGAAGCGATGTTGAAAAACATGAAGAGCCTGAAAAGGTGTGAAAAATATGAAGAGCTTCAAAAGGTGTCAAAAATGAGATGAGCATGAAACGGTCTGAAAAATAGGAGGAGCAAGAAGCGGTGTTCAAAAACATGAAGAGCCTGAAAAGTTGTGAAATATATGAAGAGCTTCAAAAGGTGTGAAATACATGAGGAGCATAAAACTCTCTGAAAAATAGGAGGAGCATGAATTGGTGTTCAAAACATGAAGAGCCTGAAAAGATGTGATAAATATGAAGAGCTTCTAAAGTTGTCAAAAATATGAGGAGCATGAAACGGTCTGAAAAAGAGGAGGAGCATGAAGCGGTGTTGAAAAACATGAAGAGCCTTAAAAAGTGTAAAAATTATTAAGAGCTTCAAAAGGTGTGAAAAATATGAGGAGCATGAAACAGTCTGAAAAATAGGAGGAGCATGAAACGGTGTTCAAAACATGAAGAGCCTGAAAAGGAGTGAAAAATATGAAGGGCTTCAAAATGTGTGAAAAATATGAACAGCTTCAAAAGGTGTCAAAAATGAGATGAGCATGAAATGATCTGAAAAAAAGGAGGAACATGAAGTGGTGTTGAAAAACATGAAGAGCCTGAAAAGGTGTGAAAAATATGACGAGCTTCCAAAGTTGTCAAAAATATGAGGAGCATGAAAAGGTCTAAAAAATAGGAGCATGAAGCTGTGTTCAATAATATGAAGAGCCTGAAAAGGTGTGAAAAATATGAAGAGCTCCAAAAGTTGTCAAAAATATGAGGAGCATGAAACGGTCTCAAAAATAGGAGGAGCGTGAAGCAAGATGTGAAAAATATGAAGAGCTTCAAAAGGTGTCAAAAATATGAGGAGCATGAAACGGTCTCAAAAATAGGAGGAGCATGAAGCGGTGTTGAAAACCATGAAAAGCCTGAAAAGGTGTGAAAAATATGAAGAGCTTCAAAAGGTGTCAATAATAAGAGGTGCATGAAACAGTCTGAAAAATAGGAGGAGCATGAAACGGTCTGAAAAATTGGAGGACCATGAATCGGTGTTGAAAAACAAGAAGAGCCTGAAAAGGTGTGACATATATAAAGAGCTTCAAAAGGTGTGAAAAATATGAGGAGCATGAAACGGTCTGAAAAATACGGGAGCATGAAACGGTGTGAAAAACAGGAAGAGCATTAAAAGGTGTGAAAAATATGAAGAGCTTCAAAAGGTTTCAAAATATGAGGAGCATGAAACGGTCTGAAAAATAGGAGGAGCATGAAGCGGTGTTGAAAAACATGAAGAGCCTGAAAAGGTGTGAAAAATATGAAGAGCTTGAAAATGTCAAAAATATGAGAAGCATGAAACGGTCTGAAAAATAGGAGGAGCATGAAACGGTTCGAAAAATAGGAGCAGCATGAAACGGTGTTCAAAAACATGAAGAGCCTGAAAAGGTGTGAAAAATATGAAGAGCTTCAAAAGGTGTGAAAAATATGAGGAGAATGAAACGTTCTGAAAAATATGAGGAGCATGAAGCTGTGCTCAAAAACATGAAGAGCCTGAAAAGGTGTGAAAAATATGAAGAGCTTCAAAAGGAGTGAAAAATATGAGGAGCATGAAACGGTCTGAAAAATAGGAGCAGCATGAAAAGGTGTTCAAAAACATGAAGAGCCTGAAAAGTTGTGAAAAATATGAAGAGCTTCAAAAGCTGTCAAAAATATGAGGAGCATAAATCGGTCTGAAAAATAGGAGCAGCATGAAACTGTGCTCAAATACATGAAGAGCCTGAAAAGGTGTGAAAAATATGAAGAGCTTCAAAAGATGGAAAAATATAAGGACCATGAAACGGACTCAAAATAGGAGGAGCATAAAGCGGTGTTGAGAAACATGAAGAGCCTGAAAAGGTGTGAAAAATATGAAGAGCTTCAAAAGGTGTCAATAATAAGAGGTGCATGGAACAGTCTAAAAAATAGGATGAGCATGAAACGGTCTGAAAAATTGGAGGAGCATGAAACGGTCTGAAAAATAGCAGGAGCATGAAACGGTCTGAAAAATTGGAGGAGCATGAAACGGTCTGAAAAATTGGAGGAGCATGAAGCGGTGTTCAAAAACATGAAGAGCCAGAAAGGTGTGAAAAATATGAAGAGCTTCAAAAGGTGTCAAAAATATGAGGAGCATGAAACGGTCTCAAAAATAGGAGAAGCATGAAACGGTCTGAAAAATAGCAGGAGCATGAAAGGGTCTGAAAAATTGGAGGAGCATGAAACGGTCTGAAAAATTGGAGGAGCATGAAGCGGTGTTCAAAAATACGGAGAGCCTGAAAGTTAAGAAAAATATGAACAGCTTCAAAAGGTTTCAAAAATATGAGGAGCATGAAACGGTCTGAAAAATAGGAGCAACATGAAATGGTGTTCAGAAACATGTAGAGCCTGAAAAGGTGTGAAAAATATGAAGAGCTTCAAAAGGTGTCAAAAATATGAGGAGCATAAAACGGTCTGAAAAATAGGAGCAGCATGAAGCTGTGCTCAAATACATGAAGAGCCTGAAAAAGTGTGAAAAATATGAAGAGCTTCAAAAGGTGTCAATAATAAGAGGTGCATGAAACAGTCTGAAAAATAGGATGAGCATGAAGCGGTGTTGAAAAACATGAAGAACCTGAAAAGTTGTGAGAAATATGAAGAGCTTCAACAGGTGTCAAAAATATGAGGAGCAAGAAACTCTCTGAAAAAGAGTAGGAGCATGAAGCGGTGTTGAAAAACATGAAGAGCCTGAAAAGTATTGAAAAATATGAAGAGCTTCTAAAAGTTCAAAAATATGAGGAGCAATGTAACGGTCTTAAAAATACGAGGAGCATGAAGTGATGTTGAAAAACATGAATAGCCTGAAAATGTGTGAAATATATGAAGAGATTAAAAATGTGACAAATATATGAGGAGCATGAAACGGTCTCAAAAATATGAGGAGCATGAAGCGGTGTTCAAAAATATGAAGAGCCTGAAAATGTGTGAAAAATATGAAGAGCTTCAAAAGGTGTCAAAAATATGTGGAGCATGAATCGGTCTGAAAAATAGGAAGAGCATGAAGCTGTGTTCAAAAACATGAAGAGGCTGAAAATGTGTGAAAAATATGAAGAGCTTCAAAAGGTGTGAAAAATATGAGGAGCATGAAACGGCCTGAAAAATAGGAGGAGCATGAAGTGGTGTTCAAATACATGAAGAGCCTGAAAAGGTGTGAAAAATATGAAGAGCTTCAAAAGGTGTCAAAAATATGATGAGCATGAAACGGTCTGAAAAATAGGAGGAGCATGAAGCGGTATTGAAAAACATGAAGAGCCTGAAATCTTGTGAAAAATATGAAGAGCTTCAAAAGATGTGAAAATTATGAATAGCTTCAAAAGGTGTCAAAAATGACATGAGCATGAAACGGTCTGAAAGATAGGAGGAGCATGAAGCGGTATTGAAAAACATGAAGAACCTGAAAAGGTAGGAAAAATATAAAAAGCTTCAAAACCTGTCAAAAATATGAGGAGCATGAAACGGTCTGAAAAATAGCAGAAGCATGAAGCTGTGTTGAAAAACATGAAGAGTCTGAAAACGTGTGAAAGTATGAAGAGCTTCAAAAATATGAAAAATATGAAGAGCTTCAAAAGGTGTGAAAAATATGAAGAGCTTCAAAAGGTGTCAAAAATATTAGGAGAATGAAATGGTCTGCAAAATAGGAGGAGCATGAAATGGTGTTCAAAAACATGAAGAGCATGGAAAGCTGTGAAAAATATGAAGATCTTCAAAAGGTGTCAAAAATATGAGGAGCAAGAAACGGTCTGAAAAATAGGAGGAGCATTAAACGATGTTCAAAAATATGAGGAGCAAGAAACGGTCTGAAAAATAAGAGGAGCATTAACCGGTGTTCAAAAACATGAAGAGCCTGGAAAGGTGTGAAAAATATGAAGAGCTTCAAAAGGTGTCAAAAATATGAGGAGCATGAAACGGTCTGAAAAATAGGAGGAGCATGAAGTGGTGTTGAGAAAAATGAAGAGCCTGAAAAAGGTGTGAAAATTATGAGGAGAATGAAACGGTCTGAAAAATAGGAGGAGCATGAGTGGTGTTCAAAAACATGAAGAGCGTGAAAAGGTGTGAAATATATGAAGAGCTTCAAAAGGTGTCAAAAATATGTGGAGCACAAAACGGTCTGAAAAATAGGAGGAGCATGAAACGGTCTGAAATATAGGAGGAGCATGAAGTGGTGTTGAAAAATATGAAGAGCTTCAAAAATTGTCAAAAATATCAGGAGCATGAAACGGTCTGAAAAATAGGAGGAGTATGAAGCGGTGATCAAAAATATGAAGAGCCTGAAAAGTTGTGAAAAATATGAAGAGCTTCAAAAGGTGTGAAATACATGGGGAGCATGAAACGGGCTGAAAAAAAGGAGAAGCATGAAGTGGTGTGGAAAAACATGAAGAGCCTGAAAAGGTGTGAAAAATATGAAGAGCTTCAAAAGGTGTGAAATACATGAGGAGAATGAAATTCTCTGAAAAATAGAAGGAGCATGAAGTGGTGTTCAAAAACATGAAGAACCTGAAAAGTTGTGAGAAATATGAAGAGCTTCAACAGGTGTCAAAAATATGAGGAGCATGAAACGATCTGAAAAAGAGGAGGAGCATGAAGCGGTGTTGAAAAACATGAAGAGCCTGAAAAGGTGTTCAAAATATGAATAGCTTCAAAAGTTGTCAAAAATATGAGGAGCATGAAACGGTCTGAAAAATAGGAGGAGCATGAAGTGGTGTTGAAAAACATGAAGAGCCTGAAAAGGTGTGAAAAATATGAAGAGCTTCAAAAGGTGTCAAAAATATGAGGAGCATGAAACGGTGTGAAAAATAGGTGGAGAAAGAAGGAGTGTTGAAAAACATGAAGAGCCTGAAAATGTGTGAAAAATATAAAGAGCTTCAAAAGATGTGAAAAATATGAAGAGCTTCAAAAGGTGTCAAAAATGAGATGAGCAAGAAACGGTTTGAAAAATAGGAGGAGCATGAAGCGGTGTTCAAAAACATGAAGAACCTGAAAAGTTGTGAGAAATATGAAGAGCTTCAACAGGTGTCAAAAATATGAGGAGCATGAAACGATCTGAAAAAGAGGAGGAGCATGAAGCGGTGTTGAAAAACATGAAGAGCCTGAAAAGTAGTGAAAAATATGAAGAGCTTCTAAAGGTGTCAAAAATATGAGGAGCATGTAACGGTCTTAAAAATACGAGGAGCATGAAGTGATGTTGAAAAACATGAAGAGCCTGAAAAGGTGTGAAAAATATGACGAGCTTCAAAAGGTGTGAAAAACATGAGGAGCATGAAATGGGTTGAAAAATAGGAGAAGCATGAAGTGGTGTTGAAAAACATGAAGAGCCTGAAAAAGTGTGAAAAATATGAAGATCTTCAGAAGGTGTGAAAAATATGAAGAGCTTCAACAGGTGTCAAAAATTAGATGAGCATGAAACGGTCGAAAAATTGGAGGAGCAAGAAGTAGTGTTGAAAAAAATTAAGAGCCTGAAAAGGTGTGAAAAATATGAAAAGCTTCAAAAGGTGTGAAAAATATGAGGAGCATGAAACGGTCTGAAAAATAGGTGGAGCATGAAGCGGTGTTGAAAAATATGAAGAGCCTGGAAAGGTGTGCAAAATATGAAGAGCTTCAAAAGGTGTGAAATATATGAAGAGCTTCAAAATGTGTCAAAATGAGATGAGCATGAAACGGTCTGAAAAATAGGAGGAGCATGAAACGGTGATCAAAAACATGAAGAGCCTGAAAAGGTGTGAAAAATATGAAGAGCTTCAAAAGGTGTGAAATACATGAGTAGCATGAAACGTGCTGAAAAATAGGAGAAGCATGAAGGGGTGTGGAAAAATATGAAGAGCCTGAAAAGGTTTGAAAAATATGAAGAGCTTCAAAAGGTGTGAAATACATGAGGAGCATGAAACACTCTGAAAAATAGAAATAGCATGAAGCGGTGTTGAAAAACATGAAGAGCCTGAAAACGTGTGAAAATATGAAGAGCTTCAAAAATATGAAAAATATGAAGAGCTTCAAAAGGTGTGAAAAATTTGAAGAGCTTCAAAAGGTGTCAAAATGAGATGAGCATGAAACGGTCTGAAAAATAGGAGGAGCATGAAGTGGTGTTGAAAAAAATGAAAAGCCTGAAAAGGTGTGAAATATATGAAGAACTTCAAAAGGTGTTAAATTTGAGGAATATGAAACGGTCTGCAAAATAGGAGAAGCATGAAATGGTGTTCAAAAACATGAAGAGCCTGAAAAGATGTGAAAATTATGAAGAGCTTCAAAAGGTGTCAAAAATATGAGGAGCATGAAACGGTCTGAAAAATAGGAGGAGCATGAAGCGGTGTTGAAACACAAGAAGAGCCTGAAAAGGTGTGAAACGTATGAAGAGCTTCAAAAGGTGTCAAAATTATGAGGAGCATGAAACGGCCTGAAAAATTGGAGGAGCATGAAGCGGTGTTCAAAAATATGAAGAGCCTGAAAAGGTGTGAAAAATATGAAAAGCTTCAAAAGGTGTCAAAAATATGAGTAGCATGAATCGGTCTGAAAAATAGGAGGAGCAAGAAACGGTGATCAAAAACATGAAGAGCCGGAAAAGGTGTGAAAAACATGAAGAGCTTCAAAAGGTGTGAAATACATGAGGAGTTTGAAACGGGCTGAAAATAGGAGAAGCATGAAGTGGTGTGGAAAAATATGAAGAGCCTGAAAAGGTGTGGAAAATATGAAGAGCTTCACAAGGTGTGAAATACATGAGGAGCATGAAACTCTCTGAAAAATATAAGGAGCATGAAGCGGTGTTCAAAAACATGAAGAGCCTGAAAAGGTGTGAAAAATATGAAGAGCTTCAAAAGGTGTGAAATACATGAGGAGCATGAAACGGGCTGAAAAATAGGAGAAGCATGAAGTGGTGTGGAAAAACATGAAGAGCCTGAAAAGGTGTGAAAAATACGAAGAGCTTCAAAAGGTGTGAAATACATGAGGAGCATGAAACTCTCTGAAAAATAAGAGGATCATGAAGCGGGGTTCAAAAACATGAGGAGCCTGAAAATTTGTGAAAAATATGAAAAGCTTCAAAAGCTGTCAAAAATGAGATTTGCATGAGAAGTTCTTAAAAATAGGAGGATCATAAAACGGTGCTGAAAAACATGAAGAGCCTGAAAATGTGTGAAAAATATGAAGAGATTCAAAAGGTGTCAAATATGAGATGAGCATGAAAGGGTCTGAAAAATAGGAGGAGCATGGAACGGTGTTCAAAAACATGAAGAGCCTGAAAAGGTGTGAAAAACATGAAGAGCTTCAAAAGGTGTCAAAAATATGATTAGCATGAAACAGTCTGAAAAATAGGAGGAGCATGAAGCGGTGATCAAAAACATGAAGAGCCGGAAAAGGTGTGAAAAATATGAAGAGCTTCAAAAGGTGTGAAATACATGAGGAGTTTGAAACGGGCTAAAAAATAGGAGAAGCATGAAGTGGTGTGGAAAAATATGAAGAGCCTGAAAAGGTGTGGAAAATATGAAGAGCTTCAAAAGGTGTGAAATACATGAGGAGCATGAAACTCTCTGAAAAATATAAGGAGCATGAAGCGGTGTTCAAAAACATGAAGAGCCTGAAAAGGTGTGAAAAATATGAAGAGCTACAAACGGTGTCAAAAATATGAGGAGCATGAAACGGTCTGAAAAATAGGAGGAGCATGAAGCGGTGTTCAAAAACATGAAGAGCATGAAAAGGTCTGAAAAATATGAAGAGCTTGAAAAGGTGTGAAATATATGAAGAGCTTCAAAAGGTGTCAAAAATGAGATGAGCATGAAACGGTGTGAAAATTAGGAGGAACATGAAGCGGTGTTGAAAAAAATGAAGAGTCTGAAAAGGTGTGAAATATATGAAGAGCTTCAAGAGGTGTCAAAAATATGAAGAGCATGAAATGATCTGAAAAATAGGAGGGTCATGAAGCGGTGTTCAAAAACGTGAAGAGCCTGAAAAGGTATGAAAAATATGAAGAGCTTCAAAAGGTGTGAAAAATATAAGGAGCATGAAACGGTCTGAAAAATAGAAGCGGCATGGAATGGTGTTCAAAAACATGAAGAGCCTGAAAAGGTGTGAAAATTATGAAGAGCTTCAAAAGGTGTGAAATACATGAGGAGCATGAAACGGTCTGAAAAATAGGAGAAGCATGAAGTGGTGTTGAAAAACATGAAGAGCCTGAAAAGGAGTGAAAAATATGAAGAGCTTCAAAAGGTGTCAAACATATGAAGAACATGAAACGGTCTGAAAAATAGGAGGATCATGAAGCAGTGTTCAAAAACATGAAGAGCCTGAAAATGTGTGAAAAATATTCAGAGCTTCAAAATGTGTCAAATATATGAGGAGCATGAAACGGTCTGAAAAATAGGAGGAGCATGAAACGGTGATTAAAAACATGAAGCGCCTGAAAAGGTGTGAAAAATATGAAGAGCTTCAAAAGGTGTGAAATACATGAGGAGCATGAAACAGGCCGAAAAATAGGAGAAGCATGAAGTGGTGTGGAAAAACATGAAGAGCCTAAAAAGTTGTGAGAAATATGAAGAGCTTCAAAAGATGTGAAATACATGAGGAGCATGAAACTCTCTGAAAAATAGGAGGAGCATGAAGCAGTGTCAAAAACATGAAGAGCCTAAAAAGTTGTGAGAAATATGAAAAGCTTCAAAAGGGGTCAAAAATGACATGAGCATGATACGATCTGAAAAATAAGAGCATGAAACAGTGATAACAAACATGAAGAGCCTGAAAAGGTGTGAAAAATATGAAGAGCTTCAAAAGGTGTGAAATTCTTGAGGAGCATGAAATGGTCTGAAAAATAGGACAAGAATGAAGTGCTGTGGAAAAACATGAAGAGCCTGAAAAGGTGTGAAAAATATGAAGAGCTTCAAGAGGTGTCAAAAATATGAAGAGCATGAAACGGTCTGAAAAATAGGAGGATCATGAAGCGGTGATCAAAAACATGAAGAGCGTGAAAAGGTGTGAAAAATATGAAGAGCTTCAAAAGGTGTGAAATTCATGAGGATCATGAAACGGTCTGAAAAATAGGAGAAGCATGAAGTGGTGTGGAAAAACATGAAGAGCCTGTAAAGGTGTGAAAAATATGAAGAGCTTCAAAAGGTGTCAAAAATATGAGGAGCATGAAACGGTCCCAAAAATAGGAGGAGCATGAAGCAGTGTTCAAAAAAATGAAGAGCCTGAAAAAGTGTGAAATATATGCAGAGATTCAAAAGGTGTCAAAAATATGAGGAACATGAAATGGTCTGAAAAGAAGGAGGAGCATAAAGTGTTGTTGAAAAACATGAAGAGCCTGAAAAGGTGTGAAATATATGAAGAGATTCAAAACCTGTCAAAATATGAGAAACACGTAACGGTTTGGAAAATAGGAAGAGCATGAAGTGGTGTTGAAAAACATGAAGAGCCTGAAAAGATGTGAAAAATATGAAGAGCTTCAAAAGGTGTCCACAATATGAGGAGCATGAAACTGTCTGAGAAATAGGCGGAGCATGAAGTGGTGCTGAAAAACATGAAGAGCCTAAAAGGTGTGAAAAATATGAAAAGCTTCAAAAGATGTCATAAATATGAGGAGCATGAAACGGTCTGAAAAATTGGATGATCATGAAGCGGTGTTGAAAAACATGAAGAGCCTGAAAAGTTGTGAAAAATATGAAGAGCTTCAAAAGGTGTCAAAAATGTAAGGAGCATGAAACGGTCTGAAAAATAGGAGAAGCATGAACCGTGTCAAAAACATGAAGAGCCTGAAAAGGTGTGAAAAATGAAGAGCTTCAAAAGGTGTGAAATACATGAGAAGCATGAAACGGTCTGAAAAATAGGAGGAGCATGAAGCGGTGTTTAAAAACATGAAGAGCCTGAAAAGATGTGAAAAATATGAAGAGCTTCAAAAGGTGTCAAAACTATGAGGAGTATGAAACGGTCTGAAAAATAGGAGCAGCATGAAATGGTGTTCAAAAACATGAAGAGCCTGAAAAGGTGTGAAAAATATGAAGAGCTTCAAAAGTTGTCAAAAATATTAGGAGCATGAAACGGTCTGAAAAAAAGGAGGAGCAGGAAACCGTGTTCAAAAATATGAAGAGCCTGAAAAGGTGTGAAAAATATGAAGAGCTTCAAAAGGTGTCAAAACTATGAGGAGTATGAAACGGTCTGAAAAATAGGAGCAGCATGAAACGGTGTTCAAAAACATGAAGAGCCTGAAAAGGTGTGAAATATATGAAGAGACTCAAAAGGTGTCAAAAATATTAGGAGCATGAAACGGTCTGAAAAAAAGGAGGAGCAGGAAACCGTGTTCAAAAACATGAAGAGCCTGAAAAGGTGTGAAAAATATGAAGAGCTTCAAAAAGTGTTAAAAATAGGAGGAGCATGAAGCGGTGTTCAAAAACATGAAGAGCCTGAAAATGTGTGTAAAATATGAAGAGCTTCAAAACGTGTCAAAAATATGAAGAGCATGAAACGGTCTGAAAAATAGGTGGATCAAGAAGCGGTGTTGAAAAACATGAAGAGCGTGAAAACGTGTGAAAAATATGAAGAGGTTCAAAAGGTGTGAAAAATATGAAGAGCTTAAAATGGTGTCAAAAATGAGATGAGCATGAAAAGGTCTGAAAAATAGGTGGAGCATGATGTGGTGTTGAAAAACATGAAGAGCCTGAAAAGTTGTGAAAAATATGAAGACCTTCAAAATGTGTCAAAAATATGAGGAGCATGAAACGGTCTGAAAAATAGGAGGAGTATGAAACGGTGTTCAAAAACATGAAGAGCCTGAAAAGCTGTGAAAAATATGAAGAGCCTCAAGGTGTGAAATACTTGAGGAGCATGAATCGGTCTGAAAAAAAGGAGGAGCATGAAGCGGTGTTGAAAAACATGAAGAGCCTGAAAAGGTGTGAAAAATATGAAGAGCTTCAAAAGGTGTCAAAACTATGAGGAGTATGAAACGGTCTGAAAGATAGGAGCAGCATGAAACGGTGTTCAAAACATGAAGAGCCTGAAAAGGTGTTAAAAATATGAAGAGCTTCAAAAGTTGTCAAAAATATGAGGAGCATGAAACGATCTGAAAAATAGGAGGAGCATGAAGCAGTGTTCACAAACATGACGAGCCAGAAAAGGTGTGAAAAATATGAAGAGCTTCAAAAGGTGTCCAAAATATGGGAGCATGAAACGGTCTGAAAAATAGGAGGAAAATTAAGCGGTGTTGAAAACCATGAAGAGCCTGAAAAGGTGAGAAAAATATGAAGAGCTTCAAAAGGTTTGAAAAACATGAAGAGCTTCAAAAGCTGTCAAAAATGAGATGAGCATGAAACTGTCTGAAAAATAGGAGGGGCATGAAGTTGTGTTGAAAAACATGAAGAGCCTGAAAAGGGGTGAAAAATATGAAGAGCTTCAAAAGGTGTCAAAAATATGTAGAGCATGAAACGGTCTGAAATATAGGAGGTGCATGAAACGGTGTTCAAAAAAATGAAGAGCCTGAAAAGGTGTGAAAAATATGAAGAGCTTCAAAAGGTGTCAAAAATATGAGGAGCATGAAACGGTGTGAAAAATAGGTGGAGAAAGAAGGAGTGTTGAAAAACATGAAGAGCCTGAAAATGTGTGAAAAATATAAAGAGCTTCAAAAGATGTGAAAAATATGAAGAGCTTCAAAAGGTGTCAAAAATGAGATGAGCAAGAAACGGTTTGAAAAATAGGAGGAGCATGAAGCGGTGTTCAAAAACATGAAGAACCTGAAAAGTTGTGAGAAATATGAAGAGCTTCAACAGGTGTCAAAAATATGAGGAGCATGAAACGATCTGAAAAAGAGGAGGAGCATGAAGCGGTGTTGAAAAACATGAAGAGCCTGAAAAGTAGTGAAAAATATGAAGAGCTTCTAAAGGTGTCAAAAATATGAGGAGCATGTAACGGTCTTAAAAATACGAGGAGCATGAAGTGATGTTGAAAAACATGAAGAGCCTGAAAAGGTGTGAAAAATATGACGAGCTTCAAAAGGTGTGAAAAACATGAGGAGCATGAAACGGGTTGAAAAATAGGAGAAGCATGAAGTGGTGTTGAAAAACATGAAGAGCCTGAAAAAGTGTGAAAAATATGAAGAGCTTCAGAAGGTGTGAAAAATATGAAGAGCTTCAACAGGTGTCAAAAATTAGATGAGCATGAAACGGTCGAAAAATTGGAGGAGCAAGAAGTAGTGTTGAAAAAAATTAAGAGCCTGAAAAGGTGTGAAAAATATGAAAAGCTTCAAAAGGTGTGAAAAATATGAGGAGCATGAAACGGTCTGAAAAATAGGTGGAGCATGAAGCGGTGTTGAAAAATATGAAGAGCCTGGAAAGGTGTGCAAAATATGAAGAGCTTCAAAAGGTGTGAAATATATGAAGAGCTCCAAAATGTGTCAAAATGAGATGAGCATGAAACGGTCTGAAAAATAGGAGGAGCATGAAACGGTGATCAAAAACATGAAGAGCCGGAAAAGGTGTGAAAAACATGAAGAGCTTCAAAAATATGAAAAATATGAAGAGCTTCAAAAGGTGTGAAAAATTTGAAGAGCTTCAAAAGGTGTGAAATACATGAGGAGCATGAAACGTGCTGAAAAATAGGAGAAGCATGAAGGGGTGTGGAAAAACATGAAGAGCCTGAAAAGGTGTGAAAAATATGAAGAGCTTCAAAAGGTGTGAAATACATGAGGAGCATGAAACGTGCTGAAAAATAGGAGAAGCATGAAGGGGTGTGGAAAAATATGAAGAGCCTGAAAAGGTTTGAAAAATATGAAGAGCTTCAAAAGGTGTGAAATACATGAGGAGCATGAAACACTCTGAAAAATAGAAATAGCATGAAGCGGTGTTGAAAAACATGAAGAGCCTGAAAACGTGTGAAAATATGAAGAGCTTCAAAAATATGAAAAATATGAAGAGCTTCAAAAGGTGTGAAAAATTTGAAGAGCTTCAAAAGGTGTCAAAATGAGATGAGCATGAAACGGTCTGAAAAATAGGAGGAGCATGAAGTGGTGTTGAAAAAAATGAAAAGCCTGAAAAGGTGTGAAATATATGAAGAACTTCAAAAGGTGTCAAAAATTGAGGAGAATGAAACGGTCTGCAAAATAGGAGCAGCATGAAATGGTGTTCAAAAACATGAAGAGCCTGAAAAGATGTGAAAATTATGAAGAGCTTCAAAAGGTGTCAAAAATATGAGGAGCATGAAACGGTCTGAAAAATAGGAGGAGCATGAAGCGGTGTTGAAACACAAGAAGAGCCTGAAAAGGTGTGAAACATATGAAGAGCTTCAAAAGGTGTCAAAATTATGAGGAGCATGAAACGGCCTGAAAAATTGGAGGAGCATGAAGCGGTGTTCAAAAATATGAAGAGCCTGAAAAGGTGTGAAAAATATGAAAAGCTTCAAAAGGTGTCAAAAATATGAGTAGCATGAATCGGTCTGAAAAATAGGAGGAGCAAGAAACGGTGATCAAAAACATGAAGAGCCGGAAAAGGTGTGAAAAACATGAAGAGCTTCAAAAGGTGTGAAATACATGAGGAGTTTGAAACGGGCTGAAAAATAGGAGAAGCATGAAGTGGTGTGGAAAAATATGAAGAGCCTGAAAAGGTGTGGAAAATATGAAGAGCTTCACAAGGTGTGAAATACATGAGGAGCATGAAACTCTCTGAAAAATATAAGGAGCATGAAGCGGTGTTGAAAAACATGAAGAGCCTGAAAAGGTGTGAAAAATATGAAGAGCTTCAAAAGGTGTGAAATACATGAGGAGCATGAAACGGGCTGAAAAATAGGAGAAGCATGAAGTGGTGTGGAAAAACATGAAGAGCCTGAAAAGGTGTGAAAAATTCGAAGAGCTTCAAAAGGTGTGAAATACATGAGGAGCATGAAACTCTCTGAAAAATAAGAGGATCATGAAGCGGGGTTCAAAAACATGAGGAGCCTGAAAATTTGTGAAAAATATGAAAAGCTTCAAAAGCTGTCAAAAATGAGATTTGCATGAGAAGTTCTTAAAAATAGGAGGATCATAAAACGGTGCTGAAAAACATGAAGAGCCTGAAAATGTGTGAAAAATATGAAGAGCTTCAAAAGGTGTCAAATATGAGATGAGCATGAAAGGGTCTGAAAAATAGGAGGAGCATGGAACGGTGTTCAAAAACATGAAGAGCCTGAAAAGGTGTGAAAAACATGAAGAGCTTCAAAAGGTGTCAAAAATATGATTAGCATGAAACAGTCTGAAAAATAGGAGGAGCATGAAGCGGTGATCAAAAACATGAAGAGCCGGAAAAGGTGTGAAAAATATGAAGAGCTTCAAAAGGTGTGAAATACATGAGGAGTTTGAAACGGGCTAAAAAATAGGAGAAGCATGAAGTGGTGTGGAAAAATATGAAGAGCCTGAAAAGGTGTGGAAAATATGAAGAGCTTCAAAAGGTGTGAAATACATGAGGAGCATGAAACTCTCTGAAAAATATAAGGAGCATGAAGCGGTGTTCAAAAACATGAAGAGCCTGAAAAGGTGTGAAAAATATGAAGAGCTACAAACGGTGTCAAAAATATGAGGAGCATGAAACGGTCTGAAAAATAGGAGGAGCATGAAGCGGTGTTCAAAAACATGAAGAGCATGAAAAGGTCTGAAAAATATGAAGAGCTTGAAAAGGTGTGAAATATATGAAGAGCTTCAAAAGGTGTCAAAAATGAGATGAGCATGAAACGGTGTGAAAATTAGGAGGAACATGAAGCGGTGTTGAAAAAAATGAAGAGTCTGAAAAGGTGTGAAATATATGAAGAGCTTCAAGAGGTGTCAAAAATATGAAGAGCATGAAATGATCTGAAAAATAGGAGGGTCATGAAGCGGTGTTCAAAAACGTGAAGAGCCTGAAAAGGTATGAAAAATATGAAGAGCTTCAAAAGATGTGAAAAATATAAGGAGCATGAAACGGTCTGAAAAATAGAAGCGGCATGAAATGGTGTTCAAAAACATGAAGAGCCTGAAAAGGTGTGAAAATTATGAAGAGCTTCAAAAGGTGTGAAATACATGAGGAGCATGAAACGGTCTGAAAAATAGGAGAAGCATGAAGTGGTGTTGAAAAACATGAAGAGCCTGAAAAGGAGTGAAAAATATGAAGAGCTTCAAAAGGTGTCAAACATATGAAGAACATGAAACGGTCTGAAAAATAGGAGGATCATGAAGCAGTGTTCAAAAACATGAAGAGCCTGAAAATGTGTGAAAAATATTCAGAGCTTCAAAATGTGTCAAATATATGAGGAGCATGAAACGGTCTGAAAAATAGGAGGAGCATGAAACGGTGATTAAAAACATGAAGCGCCTGAAAAGGTGTGAAAAATATGAAGAGCTTCAAAAGGTGTGAAATACATGAGGAGAATGAAATTCTCTGAAAAATAGAAGGAGAATGAAGTGGTGTTCAAAATCATGAAGAGCCAGAAAAGGTGTGAAAAATATGAAGAGCTTCAAAAGGTGTCAAAAATACGAGGAGCATGAAACAGTCTGAAAAATAGGAGGAGCATGAAGCGATGTTCAAAAACATGAAGATCCTGAAAAGGTGTTCAAAATATGAATAGCTTCAAAAGTTGTCAAAAATATGAGGAGCATGAAACGGTCTGAAAAATAGGAGGAGCATGAAGTGGTGTTGAAAAACATGAAGAGCCTGAAAAGGTGTGAAAAATATGAAGAGCTTCAAAAGGTGTCAAAAAAATGAGGAGCATGAAACGGTGTGAAAAATAGGTGGAGAAAGAAGGAGTGTTGAAAAACATGAAGAGCCTGAAAATGTGTGAAAAATATAAAGAGCTTCAAAAGATGTGAAAAATATGAAGAGCTTCAAAAGGCGTCAAAAATGAGATGAGCAAGAAACGGTTTGAAAAATAGGAGGAGCATGAAGCGGTGTTCAAAAACATGAAGAACCTGAAAAGTTGTGAGAAATATGAAGAGCTTCAACAGGTGTCAAAAATATGAGGAGCATGAAACGATCTGAAAAAGAGGAGGAGCATGAAGCGGTGTTGAAAAACATGAAGAGCCTGAAAAGTAGTGAAAAATATGAAGAGCTTCTAAAGGTGTCAAAAATATGAGGAGCATGTAACGGTCTTAAAAATACGAGGAGCATGAAGTGATGTTGAAAAACATGAAGAGCCTGAAAAGGTGTGAAAAATATGACGAGCTTCAAAAGGTGTGAAAAACATGAGGAGCATGAAACGGGCTGAAAAATAGGAGAAGCATGAAGTGGTGTTGAAAAACATGAAGAGCCTGAAAAAGTGTGAAAAATATGAAGAGCTTCAGAAGGTGTGAAAAATATGAAGAGCTTCAACAGGTGTCAAAAATTAGATGAGCATGAAACGGTCGAAAAATTGGAGGAGCAAGAAGTAGTGTTGAAAAAATTAAGAGCCTGAAAAGGTGTGAAAAATATGAAAAGCTTCAAAAGGTGTCAAAAATATGAGGAGCATGAAACGGTCTGAAAAATAGGTGGAGCATGAAGCGGTGTTGAAAAATATGAAGAGCCTGGAAAGGTGTGCAAAATATGAAGAGCTTCAAAAGGTGTGAAATATATGAAGAGCTTCAAAATGTGTCAAAATGAGATGAGCATGAAACGGTCTGAAAAATAGGAGGAGCATGAAACGGTGATCAAAAACATGAAGAGCCTGAAAAGGTGTGAAAAATATGAAGAGCTTCAAAAGGTGTGAAATACATGAGGAGCATGAAACGTGCTGAAAAATAGGAGAAGCATGAAGGGGTGTGGAAAAATATGAAGAGCCTGAAAAGGTTTGAAAAATATGAAGAGCTTCAAAAGGTGTGAAATACATGAGGAGCATGAAACACTCTGAAAAATAGAAATAGCATGAAGCGGTGTTGAAAAACATGAAGAGCCTGAAAACGTGTGAAAATATGAAGAGCTTCAAAAATATGAAAAATATGAAGAGCTTCAAAAGGTGTGAAAAATTTGAAGAGCTTCAAAAGGTGTCAAAATGAGATGAGCATGAAACGGTCTGAAAAATAGGAGGAGCATGAAGTGGTGTTGAAAAAAATGAAAAGCCTGAAAAGGTGTGAAATATATGAAGAACTTCAAAAGGTGTCAAAAATTGAGGAGAATAAACGGTCTGCAAAATAGGAGAAGCATGAAATGGTGTTCAAAAACATGAAGAGCCTGAAAAGATGTGAAAATTATGAAGAGCTTCAAAAGGTGTCAAAAATATGAGGAGCATGAAACGGTCTGAAAAATAGGAGGAGCATGAAGCGGTGTTGAAACACAAGAAGAGCCTGAAAAGGTGTGAAACATATGAAGAGCTTCAAAAGGTGTCAAAATTATGAGGAGCATGAAACGGCCTGAAAATTGGAGGAGCATGAAGCGGTGTTCAAAAATATGAAGAGCCTGAAAAGGTGTGAAAAATATGAAAAGCTTCAAAAGGTGTCAAAAATATGAGTAGCATGAATCGGTCTGAAAAATAGGAGGAGCAAGAAACGGTGATCAAAAACATGAAGAGCCGGAAAAGGTGTGAAAAACATGAAGAGCTTCAAAAGGTGTGAAATACATGAGGAGTTTGAAACGGGCTGAAAAATAGGAGAAGCATGAAGTGGTGTGGAAAAATATGAAGAGCCTGAAAAGGTGTGGAAAATATGAAGAGCTTCACAAGGTGTGAAATACATGAGGAGCATGAAACTCTCTGAAAAATATAAGGAGCATGAAGCGGTGTTCAAAAACATGAAGAGCCTGAAAAGGTGTGAAAAATATGAAGAGCTTCAAAAAGTGTCAAAAATATGAGGAGCAAGAAACGGTCTGAAATATAGGAGGAGCATGAAGCGGTGTTCAAAAACATGAAGAGTCTGAAAAGGTGTGAAAAATATGAAGAGCTTCAAAAGGTGTGAAATACATGAGGAGCATGAAACGGGCTGAAAAATAGGAGAAGCATGAAGTGGTGTGGAAAAGCATGAAGAGCCTGAAAAGGTGTGAAAAATACGAAGAGCTTCAAAAGGTGTGAAATACATGAGGAGCATGAAACTCTCTGAAAAATAAGAGGATCATGAAGCGGGGTTCAAAAACATGAGGAGCCTGAAAATTTGTGAAAAATATGAAAAGCTTCAAAAGCTGTCAAAAATGAGATTTGCATGAGAAGTTCTTAAAAATAGGAGGATCATAAAACGGTGCTGAAAAACATGAAGAGCCTGAAAATGTGTGAAAAATATGAAGAGCTTCAAAAGGTGTCAAATATGAGATGAGCATGAAAGGGTCTGAAAAATAGGAGGAGCATGGAACGGTGTTCAAAAACATGAAGAGCCTGAAAAGGTGTGAAAAACATGAAGAGCTTCAAAAGGTGTCAAAAATATGATTAGCATGAAACAGTCTGAAAAATAGGAGGAGCATGAAGCGGTGATCAAAAACATGAAGAGCCGGAAAAGGTGTGAAAAATATGAAGAGCTTCAAAAGGTGTGAAATACATGAGGAGTTTGAAACGGGCTAAAAAATAGGAGAAGCATGAAGTAGTGTGGAAAAATATGAAGAGCCTGAAAAGGTGTGGAAAATATGAAGAGCTTCAAAAGGTGTGAAATACATGAGGAGCATGAAACTCTCTGAAAAATATAAGGAGCATGAAGCGGTGTTCAAAAACCTGAAGAGCCTGAAAAGGTGTGAAAAATATGAAGAGCTACAAACGGTGTCAAAAATATGAGGAGCATGAAACGGTCTGAAAAATAGGAGGAGCATGAAGCGGTGTTCAAAAACATGAAGAGCATGAAAAGGTCTGAAAAATATGAAGAGCTTGAAAAGGTGTGAAATATATGAAGAGCTTCAAAAGGTGTCAAAAATGAGATGAGCATGAAACGGTGTGAAAATTAGGAGGAACATGAAGCGGTGTTGAAAAAAATGAAGAGTCTGAAAAGGTGTGAAATATATGAAGAGCTTCAAGAGGTGTCAAAAATATGAAGAGCATGAAATGATCTGAAAAATAGGAGGGTCATGAAGCGGTGTTCAAAAACGTGAAGAGCCTGAAAAGGTATGAAAAATATGAAGAGCTTCAAAAGGTGTGAAAAATATAAGGAGCATGAAACGGTCTGAAAAATAGAAGCGGCATGGAATGGTGTTCAAAAACATGAAGAGCCTGAAAAGGTGTGAAAATTATGAAGAGCTTCAAAAGGTGTGAAATACATGAGGAGCATGAAACGGTCTGAAAAATAGGAGAAGCATGAAGTGGTGTTGAAAAACATGAAGAGCCTGAAAAGGAGTGAAAAATATGAAGAGCTTCAAAAGGTGTCAAACATATGAAGAACATGAAACGGTCTGAAAAATAGGAGGATCATGAAGCAGTGTTCAAAAACATGAAGAGCCTGAAAATGTGTGAAAAATATTCAGAGCTTCAAAATGTGTCAAATATATGAGGAGCATGAAACGGTCTGAAAAATAGGAGGAGCATGAAACGGTGATTAAAAACATGAAGCGCCTGAAAAGGTGTGAAAAATATGAAGAGCTTCAAAAGGTGTGAAATACATGAGGAGCATGAAACAGGCCGAAAAATAGGAGAAGCATGAAGTGGTGTGGAAAAACATGAAGAGCCTAAAAAGTTGTGAGAAATATGAAGAGCTTCAAAAGATGTGAAATACATGAGGAGCATGAAACTCTCTGAAAAATAGGAGGAGCATGAAGCAGTGTCAAAAACATGAAGAGCCTAAAAAGTTGTGAGAAATATGAAAAGCTTCAAAAGGGGTCAAAAATGACATGAGCATGATACGATCTGAAAAATAAGAGCATGAAACAGTGATAACAAACATGAAGAGCCTGAAAAGGTGTGAAAAATATGAAGAGCTTCAAAAGGTGTGAAATTCTTGAGGAGCATGAAATGGTCTGAAAAATAGGACAAGAATGAAGTGCTGTGGAAAAACATGAAGAGCCTGAAAAGGTGTGAAAAATATGAAGAGCTTCAAGAGGTGTCAAAAATATGAAGAGCATGAAACGGTCTGAAAAATAGGAGGATCATGAAGCGGTGATCAAAAACATGAAGAGCGTGAAAAGGTGTGAAAAATATGAAGAGCTTCAAAAGGTGTGAAATTCATGAGGATCATGAAACGGTCTGAAAAATAGGAGAAGCATGAAGTGGTGTGGAAAAACATGAAGAGCCTGTAAAGGTGTGAAAAATATGAAGAGCTTCAAAAGGTGTCAAAAATATGAGGAGCATGAAACGGTCCGAAAAATAGGAGGAGCATGAAGCAGTGTTCAAAAAAATGAAGAGCCTGAAAAAGTGTGAAATATATGCAGAGCTTCAAACGGTGTCAAAAATATGAGGAACATGAAATGGTCTGAAAAGAAGGAGGAGCATAAAGTGTTGTTGAAAAACATGAAGAGCCTGTAAAGGTGTGAAAAATATGAAGAGCTTCAAAAGGTGTGAAATACATGTGGAGCATTAATCGGTCTGAAAAATAGGAGTAGCATGAAGCGGTGTTGAAAAACATGAAGAGCCTGAAAAGGAGTGAAAAATATGAAGAGCTTCAAAAGGTGTCAAAAATAGGAGGAGCATGAAGTGGTGTTGAAAAACATGAAGAACCTGAAAAGGTGTTAAAAATATGAAGAGCTTCAAAAGGTGTCAAAAATAAGAGGAGCATGAAGTGGTGTTGAAAAACATGAAGACACTGTAAATTTGTGGAAAATATGAAGAGCTTCAAAAAGTGTCAAAAATATGAGAAGCATGAAACGGTCTGAAAAATAGGAGCAGCATGAAGAGGTGTTCAAAAACATGAAGAGCCTGAACACGTGCTAAAAACATGAAGAGCTTCAAAAGGTGTGAAAATTATGAACAGCTTCAAAAAGTGTCACAAATGAGATGAGCATGAAGCGGTCTCAAAAATGTTGGAGCATGAAGTGTTGTTGAAAAACATGAAGAGCCTGAAATCGTGTGCAAAATATGAAGAGCTTCAAAACGTGTGAAATACATGAGGAGCATTAATCGGTCTGAAAAATACTAGTAGCATGAAGCGGTGTTGAAAAACATGAAGAGCCTGAAAAGGAGTGAAAAATATGAAGAGCTTCAAAAGGTGTGAAATATATGAAGAGCTTCAACAGGTTTCAAAAATATGAGGAGCATGAAACGGTCTGAAAAATAGGAGGATCATGAAACAGTGTTGAAAAACTTGAAGAGCCTGAAAATGTGTGAAAAATACGAAGAGCTTCAAAAGGTGTCACAAATATGAGATGACCATGAAACGGTCTGAAATATATGAGGAGCATGAAGCGGTGTTCAAAAACATGAAGCCCTGAAAACGTGTGAAAAATTTGAAGAGCTTCAAAAATGTGAAAAATATGAAGAGCTTCAAAAGGTGTGAAATATATGAAGATCTTCAAAAAGTGTCAAAAATTAGATGAGCATGAAACGGTCTGAAAAATAGGAGGAGCATGAAGTGGTGTTGAAAATCATGACGAGCCTTAAAATGTGCGTAAAATATGAAGAGCTTCAAAATGTGTGAAATACATGAGGAGCAGGAAACGGTCTGAAAAATAAGAGGAGCATGAAGCGGTGTTCAAAAATATGAAGAGCCTGAAAAGGTGTGAAAAATATGAAGAGCTTCAATAGGTTTCAAAAATATGAGGAGCATGAAACGGTTTGAAAAATAGGAAGAGCATGAAACGGTGTTAAAAAACATGAAGAGCTTCAAAAGGTGTGAAACATATGAAGAGCTTCAAAAGGTGTCAAAAATATGAGGATCATGAAACGGTCTGAACAATAGGAGGAGCATGAAGTTGTGTTGAAGAACATGTAGAACCTGAAAAGGTGTGAAAAATATGAACAGCTTGAAAAGGTGTCAAAAATATGAGGAGCATGAACGGTCTGAAAAATAGGAGGAGCATGAATCGGTGTTGAAAAACATGAAGAGCCTGAAAATGTGTGAAAAATATGAAGAGCTTCAAAAGGTGTGAAAAATATGAGGAGAATGAAACGGTCTGAAATATTGGAGGAGCAAGAAACGGAGTTCAAAAACATGAAGAGCCAGAAAAGATGTGAAGAATATGAAGAGCTTCAAAAGTTGTCAAAAATATGAGGAGCATGAACGGTCTGAAAAATAGGAGCATGAAGCGGTGTTGAAAAACATGAAGAGCCTGAAAAGGTGTGAAAAATATGAAGAGCTTCAAAAGGTGTCAAAAATATGAGGAGCATGAAACGGTCTGAAAAATAGGAGGAGCAAGAAATGGTGTTCAAAAACATAAAGAGCCAGAAAATGTGTGAAAAATATGAAGAGCTTCAAAAGGTGTCAATATATGAGGAGCATGAAACTGTCTGAAATATAGGAGGAGAATGAAAAGGTGTTAAAAAACATGAAGAGCTTCAAAAGGTGTGAAACATATGAGGAGCATGAAACGGTATGAAAAATAGGAGGAGCATGAAACGGTGTTAAAAAACATGAAGAGCTTCAAAAGGTGTGAAACATATGAAGAGCTTCAAAAGGTGTCAAAAATATGAGGAGCATGAACGGTCTGAAAAATAGGAGCATGAAGCGGTGTTGAAAAACATGAAGAGCCTGAAAAGGTGTGAAAAATATGAAGAGCTTGAAAAGGTGTAAAAATATGAAGAACTTCAAAAGGTGTGAAACATATGAAGAGCTTCAAAACGTGTGAAATACATGAGGAGCATGAAACTCTCTGAAAAATAGAAGGAGCATGAAGTGGTGTTCAAAAACATGAAGAGCCTGAAAAGGTGTGAAAAATATGAAAAGCTTCAAAAGGTGTCAAAAATATGAGGAGCATGAAACGGGCTGAAAAACAGGAGAAGCATGAAGTGGAGTTGAAAAACATGAAGATCCTGAAAAGGTGTGAAAAATATGAAGAGCTTCAAAAGTGTGAAATACATGACGAGCATGAAATGGCCTGAAAAATACGAGGAACATGAAACGGTGTTCAAAAACATGAAGAGCCTGAAAAGGTGTGAACAATAAGAAGAGCTTCAAAAGGTGTCAAAAATATGAAGAGCTTCAAAAAGGATGAAAAATATGAGGAGCATGAAACTGTCAGAAAAATAGGAGGATCATGAAGCGGTGTTGAAAAACATGAAGAGCCTGAAAAGGTGAGAAAAATACGAAGAGCTTCTAAAGGTGTGAAAAATATGAGGAGCATGAAACGGTCTCAAAATAGGAGGAGCATGAAACGGTCTGAAAAATAGGAGGAGCATGAAGCGGTGATGAAAAAATAGAAGAGCATGAAATGGTTTGAAGAATATAAGGAGCTTCAAAAGGTATCAAAAATAGTAGTAGCATGAAACGGTGTTGAAAAACTTGAAGAGCCTGAAAATGTGTAAAATATGAACAGGTTAAAAGGTGTCAAAATATGAGGAGCATGAAACGGTCTGAAAAATAAGAGGAGCATGAAGCGGTGATGAAAAAAAAGAAGAGCATGAAATGGTTTGAAGAATATGAGGAGCTTCAAAAGGTATCAAAAATAGGAGTAGCATGAAGCCGTGTTGAAAAACATGAAGAGCCTGAAAAGGTGTGAAAAATATGAAGAGCTTCAAAAGGTATCAAAAATAGGAGTAGCATGAAGAGGTGTTCAAAAATATGAAGAGCCTGAAAAGGTGTGAAAAATATGAAGAGCATGAAACGGTCTGAAAAATAGGTGGAGCATGAAGCGGTGTTCAGAAGAATGAAGAGCCTGAAAACTGTGAAAAATATGAAGAGCTTCAAAAAGTGTGAAAAATATGAAGAGTTTCAAAAGGTGTGAAAAATATGAGGAGCATGAAACGGTCTGAAAAATAGGAGGAGCATGAAACAGTGTGTAAAAAATGAAGAGCATGAATAGGTGTGAAAATTATGAAGAGCTTTAAAAGGTTTGAAAAATATGACGAGCATGAAATTGTCTGAAAAATTGGAGGAGCATGAAGCGGTGTTGAAATACATGAAGAGCCTGTAAAGGTTTGAAAAATATGAAGAGCTTCAAAAGGTGTGAAAAATATGAAGAGCTTCAAAATTTGTCAAAAATAAGAGGAGAAAGACACGGTCTGAAAAATAGGAGGAGCATGAAGCGGTGTTGAAATACATGAAGAGCCTGTAAAGGTTTGAAAAATATGAAGAGCTTCAAAAGGTGTGAAAAATATGAAGAGCTTCAAAATGTGTCAAAAATAGGAGGAGCATGACACGGTCTGAAAAATAGGAGGAGCATGAAGCGGTGTTGAAAAACATGAAGAGCCTGAAAAGGTGTAAAAAACATGAAGAGCCTAAAAAGGTGTCAAAAATATGAGGAATATGAAACGGTCTGAAAAATAGGAGGATCATGAAGAGGTGTTGAAAAACATGAAGTTCCTGAAAAGGTGTGAAATATATGAAGAGCTTCAAAAGTTGTGAAATATATGAGGAGCATGAAACGGTCTGAAAAATAGGAGGAGCATGAAACGGTGTTCAAAAACATGAAGAGCTTCAAAAGGTGTGAAAAATATGAACAGCTTCAAAAGGTGTCAAAAATGAGATGAGTAAAAAACGGTCTGAAAAATGGGAGGAGCATGAAGTTGTGTTGAAAATAATGAAGAGCCTGAAAAGGTGTGAAAAATATGAGGAGCATGATACGGTCTGAAAAATAGGAGGAGCATGAAGTGGTAGTGAAAAAACATGAAGAGCCTGAAAACGTGTGCAAAATATGACGAGCTTCAAAAGGTGTGAAATACATGAGAAGCTTGAAACGGTCTGAAAAATAGGAGGAGCATGAAGCGATGTTGAAAAACATGAAGAGCCTTAAAATGTGTGAAAAATATGAAGAGCTTCAAAAAGTGTGAAAAATATGAGGATCATGAAACGGTCTGAAAAATAGGAGGAGCATGAAGCGGTCTGAAAAATAGGAGGAGCATGAAATGGTGTTCAAACACATGAAGAGCCTGAAAAGGTGTGAAAAATATGAAGAGCTTCAAAAGGTGTGAAATACATGAGGAGCATTAAACGGTTTAAAAATTAGGAGGAGCATGAAGCGCTGTTCAAAAACATGAAGAGCCTGAAAAGGTGTTAAAAATATGAAGAGCTTCAAAAGGTGTGAAAAATATGAGGAGCATGAAACGGTCTGAAAAATAGGAGGAGCATGAAGCGGTGTTGAAAAACATGAGGAGCCTGAAAAGTTGTGAATAATATGAAGAGCTTCAAAAGGTGTGAAATACATGAGGAGCATGAAACGGTCTGAAAATAGGAGGAGCATGAAGCGGTGTTCAAAAACATGCTGAGACTGAAATCTTGTGAAAAATATGAAGAGCTTCAAAAGGTGTGAAAAATATGAAGAGCTTCAGAAGATGTCAAAAATGAGATGAGCATGAAACGGTCTGAAAAATAGGAGGAGCATGAACCGGTGTTCAAAAACATGAAGAGCCTGAAAAGGTGTGAAAAATATGAACAGCTTCAAAAGGTGTGAAAAATATGAGGAGCATGAAACGGTCTGAAAAATAGGAGGAGCATGAAGCGGTGTTGAAAAACATGAGGAGCCTGAAAAGGTGTGACAAATATGAAGAGCTTCAAAAGGTGGGAAATACATGAGGAGCATGAAACGGTCTCAAAAATAGGAGGAGCATGAAGCGGTGTTCAAAAACATGCTGAGTCTGAAAAGGGGTGAAAAATATGAAGAGCTTCAAAAGGTTTGATAAATATGAAGAGCTTCAAAAGGTGTCAAAAATATGAGGACCATGAAACGGTCTGCAAAATAGGAGGAGCATGAAGTGGTGTTGAAAAACATGAAGAGCCTGAAAACGTGTGAAAAAAATGAAGAGCTTCAAAAGGTGTGAAAAATATGAAGAGCTTCAAAAGGTGTCAAAAATGAGATGAGTGTAAAACGGTCTGAAATGTGGGAGGAGCATGAAGTGGTGTTGAAAATAATGAAGAGCCTGAAAAGGTGTGAAATATATGAAGAGCTTCAAAAGGTGTGAAAAAAAAGAGGAGCATGATACGGTCTGAAAAATAGGAGGAGCATGAATTGGTTGTGAAAAAACATGAAGAGCCTGAAAACGCGTGCAAAATATGAAGAGCTTCAAAAGGTGTGAAATACATGAGGAGCATGAAACGGTCTGAAAAATAGGAGGAGCAAGAAACGGTGTTGAAAAACATGAAGAGACTGACGAGGTGTCAGAAATATGAAGAGCTTCAAAAGGTGTCAAAAATATGAGGAGCATGAAACGGTCTGAAAAATAGGAGGAGCAACAAGGGGTGTTGAAATACATGAAGAGCCTGAAAATGTGTAAAAAATATAAAGAGCTTCAAAAGATGTGAAAAATACGAAGAGCTTCAAAAGGTGTCAAAAATATGAGGAGCATGAAACTGTCTGAAAAATAGGAGGAGCATGAAGCTGTGTTCAAAAACATGAAGAGCCTGAAAAGGCGTGAAATATATAAAGAGCTTCAAAAAGTGTCAAAATATGAGGAGCATGAAACGGTCTGAATAATAGGAGGAGAATGTAATGGTGATCAAAAACATGAAGAGCCTGAAAAGGTGTGAAAAATATGAAGAGCTTCAAAAGGTGTAAAATATGAGGAGCATGAAACGGTCTGAAAAATAGGAGGAGCATGAAGCGGTGTTCAAAAACATGAAGAGCCTGAAAAGTTGTGAAAAATATGAAAAGCTTCAAAAGGTGTCAAAAATGAGATGAGCATGAAACGGTCTGAAAAATAGGAGGAGCATGAAGCGGTGTTCAAAAACTTGAAGAGCCTGAAACGTTGTGAAAAATATGAAAAGCTTGAAAAGGTTTCAAAAAAGAGATGAGCATGAAACGGTCTGAAAAATAGGAAGAGCATGAAGTGGTGTTGAAAAAATGAAGAGCCTGAAAAGGTGTGAAAAATATGAAGATCATCAAAATGTATCAAAAATATGAGCAGCATGAAACGGTCTGCAAAAAAGGAGGAGCATGAAGTGGTGTTGAAAAACTTGAAGAGCCTGAAAAAGTGTGAAAAATATGAAAAGCTTCAAAAGATGTCAAAAATATGAGGAGCATGAAACGGTCTGAAAAATAGGAGGAGCATGAAGTGGTGTTGAAAAACATGAAGAGCCTGAAAAGGTGTGAAAAATATGAAGAGCTTCAAAAGGTGTCAAAAATATGAGGAGCATGAAACGATCTGAATAATCGGAGGAGCAGGAAACGGTTTTCAAAAACATGAAGAGCCTGAAAAGGTGTGAAAAATATGAAGAGCTTCAAAAGGTGTCAAAAATATGAGGATCATGAAACGGTCTGAAAATTAGGAGGAGCATGAAGCGTTGTTTAAAAACTTGAAGAGCCTGAAAAAGTTTGAAAAATATGAAGAGCTTCAAAAGGTGTCAAAAATATGAGAAGCATGAAACGGTGTTCAAAAACATGAAGAGCCTGAAAAGGTGTGAAAAATATGAAGAGCTTCAAAAGGTGTCAAAAATATGCGGACCATGAAACGGTCTGAAAAATAGGAGGAGCATGAAGCGGTGTTGAAAAACATGAAGAGTCTGAAAAGGTGTGAAATATATGAAGAGCTTCAAAAGGTGTAAAAAATATGAGGAGTTTGAAACGGTCTGAAAAATATGAGGATCTGGTTTCCTCATTGTGTATGCCCAGAAGTGGAATTGCTGGGTCATATGGCAGTTCTATTTCCAGTTTTTTAAGAAATCTCTTCACCGTTTTCCATAGCCGCTGTACTAGTGTGCATTCCCACCAACAATATAAGAGGGTTCCCTTTTCTCCACTCCCTCTCCAGCATTTATTGCTTGTAGACTTTTGGATAGCAGCCATCCTGACTGGCATGTAATGGTACCTCATTGTGGTTTTCATTTGCATTTCTCTAATAATGAGTGATGTTGAGCATCTTTTCATGTGTTTGTTATCCATCTGTATGTCTTCTTTGGAGAAATGTCTGTTTAGTTCTTTGGCTCATTTTTTATTGGGTCATTTATTTTTCTGGAATTGAGCTGCAGGATTTGCTTGTATATTTTTGAGATTAATCCTTTGTCTGTTTCTTCATTTGCTATTATTTTCTCCCAATCTGAGGGCTGTCTTTTCACCTTACTTATAGTTTCCTTTGTAGTGCAAAAGCTTTTAAGTTTCATTAGGTCCCATTTGTTTAGTTTTGCTTTTATTTCCAATATTCTGGGAGGTGGGTCATAGAGGATCTTGCTTTGATTTATGTCGGAGAGTGTTTTGCCTATCTTCTCCTCTAGGAGTTTTATAGTTTCTGGTCTTACATTTAGATCTTTAATCCATTTTGAGTTTATTTTTGTGTATGGTGTTAGAAAGTGTTCTATTTTCATTCTTTTACAAGTGGTTGACCAGTTTTCCCAGCACCACTTGTTAAAGAGGTTGTCTTTTTTCCATTGCATATCCTTGCCTCCTTTGTCAAAGATAAGGTGTCCATAGGTTCGTCTGAAAGAGACACGTGCACCCCAATGTTCATCGCAGCACTGTTTATAATAGCCAGGACATGGAAGCAACCTAGATGCCCGTCAGCAGATGAATGGATAAGAAAGCTGTGGTACATATACACCATGGAATATTACTCAGCCATTAAAAAGAATTCATTTGAATCAGTCCTAATGAGATGGATGAAGCTGGAGCCCATTTTACAGAGTGAAGTAAGCCAGAAAGATAAAGAACATTACAGCATACTGACACATGTATATGGAATTTAGAAAGGTGACAACGATAACCCTATATGCAGAACAGAAAAAGAGACACAGAAATACAGAACAGACTTTTAAACTTTGTGGGAGAATGTGAGGGTGGGATATTTCAAAAGAACAGCATGTATGCTATCTATGGTGAAACAAATCACCAGCCCAGGTAGGATGCACGAGACAAGTGCTCCGGCTTGGTGCACTGGGAAGACCCAGAGGAATCGGGTGGAGAGGGAGGTGGGAGGGGGAATCGGGACTGGGAATACATGTAAATCCATGGCTGATTCATATCAAAGTATGACAAAACCCACTGGAAAAAAAAATAAAAATAAAAAAAAAAATAAAAAAAAATAACAATAAAAAAAAAATAAGAGGAGCATGAAACGGTGTTCAAAAACATGAAGAGCCTGAAAAGGTGTGAAAAATATGAAGAGCTTCAAAACGTGTCAAAAATATGAGGAGCATGAAACAATCTGAAAAATAGGAGGAGCATTAAGCAGTGTTCAAAAACATGAAGAGCCTGAAAAGGTGTGAAAAATATGAAGAGCTTCAAAACGTGTCAAAAATATGAGGAGCATGAATCGCTCTGAAAAATAGGAGGAGCATGAAGCAGTATTCAAAAACATGAAGAGACTGAAATGTGCGAAAAATATGAAGAGCTTCAAAACGTGACAAAATATGAGGAGCATGAAACGGTCTGAAATATAGGAGGTGCATGAAGTGGTGTTGAAAAACATGAAGAGCCTGAAAAGGTTTGAAAAATATGAAGAGCTTCAAAGGTGTCAAAATTATGAGGAGCATGAAACGGTCTGAAATATAGGAGGTGCATGAAGAGGTGTTGAAAAACATGAAGAGCCTGAAAAGATGTGAAATATATGAAGAGCTTCAGAAGCTGTCAAAAATATGAGGAGCATGAAACGGTCTGAAAAATAGGAGGAATATGAAACGGTGTTGAAAAATATGAAGAGCTTGAAAAGGTGTGAAAAAAATGAAGAGCTTCAAAAGGTGTGAAAAATATGAGTAGCATGAAACGGTCTGAAAAGTAGAAGGAGCATGAAAAGGTGTTCAAAAACATGAAGAGCCTGAAAAGGTGTGAAATATAGGAAGAGCTTCAAAAGGTGTCAAAAATATGAGGAGCATGAAACGGTCTGAAAAATATGAGGAGCATTAAGCGGTGTTGAAAAACATGAAGAGCCTGAAAAGGTGTGAAAAAATATGAAGTGCTTCCAAAGGTGTGAAAAATATGAGGAGCATGAAACGGTCTGAAAAATAGGAGGAGCATGAAGCGGTGTTGATAAAAGTGAAGAGCCTGAAAAGGTGTGAAAAAATATGAAGTGCTTCCAAAGGTGTGAAAAATATGAGGAGCATTAATTGGGCTGAAAAATAGGAGGAGTATGAAACTGTGTTCAAAAACATGAAGAGCCTGAAAAGGTGTGAAAAATATGAAGAGCTTCAAAAGGGATCAAAATTATGAGGGGCATGAAACGGTGTGAAAAAGAGGAGGAGCTTGAAACAGTGTTCAAAAACATGAAGAGCCTGAAAAGGTGTGAAAAATATGAAGAGCCTCAAAAGGTGTCAAAAATATGAGCATCAAGAAACGGTCTGAAAAATAGGAGGAGCATGAAGCGGTGTTGAAAAACATGAAGAGCCTGAAACGGTGTGAAATATATGAAGAGCTTCAAAAGGTGTCAAAAATATGAGGAGCAGGAAACGGTCTGAAAAATAGGAGGATCATGTAGCGGTGTTGAAAAACATGAAAAGCCTGAAAAGGTGTGAAAAATATGAAGAGCTTCAAAAGGTGTCAAAAATATGAGGAGCACGAAACGGTCTTAAAAATAGGAGAAAGATGAAGCGGTGTTCAAAAACATGAAGAACATGAAAAGGTGTGAAAAATAAGAAGAGCTTTAAAAGGTGTGAAAATTATGAGGAGCTTGAAACGGTCTGAAAAATAGGAGGAGCATGAACTGGTTGTGAAAAACATGAAGAGCCTGAAAAGGTGGGAAAAATATGAAGAGCTTCAAAAGGTGTGAAAAATATGAGGAGCATGAAACGGTCTGAAAAATAGGAGGAGGATGAAACGGTAATCAAAAACATGAAGAGCCTGAAAAGGTGTGAAAAATTTGAAGAGCTTCAAAAGGTGTGAAATACATGAGGAGCATGAAACGGTCTGAAAAATAGGAGGAGCATGAAGCGGTGTTCAAAAAAATGCAGAGACTGAAAAGTTGTGAAAAATATGAAGAGCTTTAAAGGTGTGAAAAATATGAAGAAGTTCAAAATGTGTCAAAAATGAGATGAGCATGAAACGGTCTGAAAAATAGGAGGAGCATGAAGCGGTGTTCAAAAACATGAAGAGCCTGAAAAGTTGTGAAAAATATGAAGAGCTTGAAAAGGTGTCAAATATATGAGGAGCATGAAACGGTCTGAAATATAGGAGGAGCATGAAGCGGTGTTCAAAAACATGAAGTGCCTGAAAAGGTGTGAAAAATCTGAAGAGCTTCAAAAGGTTTTAAAAATATGAGGAGCAAGAAATTGTCTGAAAAATAAAGGAGCATGAAGCGATGTTCAAAAACATGAAGAGCCTGAAAAGGTGTGAAAAATATGAAGAGCTTCAAAAGTTGTCTAAAATATGAAGAGCATGAAACCGTCTGAAAAATAGGAGGAGCATGAAGCGGTGTTCAAAAACATGAAGAGCCTGAAAAGGTGTGAAAAATATGAAGAGCTTCAAAAGGTTTGAACTACATGAGGAGCATTAAACGGTCTGAAAAATAGCAGGAGCATTAAGTGGTGTTGAAAAACCTGAAGAGCCTGAAAAGATGTGAAAAATATGAAGAGCGTCAAAAGGTGTAAAAAAAATATGAAGAGCCTGAAACGGTCTGAAAAATAGGAGGAGCATGAAGCGGTGTTTAAAAACATGAAGAGCCTGAAAAGGTGTGAAATATATGAAGAGCTTCAAAAGGTGTGAAAAATATGGAGAGCTTCAAAAGCTGTCAAAAATATGAAGAGCATGAAACGGTCTGAAAAATAGGGGGAGCATGAAATGGTGTTCAAAAACATGAAGAGCCTGAAAAGGTGTGAAATATATGAAGAGCCTGAAAAGGTGTGAAAAATATGAAGAGCTTCAAAAGGTGTCAAAAATATGAAGAGCATGAAACTGTCTGAAAAATAGGAGGAGCATTAAATGGTGTTCAAAAACATGAAGAGCCTGAAAAGGTGTGAAAAATATGAAAAGCTTCAAAGGTGTGATAAACATGAGGAGCATGAAACGGTCTGAAAAATAGGAGAAGCATGAAGTGATGTGGAAAAACATGAACAGCCTGAAAAGGTGTGAAAAATATGAAGAGCTTCAAAAGGTGTGAAATACATGAGGAGCATGAAACTCTCTGAAAAATAGGAGGAGCATGAAGTGGTGTTCAAAAACATGAAGAGCCTGAAAATGTGTGAAAAATATGAAGAGCTTCAAAAGGTGTGAAATATATGAGGAGCTTCAAAAGGTGTGAAAAATATGAAGAGCTTCAAAAGATGTCAAAAATATGAAAAGCATGAAACGGTCTGAAAAATAGGAGGAGCATGAAATGGTGTTCAAAAACATGAAGAGCCTGAAAATGTGTGAAAAATTTGAAAAGGTTCAAAGGTTTGAAATACATGAGGAGCATGAAACGGTCTGAAAAATAGGAGAAGCATGAAGTGGTGTGGAAAAAAATGAAGAGCCTGAAAAAGTGTGAAAAATATGAAGAGCTTCAAAAGGTGTGAAATATATGTGGAGCATGTATCTCTCTGAAAAATAGGAGCATGAAGTGGTGTTGAAAAACATGAAGAGCCTGAAAAGATGTGAAAAATATGAAGAGCTCCAAAAGGTGTGAAAAATATGAGAAGCATGATACGGTCTGAAAAATAGGAGGAGCATGAAGTGGTGTTCAGAAACATGGAGAGCCTAAAAAGGTGTGAAAAATATGAAGAGCTTCAAAAAGTGTCTAAAATATGAGGAGCTTGAAACGGTCTGAAAAATAGGAGGAGCATGAAGCAGTGTTCACAAACATGAAGAGCCTGAAAAGGTGTGAAAAATATGAAGAGCTTCAAAACGTGTGAAATACATGAGGAGCATGAAAAGGTCTGAAAAATAGGAGGAGCATGAAATGGTGTTCAAACACATGAAGAGCCTGAAAAGGTGTGAAAAATATGAAGAGCTTCAAAAGGTGTGAAATACATGAGGAGCATTAAACGGTTTAAAAATTAGGAGGAGCATGAAGCGCTGTTCAAAAACATGAAGAGCCTGAAAAGGTGTTAAAAATATGAAGAGCTTCAAAAGGTGTGAAAAATATGAGGAGCATGAAACGGTCTGAAAAATAGGAGGAGCATGAAGCGGTGTTGAAAAACATGAGGAGCCTGAAAAGTTGTGAATAATATGAAGAGCTTCAAAAGGTGTGAAATACATGAGGAGCATGAAACGGTCTGAAAATAGGAGGAGCATGAAGCGGTGTTCAAAAACATGCTGAGACTGAAATCTTGTGAAAAATATGAAGAGCTTCAAAAGGTGTGAAAAATATGAAGAGCTTCAGAAGATGTCAAAAATGAGATGAGCATGAAACGGTCTGAAAAATAGGAGGAGCATGAACCGGTGTTCAAAAACATGAAGAGCCTGAAAAGGTGTGAAAAATATGAACAGCTTCAAAAGGTGTGAAAAATATGAGGAGCATGAAACGGTCTGAAAAATAGGAGGAGCATGAAGCGGTGTTGAAAAACATGAGGAGCCTGAAAAGGTGTGACAAATATGAAGAGCTTCAAAAGGTGGGAAATACATGAGGAGCATGAAACGGTCTCAAAAATAGGAGGAGCATGAAGCGGTGTTCAAAAACATGCTGAGTCTGAAAAGGGGTGAAAAATATGAAGAGCTTCAAAAGGTTTGATAAATATGAAGAGCTTCAAAAGGTGTCAAAAATATGAGGACCATGAAACGGTCTGCAAAATAGGAGGAGCATGAAGTGGTGTTGAAAAACATGAAGAGCCTGAAAACGTGTGAAAAAAATGAAGAGCTTCAAAAGGTGTGAAAAATATGAAGAGCTTCAAAAGGTGTCAAAAATGAGATGAGTGTAAAACGGTCTGAAATGTGGGAGGAGCATGAAGTGGTGTTGAAAATAATGAAGAGCCTGAAAAGGTGTGAAATATATGAAGAGCTTCAAAAGGTGTGAAAAAAAAGAGGAGCATGATACGGTCTGAAAAATAGGAGGAGCATGAATTGGTTGTGAAAAAACATGAAGAGCCTGAAAACGCGTGCAAAATATGAAGAGCTTCAAAAGGTGTGAAATACATGAGGAGCATGAAACGGTCTGAAAAATAGGAGGAGCAAGAAACGGTGTTGAAAAACATGAAGAGACTGACGAGGTGTCAGAAATATGAAGAGCTTCAAAAGGTGTCAAAAATATGAGGAGCATGAAACGGTCTGAAAAATAGGAGGAGCAACAAGGGGTGTTGAAATACATGAAGAGCCTGAAAATGTGTAAAAAATATAAAGAGCTTCAAAAGATGTGAAAAATACGAAGAGCTTCAAAAGGTGTCAAAAATATGAGGAGCATGAAACTGTCTGAAAAATAGGAGGAGCATGAAGCTGTGTTCAAAAACATGAAGAGCCTGAAAAGGCGTGAAATATATAAAGAGCTTCAAAAAGTGTCAAAATATGAGGAGCATGAAACGGTCTGAATAATAGGAGGAGAATGTAATGGTGATCAAAAACATGAAGAGCCTGAAAAGGTGTGAAAAATATGAAGAGCTTCAAAAGGTGTAAAATATGAGGAGCATGAAACGGTCTGAAAAATAGGAGGAGCATGAAGCGGTGTTCAAAAACATGAAGAGCCTGAAAAGTTGTGAAAAATATGAAAAGCTTCAAAAGGTGTCAAAAATGAGATGAGCATGAAACGGTCTGAAAAATAGGAGGAGCATGAAGCGGTGTTCAAAAACTTGAAGAGCCTGAAACGTTGTGAAAAATATGAAAAGCTTGAAAAGGTTTCAAAAAAGAGATGAGCATGAAACGGTCTGAAAAATAGGAAGAGCATGAAGTGGTGTTGAAAAAATGAAGAGCCTGAAAAGGTGTGAAAAATATGAAGATCATCAAAATGTATCAAAAATATGAGCAGCATGAAACGGTCTGCAAAAAAGGAGGAGCATGAAGTGGTGTTGAAAAACTTGAAGAGCCTGAAAAAGTGTGAAAAATATGAAAAGCTTCAAAAGATGTCAAAAATATGAGGAGCATGAAACGGTCTGAAAAATAGGAGGAGCATGAAGTGGTGTTGAAAAACATGAAGAGCCTGAAAAGGTGTGAAAAATATGAAGAGCTTCAAAAGGTGTCAAAAATATGAGGAGCATGAAACGATCTGAATAATCGGAGGAGCAGGAAACGGTTTTCAAAAACATGAAGAGCCTGAAAAGGTGTGAAAAATATGAAGAGCTTCAAAAGGTGTCAAAAATATGAGGATCATGAAACGGTCTGAAAATTAGGAGGAGCATGAAGCGTTGTTTAAAAACTTGAAGAGCCTGAAAAAGTTTGAAAAATATGAAGAGCTTCAAAAGGTGTCAAAAATATGAGAAGCATGAAACGGTGTTCAAAAACATGAAGAGCCTGAAAAGGTGTGAAAAATATGAAGAGCTTCAAAAGGTGTCAAAAATATGCGGACCATGAAACGGTCTGAAAAATAGGAGGAGCATGAAGCGGTGTTGAAAAACATGAAGAGTCTGAAAAGGTGTGAAATATATGAAGAGCTTCAAAAGGTGTAAAAAATATGAGGAGTTTGAAACGGTCTGAAAAATATGAGGATCTGGTTTCCTCATTGTGTATGCCCAGAAGTGGAATTGCTGGGTCATATGGCAGTTCTATTTCCAGTTTTTTAAGAAATCTCTTCACCGTTTTCCATAGCCGCTGTACTAGTGTGCATTCCCACCAACAATATAAGAGGGTTCCCTTTTCTCCACTCCCTCTCCAGCATTTATTGCTTGTAGACTTTTGGATAGCAGCCATCCTGACTGGCATGTAATGGTACCTCATTGTGGTTTTCATTTGCATTTCTCTAATAATGAGTGATGTTGAGCATCTTTTCATGTGTTTGTTATCCATCTGTATGTCTTCTTTGGAGAAATGTCTGTTTAGTTCTTTGGCTCATTTTTTATTGGGTCATTTATTTTTCTGGAATTGAGCTGCAGGATTTGCTTGTATATTTTTGAGATTAATCCTTTGTCTGTTTCTTCATTTGCTATTATTTTCTCCCAATCTGAGGGCTGTCTTTTCACCTTACTTATAGTTTCCTTTGTAGTGCAAAAGCTTTTAAGTTTCATTAGGTCCCATTTGTTTAGTTTTGCTTTTATTTCCAATATTCTGGGAGGTGGGTCATAGAGGATCTTGCTTTGATTTATGTCGGAGAGTGTTTTGCCTATCTTCTCCTCTAGGAGTTTTATAGTTTCTGGTCTTACATTTAGATCTTTAATCCATTTTGAGTTTATTTTTGTGTATGGTGTTAGAAAGTGTTCTATTTTCATTCTTTTACAAGTGGTTGACCAGTTTTCCCAGCACCACTTGTTAAAGAGGTTGTCTTTTTTCCATTGCATATCCTTGCCTCCTTTGTCAAAGATAAGGTGTCCATAGGTTCGTCTGAAAGAGACACGTGCACCCCAATGTTCATCGCAGCACTGTTTATAATAGCCAGGACATGGAAGCAACCTAGATGCCCGTCAGCAGATGAATGGATAAGAAAGCTGTGGTACATATACACCATGGAATATTACTCAGCCATTAAAAAGAATTCATTTGAATCAGTCCTAATGAGATGGATGAAGCTGGAGCCCATTTTACAGAGTGAAGTAAGCCAGAAAGATAAAGAACATTACAGCATACTGACACATGTATATGGAATTTAGAAAGGTGACAACGATAACCCTATATGCAGAACAGAAAAAGAGACACAGAAATACAGAACAGACTTTTAAACTTTGTGGGAGAATGTGAGGGTGGGATATTTCAAAAGAACAGCATGTATGCTATCTATGGTGAAACAAATCACCAGCCCAGGTAGGATGCACGAGACAAGTGCTCCGGCTTGGTGCACTGGGAAGACCCAGAGGAATCGGGTGGAGAGGGAGGTGGGAGGGGGAATCGGGACTGGGAATACATGTAAATCCATGGCTGATTCATATCAAAGTATGACAAAACCCACTGGAAAAAAAAATAAAAATAAAAAAAAAAATAAAAAAAAATAACAATAAAAAAAAAATAAGAGGAGCATGAAACGGTGTTCAAAAACATGAAGAGCCTGAAAAGGTGTGAAAAATATGAAGAGCTTCAAAACGTGTCAAAAATATGAGGAGCATGAAACAATCTGAAAAATAGGAGGAGCATTAAGCAGTGTTCAAAAACATGAAGAGCCTGAAAAGGTGTGAAAAATATGAAGAGCTTCAAAACGTGTCAAAAATATGAGGAGCATGAATCGCTCTGAAAAATAGGAGGAGCATGAAGCAGTATTCAAAAACATGAAGAGACTGAAATGTGCGAAAAATATGAAGAGCTTCAAAACGTGACAAAATATGAGGAGCATGAAACGGTCTGAAATATAGGAGGTGCATGAAGTGGTGTTGAAAAACATGAAGAGCCTGAAAAGGTTTGAAAAATATGAAGAGCTTCAAAGGTGTCAAAATTATGAGGAGCATGAAACGGTCTGAAATATAGGAGGTGCATGAAGAGGTGTTGAAAAACATGAAGAGCCTGAAAAGATGTGAAATATATGAAGAGCTTCAGAAGCTGTCAAAAATATGAGGAGCATGAAACGGTCTGAAAAATAGGAGGAATATGAAACGGTGTTGAAAAATATGAAGAGCTTGAAAAGGTGTGAAAAAAATGAAGAGCTTCAAAAGGTGTGAAAAATATGAGTAGCATGAAACGGTCTGAAAAGTAGAAGGAGCATGAAAAGGTGTTCAAAAACATGAAGAGCCTGAAAAGGTGTGAAATATAGGAAGAGCTTCAAAAGGTGTCAAAAATATGAGGAGCATGAAACGGTCTGAAAAATATGAGGAGCATTAAGCGGTGTTGAAAAACATGAAGAGCCTGAAAAGGTGTGAAAAAATATGAAGTGCTTCCAAAGGTGTGAAAAATATGAGGAGCATGAAACGGTCTGAAAAATAGGAGGAGCATGAAGCGGTGTTGATAAAAGTGAAGAGCCTGAAAAGGTGTGAAAAAATATGAAGTGCTTCCAAAGGTGTGAAAAATATGAGGAGCATTAATTGGGCTGAAAAATAGGAGGAGTATGAAACTGTGTTCAAAAACATGAAGAGCCTGAAAAGGTGTGAAAAATATGAAGAGCTTCAAAAGGGATCAAAATTATGAGGGGCATGAAACGGTGTGAAAAAGAGGAGGAGCTTGAAACAGTGTTCAAAAACATGAAGAGCCTGAAAAGGTGTGAAAAATATGAAGAGCCTCAAAAGGTGTCAAAAATATGAGCATCAAGAAACGGTCTGAAAAATAGGAGGAGCATGAAGCGGTGTTGAAAAACATGAAGAGCCTGAAACGGTGTGAAATATATGAAGAGCTTCAAAAGGTGTCAAAAATATGAGGAGCAGGAAACGGTCTGAAAAATAGGAGGATCATGTAGCGGTGTTGAAAAACATGAAAAGCCTGAAAAGGTGTGAAAAATATGAAGAGCTTCAAAAGGTGTCAAAAATATGAGGAGCACGAAACGGTCTTAAAAATAGGAGAAAGATGAAGCGGTGTTCAAAAACATGAAGAACATGAAAAGGTGTGAAAAATAAGAAGAGCTTTAAAAGGTGTGAAAATTATGAGGAGCTTGAAACGGTCTGAAAAATAGGAGGAGCATGAACTGGTTGTGAAAAACATGAAGAGCCTGAAAAGGTGGGAAAAATATGAAGAGCTTCAAAAGGTGTGAAAAATATGAGGAGCATGAAACGGTCTGAAAAATAGGAGGAGGATGAAACGGTAATCAAAAACATGAAGAGCCTGAAAAGGTGTGAAAAATTTGAAGAGCTTCAAAAGGTGTGAAATACATGAGGAGCATGAAACGGTCTGAAAAATAGGAGGAGCATGAAGCGGTGTTCAAAAAAATGCAGAGACTGAAAAGTTGTGAAAAATATGAAGAGCTTTAAAGGTGTGAAAAATATGAAGAAGTTCAAAATGTGTCAAAAATGAGATGAGCATGAAACGGTCTGAAAAATAGGAGGAGCATGAAGCGGTGTTCAAAAACATGAAGAGCCTGAAAAGTTGTGAAAAATATGAAGAGCTTGAAAAGGTGTCAAATATATGAGGAGCATGAAACGGTCTGAAATATAGGAGGAGCATGAAGCGGTGTTCAAAAACATGAAGTGCCTGAAAAGGTGTGAAAAATCTGAAGAGCTTCAAAAGGTTTTAAAAATATGAGGAGCAAGAAATTGTCTGAAAAATAAAGGAGCATGAAGCGATGTTCAAAAACATGAAGAGCCTGAAAAGGTGTGAAAAATATGACGAGCTTCAAAAGTTGTCTAAAATATGAAGAGCATGAAACCGTCTGAAAAATAGGAGGAGCATGAAGCGGTGTTCAAAAACATGAAGAGCCTGAAAAGGTGTGAAAAATATGAAGAGCTTCAAAAGGTTTGAACTACATGAGGAGCATTAAACGGTCTGAAAAATAGCAGGAGCATTAAGTGGTGTTGAAAAACCTGAAGAGCCTGAAAAGATGTGAAAAATATGAAGAGCGTCAAAAGGTGTAAAAAAAATATGAAGAGCCTGAAACGGTCTGAAAAATAGGAGGAGCATGAAGCGGTGTTTAAAAACATGAAGAGCCTGAAAAGGTGTGAAATATATGAAGAGCTTCAAAAGGTGTGAAAAATATGGAGAGCTTCAAAAGCTGTCAAAAATATGAAGAGCATGAAACGGTCTGAAAAATAGGGGGAGCATGAAATGGTGTTCAAAAACATGAAGAGCCTGAAAAGGTGTGAAATATATGAAGAGCCTGAAAAGGTGTGAAAAATATGAAGAGCTTCAAAAGGTGTCAAAAATATGAAGAGCATGAAACTGTCTGAAAAATAGGAGGAGCATTAAATGGTGTTCAAAAACATGAAGAGCCTGAAAAGGTGTGAAAAATATGAAAAGCTTCAAAGGTGTGATAAACATGAGGAGCATGAAACGGTCTGAAAAATAGGAGAAGCATGAAGTGATGTGGAAAAACATGAACAGCCTGAAAAGGTGTGAAAAATATGAAGAGCTTCAAAAGGTGTGAAATACATGAGGAGCATGAAACTCTCTGAAAAATAGGAGGAGCATGAAGTGGTGTTCAAAAACATGAAGAGCCTGAAAATGTGTGAAAAATATGAAGAGCTTCAAAAGGTGTGAAATATATGAGGAGCTTCAAAAGGTGTGAAAAATATGAAGAGCTTCAAAAGATGTCAAAAATATGAAAAGCATGAAACGGTCTGAAAAATAGGAGGAGCATGAAATGGTGTTCAAAAACATGAAGAGCCTGAAAATGTGTGAAAAATTTGAAAAGGTTCAAAGGTTTGAAATACATGAGGAGCATGAAACGGTCTGAAAAATAGGAGAAGCATGAAGTGGTGTGGAAAAAAATGAAGAGCCTGAAAAAGTGTGAAAAATATGAAGAGCTTCAAAAGGTGTGAAATATATGTGGAGCATGTATCTCTCTGAAAAATAGGAGCATGAAGTGGTGTTGAAAAACATGAAGAGCCTGAAAAGATGTGAAAAATATGAAGAGCTCCAAAAGGTGTGAAAAATATGAGAAGCATGATACGGTCTGAAAAATAGGAGGAGCATGAAGTGGTGTTCAGAAACATGGAGAGCCTAAAAAGGTGTGAAAAATATGAAGAGCTTCAAAAAGTGTCTAAAATATGAGGAGCTTGAAACGGTCTGAAAAATAGGAGGAGCATGAAGCAGTGTTCACAAACATGAAGAGCCTGAAAAGGTGTGAAAAATATGAAGAGCTTCAAAACGTGTGAAATACATGAGGAGCATGAAAAGGTCTGAAAAATAGGAGGAGCATGAAATGGTGTTCAAAAACATGAAGAGCATGAAAAGGTGTGAAAATTATGAAGAGCTTCAAAAGGTGTCAAAAACATGAGGAGAATGAAACGGTCTGAAAAATAGGAGGAGCATGAAGCAGTGTTCAAAACATGAAGAGCCTGAAAAAGTGTGAAAAATATGAAGATCTTCAAAAGTTTGAAAAATATGAAGACCCTGAAAAGGTGTCAAAAATGAGATGAGCATGAAACAGTCTGAAAAGTAGGAGGAGCATGAAGTGTTGTTCAAAAACGTGAAGAGCCTGAAAAGTTGTGAAAAATATGAAGAGCTTGAAAAGGTGTGAAATACCTGAGGAGCATGAAACGGTCTGAAAAATAGGAGGAGCATGAAGCGGTGTTCAAAACATGAAGAGCCTGAAAAAGTGTGAAAAATATGAAGAGCTTCAAAAGGTTTAAAAAATAGGAGGAGGATGAAACGGTGTTCAAAAACATGAAGAGCCTGAAAAAGTGTGATAAATATGAAGAGCTTATAAAATTGTCAAAAATATGAGGAGCATGGAGAGATGTTCAAAATCATGAAGAGGCTGAAAGGTGTGAAAAACATTAAGAGCTTCAAAAGGTTTGAAAAATAGGAGGAGCATGAAGCGGTGTTCAGAAACATGAAGAGCCTGAAAATGTGTGAAAAATATGAAGAGCTTATAAAATTGTCAAAAATATGAGGAGCATGAAACGGTCTGAAAAATACGAGCAGCCTGAAAACGTCTGAAAAATAGGAGGAGCATGAAGCGGTGTTCAAAAACATGAAGGGCCTGAAAACGTGTGAAAAATATGAAGAGCTTCAAAAGGAGTCAAAAATATGCGGAGCCTGAAACGATCTGAAAAATAGGAGGAGCATGAAGCGGTGTTGAAAAACATGAAGAGCCGGAAAAGGTGTGAAAAATGTGAAGAGCTTCAAAAGGTGTCAAAAATATGAGGAGCATGAAACGGTCTGAAATATAAGAGGATCATGAAGCGGTGTTGAAAAACATGAAGAGCCTGAAAAGGTCTGATAAATGTGAAGAGCTTCAAAATGTGTCAAAAATATGAGGAGCATGAAACGGTCTGAAAAATAGGAGGAGTAAGAAGCGTTATTGAAATACATGAAGAGCCTGAAAACGTGTGAAGAATATGAAGAGCTCAAAAGGTGTGAAAAAAATGAAGAGCTTCAGAAGGTGTCAAAAATGAGATGAGCATGAAACGGCCTCAAAAATAGGAGGAGCAGGAAGTGGTGTTCAGAAACATGGAGAGCCTGAAAAGGTGTGAAAAATATGAAGAGCTTATAAAATTGTCAAAAATATGAGGAGCATGAAACGGTCTGAAAAATACGAGCAGCCTGAAACCGTCTGAAAAATAGGAGGAGCATGAAGCGGTGTTAAAAACATGAAGAGCCTGAAAAAGTGTGAAAAATATGAAGAGCTTATAAAATTGTCAAAAATATGAGGAGCATGAAACGGTCTGAAAAATACGAGCAGCCTGAAACCGTCTGAAAAATAGGAGGAGCATGAAGCGGTGTTCAAAACATGAAGAGCCTGAAAAAGTGTGAAAAATATGAAGAGCTTATAAAATTGTCAAAAATATGAGGAGCATGAAACGGTCTGAAAAATACAGCAGCCTGAAACGGTCTGAAAAATAGGAGGAGCATGAAGCGGTGTTCAAAAACATGAAGGGCCTGAAAACGGGTGAAAAATATGAAGAGCTTCAAAAGGAGTCAAAAATATGCGGAGCCTGAAACGATCTGAAAAATAGGAGGAGCATGAAGCGGAGTTGAAAAACCTGAAGAGCCGGAAAAGGTGTGAAAAATGTTAAGAGCTTCAAAAGGTGTCAAAATATGAGGAGCATGAAACGCTCTGAAATATAGGAGGATCATGAAGCGGTGTTGAAAAACATGAAGAGCCTGAAAAGGTGTGATAAATGTGAAGAGCTTCAAAAGGTGTCAAAAATATGAGGAGCATGAAACGGTCTGAAAAATAGTAGGAGCATGAAACGGTGATCAAAAACATGAAGAATTTGAAAACGTGTGAAAAATATGAAGAGCTTCAAACGGTGTGAAAAATATCAGGAGCATGAAACGGTCTGAAAAAGATGAGGAGCATGAAGTGGTCTTCATAAACATGTACAGCCTGAAAAGGTGTGAAAAATATGAAGAGCTTCAAAAGGTGTGAAAAACAGGAGGAACATGCAGCGGTGTTCAAAAATATGAAGAGCCTGAAAAGGTGTGAAAAATATGTAGTGCTTCAAAAGGTGTCAACAATATGAGGAGCATGAAACGGTCTGAAAAATAGGAGGAGCAAGAAGCGGTGTTGAAAAACAAGAAGAGACGGAAAAGGTGTGAAAAATATGAAGAGCTTCAAAAGGTTTCAAAAATATGAGGAGCTTGAAATGGTCTGAAAAATAGGACGAGCATGAAACGGTGTTCAAAAACATGAAGAGCATGAAAAGGTGTGAAATTATGAAGAGCTTCAAAAGGTGTGAAAAACATGAGGAGAATGAAACGGTCTGAAAAATAGGAGGAGCATGAAGCAGTGTTCAAAACATGAAGAGCCTGAAAAAGTGTGAAAAATATGAAGATATTGAAAAGTTTGAAAAATATGAAGACCCTGAAAAGGTGTCAAAAATGAGATGAGCATGAAACAGTCTGAAAAGTAGGAGGAGCATGAAGTGTTGTTCAAAAACGTGAAGAGCCTGAAAAGGTGTGAAAAATATGAAGAGCTTGAAAAGGTGTGAAATACCTGAGGAGCATGAAACGGTCTGAAAAATAGGAGGAGCATGAAGCGGTGTTCAAAACATGAAGAGCCTGAAAAAGTGTGAAAATTATGAAGAGCTTATAAAATTGTCAAAAATATGAGGAGCATGAAACGGTCTGAAAAATACGAGCAGCCTGAAACCGTCTGAAAAATAGGAGGAGCATGAAGCGGTGTTCAAAAACATGAAGGGCCTGAAAATGTGTGAAAAATATGAAGAGCTTATAAAATTGTCAAAAATATGAGGAGCATGAAACGGTCTGAAAAATACGAGCAGCCTGAAACCGTCTGAAAAATAGGAGGAGCATGAAGCGGTGTTCAAAACATGAAGAGCCTGAAAAAGTGTGAAAAATATGAAGAGCTTATAAAATTGTCAAAAATATGAGGAGAATGAAACGGTCTGAAAAATACGAGCAGCCTGAAACCGTCTGAAAAATAGGAGGAGCATGAAGCGGTGTTCAAAACATGAAGAGCCTGAAAAAGTGTGAAAAATATGAAGAGCTTATAAAATTGTCAAAAATATGAGGAGCATGAAACGGTCTGAAAAATACAGCAGCCTAAAACGGTCTGAAAAATAGGAGGAGCATGAAGCGGTGTTCAAAAACATGAAGGGCCTGAAAACGGGTGAAAAATATGAAGAGCTTCAAAAGGAGTCAAAAATATGCGGAGCCTGAAACGATCTGAAAAATAGGAGGAGCATGAAGCGGAGTTGAAAAACATGAAGAGCCGGAAAAGGTGTGAAAAATGTGAAGAGCTTCAAAAGGTGTCAAAAATATGAGGAGCATGAAACGCTCTGAAATATAGGAGGATCATGAAGCGGTGTTGAAAAACATGAAGAGCCTGAAAAGGTGTGATAAATGTGAAGAGCTTCAAAAGGTGTCAAAAATATGAGGAGTATGAAAAGGTCTGAAAAATAGGAGGAGTATGAAACGGTGATCAAAAACATGAAGAATCTGAAAACGTGTGAAAAATATGAAGAGCTTCAAACGGTGTGAAAAATATCAGGAGCATGAAACGGTCTGAAAAAGATGAGGAGCATGAAGTGGTCTTCAGAAACATGTACAGCCTGAAAAGGTTTGAAAAATGTGAAGAGCTTCAAAAGGTGTGAAAAACAGGAGGAACATGAAGCGGCGTTCAAAAATATGAAGAGCCTGAAAAGGTGTGAAAAATATGAAGTGCTTCAAAAGGTGTCAACAATATGAGGAGCATGAAACGGTCTGAAAAATAGGAGGAGCAAGAAGCGGTGTTGAAAAAAAAGAAGAGACGGAAAAGGTGAAAAATATGAAGAGCTTCAAAAGGTTTCAAAAATATGAGGAGCTTGAAATGGTCTGAAAAATAGGACGAGCATGAAACGGTGTTCAAAAACATGAAGAGCATGAAAATGTGTGAAAATTATGAAGAGCTTCAAAAGGTGTGAAAAACATGAGGAGAATGAAACGGTCTGAAAAATAGGAGGAGCATGAAGCAGTGTTCAAAACATGAAGAGCCTGAAAAAGTGTGAAAAATATGAAGATCGTCAAAAGTTTGAAAAATATGAAGACCCTGAAAAGGTGTCAAAAATGAGATGAGCATGAAACAGTCTGAAAAGTAGGAGGAGCATGAAGCGGTGTTTAAAAACATGAAGAGCCTGAAAAGGTGTGAAATATATGAAGAGCTTCAAAAGGTGTGAAAAATATGGAGAGCTTCAAAAGGTGTCAAAAATATGAAGAGCATGAAACGGTCTGAAAAATAGGGGGAGCATGAAATGGTGTTCAAAAACATGAAGAGCCTGAAAAGGTGTGAAATATATGAAGACCCTGAAAAGGTGTGAAAAATATGAAGAGCTTCAAAAGGTGTCAAAAATATGAAGAGCATGAAACGGTCTGAAAAATAGGGGGAGCATGAAATGGTGTTCAAAAACATGAAGAGCCTGAAAAGGTGTGAAATATATGAAGAGCCTGAAAAGGTGTGAAAAATATGAAGAGCTTCAAAAGGTGTCAAAAATATGAGGAGCTTGAAACTGTCTGAAAAATAGGAGGAGCATGAAGCAGTGTTCAAAAACATGAAGAGCCTGAAAAGGTGTGAAAAATATGAAGAGCTTCAAAACGTGTGAAATACATGAGGAGCATGAAAAGGTCTGAAAAATAGGAGGAGCATGAAATGGTGTTCAAAAACATGAAGAGCATGAAAAGGTGTGAAAATTATGAAGAGCTTCAAAAGGTGTGAAAAACATGAGGAGAATGAAACGGTCTGAAAAATAGGAGGAGCATGAAGCAGTGTTCAAAACATGAAGAGCCTGAAAAAGTGTGAAAAATATGAAGATCTTCAAAACTTTGAAAAATATGAAGACCCTGAAAAGGTGTCAAAAATGAGATGAGCATGAAAAAGTCTGAAAAGTAGGAGGAGCATGAAGTGTTGTTCAGAAACGTGAAGAGCCTGAAAAGGTGTGAAAAATATGAAGAGCTTGAAAAGGTATGAAATACCTGAGGAGCATGAAACGGTCTGAAAAATAGGAGGAGCATGAAGCGGTGTTCAAAACATGAAGAGCCTGAAAAAGTGTGAAAAATATGAAGAGCTTCAAAAGGTTTGAAAAATAGGAGGAGGATGAAGCGGTGTTCAAAAACATGAAGAGCCTGAAAAAGTGTGATAAATATGAAGAGCTTATAAAATTGTCAAAAATATGAGGAGCATGGAGAGATGTTCAAAAACATGAAGAGGATGATAAGGCGTGAAAAACATTAAGAGCTTCAAAAGGTTTGAAAAATAGGAGGAGCATGAAGCGGTGTTCAAAAACATGAAGGGCTTGAAAACGTGTGAAAAATATGAAGAGCTTCAAAAGGAGTCAAAAATATGCGAAGCCTGAAACGATCTGAAAAATAGGAGGAGCATGAAGCGGTGTTGAAAAACATGAAGAGCCTGAAAATGTGTGAAAAATATGAAGAGCTTCAAAAGGTGTGAAATACATGAGGAGCATGAAACTCTCTGAAAAATAAAAGGAGCATGAAGTGGTGTTCAAAAACATGAAGAGCCTGAAAATGTGTGAAAAATATGAAGAGCTTCAAAAGGTGTGAAATATATGAGGAGCTTCAAAAGGTGTGAAAAATATGAAGAGCTTCAAAAGATGTCAAAAATATGAAAAGCATGAAACGGTCTGAAAAATAGGAGGAGCATGAAATGGTGTTCAAAAACATGAAGAGCCTGAAAATGTGTGAAAAATATGAAAAGCTTCAAAGGTTTGAAATACATGAGGAGCATGAAACAGTCTGAAAAATAGGAGAAGCAGGAAGTGGTGTGGAAAAAAATGAAGAGCCTGAAAAGGTGTGAAAAATATGAAGAGCTTCAAAAGGTGTGAAATATATGTGGAGCATGAATCTCTCTGAAAAATAGGAGGAGCATGAAGTGGTGTTGAAAAACATGAAGAGCCTGAAAAGATGTGAAAAATATGAAGAGCTCCAAAAGGTGTGAAAAATATGAGAAGCATGATACGATCTGAAAAATAGGAGGAGCATGAAGTGGTGTTCAGAAACATGGAGAGCCTAAAAAGGTGTGAAAAATATGAAGAGCTTCAAAAGGTGTCAAAAATATGAGGAGCTTGAAACTGTCTGAAAAATAGGAGGAGCATGAAGCAGTGTTCAAAAACATGAAGAGCCTGAAAAGGTGTGAAAAATATGAAGAGCTTCAAAACGTGTGAAATACATGAGGAGCATGAAAAGGTCTGAAAAATAGGAGGAGTATGAAATGGTGTTCAAAAACATGAAGAGCATGAAAAGGTGTGAAAATTATGAAGAGCTTCAAAAGGTGTGAAAAACATGAGGAGAATGAAACGGTCTGAAAAATAGGAGGAGCATGAAGCAGTGTTCAAAACATGAAGAGCCTGAAAAAGTGTGAAAAATATGAAGATCTTCAAAAGTTTGAAAAATATGAAGACCCTGAAAAGGTGTCAAAAATGAGATGAGCATGAAACAGTCTGAAAAGTAGGAGGAGCATGAAGTGTTGTTCAGAAACGTGAAGAGCCTGAAAAGGTGTGAAAAATATGAAGAGCTTGAAAAGGTATGAAATACCTGAGGAGCATGAAACGGTCTGAAAAATAGGAGGAGCATGAAGCGGTGTTCAAAACATGAAGAGCCTGAAAAAGTGTGAAAAATATGAAGAGCTTCAAAAGGTTTGAAAAATAGGAGGAGGATGAAGCGGTGTTCAAAAACATGAAGAGCCTGAAAAAGTGTGATAAATATGAAGAGCTTATAAAATTGTCAAAAATATGAGGAGCATGGAGAGATGTTCAAAAACATGAAGAGGATGATAAGGCGTGAAAAACATTAAGAGCTTCAAAAGGTTTGAAAAATAGGAGGAGCATGAAGCGGTGTTCAAAAACATGAAGGGCTTGAAAACGTGTGAAAAATATGAAGAGCTTCAAAAGGAGTCAAAAATATGCGAAGCCTGAAACGATCTGAAAAATAGGAGGAGCATGAAGCGGTGTTGAAAAACATGAAGAGCCTGAAAATGTGTGAAAAATATGAAGAGCTTCAAAAGGTGTGAAATACATGAGGAGCATGAAACTCTCTGAAAAATAAAAGGAGCATGAAGTGGTGTTCAAAAACATGAAGAGCCTGAAAATGTGTGAAAAATATGAAGAGCTTCAAAAGGTGTGAAATATATGAGGAGCTTCAAAAGGTGTGAAAAATATGAAGAGCTTCAAAAGATGTCAAAAATATGAAAAGCATGAAACGGTCTGAAAAATAGGAGGAGCATGAAATGGTGTTCAAAAACATGAAGAGCCTGAAAATGTGTGAAAAATATGAAAAGCTTCAAAGGTTTGAAATACATGAGGAGCATGAAACAGTCTGAAAAATAGGAGAAGCAGGAAGTGGTGTGGAAAAAAATGAAGAGCCTGAAAAGGTGTGAAAAATATGAAGAGCTTCAAAAGGTGTGAAATATATGTGGAGCATGAATCTCTCTGAAAAATAGGAGGAGCATGAAGTGGTGTTGAAAAACATGAAGAGCCTGAAAAGATGTGAAAAATATGAAGAGCTCCAAAAGGTGTGAAAAATATGAGAAGCATGATACGATCTGAAAAATAGGAGGAGCATGAAGTGGTGTTCAGAAACATGGAGAGCCTAAAAAGGTGTGAAAAATATGAAGAGCTTCAAAAGGTGTCAAAAATATGAGGAGCTTGAAACTGTCTGAAAAATAGGAGGAGCATGAAGCAGTGTTCAAAAACATGAAGAGCCTGAAAAGGTGTGAAAAATATGAAGAGCTTCAAAACGTGTGAAATACATGAGGAGCATGAAAAGGTCTGAAAAATAGGAGGAGTATGAAATGGTGTTCAAAAACATGAAGAGCATGAAAAGGTGTGAAAATTATGAAGAGCTTCAAAAGGTGTGAAAAACATGAGGAGAATGAAACGGTCTGAAAAATAGGAGGAGCATGAAGCAGTGTTCAAAACATGAAGAGCCTGAAAAAGTGTGAAAAATATGAAGATCTTCAAAAGTTTGAAAAATATGAAGACCCTGAAAAGGTGTCAAAAATGAGATGAGCATGAAACAGTCTGAAAAGTAGGAGGAGCATGAAGTGTTGTTCAGAAACGTGAAGAGCCTGAAAAGGTGTGAAAAATATGAAGAGCTTGAAAAGGTATGAAATACCTGAGGAGCATGAAACGGTCTGAAAAATAGGAGGAGCATGAAGCGGTGTTCAAAACATGAAGAGCCTGAAAAAGTGTGAAAAATATGAAGAGCTTTAAAAGGTTTGAAAAATAGGAGGAGGATGAAGCGGTGTTCAAAAACATGAAGAGCCTGAAAAAGTGTGATAAATATGAAGAGCTTATAAAATTGTCAAAAATATGAGGAGCATGGAGAGATGTTCAAAAACATGAAGAGGATGTTAAGGCGTGAAAAACATTAAGAGCTTCAAAAGGTTTGAAAAATAGGAGGAGCATGAAGCGGTGTTCAAAAACATGAAGAGCCTGAAAATGTGTGAAAAATATGAATAGCTTATAAAATTGTCAAAAATATGAGGAGCATGGAGAGATGTTCAAAAACATGAAGAGGATGTTAAGGCGTGAAAAACATTAAGAGCTTCAAAAGGTTTGAAAAATAGGAGGAGCATGAAGCGGTGTTCAAAAACATGAAGAGTCTGAAAACGTGTGAAAAATATGAAGAGCTTCAAACGGTGTGAAAAATATCAGGAGCATGAAACGGTCTGAAAAAGATGAGGAGCATGAAGTGGTCTTCAAAAACATGTACAGCCTGAAAAGGTGTGAAAAATATGAAGAGCTTCAAAAGATGTGAAAAATATGAAGAGCTTCAAAAGGTGTCAAAAATGAGATGAGCATGAAACGGTCTGAAAAATAGGAGAAGAATGAAACGGTGTTGAAAAATTGAAGAGCCTGAAAAGCTGTGAAAAATATGAAGAGCTTCAAAAGGTGTGAAAAATATGAAGAGCTTCAAAACGTGTGAAATACATGAGGAGCATGAAAAGGTCTGAAAAATAGGAGTAGCATGAAGAGGTGTTCAAAAACATGAAGAGGCTGATAAGGTGTGAAAAACATGAAGAGCTTCAAAAAGTTTGAAAAATAGGAGGAGCATGAAGCGGTGTTCAGAAACATGAGGAGCCTGAAAAGGTGAGAAAAATATGAAGAGCTTCAAAAGGTGTGAGAAATGTGAGGAGCATGAAGCGGTGTTCAAATACATGAAGAGCCTGAAAAAGTGTGAAAAATATGAAGAGCTTATAAAATTGTCAAAAATATCAGGAGCATGAAACGGTCTGAAAAATATGAGCAGCCTGAAACGGTCTGAAAAATAGGAGGAGCATGAAGCGGTGTTCAAAAACATAAAGGGCCTGAAAACGTGTGAAAAATATGAAGAGCTTCAAAAGGAGTCAAAAATATGCGGAGCCTGAAACGATCTGAAAAATACGAGGAGCATGAAGCGGAGTTGAAAAACATGAAGAGCCGGAAAAGGTGTGAAAAATGTGAAGAGCTTCAAAAGGTGTCAAAAATATGAGGAGCATGAAACGCTCTGAAATATAGGAGGATCATGAAGCGGTGTTGAAAAACATGAAGAGCCTGAAAAGGTGTGATAAATGTGAAGAGCTTCAAAAGGTGTCAAAAATATGAGGAGTATGAAACGGTCTGAAAAATAGGAGGAGCATGAAACGGTGATCAAAAACATGAAGAATCTGAAAACGTGTGAAAAATATGAAGAGCTTCAAACGGTGTGAAAAATATCAGGAGCATGAAACGGTCTGAAAAAGATGAGGAGCAAGAAGTGGTCTTCAGAAACATGTACAGCCTGAAAAGGTGTGAAAAATATGAAGAGCTTCAAAAGGTGTGAAAAACAGGAGGAACATGAAGCAGCGTTCAAAAATATGAAGAGCCTGAAAAGGTGTCAAAAATATGAAGTGCTTCAAAAGGTGTCAACAATATGAGGAGCATGAAACAGTCTGAAAAATAGGAGGAGCAAGAAGCGGTGTTGAAAAACAAGAAGAGACGGAAAAGGTGTGAAAAATATGAAGAGCTTCAAAAGGTTTCAAAAATATGAGGAGCTTGAAATGATCTGAAAAATAGGACGAGCATGAAACGGTGTTCAAAAACATGAAGAGCATGAAAAGGTGTGAAAATTATGAAGAGCTTCAAAAGGTGTGAAAAACATGAGGAGAATGAAACGGTCTGAAAAATAGGAGGAGCATGAAGCAGTGTTCAAAACATGAAGAGCCTGAAAAAGTGTGAAAAATATGAAGATCTTCAAAACTTTGAAAAATATGAAGACCCTGAAAAGGTGTCAAAAATGAGATGAGCATGAAACAGTCTGAAAATTAGGAGGAGCATGAAGTGTTGTTCAAAAACGTGAAGAGCCTGAAAAGGTGTGAAAAATATGAAGAGCTTGAAAAGGTGTGAAATATATGAGGAGCTTCAAAAGGTGTGAAAAATATGAAGAGCTTCAAAAGATGTCAAAAATATGAAAAGCATGAAACGGTCTGAAAAATAGGAGGAGCATGAAATGGTGTTCAAAAACATGAAGAGCCTGAAAATGTGTGAAAAATATGAAAAGCTTCAAAGGTTTGAAATACATGAGGAGCATGAAACAGTCTGAAAAATAGGAGAAGCATGAAGTGGTGTGGAAAAAAATGAAGAGCCTGAAAAGGTGTGAAAAAAATGAAGAGCTTCAAAAGGTGTGAAATATATGTGGAGCATGAATCTCTCTGAAAAATAGGAGGAGCATGAAGTGGTGTTGAAAAACATGAAGAGCCTGAAAAGATGTGAAAAATATGAAGAGCTCCAAAAGGTGTGAAAAATATGAGAAGCATGATACGATCTGAAAAATAGGAGGAGCATGAAGTGGTGTTCAGAAACATGGAGAGCCTAAAAAGGTGTGAAAAATATGAAGAGCTTCAAAAGGTGTCAAAAATATGAGGAGCTTGAAACTGTCTGAAAAATAGGAGGAGCATGAAGCAGTGTTCAAAAACATGAAGAGCCTGAAAAGGTGTGAAAAATATGAAGAGCTTCAAAACGTGTGAAATACATGAGGAGCATGAAAAGGTCTGAAAAATAGGAGGAGCATGAAATGGTGTTCAAAAACATGAAGACCATGAAAAGGTGTGAAAATTATGAAGAGCTTCAAAAGGTGTGAAAAACATGAGGAGAATGAAACGGTCTGAAAAATAGGAGGAGCATGAAGCAGTGTTCAAAACATGAAGAGCCTGAAAAAGTGTGAAAAATATGAAGATCTTCAAAAGTTTGAAAAATATGAAGACCCTGAAAAGGTGTCAAAAATGAGATGAGCATGAAACAGTCTGAAAAGTAGGAGGAGCATGAAGTGTTGTTCAGAAACGTGAAGAGCCTGAAAAGGTGTGAAAAATATGAAGAGCTTGAAAAGGTATGAAATACCTGAGGAGCATGAAACGGTCTGAAAAATAGGAGGAGCATGAAGCGGTGTTCAAAACATGAAGAGCCTGAAAAAGTGTGAAAAATATGAAGAGCTTCAAAAGGTTTGAAAAATAGGAGGAGGATGAAGCGGTGTTCAAAAACATGAAGAGCCTGAAAAAGTGTGATAAATATGAAGAGCTTATAAAATTGTCAAAAATATGAGGAGCATGGAGAGATGTTCAAAAACATGAAGAGGATGTTAAGGCGTGAAAAACATTAAGAGCTTCAAAAGGTTTGAAAAATAGGAGGAGCATGAAGCGGTGTTCAAAAACATGAAGAGCCTGAAAATGTGTGAAAAATATGAATAGCTTATAAAATTGTCAAAAATATGAGGAGCATGAAACGGTCTGAAAAATACGAGCAGCCTGAAAACGTCTGAAAAATAGGAGGAGCATGAAGCGGTGTTCAAAAACATGAAGGGCCTGAAAACGTGTGAAAAATATGAAGAGCTTCAAAAGGAGTCAAAAATATGCGAAGCCTGAAACGATCTGAAAAATAGGAGGAGCATGAAGCGGTGTTGAAAAACATGAAGAGCCGGAAAAGGTGTGAAAAATGTGAAGAGCTTCAAAAGGTGTCAAAAATATGAGGAGCATGAAACGGTCTGAAATATAAGAGGATCATGAAGCGGTGTTGAAAAACATGAAGAGCCGGAAAAGGTGTGAAAAATGTGAAGAGCTTCAAAAGGTGTCAAAAATATGAGGAGCATGAAACGGTCTGAAATATAAGAGGATCATGAAGCGGTGTTGAAAAACATGAAGAGTCTGAAAACGTGTGAAAAATATGAAGAGCTTCAAACGGTGTGAAAAATATCAGGAGCATGAAACGGTCTGAAAAAGATGAGGAGCATGAAGTGGTCTTCAAAAACATGTACAGCCTGAAAAGGTGTGAAAAATATGAAGAGCTTCAAAAGATGTGAAAAATATGAAGAGCTTCAAAAGGTGTCAAAAATGAGATGAGCATGAAACGGTCTGAAAAATAGGAGAAGAATGAAACGGTGTTGAAAAATTGAAGAGCCTGAAAAGCTGTGAAAAATATGAAGAGCTTCAAAAGGTGTGAAAAATATGAAGAGCTTCAAAACGTGTGAAATACATGAGGAGCATGAAAAGGTCTGAAAAATAGGAGTAGCATGAAGAGGTGTTCAAAAACATGAAGAGGCTGATAAGGTGTGAAAAACATGAAGAGCTTCAAAAAGTTTGAAAAATAGGAGGAGCATGAAGCGGTGTTCAGAAACATGAGGAGCCTGAAAAGGTGAGAAAAATATGAAGAGCTTCAAAAGGTGTGAGAAATGTGAGGAGCATGAAGCGGTGTTCAAATACATGAAGAGCCTGAAAAAGTGTGAAAAATATGAAGAGCTTATAAAATTGTCAAAAATATCAGGAGCATGAAACGGTCTGAAAAATATGAGCAGCCTGAAACGGTCTGAAAAATAGGAGGAGCATGAAGCGGTGTTCAAAAACATGAAGGGCCTGAAAACGTGTGAAAAATATGAAGAGCTTCAAAAGGAGTCAAAAATATGCGGAGCCTGAAACGATCTGAAAAATACGAGGAGCATGAAGCGGAGTTGAAAAACATGAAGAGCCGGAAAAGGTGTGAAAAATGTGAAGAGCTTCAAAAGGTGTCAAAAATATGAGGAGCATGAAACGCTCTGAAATATAGGAGGATCATGAAGCGGGGTTGAAAAACATGAAGAGCCTGAAAAGGTGTGATAAATGTGAAGACCTTCAAAAGGTGTCAAAAATATGAGGAGTATGAAACGGTCTGAAAAATAGGAGGAGCATGAAACGGTGATCAAAAACATGAAGAATCTGAAAACGTGTGAAAAATATGAAGAGCTTCAAACGGTGTGAAAAATATCAGGAGCATGAAACGGTCTGAAAAAGATGAGGAGCAAGAAGTGGTCTTCAGAAACATGTACAGCCTGAAAAGGTGTGAAAAATATGAAGAGCTTCAAAAGGTGTGAAAAACAGGAGGAACATGAAGCAGCGTTCAAAAATATGAAGAGCCTGAAAAGGTGTCAAAAATATGAAGTGCTTCAAAAGGTGTCAACAATATGAGGAGCATGAAACAGTCTGAAAAATAGGAGGAGCAAGAAGCGGTGTTGAAAAACAAGAAGAGACGGAAAAGGTGTGAAAAATATGAAGAGCTTCAAAAGGTTTCAAAAATATGAGGAGCTTGAAATGATCTGAAAAATAGGACGAGCATGAAACGGTGTTCAAAAACATGAAGAGCATGAAAAGGTGTGAAAATTATGAAGAGCTTCAAAAGGTGTGAAAAACATGAGGAGAATGAAACGGTCTGAAAAATAGGAGGAGCATGAAGCAGTGTTCAAAACATGAAGAGCCTGAAAAAGTGTGAAAAATATGAAGATCTTCAAAACTTTGAAAAATATGAAGACCCTGAAAAGGTGTCAAAAATGAGATGAGCATGAAACAGTCTGAAAATTAGGAGGAGCATGAAGTGTTGTTCAAAAACGTGAAGAGCCTGAAAAGGTGTGAAAAATATGAAGAGATGAAAAGGTGTGAAATATATGAGGAGCTTCAAAAGGTGTGAAAAATATGAGGAGCTTCAAAAGATGTCAAAAATATGAAAAGCATGAAACGGTCTGAAAAATAGGAGGAGCATGAAATGGTGTTCAAAAACATGAAGAGCCTGAAAATGTGTGAAAAATATGAAAAGCTTCAAAGGTTTGAAATACATGAGGAGCATGAAACAGTCTGAAAAATAGGAGAAGCATGAAGTGGTGTGGAAAAAAATGAAGAGCCTGAAAAGGTGTGAAAAATATGAAGAGCTTCAAAAGGTGTGAAATATATGTGGAGCATGAATCTCTCTGAAAAATAGGAGGAGCATGAAGTGGTGTTGAAAAACATGAAGAGCCTGAAAAGATGTGAAAAATATGAAGAGCTCCAAAAGGTGTGAAAAATATGAGAAGCATGATACGATCTGAAAAATAGGAGGAGCATGAAGTGGTGTTCAGAAACATGGAGAGCCTAAAAAGGTGTGAAAAATATGAAGAGCTTCAAAAGGTGTCAAAAATATGAGGAGCTTGAAACTGTCTGAAAAATAGGAGGAGCATGAAGCAGTGTTCAAAAACATGAAGAGCCTGAAAAGGTGTGAAAAATATGAAGAGCTTCAGAACGTGTGAAATACATGACGAGCATGAAAAGGTCTGAAAAATAGGAGGAGCATGAAATGGTGTTCAAAAACATGAAGAGCATGAAAAGGTGTGAAAAATATGAAGAGCTTCAAAAGGTGTGAAAAACATGAGGAGAATGAAACGGTCTGAAAAATAGGAGGAGCATGAAGCAGTGTTCAAAACATGAAGAGCCTGAAAAAGTGTGAAAAATATGAAGATCTTCAAAACTTTGAAAAATATGAAGACCCTGAAAAGGTGTCAAAAATGAGATGAGCATGAAAAAGTCTGAAAAGTAGGAGGAGCATGAAGTGTTGTTCAGAAACGTGAAGAGCCTGAAAAGGTGTGAAAAATATGAAGAGCTTGAAAAGGTATGAAATACCTGAGGAGCATGAAACGGTCTGAAAAATAGGAGGAGCATGAAGCGGTGTTCAAAACATGAAGAGCCTGAAAAAGTGTGAAAAATATGAAGAGCTTCAAAAGGTTTGAAAAATAGGAGGAGGATGAAGCGGTGTTCAAAAACATGAAGAGCCTGAAAAAGTGTGATAAATATGAAGAGCTTATAAAATTGTCAAAAATATGAGGAGCATGGAGAGATGTTCAAAAACATGAAGAGGATGTTAAGGCGTGAAAAACATTAAGAGCTTCAAAAGGTTTGAAAAATAGGAGGAGCATGAAGCGGTGTTCAAAAACATGAAGAGCCTGAAAATGTGTGAAAAATATGAATAGCTTATAAAATTGTCAAAAATATGAGGAGCATGAAACGGTCTGAAAAATACGAGCAGCCTGAAAACGTCTGAAAAATAGGAGGAGCATGAAGCGGTGTTCCAAAACATGAAGGGCCTGAAAACGTGTGAAAAATATGAAGAGCTTCAAAAGGAGTCAAAAATATGCGAAGCCTGAAACGATCTGAAAAATAGGAGGAGCATGAAGCGGTGTTGAAAAACATGAAGAGCCGGAAAAGGTGTGAAAAATGTGAAGAGCTTCAAAAGGTGTCAAAAATATGAGGAGCATGAAACGGTCTGAAATATAAGAGGATCATGTAGTGGTGTTGAAAAACATGAAGAGCCGGAAAAGGTGTGAAAAATGTGAAGAGCTTCAAAAGGTGTCAAAAATATGAGGAGCATGAAACGGTCTGAAATATAAGAGGATCATGAAGCGGTGTTGAAAAACATGAAAAGTCTGAAAACGTGTGAAAAATATGAAGAGCTTCAAACGGTGTGAAAAATATCAGGAGCATGAAACGGTCTGAAAAAGATGAGGAGCATGAAGTGGTCTTCAAAAACATGTACAGCCTGAAAAGGTGTGAAAAATATGAAGAGCTTCAAAAGATGTGAAAAATATGAAGAGCTTCAAAAGGTGTCAAAAACGAGATGAGCATGAAACTGTCTGAAAAATAGGAGAAGAATGAAACGGTGTTGAAAAATTGAAGAGCCTGAAAAGCTGTGAAAAATATGAAGAGCTTCAAAAGGTGTGAAAAATATGAAGAGCTTCAAAACGTGTGAAATACATGAGGAGCATGAAAAGGTCTGACAAATAGGAGTAGCATGAAGAGGTGTTCAAAAACATGAAGAGGCTGATAAGGTGTGAAAAACATGAAGAGCTTCAAAAAGTTTGAAAAATAGGAGGAGCATGAAGCGGTGTTCAAAAACATGAGGAGCCTGAAAAGGTGAGAAAAATATGAAGAGCTTCAAAAGGTGTGAGAAATGTGAGGAGCATGAAGCGGTGTTCAAATACATGAAGAGCCTGAAAAAGTGTGAAAAATATGAAGAGCTTATAAAATTGTCAAAAATATCAGGAGCATGAAACGGTCTGAAAAATACGAGCAGCCTGAAACCGTCTGAAAAATAGGAGGAGCATGAAGCGGTGTTCAAAAACATGAAGGGCCTGAAAACGTGTGAAAAATATGAAGAGCTTCAAAAGGAGTCAAAAATATGCGGAGCCTGAAACGATCTGAAAAATACGAGGAGCATGAAGCGGAGTTGAAAAACATGAAGAGCCGGAAAAGGTGTGAAAAATGTGAAGAGCTTCAAAAGGTGTCAAAAATATGAGGAGCATGAAACGCTCTGAAATATAGGAGGATCATGAAGCGGGGTTGAAAAACATGAAGAGCCTGAAAAGGTGTGATAAATGTGAAGACCTTCAAAAGGTGTCAAAAATATGAGGAGTATGAAATGGTCTGAAAAATAGGAGGAGCATGAAGCAGTGTTCAAAACATGAAGAGCCTGAAAAAGTGTGAAAAATATGAAGATCTTCAAAACTTTGAAAAATATGAAGACCCTGAAAAGGTGTCAAAAATGAGATGAGCATGAAACAGTCTGAAAATTAGGAGGAGCATGAAGTGTTGTTCAAAAACGTGAAGAGCCTGAAAAGGTGTGAAAAATATGAAGAGATGAAAAGGTGTGAAATATATGAGGAGCTTCAAAAGGTGTGAAAAATATGAGGAGCTTCAAAAGATGTCAAAAATATGAAAAGCATGAAACGGTCTGAAAAATAGGAGGAGCATGAAATGGTGTTCAAAAACATGAAGAGCCTGAAAATGTGTGAAAAATATGAAAAGCTTCAAAGGTTTGAAATACATGAGGAGCATGAAACAGTCTGAAAAATAGGAGAAGCATGAAGTGGTGTGGAAAAAAATGAAGAGCCTGAAAAGGTGTGAAAAATATGAAGAGCTTCAAAAGGTGTGAAATATATGTGGAGCATGAATCTCTCTGAAAAATAGGAGGAGCATGAAGTGGTGTTGAAAAACATGAAGAGCCTGAAAAGATGTGAAAAATATGAAGAGCTCCAAAAGGTGTGAAAAATATGAGAAGCATGATACGATCTGAAAAATAGGAGGAGCATGAAGTGGTGTTCAGAAACATGGAGAGCCTAAAAAGGTGTGAAAAATATGAAGAGCTTCAAAAGGTGTCAAAAATATGAGGAGCTTGAAACTGTCTGAAAAATAGGAGGAGCATGAAGCAGTGTTCAAAAACATGAAGAGCCTGAAAAGGTGTGAAAAATATGAAGAGCTTCAGAACGTGTGAAATACATGACGAGCATGAAAAGGTCTGAAAAATAGGAGGAGCATGAAATGGTGTTCAAAAACATGAAGAGCATGAAAAGGTGTGAAAATTATGAAGAGCTTCAAAAGGTGTGAAAAACATGAGGAGAATGAAACGGTCTGAAAAATAGGAGGAGCATGAAGCAGTGTTCAAAACATGAAGAGCCTGAAAAAGTGTGAAAAATATGAAGATCTTCAAAACTTTGAAAAATATGAAGACCCTGAAAAGGTGTCAAAAATGAGATGAGCATGAAACAGTCTGAAAATTAGGAGGAGCATGAAGTGTTGTTCAAAAACGTGAAGAGCCTGAAAAGGTGTGAAAAATATGAAGAGATGAAAAGGTGTGAAATATATGAGGAGCTTCAAAAGGTGTGAAAAATATGAGGAGCTTCAAAAGATGTCAAAAATATGAAAAGCATGAAACGGTCTGAAAAATAGGAGGAGCATGAAATGGTGTTCAAAAACATGAAGAGCCTGAAAATGTGTGAAAAATATGAAAAGCTTCAAAGGTTTGAAATACATGAGGAGCATGAAACAGTCTGAAAAATAGGAGAAGCATGAAGTGGTGTGGAAAAAAATGAAGAGCCTGAAAAGGTGTGAAAAATATGAAGAGCTTCAAAAGGTGTGAAATATATGTGGAGCATGAATCTCTCTGAAAAATAGGAGGAGCATGAAGTGGTGTTGAAAAACATGAAGAGCCTGAAAAGATGTGAAAAATATGAAGAGCTCCAAAAGGTGTGAAAAATATGAGAAGCATGATACGATCTGAAAAATAGGAGGAGCATGAAGTGGTGTTCAGAAACATGGAGAGCCTAAAAAGGTGTGAAAAATATGAAGAGCTTCAAAAGGTGTCAAAAATATGAGGAGCTTGAAACTGTCTGAAAAATAGGAGGAGCATGAAGCAGTGTTCAAAAACATGAAGAGCCTGAAAAGGTGTGAAAAATATGAAGAGCTTCAGAACGTGTGAAATACATGACGAGCATGAAAAGGTCTGAAAAATAGGAGGAGCATGAAATGGTGTTCAAAAACATGAAGAGCATGAAAAGGTGTGAAAAATATGAAGAGCTTCAAAAGGTGTGAAAAACATGAGGAGAATGAAACGGTCTGAAAAATAGGAGGAGCATGAAGCAGTGTTCAAAACATGAAGAGCCTGAAAAAGTGTGAAAAATATGAAGATCTTCAAAACTTTGAAAAATATGAAGACCCTGAAAAGGTGTCAAAAATGAGATGAGCATGAAAAAGTCTGAAAAGTAGGAGGAGCATGAAGTGTTGTTCAGAAACGTGAAGAGCCTGAAAAGGTGTGAAAAATATGAAGAGCTTGAAAAGGTATGAAATACCTGAGGAGCATGAAACGGTCTGAAAAATAGGAGGAGCATGAAGCGGTGTTCAAAACATGAAGAGCCTGAAAAAGTGTGAAAAATATGAAGAGCTTCAAAAGGTTTGAAAAATAGGAGGAGGATGAAGCGGTGTTCAAAAACATGAAGAGCCTGAAAAAGTGTGATAAATATGAAGAGCTTATAAAATTGTCAAAAATATGAGGAGCATGGAGAGATGTTCAAAAACATGAAGAGGATGTTAAGGCGTGAAAAACATTAAGAGCTTCAAAAGGTTTGAAAAATAGGAGGAGCATGAAGCGGTGTTCAAAAACATGAAGAGCCTGAAAATGTGTGAAAAATATGAATAGCTTATAAAATTGTCAAAAATATGAGGAGCATGAAACGGTCTGAAAAATACGAGCAGCCTGAAAACGTCTGAAAAATAGGAGGAGCATGAAGCGGTGTTCAAAAACATGAAGGGCCTGAAAACGTGTGAAAAATATGAAGAGCTTCAAAAGGAGTCAAAAATATGCGAAGCCTGAAACGATCTGAAAAATAGGAGGAGCATGAAGCGGTGTTGAAAAACATGAAGAGCCGGAAAAGGTGTGAAAAATGTGAAGAGCTTCAAAAGGTGTCAAAAATATGAGGAGCATGAAACGGTCTGAAATATAAGAGGATCATGAAGCGGTGTTGAAAAACATGAAGAGCCGGAAAAGGTGTGAAAAATGTGAAGAGCTTCAAAAGGTGTCAAAAATATGAGGAGCATGAAACGGTCTGAAATATAAGAGGATCATGAAGCGGTGTTGAAAAACATGAAGAGTCTGAAAACGTGTGAAAAATATGAAGAGCTTCAAACGGTGTGAAAAATATCAGGAGCATGAAACGGTCTGAAAAAGATGAGGAGCATGAAGTGGTCTTCAAAAACATGTACAGCCTGAAAAGGTGTGAAAAATATGAAGAGCTTCAAAAGATGTGAAAAATATGAAGAGCTTCAAAAGGTGTCAAAAATGAGATGAGCATGAAACGGTCTGAAAAATAGGAGAAGAATGAAACGGTGTTGAAAAATTGAAGAGCCTGAAAAGCTGTGAAAAATATGAAGAGCTTCAAAAGGTGTGAAAAATATGAAGAGCTTCAAAACGTGTGAAATACATGAGGAGCATGAAAAGGTCTGAAAAATAGGAGTAGCATGAAGAGGTGTTCAAAAACATGAAGAGGCTGATAAGGTGTGAAAAACATGAAGAGCTTCAAAAAGTTTGAAAAATAGGAGGAGCATGAAGCGGTGTTCAGAAACATGAGGAGCCTGAAAAGGTGAGAAAAATATGAAGAGCTTCAAAAGGTGTGAGAAATGTGAGGAGCATGAAGCGGTGTTCAAATACATGAAGAGCCTGAAAAAGTGTGAAAAATATGAAGAGCTTATAAAATTGTCAAAAATATCAGGAGCATGAAACGGTCTGAAAAATATGAGCAGCCTGAAACGGTCTGAAAAATAGGAGGAGCATGAAGCGGTGTTCAAAAACATGAAGGGCCTGAAAACGTGTGAAAAATATGAAGAGCTTCAAAAGGAGTCAAAAATATGCGGAGCCTGAAACGATCTGAAAAATACGAGGAGCATGAAGCGGAGTTGAAAAACATGAAGAGCCGGAAAAGGTGTGAAAAATGTGAAGAGCTTCAAAAGGTGTCAAAAATATGAGGAGCATGAAACGCTCTGAAATATAGGAGGATCATGAAGCGGGGTTGAAAAACATGAAGAGCCTGAAAAGGTGTGATAAATGTGAAGACCTTCAAAAGGTGTCAAAAATATGAGGAGTATGAAACGGTCTGAAAAATAGGAGGAGCATGAAACGGTGATCAAAAACATGAAGAATCTGAAAACGTGTGAAAAATATGAAGAGCTTCAAACGGTGTGAAAAATATCAGGAGCATGAAACGGTCTGAAAAAGATGAGGAGCAAGAAGTGGTCTTCAGAAACATGTACAGCCTGAAAAGGTGTGAAAAATATGAAGAGCTTCAAAAGGTGTGAAAAACAGGAGGAACATGAAGCAGCGTTCAAAAATATGAAGAGCCTGAAAAGGTGTCAAAAATATGAAGTGCTTCAAAAGGTGTCAACAATATGAGGAGCATGAAACAGTCTGAAAAATAGGAGGAGCAAGAAGCGGTGTTGAAAAACAAGAAGAGACGGAAAAGGTGTGAAAAATATGAAGAGCTTCAAAAGGTTTCAAAAATATGAGGAGCTTGAAATGATCTGAAAAATAGGACGAGCATGAAACGGTGTTCAAAAACATGAAGAGCATGAAAAGGTGTGAAAATTATGAAGAGCTTCAAAAGGTGTGAAAAACATGAGGAGAATGAAACGGTCTGAAAAATAGGAGGAGCATGAAGCAGTGTTCAAAACATGAAGAGCCTGAAAAAGTGTGAAAAATATGAAGATCTTCAAAACTTTGAAAAATATGAAGACCCTGAAAAGGTGTCAAAAATGAGATGAGCATGAAACAGTCTGAAAATTAGGAGGAGCATGAAGTGTTGTTCAAAAACGTGAAGAGCCTGAAAAGGTGTGAAAAATATGAAGAGATGAAAAGGTGTGAAATATATGAGGAGCTTCAAAAGGTGTGAAAAATATGAGGAGCTTCAAAAGATGTCAAAAATATGAAAAGCATGAAACGGTCTGAAAAATAGGAGGAGCATGAAATGGTGTTCAAAAACATGAAGAGCCTGAAAATGTGTGAAAAATATGAAAAGCTTCAAAGGTTTGAAATACATGAGGAGCATGAAACAGTCTGAAAAATAGGAGAAGCATGAAGTGGTGTGGAAAAAAATGAAGAGCCTGAAAAGGTGTGAAAAATATGAAGAGCTTCAAAAGGTGTGAAATATATGTGGAGCATGAATCTCTCTGAAAAATAGGAGGAGCATGAAGTGGTGTTGAAAAACATGAAGAGCCTGAAAAGATGTGAAAAATATGAAGAGCTCCAAAAGGTGTGAAAAATATGAGAAGCATGATACGATCTGAAAAATAGGAGGAGCATGAAGTGGTGTTCAGAAACATGGAGAGCCTAAAAAGGTGTGAAAAATATGAAGAGCTTCAAAAGGTGTCAAAAATATGAGGAGCTTGAAACTGTCTGAAAAATAGGAGGAGCATGAAGCAGTGTTCAAAAACATGAAGAGCCTGAAAAGGTGTGAAAAATATGAAGAGCTTCAGAACGTGTGAAATACATGACGAGCATGAAAAGGTCTGAAAAATAGGAGGAGCATGAAATGGTGTTCAAAAACATGAAGAGCATGAAAAGGTGTGAAAAATATGAAGAGCTTCAAAAGGTGTGAAAAACATGAGGAGAATGAAACGGTCTGAAAAATAGGAGGAGCATGAAGCAGTGTTCAAAACATGAAGAGCCTGAAAAAGTGTGAAAAATATGAAGATCTTCAAAACTTTGAAAAATATGAAGACCCTGAAAAGGTGTCAAAAATGAGATGAGCATGAAAAAGTCTGAAAAGTAGGAGGAGCATGAAGTGTTGTTCAGAAACGTGAAGAGCCTGAAAAGGTGTGAAAAATATGAAGAGCTTGAAAAGGTATGAAATACCTGAGGAGCATGAAACGGTCTGAAAAATAGGAGGAGCATGAAGCGGTGTTCAAAACATGAAGAGCCTGAAAAAGTGTGAAAAATATGAAGAGCTTCAAAAGGTTTGAAAAATAGGAGGAGGATGAAGCGGTGTTCAAAAACATGAAGAGCCTGAAAAAGTGTGATAAATATGAAGAGCTTATAAAATTGTCAAAAATATGAGGAGCATGGAGAGATGTTCAAAAACATGAAGAGGATGTTAAGGCGTGAAAAACATTAAGAGCTTCAAAAGGTTTGAAAAATAGGAGGAGCATGAAGCGGTGTTCAAAAACATGAAGAGCCTGAAAATGTGTGAAAAATATGAATAGCTTATAAAATTGTCAAAAATATGAGGAGCATGAAACGGTCTGAAAAATACGAGCAGCCTGAAAACGTCTGAAAAATAGGAGGAGCATGAAGCGGTGTTCCAAAACATGAAGGGCCTGAAAACGTGTGAAAAATATGAAGAGCTTCAAAAGGAGTCAAAAATATGCGAAGCCTGAAACGATCTGAAAAATAGGAGGAGCATGAAGCGGTGTTGAAAAACATGAAGAGCCGGAAAAGGTGTGAAAAATGTGAAGAGCTTCAAAAGGTGTCAAAAATATGAGGAGCATGAAACGGTCTGAAATATAAGAGGATCATGTAGTGGTGTTGAAAAACATGAAGAGCCGGAAAAGGTGTGAAAAATGTGAAGAGCTTCAAAAGGTGTCAAAAATATGAGGAGCATGAAACGGTCTGAAATATAAGAGGATCATGAAGCGGTGTTGAAAAACATGAAAAGTCTGAAAACGTGTGAAAAATATGAAGAGCTTCAAACGGTGTGAAAAATATCAGGAGCATGAAACGGTCTGAAAAAGATGAGGAGCATGAAGTGGTCTTCAAAAACATGTACAGCCTGAAAAGGTGTGAAAAATATGAAGAGCTTCAAAAGATGTGAAAAATATGAAGAGCTTCAAAAGGTGTCAAAAACGAGATGAGCATGAAACTGTCTGAAAAATAGGAGAAGAATGAAACGGTGTTGAAAAATTGAAGAGCCTGAAAAGCTGTGAAAAATATGAAGAGCTTCAAAAGGTGTGAAAAATATGAAGAGCTTCAAAACGTGTGAAATACATGAGGAGCATGAAAAGGTCTGACAAATAGGAGTAGCATGAAGAGGTGTTCAAAAACATGAAGAGGCTGATAAGGTGTGAAAAACATGAAGAGCTTCAAAAAGTTTGAAAAATAGGAGGAGCATGAAGCGGTGTTCAAAAACATGAGGAGCCTGAAAAGGTGAGAAAAATATGAAGAGCTTCAAAAGGTGTGAGAAATGTGAGGAGCATGAAGCGGTGTTCAAATACATGAAGAGCCTGAAAAAGTGTGAAAAATATGAAGAGCTTATAAAATTGTCAAAAATATCAGGAGCATGAAACGGTCTGAAAAATACGAGCAGCCTGAAACCGTCTGAAAAATAGGAGGAGCATGAAGCGGTGTTCAAAAACATGAAGGGCCTGAAAACGTGTGAAAAATATGAAGAGCTTCAAAAGGAGTCAAAAATATGCGGAGCCTGAAACGATCTGAAAAATACGAGGAGCATGAAGCGGAGTTGAAAAACATGAAGAGCCGGAAAAGGTGTGAAAAATGTGAAGAGCTTCAAAAGGTGTCAAAAATATGAGGAGCATGAAACGCTCTGAAATATAGGAGGATCATGAAGCGGGGTTGAAAAACATGAAGAGCCTGAAAAGGTGTGATAAATGTGAAGACCTTCAAAAGGTGTCAAAAATATGAGGAGTATGAAATGGTCTGAAAAATAGGAGGAGCATGAAGCAGTGTTCAAAACATGAAGAGCCTGAAAAAGTGTGAAAAATATGAAGATCTTCAAAACTTTGAAAAATATGAAGACCCTGAAAAGGTGTCAAAAATGAGATGAGCATGAAACAGTCTGAAAATTAGGAGGAGCATGAAGTGTTGTTCAAAAACGTGAAGAGCCTGAAAAGGTGTGAAAAATATGAAGAGATGAAAAGGTGTGAAATATATGAGGAGCTTCAAAAGGTGTGAAAAATATGAGGAGCTTCAAAAGATGTCAAAAATATGAAAAGCATGAAACGGTCTGAAAAATAGGAGGAGCATGAAATGGTGTTCAAAAACATGAAGAGCCTGAAAATGTGTGAAAAATATGAAAAGCTTCAAAGGTTTGAAATACATGAGGAGCATGAAACAGTCTGAAAAATAGGAGAAGCATGAAGTGGTGTGGAAAAAAATGAAGAGCCTGAAAAGGTGTGAAAAATATGAAGAGCTTCAAAAGGTGTGAAATATATGTGGAGCATGAATCTCTCTGAAAAATAGGAGGAGCATGAAGTGGTGTTGAAAAACATGAAGAGCCTGAAAAGATGTGAAAAATATGAAGAGCTCCAAAAGGTGTGAAAAATATGAGAAGCATGATACGATCTGAAAAATAGGAGGAGCATGAAGTGGTGTTCAGAAACATGGAGAGCCTAAAAAGGTGTGAAAAATATGAAGAGCTTCAAAAGGTGTCAAAAATATGAGGAGCTTGAAACTGTCTGAAAAATAGGAGGAGCATGAAGCAGTGTTCAAAAACATGAAGAGCCTGAAAAGGTGTGAAAAATATGAAGAGCTTCAGAACGTGTGAAATACATGACGAGCATGAAAAGGTCTGAAAAATAGGAGGAGCATGAAATGGTGTTCAAAAACATGAAGAGCATGAAAAGGTGTGAAAATTATGAAGAGCTTCAAAAGGTGTGAAAAACATGAGGAGAATGAAACGGTCTGAAAAATAGGAGGAGCATGAAGCAGTGTTCAAAACATGAAGAGCCTGAAAAAGTGTGAAAAATATGAAGATCTTCAAAACTTTGAAAAATATGAAGACCCTGAAAAGGTGTCAAAAATGAGATGAGCATGAAACAGTCTGAAAATTAGGAGGAGCATGAAGTGTTGTTCAAAAACGTGAAGAGCCTGAAAAGGTGTGAAAAATATGAAGAGATGAAAAGGTGTGAAATATATGAGGAGCTTCAAAAGGTGTGAAAAATATGAGGAGCTTCAAAAGATGTCAAAAATATGAAAAGCATGAAACGGTCTGAAAAATAGGAGGAGCATGAAATGGTGTTCAAAAACATGAAGAGCCTGAAAATGTGTGAAAAATATGAAAAGCTTCAAAGGTTTGAAATACATGAGGAGCATGAAACAGTCTGAAAAATAGGAGAAGCATGAAGTGGTGTGGAAAAAAATGAAGAGCCTGAAAAGGTGTGAAAAATATGAAGAGCTTCAAAAGGTGTGAAATATATGTGGAGCATGAATCTCTCTGAAAAATAGGAGGAGCATGAAGTGGTGTTGAAAAACATGAAGAGCCTGAAAAGATGTGAAAAATATGAAGAGCTCCAAAAGGTGTGAAAAATATGAGAAGCATGATACGATCTGAAAAATAGGAGGAGCATGAAGTGGTGTTCAGAAACATGGAGAGCCTAAAAAGGTGTGAAAAATATGAAGAGCTTCAAAAGGTGTCAAAAATATGAGGAGCTTGAAACTGTCTGAAAAATAGGAGGAGCATGAAGCAGTGTTCAAAAACATGAAGAGCCTGAAAAGGTGTGAAAAATATGAAGAGCTTCAGAACGTGTGAAATACATGACGAGCATGAAAAGGTCTGAAAAATAGGAGGAGCATGAAATGGTGTTCAAAAACATGAAGAGCATGAAAAGGTGTGAAAAATATGAAGAGCTTCAAAAGGTGTGAAAAACATGAGGAGAATGAAACGGTCTGAAAAATAGGAGGAGCATGAAGCAGTGTTCAAAACATGAAGAGCCTGAAAAAGTGTGAAAAATATGAAGATCTTCAAAACTTTGAAAAATATGAAGACCCTGAAAAGGTGTCAAAAATGAGATGAGCATGAAAAAGTCTGAAAAGTAGGAGGAGCATGAAGTGTTGTTCAGAAACGTGAAGAGCCTGAAAAGGTGTGAAAAATATGAAGAGCTTGAAAAGGTATGAAATACCTGAGGAGCATGAAACGGTCTGAAAAATAGGAGGAGCATGAAGCGGTGTTCAAAACATGAAGAGCCTGAAAAAGTGTGAAAAATATGAAGAGCTTCAAAAGGTTTGAAAAATAGGAGGAGGATGAAGCGGTGTTCAAAAACATGAAGAGCCTGAAAAAGTGTGATAAATATGAAGAGCTTATAAAATTGTCAAAAATATGAGGAGCATGGAGAGATGTTCAAAAACATGAAGAGGATGTTAAGGCGTGAAAAACATTAAGAGCTTCAAAAGGTTTGAAAAATAGGAGGAGCATGAAGCGGTGTTCAAAAACATGAAGAGCCTGAAAATGTGTGAAAAATATGAATAGCTTATAAAATTGTCAAAAATATGAGGAGCATGAAATGGTCTGAAAAATACGAGCAGCCTGAAAACGTCTGAAAAATAGGAGGAGCATGAAGCGGTGTTCCAAAACATGAAGGGCCTGAAAACGTGTGAAAAATATGAAGAGCTTATAAAATTGTCAAAAATATCAGGAGCATGAAACGGTCTGAAAAATACGAGCAGCCTGAAACCGTCTGAAAAATAGGAGGAGCATGAAGCGGTGTTCAAAAACATGAAGGGCCTGAAAACGTGTGAAAAATATGAAGAGCTTCAAAAGGAGTCAAAAATATGCGGAGCCTGAAACGATCTGAAAAATACGAGGAGCATGAAGCGGAGTTGAAAAACATGAAGAGCCGGAAAAGGTGTGAAAAATGTGAAGAGCTTCAAAAGGTGTCAAAAATATGAGGAGCATGAAACGCTCTGAAATATAGGAGGATCATGAAGCGGGGTTGAAAAACATGAAGAGCCTGAAAAGGTGTGATAAATGTGAAGACCTTCAAAAGGTGTCAAAAATATGAGGAGTATGAAATGGTCTGAAAAATAGGAGGAGCATGAAACGGTGATCAAAAACATGAAGAATCTGAAAACGTGTGAAAAATATGAAGAGCTTCAAACGGTGTGAAAAATATCAGGAGCATGAAACGGTCTGAAAAAGATGAGGAGCATGAAGTGGTCTTCAGAAACATGTACAGCCTGAAAAGGTGTGAAAAATATGAAGAGCTTCAAAGGGTGTGAAAAACAGGAGGAACATGAAGCAGCGTTCAAAAATATGAAGAGCCTGAAAAGGTGTCAAAAATATGAAGTGCTTCAAAAGGTGTCAACAATATGAGGAGCATGAAACAGTCTGAAAAATAGGAGGAGCAAGAAGCGGTGTTGAAAAACAAGAAGAGACGGAAAAGGTGTGAAAAATATGAAGAGCTTCAAAAGGTTTCAAAAATATGAGGAGCTTGAAATGATCTGAAAAATAGGACGAGCATGAAACGGTGTTCAAAAACATGAAGAGCATGAAAAGGTGTGAAAATTATGAAGAGCTTCAAAAGGTGTGAAAAACATGAGGAGAATGAAACGGTCTGAAAAATAGGAGGAGCATGAAGCAGTGTTGAAAACATGAAGAGCCTGAAAAAGTGTGAAAAATATGAAGATCTTCAAAACTTTGAAAAATATGAAGACCCTGAAAAGGTGTCAAAAATGAGATGAGCATGAAACAGTCTGAAAAGTAGGAGGAGCATGAAGTGTTGTTCAAAAACGTGAAGAGCCTGAAAAGGTGTGAAAAATATGAAGAGCTTGAAAAGGTGTGAAATACCTGAGGAGCATGAAACGGTCTGAAAAATAGGAGGAGCATGAAGCGGTGTTCAAAACATGAAGAGCCTGAAAAAGTGTGAAAAATATGAAGAGCTTCAAAAGGTTTGAAAAATAGGAGGAGCATGAAGCGGTGTTCAAAAACATGAAGAGCCTGAAAAAGTGTGAAAAATATGAAGAGCTTATAAAATTGTCAAAAATAAGAGGAGCATGAAGAGATGTTCAAAAACATGAAGAGGCTGATAAGGTGTGAAAAACATGAAGAGCTTCAAAAGGTTTGAAAAATAGGAGGAGCATGAAGCGGTGCTCAAAAACATGAAGAGCCTGAAAAAGTGTGAAAAATATGAAGAGCTTATAAAATTGTAAAAAATATGAGGAGCATGAAACGGTCTGAAAAATACGAGCAGCCTGAAACCGTCTGAAAAATAGGAGGAGCATGAAGCGGTGTTCCAAAACATGAAGGGCCTGAAAACGTGTGAAAAATATGAAGAGCTTAAAAAGGAGTCAAATATATGCGGAACCTGAAACGATCTGAAAAATAGGAGAGGCATGAAGCGGTGTTGAAAAACATGAAGAGCCGGAAAAGGTGTGAAAAATGTGAAGAGCTTCAAAAGGTGTCAAAAATATGAGGAGCATGAAACGCTCTGAAATGTAGGTGAATCATGAAGTGGTGTTGAAAAACATGAAGAGCCTGAAAAGGTGTGATAAATGTGAAGAGCTTCAAAAGGTGTCAAAAATATGAGGAGCGTGAAACGGTCTGAAAAATAGGAGGAGCATGAAGCGGTGTTGAAAAACATGAAGAGCCTGAAAACGTGTGAAAAATATGAAGAGCTTCAAAAGGTATGAAAATATGAAGAGCTTCAAAAGTTGTCAAAAAAGAGATGAGCATGAAACGGTCTGAAAAATAGGAGCAGCATGAAGCGGTGTTGAAAAACATGAAGAGTCTGAAAAGGTGTGAAAAATATGAAGAGCTTCAAAAGGTGTCAAAAATATGAGGAGCATGAAACGGTCTGAAATATAGGAAGATCATCAAGCGGTGTTGAAAAACATGAAGAGCCTGAAAATGTGTGAAAAACGTGAAGAGCTTCAAAAGATGTCAAAAATATGAGGAGCATGAAACGGTCTGAAAAATATGAGGAGAATGAAGCGGTGTTAAAAAACATGAAGAGCCTGAAAAGAAGTGCAAAATATGAAGAGCTTCAAAAGGTGTGAAAAATATGAAGACCTTCAAAAGGTGTCAAAAAAGAGATGAGCATGAAACGGTCGGAAAAATAGGAGGAGCATGAAGCGGTGTTGTAAAACATGAAGAGCCTGAAAACCTGTGAAAAACAGGAAGAGCTTCAAAAGGTGTGAAAAATATGAAGAGCTTCAAAAAATGTCAAAAATATGAGGAGCATGAAATGGTCTCAAATATAGGAGAATCATGCAGCGGTGTTGAAAACTATAAACAGCCTGAAAAGGTGTGAAAAACATGAAGAGCTTCAAAAGGTTTGAAAAATATGAGAAGCATGATACGGTCTGAAAAATAGGAGGAGCATGAAGTGGTCTTCAGAAACATGTACAGCCTGAAAAGGTGTGAAAAATATGAAGAGCTTCAAAAGGTGTGAAATACATGAGTATCATGAAACGGTATAAAAAATAGGAGGAGCATGAAGCTGTGTTCAAAAACATGAGAGCCTGAAAAGGTGTGAAAATATGAAGAGCTTTAAAAGGTGTGAAAAATACGAGGAGCATGAAACGGTGTTCAAAAACATGAAGAGCCTAAAATGGTGTGAAAATTATGAAGAGCCTCAAAACGTGTCAAAAATATGAGGAGCATGAAACGGTCTGAAAAATAGGAGGAGCATGAAGCGATGTTGAAAAAGTTGAAGAGCCTGAAAACGTGTAAAATATGAAGAGCTTCAAAAGGTGTGAAAAATATGAAGAGCTTCAAAAGGTGTCAAAAATGAGATGAGCATGAAACGGTCTGAAAAATAGGAGGAGAATGAAACGGTGTTGAAAAACTTGAAGACCCTGAAAAGCTGTGAAAAATATGAAGAGCATCAAAAGGTGTGAAAAATATGAAGAGCTTCAAAAGGTGTCAAAAATATGAGGAGCATGAAAAGGTCACAAAAAGAGGAGGAGCATGAGTGGAGTTGAAAAACATGAAGAGACTGAAAAGGTGTGAAAAATATGAAGAGCTTCAAAAGGTGTCAAAAATATGAGGGCTTGAAACGGTCTGAAGAATAGGAGGAGCATGAAGCAGTGTTCAAAAACATGAAGAGTCTGAAAAGGTGTGAAAAATATGAAGAGCTTCAAAACGTGTGAAATACATGAGGAGCATGAAAAGGTCTGAAAAATAGGAGTAGCATGAAGAGGTGTTCAAAAACATGAAGAGTCTGATAAGGTGTGAAAAACATGAAGAGCTTCAAAAAGTTTGAAAAATAGGAGGAGCATGAAGCGGTGTTAAAAAACATGAAGAGCCTAAAAAAGTGTGAAAATTATGAAGAGCTTATAAAATGGTCAAAAATATGAGGAGCATGAAACGTTCTGAAAAATAGGAGAAGCTTGAAACGGTGATCAAAAAAATGAAGAGCCTGAAAACGTGTGAAAAATATGAAGAGCTTCAAACGGTGTGAAAAATATGAGGAGCATGAAACAGACTGAAAAAGATGAGGAGCATGAAGTCGTGTTCAAAATCATGTGCAGCCTGAAAAGCTGTGAAAAATATGAAGAGCTTCAAAAGGTGTGAAAAATATGAGAAGCATGATACGGTCTGAAAAATAGGAGGAGAATGAAGTGGTGTTCAGAAACATGGAGAGCCTAAAAAGGTGTGAAAAATATGAAGAGCTTCAAAAAGTGTGAAAAATATGAGGAGCTTGAAACGGTCTGAAAAATAGGAGGAGCATGAAGCAGTGTTCACAAACATGAAGAGCCTGAAAAGGTGTGAAAAATATGAAGAGCTTCAAAACGTGTGAAATACATGAGGAGCATGAAAAGGTCTGAAAAATAGGAGGAGCATGAAATGGTGTTCAAAAATATGAAGAGAATGAAAAGGTGTGAAATTTATGAAGAGCTTCAAAAGTTGTCAAAAACATGAGGAGAATGAAACGGTCTGAAAAATAGGAGGAGCATGAAGCAGTGTTCAAAACATGAAGAGCCTGAAAAAGTGTGAAAAATATGAAGATCTTCAAAAGTTTGAAAAATATGAAGACCCTGAAAAGGTGTCAAAAATGAGATGAGCATGAAACAGTCTGAAAAGTAGGAGGAGCATGAAGTGTTGTTCAAAAACGTGAAGAGCCTGAAAAGTTGTGAAAAATATGAAGAGCTTGAAAAGGTGTGAAATACCTGAGGAGCATGAAACGGTCTGAAAAATAGGAGGAGCATGAAGCGGTGTTCAAAACATGAAGAGCCTGAAAAAGTGTGAAAAATATGAAGAGCTTCAAAAGGTTTAAAAAATAGGAGGAGGATGAAGCGGTGTTCAAAAACATGAAGAGCCTGAAAAAGTGTGATAAATATGAAGAGCTTATAAAATTGTCAAAAAAATGAGGAGCATGGAGAGATGTTCAAAAACATGAAGAGGCTGATAAGGTGTGAAAAACATTAAGAGCTTCAAAAGGTTTGAAAAATAGGAGGAGCATGAAGCGGTGTTCAAAAACATGAAGAGCCTGAAAATGTGTGAAAAATATGAAGAGCTTATAAAATTGTCAAAAATATGAGGAGCATGAAACGGTCTGAAAAATACGAGCAGCCTGAAAACGTCTGAAAAATAGGAGGAGCATGAAGCGGTGTTCAAAAACATGAAGGGCCTGAAAACGTGTGAAAAATATGAAGAGCTTCAAAAGGAGTCAAAAATATGCGGAGCCTGAAACGATCTGAAAAATAGGAGGAGCATGAAGCGGTGTTGAAAAACATGAAGAGCCGGAAAAGGTGTGAAAAATGTGAAGAGCTTCAAAAGGTGTCAAAAATATGAGGAGCATGAAACGGTCTGAAATATAAGAGGATCATGAAGCGGTGTTGAAAAACATGAAGAGCCTGAAAAGGTGTGATAAATGGGAAGAGCTTCAAAAGGTTTCAAAAATATGAGGAGCATGATACGGTCTGAAAAATAGTAGGAGTAAGAAGCGTTATTGAAATACATGAACAGCCTGAAAACGTGTGAAGAATATGAAGAGCTCAAAAGGTGTGAAAAAAATGAAGAGCTTCAGAAGGTGTCAAAAATGAGATGAGCATGAAACGGCCTCAAAAATAGGAGGAGCAGGAAGTGGTGTTCAGAAACATGGAGAGCCTGAAAAGGTGTGAAAAATATGAAGAGCTTCAAAAGGTGTGAAATACATGAGGAGCATGAAACGGTCTGAAAAATAGGAGGAGCATGAAGAGGTGTTCAAAAACCTGAAGAGCCTGAAAAGGTGTGAAAAATATGAAGAGCTTCAAAAGGTGTGAAAAACAGGAGGAACATGAAGCTATGTTCAAAAATATGAAGAGCCTGAAAAGGTGTGAAAAATATGAAGTGCTTCAAAAGGTGTCAACAATATGTGGAGCATGAAACGGTCTGAAAAATAGGAGGAGCAAGAAGCGGTGTTGAAAAACAAGAAGAGACGGAAAAGGTGTGAAAAATATGAAGAGATTCAAAACGTGTCAAAAATATGAGGAGCACGAAACGGTCTGAAAAATAGGAGGAGCATGAAGCGGTGTTGAAAAACATGAAGAGCCTGAAAACGTGTGAAAAATATGAAGAGCTTCAAAAGGTATGAAAATATGAAGAGCTTCAAAAGTTGTCAAAAAAGAGATGAGCATGAAACGGTCTGAAAAATAGGAGCAGCATGAAGCGGTGTTGAAAAACATGAAGAGTCTGAAAAGGTGTGAAAAATATGAAGAGCTTCAAAAGGTGTCAAAAATATGAGGAGCATGAAACGGTCGGAAATATAGGAGGATCATCAAGCGGTGTTGAAAAACAGGAAGAGCCTGAAAATGTGTGAAAAACGTGAAGAGCTTCAAAAGATGTCAAAAATATGAGGAGCATGAAACGGTCTGAAAAAAATGAGGAGCATGAAGCGGTGTTAAAAAACATGAAGAGCCTGAAAAGAAGTGAAAAATATGAAGAGCTTCAAAAGGTGTGAAAAACATGAAGACCTTCAAAAGGTGTCAAAAATGAGATGAGCATGAAACGGCCTGAAAAATAGGACGTGCATGAAGCGGTGTTGAAAAACATGAAGAGCCTGAAAACCTGTGAAAAATAAGAAGAGCTTCAAAAGGTGTCAAAAATATGAAGAGCTTCAAAAAATGTCAAAAATATTAGGAGCATGAAATGGTCTCAAATATAGGAGAATCATGCAGCGGTGTTGAAAACTATAAACAGCCTGAAAAAGTGTGAAAAATATGAAGAGCTTCAAAAGGTGTCAAAAATATGAGTATCATGAAATGGTCTGAAAAACAGGAGCAGCATGAAACAGTGTTCAAAAACATGAATACATTGAAAAGGTGTGAAAAATATGAAGAGGTTCAAAAGGTGTGAAATACATGAGGATCATGAAACGGTCTGAAAAATATGAGGAGCATGAAGCGGTGTTCAAAAACATGAGGAGCCAGAAAAGGTGAGAAAAATATGAAGAGCTTCAAAAGGTGTGAGAAATGTGAGGAGCATGAAGCGGTGTTCAAATACATGAAAAGCCTGAAAAGGTGTGAAAAATATGAAGAGCTTCAAAAGGTTTCAAAAATATGAGGAGCTTGAAATGGTCTGAAAAATAGGACGAGCATGAAACGGTGTTCAAAAACATGAAGAGCATGAAAAGGTGTGAAAATTATGAAGAGCTTCAAAAGGTGTGAAAAACATGAGGAGAATGAAACGGTCTGAAAAATAGGAGGAGCATGAAGCAGTGTTCAAAACATGAAGAGCCTGAAAAAGTGTGAAAAATATGAAGATCTTCAAAAGTTTGAAAAATATGAAGACCCTGAAAAGGTGTCAAAAATGAGATGAGCATGAAACAGTCTGAAAAGTAGGAGGAGCATGAAGCGGTGTTTAAAAACATGAAGAGCCTGAAATGGTGTGAAAAATATGTAGAGCTTGAAAAGGTGTGAAATACCTGAGGAGCATGAAACGGTCTGAAAAATAGGAGGAGCATGAAGCGGTGTTCAAAACATGAAGAGCCTGAAAAAGTGTGAAAAATATGAAGAGCTTATAAAATTTTCAAAAATATGAGGAGCATGAAACGGTCTGAAAAATACGAGCAGCCTGAAACCGTCTGAAAAATAGGAGGAGCATGAAGCGGTGTTCAAAAACATGAAGGGCCTGAAAATGTGTGAAAAATATGAAGAGCTTATAAAATTGTCAAAAATATGAGGAGCATGAAACGGTCTGAAAAATACGAGCAGCCTGAAACCGTCTGAAAAATAGGAGGAGCATGAAGCGGTGTTCAAAACATGAAGAGCCTGAAAAAGTGTGAAAAATATGAAGAGCTTATAAAATTGTCAAAAATATGCGGAGCCTGAAACGATCTGAAAAATAGGAGGAGCATGAAGCGGTGTTGAAAAACATGAAGAGCCGGAAAAGGTGTGAAAAATGTGAAGAGCTTCAAAAGGTGTCAAAAATATGAGGAGCATGAAACGGTCTGAAATATAAGAGGATCATGAAGCGGTGTTGAAAAACATGAAGAGCCTGAAAAGATGTGAAAAATATGAAGAGCATGTAACGGTCTGAAAAATAGGAGGATCATGAAGCGGTGTTCAAAAACATGAAGAGCTTGAAAAGGTGTGAAAATTAAGAAGAGCTTCAAAAGCTGTCAAAAATATGAGGAGCATGATACGGTCTGAAAAATAGTAGGAGTAAGAAGCGTTATTGAAATACATGAACAGCCTGAAAACGTGTGAAGAATATGAAGAGCTCAAAAGGTGTGAAAAAAATGAAGAGCTTCAGAAGGTGTCAAAAATGAGATGAGCATGAAACGGCCTCAAAAATAGGAGGAGCAGGAAGTGGTGTTCAGAAACATGGAGAGCCTGAAAAGGTGTGAAAAATATGAAGAGCTTCAAAAGGTGTGAAATACATGAGGAGCATGAAACGGTCTGAAAAATAGGAGGAGCATGAAGAGGTGTTCAAAAACCTGAAGAGCCTGAAAAGGTGTGAAAAATATGAAGAGCTTCAAAAGGTGTGAAAAACAGGAGGAACATGAAGCTATGTTCAAAAATATGAAGAGCCTGAAAAGGTGTGAAAAATATGAAGTGCTTCAAAAGGTGTCAACAATATGTGGAGCATGAAACGGTCTGAAAAATAGGAGGAGCAAGAAGCGGTGTTGAAAAACAAGAAGAGACGGAAAAGGTGTGAAAAATATGAAGAGATTCAAAACGTGTCAAAAATATGAGGAGCACGAAACGGTCTGAAAAATAGGAGGAGCATGAAGCGGTGTTGAAAAACATGAAGAGCCTGAAAACGTGTGAAAAATATGAAGAGCTTCAAAAGGTATGAAAATATGAAGAGCTTCAAAAGTTGTCAAAAAAGAGATGAGCATGAAACGGTCTGAAAAATAGGAGCAGCATGAAGCGGTGTTGAAAAACATGAAGAGTCTGAAAAGGTGTGAAAAATATGAAGAGCTTCAAAAGGTGTCAAAAATATGAGGAGCATGAAACGGTCGGAAATATAGGAGGATCATCAAGCGGTGTTGAAAAACAGGAAGAGCCTGAAAATGTGTGAAAAACGTGAAGAGCTTCAAAAGATGTCAAAAATATGAGGAGCATGAAACGGTCTGAAAAAAATGAGGAGCATGAAGCGGTGTTAAAAAACATGAAGAGCCTGAAAAGAAGTGAAAAATATGAAGAGCTTCAAAAGGTGTGAAAAACATGAAGACCTTCAAAAGGTGTCAAAAATGAGATGAGCATGAAACGGCCTGAAAAATAGGACGTGCATGAAGCGGTGTTGAAAAACATGAAGAGCCTGAAAACCTGTGAAAAATAAGAAGAGCTTCAAAAGGTGTCAAAAATATGAAGAGCTTCAAAAAATGTCAAAAATATTAGGAGCATGAAATGGTCTCAAATATAGGAGAATCATGCAGCGGTGTTGAAAACTATAAACAGCCTGAAAAAGTGTGAAAAATATGAAGAGCTTCAAAAGGTGTCAAAAATATGAGTATCATGAAATGGTCTGAAAAACAGGAGCAGCATGAAACAGTGTTCAAAAACATGAATACATTGAAAAGGTGTGAAAAATATGAAGAGGTTCAAAAGGTGTGAAATACATGAGGATCATGAAACGGTCTGAAAAATATGAGGAGCATGAAGCGGTGTTCAAAAACATGAGGAGCCAGAAAAGGTGAGAAAAATATGAAGAGCTTCAAAAGGTGTGAGAAATGTGAGGAGCATGAAGCGGTGTTCAAATACATGAAAAGCCTGAAAAGGTGTGAAAAATATGAAGAGCTTCAAAAGGTTTCAAAAATATGAGGAGCTTGAAATGGTCTGAAAAATAGGACGAGCATGAAACGGTGTTCAAAAACATGAAGAGCATGAAAAGGTGTGAAAATTATGAAGAGCTTCAAAAGGTGTGAAAAACATGAGGAGAATGAAACGGTCTGAAAAATAGGAGGAGCATGAAGCAGTGTTCAAAACATGAAGAGCCTGAAAAAGTGTGAAAAATATGAAGATCTTCAAAAGTTTGAAAAATATGAAGACCCTGAAAAGGTGTCAAAAATGAGATGAGCATGAAACAGTCTGAAAAGTAGGAGGAGCATGAAGCGGTGTTTAAAAACATGAAGAGCCTGAAATGGTGTGAAAAATATGTAGAGCTTGAAAAGGTGTGAAATACCTGAGGAGCATGAAACGGTCTGAAAAATAGGAGGAGCATGAAGCGGTGTTCAAAACATGAAGAGCCTGAAAAAGTGTGAAAAATATGAAGAGCTTATAAAATTTTCAAAAATATGAGGAGCATGAAACGGTCTGAAAAATACGAGCAGCCTGAAACCGTCTGAAAAATAGGAGGAGCATGAAGCGGTGTTCAAAAACATGAAGGGCCTGAAAATGTGTGAAAAATATGAAGAGCTTATAAAATTGTCAAAAATATGAGGAGCATGAAACGGTCTGAAAAATACGAGCAGCCTGAAACCGTCTGAAAAATAGGAGGAGCATGAAGCGGTGTTCAAAACATGAAGAGCCTGAAAAAGTGTGAAAAATATGAAGAGCTTATAAAATTGTCAAAAATATGAGGAGCATGAAACGGTCTGAAAAATACAAGCAGCCTGAAACCGTCTGAAAAATAGGAGGAGCATGAAGCGTTGTTCAAAACATGAAGAGCCTGAAAAAGTGTGAAAAATATGAAGAGCTTATAAAATTGTCAAAAATATGAGGAGCATGAAACGGTCTGAAAAATACAGCAGCCTGAAACGGTCTGAAAAATAGGAGGAGCATGAAGCGGTGTTCAAAAACATGAAGGGCCTAAAAACGGGTGAAAAATATGAAGAGCTTCAAAAGGAGTCAAAAATATGCGGAGCCTGAAACGATCTGAAAAATAGGAGGAGCATGAAGCGGAGTTGAAAAACATGAAGAGCCGGAAAAGGTGTGAAAAATGTGAAGAGCTTCAAAAGGTGTCAAAAATATGAGGAGCATAAAACGCTCTGAAATATAGGAGGATCATGAAGCGGTGTTGAAAAACATGAAGAGCCTGAAAAGGTGTGATAAATGTGAAGAGCTTCAAAAGGTGTCAAAAATATGAGGAGTATGAAAAGGTCTGAAAAATAGGAGGAGTATGAAACGGTGATCAAAAACATGAAGAATCTGAAAACGTGTGAAAAATATGAAGAGCTTCAAACGGTGTGAAAAACATGAGGAGAATGAAACGGTCTGAAAAATAGGAGGAGCATGAAGCAGTGTTCAAAACATGAAGAGCCTGAAAAAGTGTGAAAAATATGAAGAGCTTATAAAATTGTCAAAAATATGAGGAGCATGAAACGGTCTGAAAAATACGAGCAGCCTGAAACCGTCTGAAAAATAGGAGGAGCATGAAGCGGTGTTCAAAAACGTGAAGAGCCTGAAAAGGTGTGAAAAATATGAAGAGTTTCAAAAGGTGTGAAATACCTGAGGAGCATGAAACGATCTGAAAAATAGGAGGAGCATGAAGCGGTGTTCAAACATGAAGAGCCTGAAAAAGTGTGAAAAATATGAACAGCTTCAAGAGGTTTGAAAAATAAGAGGAGCATGAAGCGGTGTTCAAAAACATGAAGAGCCTGAAAAAGTGTGAAAAATATGAAGAGCTTATAAAATTGTCAAAAATATGAGGAGCATGAAACGGTCTGAAAAATACGAGCAGCCTGAAACCGTCTGAAAAATAGGAGGAGCATGAAGCGGTGTTCAAAAACATGAAGGGCCTGAAAACGTGTGAAAAATATGAAGAGCTTCAAAAGGAGTCAAAAATATGCGGAGCCTGAAACGATCTGAAAAATAGGAGGAGCATGAAGCGGAGTTGAAAAACATGAAGAGCCGGAAAAGGTGTGAAAAATGTGAAGAGCTTCAAAAGGTGTCAAAAATATGAGGAGCATGAAACGCTCTGAAATATAGGAGGATCATGAAGCGGTGTTGAAAAACATGAAGAGCCTGAAAAGGTGTGATAAATGTGAAGAGCTTCAAAAGGTGTCAAAAATATGAGGAGCATGAAACGGTCTGAAAAATAGTAGGAGCATGAAACGGTGATCAAAAACATGAAGAATTTGAAAACGTGTGAAAAATATGAAGAGCTTCAAACGGTGTGAAAAATATCAGGAGCATGAAACGGTCTGAAAAAGATGACGAGCATGAAGTGGTCTTCAAAAACATGTACAGCCTGAAAAGGTGTGAAAAATATGAAGAGCTTCAAAAGGTGTGAAAAACAGTAGGAACATGCAGCGGTGTTCAAAAATATGAAGAGCCTGAAAAGGTGTGAAAAATATGTAGTGCTTCAAAAGGTGTCAACAATATGAGGAGCATGAAACGGTCTGAAAAATAGGAGGAGCAAGAAGCGGTGTTGAAAAACAAGAAGAGACGGAAAAGGTGTGAAAAATATGAAGAGCTTCAAAAGGTTTCAAAAATATGAGGAGCTTGAAATGGTCTGAAAAATAGGACGAGCATGAAACGGTGTTCAAAAACATGAAGAGCATGAAAAGGTGTGAAAATTATGAAGAGCTTCAAAAGGTGTGAAAAACAGGAGGAGAATGAAACGGTCTGAAAAATAGGAGGAGCATGAAGCAGTGTTCAAAACATGAAGAGCCTGAAAAAGTGTGAAAAATATGAAGATCTTCAAAAGTTTGAAAAATATGAAGACCCTGAAAAGGTGTCAAAAATGAGATGAGCATGAAACAGTCTGAAAAGTAGGAGGAGCATGAAGTGTTGTTCAAAAACGTGAAGAGCCTGAAAAGGTGTGAAAAATATGAAGAGCTTGAAAAGTTGTGAAATACCTGAGGAGCATGAAACGGTCTGAAAAATAGGAGGAGCATGAAGCGGTGTTCAAAACATGAAGAGCCTGAAAAAGTGTGAAAAATATGAAGAGCTTATAAAATTGTCAAAAATATGAGGAGCATGAAACGGTCTGAAAAATACAGCAGCCTGAAACGGTCTGAAAAATAGGAGGAGCATGAAGCGGTGTTCAAAAACATGAGGAGCCTGAAAACGGGTGAAAAATATGAAGAGCTTCAAAAGGAGTCAAAAATATGCGGAGCCTGAAACGATCTGAAAAATAGGAGGAGCATGAAGCGGAGTTGAAAAACATGAAGAGCCGGAAAAGGTGTGAAAAATGTGAAGAGCTTCAAAAGGTGTCAAAAATATGAGGAGCATGAAACGCTCTGAAATATAGGAGGATCATGAAGCGGTGTTGAAAAACATGAAGAGCCTGAAAAGGTGTGATAAATGTGAAGAGCTTCAAAATGTGTCAAAAATATGAGGAGTATGAAAAGGTCTGAAAAATAGGAGGAGTATGAAACGGTGATCAAAAACATGAAGAATCTGAAAACGTGTGAAAAATATGAAGAGCTTCAAACGGTGTGAAAAATATCAGGAGCATGAAACGGTCTGAAAAAGATGAGGAGCATGAAGTGGTCTTCAGATACATGTACAGCCTGAAAAGGTGTGAAAAATATGAAGAGCTTCAAAAGGTGTGAAAAACAGGAGGAACATGAAGCGGCGTTCAAAATTATGAAGAGCCTGAAAAGGTGTGAAAAATATGAAGTGCTTCAAAAGGTGTCAACAATATGAGGAGCATGAAACGGTCTGAAAAATAGGAGGAGCAAGAAGCGGTGTTGAAAAACAAGAAGAGACGGAAAAGGTGAAAAATATGAAGAGCTTCAAAATGTTTCAAAAATATGAGGAGCTTGAAATGGTCTGAAAAATAGGACGAGCATGAAACGGTGTTCAAAAACATGAAGAGCATGAAAAGGTGTGAAAAATATGAAGAGCTTCAAAAGGTGTGAAATATATGTGGAGCATGAATCTCTCTGAAAAATAGGAGGAGCATGAAGTGGTGTTGAAAAACATGAAGAGCCTGAAAAGATGTGAAAAATATGAAGAGCTCCAAAAGGTGTGAAAAATATGAGAAGCATGATACGATCTGAAAAATAGGAGGAGCATGAAGTGGTGTTCAGAAACATGGAGAGCCTAAAAAGGTGTGAAAAATATGAAGAGCTTCAAAAGGTGTCAAAAATATGAGGAGCTTGAAACTGTCTGAAAAATAGGAGGAGCATGAAGCAGTGTTCAAAAACATGAAGAGCCTGAAAAGGTGTGAAAAATATGAAGAGCTTCAAAACGTGTGAAATACATGAGGAGCATGAAAAGGTCTGAAAAATAGGAGGAGCATGAAATGGTGTTCAAAAACATGAAGAGCATGAAAAGGTGTGAAAATTATGAAGAGCTTCAAAAGGTGTGAAAAACATGAGGAGAATGAAACGGTCTGAAAAATAGGAGGAGCATGAAGCAGTGTTCAAAACATGAAGAGCCTGAAAAAGTGTGAAAAATATGAAGATCTTCAAAACTTTGAAAAATATGAAGACCCTGAAAAGGTGTCAAAAATGAGATGAGCATGAAACAGTCTGAAAAGTAGGAGGAGCATGAAGTGTTGTTCAAAAACGTGAAGAACCTGAAAAGGTGTGAAAAATATGAAGAGCTTCAAAAGGTATGAAATACCTGAGGAGCATGAAAAGGTCTGAAAAATAGGAGGAGCATGAAGCGGTGTTCAAAACATGAAGAGCCTGAAAAAGTGTGAAAAATATGAAGAGCTTCAAAAGGTTTGAAAAATAGGAGGAGGATGAAGCGGTGTTCAAAAACATGAAGAGCCTGAAAAAGTGTGATAAATATGAAGAGCTTATAAAATTGTCAAAAATATGAGGAGCATGGAGAGATGTTCAAAAACATGAAGAGGATGATAAGGCGTGAAAAACATTAAGAGCTTCAAAAGGTTTGAAAAATAGGAGGAGCATGAAGCGGTGTTCAAAAACATGAAGAGCCTGAAATTGTGTGAAAAATATGAATAGCTTATAAAATTGTCAAAAATATGAGGAGCATGAAACGGTCTGAAAAATAAGAGCAGCCTGAAAACGTCTGAAAAATAGGAGGAGCATGAAGCGGTGTTCAAAAACATGAAGGGCCTGAAAACGTGTGAAAACTATGAAGAGCTTCAAAAGGAGTCAAAAATATGCGAAGCCTGAAACGATCTGAAAAATAGGAGGAGCATGAAGCGGTGTTGAAAAACATGAAGAGCCTGAAAATGTGTGAAAAATATGAAGAGCTTGAAAAGGTGTGAAATACATGAGGAGCATGAAACTCTCTGAAAAATAGGAGGAGCATGAAGTGGTGTTCAAAAACATGAAGAGCCTGAAAATGTGTGAAAAATATGAAGAGCTTCAAAAGGTGTGAAATATATGAGGAGCTTCAAAAGGTGTGAAAAATATGAAGAGCTTCAAAAGATGTCAAAAATATGAAAAGCATGAAACGGTCTGAATAATAGGAGGAGCATGAAATGGTGTTCAAAAACATGAAGAGCCTGAAAATGTGTGAAAAATTTGAAAAGCTTCAAAGGTTTGAAATACATGAGGAGCATGAAACAGTCTGAAAAATAGGAGAAGCATGAAGTGGTGTGGAAAAAAATGAAGAGCCTGAAAATGTGTGAAAAATATGAAGAGCTTCAAAAGGTGTGAAATATATGTGGAGCATGAATCTCGCTGAAAAATAGGAGGAGCATGAAGTGGTGTTGAAAAACATGAAGAGCCTGAAAAGATGTGAAAAATATGAAGAGCTCCAAAAGGTGTGAAAAATATGAGAAGCATGATACGATCTGAAAAATAGGAGGAGCATGAAGTGGTGTTCAGAAACATGGAGAGCCTAAAAAGGTGTGAAAAATATGAAGAGCTTCAAAAGGTGTCAAAAATATGAGGAGCTTGAAACTGTCTGAAAAATAGGAGGAGCATGAAGCAGTGTTCAAAAACATGAAGAGCCTGAAAAGGTGTGAAAAATATGAAGAGCTTCAAAACGTGTGAAATACATGAGGAGCATGAAAAGGTCTGAAAAATAGGAGGAGCATGAAATGGTGTTCAAAAACATGAAGAGCATGAAAAGGTGTGAAAATTATGAAGAGCTTCAAAAGGTATGAAATACCTGAGGAGCATGAAACGGTCTGAAAAATAGGAGGAGCATGAAGTGGTGTTCAAAACATGAAGAGCCTGAAAAAATGTGAAAAATATGAAGAGCTTCAAAAGGTTTGAAAAATAGGAGGAGGATGAAGCGGTGTTCAAAAACATGAAGAGCCTGAAAAAGTGTGATAAATATGAAGAGCTTATAAAATTGTCAAAAATATGAGGAGCATGGAGAGATGTTCAAAAACATGAAGAGGATGTTAAGGCGTGAAAAACATTAAGAGCTTCAAAAGGTTTGAAAAATAGGAGGAGCATGAAGCGGTGTTCAAAAACATGAAGAGCCTGAAAATGTGTGAAAAATATGAATAGCTTATAAAATTGTCAAAAATATGAGGAGCCTGAAACGGTCTGAAATATAAGAGGATCATGAAGCGGTGTTGAAAAACATGAATAGTCTGAAAACGTGTGAAAAATAGGAGGAGCATGAAGCGGTGTTCAAAAACATGAAGGGCCTGAAAACGTGTGAAAAATATGAAGAGCTTCAAAAGGAGTCAAAAATATGCGAAGCCTGAAACGATCTGAAAAATAGGAGGAGCATGAAGCGGTGTTGAAAAACATGAAGAGCCGGAAAAGGTGTGAAAAATGTGAAGAGCTTCAAAAGGTGTCAAAAATATGAGGAGCATGAAACGGTCTGAAATATAAGAGGATCATGAAGCGGTGTTGAAAAACATGAAGAGACGGAAAAGGTGTGAAAAATGTGAAGAGCTTCAAAAGGTGTCAAAAATATGAGGAGCATGAAACCGTCTGAAATATAAGAGGATCATGAAGCGGTGTTGAAAAACATGAAGAGTCTGAAAACGTGTGAAAAATATGAAGCGCTTCAAACGGTGTGAAAAATATCAGGAGCATGAAACGGTCTGAAAAAGATGAGGAGCATGAAGTGGTCTTCAAAAACATGTACAGCCTGAAAAGGTGTGAAAAATATGAGGAGCTTCAAAATATGTGAAAAATATGAAGAGCTTCAAAAGGTGTCAAAAATGAGATGAGCATGAAACGGTCTGAAAAATAGGAGAAGAATGAAACGGTGTTGAAAAATTGAAGAGCCTGAAAAGCTGTGAAAAATATGAAGAGCTTCAAAAGGTGTGAAAAATATGAAGAGCTTCAAAACGTGTGAAATACATGAGGAGCATGAAAAGGTCTGAAAAATAGGAGTAGCATGAAGAGGTGTTCAAAAACATGAAGAGGCTGATAAGGTGTGAAAAACATGAAGAGCTTCAAAAAGTTTGAAAAATAGGAGGAGCATGAAGCGGTGTTCAAAAACATGAGGAGCCTGAAAAGGTGAGAAAAATATGAAGAGCTTCAAAAGGTGTGAGAAATGTGAGGAGCATGAAGCGGTGTTCAAATACATGAAGAGCCTGAAAAAGTGTGAAAAATATGAAGAGTTTATAAAATTGTCAAAAATATCAGGAGCATGAAACGGTCTGAAAAATACGAGCAGCCTGAAACCGTCTGAAAAATAGGAGGAGCATGAAGCGGTGTTCAAAAACATGAAGGGCCTGAAAACGTGTGAAAAATATGAAGAGCTTCAAAAGGAGTCAAAAATATGCGGAGCCTGAAACGATCTGAAAAATACGAGGAGCATGAAGCGGAGTTGAAAAACATGAAGAGCCGGAAAAGGTGTGAAAAATGTGAAGAGCTTCAAAAGGTGTCAAAAATATGAGGAGCATGAAACGCTCTGAAATATAGGAGGATCATGAAGCGGGGTTGAAAAACATGAAGAGCCTGAAAAGGTGTGATAAATGTGAAGACCTTCAAAAGGTGTCAAAAATATGAGGAGTATGAAACGGTCTGAAAAATAGGAGGAGCATGAAACGGTGATCAAAAACATGAAGAATCTGAAAACGTGTGAAAAATATGAAGAGCTTCAAACGGTGTGAAAAATATCAGGAGCATGAAACGGTCTGAAAAAGATGAGGAGCATGAAGTGGTCTTCAGAAACATGTACAGCCTGAAAAGGTGTGAAAAATATGAAGAGCTTCGAAAGGTGTGAAAAACAGGAGGAACATGAAGCAGCGTTCAAAAATATGAAGAGCCTGAAAAGGTGTCAAAAATATGAAGTGCTTCAAAAGGTGTCAACAATATGAGGAGCATGAAACAGTCTGAAAAATAGGAGGAGCAAGAAGCGGTGTTGAAAAACAAGAAGAGACGGAAAAGGTGTGAAAAATATGAAGAGCTTCAAAAGGTTTCAAAAATATGAGGAGCTTGAAATGATCTGAAAAATAGGACGAGCATGAAACGGTGTTCAAAAACATGAAGAGCATGAAAAGGTGTGAAAATTATGAAGAGGTTCAAAAGTTGTGAAAAACATGAGGAGAATGAAACGGTCTGAAAAATAGGAGGAGCATGAAGCAGTGTTCAAAACATGAAGAGCCTGAAAAAGTGTGAAAAATATGAAGATCTTCAAAACTTTGAAAAATATGAAGACCCTGAAAAGGTGTCAAAAATGAGATGAGCATGAAACAGTCTGAAAAGTAGGAGGAGCATGAAGTGTTGTTCAAAAACGTGAAGAGCCTGAAAAGGTGTGAAAAATATGAAGAGATGAAAAGGTGTGAAATACCTGAGGAGCATGAAACGGTCTGAAAAATAGGAGGAGCATGAAGCGGTGTTCAAAACATGAAGAGCCTGAAAAAGTGTGAAAAATATGAAGAGCTTCAAAAGGTTTGAAAAATAGGAGGAGCATGAAGCGGTGTTCAAAAACATGAAGAGCCTGAAAAATTGTGAAAAATATGAAGAGCTTATAAAATTGTCAAAAATAAGAGGAGCATGAAGAGATGTTCAAAAACATGAAGAGGCTGATAAGGTGTGAAAAACATGAAGAGCTTCAAAAGGTTTGAAAAATAGGAGGAGCATGAAGCGGTGCTCAAAAACATGAAGAGCCTGAAAAAGTGTGAAAAATATGAAGAGCTTATAAAATTGTCAAAAATATGAGGAGCATGAAACGGTCTGAAAAATACGAGCAGCCTGAAACCGTCTGAAAAATAGGAAGAGCATGAAGCGGTGTTCAAAAACATGAAGGGCCTGAAAACGTGTGAAAAATATGAAGAGCTTAAAAAGGAGTCAAATATATGCGGAGCCTGAAACGATCTGAAAAATAGGAGGAGCATGAAGCGGTGTTGAAAAACATGAAGAGCCAGAAAAGGTGTGAAAAATGTGAAGAGCTTCAAAAGGTGTCAAAAATATGAGGAGCATGAAACGCTCTGAAATATAGGTGGATCAAGAAGTGGTGTTGAAAAACATGAAGAGCCTGAAAAGGTGTGATAAATGTGAAGAGCTTCAAAAGGTGTCAAAAATATGAGGAGTATGAAAAGGTCTGAAAAATAGGAGGAGCATGAAACGGTGATCAAAAACATGAAGAATCTGAAAACGTGTGAAAAATATGAAGAGCTTCAAACGGTGTGAAAAATATGAGGTGCATGAAATGGTCTGAAAAAGATGAGGAGCATGAAGTGGTCTTCAAAAACATGTACAGCCTGAAAAGGTGTGAAAAATATGAAGAGCTTCAAAAGGTGTGAAAAACAGGAGGAACATGAAGTGGTGTTCAAAAATATGAAGAGCCTGAAAAGGTGTGAAAACTATGAAGTGCTTCAAAAGGTGTCAACAATATGAGGAGCATGAAACGGTCTGAAAAATAGGAGGAGCAAGAAGCGGTGTTGAAAAACAAGAAGAGACGGAAAAGGTGTGAAAATATGAAGAGCTTCAAAACGTGTCAAAAATATGAGGAGCGTGAAACGGTCTGAAAAATAGGAGGAGCATGAAGCGGTGTTGAAAAACATGAAGAGCCTGAAAACGTGTGAAAAATATGAAGAGCTTCAAAAGGTGTGAAAATATGAAGAGCTTCAAAAGTTGTCAAAAAAGAGATGAGCATGAAACGGTCTGAAAAATAGGAGCAGCATGAAGCGGTGTTGAAAAACATGAAGAGTCTGAAAAGGTGTGAAAAATATGAAGAGCTTCAAAAGGTGTCAAAAATATGAGGAGCATGAAACGGTCTGAAATATAGGAAGATCATCAACCGGTGTTGAAAAACATGAAGAGCCTGAAAATGTGTGAAAAACGTGAAGAGCTTCAAAAGATGTCAAAAATATGAGGAGCATGAAACGGTCTGAAAAATATGAGGAGCATGAAGCGGTGTTAAAAAACATGAAGAGCCTGAAAAGAAGTGCAAAATATGAAGAGCTTCAAAAGGTGTGAAAAATATGAAGACCTTCAAAAGGTGTCAAAAATGAAATGAGCATGAAACGGTCGGAAAAATAGGAGGAGCATGAAGCGGTGTTGTAAAACATGAAGAGCCTGAAAACCTGTGAAAAACAGGAAGAGCTTCAAAAGGTGTGAAAAATATGAAGAGCTTCAAAAAATGTCAAAAATATGAGGAGCATGAAATGGTCTCAAATATAGGAGAATCATGCAGCGGTGTTGAAAACTATAAACAGCCTGAAAAAGTGTGAAAAACATGAAGAGCTTCAAAAGGTTTGAAAAATAGGAGGAGCATGAAGCGGTGCTCAAAAACATGAAGAGCCTGAAAAAGTGTGAAAAATATGAAGAGCTTATAAAATTGTCAAAAATATGAGGAGCATGAAACGGTCTGAAAAATACGAGCAGCCTGAAGCGTCTGAAAAATAGGAGGAGCATGAAGCGGTGTTCAAAAACATGAAGGGCCTGAAAATGTGTGAAAAATATGAAGAGCTTCAAAAGGAGTCAAAAATATGCGGAGCCTGAAACGATCTGAAAAATAGGAGGAGCATGAAGCGGAGTTGAAAAACCTGAAGAGCCGGAAAAGGTGTGAAAAATGTGAAGAGCTTCAAAAGGTGTCAAAAATATGAGGAGCATGAAACGCTCTGAAACATAGAAGGATCATGAAGCGGTGTTGAAAAACATGAAGAGCCTGAAAAGGTGTGATAAATGTGAAGAGCTTCAAAAGGTGTCAAAAATATGAGGAGCATGAAACGGTCTGAAAAATAGGAGGAGCATGAAACGGTGTTCAAAAACATGAAGAATCTGAAAACGTGTGAAAAATATGAAGAGCTTCAAACGGTGTGAAATATATCAGGAGCATGAAACGATCTGAAAAAGATGAGGAGCATGAAGTGGTCTTCAAAAACATGTACAGCCTGAAAAGGTGTGAAAAATATGAAGAGCTTCAAAAGGTGTGAAAAAGAGGAGGAACATGAAGCGGCGTTCAAAAATATGAAGAGCCTGAAGAGGTGTGAAAAATATGAAGTGCTTCAAAAGGTGTCAACAATATGAGGAGCATGAAACGGTCTGAAAAATAGGAGGAGCAAGAAGCGGTGTTGAAAAACAAGAAGAGACGGAAAAGGTGTGAAAAATATGAAGAGCTTCAAAAGGTTTCAAAAATATGAGGAGCTTGAAATGGTCTGAAAAATAGGACGAGCATGAAACGGTGTTCAAAAACATGAAGAGCATGAAAAGGTGTGAAAATTATGAAGAGCTTCAAAAGGTGTGAAAAACATGAGGAGAATGAAACGGTCTGAAAAATAGGAGGAGCATGAAGCAGTGTTCAAAACATGAAGAGCCTGAAAAAGTGTGAAAAATATGAAGATCTTCAAAAGTTTGAAAAATATGAAGACCCTGAAAAGGTGTCAAAAATGAGATGAGCATGAAACAGTCTGAAAAGTAGGAGGAGCATGAAGTGTTGTTCAAAAACGTGAAGAGCTTGAAAAGGTGTGAAAAATATGAAGAGCTTGAAAAGGTGTGAAATACCTGAGGAGCATGAAACGGTCTGAAAAATAGGAGGAGCATGAAGCGGTGTTCAAAACATGAAGAGCCTGAAAAAGTGTGAAAAATATGAAGAGCTTCAAAAGGTTTGAAAAATAGGAGGAGCATGAAGCGGTGTTCAAAAACATGAAGAGCCTGAAAATGAGTGAAATATATAAAGAGCTTATAAAACTGTCAAAAATATGAGGAGCATGAAGAGATGTTCAAAAACATGAAGAGGCTGATAAGGTGTGAAAAACATGAAGAGCTTCAAAAGGTTTGAAAAATAGGAGGAGCATGAAGCGGTGCTCAAAAACATGAAGAGCCTGAAAAAGTGTGAAAAATATGAAGAGCTTATAAAATTGTCAAAAATATGAGGAGCATGAAGAGATGTTCAAAAACATGAAGAGGCTGATAAGGTGTGAAAAACATGAAGAGCTTCAAAAGGTTTGAAAAATAGGAGGAGCATGAAGCGGTGTTCAAAAACATGAAGGGCCTGAAAACGTGTGAAAAATATGAAGAGCTTCAAAAGGAGTCAAAAATATGCGGAGCCTGAAACGATCTGAAAAATAGGAGGAGCATGAAGCGGTGTTGAAAAACATGAAGAGCCGGAAAAGGTGTGAAAAATGTGAAGAGCTTCAAAAGGTGTCAAAAATATGAGGAGCATGAAACGCTCTGAAATATAGGTGGATCATGAAGCGGTGTTGAAAAACATGAAGAGCCGGAAAAGGTGTGAAAAATGTGAAGAGCTTCAAAAGGAGTCAAAAATATGAGGAGCATGAAACGGTCTGAAAAATAGGAGGAGCATGAAACGCTGATCAAAAACATGAAGAATCTGAAAACGTGTGAAAAATATGATGAGCTTCAAACGGTGTGAAAAATATCAGGAGCATGAAACGGTCTAAAAAAGATGAGGAGCATGAAGTGGTCTTCAAAAACATGTACAGCCTGAAAAGGTGTGAAAAATATGAAGAGCTTCAAAAGGTGTGAAAAACAGGAGGAACATGAAGCGGTGTTCAAAAATATGAAGAACCTGAAAAGGTGTGAAAAATATGAAGTGCTTGAAAAGGTGTCAACAATATGAGGAGCATGAAACGGTCTGAAAAATAGGAGGAGCAAGAAGCGGTGTTGAAAAACAAGAAGAGACGGAAAAGGTGTGAAAAATATGAAGAGCTTCAAAACGTGTCAAAAATATGAGGAGCATGAAACGGTCTGAAAAATAGGAGGAGCATGAAGCGGTGTTGAAAAACATGAAGAGCCTGAAAACGTGTGGAAAATATGAAGAGCTTCAAAAGGTATGAAAATATGAAGAGCTTCAAAAGTTGTCAAAAAAGAGATGAGCATGAAACGGTCTGAAAAATAGGAGCAGCATGAAGCGGTGTTGAAAAACATGAAGAGTCTAAAAGGGTGTGAAAAATATGAAGAGCTTCAAAAGGTGTCAAAAATATGAGGAGCATGAAACGGTCTGAAAAATAGGAGGAGCATGAAGCGGTGTTGAAAAACATGAAGAGCCTGAAAACGTGTGAAAAATATGAAGAGCTTCAAAAGGTATGAAAATACGAAGAACTTCAAAAGTTGTCAAAAAAGAGATGAGCATGAAACGGTCTGAAAAATAGGAGCAGCATGAAGCGGTGTTGAAAAACATGAAGAGTCTGAAAAGGTGTGAAAAATATGAAGAGCTTCAAAAGGTGTCAAAAATATGAGGAGCATGAAACGGTCTGAAAAATAGGAGGAGCATGAAGCGGTGTTGAAAAACATGAAGAGCCTGAAAACGTGTGAAAAATATGAAGAGCTTCAAAAGGTATGAAAATATGAAGAGCTTCAAAAGTTGTCAAAAAAGTGATGAGCATGAAACGGTCTGAAAAATAGGAGCAGCATGAAGCGGTGTTGAAAAACATGAAGAGCCTGAAAATGTGTGAAAAACGTGAAGAGCTTCAAAAGATGTCAAAAATATGAGGAGCATGAAACGGTCTGAAAAATATGAGGAGCATGAAGCGGTGTTAAAAAACATGAAAATCCTGAAAAGAAGTGAAAAATGTGAAGAGCTTCAAAAGGTGTGAAAAATATGAAGTCCTTCAAAAGGTGTCAAAAATATGAAGAGCTTCAAAAGATGTCAAAAATATGAGGAGCATGAAACGGTCTGAAAAATATGAGGAGCATGAAGCGGTGTTGAAAAACATGAAGAGCCTGAAAAGCTGTGAAAAATAGGAAGAGCTTCAAAAGGTGTGAAAAATATGAAGAGCTTCAAAAAATGTCAAAAATATGAGGAGCATGAAATGGTCTCAGATATAGGAGAATCATGCAGCGGTGTTGAAAACTGTAAACAGCCTGAAAATGTGTGAAAAATATGAAGAGCTTCAAAAGGTGTCAAAAATATGAGTATCATGAAATGGTCTGAAAAACAGGAGCAGCATGAAACAGTGTTCAAAAACATGAAGACATTGAAAAGGTGTGAAAAATATGAAGAGTTTCAAAAGGTGTGAAATACATGAGAAGCATGAAAGGGTGTGAAAAATGGAGGAGCAAGAAGCGGTGTTGAAAAACATGAAGAGCCTGAAAAGGTGTGATAAATGTGAAGAGCTTCAAAAGGTGTCAAAAATATGAGGAGCATGAAACGGTGATCAAAAACATGAAGAATCTGAAAACGTGTGAATAATATGAAGAGCTTCAAACGGTGTGAAAAATATCAGGAGCATGAAACGGTCTGAAAAAGATGAGGAGCATGAAGTGGTCTTCAAAAACATGTACAGCCTGAAAAGGTGTGAAAAATATGAAGAGCTTCAAAAGGTGTGAAATACATGAGTATCATGAAACGGTATAAAAAATAGGAGGAGCATGAAGCTGTGTTCAAAAACATGAGAGCCTGAAAAGGTGTGAAAATATGAAGAGCTTTAAAAGGTGTGAAAAATACGAGGAGCATGAAACGGTGTTCAAAAACATGAAGAGCCTAAAATGGTGTGAAAATTATGAAGAGCCTCAAAACGTGTCAAAAATATGAGGAGCATGAAACGGTCTGAAAAATAGGAGGAGCATGAAGCGATGTTGAAAAACTTGAAGAGCCTGAAAACGTGTAAAATATGAAGAGCTTCAAAAGGTGTGAAAAATATGAAGAGCTTCAAAAGGTGTCAAAAATGAGATGAGCATGAAACGGTCTGAAAAATAGGAGGAGCAAAAAGCGGTGTTGAAAAACATGAAGAGTCTGAAAAGGTGTTTGAAATATGAAGAGCTTCAAAAGGTGTGAAAAATATGAAGAGCTTCAAAAGGAGTGAAGAATATGAAGAGCTTCAAAAGGTGTCAAAAATGAGATGAGCATGAAACGGTCTGAAAAATAGGAGGAGCATGAAGCGGTGTTGAAAAACATGAAGAGCCTGAAAAGGTGTGAAAAACATGAAGAGCTTCAAAAGGTGTCAAAAATATGAGGAGCATGAAACGGTCTGAAAAATAGGAGGAGCATGAAGCGGTGTTGAAAAACATGAAGAGCCTGAAAACGTGTGAAAAATATGAAGAGCTTCAAAAGGTATGAAAATACGAAGAACTTCAAAAGTTGTCAAAAAAGAGATGAGCATGAAACGGTCTGAAAAATAGGAGCAGCATGAAGCGGTGTTGAAAAACATGAAGAGTCTGAAAAGGTGTGAAAAATATGAAGAGCTTCAAAAGGTGTCAAAAATATGAGGAGCATGAAACGGTCTGAAAAATAGGAGGAGCATGAAGCGGTGTTGAAAAACATGAAGAGCCTGAAAACGTGTGAAAAATATGAAGAGCTTCAAAAGGTATGAAAATATGAAGAGCTTCAAAAGTTGTCAAAAAAGAGATGAGCATGAAACGGTCTGAAAAATAGGAGCAGCATGAAGCAGTGTTGAAAAACATGAAGAGCCTGAAAAGCTGTGAAAAATAGGAAGAGCTTCAAAAGGTGTGAAAAATATGAAGAGCTTCAAAAAATGTCAAAAATATGAGGAGCATGAAATGGTCTCAAATATAGGAGAATCATGCAGCGGTGTTGAAAACTATAAACAGCCTGAAAATGTGTGAAAAATATGAAGAGCTTCAAAAGGTGTGAAATATATGAGGAGAATGAAACGGTCTGAAAAATAGGAGGATCATGAAGTGGTTTTCAGAAACATGAAGAGCATGAAAAGGTGTGAAAAATAGGAAGAGTTTCAAAAGGTGTCATAAATATGAGGAGCATTAAACGGTCTGAAAAATAGGAGGAGCATGAAACGGTGATCAAAAACATGAAGAGCCTGAAAAGGTGTGAAAAATATGAAGAGCTTCAAAAGGTGTGAAATACATGAGGAGCATGAAACTCTCTGAAAAATAGGAGGAGCATGAAGCGGTTTTCAAAAACATGAAGAGCCTGAAAATGTGTGAAAAATATGAAGACCTTCAAAAGGTGTCAAAAATGAAATGAGCATGAAACGGTCGGAAAAATAGGAGGAGCATGAAGCGGTGTTGTAAAACATGAAGAGCCTGAAAACCTGTGAAAAACAGGAAGAGCTTCAAAAGGTGTGAAAAATATGAAGAGCTTCAAAAAATGTCAAAAATATGAGGAGCATGAAATGGTCTCAAATATAGGAGAATCATGCAGCGGTGTTGAAAACTATAAACAGCCTGAAAAAGTGTGAAAAACATGAAGAGCTTCAAAAGGTTTGAAAAATAGGAGGAGCATGAAGCGGTGCTCAAAAACATGAAGAGCCTGAAAAAGTGTGAAAAATATGAAGAGCTTATAAAATTGTCAAAAATATGAGGAGCATGAAACGGTCTGAAAAATACGAGCAGCCTGAAGCGTCTGAAAAATAGGAGGAGCATGAAGCGGTGTTCAAAAACATGAAGGGCCTGAAAATGTGTGAAAAATATGAAGAGCTTCAAAAGGAGTCAAAAATATGCGGAGCCTGAAACGATCTGAAAAATAGGAGGAGCATGAAGCGGAGTTGAAAAACCTGAAGAGCCGGAAAAGGTGTGAAAAATGTGAAGAGCTTCAAAAGGTGTCAAAAATATGAGGAGCATGAAACGCTCTGAAACATAGAAGGATCATGAAGCGGTGTTGAAAAACATGAAGAGCCTGAAAAGGTGTGATAAATGTGAAGAGCTTCAAAAGGTGTCAAAAATATGAGGAGCATGAAACGGTCTGAAAAATAGGAGGAGCATGAAACGGTGTTCAAAAACATGAAGAATCTGAAAACGTGTGAAAAATATGAAGAGCTTCAAACGGTGTGAAATATATCAGGAGCATGAAACGATCTGAAAAAGATGAGGAGCATGAAGTGGTCTTCAAAAACATGTACAGCCTGAAAAGGTGTGAAAAATATGAAGAGCTTCAAAAGGTGTGAAAAAGAGGAGGAACATGAAGCGGCGTTCAAAAATATGAAGAGCCTGAAGAGGTGTGAAAAATATGAAGTGCTTCAAAAGGTGTCAACAATATGAGGAGCATGAAACGGTCTGAAAAATAGGAGGAGCAAGAAGCGGTGTTGAAAAACAAGAAGAGACGGAAAAGGTGTGAAAAATATGAAGAGCTTCAAAAGGTTTCAAAAATATGAGGAGCTTGAAATGGTCTGAAAAATAGGACGAGCATGAAACGGTGTTCAAAAACATGAAGAGCATGAAAAGGTGTGAAAATTATGAAGAGCTTCAAAAGGTGTGAAAAACATGAGGAGAATGAAACGGTCTGAAAAATAGGAGGAGCATGAAGCAGTGTTCAAAACATGAAGAGCCTGAAAAAGTGTGAAAAATATGAAGATCTTCAAAAGTTTGAAAAATATGAAGACCCTGAAAAGGTGTCAAAAATGAGATGAGCATGAAACAGTCTGAAAAGTAGGAGGAGCATGAAGTGTTGTTCAAAAACGTGAAGAGCTTGAAAAGGTGTGAAAAATATGAAGAGCTTGAAAAGGTGTGAAATACCTGAGGAGCATGAAACGGTCTGAAAAATAGGAGGAGCATGAAGCGGTGTTCAAAACATGAAGAGCCTGAAAAAGTGTGAAAAATATGAAGAGCTTCAAAAGGTTTGAAAAATAGGAGGAGCATGAAGCGGTGTTCAAAAACATGAAGAGCCTGAAAATGAGTGAAATATATAAAGAGCTTATAAAACTGTCAAAAATATGAGGAGCATGAAGAGATGTTCAAAAACATGAAGAGGCTGATAAGGTGTGAAAAACATGAAGAGCTTCAAAAGGTTTGAAAAATAGGAGGAGCATGAAGCGGTGCTCAAAAACATGAAGAGCCTCAAAAAGTGTGAAAAATATGAAGAGCTTATAAAATTGTCAAAAATATGAGGAGCATGAAGAGATGTTCAAAAACATGAAGAGGCTGATAAGGTGTGAAAAACATGAAGAGCTTCAAAAGGTTTGAAAAATAGGAGGAGCATGAAGCGGTGTTCAAAAACATGAAGGGCCTGAAAACGTGTGAAAAATATGAAGAGCTTCAAAAGGAGTCAAAAATATGCGGAGCCTGAAACGATCTGAAAAATAGGAGGAGCATGAAGCGGTGTTGAAAAACATGAAGAGCCGGAAAAGGTGTGAAAAATGTGAAGAGCTTCAAAAGGTGTCAAAAATATGAGGAGCATGAAACGCTCTGAAATATAGGTGGATCATGAAGCGGTGTTGAAAAACATGAAGAGCCGGAAAAGGTGTGAAAAATGTGAAGAGCTTCAAAAGGAGTCAAAAATATGAGGAGCATGAAACGGTCTGAAAAATAGGAGGAGCATGAAACGCTGATCAAAAACATGAAGAATCTGAAAACGTGTGAAAAATATGATGAGCTTCAAACGGTGTGAAAAATATCAGGAGCATGAAACGGTCTAAAAAAGATGAGGAGCATGAAGTGGTCTTCAAAAACATGTACAGCCTGAAAAGGTGTGAAAAATATGAAGAGCTTCAAAAGGTGTGAAAAACAGGAGGAACATGAAGCGGTGTTCAAAAATATGAAGAACCTGAAAAGGTGTGAAAAATATGAAGTGCTTGAAAAGGTGTCAACAATATGAGGAGCATGAAACGGTCTGAAAAATAGGAGGAGCAAGAAGCGGTGTTGAAAAACAAGAAGAGACGGAAAAGGTGTGAAAAATATGAAGAGCTTCAAAACGTGTCAAAAATATGAGGAGCATGAAACGGTCTGAAAAATAGGAGGAGCATGAAGCGGTGTTGAAAAACATGAAGAGCCTGAAAACGTGTGGAAAATATGAAGAGCTTCAAAAGGTATGAAAATATGAAGAGCTTCAAAAGTTGTCAAAAAAGAGATGAGCATGAAACGGTCTGAAAAATAGGAGCAGCATGAAGCGGTGTTGAAAAACATGAAGAGTCTAAAAGGGTGTGAAAAATATGAAGAGCTTCAAAAGGTGTCAAAAATATGAGGAGCATGAAACGGTCTGAAAAATAGGAGGAGCATGAAGCGGTGTTGAAAAACATGAAGAGCCTGAAAACGTGTGAAAAATATGAAGAGCTTCAAAAGGTATGAAAATACGAAGAACTTCAAAAGTTGTCAAAAAAGAGATGAGCATGAAACGGTCTGAAAAATAGGAGCAGCATGAAGCGGTGTTGAAAAACATGAAGAGTCTGAAAAGGTGTGAAAAATATGAAGAGCTTCAAAAGGTGTCAAAAATATGAGGAGCATGAAACGGTCTGAAAAATAGGAGGAGCATGAAGCGGTGTTGAAAAACATGAAGAGCCTGAAAACGTGTGAAAAATATGAAGAGCTTCAAAAGGTATGAAAATATGAAGAGCTTCAAAAGTTGTCAAAAAAGTGATGAGCATGAAACGGTCTGAAAAATAGGAGCAGCATGAAGCGGTGTTGAAAAACATGAAGAGCCTGAAAATGTGTGAAAAACGTGAAGAGCTTCAAAAGATGTCAAAAATATGAGGAGCATGAAACGGTCTGAAAAATATGAGGAGCATGAAGCGGTGTTAAAAAACATGAAAATCCTGAAAAGAAGTGAAAAATGTGAAGAGCTTCAAAAGGTGTGAAAAATATGAAGTCCTTCAAAAGGTGTCAAAAATATGAAGAGCTTCAAAAGATGTCAAAAATATGAGGAGCATGAAACGGTCTGAAAAATATGAGGAGCATGAAGCGGTGTTGAAAAACATGAAGAGCCTGAAAAGCTGTGAAAAATAGGAAGAGCTTCAAAAGGTGTGAAAAATATGAAGAGCTTCAAAAAATGTCAAAAATATGAGGAGCATGAAATGGTCTCAGATATAGGAGAATCATGCAGCGGTGTTGAAAACTGTAAACAGCCTGAAAATGTGTGAAAAATATGAAGAGCTTCAAAAGGTGTCAAAAATATGAGTATCATGAAATGGTCTGAAAAACAGGAGCAGCATGAAACAGTGTTCAAAAACATGAAGACATTGAAAAGGTGTGAAAAATATGAAGAGTTTCAAAAGGTGTGAAATACATGAGAAGCATGAAAGGGTGTGAAAAATGGAGGAGCAAGAAGCGGTGTTGAAAAACATGAAGAGCCTGAAAAGGTGTGATAAATGTGAAGAGCTTCAAAAGGTGTCAAAAATATGAGGAGCATGAAACGGTGATCAAAAACATGAAGAATCTGAAAACGTGTGAATAATATGAAGAGCTTCAAACGGTGTGAAAAATATCAGGAGCATGAAACGGTCTGAAAAAGATGAGGAGCATGAAGTGGTCTTCAAAAACATGTACAGCCTGAAAAGGTGTGAAAAATATGAAGAGCTTCAAAAGGTGTGAAATACATGAGTATCATGAAACGGTATAAAAAATAGGAGGAGCATGAAGCTGTGTTCAAAAACATGAGAGCCTGAAAAGGTGTGAAAATATGAAGAGCTTTAAAAGGTGTGAAAAATACGAGGAGCATGAAACGGTGTTCAAAAACATGAAGAGCCTAAAATGGTGTGAAAATTATGAAGAGCCTCAAAACGTGTCAAAAATATGAGGAGCATGAAACGGTCTGAAAAATAGGAGGAGCATGAAGCGATGTTGAAAAACTTGAAGAGCCTGAAAACGTGTAAAATATGAAGAGCTTCAAAAGGTGTGAAAAATATGAAGAGCTTCAAAAGGTGTCAAAAATGAGATGAGCATGAAACGGTCTGAAAAATAGGAGGAGCAAAAAGCGGTGTTGAAAAACATGAAGAGTCTGAAAAGGTGTTTGAAATATGAAGAGCTTCAAAAGGTGTGAAAAATATGAAGAGCTTCAAAAGGAGTGAAGAATATGAAGAGCTTCAAAAGGTGTCAAAAATGAGATGAGCATGAAACGGTCTGAAAAATAGGAGGAGCATGAAGCGGTGTTGAAAAACATGAAGAGCCTGAAAAGGTGTGAAAAACATGAAGAGCTTCAAAAGGTGTCAAAAATATGAGGAGCATGAAACGGTCTGAAAAATAGGAGGAGCATGAAGCGGTGTTGAAAAACATGAAGAGCCTGAAAACGTGTGAAAAATATGAAGAGCTTCAAAAGGTATGAAAATACGAAGAACTTCAAAAGTTGTCAAAAAAGAGATGAGCATGAAACGGTCTGAAAAATAGGAGCAGCATGAAGCGGTGTTGAAAAACATGAAGAGTCTGAAAAGGTGTGAAAAATATGAAGAGCTTCAAAAGGTGTCAAAAATATGAGGAGCATGAAACGGTCTGAAAAATAGGAGGAGCATGAAGCGGTGTTGAAAAACATGAAGAGCCTGAAAACGTGTGAAAAATATGAAGAGCTTCAAAAGGTATGAAAATATGAAGAGCTTCAAAAGTTGTCAAAAAAGAGATGAGCATGAAACGGTCTGAAAAATAGGAGCAGCATGAAGCAGTGTTGAAAAACATGAAGAGCCTGAAAAGCTGTGAAAAATAGGAAGAGCTTCAAAAGGTGTGAAAAATATGAAGAGCTTCAAAAAATGTCAAAAATATGAGGAGCATGAAATGGTCTCAAATATAGGAGAATCATGCAGCGGTGTTGAAAACTATAAACAGCCTGAAAATGTGTGAAAAATATGAAGAGCTTCAAAAGGTGTGAAATATATGAGGAGAATGAAACGGTCTGAAAAATAGGAGGATCATGAAGTGGTTTTCAGAAACATGAAGAGCATGAAAAGGTGTGAAAAATAGGAAGAGTTTCAAAAGGTGTCATAAATATGAGGAGCATTAAACGGTCTGAAAAATAGGAGGAGCATGAAACGGTGATCAAAAACATGAAGAGCCTGAAAAGGTGTGAAAAATATGAAGAGCTTCAAAAGGTGTGAAATACATGAGGAGCATGAAACTCTCTGAAAAATAGGAGGAGCATGAAGCGGTTTTCAAAAACATGAAGAGCCTGAAAATGTGTGAAAAATATGAAGAGCTTCAAAAGGTGTCAAAAATGAGATGAGCATGAAACGGTCTGAAAAATATGAGGAGCCTGAAACGGTGTTGAAAGACATGAAGAGCATGAAAAGTTGTGAAAAATATGAAAAGCTTCAAAAGGTGTCAAAAATGAGATGAGCATGAAACGGTCTGAAAAATAGGAGGAGCATGAAGCGGTGTTGAAAAATGAAGAGCCTGAAAAGGTGTGAAAAATATGAAGAGGATCAAAAGGTGTCAAATATATGAGGAGAATGAAATGGTCTGAAAAATAGGAGGATCATGAAGCTGTGTCGAAAAACATGAAGAGCCTGAAAAGGTGTGAAAAAAATGAAGAGCTTCTAAATGTGTCAAAAATATGAGGAGCATGAAACGGTCTGAAAAATAGGAGGATCATGAAGCGGTGTTCAAAAACATGAAGAGCCTGAAAAGGTGTGAAAAATATGAAGAGCTCAAAAAGTGTCAAAAATATGATGAGCATGAAACGATCTGAAAAATAGAAGGAGCATGAAACGGTGATCAAAAACATGAAGAGCCTGAAAAGGTGTGAAAAATATGAAGAGCTCAAAAAGTGTCAAAAATATGAGGAGCATGAAACGCTCTGAAAAATAGGAGGAGCATGAAGCGGTGTTCAAAAACATGAAGAGCCTGAAAAGTTGTGAAAAATATGAAAAGCTTCAAAAGGTGTCAAAAATGATATTAGCATTAAACGGTCGGAAAAATAGGAATAACATGAAACGGTGTTGAAAATCATGAAGAGCCTGAAATAGTGTGAAAAATATAAAGAGCTGCAAAAGGTGTCAAAAATATGATCGGGATTGGGAATACATGTAAATCAATGGCTGATTCATAGCAATGTATGACAAAACCCACTGGAAAAAAAAATAATAAAAATTAAAAAAAAAAAAAGCTTATCAAGAATAAAAAAACAAAAAAAAATATGAGGAGCATGAAATGGTCTGATAAATAGGTGGAGCATGAAGCTGTGTTCGAAAACATGAAGAGCCTGAAAAGGTGTGAAAAATATGAAGAGCTTCAAAATGTTTCACAAATATGAAGAGCATGAAACGGTCTGAAAAACAGGAGGATCATGAAGCGGTGTTCAAAAACATGAAGAGCCTGAAAAGGTGTGAAAAATATGAAGTGCTCAAAAAGTGTCAAAAATATGAGGAGCATGAAACGCTCTGAAAAATAGGAGGAGCATGAAGCGGTGTTCAAAAACATGAAGAGCCTGAAAAGTTGTGAAAAATATGAAAAGCTTCAAAAGGTGTCAAAAATGATATTAGCATTAAACGGTTGGAAAAATAGGAATAACATGAAACGGTGTTGAAAATCATGAAGAGCCTGAAATAGTGTGAAAAATATAAAGAGCTGAAAAAGGTGTTAAAAATATGATCGGGATTGGGAATACATGTAAATCAATGGCTGATTCATAGCAATGTATGACAAAACCCACTGGAAAAAAAATAATAAAAATTAAAAAAAAAAAAGCTTATCAAGAATAAAAAAAAAAAAAAAATATGAGGAGCATGAAACGGTCTGATAAATAGGTGGAGCATGAAGCTGTGTTCAAAAACATGAAGAGCCTGAAAAGGTGTGAAAAATATGAAGAGCTTCAAAATGTTTCACAAATATGAAGAGCATGAAACGGTCTGAAAAACAGGAGGATCATGAAGCGGTGTTCAAAAACATGAAGAGCCTGAAAAGGTGTGAAAAATATGAAGAGCTCAAAAAGTGTCAAAAATATGAGGAGCATGAAACGATCTGAAAAATAAAAGAAGCATGAAACGGTGATCAAACACATGAAGAGCCTGAAAAGGTGTGGAAAATATGAAGAGCTTCAAAAGGTGTGAAATACATGAGGAGCATGAAACTCTCTGAAAAATAGGAGGAGCATGGAGCTGTGTTCAAAAACATGAAGAGCCTGAAAAGGTGGGAAAAATATGAAGAGCTTCAAAAGGTGTGAAAAATATGAGGAGCATGAAACGGTCTGAAAAATAGAAGCAGCATGAAACGGAGTTGAAAAATATGAAGAGCCTGAAAACGTGTGAAAAATATGAAGAGCTTCAAAAGGTGTGAAAAATATAAAGAGCTTCAAAGGTGACAAAAATGAGATGAGCATGAAATGGTCTGAAAAATAGGAGGAGAATGAAGTGGTGGTGAAAAACATGAAGAGCATGAAAAGGTGTGAAAAATATGAAGAGCTTCAAAATGTTTCAAAAATATGAAGAGCATGAAACGGTCTGAAAATCAGGAGGAGCATGAAGCTGTGTTCAAAAACATGAAGAGCCTGAAAAGGTGTGAAAAATATGAAGAGTTCAAAAAGTGTCAAAAATATGAGGAGCATGAAACGATCTGAAAAATAGAAGAAGCATGAAACGGTGATCAAACACATGAAGAGCCTGAAAAGGTGTGGAAAATATGAAGAGCTTCAAAAGGTGTGAAATACATGAGGAGCATGAAACTCTCTGAAAAATAGGTGGAGCATGAAGCTGTGTTCAAAAACATGAAGAGCCTGAAAAGGTGGGAAAAATATGAAGAGCTTCAAAAGGTGTGAAAAATATGAGGAGCATGAAACGGTCTGAAAAATAGAAGCAGCATGAAACGGTGTTGAAAAATATGAAGAGCCTGAAAACGTGTGAAAAATATGAAGAGCTTCAAAAGGTGTGAAAAATATAAAGAGCTTCAAAGGTGACAAAAATGAGATGAGCATGAAATGGTCTGAAAAATAGGAGGAGAATGAAGTGGTGGTGAAAAACATGAAGAGCATGAAAAGGTGTGAAAAATATGAAGAGCTTCAAAATGTTTCAAAATTATGAAGAGCATGAAACGGTCTGAAAATCAGGAGGAGCATGAAGCTGTGTTCAAAAACATGAAGAGCCTGAAAAGGTGTGAAAAATATGAAGAGCTTCAAAAGGTGTCAAAAATATGAGGAGCATGAAACGGTCTGAAAAATAGGAGGAGCATGAAACGGTGATCAAAAACATGAAGAGCCTGAAAAGGTGTGAAAAATATGAAGAGCTTCAAAAGTTGTGAAATACATGAGGAGCATGAAACGGGCTGAAAAATAAGAGAAGCATGAAGTGCTGTGGAAAAACATGAAGAGCCTGAAAAGCTGTGAAAAATATGAAAAGCTTCAAAAGGTGTCAAAAATGAGATGAGCATGAAACGGACTGAAAAATAGGAGGATCACGAAATGGTGTTGAAAAACATGAAGAGCCTGAAAAGATGTGAAAAATATGAAAAGCTTCAAAAAGTGTCAAAAATATGAGGAGCATGAAACGGTCTGAAAAATAGGAGGAGCATGAAGCTGTGTTCAAAACATGAAGATCTTAAAAGGGTGTGAAAAATATGAAGAGCTTCAAAAGGTGTGAAAAATATGAGGAGCATGAAACGGTCTGAAAAATAGAAGCAGCATGAAACGGTTTTGAAAAACCTGAAGAGCCTGAAAAAGTGTGAAAAATATGAAGAGCTTCAAAAGGTGTGAAAAATATGAAGAGCTTCAAATGTGACAAAAATGAGATGAGCATGAAACGGTCTGAAAAATAGGAGGAGCATGAAGTGGTGGTGAAAAACATGAAGAGCCTGAAAAGGTGTGAAAAATATGAAGAGCTCAAAAAGTGTCAAAAATATGAGGAGCATGAAACGATCTGAAAAATACGAGGAGCATGAAGCAGTGTTCAAAAACATGAAGAGCCTGAAAAGGTGGGAAAAATATGAAGAGCTTCAAAAGGTGTGAAATATATGAGGAGAATGAAACGGTCTGAAAAATAGGAGGATCATGAAGCGGTTTTCAGAAACATGAAGAGCATGAAAAGGTGTGAAAAATATGAAGAGCTTCAAAAGGTGTGAAATATATGAGGAGAATGAAACGGTCTGAAAAATAGGAGGATCATGAAGCGGTTTTCAGAAACATGAAGAGCATGAAAAGGTGTGAAAAATAGGAAGAGTTTCAAAAGGTGTCATAAATATGAGGAGCATGAAACGGTCTGAAAAATAGGAGGAGCATGAAACGGTGATCAAAAACATGAAGAGCCTGAAAAGGTGTGAAAAATATGAAGAGCTTCAAAAGGTGTGAAATACATGAGGAGCATGAAACTCTCTGAAAAATAGGAGGAGCATGAAGCGGTGTTCAAAAACATGAAGAGCCTGAAAATGTGTGAAAATTATGAAGAGCTTCAAAAGGTGTCAAAATTGAGATGAGCATGAAACGGTCTGAAAAATAGCAGGAGCCTGAAACGGTGTTGAAAGACATGAAGAGCCTGAAAAGTTGTGAAAAATATGAAAAGCTTCAAAAGGTGTCAAAAATGAGATGAGCATGAAACGGTCTGAAAAATAGGAGGAGCATGAAGCGGTGTTGAAAAATGAAGAGCCTGAAAAGGTGTGAAAAATCTGAAGAGGATCAAAAGGTGTCAAATATATGAGGAGCATGAAACGGTCTGCAAAAAAGAAGGAGCATGAAGTGGTGTTGAAAAACTTGAAGAGCCTGAAAAGGTGTGAAAAATATGAAAAGCTTAAAAAGGTGTTAAAAATATGAGGAGCAAAAAACGGTCTGAAAAATAAGAGGAGCATGAAGCGGTGTTCAAAAACATGAAGAGCCTGAAAAGGTGTGAAAAATATGAAGAGCTTCAAAAGGTGTCAAAAATGAGATTAGCATAAAACGGTCGGAAAAATAGGAATAACATGAAACGGTGTTGAAAATCATGAAGAGCCTGAAATAGTGTGAAAAATATAAAGAGCTGCAAAAGGTGTCAAAAATATGAGGAGCATGAAACGGTCTAATAAATAGGTGGAGCATGAAGCTGTGTTCAAAAACATGAAGAGCCTGAAAAGGTGTGAAAAATATGAAGAGCTTCAAAATGTTTCACAAATATGAAGAGCATGAAACGGTCTGAAAAACAGGAGGATTATGAAGCGGTGTTCCAAAACATGAAGAGCCTGAAAAGGTGTGAAAAATATGAAGAGCTTCAAAAGGTGTCAAAAATATGAGGAGCATGAAACGGTCTGAAAAATAGGAGGAGCATGAAACGGTGATCAAAAACATGAAGAGCCTGAAAAGGTTTGAAAAATATGAAGAGCTTCTAAAGGTGTCAAAAATATGAGGAGCATAAACGATCTGAAAAATAGGAGTAGCATGAAGCGGTGTTCAAAAACATGAAGAGCCTGAAAAGGTGTGAAAAATATGAAGAGCTCAAAAAGTGTCAAAAATATGAGGAGCATGAAACGGTCTGAAAAATAGGAGGATCATGAAGCGGTGTTCAAAAACATGAAGAGCCTGAAAAGGTGTGAAAAATATGAACAGCTTCAAAATGTGTCAAAAATATGAGGAGCATGAAACGGTCTGAAAAATAGGAGGAGCATGAAACGGTGATCAAAAACATGAAGAACCTGAAAAGGTTTGAAAAATATGAAGAGCTTCTAAAGGTGTCAAAAATATGAGGAGCATAAACGATCTGAAAAATAGAAGCAGCATGAAACGGTGTTGAAAACTATGAAGAGCCTGAAAACGTGTGAAAAATATGAAGAGCTTCAAAAGGTGTGAAAAATATAAAGAGCTTCAATGGTGACAAAAATGAGATGAGCATGAAACGGTCTGAAAAATAGGAGGAGAATGAAGTGGTGGTGAAAAACATGAAGAGTCTGAAAAGGTGTGAAAAATATGAAGAGATTCAAAATGTTTCAAAAATATGAAGAGCATGAAACGGTCTGAAAATCAGGAGGATCATGAAGCGGTGTTCAAAAACATGAAGAGCCAGAAAAGGTGTGAAAAATATGAAGAGCTTTAAAAGGTGTCAAAAATGAGATGAGCCTTAAACGGTCTGAAAAACAGGAATAACATGAAACGGTGTTGAAAATCATGAAGAGCCTGAAATAGTGTGAAAAATATAAAGAGCTGCAAAAGGTGTCAAAAATATGAGGAGCATGAAACGGTCTGAACAATAGGAGAAGCATGAAGCGGTGTTCAAAAACATGAAGAGCCTGAAAAGGGGTGAAAAATATGAAGAGCTTCAAAAGGTGTCAAAAATATGAGGAGCATGAAACGGTCTGAAAAATCGGAGGAGCATGAAGCGTTGTTGAAAAACATGAAGAGCCTGAAAAGGTGTGAGAAATATGAAGAGCTTCAAAAGGTGTTAAAAGTATGAGTAGCATGAAACGGTCTGCAAAAAAGGAGGAGCATGAAGTGGTGTTGAAAAAGATGAAGAGCCTGAAAAGGTGTTAAAAATATGAAAGCATCAAAAGGTGTCAAAATTATGAGGAGCATGAAACGGTCTGAAAAATAGGAGGAGCATGAAGCGCTGTTGAATATCATAAAGAGCCTGAAAAGTTGTGAAAAATATGAAGAGCTTCAAGAGATGAGAAAACATGAAGAGCTTCAAAAGGTGTCAAAATGAGATGAGCATGAAAAGGTCTGAAAAATAGGAGGAGCATGAAGTCGTGTTGAAAAAAAGGAAAAGTCTGAAAAAGTGTGAAATATATGAAGAGCTTCAAAAGGTGTCAAAAATATGAGGAGAATGAAACGGTCTGAAAAATAGGAGGAGCATGAAGCGATGTTGAAAAACATGAATTGTCTGAAAACGTGTGGAAAATATGAAGAGATTCATAAATGTGAAAAATATGAAGAGCTTCAAAAGGTGTGAAAAATCTGAAGAGCTTCAAAAGGTGTCAAAAAAGAGATGAGCATGAAAAGGTCTGAAAAATAGGAGGAGCATGAACCGGTGTTGAAAATCATGAAGAGCCTGAAAACGTGTGAAAAATATGAAGACCTTCAAAATTTGTCAAAAATATGAAGAGCTTCAAAAGGTGTTAAAATGAGATGAGCATGAAACGGTCTGAAAAATAGGAGGAGCATGAAGTGGTGTTAAAAAAATGAAGAGCCTGGAAAGGTGTGAAATATCTGAAGAGCTTCAAAAGGTGTCAAAAATATGAGGAGCATGAAACGGTCGGCAAAATACGACGAGCATGAAGCGGTGTTTAAAAACATGAAGAGCCTGAAAAGGTGTGAAAAATATGAAGAGCTTCAAAAGGTGTGAAATATATGAGGAGAATGAAACGGTCTGAAAAATAGGAGGATCATGAAGCGGTTTTCAGAAACATGAAGAGCATGAAAAGGTGTGAAAAATATGAAGAGTTTCAAAAGGTGTCAAAATGAGATGAGCATGAAACGGTCGGCAAAATACGACGAGCATGAAGCGGTGTTGAAAAACATGAAGAGCCTGAAAAGCTGTGTAAAATATGAAGAGGTTCTAAAGGTGTCAAAAATATGAGGAGCATGAAACGGTCTTAAAAATAGGCGGATTATGAAACGGTGTTCAAAAATATGAAGAGCCTGAAAAGGTGTGAAAAATATGAAAAGCCTCAAAACCTGTCAAAAATATGAGGAGCATGAAACTGTCTGAAAAATAGCAGGGGCATGAAGCGGTGTTGAAAAACATGAAGAGTCTGAAAACGTGTGAAAATATGAAGAGCTTCAAACATATGAAAAATATGAAGAGCTTCAAAAGGTGTGAAAAATATGAAGAGCTTCAAAAGGTGTCAAAAATGAGATGAGCATAAAACGGTCCGAAAAATAAGAGGAGCATGAAGCGGTGTTGAAAATCATGAAGAGCCTGAAAAGGGGTGAAAAATATGAACAGCTTCAAAATGTGTCAAAAATATGAGGAGCATGAAACGGGCTGAAAAATAGGATGATGAAACGGAGTTGAAAAACATGAAGAGCCTGAAAAGATGTGAAAAATATGAAGAGCTTCAAAAGGTGTGAAATATATGAGGAGCATGAAACGGGCTGAAAAATAGGATGATGAAACGGAGTTGAAAAACATTAAGAGCCTGAAAAGGTGTGAAAAATATGAAGAGCTTCAAAAGGTGTGAAATATATGAGGAGCATGAAACGGGCTGAAAAATAGGATGATGAAACGGAGTTGAAAAACATGAAGAGCCTGAAAAGATGTGAAAAATATGAAGAGCTTCAAAAGGTGTGAAATATATGAGGAGCATGAAACGGTCTGAAAAATAGGAGGATCATGAAGCAGTTTTCAGAAACATGAAGAGCATGAAAAGGTGTGAAAAATATGAAGAGCTTCAAAAGGTGTGAAATATGAGGAGAATGAAACGGTCTGAAAAATAGGAGGATCATGAAGCGGTTTTCAGAAACATGAAGAGCATGAAAAGGTGTGAAAAATATGAAGAGCTTCAAAAGGTGTGAAATACATGAGGAGCATGAAACTCTCTGAAAAATAAGAGAAGCATGAAGTGCTGTGGAAAAACATGAAGAGCCTGAAAATGTGTGAAAAATATAAAGAGCTTCAAAAGGTGTCAAAATTGAGATGAGTATGAAACGGTCTGAAAAATAGTAGGAGCATGAAGTGGTGTTGAAAAAAAAAGAAGAGACTGAAAAGGTGTGAAATATATGAAGAGCTTCAAAAGGTGTCAAAAATATGAGGAGAATGAAACGGTCTGAAAAATAGGAGGAGCATGAAGCTGTGTCGAAAAACATGAAGAGCCTGAAAAGGTGTGAAAAATATGAAGAGCTTCTAAAGGTGTCAAAAATATGAGGAGCATGAAACGGTCTGAAAAATAGGAGGATCATGAAGCGGTGTTCAAAAACATGAAGAGCCTGAAAAGGTGTGAAAAATATGAAGAGCTCAAAAAGTGTCAAAAATATGATGAGCATGAAACGATCTGAAAAATAGAAGGAGCATGAAACGGTGATCAAAAACATGAAGAGCCTGAAAAAGTGTGGAAAATATGAAGAGCTTCAAAAGCTGTGAAATACATGAGGAGCATGAAACTCTCTGAAAAATAGGAGGAGCATGAAGCGGTGTTCAAAAACATGAAGAGCCTGAAAAGTTGTGAAAAATATGAAAAGCTTCAAAAGGTGTCAAAAATGAGATGAGCATTAAACGGTCTGAAAAATAGGAATAACATGAAACGGTGTTGAAAATAATGAAGAGCCTGAAAAACTGTGAAAAATATAAAGAGCTTCAAAAGGTGTCAAAAATATGAGGAGCATGAAACGGTCTGATAAATAGGAGGAGCATGAAGCTGTGTTCCAAAACATGAAGATCCTGAAAAGGTGTGAAAAATATGAAGAGCTTCAAAAGGTGTGAAATATATGAGGAGCATGAAACGGACTGAAAAATAGAAGCAGCATGAAACGGTGTTGAAAAATATGAAGAGCATGAAAAAGTGTGAAAAATATGAAGAGCTTCAAAAGGTGTGAAAAAAATAAAGGGCTTCAAAGGTGACAAAAATGAGATGAGCATGATACGGTCTGAAATATAGGAGGAGCGTGAAGTGGTGGTGAAAAACATGAAGAGCCTGAAAAGGTGTGAAAAATATGAAGAGCTTCAAAATGTTTCACAAATATGAAGAGCATGAAACGTTCTGAAAAACAGGAGGATCATGAAGCGGTGTTCAAAAACATGAAGAGCCTGAAAAGGTGTGAAAAATATGAAGAGCTTCAAAAGGTGTCAAAAATATGAGGAGCATGAAACGGTCTGAAAAATAGGAGGAGCATGAAACGGTGATCAAAAACATGAAGAGCCTGAAAAGGTGTGAAAAATATGAAGAGCTTCTAAAGGTGTCAAAAATATGAGGAGCATAAACGGTCTGAAAAATAGGAGTAGCATGAAGCGGTGTTCAAAAACATGAAGAGCCTGAAAAGGTGTGAAAAATATGAAGAGCTCAAAAATTGTCAAAAATATGAGGAGATTGAAACGATCTGAAAAACAGACGGAGCATGAAACGGTGATCAAACACATGAAGAGCCTGAAAAGGTGTGGAAAATATGAAGAGCTTCAAAAGGTGTGAAATACATGAGGAGCATGAAACTCTCTGAAAAATAGGAGGAGCATGAAGCGGTGTTCAAAAACATAAAGAGCCTGAAAAGTTGTGAAAAATATGAAAAGCTTCAAAAGGTGTCAAAAATGAGATGAGCATTAAACGGTCTGAAAAATAGGAAAAACAGGAAACGGTGTTGAAAATCATGAAGAGCCTGAAATAGTGTGAAAAATATAAAGAGCTGCAAAAGGTGTCAAAAATATGAGGAGCATGAAACGGTCTGAAAAATAGAAGCAGCATGAAACGGTGTTGAAACACATGAAGAGCCTGAAAACGTGTGAAAAATATGAAGAGCTTCAAAAGGTGTACAAAATATAAAGAGTTTCAAAGGTGACAAAAATTAGATGAGCAAGAAACGGTCTGAAAAATAGGAGGAGCATGAAGTGGTGGTGAAAAACTTGAAGAGCCTGAAAAGGTGTGAAAAATATGAAGAGCATCAAAATGTTTCAAAAATATGAAGAGCATGAAACGGTCTGAAAATCAGGAGGATCATGAAGTGGTGATCAAAAACATTAAGAGCCTGAAAAGGTGTGAAAAATATGAAGAGCATCAAAAGGTGTGAAATACATGAGGAGCATGAAACGGGCTGAAAAATAGGATGATGAAACGGAGTTGAAAAACATGAAGAGCCTGAAAAGATGTGAAAAATATGAAGAGCTTCAAAAGGTGTGAAATATATGAGGAGCATGAAACGGTCTGAAAAATAGGAGGATCATGAAGCAGTTTTCAGAAACATGAAGAGCATGAAAAGGTGTGAAAAATATGAAGAGCTTCAAAAGGTGTGAAATATGAGGAGAATGAAACGGTCTGAAAAATAGGAGGATCATGAAGCGGTTTTCAGAAACATGAAGAGCATGAAAAGGTGTGAAAAATATGAAGAGCTTCAAAAGGTGTGAAATACATGAGGAGCATGAAACTCTCTGAAAAATAAGAGAAGCATGAAGTGCTGTGGAAAAACATGAAGAGCCTGAAAATGTGTGAAAAATATGAAGAGCTTCAAAAGGTGTCAAAATTGAGATGAGTATGAAACGGTCTGAAAAATAGTAGGAGCATGAAGTGGTGTTGAAAAAAAAAGAAGAGACTGAAAAGGTGTGAAATATATGAAGAGCTTCAAAAGGTGTCAAAAATATGAGGAGAATGAAACGGTCTGAAAAATAGGAGGAGCATGAAGCTGTGTCGAAAAACATGAAGAGCCTGAAAAGGTGTGAAAAATATGAAGAGCTTCTAAAGGTGTCAAAAATATGAGGAGCATGAAACGGTCTGTAAAATAGGAGGATCATGAAGCGGTGTTCAAAAACATGAAGAGCCTGAAAAGGTGTGAAAAATATGAAGAGCTCAAAAAGTGTCAAAAATATGATGAGCATGAAACGATCTGAAAAATAGAAGGAGCATGAAACGGTGATCAAAAACATGAAGAGCCTGAAAAAGTGTGGAAAATATGAAGAGCTTCAAAAGCTGTGAAATACATGAGGAGCATGAAACTCTCTGAAAAATAGGAGGAGCATGAAGCGGTGTTCAAAAACATGAAGAGCCTGAAAAGTTGTGAAAAATATGAAAAGCTTCAAAAGGTGTCAAAAATGAGATGAGCATTAAACGGTCTGAAAAATAGGAATAACATGAAACGGTGTTGAAAATAATGAAGAGCCTGAAAAACTGTGAAAAATATAAAGAGCTTCAAAAGGTGTCAAAAATATGAGGAGCATGAAACGGTCTGATAAATAGGAGGAGCATGAAGCTGTGTTCCAAAACATGAAGATCCTGAAAAGGTGTGAAAAATATGAAGAGCTTCAAAAGGTGTGAAATATATGAGGAGCATGAAACGGACTGAAAAATAGAAGCAGCATGAAACGGTGTTGAAAAATATGAAGAGCATGAAAAAGTGTGAAAAATATGAAGAGCTTCAAAAGGTGTGAAAAAAATAAAGTGCTTCAAAGGTGACAAAAATGAGATGAGCATGATACGGTCTGAAATATAGGAGGAGCGTGAAGTGGTGGTGAAAAACATGAAGAGCCTGAAAAGGTGTGAAAAATATGAAGAGCTTCAAAATGTTTCACAAATATGAAGAGTATGAAACGTTCTGAAAAACAGGAGGATCATGAAGCGGTGTTCAAAAACATGAAGAGCCTGAAAAGGTGTGAAAAATATGAAGAGCTTCAAAAGGTGTCAAAAATATGAGGAGCATGAAACGGTCTGAAAAATAGGAGGAGCATGAAACGGTGATCAAAAACATGAAGAGCCTGAAAAGGTGTGAAAAATATGAAGAGCTTCTAAAGGTGTCAAAAATATGAGGAGCATAAACGGTCTGAAAAATAGGAGTAGCATGAAGCGGTGTTCAAAAACATGAAGAGCCTGAAAAGGTGTGAAAAATATGAAGAGCTCAAAAATTGTCAAAAATATGAGGAGATTGAAACGATCTGAAAAACAGACGGAGCATGAAACGGTGATCAAACACATGAAGAGCCTGAAAAGGTGTGGAAAATATGAAGAGCTTCAAAAGGTGTGAAATACATGAGGAGCATGAAACTCTCTGAAAAATAGGAGGAGCATGAAGCGGTGTTCAAAAACATAAAGAGCCTGAAAAGTTGTGAAAAATATGAAAAGCTTCAAAAGGTGTCAAAAATGAGATGAGCATTAAACGGTCTGAAAAATAGGAAAAACATGAAACGGTGTTGAAAATCATGAAGAGCCTGAAATAGTGTGAAAAATATAAAGAGCTGCAAAAGGTGTCAAAAATATGAGGAGCATGAAACGGTCTGAAAAATAGAAGCAGCATGAAACGGTGTTGAAACACATGAAGAGCCTGAAAACGTGTGAAAAATATGAAGAGCTTCAAAAGGTGTACAAAATATAAAGAGTTTCAAAGGTGACAAAAATGAGATGAGCAAGAAACGGTCTGAAAAATAGGAGGAGCATGAAGTGGTGGTGAAAAACTTGAAGAGCCTGAAAAGGTGTGAAAAATATGAAGAGCATCAAAATGTTTCAAAAATATGAAGAGCATGAAACGGTCTGAAAATCAGGAGGATCATGAAGTGGTGATCAAAAACATTAAGAGCCTGAAAAGGTGTGAAAAATATGAAGAGCATCAAAAGGTGTGAAATACATGAGGAGCATGAAACGGGCTGAAAAATAGGATGATGAAACGGAGTTGAAAAACATGAAGAGCCTGAAAAGATGTGAAAAATATGAAAAGCTTCAAAAAGTGTCAAAAGTATGAGGAGCATGAAACGGTCTGAAAAATAGGAGGAGCATGAAGCTGTGTTCAAAAACATGAAGAGCCTGAAAAGGTGTGAAAAATATGAAGAGCTTCAAAAGGTGTCAAAAATATGAGGAGCATGAAACGGTCTGAAAAATAGGAGGAGCATGAAGCTGTGTTCAAAAACATGAAGATCTTAAAAGGGTGTGAAAAATATGAAGAGCTTCAAAAGGTGTGAAAAATATGAGGAGCATTAAACGGTCTGAAAAATAGAAGCAGCATGAAACGGTTTTGAAAAACATGAAGAGCCTGAAAACGTGTGAAAAATATGAAGGGCTTCAAAAGGTGTGAAAAACATGAAGAGCTTCAAAGGTGACAAAAATGAGATGAGCATGAAACGGTCTGAAAAATAGGAGGAGCATGAACGGAGTTGAAAAACATGAAGAGCCTGAAAAGGTGTGAAAAATATGAAGAGCTTCAAAATGTTTCAAAAATATGAAGAGCATGAAACGGTCTGAAAATCAGGAGGATCATGAAGCGGTGTTCAAAAACATGAAGATCCTGAAAAGGTGTGAAAAATATGAAGAGCTCAAAAAGTGTCAAAAATATGAGGAGCATGAAACGATGTGAAAAATACGAGGAGCATGAAGCAGTGTTCAAAAACATGAAGAGCCTGAAAAGGTGTGGAAAATATGAAGAGCTTCAAAAGGTGTGAAATATATGAGGAGAATGAAACGGTCTGAAAAATAGGAGGATCATGAAGCGGTTTTCAGAAACATGAAGAGCATGAAAAGGTGTGAAAAATATGAAGAGCTTCAAAAGGTGTGAAATACATGAAGAGCATGAAACGGGCTGAAAAATAAGAGAAGCATGAAGTGCTGTGGAAAAACATGAAGAGCCTGAAAAGCTGTGAAAAATATGAAGAGCTTCAAAAGGTGTGAAATACATGAGGAGCATGAAATGGGCTGAAAAATAGGAGAAGCATGAAGTGGTGTTTAAAAATATGAAGAGCTTGAAAAGGTGTGAAAAATATGAAGAGCTTCAAAAGGTGTCAAAAATGAGATGAGCATGAAACGGTCTGAAAAATAGGAGGATCATGAAACGGTGTTGAAAAACATGAAGAGCCTGAAAAGATGTGAAAAATATGAAGAGCTACAAAAGGTGTCAAAATTATGAGGAGCATGAAACGTTCTGAAAAATAGGAGGAGCCTCAACCTGTGTTCAAAAACATGAAGAGCCTGAAAAGGTGTGAAAAATATGAAAAGCTTCAAAAGGTGTCAAAATGAGATGAGCATGAACCCGTCTGAAAAATAGGAGGAGCATGAAGCGGTGTTGAAAGACATGAAGAGCCTGAAAAGGTGTGAGAAATATGAAGAGCTTTAAAAGGTGTCAAAAATATGAGGAGCATGAAACGGTCTGCAAAAAAGTAGGAGCATGAAGTGATGTTGAAAAACTTGAAGAGCATGAAAAGGTGTGAAAAATATTAAGAGGTTCAAAGTTGTGAAATACATGAGGATCATGAAACGGTGTGAAAAAGTGGAGGAGCATGAAGCAGAGTTCGAAAACATGAAGAGCCTGAAAAGGTTTGAAAAATATGAAGAGCTCAAAAAGTGTCAAAAATATGAGGAGCATGAAACGATCTGAAAAATACGAGGAGCATGAAGCAGTGTTCAAAAACATGAAGAGCTTCAAAAGGTATGAAAAATATGAGAGCTTCAAAAGGTGTCAAAAATATGAGGAGCATGAAACGGTCTGAAAAATATGAGGAACATGAAGCGGTGTTCAAACACATGAAGAGCCTGAAAATGTGTGAAAATTATGAAGATCTTCAAAAGCTGTCAAAATTATGAGGAACATGAAACGTTTTGAAAAATAGGAGGAGCATGAAACGGTGTTGAAAAACATGAAGAGCCTGAAAAGGTGTGAAAAATATGAAGAGCTTCAAAATCTTTGAAAAATATGAAGAGCTTTCAAAGGTGTGAAATACATGAGGAACATGAAACTCTCTGAAAAATAGGAGGAGCCTGAAATGGTGTTCAAAAACATGAATAGACTGAAAACGTGTGAAAAATATGAAGAGCTTCAAAAGGTGTGAAAAATATGAGGAGCATGATACGGTCTGAAAAATAGGAGGAGCATGAAGCTGTGTTCAAAAACATGAAGAGCCTGAAAAGTTGTGAAAAATATGAAAGGCTTCAAAAGGTTGAAAAATATGAGGAGCATGAAACGGTCTGAAAAATCGGAGGAGCATGAAGCGGTGTTGAAAAACATGAAGAGCCTGAAAATGTGTGAAAAATATGAAGAGCTTCAAAAGGTGTCAAAAATATGAGGAGCATGAAATGGTCTGAAAAATTGGAGGAGCATGAAGCGGTGTTGAAAAACATGAAGAGCCTTAAAAGGTGTGAAAAAAATGAAGAGCTTCAAAAGGTGTCAAAAATATGAGGAGCATGAAACGGTCTGAAAAATATGAGCAGCATGAAGCGGTGTTGAAAAACATGAAGAGCCTGAAAAGGTGTGAAAAATATGAAGAGCTTCAAAAGGTGTGAAATACATGAGGAGCATAAAACTCTCTGAAAAAGAGAAGGAGCATGAAGTGGTGTTCAAAAACATAAAGAGCCTGAAAAGGTGTGAAATATAGGAAGAGCTTCAAAAGGTGTGAAAAATATGAGGAGCATGATATGGTTTGAAAAATAGGATTAGCATGAAGCGGTGTTCAAAAACATGAAGAGCCTGAAAAGTTGTGAAAAATATGAAAACCTTCAAAAGGTGTCAAAAATGAGATGAGCATGAAACGGCCTGAAAAATAGGACGTGCATGAAGCGGTGTTGAAAAACATGAAGAGCCTGAAAAGTAGTGAAAAATATGAAGAGCTTCAAAAGGTGTCAAAAATATGAGGAGCATGAAACGGTCTGAAAAATCGGAGGAGCATGAAGCGTTGTTGAAAAACATGAAGAGCCTGAAAAGGTGTGAGAAATATGAAGAGCTTCAAAAGGTGTTAAAATTATGAGTAGCATGAAACGGTCTGCAAAAAAGGAGGAGCATGAAGTGGTGTTGAAAAAGATGAAGAGCCTGAAAAGGTGTTAAAAATATGAAAGCATCAAAAGGTGTCAAAATTATGAGGAGCATGAAACGGTCTGAAAAATAGGAGGAGCATGAAGCGCTGTTGAATATCATAAAGAGCCTGAAAAGTTGTGAAAAATATGAAGAGCTTCAAAAGGTGTGAAATATATGAGGAGAATGAAACGGTCTGAAATATAGGAGGAGCATGAAGCGGTTTGCAGAAACATGAAGAGCATGAAAAGGTGTGAAAAATATGAAGAGCTTCAAAAGATGTGAAATACATGAGGAGCATGAAACGGGCTGAAAAATAAGAGAAGCATGAAGTGCTGTGGAAAAACATGAAGAGCCTGAAAAGCTGTGAAAAATATGAAGAGCTTCAAAAGGTGTGAAATACATGAGGAGCATGAAATGGGCTGAAAAATAGGAGAAGCATGAAGTGGTGTTTAAAAATATGAAGAGCTTGAAAAGGTGTGAAAAATATGAAGACCTTCAAAAGGTGTCAAAAATGAGATGAGCATGAAACGGTCTGAAAAATAGGAGGATCATGAAACGGTGTTGAAAAACATGAAGAGCCTGAAAAGATGTGAAAAATATGAAGAGCTACAAAAGGTGTCAAAATTATGAGGAGCATGATACGGTCTGAAAAATAGAAGCAGCATGAAACGGTGTTGAAACACATGAAGAGCCTGAAAACGTGTGAAAAATATGAAGAGCTTCAAAAGGTGTACAAAATATAAAGAGTTTCAAAGGTGACAAAAATGAGATGAGCAAGAAACGGTCTGAAAAATAGGAGGAGCATGAAGTGGTGGTGAAAAACATGAAGAGCCTGAAAAGGTGTGAAAAATATGAAGAGCTTCAAAATGTTTCAAAAATATGAAGAGCATGAAACGGTCTGAAAATCAGGAGGATCATGAAGTGGTGATCAAAAACATTAAGAGCCTGAAAAGGTGTGAAAAATATGAAGAGCATCAAAAGGTGTGAAATACATGAGGAGCATGAAACGGGCTGAAAAATAGGATGATGAAACGGAGTTGAAAAACATGAAGAGCCTGAAAAGATGTGAAAAATATGAAAAGCTTCAAAAAGTGTCAAAAATATGAGGAGCATGAAACGGTCTGAAAAATAGGAGGAGCATGAAGCTGTGTTCAAAAACATGAAGAGCCTGAAAAGGTGTGAAAAATATGAAGAGCTTCAAAAGGTGTCAAAAATATGAGGAGCATGAAACGGTCTGAAAAATAGGAGGAGCATGAAGCTGTGTTCAAAAACATGAAGATCTTAAAAGGGTGTGAAAAATATGAAGAGCTTCAAAAGGTGTGAAAAATATGAGGAGCATGAAACGGTCTGAAAAATAGAAGCAGCATGAAACGGTTTTGAAAAACATGAAGAGCCTGAAAACGTGTGAAAAATATGAAGGGCTTCAAAAGTTGTGAAAAACATGAAGAGCTTCAAAGGTGACAAAAATGAGATGAGCATGAAACGGTCTGAAAAATAGGAGGAGCATGAACGGAGTTGAAAAACATGAAGAGCCTGAAAAGGTGTGAAAAATATGAAGAGCTTCAAAATGTTTCAAAAATATGAAGAGCATGAAACGGTCTGAAAATCAGGAGGATCATGAAGCGGTGTTCAAAAACATGAAGATCCTGAAAAGGTGTGAAAAATATGAAGAGCTCAAAAAGTGTCAAAAATATGAGGAGCATGAAACGATCTGAAAAATACGAGGAGCATGAAGCAGTGTTCAAAAACATGAAGAGCCTGAAAAGGTGTGAAAAATATGAAGAGCTTCAAAAGGTGTGAAATATATGAGGAGAATGAAACGGTCTGAAAAATAGGAGGATCATGAAGCGGTTTTCAGAAACATGAAGAGCATGAAAAGGTGTGAAAAATATGAAGAGCTTCAAAAGGTGTGAAATACATGAAGAGCATGAAACGGGCTGAAAAATAAGAGAAGCATGAAGTGCTGTGGAAAAACATGAAGAGCCTGAAAAGCTGTGAAAAATATGAAGAGCTTCAAAAGGTGTGAAATACATGAGGAGCATGAAATGGGCTGAAAAATAGGAGAAGCATGAAGTGGTGTTTAAAAATATGAAGAGCTTGAAAAGGTGTGAAAAATATGAAGAGCTTCAAAAGGTGTCAAAAATGAGATGAGCATGAAACGGTCTGAAAAATAGGAGGATCATGAAACGGTGTTGAAAAACATGAAGAGCCTGAAAAGATGTGAAAAATATGAAGAGCTTTAAAAGGTGTCAAAATGAGATGAGCATGAACCCGTCTGAAAAATAGGAGGAGCATGAAGCGGTGTTGAAAGACATGAAGAGCCTGAAAAGGTGTGAGAAATATGAAGAGCTTTAAAAGGTGTCAAAAATATGAGGAGCATGAAACGGTCTGCAAAAAAGTAGGAGCATGAAGTGATGTTGAAAAACTTGAAGAGCATGAAAAGGTGTGAAAAATATTAAGAGGTTCAAAGTTGTGAAATACATGAGGATCATGAAACGGTGTGAAAAAGTGGAGGAGCATGAAGCAGAGTTCGAAAACATGAAGAGCCTGAAAAGGTTTGAAAAATATGAAGAGCTCAAAAAGTGTCAAAAATATGAGGAGCATGAAACGATCTGAAAAATACGAGGAGCATGAAGCAGTGTTCAAAAACATGAAGAGCTTCAAAAGGTATGAAAAATATGAGAGCTTCAAAAGGTGTCAAAAATATGAGGAGCATGAAACGGTCTGAAAAATATGAGGAACATGAAGCGGTGTTCAAACACATGAAGAGCCTGAAAATGTGTGAAAATTATGAAGATCTTCAAAAGCTGTCAAAATTATGAGGAACATGAAACGTTTTGAAAAATAGGAGGAGCATGAAACGGTGTTGAAAAACATGAAGAGCCTGAAAAGGTGTGAAAAATATGAAGAGCTTCAAAATCTTTGAAAAATATGAAGAGCTTTCAAAGGTGTGAAATACATGAGGAACATGAAACTCTCTGAAAAATAGGAGGAGCCTGAAATGGTGTTCAAAAACATGAATAGACTGAAAACGTGTGAAAAATATGAAGAGCTTCAAAAGGTGTGAAAAATATGAGGAGCATGATACGGTCTGAAAAATAGGAGGAGCATGAAGCTGTGTTCAAAAACATGAAGAGCCTGAAAAGTTGTGAAAAATATGAAAGGCTTCAAAAGGTTGAAAAATATGAGGAGCATGAAACGGTCTGAAAAATCGGAGGAGCATGAAGCGGTGTTGAAAAACATGAAGAGCCTGAAAATGTGTGAAAAATATGAAGAGCTTCAAAAGGTGTCAAAAATATGAGGAGCATGAAATGGTCTGAAAAATTGGAGGAGCATGAAGCGGTGTTGAAAAACATGAAGAGCCTTAAAAGGTGTGAAAAAAATGAAGAGCTTCAAAAGGTGTCAAAAATATGAGGAGCATGAAACGGTCTGAAAAATATGAGCAGCATGAAGCGGTGTTGAAAAACATGAAGAGCCTGAAAAGGTGTGAAAAATATGAAGAGCTTCAAAAGGTGTGAAATACATGAGGAGCATAAAACTCTCTGAAAAAGAGAAGGAGCATGAAGTGGTGTTCAAAAACATAAAGAGCCTGAAAAGGTGTGAAATATAGGAAGAGCTTCAAAAGGTGTGAAAAATATGAGGAGCATGATATGGTTTGAAAAATAGGATTAGCATGAAGCGGTGTTCAAAAACATGAAGAGCCTGAAAAGTTGTGAAAAATATGAAAACCTTCAAAAGGTGTCAAAAATGAGATGAGCATGAAACGGCCTGAAAAATAGGACGTGCATGAAGCGGTGTTGAAAAACATGAAGAGCCTGAAAAGTAGTGAAAAATATGAAGAGCTTCAAAAGGTGTCAAAAATATGAGGAGCATGAAACGGTCTGAAAAATCGGAGGAGCATGAAGCGTTGTTGAAAAACATGAAGAGCCTGAAAAGGTGTGAGAAATATGAAGAGCTTCAAAAGGTGTTAAAATTATGAGTAGCATGAAACGGTCTGCAAAAAAGGAGGAGCATGAAGTGGTGTTGAAAAAGATGAAGAGCCTGAAAAGGTGTTAAAAATATGAAAGCATCAAAAGGTGTCAAAATTATGAGGAGCATGAAACGGTCTGAAAAATAGGAGGAGCATGAAGCGCTGTTGAATATCATAAAGAGCCTGAAAAGTTGTGAAAAATATGAAGAGCTTCAAAAGGTGTGAAATATATGAGGAGAATGAAACGGTCTGAAATATAGGAGGAGCATGAAGCGGTTTGCAGAAACATGAAGAGCATGAAAAGGTGTGAAAAATATGAAGAGTTTCAAAAGATGTGAAATACATGAGGAGCATGAAACGGGCTGAAAAATAAGAGAAGCATGAAGTGCTGTGGAAAAACATGAAGAGCCTGAAAAGCTGTGAAAAATATGAAGAGCTTCAAAAGGTGTGAAATACATGAGGAGCATGAAATGGGCTGAAAAATAGGAGAAGCATGAAGTGGTGTTTAAAAATATGAAGAGCTTGAAAAGGTGTGAAAAATATGAAGACCTTCAAAAGGTGTCAAAAATGAGATGAGCATGAAACGGTCTGAAAAATAGGAGGATCATGAAACGGTGTTGAAAAACATGAAGAGCCTGAAAAGATGTGAAAAATATGAAGAGCTACAAAAGGTGTCAAAATTATGAGGAGCATGATACGGTCTGAAAAATAGAAGCAGCATGAAACGGTGTTGAAACACATGAAGAGCCTGAAAACGTGTGAAAAATATGAAGAGCTTCAAAAGGTGTACAAAATATAAAGAGTTTCAAAGGTGACAAAAATGAGATGAGCAAGAAACGGTCTGAAAAATAGGAGGAGCATGAAGTGGTGGTGAAAAACATGAAGAGCCTGAAAAGGTGTGAAAAATATGAAGAGCTTCAAAATGTTTCAAAAATATGAAGAGCATGAAACGGTCTGAAAATCAGGAGGATCATGAAGTGGTGATCAAAAACATTAAGAGCCTGAAAAGGTGTGAAAAATATGAAGAGCATCAAAAGGTGTGAAATACATGAGGAGCATGAAACGGGCTGAAAAATAGGATGATGAAACGGAGTTGAAAAACATGAAGAGCCTGAAAAGATGTGAAAAATATGAAAAGCTTCAAAAAGTGTCAAAAATATGAGGAGCATGAAACGGTCTGAAAAATAGGAGGAGCATGAAGCTGTGTTCAAAAACATGAAGAGCCTGAAAAGGTGTGAAAAATATGAAGAGCTTCAAAAGGTGTCAAAAATATGAGGAGCATGAAACGGTCTGAAAAATAGGAGGAGCATGAAGCTGTGTTCAAAAACATGAAGATCTTAAAAGGGTGTGAAAAATATGAAGAGCTTCAAAAGGTGTGAAAAATATGAGGAGCATGAAACGGTCTGAAAAATAGAAGCAGCATGAAACGGTTTTGAAAAACATGAAGAGCCTGAAAACGTGTGAAAAATATGAAGGGCTTCAAAAGTTGTGAAAAACATGAAGAGCTTCAAAGGTGACAAAAATGAGATGAGCATGAAACGGTCTGAAAAATAGGAGGAGCATGAACGGAGTTGAAAAACATGAAGAGCCTGAAAAGGTGTGAAAAATATGAAGAGCTTCAAAATGTTTCAAAAATATGAAGAGCATGAAACGGTCTGAAAATCAGGAGGATCATGAAGCGGTGTTCAAAAACATGAAGATCCTGAAAAGGTGTGAAAAATATGAAGAGCTCAAAAAGTGTCAAAAATATGAGGAGCATGAAACGATCTGAAAAATACGAGGAGCATGAAGCAGTGTTCAAAAACATGAAGAGCCTGAAAAGGTGTGAAAAATATGAAGAGCTTCAAAAGGTGTGAAATATATGAGGAGAATGAAACGGTCTGAAAAATAGGAGGATCATGAAGCGGTTTTCAGAAACATGAAGAGCATGAAAAGGTGTGAAAAATATGAAGAGCTTCAAAAGGTGTGAAATACATGAAGAGCATGAAAAGCTGTGAAAAATATGAAGAGCTTCAAAAGGTGTGAAATACATGAGGAGCATGAAATGGGCTGAAAAATAGGAGAAGCATGAAGTGGTGTTTAAAAATATGAAGAGCTTGAAAAGGTGTGAAAAATATGAAGAGCTTCAAAAGGTGTCAAAAATGAGATGAGCATGAAACGGTCTGAAAAATAGGAGGATCATGAAACGGTGTTGAAAAACATGAAGAGCCTGAAAAGATGTGAAAAATATGAAGAGCTACAAAAGGTGTCAAAATTATGAGGAGCATGAAACGTTCTGAAAAATAGGAGGAGCCTCAACCTGTGTTCAAAAACATGAAGAGCCTGAAAAGGTGTGAAAAATATGAAAAGCTTCAAAAGGTGTCAAAATGAGATGAGCATGAACCCGTCTGAAAAATAGGAGGAGCATGAAGCGGTGTTGAAAGACATGAAGAGCCTGAAAAGGTGTGAGAAATATGAAGAGCTTTAAAAGGTGTCAAAAATATGAGGAGCATGAAACGGTCTGCAAAAAAGTAGGAGCATGAAGTGATGTTGAAAAACTTGAAGAGCATGAAAAGGTGTGAAAAATATTAAGAGGTTCAAAGTTGTGAAATACATGAGGATCATGAAACGGTGTGAAAAAGTGGAGGAGCATGAAGCAGAGTTCGAAAACATGAAGAGCCTGAAAAGGTTTGAAAAATATGAAGAGCTCAAAAAGTGTCAAAAATATGAGGAGCATGAAACGATCTGAAAAATACGAGGAGCATGAAGCAGTGTCCAAAAACATGAAGAGCTTCAAAAGGTATGAAAAATATGAGAGCTTCAAAAGGTGTCAAAAATATGAGGAGCATGAAACGGTCTGAAAAATATGAGGAACATGAAGCGGTGTTCAAACACATGAAGAGCCTGAAAAGTTGTGAAAAATATGAAAGGCTTCAAAAGGTGTGAAAAATATGAGGAGCATGAAACTGTCTGAAAAATCGGAGGAGCATGAAGCGGTGTTGAAAAACATGAAGAGCCTGAAAATGTGTGAAAAATATGAAGAGCTTCAAACGGTGTCAAAAATATGAGGAGCATGAAATGGTCTGAAAAATTGGAGGAGCATGAAGCGGTGTTGAAAAACATGAAGAGCCTTAAAAGGTGTGAAAAAAATGAAGAGCTTCAAAAGGTGTCAAAAATATGAGGAGCATGAAACGGTCTGAAAAATATGAGCAGCATGAAGTGGTGTTGAAAAACATGAAGAGCCTGAAAAGGTGTGAAATATATGAAGAGCTTCAAAAGGTTTGAAAAATATGAGGAGCATGATATGGTTTGAAAAATAGGATTAGCATGAAGCGGTGTTCAAAAACATGAAGAGCCTGAAAAGTTGTGAAAAATATGAAAACCTTCAAAGGTGTCAAAAATGAGATGAGCATGAAACGGTCTGAAAAATAGGACGTGCATGAAGCGGTGTTGAAAAACATGAAGAGCCTGAAAAGTAGTGAAAAATATGAAGAGCTTTAAAAGGTGTCAAAAAAACGAGGAGCATGAAACGGTCTGAACAATAGGAGAAGCATGAAGCGGTGTTCAAAAACATGAAGAGCCTGAAAAGTTGTGAAAAATATGAAAACCTTCAAAGGTGTCAAAAATGAGATGAGCATGAAACGGTCTGAAAAATAGGACGTGCATGAAGCGGTGTTGAAAAACATGAAGAGCCTGAAAAGTAGTGAAAAATATGAAGAGCTTCAAAAGGTGTCAAAAATATGAGGAGCATGAAACATTCTGAACAATAGGAGAAGCATGAAGCGGTGTTCAAAAACATGAAGAGCCTGAAAAGGGGTGAAAAATATGAAGAGCTTCAAAAGGTGTCAAAAATATGAGGAGCATGAAACGGTCTGAAAAATCGGAGGAGCATGAAGCGTTGTTGAAAAACATGAAGAGCCTGAAAAGGTGTGAGAAATATGAAGAGCTTCAAAGGTGTTAAAAGTATGAGTAGCATGAAACGGTCTGCAAAAAAGGAGGAGCATGAAGTGGTGTTGAAAAAGATGAAGAGCCTGAAAAGGTGTTAAAAATATGAAAGCATCAAAAGGTGTCAAAATTATGAGGAGCATGAAACGGTCTGAAAAATAGGAGGAGCATGAAGCGCTGTTGAATATCATAAAGAGCCTGAAAAGTTGTGAAAAATATGAAGAGCTTCAAAAGATGAGAAAAACATGAAGAGCTTCAAAAGGTGTCAAAATGAGATGAGCATGAAAAGGTCTGAAAAATAGGAGGAGCATGAAGTCGTGTTGAATAAAAGGAAAAGTCTGAAAAAGTGTGAAATATATGAAGAGCTTCAAAAGGTGTCAAAAATATGAGGAGAATGAAACGGTCTGAAAAATAGGAGGAGCATGAAGCGATGTTGAAAAACATGAATTGTCTGAAAACGTGTGGAAAATATGAAGAGATTCATAAATGTGAAAAATATGAAGAGCTTCAAAAGGTGTGAAAAATCTGAAGAGCTTCAAAAGGTGTCAAAAAAGAGATGAGCATGAAACGGTCTGAAAAATAGGAGGAGCATGAAGCGGTGTTGAAAATCATTAAGAGCCTGAAAAGGTGTGAAAAATATGAAGAGCTTCAAAAGGTATCAAAAATATGAGGAGCATGAAACAATCTGAAAAATAGGAGGAGCATGAAGCGGTGTTCAAAAATATGAAGAGCCTGAAAAGGTGTGAAATATATGAAGAGCTTCAAAAGGTGTCAAAAATATGAGGAGCATGAAACGGTCTGAAAAATAGGAGGAACATGAAGCGGTGTTCAAATACATGAAAAGCCTGAAAAGGTGTGAAAAATATGAACAGCTTCAAAAGGTGTCAAAAATATGAGGAGCATGAAACGTTCTGAAAAATAGGACGAGCATGAAGCAGTGATAAAAAACATGAAGTGCCTGAAAAGGTGTGAAATATATGAAGAGTTCCTAAAGGTGTCAAAAATATGAGGAGCACCAAACGGTCTCAAAAATAGGAGGAGCATGAAGTGGTGTTGAAAAACATGAAGAGCCTGAAAAGGTGTGAAAAATATGAAGAGCTTCAAAAGGTGTCAAAAATGAGATGAGCATGAAACGGTCTGAAAAATAGGAGGAGCATGAGCGGTGTTGAAAAACATGAAGAGTGTGAAAACGTGTGAAAAAATGAAGAGCTTCAAAAATATTAAAAATATGAAGAGCTTCAAAAGTTTTGAAAAATATGAAGAGATTAAAAAGGTGTCAAAAATGAGATGAGCATGAAAGGGTCTGAAAAATAGGAGGAGCATGAGCGGTGTTGAAAATCATGAAGAGCCTGAAAAGGTGTGAAAAATATGAAGAGCTTCAAAAGGTGTGAAATACATGAGGAGCATGAAACTCTCTGAAAAATAGGAGGAGCATGAAGCGATGTTCAAAAACATGAAGAGCCTGAAAATGTGTGAAAAATATGAATATCTTCAAAAGGTGTCAAAATTGAGATGAGCATGAAACGGTCTGAAAAATAGGAAGAGCAAGAAGCGGTGTTGAAAAACATTAAGAGCTGAAAACGTGTGAAAAATATGAAGAGCTTCAAAAGGTGTCAAAAATGAGATGAGCATGAAACGGTCTGAAAAATAGGAAGAGCATGAAGCGGTGTTGAAAAACATTAAGAGCTGAAAACGTGTGAAAAATATGAAGAGCTTCAAAAGGTGTCAAAAATGAGATGAGCATGAAACGGTCTGAAAAATAGGAAGAGCATGAAGCGGTGTTGAAAAACATTAAGAGCTGAAAACGTGTGAAAAATATGAAGAGCTTCAAAAGGTGTGAAAAATATGAGGAGCATGAAACGGTCTGAAAAATAGAAGCAGCATGAAACGGTTTTGAAAAACATGAAGAGCCTGAAAACTTGTGAAAAATATGAAGAGCTTTAAAAGGTGTGAAAAATATGAAGAGCTTCAAAGGTGACAAAAATGAGAAGAGCATGAAACGGTCTGAAAAATAGGAGGAGCATGAAGTGGTGGAGAAAAACATGAAGAGCCTGAAAAGGTGTGAAAAATATGAAGAGCTTGAAAATGTTTCAAAAATATGAAGAGCATGAAACGGTCTGAAAATCAGGAGGATCATGAAGCGGTGTTCAAAAACATGAAGAGCCTGAAAAGGTGTGAAAAATATGAAGAGCTCAAAAAGTGTCAAAAATATGATGAGCATGAAACGATCTGAAAAATAGAAGGAGCATGAAACGGTGATCAAAACATGAAGAGCCTGAAAAGTTGTGAAAAATATGAAAAGCTTCAAAAGGTGTCAAAAATATGAGGAGCATGAAACGGTCTGAAAAATAGGAGGAACATGAAGCGGTGTTCAAACACATGAAGAGCCTGAAAATGTGTGAAAATTATGAAGATCTTCAAAAGGTGTCAAAATTATGAGGAACATGAAACGGTTTGAAAAATAGGAGGAGCATGAAACGGTGTTGAAAAACATGAAGAGCCTGAAAAGGTGTGAAAAATATGAAGAGCTTCAAAATCTTTGAAAAATATGAAGAGCTTTCAACGGTGTGAAATACATGAGGAGCATGAAACTCTCTGAAAAATAGGAGGAGCCTGAAATGGTGTTCAAAAACATGAATAGACTGAAAACGTGTGAAAAATATGAAGAGCTTCAAAAGGTGTCAAAAATATGAGGAGCATCAAACGGTCTGAAAAATATGAGCAGCATGAAGCGGTGTTGAAAAACATGAAGAGCCTTAAAAGGTGTGAAAAAATTGAAGAGCTTCAAAAGGTGTCAAAAATATGAGGAGCATGAAACGGTCTGAAAAATAGGAGGAGCATGAAGCTGTGTCGAAAAACATGAAGAGCCTGAAAATGTGTGAAAAATATGAAGAGCTTCAAAAGGTGTGAAATACATGAGGAGCATGAAACTCTGTGAAAAATAGGAGGAGCATGAAGCGATGTTCAAAAACATGAAGAGCCTGAAAATGTGTGAAAAATATGAAGAGCTTCAAAAGGTGTCAAAAATATGAGGAGAATGAAACGGTCTGAAAAATAGGAGGAGCATGAAGCTGTGTCGAAAAACATGAAGAGCCTGAAAATGTGTGAAAAATATGAAGAGCTTCAAAAGGTGTCAAAAATATGAGGAGAATGAAACGGTCTGAAAAATAGGAGGAGCATGAAGCTGTGTCGAAAAACATGAAGAGCCTGAAAAGGTGTTAAAAATATGAAGAGCTTCAAAAGGTGTCAAAAATATGAGGAGCATGAAACGGTTTGAAAAATAGGAGGAGCATGAAGCGGTGTTGAAAAACATGAAGAGTGTGAAAACGTGTGAAAATATGAAGAGCTTCAAAAATATTAAAAATATGAAGAGCTTCAAAAGTTTTGAAAAATATGAAGAGTTTAAAAAGGTGTCAAAAATGAGATGAGCATGAAACGGTCTGAAAAATAGGAGGAGCATGAGCGGTGTTGAAAATCATGAAGAGCCTGAAAAGGTGTGAAAAATATGAAGAGCTTCAAAAGGTGTGAAATACATGAGGAGCATGAAACTCTCTGAAAAATAGGAGGAGCATGAAGCGATGTTCAAAAACATGAAGAGCCTGAAAATGTGTGAAAAATATGAAGAGCTTCAAAAGGTGTCAAAATTGAGATGAGCATGAAACGGTCGGAAAAATAGGAAGAGCATGAAGCGGTTTTGAAAAACATTAAGAGCTGAAAACGTGTGAAAAATATGAAGAGCTTCAAAAGGTGTCAAAAATGAGATGAGCATGAAACGGTCTGAAAAATAGGAAGAGCATGAAGCGGTGTTGAAAAACATTAAGAGCTGAAAACGTGTGAAAAATATGAAGAGCTTCAAAAGGTGTCAAAAATATGAGGAGCATGAAACGGTCTGAAAAATAGGAGGAGCATGAAACGGTGACCAAAAACATGAAGAGCTTGAAAAGGTGTGAAAAATATGAAGAGCTTCAAAAGCTGTGAAATACATGAGGAGCATGAAACGGTCTGAAAAATAGGAGAAGCATGAAGTGGTGTGGAAAAATATGAAGAGCCTGAAAATGTGTGAAAAATATGAAAAGCTTCAAAAGGTGTCAAAAATGAGATGAGCATGAAACGGTCTGAAAAATAGGAGGATCATGAAATGGTGTTGAAAAACATGAAGAGCCTGAAAAGATGTGAAAAATATGAAAAGCTTCAAAAAGTGTCAAAAATATGAGGAGCATGAACGGTCTGAAAAATAGGAGGAGCATGAAGCTGTGTTCAAAAATATGAAGAGCCTGAAAAGGTGTGAAAAATATGAAGAGCTTCAAAAGTTGTCAAAAATATGAGGAGCATGAAACGGTCTGAAAAATAGAAGCAGCATGAAACGGTTTTGAAAAACATGAAGAGCCTGAAAACTTGTGAAAAATATGAAGAGCTTTAAAAGTTGTGAAAAATATGAAGAGCTTCAAAGGTGACAAAATGAGAAGAGCATGAAACGGTCTGAAAAATAGGAGGAGCATGAAGTGGTGGAGAAAAACTTGAAGAGCCTGAAAAGGTGTGAAAAATATGAAGAGCTTCAAAATGTTTCAAAAATATGAGGAGCATGAAACGGTCTGAAAAATAGAAGCAGCATGAAACGGTTTTGAAAAACATGAAGAGCCTGAAAACTTGTGAAAAATATGAAGAGCTTTAAAAGTTGTGAAAAATATGAAGAGCTTCAAAGGTGACAAAAATGAGAAGAGCATGAAACGGTCTGAAAAATAGGAGGAGCATGAAGTGGTGGAGAAAAACTTGAAGAGCCTGAAAAGGTGTGAAAAATATGAAGAGCTTCAAAATGTTTCAAAAATATGAAGAGCATGAAACGGTCTGAAAATCAGGAGGATCATGAAGCGGTGTT